>NC_057848.1:113953607-115234130 GCF_910594005.1 Cervus elaphus | reverse complement strand
GAATCAGACACGACTGAACGATTTCATTTTCCAATATCCCAGAGATGGATTACCAGAAGGAATACGGAAACCACCATTGGCTGAAGCTTGTTATATTTCTGGGCAAGAACTTTGAGTGTTGAGTAGGAGACCTTTAGCATCTAGGAAATAAACAAATATTCCAGCAAGGATATGTTTCAAAAGCCAGAAATATAGGATCATGAAAGTACAAGTCGAGTAATCTGTAACTCCCAAGAGACTCCTGGGAACTACATGAAAGCTCGGCTAGGCCACTGAGTCATCAGGTCCCACATTGGCAGCACCATCAGATCTAAAATGTAATGGCGCCAAATTGCTCTATTTAATTTTTACCACTCATCCTAGGTTGAGCCAATATGGAATGAGAAGAACATTAAACAGGGATTAAATAGTAGCCAACCTATTCATTCTTTCATCAAACATAGTGATTCAAACAATCACTAAGCTGGGAGTCCCTTGAATGCTAGGGTCACATTTCACTTTATTTAAAATTGCCACCCCATCCCCCACTCTGGATCCCTTTCACTATTTTCTTTATAACACTTTCTATCATTATATGTATTATATATATATTTGTTTATTTAATTTTTTTTTTGCCTATCTCCCCTCCATTGGCTTCCCCAAGCTCTCCAACTTACTACCCATGACCAAACCACACCAACCAGCAGACTAGCACCAGCAACAGGACCTTCAAGGTTGCATACTAACTGCCCTAGGACACAGCCATGCCCACCAATGGGACAGCATCAACACCTGGTCACATAGGCTGTGTAGACAGCTTCCCTGGGACTCAGTCTTACATACCAGAGGGCTACTACAACAGTCCTTGAGATTGCCCCAGACCCCAATGCAAACTAACACAAGCACCAGCCCGATTCACCAGCAAGCCAGCAGCCACTGCATGAGATAAGGCCTAGCAGTCAAATGAAAAAGAGACCAAGCTCACCTACCAATGCACCCAATCTTGCCACAAGAGAATTGTCCGTGCAGTCCACAAAGGGCTCACTCCTAGGGCATATATTTCTGGTGACCATAGAAAAGTGTGATGCTGAGACCTATAGGAATTTCCCTACATAATGTCACTTCTCAAAAATTTGGAAATAAAGCCAAACTATCTAATACATAGAAATGAAAACAGAGAATTAGACAAAATGAGGCAATACAATAATACATTCCAAATGAAGGAACAAGATGAAATCCCCTAAAAGAACTAAGGAAAGTGTAGATAAGCAATCTATCTGATAAAGAGTTCAAGATAATGATTACAAAGTTATTCAATGTACACAGGAGAAGAATAAATGTACATAGTAAGAAGTTTAACAATAAGCTAGAAAACACATTTAAAAAACAGAGCTGACCATGACTGATTCATGTCAATGTATGACAAAAACCACTACAATATTGTAAAGTAATTAGCCTCCAACTAATAAAAATAAATGGGGGAAAATAACAGAGCTGAGTAATGCAATCATTGAAATGAAAATATATACTAGAAGGAACCATCAGTAGATTAGACACCACAAAGAAGAAAATCAGAAAACTGGGAGAGTAGTGGAAATCACCCAAGATAAACCAAAAAAAAAAAAAAAAATTCAAGAAAATGTGGAGAACATGAGACTTCTTAGATGATATCAAACATAGTAACATTTGTATTATAGAGGGCCCAGGAGAAGAGAGAGAGAAAGGAGAGAAATCTTATTTGAAGAAACAATAGCTGTAAACTTCTTTAACTTGGAAAAAACAGACATTATGTTCAAGAAGTATAGAGAAACTCAAAGAAGATCAACCCAAAGAAGTATATGCCAAGACACATTGCAATTAAAATGGCAAAAAATAAAGATAAAAAAAATATTAAAAGCATCAAAGAAAAAGCAAGTAGTTATGTACAAGGGACTTCCCATAAAACCATCAGGTGACTTTCAACAGAAACTTTTTCATGTCAGAGGGAGTGGCATAGTATTTTTCAAACAATTAGAGGGGGAAAAAATTACAACTAAGAATACTCTGCCCAGCAAGGGTATCATTCAGATTTGAAGGAGACATAAATAATTCTGCAGAGAAGCAAAAGCTGAAAGTGTTCAGAGCCACTAAATCAGCTTTATAATAAATGATAAAGGTGCTTCTTTAAGTAGAAAACACCACATGTAAAAATATAAAACTTAGGAAAGAAACAGTCTGATATGTAAAGAATAATATACAGTAAAGATAGTAGATCAACCCTTTGTAAAATGATTAGAAAGGTTAAAAGACAAAAGTAGTAAAATCATCTATTTCCACAATAAATAGCTAAGGAATGCACAAAATTAAAAGATGCAAAAATATGACATGAAAAACATAAAATGTGTATAGTAAGTAAAAATTTAGGGTTCATAAAATGAGATTGAATTTGAGAGATCACCAGCCTAGCCACCTATAAGTATTTGTTGTTATATATTAACCCCAGTGGAAACAACATACAATAACCTAAAATGGAATAACATGAAAAAAAAAATCCAAACATAACATTAAATATAGTCATGAAATTACAAGGGAAGGAGGCAAAGAAAGGAGAAAAAAGATAGCAACAAAAATCAGGGGAAAATGAAAATAAGTATATAACTAACAGTAATTACTTTAAATGGAAATGGACTAAATGCCCCAGTCAAAAGGCATAGAGTGGCTCAATGAATTTTAAAATGAGTCATATATTTATTACCTACAAGATAATCACTTTAGATATGAAGATCTCACAGACTGGAAGTGAGGAGATGGAAAAGGGTATTCTGAGCAAAATGGAAGTAAAATGAAAGCTGAAGTAGCAATACTTATATGAGACAGAATAGTCTTTGAAACAAATACTATAAAGACGTACATTACATAATAATCAAGGGGATGATCTGACAAGAAAATATAACAATTGTAAGTGCATATGGAGTCAACAGAGTAACAAATGGGCATAAAGTAAATACTAAAAAACAAAAAGAGAGAAATTGATAGTAAGACAGAGTAGTAGAAGATTTCAACACCTCACTTACATCAAGGTCATTCAGACAGAAAATCAATAAGGAAACACTGGCTTTAAACGATGCATTAGATCAGATGGAATATATACATATAATATATACATGTATATAATGTTGTGTGTGTGTGTAACACACACAGCATTTCATCCAGAAACAACAAAATACACATTCTTTTCAAGGGCACCTGGAGCATTCTCCAGAGCAAATCACATGTTTGGCCACTAAACAAATCTCAGTAATCTAAGGGGATTGAGCTCATCAAGCATCTTTTCCAGCCACAATGCAATGAAACTAGAAATCAACCACAAGAAAGAAAAAAAAAAAACTTTAATAAACAAACACATAGAGGTTAAACAATATGCTATTAAATAGCTAATGAGTCACTGAAGAAATCAAAGAGGAAATCAATAAATACCCAAAGACAAATGAAATGGAAATACAGTGACCCCAAATTTTTAAGGCAGAGCAAAAGCCATTCAAAGAGGGAAGTTTATAGCAATGTAAATCCACCCCAGGAAATAAAAGAAATACCAGTTAAACAGCCTAAGTTTATATCTAAAAGAGCCAGAAAATAATGAACAAAGCCAAAAGGTAGTAGAGAGAAATAACTAATAAAGATCAAAGCAAAAATAAAGGAAATAGAAACAAAAAATAATTTAAAAGATCAAAGAAACAAACTATGAACAAGTTCTTTGAAAAGATCGACAGAAATGCTAAACCTCTATCTAGACTCAAAATCAAGATAAAAATCCTCAAATCAATAAAATCAAAGAGAAGATATAACCAACACCACAGAATTCAAAGGATCATAAGAGAATACAATGAAAAATTATAAACCAACAAAATGGACACCCCAGAAGAATTGCATAAATACCTAGAAATGTAAAATTTCCCCACTGAATGAGAAAGAAATTCAAAATATGGAAAGACTCATTTGCAGTACTGAAATGGAATCCATAAGAGAAACTCTCCCAACAAAAATCCAGGACATGAAGGATTGACAGATAAATTCTAAACAATTAAAGAGGAGTTAATAGCTATCCTTTCCAAACTATTTCCCCAAAATGCAAAGGAACACCTTTGAAGCCATTCTATAAAAGCAGTATCACCTGACAGCAAAATCAGACAAACTACAACAAAATATGAAAACACATGCCAATATCACTGAAGAAAATAGATGCAACAATCTTCAACAAAATATTAGCAAACCGAATCGAACAATACATTAAAAGGATCATACTCCATAGTCAAGTGAATTGTATCTAAGAGATGCAAAGAAGGTTAAGTATTTGTGAATCAATTAATGTGATATACCACATTAATGAATTGAAGAATAAAAATCATATACAAATAACTTCAATATATGAAAAAAGTTGTTTTAAGAAGTGCAACATCCATTTATTTTTTAAATTAATTTATTTATTTTAATTGGAGAAGAATTGTTTTGCAATACTGTGATGGTTTTTGCTGTACATCAACATGAATCTGCCAAAGGTATACATATGTCCCCCCATTTTGAAACCAACCCCCTCCCCCACTCCCCATCTTGTTCCTCCAGATTGTCCTAGAGCACAGGCTTTACAATCAAAATTCTCAAAAGAATTGGTATAGAGAAAAATTCTTCAAAATAAGCAACCTAGATGCCCATCAGCAGACGAATGGATAAGGAAACTGTGGTACATATACACTATGGAATATTACTTAGCCATTAAAAAGAATTCATTTGAATCAGTTCTAATGAGATGGATGAAACTGGAGCCCATTATACACAGTGAAGTAAGCCAGAAAGATAAAGACCAATACAGTATACAAACACATATATGTGGAATTTAGAAAGATGGTAACGATAACCCTATATGCAAAACAGAAAAAGAGACACAGATGTACAGAACAGAATTTTGGACTCTGTGGGAGAAGGCGAGGGTGGGATGTTTCGAGATAACAGCATCGAAACCAGTATATTATCTAGGGTGAAACAGATCACCAGCCCAGGCAGGATGCACGAGACAAGTGCTCGGGGCTGGTGCACTGGGAAGACCCAGAGGAATTGGGTGGAGAGGGAGGTGGGAGGGGGGATTGGGACGGGGAATACATGTAAATCCATGGCTTATTCATGTCAATGTATGACAAAAACCACTACAATATTGTAAAGCAATTAGCCTCCAACTAATAAAATTAAATGGAAAAAAAAATAAAAAGCAGATTCAAAAATAATAATAATAATAATAAAGGTCAAATAAAATAAGCCCATAGCTAACATCATTCTCATCAGTGAAAAGCTGAATGAATTTCCTCTAAGTTCAGGAACAAGACAAGGATGCCTATTTAACATAATGTATAGTAAAAACCACTACAATATTGTGAAGCAATTAGCCTCCAATTAAAATAAATAAATTAAAAAAAAAAAAAAAGCATAGCAATGGAAACCTAGCCAGAGCAACCAGAGAAGAAAAGATATAAAGCTAATCAATTTTGAGTTTATTTTTGTGTGTGGTGTTAGAAAGTGTTCTAGTTTCATTCTTTTACAAATGGTTGACCAGTTTTCCCAGCACCACTTGTTAAAGAGGTTGTCTTTATTCCATTGTATATTCTTGCCTCCTTTGTCAAAGATAACGTGTCCATAGGTAGGTGGATTTATCTCTGGGCTTTCTATTCTGTTCCATTTATCTATATTTCTGTCTTTGTGCCAGTACCATACTGTCTTAATGACTGTGGCTTTGTAGTAGAGCCTGAAGTCAGGCAGGTTGATTCCTCCAGTTCCATTCTTCTTTCTCAAGATTGCTTTGGCTATTCGAGGTTTTATGTATTTCCATACAAATTGAGAAATCATTTGTTCTAGTTTTGTGACGAATAGCTTGATAGGGATTGCACTGAATCTATAGATTGCTTAGGGTAGTATACTCATTTTCACAAAATTGATTTTTCAAATCCATGAACACGGTATATTTCTCCATCTATTTGTGTCCTCTTTGATTTCTTTCATCAGTGTTTTATAGTTTTTTTTATGTATAGGTCTTTTGTTTCTTTAAGTAGATATACTCCTAAGTATTTTATTCTTTTTGTTGCAATGGTGAATGTTATTGTATCCTTAATTTCTTTTTCTGTTTTCTCACTGTTAGTGTATAGGAATGCAAGGGATTTCTGTGTGTTAATTTTATATCCTGCAACTTTACTATATTCATTGATTAGCTTTAGTATAATTTTCTGGTAGAGTCTTTAGGGTTTTCTATGTAGAGGATCATGTCATCTGCAAACAGTGAGAGCTTCTCTTCTTCTTTTCCTGTCTGGATTCCTTTTATATCTTTTTCTGCTCTGATTGCTGTGGCCAAAACTTCCAACACTATGTTGAATAGTAGTGGTGAGAGTGGGCACCCTTGTCTTGTTCCTGATTTTAGGGGAAATGCTTCCAATTTTTCACCATTGAGGATAATGTTTGCTGTGGGTTTTGTCATATATAGCTTTTACTATGTTGAGGTATGTTCCTTCTATTCCTGCTTTCTGGAGAGCTTTTATCATAAATGGATCTTGAATTTTGTCAAAGACCTTTTCTGCATCTATTGAGTTAATCATATGGTTTTTATCTTTCAATTTGTTAATGTGGTGTATTACATTAACTGATTTCCAGATATTAAAGAGTCCTTGCTTCCTGGGATAAAGCCCACTTGGTCATGGTGTATGATCTTTTGGATTAAGGATCTAAATATAAGACCAGAAACTATAAAACTCCTAGAGGAGAACATAGGCAAAACACTCTCTGACATAAATCACAGCAAGATCCTCTATGATCCACCTCCCAGAATATTGGAAATAAAAGCAAAAATTAACAAATGGGACCTAATGAAACTTAAAAGCTTTTGCACAAAAAAGGAAACTATAAGCAAGGTGAAAAGACAGCTTTCAGAATGGGAAAAAATAATAGCAAATGAAGAAGCAGACAAAGGATTAATCTCAAAAATATACAAGCAACTCCTGCAGCTCAATTCCAGAAAAATTAATGACCCAATCAAAAAATGGGCCAAAGAATGAAACAGACATTTCTCCAAAGAAGACATACAGATGGCTAACAAACACATGAAAAGATGCTCAACATCACTCATTTTCAGAGAAATGAAAATCAAAAGCTCAATGAGGTACCACTACACACCAGTCAGAATGGCTGCTTTACAAAGCAATAAGTGCTGGAGAGGGTGTGGAGAAAAGGGAACCCTCTTACACTGTTGGTGGGAATGCAAACTAATACAGCCGCTATGCAGAACAGTGTGGAGATTTCTTAAAAAAAAACTGGTAATAGAACTGCCATATGACTCAGCAATCCCACTCCTGGGCATACACACCGAGGAAACCAGATCTGAAAGAGACATGTGTACCCCAATGTTCATCACAGCACTGTTTATAATTGCCAGAACATGGAAGCAACCTAAATGCCCATCAGCAGACAAATGGATAAGGAAGCTATGGTACATATACACTATGGAATATTACTCAGCCATTAAAAAATTCATTTGAATCAGTTCTAATGAGATGGATGAAACTGGAGCCCATTATACAGAGTGAAGTAAGCCAGAAAGATATAGACCAATACAGTATACTAACACATTTATATGGAATGTTAAAAGATGGTAACTATAACCCTATATGCAAAACAGAAAAAGAGACACAGATGTACAGAACAGACTTTTAGACTCTGTGGGAGAAGGCGAGAGTGGGATGTTCAGAGAGAACAGCATTGAAACAAGTATACTATCAAGAGTGAAACAGATCACCAGCCCAGGTTGGATGCATGAGACAAGTGCTCAGGGCTGGTGCACTGGGGAGACCCAGAGGGATGGGATGGAGAGGGAGGCAGGAGGGGGGATCGGGATGGGGAACACATGGCTGATTCATGTCAATGTATGGCAAAACCCACTACAATATTGTAAAGTAATTAGCCTCCAACTAATAAAAGTAAATGCGAAAAAATAAATAAACAAATAAAGCCAATCCAAATTGGAAAGTAAGAATTAAAGTTGTCAGTATTTACTGATGATACTATGTAGAAAATTTTGTAGATGCCCAAAAAACTATATAAATTAAAACTAATTAATGAATTCAGTAGAATTGTAGGACACAAAATTAATACACAGAAATATGTTGCACTTCTAGTTAAGTGTTAATTGTTCAGTCATGTCTGACTCTTTGTGACCCCATGGACAGGAGCCCACAAGGCAAGAACGCTGGGGTGGGTAGCCATTCCCTTCTCCAGGGGATCCTCCCGACCTAGGGATTAAACCTGGGTCTCCTGCACTACAGGCACATTCTTTACCAACTGAGCCACTAGGGAAGTACTGCACTTCTATAGACTAGCAATAAACTATCAGAAGAAGAAATTAAGAAAACGATTCCATTTACAATTAAATTGAAAATAAATGCTTAAGAATAAATCTAACCAAGGAGATTAAAAAATCTGTACTTGGAAAACTGTAAGGCATTGATGAAATAAATTGTAGATGACATGAATGAATGGAAAGATATGCCATGCTCAAAGATTGGGGGAACTAGTATTGCTAAAACGACCATACTACCAAAGGCAATATAAAATTTCAGTGCTATTCTTGTCAAAATACAAATGGAAATTTTCACTAAATGTGAATAACTAATTCTGAAATTTGTATGGAAACACAACAACCCTACATACCCAAAACAATATTGAGAAAAAGAAGAAAGCTGAAGGCTGCTCCCTGATTACAACCTATACTACAAATCTTCAATAATCAAAGCTGTATAGTACTAGCATGGAGACTGACACATGGATCAAGGGAACATAATTTTAAGCCCTGAAATAAATCCACACTTCTATGGTGAGTGAATCTTGTGCAAATGAAGCAAGAATATACAATGGAGAAGACAGTCTCTTCAACAAGTGGTGCTTTAATTTTGAAATGAAATTACAAATTCCTTAACACCATATACAAAAATAAACTCAAAATGGATTAAAGACTTAAATGTAAGACATTAAAACCATAAAACTCCTTAGAATAAATCATAAGCAGTACACTCCTTGACATTAGTCTTAATAATATATGTTTTAGAATATATATCTTCAGGAAAGGGAAACAAAAGCATAAATAAATGAGACAAAGCAGAATTCAAAGCTTTTGCACAGTGAAGGAAGCTACAAACCAAATAAAAAGGCTGCCCTCTGAATTCAAATGGGTATATCTTTCCTTTCCTTTTTTGTTTTTTGCTTCTCTTTTTTTTCATAGCTGTTTGTAAGGCCTCCTCAGACAGCCATTTTGCTTTTCTGCATTTCTTTTTCTTGGGGATGATATTGATCACTTCCTCCTGTACAATGTCACGAACCTCCACCCATAGTTCATCAGGCACTCTGTCTATCAGTTCTAATCCCTTGAATCTATTTTTCACTTCCACTGTATAATCGTAAGGGACTTGATTTGGGTCATACCTGAATGGTCTAGTGGTTTTCCCCACTTTCTTAAATTTAAGTCTGAATTTGGCAATAAGAAGTTCATGATCTGAGCCACAGTCAGCTCCCAGTCTTGTTTTTGCTGACCCTATAGAGCTTCTCCATCTTTGGCTGCAAAGAATATAGTCAAGCGGATTTCGGTATTCCCCAACTGGTGTTATCTATATGTAGGATATTCGCTTGTGTTGTTGGAAGAGGGTGATTTCTATGACTGATGCGTTCACTTGGCAAAACTCTATTAGCCTTTGCCCTGTTTCATTCCGTACTCCAAGGCCAAATTTGCCTGTTACTCCAGGTGTTTCTTGACTTCCTACTTTTGCATTGTAGTCCCCTATAATGGAAAGGACATCTTTTCAAAGAAACTGAGGAAAACAATAGAATGAGAAAGACTAGAGATCTCTTCAAGAGAATTAGAGATACGAAGAGAATATTTCATGCAAAGATGGGCTCAATAAAGGACAGAAATGGTGTGGATCTACAGAAGCAGAAGATATTAAGAAAAAGTGGTAAGAATACACAGAAGAACTATGTAAAAAAGATCTTCACAACCCAGATAACCACAATAATGTGATCACTCACCTAGAACCAGACATCCTGGAATGTGCAGTCAAGTGGGCCTTAGGAAGAATCACTATGAACAAAGCTAGTGGAGGTGATAGAATTCCAGTTGAGCTAATTCAAGTCCAAAACGATGATGCTGTGGAAGTGCTGCACTCAATATGCCAGCAAATTTGGAAAACTCAGCAGTGGCCATAGGGCTGGAAAACGACAGTTTTCATTCAAATCCCAAAGAAAGGCAATGCCAAAGAGTGCTCAAACTACCACACAATTGCACTCATCTCACATGCGAGCAAAGAAGTGCTCAAAATTCTCCAAGCCAGACTTCAACAGTAAGTGAACCGTGAACTTCTAGATGTTCAAGCTGGTTTTAGAAGAGGCAGAGGAACAAGAGATCAAACTGCCAACATCTGCTGGATCATTGAAAAAGGAAGAGAGTTCCAGAAAAACATCAATTTCTGCTTTACTGACGATGCCAAAGTCTTTGACTGTGCGGATCACCACAAACTGTAGGAAATTCTGAAAGAGATGGGAATACCAGACCACCTGACCTGCCTCTTGAGAAACCTGCATGCTGGTCAGGAAGCAACTGTTAGAACTGGACATGGAACAAAAAATTGCTTCCAAATGGGGAAAGGAGTACATCAAGGCTGTATATTGTCACCCTGCTTATTTAATTTATGTGCAGAGTACATCACGGGAAATGCTGGAATGGAAGAAGCACAAGCTGTAATCAAGATTTCTGGGAGAAATATCAATAACCTCAGATATGCAGATGATGCCACTCTTATGGCACAAAGTGAAGAAGAACTAAAAAGCCTCTTGATGAAAGTGAATGAGGAGAATGAAAAAGTTGGCTTAAAGTTCAACATTCCAAAAACTAAAATCATGGCATCTGGCACCATCACCTCATGGCAAATAGATGGGGAAACAGTGGAAACAGTGGCTCACTTTCTTTCTTGGGCTCCAAAATCACTGCAGATGGTAACTGCAGCCATGAAATTAAAATACAGTTACTCCTTGGATTAATCTCAAAAATATAGAAGCAAGTCCTGCAGCTCAATTCCAGAAAAATAAATGACCCAATCAAAAAAATGGGCCAAAGAACTAAACAGACATTTCTCCAAAGAAGACATACAGATGCCTAACAAACACATGAAAAGATGCTCAACATCACTCATTATCAGAGAAATGCAAATCTAAACCACAATGAGGTACCATTACACGCCAGTCAGGATAGCTGCTATCCAAAAGTCTACAAGCAATAAATGCTGGAGAGGGTGTGGAGAAAAGGGAACCCTCTTACACTGTTGGTGGGAATGCAAACTAGTATAGCCACTATGGAGAACAGTGTGGAGATTCCTTAAAAAACTGGAAATAGAACTGCCATATGACTCAGCAATCCCACTTCTGGGCATACACACTGAGGAAACCAGAATGGAAAGAGACACGTGTACCCCAATGTTCATCACAGCACTGTTTATAATAGCCAGGACATGGAAGCAACCTAGATGCCCATCAGCAGACAAATGGATAAGGAAGCTCTGGTACATATACACCATGGAATATTACTCAGCCATTAAAATGAATTTATTTGAATCAGTTCTAATGAGATGGATGAAACTGGAGCCCATTATACACAGTGAAGTAAGCCAGAAAGATAAAGACCAATACAGTATACTAACACATATATATGGAATTTATAAAGATGGTAATGATAACCCTATATGCAAAACAGAAAAAGAGACACAGATGTACAGAACAGACTTTTGGACTCTGTGGGAGAAGGCGAGGGTGGGATGTTCTGAGAGAATAGCATTGAAACAAGTATACTCTCAAGGGTGAAACAGATGACCAGCCCAGGTTGGATGCATGAGACAAGTGCTCGGGGCTGGTGCACTGGGAAGACCCAGAGGAATTGGGTGGAGAGGGAGGTGGGAGGGGGGATCGGGATGGGGAATACATGTAAATCCATGGCTTATTCATGTCAATATATGGCAAAAACCACTACAGTATTGTAAAGCAATTAGCCTCCAACTAATAAAAATAAATTGAAAAAAAATTAAAAAATAAAATAAAATACAGTTACTCCTTGGAAGAAAAGTTATGACCAACCTAGACAGCATATTGAAATGCAGAGACATTACCTTGCTCACAAAGGTCCATCTAGTCAAGGCTATGGTTTTTCCAGTAGCATTATATGGATGTGAGAGCTGGACTATAAAGTAAACTGAGTGCAGAAGAATTGGTGTTTTGAACTGTGGTGTTGGAGAAGACTCTTGTGAATCCCTTGGACTGCAAGATCCAACCAGTCCATCCTAAAGGAAATCAGTCCTGTATATTCATTGGAAGGAGTGATGCTGAAGCTGCAGATCCAATACTTTGGCCACCTGATGGGAAGAGCTGACCCATTTGAAAAGACCCTGATATTGGGAAAGATTGAAGGTGGGAAGAGAAGGGGATGACAGAGAATGAGATGGTTGGATGGCATCACCGACTCAATGGACATGAGTTTATGTAAATTCTGGGAGTTGTTGATGGACAGGTACACCTGGTGTGCTGCAGTCCATGGAGTCACAAAGAGTCGTACATGACTGAGTGACTGAACTAAACTGAACTGCCTTTTGAATGGGAAAAGGTATATGCAAATGATATATCTGATAATAATATTAAAATATACAAGAACTGATACAACTCAAATTTAAAAGCAAACTTTTTAGCAAATTGGCAGAGGACCTGAGTAGACATTTATCTGAAGAAGTTACACAGATGACCAACAGGCACATGAAAAAGATGCTGTGCATTACAAATCATCAGGGAAATGCAGATCAAGACCACAGTGAGACATTAGCTCACACCAATGTTCTTTGCAGCACTGTTTACAATAGCCAGGGCATGGAAGTACCCTAGTCATCCACCCATAGATGAATGAAGAAAGAAGTTGTGGTACATATATGCAGTTGAATATTACCCAGCCATAAAAAGGAATGAACTTGAATCAGTTGTAGTGAGTTGGGTTAAACTAGAGCCTGTTATACAGAGTGAAGTAAGTCAAGAAGCAAAAAATACATATTGTATATTAACACATATGCATGAAGTCTAACAAAGTAATACTGATGAACCTATCTGCAGGGCAGTAATAGTGACTCAAACATAGAGAACAGAATTGTAGATACAGCAGGAGAAACAGAGGGTAGGATGAATTGAGAGAGCAGCATTGAAACATATACATTACCATATGTAAAATAGATAGCTACTGGGAAGTTGCTGTATAACACAGGTATCTCAACTCAGTGCTCTGTGACAACCTAGAGGGCTGGGATGGGGGATGGTGTGAGAGAGGTTCAAGAGGGAGGTGATATATATATATGTATATACTTGTGACTGATTCATATAGCTGTATGGAAGAAACCAACATAACATTGTAAAGAAAGTATCCTCCAATTAAAAATAAATAAATAAATTTTAAAGAATAAAATACTAAGATAGGAGACATTTAAACATTTAGTTTAAATGTTTTTAAACTAAACATTTAAAAATAAATATTATACTTCAAAAATAGGAGACAGGCAAAAATAAGTGAGAGCGGCTCTTTGGTTGGAGATGAGATCCAACATGTCTTTGTAACTGTTCAAAGATGCTGAGGCCATTTCCAAAGTGCTGAAATATGCATCCTCTGCAGTGATGTTAGAAGGCAGTGGTTCATGGGAAATCTAATTCTTCACATAAAAGTACACAAAAAATAAAAAAAAAGTTTCAGAGCAAATCATTTAAAAGCACTTGTTGGCCAGAAGTGCAAATGGACTTCCTTGTGAAAACATACTTCCCTCTGTGACCCACAGATGGGCATCCTAGTTCATGCACTTTCTAGAGCAGTGCTTCTCAATACACATTATACTAAGGGCATACATCAGGTTCTGAGATGGAGGGAGTTGTCAATGAAAACCATCAATAATAATATAATTAAAAAAAAATAGAAATAGCAAGTGTAGATGAGGGTATGGAGAAAAGGGAAACCTGTACACTGTTGGTAGGAAAGTAAATTGGTTCAGCCACTATGGAAAACAGTATGGAGTTTCCTCAAAAATTTAAGAAAGAGCTACCATACAATCCAGCAATTCTGTTTCTGGGTATTCTTCTGAAGAATCAAAAAAGACTAATGAAAAATATATGCTCTCCCTATGTTCATTGCAGCGTTATTTACAATAGCCAAGATATGGAAGTAGTCAACATGTTGATTAATAGATAAATGGATTAAAATGTGAAGAAGATAATGGAATACTACTCAACTATAAAAATAAGGACATCTTGCCATTTGAAATAACTGGATGGGTAATATTTTAAGTGAAGTTTGCAACATAGAAAGTTTGTGTGTGTTAGTTGCTCAGTCGTGTCCAACTCCTTGTGACTCCATGGACTGTAGCACACCAGCTCCTCTGTGCATGGAATCCGGCAGGCAAGAATACTGTAGTGGGTTGCCAATCCCTTCTCCAGGGGATCTTCCTGACCCAGGGATCAAAACCAGGTCTCCTGTATTGCAGGCAGATTCTCTACCATCTGAGTTACAGGGCAGCCCACTAGAAAGTTTGAAAGTTTGATACCATACAGTTTCACTTACATGTGGAATCCTGGGAAAAAATGAAACAAAGGAACAAATATAAAAAACAGACTCATAAACACAGAGAACAAATAGATGAATGACAGAAGTTAGGGAATTGGGGTTGAAGGAGAATGAAATAGGTGAGGAGGATTAAGAGATACACACAAAATAAATGAATCACTGTGATGAAATGTAAAACACAGGGAATATAGTAGTAACATTTTATGGTGACAGATGGTAACCAGACCTCATGGTGATCACTATAATGTGTAGAAATATAAAATCACTATATTTTTAAAGTTTTGAGGAAACTCCATACATGCAAGAAGAGAGTAGAATGCAATATTTGAAGTTTGAAAGACAAAACTACAAACCTCTAGAATTTTGTATCCAATGCAATTATCCTTCAAAAGTAAAGGAGAAATAGACTTTCTAAGAGAAAATAAAGAAGGAATTTGTTTCTAGTAGACCTGACTTGCTAGAAATATTAAAAGAAATTCTTGAGCAAAAAGAAAAATGATGTAGGTCAGAAACTCAAATATACATATGAAAAGGAAAATCATTTGAGGGGAATAAACAAAGATAAAATATTTTATATTTTATTATATATATTATTTTATATTTCTAACAGATAACAGCTTTTCCAAAATAATAATGGCATTAATGTATTCAGTAACTATAGCTTATGAATGAGTTAAATGAATGACAACAGTGTTATAAGGGGCATGAAAGAAGAATTGGAAATATTTTCCTATAAGCTACCTTCAGTATCCATGAAGCAGTATGTTGTTATTTGAAATCAGACTTGATTAGTTGTAAATGTAAAGTGTAAACTCTAGGGCATCCACTAAATTTTTTTTAATGTACATTTGATACAATAAGAGAGAAAACGGAATCATATAAAATGCTTAATCAAAATCAGAGAAGGCACAAAAAGAGTGGAACACACACACACACACACAAATAAATAACTAGGGAAATGAATAGAAAAATATCAACAAAGATGGTAAATATTAATCCAGAGACATCAATAATTACTTTAAATGTCAATAGTCAGGCAATCCTAAGATGGTGGAGGAATAGGATGGGGAGACCACTTTCTCCCCAACAAATTCATTGAAAGATAATTTGAACGCTGAGCAAATACCACAAAACAACTTCTGAATGCTGACAGAGGACACCAGGCACCCAGAAAACTAGTCCATTGTCTTTGGAAGGTGGCAGGACAAAAAATAAAAAGAGAGATAAAAGAGTTAGGGACAGAGACCCGTCCCAGGGAGGGAGTCATAAAAGAGAATTTCCCAAACACCAAGAAACCCTCTCACCAGTGGGCCTGTGGGGAGTTTTGGAATCTCAGAGAGAAACATAACCTGGAGGAAAAAAATAAATAAATAAAGCCCACAGATTACACACCTAACTGCAACTCCCAACAGAGAAGTAGCCCAGAAGCTCGTGTCCGCCACCAGCAAGCGGGGGCTGAACAGGGAGACGTGGGCTGCATTGCTTAGAGTAAGGATGGAACCTGAATGCCCTGAGGGCAATCTGAGGGAGCTAACGTGAGATAGTAACCCAAACCCTGGGATAGGCAGAAAGAGAAAAATAACAAAAGAGGAAAGAGAGAACTTTCCCATGAAAAGTTCTAACCTAAGGCACTGCCAGGCCCACTCACAGAACAAAGGACTGAGCAAATACCAGAGGAGAGCTAGCCAACAATGGACCGGCCCATCGCCCGCCAGAGGCAGGGAGGCAGGCGGGCGACAGCCAGAGCCAGAAGGCAAAGAGCAAACTTGTCCCCAGAGACAGCATCCTCTACCAAACTGCGAGCAGGCTTCCAGTTGCTAACCAAGTCTTCCTGGGATCCTGGACAGTTGACATCCACCAGGAGGGTCAGAGCCAGAGATCAGCTCCCCAGAGGAGACACAAGGCACACCTGAGACGGCACTCCCACTGCGCACCCAGGAAACCGAGCAGCTGGGACAGGGGAAGTGATAAGATGCACCACCCCACCTGGGGAGTGTGCGCTCACCAAGCACCTGGTGGCTTGAGCTGCTCAGACCTGGGAAGGGTACAAAATGTAGGCCCAACCAAGTCTGTGCCTTTGTGGAGTACCAGAGAATGTGAACCTGAGTGGCTTAGACCTGGGAAGTGCACACAACCCAGGCCCACCTTAGACAGTTCCCCTGCAGAGCAATCTGGAGCCTTAGCAGTGTAGACCGGGAAAGCACACATGCCGTGAGCTGAGGCAAACCCGGTGTGGCCCAGACACTGCGAGCATTCCCCACACATGCCAGTGATATGTGTTTGCAGTGTTCCTCCCTCCCCACAGCACAACTGAACAAGTGAGATTACATAAATGACCACCTTCGCCCTCTTGTGTCAGGGTGGAAGTTAGATACCGAAGAGACTTGCAAACAGTGGAAGCCAAAATAAACAAAGAAGAGGGAACCGCTTTGGAAGTGACAGGTTCAACGTATTAAAACCCTGTAGTTAGCATTGGCTACATTGGAAGACACCTATAGACCTTGAGAAGAAGTGTAAGCTGGAACAAGGAACTATCTGAAACTGAACTGACCCCACACTGCCCTCAACAGTTCCAGAGAAATTCCTAGATATATTTTACTATTATCATTTTTTAATTTCTTTTTTAAATTTTTAAGTTCTTTATTACTCCTTTAATTTTCATTTTTAAAACCTACTATTACCTTGCCAAAAAAAGACACTATTTTTAAAGCAAATTTTAAACATATTTTTAATAACTTTTATAATTTTTTTTGTTTTTTTAATATTGTATTTTTGAGAGCCCAACCTTTATTGTAGATTTTTAATCTTTGCTTTTTGGTATTTGTTATCAATTCTGTACCTTTAGGAATCCAATCTTCAGTACCCATTTTTACTTAGGAGTGTGATTACTGGCTTGATTGCTCTCTCATCTTTTGACTCTGCTTTTTCTCCCCCAGGTCACCTCTATCTCCTCCCTCCCCCTTCTCTTCTTTACTTAACTCTGTGAATCTCTTTGGGTCTTCCAAGCTGTGGAGAACACAGGGAACTGATCTCAAGCTAGACTGGTCTCTCTCCTTTTTACACCCCCTCCTCTCATCCTGATCACCTCTATCTCCTTCCTCTCCCTTTTCTTCTCTATAGAACTCCGTGAACCTCTCTGAGTGTTCCAGACTGTGGAGAGCAAATAGGGAATTGATTACTGGTTAGACTGCTCTCTCTGCTTTTGATTCTCCCTTTTCTCCTCCTGGTCACCTCTATCTCCCTCCTCCTTCTTCTCTTCTCTGTGTAACTCTGTGAACCTCTCTTGGTGTCCCCCACTGTGGAGAATCTTTTCACCATTAACCTAGATGTTTTATCATTGGTGCTGTGTGGATGGAGAAGGCTTGAGGCTACTATAAGAATAAGACTAAAAGCCAGAGGCAGGAGGCTTAAATCCAAAACTTGAGAATACCACAGAACTCCTGACTCACGGGATATTAATCAATTAGAGCTCATCCAAAAGCCTCCATACCTAAACAGAAATCAAGTTCCACCCAAAAGCCAACAAGTTTGAGCAAGATATACCAAGCTAATTCCCCAACAATGCAGGAACATAATTCTGATCACAAAAATATAGACGACCAAAAGTCACACCAAACCCATAGACACATCAAAATTCACTAATGGACAATTCACTGCACTCCAGAGAGAAGAGGTCCAGCTCCACCTACCAGAACACAGACAAACGCTTCCCTAACCAGGAAACCTTGACAAGACACTCGTGCAACCCCACTCACAGGGAGGAATCTCCACAATAAAGAGGAACCACAAACTTACAGCATACAGAAAGACCACCACAAAAACAGCAACCTAAACAACATAAAAAGGCAGAGAAATATTCAGCATGTAAAGGAACATGATAAAAGCCCACCAAACCAAAGAAAAGAGGAGAAGATAGGGAGTCTAACTGAAAAAGAATTCAGAATAATGATAGTAAAGATGATCCAAAATCTTGAAAGCAAAATGGGGTTATAGATAAATAGTCTGGAGACAAGGATTGAGAAGATGCAAGAAAAGTTTAACAAGGACCTAGAAGAAATAAAAAAGAGTCAATCAATAATGAATAATGCAACAACTGAGATCTAAAGCACTCTGGAGGGAACCAATAGTAAAATAACTGAGGCAGAAGACAGGATATATGTGGTGGGAGATAGAATGGTGGAAATAAATGATGCAGAGAGAAAAAAAAAAAAGAATTAAAAGAAATGACGACAACCTCAGAGATCTCTGGGACAATGTTATATGCCCCAACATTCAAATCATAGGAGTCCCAGAAGAAGAAGACAAAGAGAAAGGCCATGAGAAAATACTCGAGGAGATAATAGTTGAAAACTTCCCTAAAATGTGGAAGGAATTAGCCCCCCAAGTCCAAGAAACCCAGAGCATCCCAGACAGGATAGACCCAAGGTGAAACACCCCAAGACACATATTAATCAAATTAACAAAGATCAAACACAAAGAACAAATATTAAAAGCAGCAAGGGAAAAGCAACAAATAACTCACAAGGGATCCCCATAAGGATAACAGCTGATCTTTCAAAACGAACTCTTCAAGCCAGAAGGGAATGGCAAGACATACTTAAAGTGATGAAAGAGAAAAACCTACAACCCAGATTACTGTACCCAGCAAGGATCTCATTCAAATATGAAGGAGAAATCAAAATCTTTACAGACCAGGAAAAGCTGAGAGCATTCAGCACCACCAAATCAGCTCTTCAACAAATGTGAAATGATCTTCTATAGATAGGAAACCCAGAAAATGTTTATAAACAGGAACCCCAAACAACACAGTAAATGGCAATGGGATCATACTTATCAATAATTACTTTAAATATAAATGTGTTGAATGCCCCAACCAAGAGACAAAGACTAGTTGAACAGATACAAAAACAACACTCCTATATATACTGTCTACAAGAGACCCACCTCAAACCTAGGGACACATACAGACTGAAAGTGAACGACTGTAAAAAGATATTTCAAGCAAATGGAGACCAAAAGAAAGCAGGAGTAGCAATACTCATATCAGATAAAATAGATTTTGAAACAAAGGCTGTGAGAAGAGACAAAGAAGGACACTACATAATGATCAAAGGATCAATCCAAGAAGAAGGTATAACAATTGTAAATATATATGTGCCCAACAAAGCAGCATTGCAATATATAAGGCAAATACTAACAAGTATGAAAGGGGAAATCACCATTAACACAATAATAGTGGGAGAATTTAATACCCCACTCACTCCTATGGATAGATCAACTAAACAGAAACTTAGCAAGGAAACACAAACTTGAAATGATACAATGGACCAGTTAGACCTAATTGATATCTATAAGACAATTCACCTTAAAACAATGAATTTCACCTTTTTCTCAAGTGCACACGGAAACTTCTCCAGGATAGTTCACATCCTGGGCCATAAATCTAGCCTTAGTAAATTAAAAAAAAAAAAAAAAGAAATCTTCTCAAGCATCTTTTGTGATCACAATGTAGTAAGATTAGATGTCAACTATAGGAAAAAAAAGTATTAAAAATACAAACATATGGACGCTAAACAACACACTTCTGAATAACCAAAATCACAGAATAAATAAAAAAGAAATCAAAATATGCATAAAAATAAATGAAAATGAAAACACAACAACCCAAAACCTATGGGATTCAGTAAAAGCAGTGCTAAGGGAAAGGTTCATAGCAATAGAAGCCTACCTCAAGAAACAGGAGAGAAATCAAATAAATAACCTAGCCCTACACCTAAAGCAACTAGAAAAAGAAGAAATGAAGAACCCCAATGTTAGTAGAAGGACATAAATATACATTAAAAAAAATAGGGCAGAAATAAATGCAAAAGAAACAAAGGAGACCATAGCCAAAATCAACAAATCTAAAAGCTGGTTCCTTGAGAAGATAAATAAAATAGACAAACAATTAGCCAGACTCATCAAGAAAAAAAGGGAGAAGAATCAAATCAACAAAATTAGAAATGAAAATGGAGAAATGACAGCAGAGAACACAGAAATACAAAGGGTCATAAGAGACTACTATCAGCAACTATATGCCAATAAAATGGACAACTTGGAAGAAATGGACAAATTCTTAGAAAAGTATAACTTTCCAAAACTGAACTGGGGAGAAACAGAAAATCTTAACAGATCCATCACAAGCACAGAAATCAAAACTGTAATCAGAAATCTTCCAACAAACAAAAGCCCAAGACCAGATGGCTTCACGGCTGAAATCAAAGACGACACAAGTAGATGGAGAAATATACCCTGTTCATGGATCAGAAGAATCAATATAGTGAAAATGAGTATACCACCCAAAGCAATCGATAGATTCAATGCAATCCCTATCAAGCTACCAACGGTATTTTTCACAGAACTAGAACAAATAATTTCACAATTTGTATGGAAATACAAAAAACCTTGAATAGCCAAAGCAATCTTGAGAAAGAAGAATGGAACTGGAGGAATCAACCTGCCTGACTTCAGGCTATCCTACAAAGCAACAGTCATCAAGACAGTATGGTACTGACACAAAGACAGAAACATAGATCAATGGAATCAAATAGAACGCCCAGAGATAAATCCACACACCTATGGACACCTTATCTTTGACAAAGGAGGCAAGAATATACAATGGAGAAAATACAATTTCTTTAACAAGCAGTGCTGGGAAAACTGGTCAACCACTTATAAAAGAATGAAACTAGAAGACCTTAACACCATACACAAAAATAAACTCAAAATGGACTAAAGATCTTAATGTAAGACCAGAAACTATTAAATTCCTAGAAGAAAAAAAAAAACATAGGCAAACACTCTCTGATGTTAATCTTAGCAGGGTCCTCTATGACCCACCTCCCAGAGTAATGGAAATAAAAGCAAAACTAAACAAATGGGGCCTAATTAAACTTAAAAGCTTTTGCATAATGAAGGAAACTATAAGCAAGGTGAAAAGACAGCCTTCAGAATGGGAGAACATAATAGCAAATGAAGCAAATTTCAGGGAATTAATCTCAAAAATATACAAGCAACACCTGCAGCTCAGTTCCAGAAAAATTAATGACCCAATCAAAAACTTGGCCAAAGAACTAAACAGATATTTCTCCAAAGAAGATATACAGATGGCTAACAAACACATGAAAAGATGCTCAACATCACTCATTATCAGAGAAATGCAAATCAAAATCACAATGAGTTACCATCTCATGCTGGTCAGAATGGTTGGTATCCAAAAGTCTACAAAAATACATGCTGGAGAGGGTGAGGAGAAAAGGGAACCATCTTACCCTGTTGGTGGGAATGCAAACTAGTACAGCCATTATGGAGAACAGTGTGGAAATTCTTTAAAAAACTAGAAATAGAACTGCTGTATGACCCAGCAATCCCACTGCTGGGCATATACACTGAGAAAACCAGAACTGAAAGAGACACATGTACCCCAATGTTCATCGCAGCACTATTTACAATAGACAGGACATGGAAGCAACCTAGATGTCTATCAGCAGATGAATGGATAAGAAAGTTGTGGTGCATATACACAATGGAATATTACTCAGCTATTAAAAATAATGCATTTGAATCAGTTCTAATGAGGTGGATGAAACTGGAGCCTATTTTACAGAGTGAAGTAAGTCAGAAAGAAAAACACCAATATAGTATATTAACACGTATATATGGAATTTACAAAGATGGTAATGATAACTCTATATGTGAGACAGCAAAAGAGACACAGATGTAAAGAACAGACTTTTGGATTCTGTGGGAGAAGGTGAGGGTCGATGATTTGAGAGAATAGCATTGAAACATGTATATTATCATATGTGAAATAGATCGCCAGTCCAGGTTCGATGCATGAGACAGGGTGCTCAGGGCTGATGCACTGGGATGACCTTGAGGGATGTGATGGGGAGTGAGGCAGGAAGGAGGGTCAGGATGGGGAGCACATGTACACCCATGATTGATTCATGTAATATATGGAAAAAACCACCACAATATTGTAAAGTAATTAGCCTCCAATTAAAATTAATTAAAAATAAATAAATAAATGCCAATAGTCTAAACATAATGAATTAAAAGCAGAAACTGTCAGAGTGGATTGAAAAATAAGACTCAACTTGCTGCTACAAGAAACTCATTTTAAATTTAAAGATATAAGTATATTAAAAGCAAAAGGACATATAAAGTTATATCATGGCAGCACTAATAAAAAAAAAATGCTGGAATAACTATATTAATGTAAGGAAAACCACATTTTAGGTCAAGGAAAGTTACCAGGTATAAAGAGAAGCATTACATGGTGATAAAGGGGTCGGTTCTCCAAAAGACATAAAAATCCTTAGTTTGTATATGCCTAACCACAGAGTATCAAAATAAATGAGGCAAAAACTGATAAAGATACAAGGAGAAAATGATGAATCCACTATTACTGCTGAAACTTCACTATCCCTCTGTTTACTGGAAGACAGAAAATCAGTAACAGTTTATCTGAACAGTACTGTCAATCAACTGAATTTAATTGACAGTTATAGAGTACTTCATCCAATGACAGCAGAATGAACATTATTCTCAGGCTCACATGGAACATTCACCAAATTACACCACATTCTAGGCCTTATAATGCACCTTAACAAATTAAAAGGAACAAAAAATCATACAAGGTATGCACAAACAACAAAGAAATTAAGCTAGAAGTCAATAACAGAAAGATAGCTGGAAAACCCCACAATACTTGGAGGTTAAACACCACACTTCTAATAACATATGGTCAAAGAAATCTCAAGAGATATTTTTAAATATATTGAACAAAATAAAAATGAAAATGCAGCATATCAAAATTTGTGAGACAAGGCAAAAGCAGTGCTTAGAAGGAAGTTTATCACATTGAATGCATATATTAGAAAACGAGAAAGATATAATATGAATAATTAAAACCTCCATCTCGAGAAACTAGAAAAAGGGGAGCAAATTAAATCCAAAGAAAGCAGAAATTTAATAATAAGCATTGGAACATAAACCAAGTAAATTAAAAATGGGAAATTAATAGAGAAAATCAAGGAAAACAGAAACTGGTTCTTTGAAATAAGAAATAAAGTTAATAAACTGCTAGCCAGGTTAATGCTAGAAGAAAAAAAGAGAAGACACAAATTACTAACATCAGAAATGAAAATGGAGCCACTACTACTGAGTCCATAGATATTAAAGTATAATAAACAAATAATATGTAAAATTTCACATCCACAAATTTGATAACCTAAATGCAAAGGACTAATTTCTTTTTTTAAATTTATTTGTTTTAACTGGAGGATAATCAGCTTACAATATTGTGATGGTTTTTGCCAATACAGCAACATGAATTGGTCATAGGCATACATGTGCTCCGTCCCTCCTGAAACCCCTCCCATTTCCCTCCCCACCCCATCCCTCTAGGTTGTCACATATCACTGGCTTTGGTTTCCCTGATCATACAGCAAACTCCCACTGGCTATTTTACATACAGTAGTGTATATGTTTCAATGTTATTCTGTCAAATCATCCCACCCTCTCTTTCTCCCACTGAGTCAAAATGTCTGCTCTGTGTCTGTGTCTCCTTTGCTGCCCTACAAGTAAGCCCATTGGTACAGGACTGATTTCTTGAAAGACTCAATCTACCAAAACTCACACAAGAAGAAATAGATGAGCTTAATAGGCAAAATTCTATTTTAAAATATCAAATTAGTAATTAATAACCATCCAAAAGAGAACAAGGGAAGTTTAGATGGATTCACATCAATTCCACCAAACACTGAAGTGATAACTTTTACCAATTCTTCACAATCTCTTTGAGAAAATAAGAGAGACTATTTCCTAACCCATTCTATAAGGACATTATCCTAATACCAAAACAAAACAAACAAAAAAAAAGTTGCAAAAAAGTAAAACAATAGATTGGTACTGCTTGTAGCATAAATACAAAAGTCCTAAGTAAAAATTTAACATATAAAATTGAATAATGTATAAAAATAATTGTACACTATGGCTAGGCAGGATTTATTAGTTGTCCAATGTTTTAACATTTGATGATCAATTACTATAATCTATCATATCAACAGACTAAAGAATAAAAATCATAAGATCATAAAAATAGATACTGAAAAAGCCTTTGGCAAAATCCAACACCCAATCATGATAAAACATTTCAGCAAACTAGGAATAGAGGGACATTTCTCAACTTGATAATGAACAATTATAAAACAAGTACAGCTGAAATTGTACTAAATGGAAAGGAGCTAGTGACATTTCTGCTAAGACCAGGAGCAAGTAAGGATGTTCCTCCCCTCTCACCACCTCTATTGCACTTCATACCTGCAAATATAACAAATCTAGTAAGATAAGAAAGGTATATATAAGGCATGTATATTGGGAAGGAAGAAAGAAGCCTGTCTCTGTTGGCAGATGATATAATTTTATATGTGGAAAAATCCCCAAAAAATCAACCAAAAACTTTTGTGATTAATACATGATTTCAGCAAAATTTCAAGATAGACTGTTAATGTACAAAAGTTTATTACTGTCTTGCATATAGGGTCAACATTACCATCTTCTAAATTCCATATGTATATGTTAATATACTGTATTAGTGTTTTTCTATATGCAAGACAGCAAGAGAGACACAGATGTAAAGAACAGACTTTTGGACTCTGTGGGAGAAGGCGACGGTGGGATGATTTGAGCGAATAGCATTGAAACATGTGTATTACTATATGTGAAATAGATCGCCAGTCCAGATTCGATGCATGACACAGGGCGCTCAGGGTCGGTGCACTGGGACAACCCTGAGGAATGGGATGGGGAAGGATGTGGTGGCAGGGTGGGGGAGCACACGTACACCCATGGCTGATTCATGTCAGTGTATGGCAAGAAACACTTCAATAAAGAATTCACTTGAATCAGTTCTAATGAGATGGATGAAACTGGAGCCCATTATACAGAGTGAAGTAAACCAGAAAGATAAAGACCAAACAGTATACTAACGCATATATATGGCATTTAAAAAGATGGTAACGATAACCCTATATGCAAAACAGTAAAAGAGACACAGATGTACAGAACAGACTTTTAGACTCTGTGGGAGAAGGCGAGGGTGGGATGTTCTGAGAGAATAGCATTGAAACAAGTATACTCTCAAGGGTGAAACAGATGACCAGCCCAGGTTGGATGCATGAGACAAGTGCTCAGGGCTGGTGCACTGGGAAGACCCAGAGGGATGGGATGGAGAGGGAGGTGGGAGGGGGGGTTCGGGATGGGGAACACATATAAATCCATGGCTGATTCATGTCAATGTATGGCAAAACCCACTACAATATTGTAAAGTAATTAGCCTCCAACTAATAAAAATAAAAAAAGAAACACTACAATATTGTAATTAGCCTCCAATTAAAATAAATAAATTAATTTACAAAAAAAATCGTTACTATCTTCTATGCCAAGAAAGAACAATAGGAATTGGAAATTTAAAAAAAAAAAAAAACCAGTGTCTGAGCTCTGCCTCTCTGCTGCTGCTAAGTCACTTCAGTAGTGTCCGACTCTGTGTGACCCCATAGATGGCAGCCCACCAGGCTCCCCCTCCCTGGGATCCTCCAGGCAAGAACACTGGAGTGGGTTGCCATTTCCTTCTCCAGCCTTTAACTATTTGGTTTTGAGTCACAGTGGTAAGACTTTGTACTTGTTACAGTTTCATTGTACCTTTTTAGTTTCAGGATTCTGATCCCACAGTTCTCAGCCTTGTGCTTTACCAGAACAGTTTCAGGATTTATCCCAGGCAGAATCTTACATAATCTTTCCTCCAGTGCAGGAAAATATATATCTAACATATTACTAACTATCCCAAAGAAATAAAGACCTTTATATACTCCCCAGGAAATTCTACTTAATTTTAGGCATGAGCCCTCAGAACAAATCAGTGGAAACTCTGTCTTTAACCTAGATTATAGTTTTAACTTTAGAGGCAGTTCAAGTCTTCTATAAATTCAAGAGCTTTGTACCACAATTCCATGGTTTCAGGCAGGAAGGCATTTCTTAAGTTCCTAGTAAATATCTGTTGACTAGAAAATGTTTCTCCTTTGGAGTCAGGCATACTTAGGTAAGAATTCAGACTTTGAAACGTACTAGTTTTGTGCCCTTGGGCAATTTATTTAAATTCTCTTACCTTAAATTTTCTTATCTGTATTGTTGTTCAGTGACTCAGTCGTGTCCAACTCTTTGTGACCCCATGCCAGGCTTCCCTGTCCTTCATTACTTCCCAGAGTTTGCTCAAACTTACATTCATTGAATCATCAATGCATGCAACAGTCTCATCCTCTGTCATCCCCTTCTCCTCCTGCCTTCAATCTTTCCCAACATCAGAGTCTTTTCCAGTGAGTCAGCTCATCACATCAAGTGGCCAAAGTATTGGAGCTTCAGTTTCAGCATCAGTCCTTCCAATGAATATTCAGGGTTGATTTCCTTTAGGATTGACTGGTTTGATCTCCTTGCTGTCCAGGGCAATCTCAAGCATCATCTCCAGCACCACCGTTAGAAAGCATCAATTTTTCAGTGCTCAGCCTTCTTTATGGTCCAACTCTTACATCTATACATAACTACTGGAAAAATCATAGCTTTGACTATATGGACCTTTGTCAGCAAAGTGATGTCTCTGCTTTTCAATACACTGTCTAGCTTTCCAATATACTGTCTAGTTATGTCATAGCTTTCCTTCCAAGGAGCAAGTGTCTTTTATTTTTATGGCTGCAATCACTGTCCACAGTGATTTTGGAGCCCAAGAAAATAAAGTCTGTGTCCATTGTTTCCCCATCTATTTTCCATGAAGTGATGGGACTGGATACTATGATCTTAGTTTTTGAATGTTGAGTTTTATCTATATAGCAGAACCAATAACTCTTACCTCACAGAGCCGAAATAAGGAGTCAATGAATTAATGGAGCCAACAGATAGGAAAATGCCTATGACTTTCTATGTGCATGCATGCTCAGTCGCTTCAGTCGTTTCTGACTCTTTGCGACTCTGTGTACTGTAGCCTGCATGGCTCCTCTATCAATGGGATTCTCCAGGCCAGAATACTGGACTGGGTTGCCATGCCCTCCTCCAGAGGATCTTCCTGACCCAGGGATTGAACCCACATCTCTTCCGTATTCAGCTTAGCAGACATATTATTTACCCATTGAGCCACCTTGGAATCCCCATGAATTTCTAAAACACATGTTAATTTCTTTCTCATGTATTATCTTAATGATGAGTCTAGTGCTGCACTAAGAACCAGAAACATCTATGTAATCCCAAGAACCCAGAGCACTTGGGGCCTGGCTGTTCTCTCCCTATAGTCATATTTCAAGAATGCATTACTGAGATTAAAAGAGGCTAGAACCTAGAAAAAGACTCCCTTGGAAAAATTCCACCATAGGGCTGGCCAAATAAATTTGGCCAACAGATAAGTTACAACCCAGGAAATTAGTTGGCAATTGTGCTAATGTGAAGTAGTTTAATAAACACTCTGGGGAACAGAGGACATTGATTTGTCATGTTTACCAATTTCTGTGGGTAAATACTTTCACAAGTAAACATGGAGTTGGGAAGAGATGTTCACAATTGATTCTCACAGCCAGTGTGAGGTAGTCTATGCTGTGTTTAGTCACTCAGTCATGTCAGACTCTTTGAGACCCCATGGACTGTAGCCCACCAGGCTCCTCTGTCCATGGTGATTCCCCATTCAAGAATACTGGAGTGGGTTCCCTTGCCCTCTTCCAGGGGATCTTTGCAACCTAGGGATCAGACCCAGGTTTCCCTCATTGCAGGCGGATCCTTTACCATCTGAGCCACCAGGGAAGCTCTGGTGAGGTAGTTTACCATACCATAAAATAAGGCAAGAAATTCCTCAAAGCAGAAGAGAGAGTTTGAAGAAAGGAGGCAGGGACCTGGAGCAGAGTCTAGGGCAGCAATGGCCTCACATTGACACAATAAGATACTGCTTCATGCTTAGATCAGGATTGGTGTTTGTTACTGGAGCAGAGCTGAGTCTACAGTTGGGCATCAAGGAACTATAGTTGTGGTGGGAAGAGACACGTCAGTTAAATTTATAGTCCTCTAACAGTGGTTCTCAAGGTGTGGTCCTAAGACACAGCATCAGCATCAGCTGGGAAACTGTGACAAATGTAAATTTTTAGCTTCACCCCAGACCTACTCAGTCAGAAACTCTAGGCCTACCAGACATTTATGATATAACAGCCTTCCAGGTGATTCTGATGTCCACAGAAGATGGAGAACCATTAGAATTACTTCAGGTACAGTTTTTCTATAACCAAGTCAGGCAAGGCCATGGCCCAGGCTCTTCTGGGAAGAATTCTTATATGCAGTAATGACCAGACACATTTTGGCCAAGGGCCATTGTCTGTAACTATGGAGAGGACAATGGACAGCTGGGGGTAGGGAGGTATAAGGATTAAGAATAACAGCTTCTTGTTATCTCCATTCCCTGCCACAGCCAACCTGTCTGCTACAACCTTGTTAACATTAATTCTCTATGTAGTATGACCATAAACAAGACCATTTCATTTTTGAGATTTGGAAACTCAAGCTTCAGTTTTCAATCTGACAGTCGAGTTTCTCAGTTCCCTATTCAATGTATCATTTTGTCACCTTATATACTCTGAAAGTGTTAGGAAAAACATATAATATTTAGGTTGAAAAATAGCCCTAAGCAGGAGAAGGCACTGGGCCTTTCTTAAATCCTCAATTAGTTTTGTCACAAAGTGAATGTATGAATGTGGAGCTATGTTTCCCAAAATCTAAAGAAAATTTCTATACTTGAAATTCAAATCAGACTCCTAAATTTAAAGAGCACGTTTCATTTTTCAAATAACTTGGTTTGCTATTGAACTTGCAGTAAAATATACATAACACAGAATTTACCATAAACCGTTTTATGTTTATATTTTAATGGTAGTAAATGCATTTACATTGTTTTGCAACCATTACCAGCATTCATCTCTAAAACACTTTTCATCTTGTAAAATTGAAACTCTGCAGCCATAAATAATAACTCTCTATCTCTCTTTCCCCTAGTGTCTAGCAACCTCTATTCTACTTTCTGCCTTTATAAATTTCATTATACTAGGTACCTCATGTAAGTGGAGTCATACAATATTTGTATTTTTTGTGACTGTCTTATTTCACTTACAATATTGTACTCAAGATTCATCCATACTGTAGCATGCCAAAATGTCCTTCCTTTTTAAAACTGAACAATGTTCCATTGTATGTATATATCACATTTGATTTCTTCATTCATTCATCCATCAATGGACACTTGTATTGCTTCCAAATTTTGGTTGTTGTGAATAATGCCACTATGAAAATTATAAACATAAGGGTGTATGAAAGCAGATATCTTTAAGTTCTGTTTTCAGTACTTTGGGATATATATCCATAAGTAGAATTTCTGGATCATATGGTAATTTTATTTTTTATTTTGTGAAAAATTGCTATCCTAAAAAAAAGAAAGAAAAATTGCTATCCTGTTTTCCCTAGTGGACTGCACCATTTTACAATCCCACCAACAATCTACAAGTGTTCCAAATTCTCCACATCATTGACAACACTTATTATTTTCTCATTATTTTCATAGTAGCCTTCCTAATGCATGTGAAGTGGTATCTCACTTGTTTTGATTTGTATTTTCTTAATGCTTAATGATGTTAAGCATTTTTTCATGTGTTTATTGGCCATTTGTATATTTTTGGTGAAATGTCTATTTGAATCCTTTAACCATTTTTAAGCAGTTTGTTTGTTATTGAGTTATAAGATTTAAAAATATATTCCAAATATTAATCACTAAGATATCCAAATTAATTTTAAAACACTACATTTTTGCCCCTGACACAAATACTGGAAGTGAATTAGGGAATTATTTATAATTATTCTCAAGGTTATAAATTAGAAAAATAAGGGTCAGAGGTGAGTAGTGATGTCTCAAGGTAACAGTGAATCAAGACATATAATCAAGCCTAGGGAGCAAGGTCCAAGCCCAGGTCCATTTCCTTGATAATCTTAGAATTCATATTTTGAAGGTTCCTTCAAGACCAGTGAATTTTAATATCTGCTTTTACACACAAAATACTGAGACCTAGAAAGCAGGAGGAATTTATATTTGGTCACTCAGTGAGTCAGTTGCAGAATATGATATATGATACAGATTTCTTAACTTCCAGTTTAGTAGCCTCTTCATTTCACCCTCTAGTAGAGAAATATTTGGCAGTTACAAAAAGCTGTATCTGCTGTTTACCTCTTAATGAAGAACTAATTTTCTTCAAAGACCCAGTCTTCTGAAAATTATAATTGGGTTGAAAGAACTGCAGGGCCATCCGCATTTTTCAGGCTCTGAGAATGAGATCAGATCAAAAAGATCTGTTGCTAAGAGCTGGGGGACTTGATTTTTAGCCAGCATTAATAAGAGTGAAAAAACATTTGCAGAAACCCAGTTGGCTCCTCCATAACCACTTGAAGATCTACTTACATGCCACATTTTGCAACAAAAGACCAGGCACCCAAGGGATCTTAAAATGCCAAGAAAAAGAGATGATCCTCAAGAACTTTGCTACTCTATTAAAAATTGATTTCCACTGATGCAAAATTTTTTAGCCTTCAAAGGGGTTTTGCATGTATTGACTTAGATTCACAATAGTCCTATGAAGTTGCTTCATTGCTAACATTTTAAAAATGAAGAAACTGAAGTTCAGAGAGATCATATTACTTGAAAATACAAAGCTAGCACAAGAAGTCTGACTCTAAGGTCTGTACCTCCATTATTGTTTTTGTGAGGGCTTATGCAGGAGATTAGTGTATAGCATCAGCCAACTTTCACAGAGACTGCTAAGTGCCTTGAATAACAAGTTTTTTAATCTATTTTATCCTAGTGGCCTGAAAGCTTGATCAATCATTAAATCAATGCTTTGTCTATAACATTGGTTCTCAAAGTGTGCTCCCTGAACCAGGAGTATTACTTGAGAACTTGCTGAAAATGCAAATTTCCTACCTCTACTCCAAAACTACTGAATTAGAATCTTTGGGAATGTGACCTAGTAATCTGTGTTTAACAAGCACTCCAGGGAATTCTTATGCATTCTAGGATAAATCCAATCAAAGTGGGAAATTCACTTGAATTTTACTGAAAATGTGCTCAATTAACTGTCTCAATTTGTCATTACAGTTCTAGTCCAGGTGGTCTATTATTCCCCAGTCCCTTCATCTATAAAATGGTAAATGACAAACTTCATTGAAACTTCTTGGATGTATAATGAGGAAGATCAAAGCTTGAGTACAATTGTGAGAGTATGGAATAAAGAGACAGAAAGACTAGATTTGACTCTTGTTTAATCACTTAGTCATGACCAACACTTTTGCAACCCCTTGGACTATACCCCACCATGCTCCCCTGTTCATGGGGTTTTCTGGGGAAGAATATTGGAATGGGCTGCGATTGCCTTCTCCAGAGGATCTTCCTGACCCAGGGATCAAACTTGCGCTTCCAGGTCTCCTGCACTGAAGGTGGATTCCTTATCACTGAGCAAACAGGTAAGCTAGATTTGACTCTTACCTTTTAGCTGTGAGATGCTTCCTTTCTTGCTTTAGATTATTCACCTTTAAAGTGAAGGATTCATCCCTCTCATGGTGTTTTTGTGAAGGTTGAAGAAGGTGATGAAAGTGAATGGTATTAAACATTGCTAGTCATCATGCAGTGAGGTCAGGAAATCAGTTCAGTTCAGTTGCTCAGTTGTGTCCAACTCTTTGCAACCCCATGAACCACAGCATGCCAGGCCTCCCTGTCCATCACCAATTCCCGGAGTCCACCCAAACCAATGTCCATTGAGTCAGTGATGCCATCCAACCATCTCATCCTCTGTCGTCCCCTCCTCCTCCTTCCCTCAATCTTTACCAGCATGAGGGTCTTTTCCAATGAGTCAGCTCTCTACATCAGGTGGCCAAAATATTGGAGTTTCAGTTTCAACTGAACACCCAGGACTTCCAATGAACCTTCCAATGAACACCCAGGACTAATCTCCTTTAGGATGGACTGGTTGGATCTCCTTTCAGTCCAAGGGATTCTCAAGAGTCTTCTCCAACACCACAGTTCAAAAGCATCAATGCTTCTGTGCTCAGGTTACTTTATAGTCCAACTCTCACATCCATACATGACTACTGGAAAAACCATAACCTTGACTAGATGGACCTTTGTTGGCAAAGTAATGTCTCTGCTTTTTAATATGCTATCTAGGTTGGTCATAACTTTCCTTCCAAGGAGCAAGTGTCTTTTAATTTCATGACTGCAATCACCATCTGCAGTGATTTTGGAGCTCCCCAAAAATAAAGTCTGACACTGTTTCCACTGTTTCCCCATTTATTTGCCATGAAGTGATGGGACCAGATGCCATGGTCTTAGTTTTCTGAATGTTGAGCTTTTAAGCCAACTTTTTTCACTCTCTTCTTTCACTTTCATCAAGAGGCTCTTTGGTTCTTCTTCACTTTCTGCCATAAGGGTGGTGTCATCTGCATATCTGAGGTCATTGATATTTCTCCCAGAAATCTTTATTCCAGCTTGTGCTTCTTCCAGCCCAACATTTCTCATGATGTACTCTGCATATAAATTAAATAAGCAGAGTGACAATATACAGCCTTGATGTACTATTTTTCCTATTTGGAAGCAGTCTGTTGTTCAACGTCCACTTCTAACTGTTGCTTCCTGACCTGCATATAGGTTTCTCAAGAGGCAGGTCAGGTGGTCTGGTATTCCCATCTCTTTCAGATTTTTCCACAGTTTATTGCGATCCACACAGTCAAAGGCTTTGGCATAGTCAATAAAGCAGAAACAGATATTTTTTCTGTAACTCTCAATTGTTCAGTCACAGAGCACAATGTTGTTTCAGTCATATATTCTGATCTCTGCCTAAAGCATATCTTCTTTTAAGATAAACTGCACCTATAACCTAGGCCGCCATGTTTTATACCAAATGACTTCATGTTGGTTGAATTTGACCTAGGGGCAACCAATCTTTGTGCTGTCCTGGAATTTATGACTTGTTTAGCTTTTCACCAAAAATAATGAGCAACAAATAGCAGGAGCCAGAACTGAAATTTGCCAGGTTGATTTGGAGTAGGGTAAAGTATAGCGTTCAAGTTGAAGTTATAAGGGTGTCAGTTGGTAAGAGAACTGAAAAAAGTAGAGGGTAACCAAATCATAGTGATGAAGGTCCATTTATAAACTATAGTTGTTGAAGTTTCTTTAGCTTCTCAGGGTCACTTCTTCTGTGTCAGGCTTCCTATTGTTGTTCAGTCTCTTAGTGGTGTCTGACTCTTTGGGATGCATGGACAGCAAAACGCCAGGCTTCCCTGTCCTTCACCATCTCCTGGAGCTTGCCCAAACACATGTCCATTGAGTTGGTGATGCCATCCAGCCATCTCATCCTCTGTCATCACTTTTTCCTCCAGCCTTCAATCTTTCCCAGCATCAGGGTATTTTCTAATGAGGCAGCTCTTCATATCAGGTGGTCAAAGTATTGGAACTTCAGCTTCAGCATCAGTCTTTCCAATGAATACTCAGGGACTTAAAATTTCCTTTAAGATTGACTGGTTTGATCTCTTTGCTGTCAAAGGGACTCTTAAGAGTCTTCTCCAATACCACAGTTCAAAACCATCAATTCATTACCATGAACAATATGAACAGACCTCCTATAGCCTTGCAACAACCTCTCCTTTACTTAAAGGTATCTGCTACTGGCTAAGATCCATCACAAAACAGTTATTAAGATGCTCCATCTTTTACAACTTTCCCTGTTCTGAACCCATAACCCTAGGCACCATGAAGAATGAGTGACATAGATAGGATCCATTCCATCTAGGAGCTTTCAGCATACCAAGCCAAAGAAAGACAGAATACGCTTGAGTATCTAATACATGTGATGCTCCATTGCATATACCATCCCCTTTAAACCCACAATAAGATAAAGAGGTTGAGATCATTAGTTTGCAAATGTGGTTGATTGTGAGAATGACCTAGGGATTGTTTTGTTTTATTTAAAAGAGATGTCTTGAAAACTGTAAGATATTAATGAAAGAAATCAAAAGTGATAAAAATAAGTAGGAAAGATGTGTGTTCATAGATTTCTACAATTGATAGTTGAAATGTTCCTAATACCCAAAGCAATATACAAATTTAATGCAATTTCTATTAAGATACCCATGATAATTTTCACAGATAGAACAAATAGTTCTATAATTTGTGTGAAACCACAAAAGACCCAAAATAGTTAAAGAAATCTTTTTAAAAAAGCACAAAGCTTGGGGTGTCAAACTCCTTGACTTCAAACTATACTGCAAAGCTAAAGTAATCAAAACAATATGGCACAAAGAGGCACAAAAGCAGATAGAGCAATGGATTAGAAAAGAAAGCCCAGAAATAAACCCACACATAAATAGTCAATTAATCTATGACAAAAGAGGCACAAATATACAATGGAGAAAACAGACCTTTCAACAAGTAGTGTTGGGAAAACAGGACAGTTAATGTAAAAGAATGAAATTAGAATATCATCTTTTTATACCAAATATGAAAGTAAACTCAAAATGGGTTAAAGACCCATATGTAAGAACTGAAACCATAACCTTCTAAAAATAATAATAATAAGGCAGTACACTCTTTGAGGTGGATCTCAGCAATATTTTTTTGGATATGTCTCCTCAGGCAAGATAGGAGAAGGGTATTAAGAGGTACAAATTACTTGGAATAAATTTAGATACAAGGATGCAATTTGCATCACAAGGAATATAGACAATATTTTTTAAAGCTTTATAAGGATTATAATCTATGGTGGTTTAGTCACTAAGTGGTGTCCTACTCTTGTGACCCCATGGACTGTAGCCTGCCAGGCTCCTCTGTCCATGGGGATTCTCCAGGCAAGATCCTTCTCCAGGGGATCTTACCCACATGGGAATCGAACCTGGGTCTCCTGCATTGTAGGCAGATTCTTTACCGACTGAGCTACAAGGAAAGCCCCATTATAATCTGTAAAAATATCTAATCATTATGTTGTACACCTGGAACTAATACAATATTGTATTTCAGTTATGCTTCAATAAAAAATAAATAAGTTAAAAATAAAATTACCAAAAAAATCAGATTTCCTGGGATTAAATATGAGATGGAATCATAGGAAGTTTGTGAACTCACTTCTTCCCATGGACACACCAAATCTAAAGCTACATTTGGATCACTTCCCTTGAGAAAGATCTGTAAACTAGATGAACTGTTTTTCACAACAAAGGACAAAAAGACCACATTGAGATGGGTAAAAGAGTCAGAGAAATGATCTCACAAAACAACCTACCCTTGTTGCAGTGACATACAACAGGGAGGGATCTCACCAGACAGGCATTTCTTCTGGAAAAGCAAGGGATTGATGTCCCACACGAGGCATTCCAAGCCCCAGCCTCTGCATCAGAGATGCAAGCCTTCAAAATGCCTGGCTTAGAAAACCAACAGGGCTGATGCACATATGTCCCAAAATGTTATAGAAAATTTCGACTTCCCCTCTTAAAGGGCTCAGTTGTGGTCTCACTTGCCCTAAGTCCCAGCAAAATACTAGCTGTTGGAAAAGTGCCTAGACTATATGTGAAGGGGACACATTTACTAATCTAATGGTATTAGCTAGAGAGGTAGGGGACAGTTGACACTCTCCCTGGAGACAGAGGCACTGGTAGAAGACACTTGCAGTCTCCACTTAACCTGATAACACAGGCAGGCAATCTTGGATGTGACACCCTCCCACTGCCTTGCTAAAACAGACAGGAGCAAGTACTCATAGCATTATCCCACTGCCTTTCTGACTAGATAGTAGTGAATGATCATAGTTCATCCTTTATTCCCAACTCCTTGGATAAAGCATGCATACAATAAGAGCCCTAGATAAAGGGTCCCTAAATAAAGTCTGTAAGCATGGGTGATTATAATGTTCCCCTACATCCTGGTTGAGGCTAGGGAGTGTGAGTAGTTGGGGCATTCTCCCACTCTTAGGCTATAGATAGCGTACATCCACAGTCAGTACATTTTCCTGCTGCTTTTCCAAATCCAGTGAGCATGCCCTTCCCCCATACACTCTATAGCCTCCTTGCTAAAACTAGTGGAAGCACCCAATCCACACAGGAGACACCTCTTGATTGCCTCACCCTGCTGGCCAGGGCTATTGGCATTCCTGAGCTCCATAGGACTGTAACAATTGGAGAGACAGTTATTGGCAGGCCATCACCCTCAAGGCACTGCATAGATAGCAAAAACACAACCACAGTCTTCCAGTGAAAGTCCTATACTTACTCTGGATTTTCAATCTTAGGGAAGGCTCTAGGTTCCCCCCATATCTTGAGGCTAAGGAGATGCTCCTAGGATATATAAGAAGTGAGAAAACATCCTTGTGCACTCTTTTGGCCTCACTACAGCTGGACAAGACTTTTCAGAAAGGAGCTTATGCATTTACTTGGAGCCCCAAATTTTGCAACTATCACCCAGAGAAGACCTTTAGATCTCCTTGTTTGGAGGCCAGCAGGGATTACAATTACAGCCCCACAAGACTATACATATTTGCATACTTTAAAAGTTGCTACATTAGGCTCTGGCTTCCAATCAACATGAAACTATGTGATAAATGAGATTCTTCCCTTTGGGATAATGACAGGTCTTGGCACACTCTAAACAAAAATAAATCAGGCAGTTTAGATAATCACAGGGTTTCAAGAGACAACCAAACGCTATGGCAAGGTAGGATAAGAAAGATCAACACCTAAATATGGCCGTTCCTATAAAACCAATAGAGGTAGCCATTTCACCTAATATGTGAAAGTGAAAACAGTCAACAAAATGAGAAAACAAAAAAGTGTTCCAAAAAATAAGAAAACAAGACAAAACCTCAGAAAAAGACTTTAATAATATGGAGATAAACAACATAACTGAGAAGGAATTCAAAATGTCATAAAGATACTCACTCTCACTGAGCTCAGGAGAAGAGTGAATGAATACACTGAGAACTTCAACAAAAAGAAAACATAAGAAAGTACCAAAGAGAAGTCACAAAGCTGAAGAATACAATAGCTGAACTGAAATATACACTAGAGAGGTTCAGCAGCCAACTGGATGAAATATAAGAATGAATCAGTAAACATGAGATAAAGCAATGGAATTTACCCAGACAAAACACCAAAAAGAAAAAGAAAATAATAATGGTTTCTTTAGTAATAGTTAAAAGAAACTAATTATTAAAAAATGAAGAAAACTTAAGAGACCTTTGGTATAATATCAACTGGAATAACATTTACATTATAGAGGTTCCAGAAGAAGAAGATAGAAAGAAAGGCAGCAAAAAATGTATTTGAAACATAACGGTTGTAAACCTCCCTAACCTAGAGAAGGAAGCAGATATTCAGATCCAGGAATCTCAGGGAGTCCCAAATAAGATGAATCCAAAGTGAACCACACCAAGACACATTATAATTAAAATGTTAAAAATTAATGATAGAAAAATTTAAAACAGCCAAAGGGAAAAAAATGTTATGTAAAAGAGAAACCCCATAAGCTTATCAGTAGATTTCTCAGCAAAAACTTTGTGGGATAGTGCATGACATAATCAAAGTGCTGAAAGGGGAAAAAAAAAGTTCCCAACTGAGAACACTCTACAAGGAAAGGTTATCATTCACATTTGAGAGAGAAATAGTTTTCCAGACAATCAAATTTAAAGGAGTTTATCACTACTAACGCATGCTTATAAGAAATATTAAGCACATTTCTTTAAGCTGAAAAGGAACTTTTTAATAACAAAAGCATATGAAAGTAAAAAATCTCACTGGAAGAAGTAAATACATAGTAAAAATATTGGACTTATCACTTCAAATGTTTCTAAGACCATCAAAAGAAAAAAAATAGTAAAGTTAAAGCTATTATAAGCAGTTAAGGAATACATAAAAATTTTAAAAAAGATGTAAAAAGTGATATCAGAACATAAAATGTGAGGTAGCGGTGTTAAAATGTAGAACTGGGAAGTGTGTTCAAATTTAAGTTGCTACTGACTTAAAATAAGCTGTTATATACATAGACTGATACATGCTAATCTCACAGAACAACAAGCCAAAAACTTACAAAAAAATACACAAAAGAGAACAAGAAATAAATCTAAACGTAAAAACAAACTTATCCAACTACAAGGGAAGAGAGAAAGAGAAAAAGAAAAGGACAGAGGAAAACTACAAAAGCAGTCAGAAAACAATGAACAAAATGGCAATAGCCATCTTGAGGGCTGCACAAGATGTGCATTGTGCATGCATTCTAAATCGCTTCAGTCATGTCTGACTCTGTGTCATCCTATGGGTCTCCCAGGATCCTCTGTCCATGGGATTCTCCAGGCAAGAATAATGGAGTGGATTGCCATGCCTTCCTCCAGGGAATCATCCCAGCTCAGGGATCAAATCCACATCTCTTATGTCTCCTGCATTGGCAGGCAGGTTCTTTACCACTAGCATCACCTCTGAAGCCCAAGATGGCTGAGTAGAAACATGCTGAGCTCAACTGTTCTCATAAACACATTCAGTATCAAAACCATTTGCAAAATAACCATTGATTTAAAAGATCAGAACCTACCAGAAAAGATCTACAAATAAAGATATAAAGAAACAAAAAAATGTGACAGTTAAGAGTGGTGGAGTCATAACAGATATAGTTAAATTCAATACCCCCAGGTAGGCAATTCATAAATGGGTGAATAATTATAACTGTGGGGATTCTCCCAAAGAACTGAGAAGTCTGAGCCTGCGGATCCTTCACTAGGAAGACAAGCCCTGAGAGAATTTGAAGACCAGTGGGGTTTACTTTTTGAGTCTCAGAGGGCCAGGTATAATAAAAATTTCACTCTTAAAAGATGCACATAAAATCTCACATGCACCGGATCCCAGAGAAGAAGCAGTAATTTGACAGGAAACTAAGATCAACTGCTGAATCTAGAAAATCTCCCAGGAAGATAGGAGGTAATTGCCACTCACCCTAAGAACATGGATACTGCCAGCAGCCATTTTTGAGAGTTCCTATCACATGGGCACTGATTCTGGCAAGTATAATTTTGGAATCTTCCTTCTAGCTTATAACCCCCAGGACCAAGTCTTACCCTGATCAGACCTCTGAAAACATCAGTGCTAGGATGTTTCAGGCCAAACAACTAACTGGGCTCAGACATAGTGGTTTATGCCTACCAGCAGACAGGCTGTCCTAAGACCTTTAGAGTCCACAGTGGCCTCTGGACATGTTCCTGCCCACTAGAGGACTCAGGACTTGTCCTCACAGACCAGTGCACAGTTGCTGGACTGGAGTCCCCCAGGCCTTTCTAACCAGAGACCATCAGGATGCAGCTTAACCCACCAGTGGGTAGGTACCAGGCCCAAAATCACCAGGCCTCCAACACCAATAAGCAAGCCTGCTATAGCCTTGACCCACTTCCACCCACCAGCAAGCAGACACCAGCCACAAGAAAATTTTAGCCCCACAGTTTGTGGGCCATCCTATACACTAGCAGGCTAGATTCTACTCTGGGACTGGGCCTGGGAACCAGGCCCCACCCACTAGCAAGCCAATAAAAGCTTCAAGATGCCCTGGACTAAGCAACCAATGTTGTCAGAAACTAGCTCGACCCACCAGCATTCCAAAACCTGCTCTGGGACCCCTAGGCCCTGCAACCAGACCACAGAAAGTGGCTCTTCCCATCAGTAGGTTGACACTAGCCTGAGGACTTGACTTCACCAACCAGTGGTAAAGCAACTGCCCTAGGGACACCTGAATGCAGACTCTGATTACCAATAACACAGCATTACCCCCAGAGTTGCTGAGGGTTCCACAGTGAGATGCCTCATGACCCAGTCCCAACAACCAGTGGCTGGCAGCCTCCAAAAAAGTGGCCTGACAACCAAATGGACCAGAGGCCAACCAAACCTCTCAAATTATCCATATAATCAACCTGCCACAACAGAAGTACCCACAGAGGGGGTACTTCTAGCACATATACCTCTGGTGATGAGAGGGGAGTGCACTGTTGGGACATATAGGACATTACCTAAAAAGACCACTTCTTCAATGTCAGAATATATAACCAACATACCAGATTGGCAAAAATGAAAATAGCAAGTCAGGCAAAATGAGGCAACACAGGAACATGTTCCAAACAAAGGAACAAGATAAAACTCTGAAGAGGAACTAATTAAAAGATAGGCAATCTTCCAGAGAAAGAGTTCGAGTAGTCATTGTAAAAAATGATCCAACAACTAGGGAGAAGAATGTATGCACAGAGAGAGAAGTTGGAAATTTTTAACAAAGAGTTAGAAATTTTAAGGAACAACCAAACAGAGATGAAAAATACAATAACTGAAAATATACACTGGAAGGAATCAACAGAATAAATGACACAGAGGAATGGATCAGTGAGCAGGAAGATAGACTAGCACAAATCACTGTCGATGAAAAAAAAAATTAAAAAAAGGATGAAAAGAAACGAGGACCCTTTAAGAGACCCTGGGATAACATCAAGCACACCAATAGTTACCTTTTAGGGGTCCCAGAAGAAGAGAGAGAAAAAGACTGAGAAAGTAACAACAACATCAAATAAAACATAATAGCTATAAACTTTGGAAACAAACATCAGAGTCCAGAAAGCATTGGAAGTCACATCCAGGATTAACTCAAAAAAGAAAATATTAAGATATATTGTAAATAAAATGGAAAAAAAAATAAAGATAAAGAGAGAATATTAAAAAGCAGCAAGGGAAAAGCAACAGGCTATGTACAAGATAAATCCAATAAGGTTATCAGGTGACTTCTCAGCAGATACACTGCAGGCCATAGGGGAGTCACACCAGACATCTAAAGTGATAAAAGAACAAAACCTGAAACCAAGAATACTCTGCTTAACATTATTTTCATTCAGATTTGAGGGAGAAATGAAAAGCGTCACAGAGAAGCAAAACCTAAAAGTGTTCTGCACCTCCAAACCAGCTTTACAAGAAATGTTAAAGGAACTTAACTAAGAGGTTAAAAAAAAGAAAGAAAGAAAGAAAGAAAGACAGACAAACTATATAAAAAGAAATATGAAAATCACATAAGGAAAAGAAAAAGCTCATCAATAACACCAAACTATAAAAAGTGTAGGAAATCATCCATACCCAAAGATAGCAGGAAGGATAAAAATTAAAGTAGCAAAATCATCTATATCTACAATAAACAGTTATGGGGTTAACGGATACAAAAAAAAATTAGATGTAAACTATGATATCAAAAGCAGTAATTATGAGAGGAGAGTACAAATGTGGGGTTGTTAAAGTATATTATCATTAAGAGATTAGCCACTTAAAGCAATCATTTATATATATATATATATATATATATATATATATATATATAGTTATAGTTATAGTTGTTATAGTTATAGTTATTTATATACCTCAATCCAAGAATCTATAATAGATAAACACACGAATGAAAAATGAATTCAAGTGTAACAGTCAAGATAGTCATCAAATCACAAGAGAAGAGAACAAAGGGAAAAAAAAGGGGGGAGACACACAAAAAACCCAAAACAATTAACAAAATGACAATAAGAACATACACATCAATAATTACTTTAAAAGTAAACAGACAAAATGCTTCAATCGAAAGCTAGGGTGGCTAAATGAATACAAAAATAATACCCATATGAATGCTGCCTACAAGAGACTCACTTCAGAATTAAAGACAAACATAGACTGAAAGAGGGATGGAAAAAGATATTCCATGAAAATTTAAATCGAATGAAAGATGGAATTTAGAAAGATGGTAACGATAACCCTATATGCAAAACAGAAAACGAGACACAGATGTACAGAACAGAATTTTGGACTCTGTAGGAGAAGGCGAGGGTGGGATGTTTCAAGAGAACAGAACTGAAACATGTATATTATCTAGGGTGAAACAGATCACCAGCCCAGGCTGGATGCATGAGACAAGTGCTTGGGCCTGGTGCACTGGGAAGACCCAGAGGAATTGGGTGGAGAGGGAGGGGGGAGGGGGGATCAGGATGGGGAATACATGTAAATCCAGGGCTGATTCATGTCAATGTATGACAAAAACCACTACAATATTGTAAAGTAATTAGCCTCCAACTAACAAAAATAAAAAAAAAAAATTTTTTGTATAGAGAAGAGGAAAAAAAAAAAAGAAAGATGGGGTAGCAATTCTCAAATAATAAAAAAAATAGATTTCAAAACAGAGACTGTAATAAGAGACAAAGAAAGATATTATCTAATGATAAAGGGACAAATCCAAGAACAAGATAGAACCGTTGTAAATATATATGCACGCAACCTAGGAGCATAGATCACCCAGAGAGAAAATCAATAAAGAAATACTGGTTTTAAATGAAATACTAGACCATTTGGACTTCATTGTGGTCACTCACCTAGAGCCAGGCATCCTGGAGTGCAAGGTCAAGTGGGCCTTCGGAAGCATCAATACGAACAAAGCTAGTGGAGGTGATGGAATTCCAGCTGAGCTATTTCAAATCCTAAAAGATGATGCTGTGAAAATGATGCTTGGAAAACTCAGCAGTGGCCACAGAACTGTAAAAGATCAGCTTTCATTCCAATCCCAAAGAAAGGCAAGGGCAAAAAAATGTTCAAACTACTGCACAATTGCACTCATCTCACAGACTAGCAAAGCAATGCTGAAAATTCTCCAAGCTAGGCTTCAACAGTAGATGAATCAAGAAATTCCAGATATTCAAGCTGGATTTAGAAAGGGCAGAGGAACAAGAAATTGAATTGCCAACATCCATTGGATCACAATAGAATGGGAAAGACTAGAGATCTCTTCAAGAAAATTAGAGATACCAAGGGAATATTTCATGCAAAGATGGACTCAATAAAGGACAGACATGGTGTGGACCTAACAGAAGCAGAAGATATTAAGAAGAGGTGGCAAGAATACAAAGAAGAACTGTACAAAAATGATCGTCACGACCCAGATAATCACAGTGGTGTGATCAGTCACAATCACCTAGAGCAAGATATCCTGGCATGTGAAGTCAAGTGGGCCTTAGGAAGAATCACTATGAACAAAGCTAGTGGAGGTGATGGAATTCCAGTTGAGCTATTTCAAATCCTGAAAGATGATGCTGTGAAAGTGCTACACTCAAAATGTCAGCAAACTTGGAAAACTCAGCAGTGGTCACAGGGCTGGAAAAGGACAGTTTTCATTCCAATCCCAAAGAAAGGCAATCCCAAAGAATGCTCAAACTACTGCACAATTGCACTCATCTCACATGCTAGTAAAGAAATGCTCAAAATTCTCCAAGCCAGGGCTTCAGCAATACATGAAACATGAGCTTACAGATGTTCAAGCTGGTTTTAGAAAAGGCAGAGGAACCAGGGATCAAATTGCCAACATCTGCTGGATCATTGAAAAAGGAAGAGAGTTCCAGAAAAATATCTATTTCTGCTTTATTGACTATGTCAAAGCCTTTGACTATGTGGATCACAATGAACTGTGGAAAATTCTGAAAGAGATGGGAATACCAGACCACCTAACCTGCTTCTTGAGAAACCTGTGTGCAAGTCAGGAAGCAACAGTTAGAACTGGACATTGAACAACAGACTGGTTCCAAATAGGAAAAAGAGTATGTCAAGGCTGTATATTGTCACCCTTCTTATTTAACTTATATGCAGAGTACATCATGAGAAATGCTGGGCTGGAGGAAGCACAGGCTGGAATCAAGATTGCTGGGAGAAATATCAATAACCTCAGATATGTAGATGGCATCACCCTTATGGCAGAAAATGAAAAAGAACTAAAGAGCTTCTTGATGAAAATGAAAGAGGAGAGTGAAAAAGTTGGCTTAAAGCTCAACATTCAGAAAACAAAGATCATGGCATCTGGTCCCATCATTTTATGACAAATAGTTGGAGAAACAGTAGAAGCAGTGGCTGACTTTACCTTTTTGGGGGAGCTCCAAAATCAGTGCAAATTGTGATTGCAGCCATGAAAATAAAGACACTTACTCCTTGGAAGGAAAGTTATGACCAACCTAGACAACATACTAAAAAGCAGAGACATTACTTTGCCAACAAAGGTCCATCTAGTCAAGGCTATGGTTTTTCTAGTAGGCTATGGTTTGTCTCACATGTATGGATGTAAGAGTTGGACTATAAAGAAAGCTGAGTGCCAAAGAACTGTGGTGTTGGAGAAGACTCTTGAGAGTCCCTTGGACTGCAAGTAGATCCAACCAGTCCATCCCAAGGGACATCAGTCCTGGGTGTTCATTGGAAGGACTGATGTTGAAGCTGAAACTCCAATCATTTGGCCACCTGATGGGAAGAGCTGACTCATTGGGAAAAGACCCTGATGCTGGTAAAGATTGAAGGAAGGAGGAGAAGGGGACAACAGAGGATGAGACGGTTAGATGGCATCACTGACTCAATGGACATTGGTTGGGGTAGACTCTGGCAGTTGGTGATGGACAGGGAGGCCTGGTGTGCTGTGGTTCACAGGGTCGCAAAGAGTTGGACACGACTGAGTGACAGAACTGAACTGATCTGAACTGATTGGATCACAGAGAAAACAAAATAATTCCAGAAAAATATTTACTTCTGTTTCATTGATTATGATATGTCCCTTGACTGTGTGGGTTACAACAAATTGTGAATAATTCTTAAAGAGATGGGAATACCAGACCACCTCACCTGCCTCCTGAGAAATTCATGTGTAGGCCAAGAAGCAACAGTTAGAACTGGACATGGAAAAATGGACTGGTTACAAATTGGGAAAGGGTTATGCCAAGGCTGTATATTGTCACTCTGCTTATTTAACTTATATGCAGAGTACATCATGAGAAATGTCAGACTGGATGAAGCACAAACTGGGATCAAGATTGCCAGGAAAAATATCCATAACCTCAGATATGTAGATGACAACATGATGATGGCAGAAAGTGAAGACAAACTAAACAGCCTTTTGATGAAAGCGAAAGAGGAGAGTAAAAAAACTGGCTTAAAACTCAACATTCAAAAAACGAATATCATGGCATCTGGTCCCATCACTTCATGCTGAATAGATTGGGAAACAATGGATAGAGTGACAGACTTTACTTCCATGGGCTCCAAAATCACTGCAGATGGTGACTACAGCCATGAAATTAAAAGATGCTTACTCCTTGGAAGGAAAGTTATGACCAACCTATACAGCATATTAAAAAGCAGAGACGTTACTTTGCCAACAATGAGCCATCTAGTCAAGGCTATGTTTTTTTTCAGCAGTCATGCATGGATGTGAGAGTTGGTCTATAAAGAAAGCTGAGTGCCAAGGAATTGCTGCTTTTGAACTATGGTGTTGGAGAAGACTCTTGAGAGTCCCTTGGACTGCTAGGAGATCCAACCAGTCCATCCTAAAGGAAATCAGTCCTGAATATTAATTGCAAGGACCGATGCTGAAGTTGAAGCTCCAATACTTTGGCCACCTGATGCAAAGAACTTACTAATAACCCTATAAGCAAGATAGAAAAAGAGACACGGATGTGTAGAATAGACTTTTGGACTCTATGGGAAAAGGCGAGAGTGGGATGATCTGAGAGAATAGCATTGAAACATGTATATTATCAAGTGTGAAACAGATGGCCAGTCCAGGTTGGAGGCATGAGACAAGTGGTCAGGGCTCGTGCACTGGGATGACCCAGAGGGATGGGATGGGGAGGGAGGTGGGAGGGGGGTTCAGGATGGGGAACAAATGTAAATCCATGGCTGATTCATGTCAATGTATGGCAAAAACCACTACAATATTGTAAAGTAATTAGCTTCCAACTAATTAAAAGAAAAGAAAGAAAGAAAGAAAGAAAAGACCCTGATGCTGGGAAAGTTTGAAAGCAGGAGAAGGGGGCGACAGAAGATGAGATGGTTGGATGGCATTGCCGACTTGATGGACATGAGTTTGTGTGAGCTCAAGGAGTTGGTGATGGACTGGGAAGCCTGGTGTGTTGCAGCACATGGGGTTGCAAAGAGATGGACCTGATTGAGCAACTGAACCAAGTTCAGTTCAATCTAAAAGCAGCAGTATAGTTATTCTTTACAAGTACACATGGAATTTTCTCCAGGATAGATCACAGAATAGTGTGCAAAACAAATCTCAGTAAATTTAAGAAAATTGAAATTATATCATCTTTTCCAAAAATAAAGATATGAGACTAGAAATCAAGTATTAGAAAAAAAAATACAAAAGCACAAACATATGAAGGCTAAACAATATGCTACTGAACAACCAATGAATTGAATAAGTCAAACATGAAATTTAAAAATACCTGGAAATAAATCAAAATGAGTATAAAATTACCCAAAAAATCTATGCTGTGCTTAGTCACTCAGCCGTGTCTGACTCTTTTTGACCCCATGGACTGTAGCCCACCAGGCTCCTCTGTCCATGGGGCTTCTCAAGGCAAGAATACTGGAGTGGGTTGCCGTGCCCTCCTCCAGGGGATGGTCCCAACCCAGGGATCAAACCCCAGTCTCCCAATTGCAGCCAGATTCTTTACCATCTTAACTACCAGGGAAGCCCAAAAATACTGGAGTCGGTAGCCTATTGTTTCTCCAGGGGATCTTCCCAACCCAGGAATCAAACCAGGGTCTCTTGCATTTGCAGACAGATTCTTTACCAACTGAGCTACCAGGGAAGCCCTATAAATAAAAAGCCTACAGCACCTGGTATTCCCAGGGGGTCTCCCATCCAAGTACTAACTAGGCCCAATTCTGCTTAGCTTCCAAAGTCAGACGAGATTAGACGTGTTCAGGGTGGTATCTATGAGACACAGCAAAAGCAATTACTGGATCACTGAAAAGTTAAAATATACCTAGAAATGAAAAAAAGAAATATGACATACCAAAATCTATGAGATGTAGCAAATGAAATTCCGAAATGAAGGTTCATTGCAATACAGACCTACCTCTAGAAACAAGAGAAACCTCAATAACTAATTCATCTTTACACTCAAGGAAAATAGAAAAAGAAGAACAAACAAAGCCTAAAATTAGTATAAAGAAGGCAATAATAAAGATCAGGATACAAATAAAATAGAGATTAAAAGACAATAGAAAATATCAACAAACCTAAGAACTGATTCTTTGAAAAGATAAAAGTTTTAAACTTTTAGCCAGACTCACCAAGAAAAACAGAGGACTCAAATGCAATAAAAAATGAAAGAGTAGAAGGTACAACTGATACCACAGAAATACAAAGGATCATAAAAGACTCTTGTGAACAACTATACACCAACAAATCAGACAACCGAGAAGAAACAGATGAATTCTTAAAAATTTATAATCTTCCAAGAAGAATTGTAAGAATTAGAAAATCTGAATTGACCAAGATTGAATTAGTAATAAATAAACCTTCCAACAAGCCAAAGTCCAGGACCATACAACTTCACTGGTGAATTCTACCAAACATCACTGCCAACAGTTTATAGGCTCCAGTGCTGGGACACCTCAGGCCAAACAACCAACAGAGTGGAAACACAACCCCATCCATCAGCAGACAGGCTACTAAAAGTCTTCCTAGCACACAACTACCCGCTAAACACTTCTTTGACACGGTCCTGCTCACCAGAGATACAAGACCCAGCTCCACTCACCAGTGGGCCAGAACCAGGCTCTCCCACCAGGAAGCCAGCACAAGTCCCTTAGACAGCTTCACCTGCCAAGGGGCAGAAAGCCAAAACAAGAAGAATTGCAAACTTGCAGGCTGCAAAATGAAAACTACAATCACAGAAAATTAGACAAAATGAGGCAGCAGAGGAATATATTCAAAATAAAGGAACAAGATAAAACGACAGAACAACTGAGTGAAGTGGAGATAGGCAATCTACTCAAAAAGGAATTCAGAATAATTATAGTAAAGATGCTCCAAGATCTAAGAAAAAGAATGAAGGCAGAGATCAAGAAAATACAAGAAATACTTAACAAAGAGCTGGAAGATTTAAAAGCAGAGATGAACAATACAATAACTGAAATGAAAAATACACTAGAAAAAAATCAACAGCAGAATAAATGAGTCAAAAGAATGAATAAGTGAGCTGAAAGATTGGTGGAAATCACTGTTGTGGAAAATAATAAAAATAAATGTAAGAGAAGAAATAAAAACAGACTAAGAGGTCTCTAAGACAACATTTGATACACCAATTTTTCACGTTATAGGGTCCAATAAGTAGAAGAGAGAGAGAACAAGTCCAGGAAGTGCAGAGTATCCCAGGTATTGTTGGACACTACAACATTGATGAACCTCAAGACAATTATTTAGAGGGAAAGAAAACAGGCAAAAGGGATATGCATTGTGATTATATATATATAACAAAACTCTAGAAAGTGAAAATAAATATATGATGTCAGAAAACAGGCAAAGGTTACCCTAAGAATAGGATTAAGATGACAGAGAGTGGCAGGAACAAAAGATTAAAAACATGTTTATGTAAAGGAATGAAATTAGAACATTCTCTAACAACATATACAAAAATAAACTCAAACGGGACTAAAGACCTAAACATAAGACCAATTACTACAAAACTCCTATAGGAAACCATAGACAAAACACACTTCAACCTAATTTGCAGCAATATCTTTATCGATCCTTCTTCTAGAATAATGAAAACAAAAACAAAAATAAATGGGACCTAGTTGAACTCAAAAGTTTTTGCACATCAAAGGAAACCAGAGATAAAAGAAAAGACAACCCACAGAATAGGAGAAAATATTTGCAAACAATGGGGCCAACAAAGGATTAATCTCCAAAATTTAGAAGCAGCTCATAAAAAACAAACAATACAATAAAAAATTGGGCAGAAGACCTAAATAAACATTTCTCCAAAGAATATATACAGATGGCCAAGAGGTACATGAAAAGATGTTTAACATTGCTAATTATTAGAGAAATGCAAATCAATACACACTACAATGAGATATCACCTCACACCCGTCAGAATGGCCATCATTAAGAAGTCTATAAACACAGCAAAATAGACAGATGTAATGACCAGAATTTTGGACTCTGTGGGAGAAGGTGAGAGTGGGATGATTTCAGAGAATAGCATTGAAACATGTATATTAGCATATGTAAAATAGATGACCAGTACAAGTTCAATGCATGAAGCAGGGCACTCAAAGCCAGGGCTCTGGGACAACCCAAAGGGAAGGGGGTTCAGGATGAGGGGGACACATGTACAACTGTGGCTGATTCATGTCAATGTATGGCAAAAACCACCACAGTATTGTAAAGTAATTAGCCTCCAACTAAAATAAATAAGTAATTTTTAAAAAAAGTGAATAGTATTAAGCAGTCTACAAATAATAAATGCTAGAGGTGTGGAGAAAAAGAAAGCCTCCTAACACTGTTGGGAAGAGTGTAAATTGATGATGCAGCCACTATGGAGTAAAGTATGAAAGTTCTTTTAAAAAATCTCAAAATAGAGTTGTCATATTATCCAGCAATTCCACTCTAGGGCATATATACAGAGAAAACCATAATTCAAAATGATATATGCACCCCAATGTTCATTGCAGCACTGTTTACAATAGCTAAAACTTGGAAACAACCTAAATGTCCATTGACAGACGAATGGATAAAAAGATGTGGTACACATATACAATGGAATATTGCTCAGTCACTAAAGTAGATGAAATAATGCCATTTGCAGCAATATCAAAAGATTATCAAAAGTTAGAGAGAAAGACAAATATCATAGGATATCACTTATATATAGAATCTAAAATAACTATACAGATGAACTTATTTACAAAACAGAAATAGATCCACAGACGTAGAAAACAAAATTATGATTACTGAAGGGGATAGTGAGAGTACAAGAGAGATAAATTAGGAGCTTGGGATTAGCATATACACACTACTATATTAAAATAAATAAAAAACAAGGAGCTACTGTATAGCACAGGGAACTCACTTCAATATTCTATAATAACCTAAAAGGGAAAGAATTTGAAAAATTTGAAAATTTCCCTTTTCCCTAAAAGGGAAAAAAGAATTTGTTGTATACCTGAAAGTAACACAATATTGTAAATCTACTATACACCTATATTTTTTTTAAAAGTGAGACAAATACCATATGATATCACTTATATATGGAATCTAAAATAGAACAGAAATGAACATATCTATGAAATAAAAATAGGACCACATATATAAAGAACAGATTTGTGGTTACCAAAGCAAAGGGTAGGAGGGAGGTAAGGAAGAGGAGTTTCTGATTAGCAGATGCAAGCTAAAGGTCCTGTTGTATAGTACAGTGAACTATATTCCATATCCTATTAAAATCCATAATGGAAATGAAGATGAATAAAATATATATGTGCGTAACAATTACTTTGCTCTACAACATAAATTAACAACCATTAATCAACTATACTTTAATTAAATTATTGAAATAATAAAAAATAAATAAGGGAAAGATATGTAATGTATATCATAGGAAATATAGTTAACAATATTTTATTAACTTTGTACATCACCAAATGGTAGTTAAACTTATTGTTTATGAACATTTCACAATGACCACAGATATGAAATCACTGTATTGTATACCTGAAACTAATATATCATTGTATGTCAATTATACTTCAGTTCAGTTCAGTTCAGTCGCTCAGTCAAGTCTGACTCTTTGCAACTCCATGAACCGCAGCACGCCAGGCCTCCCTGTCCATCACCCACTCCTGGAGTCCACCCAAACCCATGTCCACTGAGTTGGTGATGCCATCCAACCATCTTATCCTCTGTCGTCCCCTTCTCCTCATGCCCTCAATCTTTACCAGCATCAGGGTCTTTTCCAATGAGTCAGCTCTTCTCATCAGGTGGCCAAATGATTGGAGTTTCAGCTTCAACATCAGTCCTTCCAATGAACACCCAGGACTGATGTCCTTTAGGATGGACTGGTTGGATCTACTTGCAGTCCAAGGGACTCTCAAGAGTCTTCTCCAACACCACAGTTCAAAAGCATCAATTCTTCAGCACTCAGCTTTCTTTATAGTCCAACTCTCACATCCATACATGTGAGACAAACCATAGCCTACTAGAAAAAAACATAGCCTTGACTAGATGGACCTTTGTTGGCAAAGTAATGTCTCTGCTTTTTAGTATGTTGTCTAGGTTGGTCATAACTTTCCTTCCAAGGAGTAAGCATCTATTAATTTCATGGCTGCACTCACCATCTGCAGTGATTTTGGAGCCCAGAAAAATAATCAGCTACTGTTTCCACTGTCTCTCCATCTATTTGCCATGAAGTTATAAGACCGGATGCCATGATCTTAGTTTTTTGAATGTTGAACTTTTAGCCAACTTTTTCACTCTCCTCTTTAGTTCTTCTTCACTTTCTGTCATAAGGGTGGTAAAGATAATACCTGTATTGAGATTTTAAAAGTACATATATTCTTCCTAACTCATACTTATTCCTCTCTCTACTTCTGAATCTAAGGTCCTGGATTTTTTAAGCCACTTACTGGTGATGCTTATCAGTTAGTGTGAAAACCAGTATGTTCGAATACCACTGTTTTAGACTATATGTATGTTTAATAGAAGCCAAAATTACTTTAACCATTTTGTACTTTTCTTTTCTACATTTATCTGATTAAAAGTATTGGTATCTACTACTGTAAGTACTTTATGCAAGTTAATGAAAAAGTCCACGTCAGTCTGATCACAAAGATTCTTTCATAATACTATCACTATCAAACAACTTTCATAATTCCATTAAAATAATTGAACCTGATCTAACTATTGTCATTTATAAAAGAAAACCAAAGTCAGAGAGGTTAAGTGACTTGATTAGGGACAGCCAAAATAGACAAAACCAAGATTAGAAATGTAGGTCCTGGAAGCCATCTGCTCTAATTAGTTGTTCTAAGGCTTTTTTTCCTCATCTGTAGTTACAATTATTTTTTCCCACAGTCTGGTTTCTTTTCAACCTGGCCTCATTTCTTCTCAGTTCAGAATCTATAAGCCCCAGATACTCTGTGTAACTTTGCTAGCATGTATTTGTCCTATGACCTCTGTTCCAACAAAATACATGGGAGAGGATGCTGTGCAAACATGCTGTAGCACATCTGGCTCAGGTTAGTGGGGGAAGGAATCATGGCATAGTGGCTCTGGCCCTTGCTGGAGCACACCAACAGCACATTATGGGACAAAGTGAACCTATAGTTTGCAGTTCTCAAAAGTGGCAGAGGCCCTATTTTCCCCTGTCCACGTGGTATTTCCATTCCAGGGAACTGCACTCTTAAGCCTACAGGGGTAGTGGTACAAGGCCTAGGTAGAATTGACCAAAACCAAAAGTCAAAAAATAATACGGTCTTTCTAAGAACACTAGTCACTTTTTGGGTCTCAGTGTCCCAACTACATTAAAAGAAAAAAGTTGATCTGTGCCATCTCTAAAGTCCTTTTTCAGCTTTGATACATTATTATGTTATGCAATCAACTCTTTACAGAATTTTTTGTATGCCTGAAAGACTTGGCTAGATAATGGAACAAACTTCAAGTCTGTGTCATTCAGCTTTGGGCAGGAAATCTGGGGAATGTGGGAAAGTCCTGAAGCAAAATTTCAGGACTTTTTTTTTTTTTTCTGATGTATTTTCCTCCTGCTTGATGTTTTAGAAGGAAAAAAAAAAGTAAGTGGAAATTAGAGACTTTTTGTTTTCACCAGCTGGAAATTTGGACCCTGCAAATGATCTAACTAACTATCTGAAATATTCTGAGTTGAACTCCACTATGACCCACCTAAATATTCTTCCATCCCTATACATGAGTCCTCTCTTCTTTGAGGTAAATGGATGGGAAGAATTTAGCACATGAAAGGTTGAGGTATAAGTTGGGAAGTTATTCTGAGAAAAAATTTATCTTTTGTCCTTGGCAGAGACAGAGCTAAGAAATATTTATTTAAGCATTTATTTACTGAGTAAACATTTCCTGAGCACCTACTATATGTAAGAGACTATTCTATGCACTTGGGATAGAGAGCTGCATGAAAAACATAATGATTCAAAATAATCATGTGAGCTTCCTGTTCTCCTGCCCTGGGTTACACTACTCAAGCTTGGCATGGCCAAAATACTGGTGTTAGCCAAGATTCTAACCTTCAAGAGAAGGACAGACAAGTGATGAAGACAAAAATTTTAGTTACTTCTTGTATGCTACCAATTGGCTGGTAAAGCTTAGAGCCCAAACAGACTAAGAACACATTAACTGTACACCATCTTCAAAATTCTATGTGATGAACCACTTCCATCTCCCTCATCCTAAAATAAATTAGTCTTAAAAACTCAGATATATCCCCATCTCTTGATGTCCATTCTACTGTCTTGATAAAGTTTCCTCACCACCATCCCCTCAATTTTCCTGATAAAAAGAAAACTATCTTTCTATAAGACAAAAACCAGAGCATCTCCCAGGTTTAAGCTGAGAAGAGCTCAGAATGAATAAATAAAATGAAAATACCAACTCCTCAGAAAGCACTGTTGCAAATGCTGGAACTGCTCTTCCTTCCCTTCTAAAGACTCCTTCCCTCCGAGCACCCTGCACAAAGGAATTTTTAGTTTCTGGTTACTCTTGGGTTATTCTTGTGCTACTTTTGGTTACTCTTTTAATGGAGATGGAGGCTGAGAGCACTGGGGCATTTGGACTTTTAAGGCTTTTCCTACATCCTCTCCATAAAAAGGACCATGTATTTTCTGTTCTGGGATGGGGAAGTAGGATAATCCAAGACTTCTCCAGGTAATATAAATCCTAGGCTCAAGTTTAGAACCATGACCTATTAGTACTGATCTCAATTCATGTAATAGAAGTCAATAATTAGATACCCTTCTGAGAAATGTTGGCCAGTGTGATTTGTATACAAGTGTCATGCCTAGCTGGCAAAAGAATAAGAAATTTGGGGAATTTAAAGCAAGTGAAGGCTTCCTAATTGAGCTCAGTGGTATGATCATTCCTGCTCTTGATCTGTCATTGCATTAAGATGTCAGAAATATTGGTTCTTCTTGTTTTGACTAAATCTTTAGTAGGTATATAAATAAGAGTTTAGACTAAGCAGAAGGATGGCCAAGACATGAGGGGAAACTTTAATGCTACAGTTAAAAGACTAGCTGAGCTCTGTTCTTGTGTATTTATTATACAGAAGTAATTCTTGTGGAGCCACCAGATGATTCACTTTGCTCTGCATGACCATCCCAAGACACTGGGAACTTCCTGATTTCTGAGTTTAGCTTCTGGCAAAAGCCAACACACAGCTCTTAATAATGGAGATTTAGAGGCATGTCCATGGCCAAAAGCAAAGTCAAGATTCCCTAGTCCACCAAGAAGCCTCCTCCTAGGAAACAGAAGCTGGTTTGTATAAGACTGATTGTACAAGAAGAAGCATTCCCCAGTATCCCACTAGTTGTTGGCCTGGCCTGTTAGACACCGGGATGGGGGAGCCTGGTGGGCTGCCATCTATGGGATCGCACAGAGTCGGACACGACTGAAGCAACTTAGCAGCAGCAGCAGCAGTTAGACACAGGCCCCAGTTCACTGAGTGCCAGTTAGAAGGTAGGAGAAGGATGTGACTTGTTCCTGCTTTGGGGTCTTTGTCTAAAAGATGTGTAAGGGCTTCCTCTGACTCTTAATCTGCCAAAGCAACATAATTGTGTGGAGACATCATCTCAGCTCCCTCATTTTTTTTTCCAGGCAATTACACCTGAACCTGAAATACCAATGCAATAAACTTTGGGAAAATAATACAGAGTTGGATGGAATATGAAGCTGCTGAATATATAGCTGGAGAAGCAAAGGTTGGGGAAAAGAATGAGGTTTTCCCTATGCCTTGCCAAGATCCCATCACCTATTCATAGGTCCCTCCAAAGGTGGATAAGCAGTTTTAGCTGCTCTAAGTTTTGATCTATTCTGCAGCCTATATCTTATTATCTGCAGAGACATATCCCACATTTCACACTTCCTTCTTCACCCAAAACCCTTCTACTCTTCAAAAATTATAAATAAAAGGAAGCAACTTCTTTTCTGGTTTGATTCTGGTCTAAATGGCAAAGTTCAAATCTTCCTTGCTACCAAGCCTAGAGCAGGTTTTTACTTTCTCTCTCTACTGAACTCCACTCTCCTATATACACATATGTACATAACATGACCCACTTGATAGGTTAAGGGTCAAAATTAATCCTTCATTTAAAGCTAGGGTATTTAGGCAGAGTCCTGTAGGAGAAAGATTATTAAACTGCAGTCAGAATATCTGAGTTTAAGAGTTACTTTTGCTACTAAAATGCTCATGATCTTATGCCGGGAGCCAACACACGAGACCCTACCCATGACAAGGTCATGAGGGAGAAAACCTGACAGGCAAGGCGAATCAGGTTTTCAGGGGTTTTGAAAAGGCCAGCTCAGAGATCCCACCCATGACAAGGTCACGAGGAGAAAGCCTTACAGGCAAGGCAGATCAGGTTTTCAGGGATTTCGAAAAGCTGCCTCCAGCCTCACCTTAAAGATGATGTCTGTCTTTCTGATGCCTGCCTCAATAGACTACTCCCTAATTTCTGTGACACAGGCAGAAGGCCTTCCCCAATCTCTTCCCAAATAAGAATCAATTTAGAACTTTAATCAATAAGTTTCCCAGGTGGTGGTATTTTATGAGATTATCCAGGGTGAAAGGAATGTTTTAATTTAAACTCCTTTGCTGGTAGTTTGTTAGCCAAATGCATTTATGCCCTTGGTACTAATATGCATGATTGCTTATAATATCCTAATCATAAAATAGCATAAAGAACCTGATTATATAAAAGCCCTAATAGAAATAGAGCCTTTTTGAGGGGTGAAGGAGTCCTATCAGAAAACATAAGAAAAATTATTCCAAAGGTGGTCATTGGGTTGACGTTTGCTTGCTGTGTTTTGCTTGCTGTGTTTTTGCTTTTAATGTGCTAAAGTTGTGTTATAGAAACCATTGTTAATATAGTTAAAAACCTAGAGAAATAAGAACTTAACCCTAGTGTGGTAACAATGAGATGGTTGTTAATTGTCAGCCAGGAGTGCTAGGCAGAAGCTGCCTCACCAAAGTTGCAGAGTCAGTGTGGGGTAAACTTCTTAGATAAACACAACTGACAACTTCTGCAGAAGGATTAATTTTTGTATTAACAAGGTTATATTTCTACTCTGTACTATTGCCCTATGAGACTGCTACCTTTCAGTTAAGGTCACCATAGAAATGGAAAATAGGTTTACATTCACCTGACCTGCATAAAATGTTAATAAGCCCCAAGGCCAGAAGATCATGTGCTAAGAATTACCATAGAATTAGAAAGCAAAAAACATCCTGCTTTTCCTAAAAAACAAATGATGTAATACTAATCCTGTGTAAGCATGAGTAAGCATCTTGTACCTTGAAAACGTTCTGAGTGAGGGTATAAAACATGTTGTCAAAAAGTAAAACACAGACTTGGCCCTATCAAGGCTGGTCTCACGTGTCTTCTCTCTCTCTCGCCGACGCCGTTCATCCTGAGGGTATCCCCTGGATCCTGCCGAGGCCGGATCCCGGCAATCTTAGCAAATCACTTTACTTCTATGAGCTTCTATTTTTGATTTGCAAAACAGGGGTACCTATCTCTGACAATCCTACAGCCCAGTGTTTCAAATCCAGATGAGATAATGGAGATGAAGAGACCTTGTAAATAGTATAACACTTTGGAAATAGGAATTATTGAGGTTTGAGGCATAATAAGTACATTAGGAACTGCTCAGAGTTGAACAATCACAATAATTATCTAACTCAAAACTGTGAAAAACATTTCCCACCTTCAGTCATCTGGGGAATGAGTCACCAGGGAGGAACTGTGGATACATGTTGTGAGGTATCCCTCAGGATAAAAACAATAGTACCAGGATTTAAACTCATGTGTTTGAGAATTGTCTCTGTGAATGTCACTATTATAACCTTGGACATAACAGTAATTAAAAATGGACACAGTGGGGGAAGGAGTGGGTGAGACAGAGAGAGTAGGATTGAAACATACACATTACTAAATGTAAAATAGATAGCTGGTGGGAATTTGCTATAAGACACAGGGAGCTCAAACCTGGTGCTTTGTGACTATCTAGAGGGATGGGATGGGGTGGCAGGTGGGAGGGAGGTTCAAGAGGAAGGGTGCATATGTATACCTATTGCTGATTAATGTTGATGCATGGCAGAAACCAACACAATATTATAAAGCAATTATCCTCCAAGTAAAAGTAAATTAACTTAAAAAATGATAGTTACCACTTACCAAGATCTTTTGATAGGGCAAGCAGGAGCTAAGCACTGCTATTATGTGCATTTTATCATTTAATCTTCATAACATCCTATGAGTAGGAATATTGTTATAAATAAGGAAACCAAGGGACAAGGAGGTTACATAATGCATAGAACAGCTGGAATTTGAACCTTGGACATTTTAACATAAAGATCACTGTCTTAAGCCTATATAAAACCACATCTTACCTATCTGGACCAGAGAGCTTGAAAGGGTTCCTAAGCTTCTAGTTCTACTATACTGAAGTTCCATTCTTCTCTATTTAAGACCAGAGGGGGAATCAAAGTACTATAGTCACTGGAAACAGAGATAAGGTGGAACTGCTCTGTGATTTCCCTTTAAAACTCATCTCCTGCATGGTAGCAATAGTAGAATGGGTAAAAGAACTTACAATATGTATTTGTTTATCAGATATTTACTAGTATTTTTATGTGTCAAGTATCTAAACACCTAACAGATACTTAATAATGTAATCCTCATAACAACCTTCAAACTGAGGTACAGCAAGTACCCAGGGTCATACAGAAAGTGGCAGAGCCAGGATTCAAATACAAGAAGTTTGGCTTTAGGATCTGTGCTCTTAACCACTATGCTGAGCCAACTGTCTACTTAATAACTAAGTGCCAAGCACTCTGTTAGATGCCGGCTCTAAAACTGCTTCTTACAGGAAGTCATTAAGCCCTCCCTGACTACCCTGTGCTAGATGATTTCCATAAGTAATACTTAACAGTATTATACTTCCCACACATGGTTCATTCATAGAATCTCCAAGCCTGAAAAGTTTATTCAGAAGACATGGGTTCTAGTGTTAACTCTGTTTCAGAGCTGCTGTGTCACATTGGGCCATTCCCTTTGCCACTATGAGCCTCAGCCAAATGGACAGACTGAATCAGATGGTCTGAGCTTTTGTGGCCTTCTTAGTATGACTGTAGAGTTTATACTCATTTGGTTTGGAAAATAGAGTTCTCATCTTCATGGGTCTCTTAGGATATCATCTTTTGGGCAAGGGTACTCTCTGATGAAAGGAGGAAGTCACAACCTGACCAGCCTTCTGAAAACGATCATTTTTCCACTCAGCAGGCCACTTGGGCCTAGTCACTAACATCTGAAGTGAACTGCGCCCACTATTACCTCAGCAACTCTGTTCTCACCATTTCTTGTAGCTTTTCCCCAAATATAAATACTAACTCATCCTTTAAGACACAGCTCAAAAACAGCTTCCTACAGAAAGTTGTTAAGCCCTCCCTGACTATCCTGTTACCAGACTCAGCCAGAATTTGATCCTCAATTTCATATTTCCTTGTATGAGCTCCCTGAGGTACAGTATTTTTTCCATCTGTTATTTCCCCACCAAAGTGACTAGCGTAGTGCACGGTAGCTTGTTCAATAATTATTTGTTTAAAAAAAATAAAATAAAACCTCAGAAGAGCCTTCTGAAGGTCACTAAGTCCCTCATGGCCTGACAGGGTCTATCAGAGACAGACAGCATCTTCCCTGCCCTCCATTTAGTGAGCTCCTCAGGTCTCCATTCATGTTTTATCCGGTCCTCTGAGATACGAGACACCTCATAACTTGCCTTACTTAGGATATTTGCATGGCCTGGGCTCAAGCAGTCAAGTTCATTCCTACCATTCCTGCATAATATTGCCTTCCTTTCTATTAGGGAAATTGATGTGATCTGAGTTTGACAAGGTTTATGCCTAGAGCATCTCCAAGTCCTTGGGGCTGGTTTGAAAGATTCACTTTAGCTGGCCGAATTCCTTATGACTCTGGACTCCACATTCAGAGCAGTAAAGCTGTCTGCATAGTTTTTCTACAACCAATGAATACAAGTTGCAAAGTATTTGGTACACAGATATTTAATTGATTTTATGAATACTAACACAAAGAAAGTGGGACTATTACACAGATTATATGAATGGGGATAATGTTGAGAAAGTCTAATTCCCTACACTCTTAGTGAAAAAAAGTGATGTGGAAAAAAAAAAAGAATGCTCAAATTCTTACTCTTCTACTCTCCAGCTAAGTCCAAATATTTGACATATTTAAGCAACTCATATTAAGCACTATGCAGCAGGCACTTCATTATGAACTCTGAAGAGGATGAGGCTGAATAAGTCTCAGCCTCAACCCTCAAGTAATCTCGTAGAATCCTTTTGTGTTTCCTCTCTCAAATGGTGGTGTTGGACTTGCCTGTCCCCTTCAGTCATGCTGCCTACTTACCAAGCAATGTGATGTACTACAACCCTCCAAAATAACAAGTTAAAAGTCAAATCCATCCTGTGACCGATGTCAAACTTTTGAACCTCTCATTTTTCCTTTAGCTTTGTCATCTTTTTTTTTTCCATGTAAGATTGAATGAGTTTGAGGTTCTATAAGCAATCTAGATGTGTTTTCTCATTCCATGATATCTTTGTTAGTGTTTAGATAAAGACAATGTGGTATGATGGAAAGAGCATGGGGTGTTGGAATCAGAAAATCAAGAGATCAGATTCTTAGTCTATCACAACAACTGTGCAACCTTAAGTAGGTCACTTATCCACACTGAATTTTAGTCTTCGTCTCTGTAAAATAAGGATGTGGTGTCTAACTCAACATAGGTAATTCAAAGAGCTTGTGCTTGTAAAGCACCTAATTTAGATGCTGTAACATGATAGAGGTGTTTTTTTAATTAATTAATTAGTCTTAATTGGAGGACAATTTCTTTACAATATCGTGGTGGTTATTGCCATACATCAACATGAATTGGCCACAGGTATACATGTGTGTCACCCATCCTTAAGCCCCCTCCCACCTCCTTCCCCACCCTATCCCTCTTAGTTGTCCCAGAGCACAAGCTTTGGGTACCCCTTCTCCTCATCTGCTTAATCTCTTTTCCTATTACATTTCTTAAACTTTAAATTTTGTATTGGGGCATAGCTGATCAATAATGTATGATAGTTTCAGTCAAACAGCAAATGGACTCAACCATATATATATACACATGTATCCATTTTCCCCAAAACTCCCCTCCCCTCAGGCTGCCACATAACATTGAGCAGTTCCATGTGCCATACAGTAGGTCTTTGTTTTAGATGGGTAACAAAAGTTACCTATTTTTGAGGGCGAACTTGAGGTTCAAATGGAAAGCACTTTATAAGCTCTAAGGTGCTATATACAAAACAGTAACTACATGGACATGATTCCCTGACACAAAATTTCTTTTTTTCCCCTGCTGCCTCTTGGACTATTACTTTTAAAGCTCATTTAGCTTTATTGCTTTCAACATTCTCCCACTTGGCACCATGATTGTGCCTGTTCCTCAAGTTTCTGTTTTTCTTTTTTTTTTTTCTCTCCCTCAGTGAGCTGATTTTGCCTTTCAGACTCAACTATCACGTTCAGCAGTTATAAATCAGGACTGAAACTTACCTCATAAGGGTGTTGAGAGAAGTCAAATATCCTGAATACCAAGCTCTCAGAAAATGGAAAACTACTCTAAGTGTCTTAATTGTTAACATTAACACAAATATAAGTGGAAAAGATGGGTGAAGTTGCCCAAATAACATGTGGAAAGAAAGGTCAGGATTTGGAGTCAGATATCCCGAGTTCATTCAGTTGTCGCTCAGAAGTGTCTGACTCTTTTCGACTGCATGGACTACAGCAAGTCAGGCTTCCCTGTCCATCACCAAATCCCAGAGCATGCTCAAACTCATGTCCATTGAGTCAGTGATGTCATCCAGCAATTTCATCCCCTCTTGCCCCCTTCTCTCCTGCCTTCAAACTTTCCCAGCATTAGGGTCTTTTCCAATGAGTCAGTTCTTCACATCAGGTGGCCAAAGTATTGGAACTGCAGCTTCAGCATCAGTCCTTCCAATGTATATTCAGGACTGATTTCCTTCAGGGTTGATTGGTTTGATCTCCTTGCAGTCCAAGGGACTCGAAGAGTCTTCTCCAACACCACAATTTAAAAATATCAATTCTTCAGCACTCAGCTTTCTTTATGGTCCAACTCTCACATCCATGCATGACTACTGGAAAAATCATAGCTTTGACTAGATGGACCTTTGTTGGCAAAGTAATGTCTCTGCTTTTTAATATGCTGTCTAGGGTTGTCATTGTTTTTCTTTTTTTTTTTTTTTCCATTTATTTTTATTAGTTGGAGGCTAATTATTTTACAATATTGTAGTGGGTTTTGCCATACATTGACATGAATCAGCCATGGAGTTACATGTGTTCCCCATCCCGATTCCCTCTCCCGCCTCCCTCTCCATCCCATCTCTCTGGGTCTTCCCAGTGCACCAGCCCTGAGCACTTGTCTCATGCATCCAACCTGGGCTGGTGATCTGTTTCACCCTTGAGAGTATACTTGTTTCAATGCTATTCTCTCAGAAAATCCCACCCTCGCCTTCTCCCACAGAGTCTAAAAGTCTGTACATCTGTGTCTCTTTTTTCTGTTTTGCATATAGGGTTATTGTTACCATCTTTCTAAATTCCATATATATGCATTAGTATACTGTATTGGTCTTTATCTTTCTGGCTTACTTCACTCTGTATAATAGGCTCCAGTTTCATCCATCTCATTAGAACTGATTCAAATGAATTCTTTTTAATGGCTGAGTAATATTCCATTGTGTATATGTACCACAGCTTCCTTATTCATTCATCTGCTGATGGGCATCTAGGTTGCTTCCATGTCCTGGCTATTATAAATAGTGATGCGATGAACATTGGGGTACACATGTCTCTTTCTATTCTGGTTTCCTCAGTGTGTATGCCCAGAAGTGGGATTGCTGGATCATATGGCAGTTCTATTTCCAGTTTTTTAAGGAATCTCCACACTGTTTTCCATAGTGGCTGTACTAGTTTGCATTCCCACCAACAGTGTAAGAGGGTTCCCTTTTCTCCACACCCTCTCCAGCCTTTATTGCTTGTAGACTTTTGGATAGCAGCCATTCTGACTGGCGTGTAATGGTACCTCATTGTGGTTTTGATTTGCATTTCTCTGATAATGAGTGATGTTGAGCATCTTTTCATGTGTTTGTTAGGCATCTGTATGTCTTCTTTGGAGAAATGTCTGTTTAGTTCTTTGGCCCATTTTTTGATTGGGTCATTTATTTTTATGGAATTGAGCTGCAGGACTTGCTTGTATGTTTTTGAGATTAATCCTTTGTCTGTTGCTTCATTTGCTATTATTTTCTCCCATTCTGAAGGTGGTCTTCTCACCTTGCTTATAGTTTCCTTTGTTGTGCAAAAGCTTTTAAGTTTCATCAGGTCCCATTTGTTTATTTTTACTTTTATTTCCAATATTCTGGGAGGTGTGCCATAGAGGCTCCTGCTGTGATTTATGTTGGAGAGTGTTTTGTCTATGTTCTCCTCTGGGAGTTTTATAGTTTCTGACCTTACGTTTAGATCTTTAATCCATTTTGCATTTATTTTTGTGCATGGTGTTAGAAAGTGTTCTAGTTTCATTCTTTTACAAGTGGTTGACCAGTTTTCCCAACACTACTTGTTAAAGAGGTTGTCTTTTTTTCCATTGTATATCCTTGCTTCCTTTGTCAAAGATAAGGTGTCCATAGGTACATGGATTTATCTCTGGGCTTTCTATTCTGTTCCATTGATCTATATTTCTGGCTTTGTGTCAGTACCATACTGTCTTAATGACTGTGGCTTTGTAGTTGAGCCTGAAGTCAGGCACGTTGATTCCTCCAGTTCCATTCTTCTTTCTCAAGATTGCTTTGGCTATTCAAGGTTTTTTATATTTCCATACAAATTGTGAAATTATTTGTTCTAGTTCTGTGAAAAATACCATTAGTAGCTTGATAGGGATTGCACTGAAAATATAGATTGCTTTGTGTAGTATAGTCATTTTCACACAATCCATGAACATGGTATATTTCTCCATCTGTTTGTGTCCTCTTTGATTTCTTTCTTCAGTGTTTTATAGTTTTCTATATGTAGGTCTTTTGTTTCTTTGGGTAGATTTATTCCTAAGTATTTCATTCTTTTCATTGCAATGGTGAATGGAATTGTTTCCTTAATTTCTTTTTCTGTTTTCTCATTGTTAGTGTATAAGAATGCAAGGGGTTTTTTTGTGTGTTAATTTTATATCCTGCAACATTACTGTATTCATTGATTAGCTCTAGTAATTTTCTGGGGGAGTCTTGAGGGTTTTCTCTGTAGAGGATCATGTCTTCTGCAAACAGAGAGAGTTTTATTTCTTCTTTTCCTATCTGGATTCCTTTTACTTCTTTTTCTGCTCTGATTGCTGTGGCCAAAACTTCCAAAACTATGTTGGATAGTAGTGGTGAAAGTGGGCACCCTTGTCTTGTTCCTGACATTAAGGGAAATGCTTTCAAGTTTTCACCATTGAGGATAATGTTTGCTGTGGGTTTGTCATATATAGCTTTTATTATGTTGAGGTATGTTCCTTCTTGCTTTCTGGAGAGTTTTTATCATAAATGGATGTTGAATTTAGTCAAAGGCTTTTTCTGCATCTATTGAGATAATCATATGGTTTTTATCTTTCAATTTTGTTAATGTGGTGTACTACATTGATTGATTTGCAGATATTAAAGAATCCTTGCATTCCTGGGATAAAGCCCACTTGGTCATGATGTATGATCTTTTTACTATGTTGTTGGATTCTGTTTGCTAGAATTTTGTTAAGGATTTTTACATCTATGTTCATCAGTGGTATTGGCCTGTAGTTTTCTTTTTTTTGTGGCATCTTTGTCTGGTTTTGCTATTAGGATGATGTTGGCCTCATAGACTCAGTTTGGAATTTTGCCTTCCTCTGCAATTTTCTGGAAGAGTTTGAGTAAGATAGGTGTTAGCTCTTCTCTAAATTTTTGGTAGAATTCAGCTGTGAATCCATCTGGTCCTGGGCTTTTGTTTGCTGGAAGATTTCTGATTACAGTTTCAATTTCTTTGTTTGTGCTGGATCTGTTAAGATCTTATATTTCTTCCTAGTTCAGTTTTGGAAAGTTATACTTTTCTAAGAATGTGTCCATTTCATCCAAGTTGTCCATTTTATTGGCATATAGCTGCTGGTAGTAGTCTCTTATGATCCTTTGTATTTCAGTGTTGTCTGTTGTGATCTCTCCCCATTTTCTTTTCTAATTTCATTGATTTGGTTCTTCTCCCTTTGTTTCTTGATGAGTCTGGCTAACGGTTTGTCAATATTATTTCCCTTTTCAAAAACCAGCTTTTGGCTTTGTTGATTTTTGCTATGGTCTCTTTACTTTCTTTTGCATTTATTTCTTCCCCAATTTTTAAGATTCATTTCCTTCTACTAACCCTAAGGTTCTTCATTTCTTCCTTCTCTAGTTACTTTAGGTGTAGAGTTAGGTTATTTATTTGACTTTTTTCTTGTTTCTTGAGGTAAGCCTGTAATGTTATGAACCTTCCCCTTAGCACTGTCTTTACAGTGTCCCATAGGTTTTGAGTTGCTGTGTTTTCATTTTCATTTGTTTCTATGCATATTTTGATTTCCTTTTTTATTTCTGCTATGATTTGTTGGTTATTCAGAAGCGTGTTATTTAGCCTCCATATGTTTGAATTTTTAATAGTTTTTGTTTTTCCTGCAATTGAGATCTAGTCTTACTGCATTGTGGTCACAAAAGATGACTGGAATGATTTCTTTCTTTCTTTCTTTTTTTTTTTTTTTAATTTACCAAGGCTAGATTTATGGCCCAGGATGTGATCTATTCTGGAGAAGGTTCCATGTACATTTGAGAAAAAGGTGAAATTGATTGTTTTGGGGTGAAATGTCCTACAAATATCAATTAGGTCTAGCTGGACCATTGTGTCATTTAAAGTTTGTGTTTCCTTGTTAATTTTCTGTTTAGTTGATCTATCCATAGGTGTGAGTGTGGTATTAAAGTCTCCCACTATTATTGTGTTATTGTTAATTTCCCCTTTCATTCTTGTTAGCATTTGCCTTACATATTGCAGTGCTCCTATGTTAGGTGCATATACATTTATAATTGTTATATCTTCTTCTTAGATTGATCCTTTGATCATTATGTAGTGTCCTTCTTTGTCTCTTTTCACACCCTTTATTTTAAAGTCTATTTTATTGGATATGAGTATTGTGGCCCCTGCTTTCTTTTGGTCTCCATTTGCATGAAATATTTTTTTCCAGCCCTTCACTTTCAGTCTGTATGTGTCCCTAGGTTTGAGGTGGTTCTCTTGTAGACAGCATATATAGGGGTCTTGCTTTTGTATCCATTCAGCCAGTCTTTGTCTTTTGGTTGGGGCACTCAACCCATTTACATTTAAGGTAATTATTGATAAGAATGGTTCCATTGCCATTTGCTTTGTTGTTTTGGGTTTGTGTTCATACAAACTTTCTCTGTTTCCTGTCTACAGAAGATCCTTTAGCATTTGTTGAAGAGCTGGTTTGGTGGTGCTGAATTCTGTCAGCTTTTGCTTGTCTGTAAAGCTTTTGAATTCTCCTTCATATCTGAATGAGATCCTTGCTGGGTACAGTAATATGGGTGGTAGGTTATTCTCTTTCATTACTTTAAGTATCCTGCCATTCCCTTCTGGCATGAAGAGTTTCTATTGAAAGATCAGCTGTTATCCTTATGGGAATCCCTTTGTGTATTTGTTGTTTCTCCCTTGCTGCTTTTAATATTTGTTCTTTGTATTTGATCTTTGTTAATTTGATTAATATGTGTCTTGGGGTGTTTTGCCTTGAGTTTATCCTGTTTGGGACTCTCTGGGTTTCTTGGATTTGTGTCACTATTTTCTTCCCCATTTTGGAGAAGTTTTCATCTATTATCTCCTCGAGGATTTTCTCATGGCCTTTCTTTTTGTCTTCTTTTGGGACTCTTATGATTCGAATGTTCAGGTGTTTCACCTTGTCCCAGAGGTCCCTGATATTGTCCTCATTTCTTTTAATTCTTTTTTCTTTTTCCTCTCTTCTTCATTTATTTCCACCATTTTATCTTATACTTCACTTATCCTCTTATACCTCCATTATTCTACTGTTGGTTCCCTCCAGAGTGTGTTTTATCTCATTTATTGCATTATTCATTTTTAATTGACTCATTTTTATTTCTTCTAGGTCCTTATTAAACATTTCTTGCATCTTCTCAATCCTTGTCTCCTGGCTTTTTATCTGTAACTCTATTGTGTTTTCAAGAATTTGGATCATTTTTATTATCATTATTATAAATTCTTTTTCAGGTATTTTCCCTATCTCCTCCTCTTTTGTTTGACTTGGTGGGCATTTTTCTTGTTCCTTTACCTGTTGGGTATTTCTCTGCCTTTTCATCTTATTTAGATTGCTGTGTTTGGGGAGGCCTTTCTGTATTCTGGTGGTCTGTGGTTCCTTTTTATTGTGAAGGTTTCACCCAGTGGGTGGGGTTGGGCAATTGATTTGTCAAGGTTTCCTGTTTAGGGAAGCTTGCGTCGGTGTTCTGGTGCATGGAACTGGATTTCTTCTCTCTGGAGTGCAATGGAGTGTCCAGTAATGAGTTTTGAGATGGGTCTATGGGTTTGGTGTGACTTTGGGCAGCCTGTAAAATGATGCTCAGGGCCATGTTCCTGCGTTGCTGGAGGATTTGCGTGGTATGTCTTGCTCTGGAACTTATTGGCTCTTGGGTGGTGGTTGGTTTCAGTGTAGGTATGGAGGCTTTTGGATGAAATATCTTATTAATTAATGTTCCCTGTAGTCAGGAGTTCTCTCATATTCTCAGGTTTGGGGCTTAAGCCTCTTGTCTCTGGATATCAGTCTTATTCTTCCAGTAGCCTCAAGACTTCTACATCCATACAGCACTGATGATAAAACTTCTATGTTAATAGTGAAAGGATTCTCCACAGTGAGGGACACCCAGAGAGGTTCACAGAGTTACATGAAGAAGAGGAGAGGGAGGAAGGAGATAGAGGTGAGCAGGAGGAGAAAAAGGGGGATTCAAGAGAAGAGAGACAGATCTAGGCAGTACTATGTTCCCTACGTGTTCTCCACAGCCCAGAACACACACAGAGATTCACAGAATTGGATTGAGAAGAGAAGGGGGAGGGAGGAAATAGAGGTGATCTAGGGGAGAAAAAGGAGAGTCAAAAGGGGGAGTGAGTGATCAAACAAGTAATCACACTCCTGAGTCAAAATGTGTACTGAAGGTTGGATTCTTAAATATCCAAAATTGATATCAAATACTGAAAAACAAAGAATAAAAATCTAGAGTAGAGGTTAGACTCTTAAAAATACAATATTAAAAAACCACAGAAACACAAAAAATTTAAGCAATATATATATGAAGTCGCTTTAAAAGTAGGGTCTTTTTTTGGGGGGCAGGTTATAGTGGGTTATAAAAATGAAAATTAAAGAGTAATAGAGGACTTAAAAAAAGAGAAAAAAATTTAATTAAAAAATAGTAATAGTAAAAATATATCTAGGAATTTCTCTGGAGCTGTTGTGGGCAGCGTGGGTTTGGTTCAGTTTCAGATAGCTCCTTGTTCCAGCTTATACTTCTCAATATCTCTAGGCCCCTTCCAGTGTAGTTGGTGTTAACTACAGGGATTTTAATCTGTTACACCTGTCACTTCTAAAGTGGTTCCCTTTGTTTATTTGGCTTCTGTTTGCAGGTCTCTTCAGTATCTAATTTCCGCCCTGACACAAGTGGGTGGAAGTGGTCTCTTGTTTAGGTTCGCTTGTTTGGTTGTGCTGTGGGGAGGGAGGGGAACTGCAGACAAATATCACTGGTGTGTATGAGGAGTACTCGTGTTGTTCGGGCCACACTGGTTTAGCCACCGCTCACAGCATGTGTGCTTTCCCCGTCTACACTGCTCAGGCTCCAGGTTGCTCTACAGGGAGCAGGCCCTGAGTTGTGTGCACTTTCCAGGCCTAAGCTGCTCAGGTTCAGGTTTTCAGGTACTCCACAAATGCCCAGACTTGGTTGGGCCTGCATTTTGTGCCTTCCCTGTCCGAGCAGCTCAGGCAACCAGGAGCTTGACGAGCGCACTCTCCCCAGGTGCAGTGCGCCGTATTCCCTCCGTGGTCTCAGCCTCAGTTTCTGGTCGCGCTGGTCGGATGTGCCTTGTGTCTCTTCTGGGGAGCTGATTTCTTTCTGGGACCCTCCTGGCGGATGTCAACCATCCAGAATCTCAGGAAGTCTTTGGTTAGAGACTGGAAGCCTGTTTGCAGTTTGGTAGGGGATGCCATCTGTGGGGCCAAGTTTGCCCCTTTCCCCTCCCCCTGCCTCCTGCCTCTGGTGAAGGATGGGCCAGTCCACAGCCAGCTTGCTCTTCTCTTGTATTGGCTTAGTCCTTTGTTCTGGGAATGGGTGGGTAGTGCCTAAGTTTAGGGCTTTTCCCAGGTTAATTCTCTCTCTCTTGCTATCCCACAGTTTAAGTTCCTGTCTCTCCTTAGCTCCCTCAGATTGCCCTCAGGGCTTTCAGGCCCAGTCCTTACCCTAAGCAATGCCGCTGCCATGTACCATCTGCTCTCCGTTCAGCCCCCACTTGCTGGTGGCGGATGCAAGCATCTGGGGTACTTTTCTGCTGGGAGTTGTTTTTAGGCATGTAATCTGTGGATTTTATTTACTTTTCCTCCCAGTTAGGTTGCCCTCTGAGATTCGAAAACTTCCCCCAGACCTGCTGGTGAGAGTTTCCTGGTGTTTGGAAACGTCCTCTATTAAGACTCCTTTCCCGGGACGTATCTCCATCCCTAACTCTATTGTCTCTCTTTTTATCTTTTATATTTTGTCCTACCTCCTTTCAAAGACAAGAGGCTGCTTTTCTGGGTGTCTGATGTCCTCTGCTAGCAATCAGAAGTTGTTTTGCGGAGTTTTCTAAGCGTTCAAATGATCTTTTGATGAATTTGTGGGGGAGAAAGTGGTCTCCCCATCCTATTCCTCTGCCATCTTAGCTCCTCCCTAATTGTGTTTTTATATTTAATGCTCCAATCCTGCCAGCCAGTTTAAGCTTCTTAGAACATAGGCCCAATCATGTCACATCCATAGTACAAACCCTTCAAGGGCACACTACTACTCAAATAATTATGGTATATCCATATTGTATATGCATACATGTATATACATATCCATATGGTATATCCATAATAAAAAAGTATACAGCCATGAAAATGAAGGAAGCAACTGTATATGTACTGATTTGGCACAATCTTCAAGATGTGGTAAGCAGTAGAAATTTACATAAGATAGTATAGACTATGTAGCAGTTTACATTTCTATTTTTAAAAAGAGCTGGAATTAAACATCTTATTGTATTAATAGGAAAAGGAAACCAGCAGAGTTGGGAGTTAAGAATTTTCTGTAGATTTTCATTTTACCATTTATTACCATGTATGTTATCTTGACAAAAGAAAAGAAAAAAATTCAGTAGATTTTCACCATATATATTTTTACCGTCTTAATACTTTGGTCTGACTTTTACAGACCTCCATAACCTGGTACTAAAAGACCTTTTGCAAATCTTTTTCAAATATTGTTAGGCTTTCCAGGTGGTGCTAGTGATAAAGAAACCACCTGCCAATGCAGGAGACACAAGAGATACAGGTTCAATCCCTGGGTAGGAAAGATCCCCTGGAGGTGGGCATGGCAAACCACTTCTGTATTCTTGCCATAGACAGAGGAGGCTGGCAGACTACATTGCATAGGATCACAAAGAGTCAGACATGACTGAAGCCACTTAGCATGCATGCACACACCCTATTCATGTTACTCTTAGCCATGGTTTCTTTTATACACCCATCAAATTCTAGCCTCTATTCCTCTGTGCTTGTGTAATAGTCCTTTATGTATCAAACAATACAGAGCATGTCTCGAGTATTCTTTTAAAGTTATTCTGTCTCTATAAACCTTTACTTATGCTTAAAATCTGAACTCCAACACCTTCACAACAGACAATTCCTCATGTAATGCTCCAGTGGGCTTTTGTTGTTGTTGTTGTTGATGTTCAGTCGTTAAGTCATATATGATTCTTTGTAACCCCATGGACTGTAGATTGCCAAGCTCTGCTGTCCTCCACTATCTTCTGGAGTTTGCTCAAATTCATGTCCATTGAGTCAGTGATGCTATCTAAGCATCTCATCCTCTGCTGCAGCGTTCTCTTTTACCTCTCTTAAAATGAAGATTTAAGAGCTGTAACACTATATTCTATCAATGCAGTTTAATATTAATAGCATACTAGGTTTTTATTTTATGCATCTGCATGATTTTGACTTGGGCTATCTTACAATTAAACCAATCCTTCTTCCCCCAACCAAGTTGCTTTTTTTTTTTTTTTTCTTATGTGCTTGTTGCAATTCACATCTCTTATAGACTGTGTGGATGAGTTGTGGGACCCACGTAAGATCTTTATTTTATTTTTTTAAATTCCATCTTGTTAGAATTAATCATTGCTCCAAACTGCTGATATCTTTGTGCTGCACTATGGTTCTGTTATTCAATATGTCTGCTGACCCTGCCAAATTTCTGGTGTTCACATGATTCACTGTTCATCATTTTTCTTCTTTCAGTTCAGTTCCATCACTCAGCTGTGTCTGACTCTTTGCGATCCCATGGGTTGCAGCACACCAGGCTTCCCTGTCCATCACCAACTCCCTAGGCACATACAAACACATATCAAATTAGTATAGCAAAAATTAGTAAAATTTTACTGCCTTGTGTTTGAAGGTTAGCTTTTGTTAATCTCTCAAGTAGGGGTCAAGGGAACATTTAAAGGCAAGTTTAGTAAAACTCATCATACTGTGCTAGAATTTTACATCAAATACAAAAAAAAAAGTATGAGGTGAATTCATTGAATCATCCACCTTTGAAAAATATACATACTTATTTTAGCATAACAAGATAATGTGTAGTCATAGTCAAATATATGGTAAATATGCCAACTCTAAATAAATGATATGCATTAGAGGTTGAATAAATGCTTGGAAGAGCTGGTATATTTATGCTTCCATAGTCTGTAACAGAAAAATACCATCAAACAATATTAATCAGTATTTTAATTACACATAGTGCTCTGTTGGGCCTTGTGCAAAAAATAAACAAAAACCCAATAATTAGCTATGATCCAACTTGAGACACATACTCACCAATAAACACACAAACAAACAAAAAACAAACAAAGCACCAAGACATCAGAGAACAAAGGCATCAATCAATATATGAGTGGACAGCAAATGGTTAGTTAGCATCATCTATAGGTTACAGGAAGTTTGCAGTTTTACCTCTTGCCCTTAAGATTTGAATAGAATGAGTTGAATTACTGTTCAATGTTCTATGCACAATCCAAGGCAGTTATTAAGATTTCTGTGTCTTGGTGGGGAATTTAAATTCTCATGATCACTTCTGTCCTGGATTCATGCCTCTAATGAATTCCATTTTGCTCCTCTACATGTTTCAGCATTTTCTTGTCTTCCTCAGGGGCACTTGGCTTTCTTCTTGATTTCCAGGAAGGAAAAACAAACTAAATTCTTAGTGTGTGATGCATTTTAATGAAGGACTGAAAAAATGATAGAGATTCATATCATAACCAGACAATTTCAATTGAATATTAGTCATCCTTCTTCTTAAAAAATCCCTAGACTATTTCAGCTGACTCAAGTGTTTCCTCAATCCATTTCATTTCTCTCTCCTTTTTCTTGTTCTCCTTGCCCTCTCACCATACCCAGTAATTCAGTTTAAAACAATTCTTTGAGCCGGTTTTGTCCAAACAATGGAGAGTTTCTTACATGATCTCCCAACCTATGTTTAGATATTCTTTGTATATGTAAAGATTCATTCAAGCAATCTGCTTAACAGTGGGTTATCTACACAAAATCTATCATTTTTTCTACCCCATGAAGGGCTACAAATTTAAATGTTGATCAACATGATTATATTAACAAATCCTCGAACCCAATCACATCTCTCTTTATATTAGTTATCCACTGCTGCATAAAAAAAAAATTACTCCAAATATAGCAGTTTAAAACAACACACATTTATTATCTCAGAGTTTCTATAGGTCAGGAATCCATTAGCACTTAAATTTCTAGCTCAGAATCTCTCATGAAGTTGTAATCAAAATGCCAAAAGGGAGGGATTTCAAGATGGCTGAGGAATAATATGGAGAGATCACTTGCCCCTCCACAAATAAATAAAATTCATCTGCATGCAGAACAACTCCTACAGAATACCTTTGAACACTGGCAGAAGATCCTGGACTTTGAAAAGGGCAAGTCGTTCTTAGGTGTTGAGTGTTGCTTTCACTGTTAGTCTTGGGGTGTTGTCTTCTGTGTTGTATACCCTGTGAAGCCTGGGTGCTACAGTAAGGGCTTGGGCCTGCACCCCTGAGGTGGAGATCTGAGTTCAGGACTTTGGACTACCAGAGAACTCCCATCCCCAATGGAACGTTAATCAATGAGAAATCTCCCAAAGGCCTCCATCTCAATACTAAAGCCAAGTCTTACCCAAAAGCCAGAAAGCTTTAGTGCCAGACACCTCACAACAAATCATCAGCAAAACAGGAATACAATGCTGTCCATTAGCAGACAAGGTGCCTAAAGCCATACCAAGTTCATAGACACCTCAAAACATGCTACTGGATATGGCACTGCCTTTCAGAGAGACAAGATCTAACTCCATCCACCAGAACACAGGGACAAGTCCCCTCAACCAGGAAATCTTCACAAGACATTGATCCAACTCCATTCATAGGGGGTAAATCCCACACTTAAAAGAAAAACACCTTTCAGCCTACAGAAATGTGACCCCCCTAAACAGTAAATTAAATTAAATGAAAAGACAAAGAAACACACAGCAGATGAAGTAACATGGTAAAACCCCACAAGACCAGACAAATGAAGAAAAAATAGGCAGTCTACTGGAAAAACAATTCAGAGTAATGATAGTAAAGATGATCAAAAATTTTGGAAATAAATGGAGGCACAGATAAATAGACTGGAGGCATGGATTGAAAAGATACAAGAAATGTTAAAGAAGAAACTAGAAATAAAGAACAGGCAATTGTCAAAGAACAATACAATAATTGAGATTAAAAATACACTAGAGGGAACCGATGGCAGAATAACTAAGAAGTGAGCAGAATGGTGGAAATAACTGAAGCAGAGAAGATTAAAGAAAAATAGAATAAAAAGAAATGAGTAAAACCTCAGTGACCTCTGGAACAACATTAAGCACATGAAAAATTGAATTATAGAGGTCCCAGAAGAAGAGAAAAAGAAAGGATATGAGAAAATATTTGAGGAGTTTATAGTCAAAAACTTTCCTAACATGGGAAAGGAAATAGGCACCCAAGTCCAGAAGGCCCAGAGAGTCCCATACAGGATAAAACCAAGGAGAAACACACCAAGACACATATTAATCAAAGTAATGAAAATTAAACACAAAGGAAAAAAATATTAAAAGCAGCAAGGGAAAAGAAGCAAGTAACATACACTGGGCTGCCCATAAGGCTAGCAGGTGATATTTCAACAGAAACTATGCAGGCCAGAAGAGAGTGGCAGGATATACTTAAAATGATGAAAGGGAAAAAAAAGCTACATCCAAGATAACTCTATTCAGCGAGGATATAATTCAGATTTGAAGGAGAAATCAATAACTTTACAGACAAGCAAAAGTTAAGAGAATTCAGCACCACCAAATTAACAATGCTAAGGAAACTTCTCTAGACAGGAAACACAAGAGAAAGAAAAGGCTTACAAAAACAAACCCAAAATAACAAAGCAAATGGAAATAGGACCATACATATCAATAATTGCCTTAAATGTAAATGGATTAAATGATTCAACCAAAAGACACAGATTGGCTGAATGGATACAAAAACAAGACCTCAATATATGCTGTCTACAAAGGACCCACCTCAGACCTAAGGACACATAGACTGAAAGTGAGGGGATGCCAAAAGATATTCCATATTCCATGCAAATGGAAATGAAAAGAAAGTGGGAGTAACAATATTCATATCAGATAAAATAGACATTAAAAGAATACCATTACAGGAGACAAGGAAGGGCATTACATAATGATCAAGGGATCAATTCAAGAAGTTATACCAATTATATATATATATATGTACCCAACATAGGCGCACCTCAATACATAAGGCAAATGGTAACAACTATTAAAGGGGAAATTGACAGTAACACAATAATAGTGGGGAAATGTAACATTCCACTCACACCAATGGATATAGCATCCACACACAAAAAAATTAATAAGAAACAAAAGCTATAGATGATACACTGGGCCAGTTGAACCTAAATAATATCTAAAGGGCATTTCATCCAAAAACAGTAGATTTCACCTTTTTCTTAAGTCCACATGGAATATTCTCCAAGATGGATCACATCTTGTGTGATTAAAAAAGACTTGGAAGGTTTTAAAATTTGAAATAATTTGAAGTACCCTTTCTGATCACAATGTTACAAGATTAGATTACTGAGTACAGAAAAAAAAAATTATAAAAATAAAAAAAAAACATTGAAATTAACAATATGCTTCTGAATAAACTAGAGTCACTGAAGAAATTAATGAGGAAATCAAAAAATACTTAGAAGTAATTGAAGAAATTAATGAGGAAATTAAAGAAATACTTAAAAGTAATTGACAATGAAAACATGGCAACTCAAAACCTATGGGATGCAGCAAAAGCAGTGCTAAGAAGAAACTGCATGCAATATAAGCCTACCTCAAGAAACAAGAAAAATATTGAATAAACAAATACACCTAGAGCAATTAGAAAATGAAGAACAAAACCTCCCAAAGTTAGTAGAAGAAAAGAAATCATAAAGATCAAAGCAGAAATAAATAAAAAAGAAACGAAGGAAGCATTACCAAAGATCAATAAAACTAAAAGCTGGCTCTTTGAGAAGATTAAAAAAAACTTGAAAAAAAAAAAAAACACATTAGCCAGTTTCATCAGAAAAAAACAGAAGACTCAAATCAATAAAATTAAAAATGAAAGAGAAGTTACAATAGACAACACAGAAATATAGAGCATCGTCAGGAACTCTGTTCAGTTCAGTTCAGTTGCTCAGTCGTGTCCGACTCTTTGCCACCCCATGGAATGCAGCACACTAGGGCTCCCTATACATCACCAACTTCCGGAGTTTACTCAAACTCCAATTGAGTCAGTGATGCCACCCAGCCATCTCATCCTCTGTCGTCCCCTTCTCTTCCTGCCTTCAATCTTTCCCAGCATCAAGGTCTTTTCCCAATGAGTCAGCTCTTCACATCAGGTGGCTAAAATATTGGAGTTTCAGCTTCAACATCAGTCCTTCCAATGAACATTCAGGACTGATTTCCTTTAGGATGGACTGGATGGATCTCCTTGCAGTCCAAGGGACTCTCAAGAGTCTTCTCCAACACCACAGTTCAAAAGCATCAATTCGTTGGCACTCAGCTTTCTTTATAGTCCAACTCTCACATCCATACATGACCAATGGAAAAACCATAGCCTTGACCAGACGGACCTTTGTTGGCAAAGTAACGTCTCTGTTTTTTAATATGCTGTCTAGGTTTGTCATAACTTTCCTTCCAAGGAGTAAGCCTCTTTTAATTTCATGGCTGCAGTCACCATCTGCAGTGATTTTGGAGCCCAAAAAATAAAGTCTGGCACTGTTTCCACTGTCTCCCCATCTCTTTCCCATGAGGTGGTGGGACTGGATGCCATGATCTTAGTTTTCTGAATGTTGAGATTTAAGCCAACTTTTTTCACTCTCCTCTTTCACTTTCATTAGGAGGCTTTTTAGTTCCTCTTCACTTTCTGCCATAAGGGTGGTATCATCTGCGTATCTGAGGTTATTGAGATTTCTCCCGGCAATCTTGATTCCAGCTTGTGCTTCTTCCAGACCAGGGTTTCTCATGATGTACTCTACATATAAGTTAAATAAGCAGCATGACAATATACAGCCTTGACGTACTCCTTTTCCTATTTGGAACCAGTCTGTTGTTCCATGCCCAGTTCTAACTGTTGCTTCCTGACCTGCATACAGGTTTCTCAAGAGGCATATCAGGTGGTCTGGTATTTCCATCTCTTTCAGAATTTCCCACAGTTTATTGTGATCCACACAATCAAAGGCTTAGGCATAGTCAATAAAGCAAAAATAGAGGTTTTCCTAGAACTGTCTTGCTTTTTTTGATGATCCAAAAGATGTTGCCAATTTGATCTCTGGTTCCTCTGTCTTTTCTAAACCCACCTTGAGCATCTGAAAGTTCATGACTCACATATTGTTGAAGCTTGACTTGGAGAATTTTGAGCATTACTTTACTAGAGTGTCAGATGAGTGCAATTGTGTGGTGGTTTGAGCACTCTTTGGGATTGCCTTTCTTTGGGATTGGAATGAAAACTGACCTTTTTCAGTCCTGTGACCACTGCTGAGTCTTCCAAATTTGCTGGCATATTGTGTGCAACACTTTCACAGCATCATCTTTTAGGATTTGAAATATCTCAATTGGAATTCTATCACTTCCACTAGCTTTGTTCTTAGGCACAAAGGGACTACTATGAAAAAATATATTCCAAAAAACTGGACAGCCTCGAAGAAATAGTCAAATACTTAGAAATATAGCCTTCCAAAACTGAACCAGGAAGAACAGAAAGAATGAACATACCAATCAAAAACACAGAAATGGAAACTGTAATAAAAAGTCTTCCAGGGAGTTTGGGTCAAGATGGTGGAGTAGAAGGACGTGACAGAAACAAAATCACAACTAATGTTTGAACAGTCACGGACAGGAGGAAGCTGGAACCCACCAGAAAAACATACCCCACATTCAAATACAAAGGAAAAGCCTCAGTGAGACAGTAGGAGGTGTGTAATCATGATATAATCAAATCCGATACCTGCTGAGTGGATTACCCAAAAACTGGAGAAAAATAATACTATAGAAGTTCTACCACTGTTGTGAAGGCTCTGAGCCCCACATCTGGCTTTGCAGCCTGGGGATCCAGCAAAGGGAATGGGAATGCCTAGGAAATCTGACTTTGAAGGTCAAGGGGATTTTATCATAGGACTTCCACAGAACTGGGGGAAACAGATTCCACTCTTGGAGGGCACAAACAAAATCTTGCACATACCAAGACCCAGGGGGAAAGAGCAGTGACCCCACAGGACACTGAACCAGAACTACCTGCTAGTGTTGGAGGGTCTCCTTTGCAGTCATGTGTCAGCAAATGCTCACTTTGGGAATGAGGGCCCTGGCAGTAGCAATCCTGGAAGTTGTCCCTTTGGCATAAGTCCACTTGGAAATTGCCATTAACCCTACCACAGATCCCATACACCCTGAGGCTGTGTCGTCTCAGATCAAACAACTAACAGAGAGGGAGCCCAATGCCACCCATAATTAGATTAAACTTTTATTGAGCATGGCCACGCCCACCAGAGCAAGACCCAACTTTTCCCACTGTCAGTACCTGTCATCAGGAAGATTACACAAGCCTCTTAGCCTCATATGCCAGAGAGGTGAGACAATAAAGAAGAAGAGCCACAATCCCACAGGAGCAGCTGAAACAAAAACCACATCACAGGAAATTAATCAGAATGAAAATGTAGAGGGTTATAGCCCAGATGAAGGGACAAAGTAAAACCTAAAAAAACAACTAAATGAAGTGGAGATAGACAAACTTCCAGAAAAAGAATTCAGAATAGTGATGGTGAAGATGATCCAGGATCTCAGAAAAAGAATGGATAAGATGCAAGGAATATTTATTAAAAACCTCAAAGAACTAAACAATCATAGATGAATAATACAGTAGAAGGAATCAACAGCAGAATAACTGAGGCAGAAGAACAGATAAGTGACCTGTAACACACAATGGTGGAAATCACTGCCACAGGCAAGGAAATAGAAAAAAGAATGAAAAATCTGACAGTCTAGAGACCTCTGGGACATCATTAAACACATCAACATTTGCATTATAGGGGTCCCAGAAGGAGAAGAGATATAGAAAGGACTTGAAAATATATTTAAGGAGTTAATAGCTGAAAAGTCCACTAACATGGGAAAGTGTGCACATGCCAGCCATGTCCAGGAAGAACAGAGAGTCTCAGGCAGGATAAACCCAAGGAGGAACACACCAAGACACATAGTAATCAAACTGACAAAAATTAAAGACAGAGATAAAACATCAAATGCAACAAGGGAAAAATGACAAATAATATACAAGGGAAATCCCATCAGACCGTCAGTTGACTTCTCAACAGAAAATCTACAAACCAGCAGAGAACAGAACAATATACTTAAAGTGATGTAAGGGAAGAACCTACAACCAAGAATAATCTACCCAGCAAGACTCATCTTCAGATCTGAAAGAGGAACCAAAACTTTTGAGACACATATAAGTTAAGAGAATTCAGCACCACCAGACCAGCTTTACAACAAATACTAAAGGAACTTCTCTAGGCAAGAAATATAAAAGAAAGAAAAGACCTACACGAAATAAACACAAAACAATTAAGAAAATGGTTTAAAAAAAGAGGATCATACATATTGACAACTACCTTAACTGTAAATGGACTAAATGCACCAACCTATAGACATAGACTGGCTGGGTGGATGAAACATGTACATGTATGCATTTCCACTTACCATAATACTGTAATTAACCTCTCAAATTGTATGTAATAATTTTATGTTGTTAGGTTAATCTTGTTTCCAAAATGGCTTGCAATTGTAATTATCTTTTAATTTTTCCTGACTATTGATTTTGAAAACTGATGAACATCTTTTGCTATTGTGAGTATGTAACCATTATTAAATTAATACCATTGTATTATGATTGGTCAACAGAAAACAATGGAATTTTGCATCATTAAAACTACCATTTAATAGGAGAACCTGTAATCACTTTCTAAAATCCAGATGCATTTCTTAAAAAGCTTGGAATTTTTGGAAAAATAAAAATGCCCAGGTATTGGTTTTTTTTTTTTTTTTTTTTGCCTCCAAAGTTCAAGATATGTTTCCTGTAAGCATCTGTGTTTAAAGGAAATGAGCTATATAATGATATTTCTACTTTTATCTAGCTTGTTTCACTTTTTCTATTTTGTATTCAGTAATCCCATTTCATTTAGTTTATGTATACAGTTTTGCATTCCAGTACCCTATGATAAAAAGGACCTTCTAGAACTAACACCCAAAAAGATGTCCTTTTCATTATAGGGGACTGGAACACAAAAGTAAGAAGTCAAGAAACACCTGAAGTAACAGGCAAATTTTGCCTTGGAGTACAGAGTGAAGCAGGGCAAAGGCTAATAGAGTTTTGCCAAGAAAATGCACTGGTCATAGCAAACACCTTCTTCCAACAACACAAGAGAGGACTCTACACATGGACATAACCAAATGGTCAACACTGAAACAAAATTGATTATATTCTTTGCAGCCAAAGATGGAGAAGCTCTATAGGGTCAGCAAAAACAAGACTGGGAGCTGACTGTGGCTCAGATCACGAACTCCTTATTACCAAATTCAGACTTAATTTGAATAAAGTAGGGAAAACCACTAGATGATTCAGGTATGACCTAAATCAAATCCCTTACGATTATACAGTGGAAGTGATAAATAGATTCAAGGGATTAGATCTGATAGACACAGTGCCTGAAGAATTATGGATGGAGGTTTGTGATATTGTACAGGAGACAAGGATCAAAACCATCCCCAAGGAAAAGAAATGAAAAAAGGAAAAAATGGCTGTCTGAGGAGGCCTTACAAATTGTGAATAGAAGAGAAGCAAAAGGCAAAGGAGAAAAGGAAACGTGTACCTATTTGAATGCAGAGTTTCAAAGAATAGCAAGGAGAGATAAGAAAGCCTTCCTCAGTGATGAGTGTAAAGAAATAGAGGAAAACAGTAAAATGGGAAAGTCTAAAGATCTCTTCAAGAAAATTAGAGATACCAAGGGAACATCTCATGCAAAGATGGGCACAATAAATGACAGAAATGTTATAGACCTAACAGAAGCAGAAGATATTAAGAAGAGGTGGCAAGAATACACAGAAGAACTATACAAAAAAGATCTTCACGACCCAGATAATCACAATAGGATGATCATTAACCTAGAGTCAGCCATCCTGGAATGCAAAGTCAAGTGGGCCTTAGGAAGCATCACTATGAACAAAGGTACTGGCAGTGATGGAATTCCAGTTGAACTATTTCAAATCCTAAAAGATGATGCTGTGAAAGTGCTGCACACAATATGCCAGCAAATTTGGAAAACTCAGCAGTGGCCACTGGACTGGAAAAGGTCAGTTTTCATTCCCATCCCAAAGAAAGGCCATGCCAAAGAATCCTCAAACTACCACACAATCACACTCATCTCACACTCTAGTAAAGTAATGCTCAAAATTCTCCAAGACAGTCTTCAACAATATGTGAACCATGAACTTCCAGATGCTCAAGCTGGATTTAGAAAAGACAGAGGAACCAGAGATCAAATTGCCAACATCCGTTGGATCATCAAAAAAGCAAGAGAGTTTGAGAAAAACCTCTATTTCTGCCTTATTAACATGCCAAAGCCTTTAACTGTGTGGACCACAACAAACTGTAGAAAATTCTGAAAGAGATGGAAATACCAGACCACCTGACCTGCCTCTTGAGAAACCTATATGCAGGTCAGGCAGCAACATGTAGAACTGGACATGGAACAACAATAGTTCCAAATAGGGAAAGGATTATGCCAAGGCTATATATTGTCACGCTGCTTATTTAGCTTATATGCAGAGTGCATCATGAGAAATGTTGGGCTGGATGAACACAGACTGGAATTAAGATTGCTGGGAGAATTAGCAATAACCTCAGATATGCAGATGACATCACCCTTATGGCAGAAAGCAAAGAAGAACTAAAGATCCTCTTGATGAAAGTGAAAAAGGAGAGTGAAAAAGTTGGCTTAAAGCTCAACATTCAGAAAACTAAGATCAAGGTACCCAGTTACATCACTTCATGGCAAATAGCTGGGGAAACAGTGACAGGCTTTATTTTCCTGGGCTCCAGAATCACTGCAGATAGTGACTGCAACCATGAAATTAAAAGATGCTTATTCCTTGGGAGAAAAGTTATGACCAATCTAGAAAGCAACCTAAAAAGCAGAGACATTACTTAGCCAACGAAGATCCATGTAGTCAACGCTATATTTTTTTCAGTAGTCAGGTATGGATGTGAGAGTTGGACTATAAAGAAAGCCGAACACAGAAGAATTTATGCTTTTGAACTGTGGTGTTAGAGAAGACTCTTGAGAGTCCCTTGGACTGCACGGAGATCCAACCAGTCCAACCTAAAGGAAATCAGTCCTGAATATTCATTGGAAGGACTGATGCTGAAGATAAAACTCCAATTTTGGCTACCTGATGTGAAGAACTGACTCATTTCAAAACACCCCGATGCTGGGAAAGATTGAAGGCAGGAAGAGAAGGGGACGACAGAGGATGAGATGGCTGGATGGTATCACCGACTCATTGGAAATGAGTTTGAGTAAACTCCTGGAGTTTGCAATGGACAGGGAGGTCTGGCTTGCTTCAGTCCATGGAGTCACAAAGATTCGGACATGACTGACTGACTGAACTGAACTGAACTGCTGTATACAATTTCACCATCTTTTTTTTGTTGTTCTTTCTCAAGCCTTTGCCAAGCATAGTGGAAATGGTTTTGTACACCCAAGAATGTAAATAGCATGTATGATATAATATCTATATTAGAAAACTTGTACATTATTGCCTAGCTTAAAACTTCATGGTATTTTGAGTCTACTTGTTTGACTTAATATTAATAGAATGCTAGATTTCTAATTTATATTCCCTCAAAATTTGATATAGTTTCATGTATCCAATATTAATGCTAAAAGGCTAGATATTTAATTAGTAATTTAAAAAAGGATTGAGGCTTGAAACTGCTAATCCAATTCAGATGAGATTAAAAAAATACTATGCTGCTTAAAAAAAGGAAATTAGCATGTAATACAGTATTATTTCAGCTTCCCAGGTGGTACTAGTGGTAAAGAAGCTACCTGCCAATGCAGGAGATGTCAGAGACTTGGGTTCAATTTCTAGATTGGGAAGATCCCCTGCAACAGGGCACAGTAACCCACTCCAGTATTATTGCCTAGAAAATCCCATGGACAGAGGAGCCTTGTAGGCTATGGTTCATAGGGTTGCAAAGAGTCAGACATGCATCTTATCATGCATGTGCACACAATATTATTAACTAAAATACAAATTTTGTTCAAATTTCACAAAATTTTATGCTAGTGTCCATTTGTTTTCATATCTTATTCAAGATTCCAAATTGTATCCTCAGCAGAATTCCAGCAAACAGAATCCACCAACACATGAAAGTGATCATACACATTGTTCAAGCAGGCTTTATCCCAAGGATTCTTCAATATATACAAATCAATGTGATACATCATATTAACAAACTGAAAGATAAAAACCATACAATCATCTCAATAGACACAGAAAAATTTCAACAAACTTCAACACCCATTCAAAAAAAGAAAACTCTCCAGGAAGTAAGCTTACAAGGAACATACTCCAATATTTAAAAAAGCCATATATAATAAAAGCCATATGTGACAAGCCTATAGCAAACATTATTCTCAATGGTGAAAAATTGAAAACATTTCCTTTCATATCAGGAATAAGACGAGGGTGCCCACTCTCACCACTAATATTCAACATAGTTTTGGAAGGCCTAACTGCAGCAGAGAAGAAAAAGAAATAAGAGGAATTCAGATTGGAAAAAAAAAAAAAACAAAACAGGAACTAAAACTCACTGCAGATGCTGCTGCTGCTACTGCTAAGTTGCTTCAGTCATATCCGGCTTTGTGGGACCCCATAGATGGCTGCCCACCAGACTCCTCTGTCCATGGGATTCTCTAGGCAAGAATACTGTAGTGGTTTGTCATTTCCTTCTCCACTGTTTGCAGATAACATGATACTATACCTAGAAAACCATAAAGATGCCACCAGAAAAGTACTAGAGACAATCGATTAATGAAGTCACAGGATATAAAATTAACACACAACAATCCCCTGCATTCTAATACAAAACAATGAAAAATCAGAAAGAGAAATTAAGGAAATAATCCCATTCACCATTGCAACAAAAAGAATAAAATACATAGGAAAAGACGTACCTAAAGAGACAAAAGGACTGTATACAGAAAACAATAAGACATTTATGAAAGACATCAAAGATGACACAGATGGACAGAAATACCATGTTCTTGGATGTGAAGAATCAGTATTGTTAAAATGGCTCTATTACCCAAAGCAATCCAGAGATTCAATGCAATCCTTGTCAAACTACCAAAGTCATTTTTCGCAGAAGTAGGACAAACATTTCACAAGTTGTGTGGAAGCACAAAAGACCCCAAATGGCCAAAGGAATCTTGAGGATGAAAAATGGAGCTTGAGAAAACAGCTTTAATGACTCCAGATTATATTGCAAAGCTACAGTCATTAAGACAGTATGGTACTGGCACAATAGGATAAATATGGACTAATCAACCAAGATAGAAAGCCCAGACAGAAACCCATGTACATATGGGAAACTTATCTTTAAAAAAGAGGCAATAATAAACAATGGAGAAAAACTAACCCCTTCAATAAGTAGTTCTGGGAAAACTGGACAGCTACATGTAAAAGAATGAAACTAGAACACTTCTTAATATCAAGTTCAGTCTCTCAATCGTGTCTGACTCTTTGCGACCCCATGGACTGCAGCACGTTAGGCTTCCCTGTTAATCACCAACTCCTGGAGCTTGCTCAAACTCATGTCCATCGGGTCAGTGATGACATCCAACCATCTCATCCTCTGTTGTCCCCTTCTCCTCCTGCCATCAATCTTTCCCAGCATCAGGGTCTTTTCCAGTGAGTCAGTTATTTGCATAAGGTGGTCAAAGTACTGGAGTTTCATCTTCAGCATCAGTCCTTCCAATGAATATTCAGGACTGATTTCCTTCAGGATGGACTGGTTGGATCTCCTTGCAGTCCAAGGGACTCACAAGAGTCTTCACCAACACCACAGTTCAAAAACGACAATACTTCACCTCTCAGCTTTCTTTATAGTCCAATTCTCATATCCATACATGACTACTGGAAAAGCCATACCTTTGACTAGATGGACTTTGTTGGCAAAGTAATGTGTCTGTTTTTTAATATGCTGTCTAGATTGGTCATAGTTTTTCTTCCAAGGAGCAAGCATATTTTAATTTCATGGCTGCAGTAATCATCTACAGTGATTTTGGAGCCCCCCAAAAATAAAGTATCTCACTGTTTCCATTGTCTCCTCATCTATTTGCCATGAAGTGATGGAACCAGATGTCATGATCTTAGTTTTCTGAATGTTGAGCTTTAAACCAACTTTTTCATGCTCTTCTTTCACTTTCATTAAGAAGTTCTTTGGTTCTTCTTCACTTTCTGCCATAAGGGTGGTGTCATCTGCATACTTGAGGTTATTACTATTTCTCCTGGTAATCTTGATTCCAGCTTGTGCTTCATTCAGCCTGGCATTTTGCATGATGTACTCTGCATATAAGTTAAATAAGCAGGGTGGCAATATACAGCCTTGACATACTCCTTTCCCGATTTGGAACCAGTCTGTTGTTGCATGTTCGGTTCTAACTGTTGTCTCTTGACCTGCATACTCATTTCTCAGGAGGCAGGTAAGGTAGTCTGGTATTCCCAACTCTTTAAGAATTGCCCACAGTTTATTGTGATCCATACAGTCAAAGGCATTGGCATAGTCAAGAAAGCAGAAGTAGATATTTTTTCTGGAACTCTCTTGCTTTTTGATGATCCAGCAGATGTTGGCAATTTGATCTCTGGTTCTTCTGCCTTTTGTAAATCCACCTTTAACATCCTGAAGTTCTTGCTCCACATACCCTTGAAGCCTAGCTTGGAGAGTTTTGAGCATTACGTTGCTAGCGTGTGAGATGAGTGCAACTGTGCAATAGTTTAAGCATTCTTTGGCATTGCCTTTCTTTGGGATTGGAATGAAAACTGACCTTTTCCAGTCCAGTGGCCACTGTTGAGTTTTCCAAATTTGCTGGCATATTGAGTGCAGCACTATTCACAGCATCATCTTTTAGGATTTGAAATAGCTCAACTAGAATTCCATCATCTCCAGTACCTTTGTTTGTAATGATGCTTCCTGAGGCCCACTTGAATTTGCATTCCAGGATGTCTGGATCTAGGTGAGTGATCACACCATCATGGTTATCTGAGTCATGAAGATCTTTCCTGTATAGTTCTTCTATGTATTTTGCCACCTTTACTTAATACCCATGCAAAAGAATGAAACTAGAACACCTCTTAACATCATACACAAAAATAAATCAAAATATATTAAAGACCTAAATATAAGGCAAGAAAACAGAGAACTTTTGGGGGAAAACATACACAGTGCACTCTTTGACATACATCACAGCAAATCCTCTTTGACCCACCTCCTAGAGTAATGGAAATAAAAACAAAATAAAGAAATGGAACCTAATTAAGGTTAGAAGCTTTTGCACAGCAAAGGAAACCTCAAAGAAGGTGAAAAGAGAACCCTCAACTTGGGTGAAAATAATAGTAAATGAAACAACTGTCAAGGGATTAGTCCCCAAAATATATAAGAAGCTGTGGTACATATACACAATGGAATATTACTCAGCCATTAAAAATAATACATTTGAATCAGTTCTAATGAGATGGATAAAACTAGCCTATTATACAGAGTGAAGTAAACCAGAAAGATAAACACCAATACAGTATACTAATGCATATATATGGAATTTAGAAAAATGGTAATGATAACCCTATATGCAAGACAGAAAAAGAGACACAGATGTATAGAACAGACTTTTGGACTCTGTGGGAAAAGGCGAGGGTGGGATGATCTGAGAGAATAGCATCAAAACATGTATATTATCAAGTGTGAAACAGATTGTCAGTCCAGGTTGGATGCATGAGACAAGTGCTCAGGGCTGGTGCAGTGGGATGACCCAGAGGGATGGGATGGGAAGGGAGGTGGGAGGGGGGTTCAGGATGGGGAATACATGTAAATCCATGGCTGATTCATGTCAATGTACGGCAAAAACCACTACAATATTGTAAAGTAATTAGCCTCCAACTAATAAAAATAAATGGAAAAAAAAAAGTTTCATGAGATAAACAATAAAAAAAAAAAAGAATCTCATGTAGCTCAATAACAGAAAAACAAATAACCTAATGAAAAAGTGGACAGAAGACATAAACAAACATTACTCCAAAGAAGACATACAGGTGGTTAATAAACACATGAAAAGATGCTTAACATCACTCATTGCTAGAGAAATGCAAATCAAAACTACAATGAGATATCATCTCACACTGGTCAGAATGGCCATCATCAAAGTATCTACAAACAATAAATGTTGGAGAGAGTGTGGAGAAAAGGGAACCCTCTTGCACTGTTGGTGGGAATGTAAATTAATACAGGCACTACAGTGAACATTATGAATATTCCTTTAAAAAATTAGGAATAAAGCTACCATATGACCCAGCAATCCCACTACTGGGCATATACCTTGAGGAAATCAGAATTGAAAAAGACACATGTATCCCACTGTTCATTGCAGCACTATTTATAATAGCTAGTACATGGAAGCAACCTAGATGCCCATCGACAGATGAATAGATAAGGATGTTGTGGTACATATTCACAATGGAATAATCCTCAGCTGTAAAAAGGAACACATATGAATCAGTTTTAATGAGGTGGATTGGCCTAGAGCTTATTACACAAGGCGAAGTAAGTCAGAAAGAAAAAGACAAATATTGTCTATTAATGTATAGGGTTTCCCTGGTGGCTCAGATGGTAAAGAATCTGCTTGCAATGCAGGAGACCTGGGTTCAATTCCTTGATTGGGAAGATCTCCTGGAAAAGGGAATGGCTCCCCACTTATGTATTCTGGCCTGGAGAATTCCATGGACTGTATAGTCCATGGAGTTGTAAAGAGTTGCACACATCTGAATGACTTTCACTTTCACAGTGGTGAAGAGTGTATAGTCTGGGATAAGACAGATTGAGTTTGAATCTTGGCCCTACCATTTATTTTATAGGATGTCTCTGTAGCTCAAATAGTAAAGAATCTGCCTGCAACACAGGAGACCAGTGTTCAATCCCTGTGTCTGGAAGATCCTCTGGAGAAGGGAATGGCAATCCTCTCTGGTATTCTTGCCTGGAGAATCCCACCAACAGAGAAATCTGGCGGGCTGCAGTCTGTAGGTTTACAAAGAGTTGGACATGACTGAGTGACTAAAGAATATATAAGGAATCCAGAAATATAATACTGGCAATCCTACTTGCAGGGTAGCAAAGGAAACACAGACATTTTGGACACAATTGGAGGAAGAGTGGGTGGGGTGATATGAGAGAATAGTACTGAAACATACACATTACCATATGTAAAATAGATAGTCACTGGGAGTTCGATATATGATGCAGGGAAAGCAAAACCAGTGCTCTGTGACAACCTAGATGGGTGAGATGGGAATGGAGGTGGTAGTGGGGTTAAAGAGGAAGGTATACATATGTTCGGTATACAAATAGTGTATATTAATGCATATATATGGAATCTAGAAACATGGTATGGATGAACCAATGTTCAGGGCAGCAATGGAGATGCAGACATAAACAGACTTGTGGACACAGTGGGGGAAGGAGAGGCTGGGACGACTTGAGAGAGTAGCTTTTAAACATATACATGTAAAATGGATAGCCAGTGCAAAGTCGCGCTATGACACACGGAGCTCATAACCAATGCTCTGTGACTACCTAGAGAAGTGGGATGGTACGGAAGGTGGGAGAAAGTTTGAAGGGGAGGGAGTATATGTTTGCCTATGGCTGATTCATGTTGATATATGGCAGAATCCAACACAATATTGTGAAACAATTATCCTCTAATTAAAAATAAATTAAGATTCCTCTTTTGGACCTCAAGACTGACCAGGCTGTTGGTTCTTTTTTCTCTTCCTTTCTCCTGGCCTCACACAGTTGCTTTGTGACTGTAGTTTGCACATTTTCCAGCCACTGTTTCCTGCATGGACTTGGGGTTTGTCCTGACATCTGAGAAGAAGAGAGCTTCCTAGAAGGAGGCAGTGGGAACACTACAGGGGAGATCAAGCCCTGAGACTTTGGAGTGGGAGCACTGATTCCAAGACCCTAGAATACCAGAGAACTAACCCTAGGGAGTATCAAATAGTGAGAACTCACACAAAGGCAACCACCTGTGTACAAGACCCACATCACCCAACCAGTAGCACCCTGTGCAGGACACCTCATCTAAACAACATACAAAACAAAAATACAAACCAGATCATCAGCTGACAGGATTACCATCTCACTCAGCCTTGTGCATCAGAGGGAAAACAAACAAACAAAAATTCAGCACAAATCTCACCCTATACGAAGCTTACACAAACCACAGGAGAGCAGAAAGCAAAAGGAAGAAAGATTTCAACCTTGAGGCCTGGGAAAAGGAGACCTCAAACAAAATAAGTTAAAAAAAAGGAATAATGAAAAGGCAGAGAAATACTACACAAGTGAAGGAACAAACTAAAAACACAGAAGTCCAAATAAATGAAGTGGAAATAAGCAAACTATCTGAAAAAAAATTCAAAATAATGATAGTAAGGATGAGCAAAAACCTTGAAAACAGAATGCATAAAATGCAAGAATCAGTTAACAAAGACCTAGAAGAATTAAAGAATAAACATACAGAGACAAACAAAATAATTACTGAAATTAAAAATATACTAGAAGAAATCAATAGCAGAATATCTGAAGCAGAAGAACAAATCAGTAAGCTGGAAGGTAAAATGGTGGAAATAACTTCTAAAGAGCAGAATAAAGTAAAAAGAATGAAAAGAACTGAGGATAGCCTCAGAGACTTCTGGGACAATATCAAATGCACCAACATTTGAATTATAGGGGTCCCAGAAGAAGAAGAGAAAAAGAAAGGTTATGAGAAAGTTTTTGAAGAGATTATAATGGAAAATTTCCCCAACATGGAAGAGGAAATAGTCAATCAAGTCCAAGAGGTACGAGTCCCATACATGATAAATCCAAGGAGAAACGTGCCAAGACACATACTAACCAGGCTAACAAAGACTAAACAGAAATAAATAATATTAAAAGCAATAAAGAAGAAGCAACGAGTAACATACACGGTAAACCCCATACACTTAACAGCTGATCTTTCAGCAGAAACTCTGCAGGCCAGAAGAGAATGGCATGATATATTTAAAGTATTGAAAGGGAAAAATCTACAACCAAAATTACAGTACCCAGCAAGCATCTCATACAAAATTGATGGAGAAATAAAAAGCTTTAAAGAGAAGCAAAAGTTAAGAGAATTCAGTACCACCAAACCAGTTTACAACAAATGTTAAAGGAACTTATATAGTCAAGAAATACAAGAGGAGAAAAAATATCTACAAAATCAACCCCAAACAATTAAGAAAATGGCAATAGGAACATATATATCAATAATTACTTTAAAAATAAATGGATTAAATGCTGCAACCAAAAGACACAGACTGGCTGAATGGATATGAAAAGAAGACCCATGTATATGCTGTCTACAAGAAAGCCACTTCAGACCTCAAGACACGTATAGACTGAAAGTGAGAGGGTTAAAAAATATATTCCATACAAATGGGAAGCAAAAGAAAGCTGGAATAGCATTTCTCATATCAGACAAAATAGACCTTAAATTAAAGAAGATTGCAAGAGATAAGGAAGGACACTACATAATAATCAAAGGCTGAATCCAAGAGGAAGACATAACGATTGTAAATATCTATGCACCCAATGTAGGAGCACCTCACTACATAAGACAAACACTAACAGACATGAAAGAAGAAACTGACAGGAACACAATAATAGTAGGAGACTTTAACACCCCACTCACACCGATGAACTGATCAACAAGTCAGGAAATTAATAAGGAAGCACAAGTCTTAAATGATATATTAGATAAGATGTATCTCATTGATATCTTCAGGACATTCAATCCAAATACAGAAGAATAAACCTTCTTCTCATGTGCACATGGAACATTCTCCAGGATAGACCACATCTTGGGTCACAAATGAATCCTCAGTAAACTAAAGAAAATTGAAATTGTATCAAGCATCTTCTCTGACCACAACACTGTAAGACTAGATATTAACTACAAGGAAAAAAAAAAAAAAAACACAGCAACTGTAAGAAACCCAAACACATGGAGATTAAACAACACGTTTCTAAATAGCCAACAGGTTACTGAAGAAATCAAAAGGGAGATCAAAAAATTTGTAGAGACAAATGACAAGGAAAACATGGCAACTCAAAACCTATGGGATTCAGTGAAAGCAGTTCTAAGAGGGAAGTTTATAGCAATACAATCCTACTTCAAGAAACAATGAAAACATTGAATAAACAACATAACTTTACACATAAAACAACCAGAAAAAGATCCCAAAAAGTTAGCAGAAGGAAGGAAATCACAAAAATCTGTGCAGAAATAAATGAAAAAGAAATAAAAGAAACAATCAGTTCAGTTCAGTTCAGTCACTCAGTCGTGTCCGACTCTTTGTGACCCCATGAATCGCAGCACGTCAGGCCTCCCTGTCCATCACCAACTCCCGGAGTTCACTCAAACTCATGTCCATTGAGTCGGTGATGCCATCCAGCCATCTCATCCTCTGTTGTCCTCTTCTCCTCCTGCCCCCAATCCCTCCCAGCATCAGGGTCTTTTCCAATGAGTCAACTCTTCACATGAGGTGGCCAAAGTATTGGAGTTTAATACTAAAGATTAATCAAACTAAAAGCTAGTTCTTTGAGAAGATAAACAAAATTGACAAGCCTTTAGTCACACTCATCAAGAAAAAAAGAAAAAAGAATCAAATCAACAAAATTTGAAATGAAAAAGAAGAGGTTACAACAGACAATGCATTAATACAAAGGATAATAAGAGACTATTATGATTATGGCAATGGCAATAAAATGGATAACCTGGAAGAAATGGACAGATTCTTAGTAAGGTTCAATCTTTCAAAACTGAACCAGGAAGAAATAGAAATTATGAAAAACCCAATTACAAGCACTGAAATTGAAGCTGTGATTAAAAATCTCAAAAAAAACAAATGTCCAGGACCAGATGGCGTCACAGGAGAATTTATCAAACATTTAAAGAAGAGCTAATGCCTATCCTTTGAGAACTCTTTCAAAAAAATTTCAGAGGAAGGAACACTTTAAAACTCATTCTATGAGGTCACCATCACCCTGATACCAAAACCAAAGACAACACACACACAAAAGAAAACTACTGGCCAATATCACTGATGAACATATATGCAAAAATCCTTAACAAAATTTTAGCAAACAGAATTCAGCAACAGATCTAAAAGCTCATAGACCATGATCAAGTTAAGTTTATTCCAGGAATGCAAGGATCCCCGCAATATATGCAAATCAATCAATGTGATACACTACATTAACAAATTGAAAGATAAAAACAATATGTTCATCTCAATAGATGCAAAAAAAGCCTTTGACAAAATTCAACACCCATTTATGATTAAAACTCTTCAAAAAATGGGCATAGAAGGAACCTACCTCAGCATAGTAAAGTGCACATATGATAAGACTACAGCAAACATTATTCTCAATGGTGAAAAACTGAAAGCATTCCCTGTAAGGTCAGAAGCAAGACAAGAGTGTCCACTTTCACCACTATTATTCAACATAGTTGTGGAAGTTCTAGTTGCAGTAATCCAAAAAGAAAAAGAAATAAAAGGAATCCAGATTGGAAAAGAAGAAGTAAAACTCTCACTGTTTGCAGATGACATGATACTGTACATAGAAAACCCTAAAGATAGTATCAGAAAATTACTAGAGTTAATCAGTGAATTTAGCAAAGTTGCAGGATACAGAATCAATACATAGAAATCACTTGCATTTCTGTATACTAACAATGAAAAATCAGAAAGAGAAATTAAGGAATAAGTCCCATCCACCATGACAACAAAAATAATTTAATATCTAGGAATAAACTTACCTAAGGAGACAAAAGAACTGTACACAGAAAATTATAAGATACTGATAAAAGAAATAAAAATTGACATAAACAGGTGGAGAGATATCCCATGTTCCTGTGTAGGAAGAATTAATACTGTGAAAATGACTATACTGCAAAAGCAGTCTTGAACAAGAAGAATGGAGCTGGAGGAATCAACCTTCCTGACTTCAGATTATACTACAAGGCTATAGCCATCAAGACAGTATGGTACTGGCACAAAAACAAATACAGACCAATGGAACAAGATAGAAAGCCCATAAATAAATCCATGTATCCATGGGTACTTTATTTTTGACAAAGGAGGCAAGAATATACAATGGGGCAAAGACAGTCTCTTCAATAAATGGTGCTGGGAAAATTGGACAGCTACATGTAAAAAAATTAAATTAGAACACTTCCTAAGGCCACAGACAAAGATAAACTCAAAATGAATTAAAGACCAAAATGAATGTAAGGCCAGAACTATAAAACTCCTAGAGGAAAACATAGGGAGAACACTCAGTCACATAAAACAAAGCAAGATCCTCTATGAGTCACCTCCTAGAGTAACAGAAATAAAAACAAAAGTAAACAAGTGGAACTTGATTGAACTTAAAAGCTTTTGAACAGCAAAGGAAACTATAAGCAAGGTGAAAAGACAATCCTCAGAATGGGAGAAAATAATAGAAAATGAAACAACTAACAAAGGATTAATTTCCAAAATATACAAGCAGCTCATACAACTCAATACCAGAAAAACAAACAACCTAATCAAAAAGTGGGAAAAAAACCTAAACAGAAATATCTCCAAAGAAGACACACAGATAGCTAACAAACACATGAAAAGACCCTCAGCATTGCTCATTATTAGAGAAATACAAATCAAAACTACAATGAGATATCATCTCACACTGGTCAGAATGGTCATCATCAAAAAGTCTACAAACAATAAATGCTGGAGAAGGTGTGGAGTAAAAGGAACGCTCTTGAACTGTTCGTGGGAATGTAAATTGATATGACCACTATGGAAGACAATATGGAGATTCCTTAAAAAAAAACTAGGAATAAAACCACCATAAGACCCAGGAATCCCACTCTTAGGCATATACCCCGAAGAAACCAAAATTGAAAAAGGCACATGCATCCCACTGTTCATTGCAGCACTATTTACAAAAGCTAGAACATGGAAGCAACCTAGATGCCCATCAACAGATGAATGAATAAAGAAGTTGTGGTACGTATGCACAATGGAATATTACTCAGACATAAAAAGGAACACATTTGAGTCAGTTCTACTGAGGTGGATGAAACTAGAACCTATTATACAGAGTGAAGTAATTCAGAAAGAGAAAGATAAATATCATATTCTAATGTGTATATACAGAATCCAGAAAAATGTTACTGAAGAATTTAGTTACACGGCAGCAAGGGAGAAACAGACATAGAAAATAGATTTATGGACATGGGGAGAGGAGAGGGGAGGGTGAGATGTATGGAAAGAGTAACATGGAAACTTACATTAACATATGTAAAAATGATAGCCAACAGGAATTTGCTGTCTGGCCCAGGAAACTCAAACAGGGGTTCTGTATCAGTCTAGAGGAGTGGGATGAGGTGGGAGATGGGAGGGAAGTTCTAAAGGGGGGGGGGATATATGTATACCTATGGCTGATTAATTTTGAAATTTGACAGAAAACAACAATTGCTGTAAAGCAATTATCCTTCAATAAAAAATAAATTAAAAAAACAGAAACAATATTATAAAAATTCAATAAAGACTCTAAAAAAGAAAAGAAAATAATTAAAAGATAAGATGTTCCTGGAGGTGTAAGCATCAAGAGCTATAGTATCTACTTATAACCTCACTCATACAAGTGTTGGCAGGCTTTAATTCCAAGCAGACTGTCAACAGTATACATCAATTTCTCACCACATGAGTTTCTCCATAAACTGAGTGTCTTCATGACAAGGTAGCTGGGTTTCACCAGAACAGATGATCTGAGAGGAAAAGCCAGTGAAATATATAACATCCTTTATAACCTAGTCTTGAGAGTGACATACCATTACTTCTACCCAAGACCAGCTCCATAATTATATAATCACATAGAATAAAAATGTGGTGTCTCATGTTCAAAAAGTAGATGGAATGTTATGGTAAAGTTACTAAAATATAAATCATTTTATATGTTATGGTAAAGTTGCTAAAATATAAATCATTCATGCCCACTGAAGTCTCTGATCAACTAGTTTATTTGTCAACTAACAACTGAGCAGAAATTTCCTTACATGTTTTGAACCACTAAGTATTCAACTCTTTGCTGAATGGCTGTGTATGTAAGTGTGTATGTATACACTGTGGCACGCTTTCAATGCTATGACAATTTAACATTTTGCATTAGACTTCACTTTCTACTTGTGCATATTCTCAGGTACAGCCAGAATTAGGATTGTGAGTCCTTGTCATATCTCTCTTGGGCATGTGCATGTCTCTACAAACATGCATGGCCTTCTAGATCCTAAGGAATCTACTGGAGCATTACTATCACCTTACGTATATCTCATTCCTAATATTTTCTAAGTATTTTTTGCACCTTCTTTATTGCCCAAACTAGCCTCACCACCTCAGACAGCTGTGATGTTAAACTTACCAGTGATCATTTTCAACAAATTTCCTGGGTATGACTTTTCCCACTGAGCAAGATTTAAATTGAAAGTCACTCAGTCATGTCTGACTCTTTGCTACCCCCATGGACTGTAGTCCATGGAATTCTCCAGGCCAAAATACTGGAGTGTGTGGCTTTTCCCTTCTCCAGGGGATTTTCCCAACCCAGGGATCGAACCCAGGTCTCCTGTATTGCAGGGGGATTCTTTACCAGCTGAGCCACAAGGAAAGCCTGAGAAAAATTTGAATAGGATGAAATAACAAAAGCCCTGCTAAAAGGAATTCTCTAGGGAGCTTCCTCAAGGCTGTATATTGTCACCCTGTTTACATAGCTTTTATACAGAATGCAACATGTGAAATGCCAGGCTGGATGAATCACAAGCTGGAATAAAGTTTGCCAGGAAAAACATCAACTGATATACATATCATCAGACATGCAGCTGATATCTAATAGCAGAAGGTGAAGCAGAACTAAAGAACCTCTTGATGAGGGTGAAAGACAAGAGTGAAAAAGCTGGCTTAAAACTCGACATTCAAAAAACTAAGATCATGGCATCTAATCCCATTACTTCATGGCAAATAGATGGGGAAACAATGGAAACAGTAACAAATTTTATTTTCTTGGGTTCCAAAATCACTGAGGATAAGGACTGCAGCTGTGAAATAAAAAGACACTTTTTCCTTCAAAGAAAAGTGATGACAAACTTAGTGTATTAAAAAACAAAGATATCACTTTGCCAACAAAAGTCAATATAGTCAAAGCTATGGGTTTTTTTGTTTTGTTTTGTTTTTTTTTCCAGTAGTCGTGTACGGATGTGAAAGTTGGACTATAAAAAAGGCTGGGAACGGAAGAATTGATGATTTCAAGTTGTGGTGCTGGAGAAGACTCTTGAGAGTCCCTTGGACTGCAAGGAAGATCAAACAAGTCAATCCCAAAGGTAATCAAGTTTGAATATTCACTGGAAGGACTGTTGCTGAAGCTAAAGCTTCAAAAGTTTGGTACCTGATGGGAAGAGCCAACTCACTGGAAAAGACCCTGATGCTAGGAAAGTTTGAAGGCAAATGAGAAGGGGGCGGCAGAGGATGAGGTGATTAAATAGCATCACCACCTCAATGGGCATGAATCTGAGTGAACTCCAGGAGACAGTAAAGGACAGGGAAACCTGGCATACTTCAGTCCAGTTCAGTTAGTTCAGTTGCTCAGTAATGTCAGACTCTTTGTGATCCCATGGACCCTGCTGCAGTCCATGGGGTCACAAAGAGTCGAATATGACTTATTGACTGAACAAAAACAGGGATCTTCCAGACAAGCCAACTTCTAAGAATTTGATTAGATGTGCTTTTATGAGAAGCGGTAAACTTAGTTTCCTCTATTCAGTAACTACTAGGCTAACTGGTTTTCACAACTACCTTACTTAAATTCCTGTTAAAAATTTTTTGCCAACATTCTGATTGTATTAGAAGAGGAGAGGCTTCTGTGGGTCCTTACTCTATCATTCCTCTTCTCCATTTCTGGATTTTCAGAAATTTTTCCAGATTTTTTTGTTTGTTTTATTAAACATTTAGCATCCATGTCCAATACACTTTTCTACTTCTCTGCTGATAAGCAGAAAGGATGACACTTTCATTTTCTTTATTTTTGTCCTCAGACTGTCACTCCATAACCTAAGATGGCTGCAGCAAATCACAGTATCATGTCATCACACAATACCAATCAAAGTCAAGAAGGCAAAACATCCCCTTTTTGTGTCTTTTCTTAAGAGTGAGGACGTCTTCCCAGAATCTCTCCATCTCCATGCACACACCAGTAGACTTTCCCTTATATTTCTTTGGCCAAACTGCACTGAATATCCGTTCCTAAACCAAGCATTGCCTAGAGCAGTGAGATTACTATTATTGCCTCAGACTAATCAAAACTTACCATTTGAAGCTCAAGAGTCCAGCATTTCCTAACATTAATGGCTTCCAAGATATCTTTAAAAATGTGAATTTTACCAGTAATGGAAAAGTGAGAGAGTGACATTTTAGCAGACAAAATATGATGATATGGTGATGAAACAGAACTTCCAAGGATGGGATGGAGAGGGAGGCAGGAGGGGGGATCGGGATGGGGAACACATGTAAATCCATGGCTGATTCATGTCAATGTATGGCAAAAACCACTACAATATTGTAAAGTAATTAACCTCCAACTAATTAAAATAAATGGAAAAAAAAGTAAGGAGGGTGTCAGGTTTGGGGAATTGCAGGCATAACTTGAGGCGAGATTATGATAAAGAATACTGAAGAGATAAGCATAGACTAGATTTGTTTGCCTCCTAAATAACTGTAATATAGTATTTTCCATTCATATAAATTGCATAAGCAGATGTTGAGCTTTTTCTTTTATACAAAGACCACATACAGATACCCCCTACTTGCACAGGCATGCACACACACACACACACACACAGAGACACACACACACACACCTCTTATGGTTTTTACAATGCTTCAGAGTTACTACCTTTCAGTTACTATATCAAAGACGAGAAATACTTATTTCTTGCTATCATGGAACCTATAGTTTTATAAACAGCTGTCACACAAGCTCATGGATAGAACATGAGGTTAAAAACACAGTATTAGAGTTCTAATTCTGGAAAGTATGGAATAGAAATATTTATTCCTATTCCTTCTGAAAATTAAAGCTAAAGCTCTGGACATTACATATAATATTAGAAAAATAAAACTCTGAATGTTGGAAAGAAAAATTTGATTGTCTAGATACCTTGGATCTCAATGAATGAAATAGTGGCCAGTTGTCTGAATTTTCATTAGCCTCATATATATCCCAAGCTGAATGCTAGAGAAACCTACAACTTGAAAATAACAACAGGCATAGAAAAGCTGTTCCTAGGAAGAGTCTGTTCTCTTTAGTCAAAGAATATGGAAAGCAGTAGCCTGGAAAATGAAACTTTTTTGATAATATTTACTCTACTCTAAAGATGCATCATGGAAAAAAAAAACCCACAACTTTCCCTCATCTAACATCAGTGAGGCATAATGGGGGACCTTGACATCCACCACTTCTTGGTGGTAGCAAGGCATTTGCCACTCTCTCTTTTTGAACTTTCTTCACAACTCAGTGGTAATGAGGTGGTTCCTTCATTCCATTCCTCTCCTGGCACAGTATAGGTCTGCTAAAATAGAATTTTAAGTAAGGTCCAGAGTCTCATAACACAACACAAAAAATGTCTATGATATACTTGAATATCACTCATCTTGAAAAAAAAAAAACAGAAAAATCTCAAATTGAATGAGAAAAAACAATTAACAGGCACCACAGCTGGAATGAAACAGATGTTGGAATTATCTAACATATATTTTTAAAGCAGCCATCATAAAAAATGCTTCAATAATAAATTTTGAAATGTTTGAAACAAATGGAAAAATAGAAAGTGTCAGAAAAGAAATATAACATATAAATACTAATTTTGAACTGGAAAATAAAATAACCAAATAAAACTTCACTGAGTAGACTCAATATAAAATTTAAATAGCAGAGAAATGAGTCAGTGAACATGAAGATAGATTGATAGAAACCAAACTGACCAATAGAGAAACTACAGATAAAAAATAAATAAATAAAATGGATAGTGTCTCAGGAACCTGTGGACAATAACAAATAATATAGCATTTATATAACTGGAGCCCCAGAAGAAGAAAATGAATGAGTTGTATGAAAAAATATCTGAAAACATAATAAATGAAAATTTCTCAAATTTGAGAAAAATTGTAAACCCACATATTTAAAAGCCTGAAATGCAATACTTGGGTGAAGTCTCAAAAATGAGAGAGTAATCTCCATTTGTTTTCAAGGCAGACCTTTCAATATCACAGTAGTCCAAGTCTATTTCCTAATCACTAATGCTGAATAAGTTGAATTTGGTTGATTCTATGAAGACCTACAAGACCTTCTCAAACTAACACTAAAAAAAGTGTCCCTTTTCATTATAGGGGATGGAAATACAAGAGTAGGAAGTCAAGAGACACCTGGAGTAACAGGGAAGTTTGGCCTTTGAGTACAAAATGAATCTTGCAAGTCTATGGATTGTAGCCCACCAGTCTCCTCTGTCCATGGAATTCTCCAGGCAAGAATGCTGGAGTGGGTTGCCATTACCTTCTCCACGGAGAAGTTCTATACAGTCAGCCAAAATAATACCTGGAGTTGGCCGTAGCTCAGATCATGAACTCCTTACTACAAAATTTAGGTTTAAATGGAAGAAAGTAGGGAAAATCGCTAGGCCACTCAGATTTTACCTAAAATAGTCCCATATGATTATACAGTGTAAGTGACAAATAGATTCAAGGGATTAGATTTCATAGAGCGCCTGAAGAACTATGGATGGAAGTTCATAGTATTGTACAGGAAGCCATGATCAAAACCATCCCCAAGCAAAAGAAATGCAAGAAGGCAAAGTGGTTGTCTGAAGAGGTTTCACATATACCTGAAGAAAGAAGAGAAGCTAAAGGAAATGGAGAAAGGGAGAGATATACCCAAATGACTGCAGAGTTCCAAAGAATAGCAAAGAGATAAGAGGGCCTCCTTAAATGAACAATGCAACGAAACAGAGGAAAACAGTAGAATTGGAAAGACTAGAGATCTCTTCCCCCCCAAAAATGGAAATATCAAGGGAACTCTTCATGCAAGGATGGGCACTATAAAAGACCGAAATTGTAAGGATATGAAAAAAAGCAGAAGAGATTAAGAAGAGGTGGCAAGAATACACAGAAGATCTATACAAAAAAAGGTCTTAATGACCCAGATAACCATAATGGTATGATCTCTCACCTAAAGCCAGATGTCCTGGAGTATGAAGTCAAGTGGGCCTTAGGAAGTATTACTAAGAACAAAGCTAGAGGAAGTGATGAAATTCCACCTGAACTATTTAAAATCCTAAAAGATGTTGCTGTTAAAGTACTGCACTCAATAGGCCAACAAATTTGGAAAACTCAGCAGTCACCACAGGACTGGAAAATGTCAGTTTTCATTCCAATCTCAAAGAAGGTCAATAAAAAAGAATGTTTAAACTGCCATACAATTGTACTCATTTCATATTCTAGTAAGTTTATGCTCAAAATCCTTCAAATTAGGCTTCAGCAGTATGTGAACTGAGAACTTCCAGATATACAAGCTGAGTATAGAAAAAGCAGAGGAACAAGTGAGCAGATTGCCAACATTCATTGAATTGTAGAGAAAGCAAAGGAATTCCATAAAAACATCTGCTTCATTAACTACAGTAAAACTTTTGACTCTGTGGAACACAACACTCTGTGGAAAATCCTTAAATAGATGGGAATAACAGACTACCTTACCTGTCTCATGAGGAACTTGTACGTAGGTCAAGAAGCAGTAATAAAGCTGGACATGGAAAAATGGGCCGGTTCAAAATTGGGAAATATGTATGACATGCATACTTTGGGAATTGGGAAGAAGTATGACAAATCAGTATACTGTCACCCTGCTTATTTAACTTTTATGGAGAGTACATCATGCGAAATGCCAGTCTGGGTGAAACACAAACCGGAATCAAATTTCCAGGAAAAAATATCAACAACCTCAGACATGCAGATATCACTCTACTGGCACAAAGTGAAGAGGGACTAAAGAGCCTCTGGATGAAGGTGAAAAACAAGAGTGAAAAAGCTGGCTTAAAACTCAACATTCAAAAAACTAAGAGTGTGGCATCTGGTCCCATCACTTCATGGCAAATAGATGGGGAAAAAGTGAAAGCAGTGACAAATTTTATTTTCTTGGACTCTAAAATCACTGCAGATGGTGACTGCAGCCATGAAATTCTTTGGATGGAAAGCTATGTGAAACTTAGCATATTAAAAAGCTAAGGTAAGCACTTTGCTGACAAAAGTCCATATAGTCAAAGCTAATGTTTTTCCAGTAGTCATATATGGATGTGAGAGTTGGACAATAAAGAAGGCTGAGCACTGAGGTATTGATGCTTTTGAATTGTGGTGCTGGATAAAACTCTTGAGAGTTCCTTGGACAGCAAGGAGATCAAACCAGTCAATCCTAAAGGAAATCAAGTCTGAATATTCATTGGAAGGACTGTTGCTAAAGCTGAAGCTCCAATAATTTGGCCACCTGATACCAAGCGCTGGCACATTGGAAAAGTTGGGAAAGATTGAAAGCAAAAGGAGAACAGCATGGAAGAGGATGAGGTGGTTAGATAGCATCGCCGACTCAACTGACATGAATTTGAGATAAGAAAAATTAAGAGAAAGAGAGAGACATAACTGGACTGTGGACTTCTTCAAGATCAGGTACTCTGGGTTATTTTTCTCTGTATTTGCTCAAGATGCTTAATAAAGTGCTTTGTTCAAAATAGACACTTATGAAAACTTTCCAGAGAGTAAACATATGTTGGTATTTTGTATGATACCATCCTGCCACTACTACCTGGTAGCCCTATTTTGCAGACTTTGGGCTTGTGGTTGTTATTCAGTCACTCAGTCATGTACCACTCTTTGCAACCACATGGACTGTAGCATGCCAGGCTTTCCTGTTCTTCACTATCTGTGGGAGTTCATTCAAGCTCATGTCCATTGAATTGATGATCCCAACTAATCATTTCATCATCTGTCATCCCCTTCTCCTCCTGCCCTCAATCATTTCCAGCATCAGGGTCTTTTCCAGTGAATCAGCTCTTTGCATCGGGTGGCCAAAGTATTGGAGCTTCAGCTTCAGCAGCATTCCTTCTGATGAATATTCAGGGTTGATTTCATTTAGGATTGACAGGTTTGAACTCCTTGCAGTCCAAGGGATTCTCAAGAGTCTTTTCCAACACCACAGTTGAAAAGCATCAGTTTTTTTGGTGGTCAGCCTTCTTTACGACCCAACTCTCACATCCATGCATGCCTATTGGAAAAACCATAGCTTTGACTGTATGGACATTTTTTGGCAGAGTGATTGATGTTTGCTTTTTAATACACTGTCTAGGTTTGTTACAGCTTTTCTTCCAAGGAGCAAGCGTCTTTTAATTTCATGGCTGCAGTCACCATCAGCAGTGATTTTGGAGCCCAAGAAAATAAAGTCTGTCACTGTTTCCATTGTTTCCCCATCTATCTGCCATGAAGTGATGGGACTGGATGCCGTGTTCTTCCTTTTTTGAATGCTGAGTTTTAAGCCAGCTTTTTCACTCGCTTCTTTCACTTTCATCAAGAGGCTCTTTAGTTCCTCTTTACAGTCTGCCATTAGGGTGGTGTCATCACATATCTGAGGTTGTTGATGTTTCTCTAACCAATCTTGATTCAAACTTGAGCTTCATGTAGCCCAGCACTTCACCTGATGTACTCTGCATGGAAGTTAAATAAGCACGGTGACAATATACAGCCTTAATATACCCCTTTCCCAATTTTGAACCAGTTCATTGTTCCATGTCCTGTTTTAACTGTTGCTTCTTGACCAGCATACAGGTTTCTCAGGAGATAGGTAAGGTGGTCTGGAATCCCCTTCTCTTTAAGAATTTTTCATTTTTTTTTAAATGATCCACATAGTCAAAGCCTTCAGTGTAATCAGTGAAGCAAAATTAGACATTTTTCAAGACGTGTTCCACTGGAGAAGGGAATGCAAACCGCTTCAGCATTCTTGCCTTGAGAACCCCATGAACAGCATGAGAAAGCAGAATCTGGGCTATGGGGCTCCAACTAACAGTGCAATTATTAGAGTACTTCACACAAGTTAGGTATATAACAACCACTTGAGAACTTGATTCTGACTGTAAGGGTTTTTAATCTTCGTGTCCTCTTTACTGCACTATGCCAATCTTCAATAACAGGCCTTTTAGGTCAAGCATCCAATAAAGGACTTAAGAATGTAAACTGTTCAGCAATGGAGGATGTATCGTTGAAAGAAGGTGTTAGGGCTCTTCACACTTGGCAGCCTCACACACTGCAGAAAGTCATTGCTGAACTGAGTGTATTGGAGTGACACATATTAAAACTTAGAAGACAACACAAGATCAAAGCTTGGGAGTTCATAGTCCAATGAAGACACAAAAATATCTGTCCAGAAAAACAGCTCAGTAGAAAGGATAGCATACAGCAATGAAAAACCACTGGGCATAGGATCAGGAGACAAACTGTTTTTAGGAGTTGCCATTGTCTGGCTATATGACCATGACCCAATCTCTTTCTCTCTTCAACTTCACATTAGATCTATGATGCGTTGTTGTTACAGTAGATGGTCTCCAACTATCCTTCCAGTTCAGTTCTTCCATTCTGTATTATCCAACCTGACAAGTTGATTGATAGCAAATCAAAAACAAAGAATCATACTTTTAGACTTGGGAAGGCCCTTTGAAGTCACTAACTACAATTTCCCTGGTGACTATTAAAAATGAGGTTACAGGTAAAAAGAGGTGAAAGAATTAATTACCCATAGTCATCTAGCTGGTGGTCCAGAGTGAGAACTAGAACACATGTAGTCAGGATCTATATTCAGGACTCCTTCTACTGTAGCCGCTACTTTCTATAAAAATACTTCTTAACTAGGCCATCTGCCTGAACTCGATTTGATCTCCTAGTCAAGGCTCTTATCATGTTTCTCATTACTGCTGGTTGTAAAATAATGAGAATTTGGCTAAAATGGTCTTCATTTTCTGATTTAGTGACAAAGAGTGGTTTAAACATTTGGTTCCTATGTGAACATTGTTTTGGGGCATTTCCTCTTTGTGCTCACTCATAACAGAGGCTTTGCATCTCAGTTCTCTCTGGAATAAGGTTAAAAGGATTATTCTCTTCATAAAAATAAGAAATATGTGGGGCGTGGAAGAAATAAAGTACATTCAGGGCTCAAAGTACAAATTGTCTATGTGATGGTTATACATTGTACCAACTTTGATTCATCAGCCATGACTATTTTTCAAACAAATGTGACTTATTGCATAGTCATAAAATCCTGCTTTTCTCTATCTTCAGCATTGTCTCTAAGGTTATCCACCCTGAACAGAGGCTTGGTAGAATAACAAACCCTATCTTATGGGAGTCCCAGTGAATCCCTGGATAGCTGTAGTGATATTGGGAAAAGGGGGCAGGGAAACTAAGATGTATTAAACATCTCCTATTGTTTGATAATTTTCCAGTAACTTTACATTATAAGTTATACTTATAGAAAATGCTATTTTTTAGTGCTTATAGTATGAAAGGCACTTTACAATGTTCATTATCTCATTTAATTCTCACAGAAACTATACAGTAGTGATTATTCTTATAATGCCCAATTTATAGGTGAAAAAACTGAAGTTCAAAACAGAGAAATTGTCTGATTTTGAGATCACTTGACCAATAATGGGCATAATTTGACTTTAATCCTAGGTTTGTTTAATTTTTGTTAACTCGTGTATTTTCCCCTGTAAACTGGATCTTTGGTCATAACAAATTTCCAAGAGTGCTTTTCAGACCAACATCTGTTGAGAGAGGAATTAGAATTGAGTTTTATTTACTTTAGTTAATACTGATGTCATGAAAGGGAAAAGGCAACATAGGTAGTGTATTCCTATTGCACAGAAAGGAAAGAAAGACATAATTTGAAGATCCTGTGATTACAAAGGACTCCAAAAGGGAAACAAGGCCCAATAAGGCTAAACTCTGTAAGCCAAATGTACTTTCCATTTGACTGAATCACTGTTCTTCTTGTTGCCTCTGTAAGTGACCCAAACTATCATCTCTTAAATTCTTTCTGTATGTGATCCAGCTCCTTCAAATGCCTCCTGGGACAATATATGATCTGGATCTCCATCTTACATAAGTACAATTCTTTGAAATAGTGGATAATGTATATAGAGAATAATTCAACTCATAGAATCTTAAGGTGTATTTTTCTTTGTGAATTGTTAAAATTTATGTAACAAAAAACACCATTTACAGCAGTGACATTAAGTACATTCACGAAGATGTGCAAGCATTCAGTTCAGCTCAGTGGTGTCCAACTCTTTGCAACCCCATGGACTCCAGCAAGCCAGGCTTTCCTGTCCATCGCCAACTCCCGGAGTTTACTCAAACTCATGTCCATTGAGTCAGTGATGCTATAGAAACATCTCATCCTCTGTCATCCCCTAATCCTCCCGCCTTCAATCTTTCCCAGCATCAGGGTCTTTTCCAGTGAGTCAGTTCTTCATATCATGTGTACAAAATATTAGAGTTTCAGCTTCAGTATCAGTCTTTCCAGTGAACACCCAGGACTGATCTCCTTTAGGATGAACTGTTTGGATCTCCTTGCAGTTCAAGAGACTCTCAAGAGTCTTCTCCAACACCACAGTTCAAAAGCGTCAATTCTTCGGTGCTCAGCTTTCTTTATAGTTCAACTCTCACATCCATACATGACTACTGGAAAAACCATAGCTTTGACTAGATGGAGCTTGTTGGCAAAGTAACGTCTCTGCTTTATAATATGCTGTCTAGGTTGGACATAACTTTTCTTCTCAGGAGCAAGTGTATTTTAATTTCATGGTTGCAGTCACTATCTGCAGTGATTTTGGAGCTCCCTAAAAAATAAAGTCTGTCACTGTTTCCACTGGTTCCCCATCTATTTGCCATGAAATGATGGGACCAGATGCCATGATCTTAGTTTTCTGAATGTTGAGCTTTAAGCCAACTTTTTCACTGTCCTCTTTCAATTTCATCAAGAGGCTCTGTAGCTCTTCTTCACTTTCTGCCATAAGAGTGGTGTCATCTGCATATCTGAGGTTATTGATATTTCTCCCAGCAATCCTGATTCCAGCTTGTGCTTCATCCAGCCAAGCGTTTCTTGTGATGTACTCTGCATATAAGTTAAATAAGCAGGGTGACAATATACAGCCGTGACATACTCCTTTCCCTCTTTGGAACCAGTCTGTTGTTTCATGTCCAATTCTTAACTGTTGCTTCCTGAGCTGCGTACAGATTTCTCAAGAGGCAGGTCAGGTGGTCTGGCATTCCCAACTCTTGAAGAATTTTCCACAGTTTGTTGTGGTTCACACAGTCAAAGCCTTTGGCATAGTCAATAAAGCAGAAGTAGATGTTTTTTGGAATGCTCTGGCTTTTTGGATGATCCAACGGATGTTGGCAATTTGATCTCTGGTTCCTTTAACTTTTCTAAAAGAAGCTTGAGCATGTGGAATTTCACAGTTCACATACTGTTGAATCCTAGCTTGGAGAATTTTGAGCATTACTTTACTAGAGTGTGAGATGTGTGCAACTGTGTGGTAGTTTGAGCATTCTTTGGCATTGCCTTTCTTTGGGATTGGAATGAAAACTGACCTTTTCCAGTCCTGTGGCCACTGCTGAGTTTTCCAAATTTTCTGGCATATTGAGTGCAGCACTTTCCACAGCATCATCTTTTAGGATTTGAAATAGCTCAACTGGGATTCCATCATGTCCATCAGCTTTGTCCATAGTGACGCTTCCTAAGGCAGATTTGACCTCACTTTCCAAGATGTCTGGCTCTAGATGAGTGATTATCTGAGTTGTGAAAATCTTTTTTGTATAGTTCTTCTGTGTATTCTTGCCACTTCATCTTAATATCTTTTGCTACTCTGTTAGATCCACACCATTTCTCTCCTTTATTGTGCCCATCTTTGCATGAAATGTTCCCTTGATATCTCTAATTTTCTTGAAGAGGTCTCTAGTCTTTCCCATTCTACTGATTTCCTCTATTTCTTTGAGATGATCACTGAGGAAGACTTTCTTATCTCTCCTTGCTATTCTTTGGAACTCTGCATTCAAAAGAGTGCATCTTTCTTTTTCTCCTTTGATTTTTGCTTCTCTTCTTTTCACAGCTATTTGTAAGACCTCCTCAGACAGCCACTTTGCTTTTTTGTATTTCTATTTCTTGGGGATGGTCTTGATCCCTGTCTCCTGTACAATGTCATGAACCTCCATCCATAGTTCTTCAGGCACTTTGTCTATCAGATCTAATCACTTGAGTCTATTTCTCACTTCTACTGTATAATCGTAAGGGATTTGATTTAGGTCATACTTGAAAGGTCTAGTGGTTTTCCCTACTTTCTTCAATTTAAGTCTGAATTTGGCAGTAAGGAGTTCATGATCTGAGCCATAATCAGCTCCCAGTCTTGTTTTTGCTGACTGTATAGAGCTTCTCCATTTTGGCTGCAAAGAATAGAATCAGTCTGATTTCAGTATGGAGCATCTGGTGATGTCCATGTTTAGAATATTCTCTTGTGTGTTGGGAGAGGGTCTTTGCTATGACCAGTGCATTCTCTCAGCAAAACAGGCCTTTGCCCTGCTTCATTCTGTATTCCAAGGACAAATTTGCCTGTTACTCCAGGTGTTTCTTGGCTTCCTACTTTTGCATTCCAGTCCCCTATAATGAAAAGGATGTCTTTTTTGTGTGTTAGTTCTAGAAGGTCTTGTAGGTCTTCATAGAACCATTCAACTTTAGCTTCTTCTGGATTACCGGTTGAGGCATAGACTTGGATTATTGTACTATTGAATGGTTTGCCTTGGAACAAACAGAGATCATTCTGTCTTTTTTGAGATTGCACCCAAGTACTGCATTTTGGATTCTATTGTTGACTAGGATGGCTGCTCCATTTCTTCTAATGGATTCTTGCCCACAATAGTAGATATAATGGTCATCTGAGTTAAATTCATCCATTCCATTCCATTTTAGTTCGCTGATTCCTAAAATGTCTATGTTCATTCTTGTCATCTCCTGTTTGACCACTTCCAATTTGCCTTGATTCATGGGCCTAACATTCCAGTTTCCTGTGCAATACTGCTCTTTACAGCATTGGACTTTGCTTCTATTGCCAGTCACATCCACAAATGGGTGTTGTTTTTGCTTTGGCTCCATCTCTTCATTCTTTCTGGAGTTATTTCTCCACTAAATGCCAGTCGCAATTTGGGCACCTATCAACCTGGGGAGTTCGTCTTTCAGTGTCCTATATTTTTGCCTTTTCATACTGTTCATGGGGTTCTCAAGGCAAGAATACTGATGTGGTTTGCCATTCCCTTCTCCAGTGGACCACATTTTGTCAGAACTCTCCACCATGACCCGTCCATCTTGGGTGGTCCTACATGGCATGGCTCATAGTTTTATTGAATTAGACAAGGCTGTGGTCCATGTGATCAGATTGGTCAGTTTTCTGTGATTGTGGTTTTCAATCTGTCTGCCCTCTGATGGAGAAGGATAAGAGGCTTATGGAAGCTTCCTGATGGGAGAGACTGACTGAGCGGGGAACAGCAAGCATTACTTCCTTTCCCAGAAGCTTTTCATCATCTCAAACAAATTTTTATGCATAAAATAATAATCCCTTATTCCTCCATTCCCAAGCCCTGGTAACCTATTTTCTATTTTTAGTCCCTATTAATTTTCATACACAAGGTACCTCATATAAGTGGAATTGTACACTATTTGTTATTTTGTGTATGCCTTATTTTACTATGGATTGTGTTTACAAGTGTCATCCATGCTGCCCATGTATCTGAATTTGCTTCCTTTCTAAGGTTGAATAATGTTCCATTTTATGTATATATGAATAGCACATTTTGTTTATCAATTCATGTGTTGATAGAAATTTGCATTGTTTATACTTTTTGGCTATTGTGAATACTGTTATTACGAACATCTTTGTACAAGCATCTGTGTCCCTGATTTCAATTCTTTTGGGTATACACCCAACGAAGATTCATAGGATCATATGATAATTTTATGTTTGAATTCTTGAGGAACTGCCATACTGTTGTACATAGTAGTTGCCCATTTTAGATTCCTAACAGCAAGACCCAAGGGTTCTAATTTTTTTTCAAATCCTGACCAGAATTCTTATTTTCTTTTTCTAAAAAATAATAGCCATCCTATTGTGAGTGAAATGGTATCTGCTTATAGTTTTGAATAGCATCCCCTAACGGAGAAGGAAATGGCAACACACTCCAGTATTCTTGCCTGGAGAATCCCAGGGACAGAGGAACCTAGTGGGCTGCCGTCTATGGGGTCGCACAGAGTTGGACACGACTGAGGCAACTTAGCAGCAGCAGCAGCAACAATTAATGAAATTGAGCAGCTTTTCATGAATTTACTGTACGCTGATATTCTTCTTAGGAGAGTTATCTATTCCAGTTATTTGCTTATTTATAAATTAAGTTGTTTGCATTTTATTTTGAATTTTAGGAGTCATTTATATTTTGGATATTAGCCCCTTCTAAGATATATGATTTGGAAATGTTTTTGCTCAATCTGCAAGTTGTCACTGTGTTGATAGATGCTTTCATTTGATATAAGTTTTAAATTTGATGAAGTCCAATTTTTCCATTTTTTTCTTTTGTTGCTTGCGTGTTTCATGTCATAGCCTAGAAATTGTTTGCCAAATCTAATGTCATAAAATTTTACCCTATATTTTCTGCTCAGAATTTTAGTTTTAGTTTTTGTTTAGCTATTTCTATTTCATCCATTTTGAGTTAATGCTTGTACATGGGTTAATGTAAGGGTCCAGTTTCATAATTTTTTCTTGTGGATAACAACTTTTTGTTTTTCCATACAGGGTTCTAACTGTTGCTTCTTGACCACATGCAGGTTTCCCAGTATATCAACTTTCCAAGCACCATTTGTAGGAAAGACTCTTCTTTCCCCATTGAATAGTCTCACCTCACTTGTCTAAAATCACTTAGCTATATATGCATGTAAATATGTTGGGGCTCTCTATTCTATTCCATTAGTCTATATGGCTATTCTTATGCCATAACCACACTGTTTTGATTATGTTAAATTTACAGTAAGATTTGAAATCAGGAATTTTGAGTTCTCCACCTTTGGTTTTATTTTTCAAGAGTTTTTGTGGTGTCTTGAGATTACATATGAAATTTCGTATGAATTTTTCTACTGCAAAAAGTCATTGGGATTTTTATAAGGATTGCATTATAACTACAGATCACTTTGGTTAATTCTGTAATTTAACAAAATTGTCATTTAACAATACTAAGTCTTCCAATCCATTCCTATGTCTTTCCATTTATTTATTTCTTTTTAATCTCTTTCAAAAATGTTTTGTAGTTTTTAGTGTACAGGTCTTTTGCATCTTTGGTTAAATTTATTCCTAAGTATTTTATCCATTTTGATGCTATTCTAAGTGGATTTTTTTTACCTTAATTCCTTTTAAGATTTTTGATTGTTAGCAAGTATAAATTTAACTTACTTTTTAATTGAAATACTATATTCACAATATTATATTCATTTCAGGTATACAGCACAATGATTCAGTATTTTTACAGATTATACACCATTAAAAGATATGTTGTGTTTGGTTTTTTTTTTTTTTTTTTTTTTTTTATCCTGGAACTTGCTGAATTCATTTATTGGTGCTGTTTTTTGTGTGTGGATATGCAGAATTTCTATATATAAGATAGCACCATCTTCTAACAAGTTGGATTATTTTGTTTATTTTCCTTGCCTAAGTGCTCTGGTTAGAATTTCTAGTAATATGCTGAATAGAAGTGGCTGAATAGGGCATCCTCATTTTGCTTCTGATCCTAGAAGAAAAACTTTCATTCTTTTACCATCGAGTATAATGTTAGTTATTTTCACATGTGGCCTTAATCATGTTGAGTCAGTTTCCTTCTACTCTCAGTTTATCGTGGGCTTTTATCTTGAAATGGTGTTTAGTTTTGCCAAATGCATTTTTTTGCATCAATTGAAATGATCATGTTTTTTTTTTTTCTCTTCATTCTATTAATGTGGTGTATTACATTATTTGACATTCATATGTTGAAACATTCTCTTATCTTTGACTAGATTTGACATCAGGGTAGTGTTAGCCTCATAGAAGGAGTTTGGAAGTGTTGTATTCAATTTTTTTTTTGAGAGTTTGACAATTGATTTTAATTCATTGAATGCTTAATGTAATTCGACAGGGAAGCCATCTGGTCCTGGGCATTTTGTTATTGTTAAGACTTTTGAAATTACTGATCCAACCTTCTTACTATTACAGATAAATTCTGACTTGCTATTTCTTTATGATTCAGTTTGGTAGATTATATGTTTCTAGGACTTTGTACATTTCCACTAGGCTGTCAAATTTGTTGGTTTACAATTGTCCATATCATTATAATCGCTTTCTCTGTAATATTAGTATTAATGTCCCCAGTTTCATTTCTGATTTGAGTAATTTGAGCTCTCTTTTTTTTTCCCTTAGTCAATCTAACTAAATCTTTGTCCATTTTATTGATATTTTCAAATAAAATGCATTTGATTTTATTGATATTTCTCTATTATCTTTTATTCTCATTTTCTCCCCCCCCAATCTAATCTATATTATTTCCTTACTCTGCTAGCTTTAGCTTTAATTGTTCTTCTTTATCTCATTCCTTAATATTCAAAGTTAGGTATTGAGTTGAGCTCTATTTACATTTTAAAAAAAATTTTATTAAAGACCATTTTTTTAATCTTTATTTTATTTTTCCATTTATTTTATTAGTTGGAGGCTAAATACTTTACAATATTGTAGTGGTTTTTTTCATACATTGACATGAATCAGCCATGGATTTACATGTATTCCCCATTCCAAACCACCCTCCCACCTCCTTCTCCACCTGACCCCTCTGGGTCATCCCAGTGCACCAGGCCTGAGCACTTGTCTCATGCATCCAACCTGGGCCAGTGGTCTGTTTCACCCTAGATAATATACATGATTTAATGCTGTTCTCTCAAAACATGCCACCTTCGCCTTCTCCCACAGAGTACAAAAGTCTGTTCTGTACATTTGTGTCTCTTTTTCTGTTTTGCATATAGGGTTATCGTTACCATCTTTCTAAATTCCATATATATGTGTTAGTATACTGTATTGGTCTTTATCTTTCTGGCTTACTTCACTCTGTATAATGGGCTCCAGTTTCATCCACCTCATTAGAGCTGATTCAAATGAATTCTTTTTGATGGCTGAGTAATATTCCATGGTGTATGTGTACCACAGTTTTCTTATCCATTCATCTGCTACTGGGCATCTAGATTGCTTCCATGTCCTGGCTATTATAAACAGTGCTGCAATGAACACTGGGGTGCACGTGTCTCTTTCAGATCCAGTTTCCTCGGTGTGTATGCCCAGAAGTGGGATTGCTGGGTCATATGGCAATTCTATTTCCAATTTTTAAGAAATCTCCACACTGTTCTCCATAGTGGCTATACTAGTTTGCATTCCCACCAACAGTGTAAGAGGGTTCTCTTTTCTCCACACCCTCTCCAGCATTTATTGCTTGTAGACTTTTGGATAGCAGCTATCCTGACTGGCGTGTAATGGTACCTCATTGTGGTTTTGATTTGCATTTCTCTGATAATGAGTGATGTTGAGCATCTTTTCATGTGCTTGTTAGCCATCTGTATGTCTTCTTTGGAGAAATGTCTGTTTAGTTCTTTGGCCAATTTTTTGATTGGGTCATTAATTTTTCTGGAATTGACCTGAGGATTTGCTTGTATATTTTTGAGATTAATCCTTTGTCTGTTGCTTCATTTGCTATTATTTTCTCCCAATCTGAGTGCTTTCTTTTCACTTTGCTTATAGTTTCCTTTGTTGTGCAAAAGCTTTTAAGTTTCATCAGGTCCCATTTGTTTATTTTTGCTTTTGTTTCCAATATTCTGGGAGGTGGGTCATAGAGACTCCTGCTGTGATTTATGTTGGAGAGTGTTTTGCCTATGTTATCCTCTAGGAGTTTAATAGTTTCTGGTCTTACATTTTGATATTTAATCCATTTTGAGTTTGTTTTTGTGTGTGGTGTTAGAAAGTGTTCTAGTTTCATTCTTTTACAAGTGGTTGACCAGTTTTCCCAGCACCACTTATTAAAGAGGTTGCCTTTTTTCCATTGTATATTCTTGCCTCCTTTGTCGAAGATAAGGGGTCCATAGGTTCATGGATTTATCTCAGGGCTTTCTATTCTGTTCCATTGATCTATATTTCTGTCTTTGTGCCAGTACCATACTGTTTTAATGACTGTGGCTTTGTAGTAGAGCCTGAAGTCAGGCAGGTTGATTCCTCCAGTTCCATTCTTCTTTCTCAAGATTGCTTTGGCTATTCGAGGTTTTTTTGTATTTCCATACAAATTGTGAAATTATTTGTTCTAGTTCTGTGAAAAATACCATTGGTAGCTTTAAAGGGATTGTATTGAATCTATAAATTGCTTTGGGTAGTATGGTCATTTTGACAACATTGCTTCTTACAGTCCATGAACATGGTATATTTCTCCATCTGTTTGTGTCCTCTTTGATTTCTTTCATCAGTGTTTTATAGTTTTCTATATATAGGTCTTTTGTTTCTTTAGGTAGATATACTCCTAAGTATTTTATTCTTTTCATTGCAATGGTGAATGGTATTGTTTCCTTAATTTCTCTTTCTGTTTTCTCATTGCTAGTGTATTGAATGTAAGGGATTTCTGTGTGTTAATTTTATATCCTGCAACTTTACTATATTCAATGATTAGCTCTAGTAATTTTCTGGTAGAGTCTTTAGGGTTTTCTATATAGAGGATCATGTCATCTGCAAACAGCGAGAGTTTCACTTCTTCTTTTCCTATCTGGATTCCCTTTACTTCTTTTTCCACCTGATTGCTGTGGCCAAAACTTCCAACACTATGTTGGATAGTAGTGGTGAGAGTGGGCACCATTGTCTTTTTCCTGATTTCAGGAGAAATGCTTTCAATTTTTCACAATTCAGGGTAATGCTAGCTGTGGGTTTGTCATATATAGCTTTTACTATGTTGAGGTATGTTCCTTCTATTCCTGCTTTCTGGAGAGTTTTAATCATAAACCGATGTTGAATTTTGCCAAAGGCTTTCTCTGCATCTATTGAGATAATCATATGGTTTTTATCTTTCAATTTGTTAATGTGGTGTATTACATTGATTGATTTGCGGATATTAAAGAATCCTTGCATCCCTGGGATAAAGCCCACGTGGTCATGATGTATGATCTTTCTAATATGTTGTTGGGTTCTGTTTGCTAGAATTTTGTTAAGGATTTTTGCTTCTATGTTCATCAGTGATATCGGCCTGTAGTTTTCTTTTTTTTGTGGCATCTTTGTGTGGTTTTGGAATTAGGGTGATGGTGGCCTCATAGAATGAGTTTGGAAGTTTACCTTCTTCTGCAATTTTCTGGAAGAGTTTGAGTAAGATCGGTGTTAGCTCTTCTCTAAATTTTTGGTAGAATTCAGCTGTGAAGTCATCTGGTCCTGGGCTTTTGTTTGCTGGAAGTTTTCTGATTACAGTTTCGACTTCCTTGCTTGTGATGGGTTTGTTAAGATCTTCTATTTCATTCTGGTTCAATTTTGGAAAGTTATACTTTTCTAGGAATTTGTCCATTTCTTCCAAGCTGTCCATTTTATTGGCATAGAGCTGCTGGTAGTAGTCTCTTATGATCCTTTGTATTTCAGTGTTGTCTGTTGTAATCTCTCCATGTTCATTCTAATTTCGTTAATTTGGTTCTTCTGCCTTTGTTTCTTAATGAGCCTTGCTAACGGTTTGTCAATTTTGTTTATTTTTTCAAAAAACCAGCTTTTAGCTTTGTTGATTTTTGCTATGGTCTCTTTTGTTTCTTTTGCATTTATTTCTGCCCTAATTTTTAAGATTTCTTTCCTTCTACCAACCCTGGGCTTCTTCATTTCTCTTTCTCTAGTTGCTTTAGGTGTAGAGTTAGGTTATTTATTTGACTTTTTTCTTGTTTCTTGAGGTAAGCCTGTAATGCTATGAACCTTCCCCTTAGCACTGCTTTTACAGTGTCCTATAGGTTTTGGGTTGTTGTGTTTTCATTATCATTCGTTTTTATGCATGTTTTGATTTCTTTTTTGATTTCTGCTATGATTTGTTGGTTATTCAGAAGCGTGTTATTTAGCCTCCATATGTTTGAATTTTTAATAATTTTTTTCCTGTAATTGAGATCTAATCTTACTGCACTGTGGTCAGAAAAGATGACTGGAATGATTTCAATTTTTTTTTTTAATTTATCAAGGCTAGATTTATGGCCCAGGATGTGATCTATTCTGGAGAAGGTTCCATGTGCACTTGAGAAAAAGGTGAAGTTGATTGTTTTGGGGTGAAATTGTCCTATAGATATCAATTAGGTCTAGCTGGCCCATTGTGTCATTTAAAGTTTGTGTTTCCTTGTTAATTTTCTGTTCAGTTGATCTGTCCATAGTTGTGAGTGGGGTATTAAAGTATCCCAGTATTATTGTGTTACTATTAATTTCCTCTTTCATATTCGTTAGCGTTTGCCTTACATATTGTGGTGCTCCTATGTTGGGTGCATATATATTTATAATTGTTATATCTTCTTCTTGGATTGATCCTTTGATTATTAAGTAGTGTCCTTCTTTGTCTCTTTTCACACCCTTTATTTTAAAGTCTATTTTATCTGATATGAGTATTGTGACTCCTGGTTTCTTTTGGTCTCTGTTTGTGTGAAATATTTTTTTCCAGCCCTTCACTTTTAGTCTGTATTGTCCCTTGTTTTGAGGTAGGTCTCTTGTAGACAGCATATATAGGGTTCTTGTTTTTGTATCCATTCAGCCAGTCTTTGTCTTTTGGTTGCGGCATTCAACCCATTTACATTTAAGGTAATTATTGATAGGTATGGTCCCGTTGCCATTTGCTTTTTTGTTTTGGGTTCAAGTTTATACAACCTTTCTGTGTTTCCTGTCTAGAGAAGATCCTTTAGCATTTGTGGAAGAGCTGGTTTGGTTTCTCTCAGCTTTTGCTTGTCTGTAAAGCTTTTGAATTTTCCTTCATATTTGAATGAGATCCTTTCTGGGTACAGTAATCTAAGTTGTAGGTTATTCTCTTTCATTACTTGAAGTATATCCTGCCATTCCCTTCTGGCCTAAAGGGTTTCTATTGATATTTATAGATTAGCTGTTATCCTTATGGGAATCCCTTTGTGTGTTATTTGTTGTTTCTCCCTTGCTGCTTTTAATATTTGTTCTTTGTGTTTGATCTTTGTTAATTTGATTAATATGTGTCTTGGGGTGTTTTGCCTTGCATTTATCCTGTTTGGGACTCTCTGGATTTCTTGGACTTGTGTAACTATTTCCTTCCCCTTTTTAGGGAAGTTTTCAGCTCTTATCTCCTCGAGTATTTTCTCATGGCCTTTCTTTTTTGTCTTCTTCTTCTGGGACTCCTCTGATTCGAATGTTGGGGCGTTTCACATTGTCCCAGAGGTCCCTGAGGTTGTCCTCATTTCTTTTAATTCTTTTTTCTATTTTCCTCTCTGCTTCATTTATTTCCACCATTTTATCTTCTACCTCACTTATCCTATCTTCTGCCTCCGTTATTCTACTGTTGCTTCCCTCAAGAGTGATTTTTATCTCATTTATTGCATTATTCATTTTTACTTGACTCATTTTTATTTCTTCTAGGTCCTTATTAAACATTTCTTGCATCTTCTCAATCTTTGTCTCCAGGCTATTTATCTGTAACTCCATTTTGTTTTCAAGATTTTGGATCATTTTTATTATCATTATTCTAAATTCTTTTTCTGGTAGATTCCTTATCTCCTCCTCTTTTGTTTGACTTGGTGGGCATTTTTCATGTTCCTTTACCTGTTCGGTATGTCTCTGCCATCTTGTTTAGATTGCTGGGTCTGGAGTGGGCTTTCTGAATTCTGGCGATCTGTGGTTCCTTTTTATTGTGGAGGTTTCACCCAGTGGGTGGGGTTGGACGATTGGCTTGTCAAGGTTTCCTGGTTAGGGAAGCTTGTGTCGGTGTTCTGGTGCGTGGAACTGGGTTTCTTCTCTCTGGAGTGCAATGGAGTGTCCAGTAATGAGTTTTGAGATGTGTCTATGTGTTAGGTGTGACTTTGGGCAGCCTGTATGTTGATGCTCAGGGCTATGTTCCTGTGTTGCTGGAGAATTTGCGTGGTATGTCTTGCTCTGGAACTTATTGGCTCTTGGGTGGTGGTTGGTTTCAGTGTAGGTATGGAGGCTTTTGGATGGTCTCTTATTACTTAATGTTCCATGTAGTCAGGAGTTTTCTGGTGTTCTCAGGTTTTGGGCTTAAGTCTCCTGCCTCTGGATTTCCGTTTTATTTTTCCAGTAGTCTCAAGACTTTTCCAACTATACAACACTGATAATAAAACTTATAGGTTAATGGTGGAAAGATTCTCCACAGTGACTGACACCCAGAGAGGTTCACAGAGTTACATGAAGAAGAGGAGAGGAAGTTGGGAGATAGAGATGAGCAGGAGGAGAAGAAGGGGAACTCAAGAGGAGAGAGACAGATCTATGCAGTTCTCTACTCCCAAAGTGTTCTCCGTAGCCCAGACACCCACAGAGATTCACAGAATTGGATTGGGAAGAGAAAGGGAAGGGAGGAAATAGAGGTGTTCTGAGGTAGAAAATGGAGAGTCAAAAGTGGGAGAGAGTAATCAACACACTCCTAAGTAAAAATGGGTACTGAATATTGGATTCTTAAATGTCCAAAATTGATATCAAAAACTGAAAAAACAAAGATTAAAAATCTAGAATAGAGGTTAAACTCTTAAAAATAAAATACTAAAAACAAAATACAAAAATTTTAGAAATATATATGGAGTTTGGTTTAAAAATAGGGCTTCTCCTTTTTTTTTTTGCAAGGTTATAGTGAAATGAAAATGAAAATTGAGGAGTAATAGAGGACTTTAAAGAAAATAAGAGAAAAATAAAACAAGAAAAAATGTTTTTTCTAATAAAAAAATAGTAAAAATATATGAAAATGAAAATGAAAGTTAAGGAGTAATGGGGGAGTAATAGGGAATTTTAAAATAAAATAAAAGAGATAAAATAAAAAAAGTAAAGAAAAGAAAAAAATTTTAATTAAAAAAAAGTAAAAGTACATCTAGGAATTTCTCTGGAGCTGTTGCAGTCAGTGTGGGTTTGGTTCAGTTTCAGATAGCTCCTCCTTCCAGCTTACACTTCTCGATATCTATAGGCCCCTACCAGTGTAGTTGATGTTACCTACAGGGATTTTAATCTGTTGTACCAGTCTTTTCTGAAGCGGTTCCCTTTGTTTATTTGGTTTCTGTTTGCCAGTCTCTTCAGTGTCTAATTTCCGCCCTGACACAGGCGGGCAGAGTTGGTCTCTTGTTTAGGTTCGCTGGTTCAGTCGTGCTGAGGGGAGGGAGGGGCGCTGCATACAGATATCACTGGCGTGTGTGGGTAACTCTCACAGTGTTCCAGCCACACTGGGTTTGACCCGGCTCACAGTTGTGTGCTTTCTCCGTCTACACTGCTCAGGCTCCTGGCTGCTCTATATGGAGCGGGCCCTGCGTTGTGTGTGGTTCCAGTTTTTGGGTATTCCACAAAAGCACGGACTTGGTTGGGCCTGCGTTTTGTGCCTTCCCTGGCCCAAACACCTCAGGTAGCCAGGAGCTTGACGGGCGCACTCTCCCCAGTGTGGTGCGCCTTATCCCCTCTGCGGTCCCAGCCTCAGTTTCCGCAGGCGCCAGTCAGGTGCATGTGCCTTGTGTCTATTCTCAGGAGCTGTCCTCTAGCCGTGACCCTCCTGGCGGATGTCGACCATCCAGAATCTCAGGAAGTCTTTGGTTAGAAACTGGAAGCTGTTTGCAGCTTGGTAAGGGTGTGGCCTCTGGGGCCGAGTTTGCCCCTTTCCCCTCCCCCCTGCCTCCTGCCTCAGGAGGGGAATGGGCCGGTCTGCCAGTGGCTAGCTCTTCTCTGGAATTCCTCAGTCCCTTTGTTCTGCGAACGGACGGCGGTGTGTTCGGGCCGGTTAATTTTTTCTCTCTCTCTATCCCACAGTTTAAGTTGCTATCTCACGTTAGCTCCCTCCGATTGCCCTCAGGGCATTTGGGCCCAGTACTTACCCTAAGCAACACCACCCGCTCCTCTCTGTTCAGCCCCCACTTGCTGGTGGCGGATGCAGGCGTCTGGGGTACTTTTCTGCTGGGAGTTGCTTTTAGGCATGTAATCTGTGAGTTTTATTTATTTATCCTCCCAGTTAGGTTGCCCTCCGAGATTCAAAAACTTCCTCCAGACCCGCCCGTGAGAGGGTTTCCTGGTGTTTGGAAAGTTCCTCTATTATGACTCCCTTCCCGGGACGGGTCTCCATCCCTAGCTCTTTTGTTTCTCTTTTTATCTTTTATATTTTGTCCTACCTCCTTTCAAAGACAATGGGCTGCTTTTCTGGGCGCCTGATGTCTTCTGCTAGTGGTCAAAAGTTGTTTTGTGAAGTTTGCTCAGCGTTCAAGTGCTCTTTTTATGAATTTGTAGGGGAGAAAGTGGTCTCCCCGTCCTATTCCTCCACCATCTTGGCTCCTCCTAAAGACTATTTTTTAGAGCAGTTATAGGTTTACAATTGTAAACCTATTGAAAGTACTGTAAGATTATTGTGAAGATTTACCACATACCCCTGGTCCAGCACATGCATACACTTCTGTATTATCAACAGTACTCACCAGAATTGTACATTTTTAAATTGATGATTAACATATTGACACATCAGAATCACAAAAACTCTTAGTTTAGCTTAGGGCTCACTCATGATTTTGTACATTCTGTAGATTTAGAAGGTGACATATACCTATTGTTTTATTTTTTTATTTATTTTTTGAAAGAACAGTTTGTTCTATTCTGGATGGCAACAACTGAGTGGGGTCGCAGTGTGTGTGAGGACAGACTCCTGTCCAAAGGCTGACTCCTCCAGTGACCATCAGTGGGCAAGAACATTATTAGAGAAAGGGAAGGGTCTATATGTAGAAATAGCAAGCTTAGCTCTGATTGTCATCTTGAAATTAGTCATGCAGTGATCTGATCAGCATCATCTTGATTGCTTTTTAAATTCATTTTTAGCTAATTTTATTAGATTATAGTTACTTTAAATACTGTGTTAGTTTCTGCTATACAGCAAAGTGAATCTGCTATATGTTTACCTATGTGCTCCCTTTTTTGGATTTCTTTCCCATTTAGGCCATCACAGAGCACTGAGTAGACTTTCTTGTGCTATACAGTAGGTTCTCATTATTTCAGTAGTATGTATATATATATATATATATATATATATATATATATATATATATATATCAATCTCAATCTCCCAATTCATCCCACCTTCCTTTTTTCCCTTAGTATGGTATCCATACATTTGCTCTCTATGTCTGTTTCTATTTCTGCTTTGCAAATAAGATCATCTATACCATTTTTCTAGATTCCACATATATGTTTAAATATACAGCATTTTTTTTCTTTCTGATTTACTTCACTGTTTATGATAGACTCTAGATCCATCCATGTCTCTGAAAATGGCACAATTTTGTTCCATTTTTTGCCTGAGTAATATCCCACTATATATATGTACCATATATCCATTACCTTGTTGATGGACATTTAGGTTGCTTACATGTCTTGGTTATTTAAAATAGTGATTCAATAAATATTGGGGTGTATGTGTCTTTTCAAATTATGGTTTTCTCTGGATATGTTCCAAGGAAAGTGATTGAAGGATCATATGGTAAGTTTATATTTTTAATGTGTTTACTTTCAACTATAATTTTCCCCCTTAGCACTACTTTTCTGAACCCATAACTTTAGGTATGTTGCAGCTTCATTTTTTTCATGGTATTTTCTAATTTCCGTTTTTTTCTTTCCTTTAGCTTATCTTTTGTTTAATAATTCATGAATTAATTTCCAAATAGTTGTTCATTTTCTATTTTTCTTTCTGCTGTTGATTTTTGCTTCAATCCATTATGATCAGATAAGATACATTGTATACTTGCAATCTTTTTCAGTTGATTAAGTCGTTTTGTGGCCCAACATATTGCCTATCCTGAAGAATGTTCCATATGTATTATAGAAAGATACTTTTTGTGGTGGAGTGTTCTGAATGTGTTTAGGTTTGATTAGTTTATGTTGTTGTCCAAGTTCACCATTTCTTTAATGAACTTCTGATTTTCTATCCATTACTGAAAGTGATGTATTTATATCTCCTGCATTGCCTTTCTCTTGGTTCAGATGGTTAAGAATATGCCTGCAATGTGGGAGACCTGGGTTTGTTTCTGGGGTCAGGAAGATCCCCTGAGGAAGGGAACGACTACCCACTCCAATGTTCTTGCCTGGACAAATCCATGAACAGAGGAGCCTGGCCAGCTATAGTCCAAGGGGTTGCAAAGAGTAGGACACAACTGAGCAACTAACACTAGTATTGTAGAACTATTTCTCCCTTCAATATTGCCAATGTTTGCTTCATGTATTTTGTAGTGCATAAAGTGGTGTGTGTGTGTGTGTGTGTGTGTATAGATATATTTACAATTGCTATATCTTATTGATGAAATTGATGGAGGTGTTAATATACAATGTCCTTCCTTGTCTCTTGCAGCAGGTTGTTTTACTTAAAGTTTATTTGTCTGATATTAGTATAACCAATTACTTTTTATTATTATTGTTTATGCAGAATATCTTCTCCCATCCTCTCACATTCAACCATTTTATTGTTACATATAAAATGTGACTCATATATAACATATAATTGGATCATGTTTTTTCTTTAAATCAGTTCTGCTAGTTTATTCCTTTTGAATGGAGAAATTTTAAACCATTTACATTTAAAGCAATTACTGATAAAGGAGGATTTTCCTCTGTCATTCTGCTATCTTTTCATATATCTCATAGCTTTTTGTCTCTCATGTCATCCATTATTGCTTTCGTTTGTGTTCAGTTGATTTTTTGTAGTGATATATTTTATTCCCTTCTCATTTCCTTATGTGTATATTCTATAGATATCTTCTTTGATATCAATTTGATATTTAATTATCAATATAATTTCATTTCTATACAAACCTCCCATTCCCACATAGTCCCATCCCTTTTTAAGTTATTGGTGTCATGAATTGCATCTGTATGCAATGTGTGGCGAATAATATAGACTTATGACTGTTTGTAAGTATTTGTCCTTTAAATACTGTAGAAAAAATAAAAGTGAAGTTATAAGTAAAGAGTAGAATTATACTGTACAAGAAAATTTTATATCTTCATATGGCCTTAAGTTGTTCTGTGAGAAGTGAAAATGTTGTGCTACTCAGTTGTGTCTGACTCTTGTGATCATATGGACTGTAGCCTGCAGGCTCCTCTGTCCATGGAATTATCCAGGCAAGAAAACTGGAGTGGGTAGCCACTCCCTTCTCCAGGGGATCTCCCCAACCTAGAGATCAAACTCTCTCTACCATCCTTTTATTTCACCCTAAAAGGACATCATTCATTAGCAGTTTTTGTAGGGTCAGCCTAGTGGTAATAAAATCACTCAGATTTTGTCTATCTAGGAATGTTTTAGTCTCTCACTTGAAAAAAAAAGGTGACTAAATATAAATGACAAAAAAATTATCATTTTCACATTTTAAGTGTATTAAAATGTGAATGGCATTAAGTACATTCACATTATTATGCAACCATCATCACCACCCATCTCTAGAAACTTTTCACCTTCTCAATGTAAAATTATATACCTATTAGATAGTAACTGCCATTCCTCCCCATCCAATCCCTGGGAACCACCATCCTACTTTCTGTCTCTGAATTTGGCTACTTGAAGTTACCTGACATAAGTGGAATTATGCAATAATTGTTCTTTTCTGATTGGCTTACTTAATTATCATATCTTCAAGGTTCTTCCATGTTGTAACATGATTTTTTTGTGTGATGACATGTTTTGATTCCCTTTTTATTTCCTCTTTTTTATATTATGCTGATATTTTGCTTCTGGTTACCCTGGGAATTATATATAACATCCTCAAGTTATATGTTTTGTCAGATATACTACTCCCAGCTGGCACATTTTTTTAGGTCTTTAGATATATCATCCATCTACCTTCTGATGAGAATTTGGCTGATAATTTTATTGAGAATCAGTTGTATGTAATGAGTCATTCATTATTGTTCTCCTGATTCTTTTTGCTTTTGCTTATCAAAAGTTTAATGTATCTTTGTGTGTCTGTCCTTGGTTTATTCTACTGGGAATTTATTGAGCATCTTGAACTTATAGATTCATGTATTTACTAAAATTTGGGAAGTTTTTCAGGCATTATTTTTTTTAAATAATCTGTCTTCCCTTTACTCTTTCTTTTTCTGTGACTGTCATATTATATTATATACTTTTTTCTGCTTGATGATGTCCCACAAGTCTCTTTGGCTCTTTTCCATTTTCTTAATTCCTTAGCTCTTTCAACTTGATCATTTCAACTGTCTTTTCTTCATATTTGCTGATTCTTTTTATCTGCTTCCTCAAATCTGCTGTCAAATTTCTCTAGTGAAGATTTTATTTTGGTTTTTATTTATTAGCATTGGAGTTTCCATTTGGTCCATTATAAAAATTTTTATCTCTTAATATTCTTATTTTATTAATAAATCATTTTGGATTTTCTTTAATTTTTGCCTGTGTTTTCCCTTAGTACTTTAGGTATATTTAAGAAAATAACTTTTAATTTTTTTGTTTGGTAAATCAATTGTCTGGGCTTCCATGCAGATGGCTTTTGCCAATTTAACTTTTCTCTTTGTGCCATGTTTACCTTGTTTCTTTTTGTGTCTCGTAATTTTTGTTGAAAACTGGGCATTTGATTATTATAACAAAATAACTGAAAATTAGATTCCCTTCTCATCATTTGATTTTTTAAATTATTTAATTCTATAGTATATTTATTTTGAGACTTTTTCAAACTATTTTAATAAAAGTTTTTCTTGTCATGTGCACTCACCAATATCTTTGTTAATTTTAATTTCTTATTATTTTTATTGATTTATTTATTTTATTTTTTTCCATTTATTTTTATTAGTTGGAGGCTAATTACTTTACAATATTCTGATGGCTTTTGCCATACATCAACGTGAATCAATCACGGGTATACATGTGTCCCCCCATCATGAATCCGCCTCCCACCTCCCTCCCCACCCTATCCCTCTGGATTGTCCCAGAACACAGACTTTGAGTGCTCTGCTTCATGCATCAAACTTGCACTGGTCATCTATTTTACATATTATAATATACATGTTTCAGTGCTATCCTCTCAGAACATTCCACCCTCACCTCCCACAGAGTCCAAAAGTCTGTTCTTTACATCTGTGTCTCTTTTGCTGCCCTACATGTAGGATTGTCATTACCATCTTTCTAAATTCCGTATAGATGCATTAATATACAGTATTTGTCTTCTCTTTCTGACTTACTTTACTGTGTATGACAGGTTCCAGGTTCATCCACCTCATTAGAACTGATTCAAATGTGTTCCATTTTATATAAGTAATATTCTATTGTGTATATGTACCACAACCTCCTTATTCATTCATCTGCTGATGAACATCTAGGCTGCTTCCATGTCCTAGATATTATAAATAGTGCTGCAATGATTATTGAGGTACATGTGGTTTTCTAGGGGTGTATGCCCAGTAGTGGGATTGTTGGGTCATACGGCAGTTCTATTCCCAGATTTTTTTAAGGGATCTCCACACTGTTCTCCATAATGGCTGTGCTAGTTTGCATTCTCACCAACAGTGTAAGAGGGTTCCCCTTTCTTCACATCCTCTTTAACATTTATTGTTTGTAGAGTTTTTGATGATGGCCATTCTGACAGGTGTGAGATTGATTTGCATTTCTCTAAAAATGAGTGATGTTGAGCATCTTTTCATGTGCTTGTTAGCCATCTTTAGAGAAATGTCTGTTTAGTTCTTTTGCCCAGTTTTTCATTGGCCTGTTTGCATGTTAAACTGGTGTTTTGGCAGAGATTTCCTTCAAAGCTAAAAGCTCAAACAAGCAAAAAGAAAAAGAAAAAACTGATATCTCCCAGTCTTTGCAGACTGACTCTGTTCTGAGTCAACCCTTCTGCAAATAACTAGACTTTCTCTGAACTCAGGGGCTCAAGGATCAGTCCGAGGTAGAAGGTTAAGGTCTTTTCATGTCTTATTTGAGCATGTGTCTTCTCTGGACCTGCACATACTTTCTAAAGTTCCACATACACATGGTTGCTTTTGAATGTCTTAAATTTTGAGGCTCATCTCAGTTTCTCCTCCAGGCCTTTGATATTCTATTGTATGTCTCCACCTGTAACTCTTTGCCACAAATATCGGTGGATTTGTAATACCATTACAGCTTTTAAAAGCAGTGTCTGCCAGTTCCCATCCCTGTTTCAGTTTTGCAAGACCAAAAGGTTAGTCCTTCAGTTAGCTCCCAGACAGGGTAGAAGAGTTGTACACTGTAACTTGCAAATTATGCCTTTCTTTTGAGGTGGAGAACTAGAAACTGACCAACTGCTTATCAAGACCACATTCCTCATCACACAAGGGAGAGTATGGGGGACAGTTTAAAAACTCCTAAGATTTTCCCACTGTTTTGAAGATAGTTTTTTTCCTTGTTTGGGAATTTTCTTCATTGCTGTAATTTTTTAATTAATACTTCTGAAACTTTTACTACCATGTTATACATTTTTATATTTATTTATTTTTAATTGACCGATACTTGCTTTATAATACTGTGTTGATTTCTACCATACATCAACATGAATCAGCCATAAGTATACAATTGTCCACTCTATCTTGAGATTCCCTTCCACCTCCTACCCATTTCCACCCATCTAAGTTTTCACAGAGCATTGGTTTGGGTTCCCTGAGTCATACAGCAAATTCCCATTGGCTCTCTAATTAATATATGGTAGTGTATATGTTTCCATGCTACTCTCTCCATTCGTCCCACACTCTTCTTTCTCCCCACAGCCCATGTCCATAAATCTATTCACTATATCTGCATCTACAATGCTTCCCTGCAAGTAGGTTCATCAGCACCATCTTTCTGGATTAATATATAGCACGAATGTCACAACATCAGACAACACCTGTTTTTTTTTTCTTTCTAAATTAAGTCACTCTGCATAATAGGCTCTAGGTTCATCCACCTCTTAGAACTGATTCAAATGCATTGTTTTTTATGCCTGAGTAATATTTCATTGTATATATGTCCACAGTTTCTTTATCCATTCACCTGCTGATGGACATCTAGGTTGCTTCCATGTCCTAGCCATTATAAATAATTCTGCAGTGAACATCGGGGTACATGAGTCTTTCTTGATTTGTGGTTTCTTCAGCGTATATGCCAATAGTGGGATTGCTGTGTCAAATAGTAGTTTCATTCCCAGTTGTTTTTTTTTTTTAAGGAATCTCTATACTGTCTTCCATAGTGGCTGTATTAATTTACATTCCCACCAACAGTGCAAGCGGGTTCCCTTTTCTCTGCACCTTCTCCAGCATTTATTGTTTGTGGCTTTTTTGATGTAGGTCACTGTGAGGTGACCAGTGTGAGGTGATATCTCATTGCAGGTTTGAGTTTCTTTGCTAATGAGTGATGTTGGGCATCTTTTCATGTGTTTATTAGCTATCTGTATGTCTTCTTAGGAGAAATATCTGTTCAGTCTTTTGCCCAATTTTTGATTGAGTTGTTTGTTTTTCTGGTATTAAGTTGGATGAGCTGCTTGTGTATTTTGGAAATTAATCTTTGTCAGTTGTTTCATTTGCTATTATTTTCTCCCATTCTGAGGGTTGTCTTTTCACCTTTATAGTTTTCTTTGCTGTGTAAAGCTTTTAAGTTTAATTAGGTCTCAGTTGTTTATTTTTGTTTTTATTTCCATTACTATAGGAGGTGTGCAATAGAGGATCTTGCTATGATTTATGTAATTGAGTGTTCCTCCTATGTTTTCCTCTGAGAGTTTTATAGTTTCTGATCTTACATTTAGATCTTTAAACCATTTCGAGTTTATCTTGAAGTATGGTGTTAGGGAGTGCGCTAATTTCATCCTTGTATACATAGCTCTCCAGTTCTCCCAGCACTGCTTGTTAAAGAGATTATATTTTCCCCATTGTATATTCTTCCTCTTTTGTCAAAATAAGGTGCCCATATGTGTGTGGATTTATGTATGCGTTTTCTATCTTTTACCATTTTTATATTTCTGCTTTTGTTACAGTACCATACTCTCTTGATGACTGTAACAATGTAGTATAATCTGATGTCAGGAAGGTTGATTCCTTCAACTCCATTCTTCTTTCTCAAGATTCCTTTGGCAAAACAATTAAGAAAGAACATACACATCAATAATTACTTTACATGAAAATGGATTAAATGCTCCAACCAAAAGATACAGGCTGGCTGAAAAGATAAAAAAAAAAAATCCACATACATATGCTGTCTACAAGAGACCCACTTCAGACCTAGAGACACATACAGACTGAGCTGATGGAAAGTGAGATGATGGAAAAAGATATTACATGAAAACACAAATCAAAAAAATGCAAGTGTAACAATTATTGTATCAGACAATATAGACTCCAAAATAACAAACATTAGAAAAGATAAGAAAGGAAACTACATACTGATCTGGGAATCAATTAAAGAAGATATAACAATTGCAAATATTTATGTACCCAATATAAGAGCACCTCAATACATGAGACAAACACTAACAGACATAAAAGGGGAAATTTACAGTAAAAAAAAAATAAATAATAATAGTAGGGGACTTTAACACCACACTTACACCAAAGGACAGATCATAAAAGAGAAAACCAATGAGGAAACACAAGCCTTAAAATGACACATTAGGCCAGATCAATCTAACTGATATCTTCAGGACATTCCATCCAAATGCAGAAGAATACAGTTTATCCTCAAGTGCATATGGAACATTCTCCAAGATAGATCACATCTTGACTCACAAATCAAGCCTTGGTAAATTTAAGAAAATTTACATCTTATCAAGCATCTTTTCTGAGCACAGTGCTATGAGACTAGTTATCAATTACAGGGAGAAAAGCTGTAAAAACCACAAACATTAACATTAAAAAATATATTTCTAGATAACTAACAGGATACTGAATAAATAAAAGAGGAAATTTAAAAAATACCTAGAAACAAATGACAATGAAAATACAATGATTCAAAACCTGTGCAGGTAGCAAGGGCAGTTGTAAGAGAGCATTTTATTGCAATACAATACTACCTCAATAACAACAACAACAAAAAAAACACATCAAAAAGTCAATCAAACCTTACACCTAAAGCAAATGGAAAGAGAAGAACAAAAATCACCAATGTTAGCTGAAGGAAAGAAATCATAAAGAGCAGAAATAAAGGAAAAAGACATGAAGGAATACCAATAAAAATCAATAAAATTAAAAGCTGTTTATAAACAAAATTGACAAGCCATTAGCCAGATTTATCAAGAACAAATTTCAGAAGACTCAAATCAACAAAATTAGAAATGAAAAAGGAGAGGTTACAACTGACAATGGAGAATCACATAGAATCATAGACTATCATAAACAACTATATGCCAATAAAATGGACAACCTGGAAGAAATGAATAGATAATTAGCAAAGTTCAACCTTCCAGGAATGAATCAAGAAGAAATAGTAATTTTGAATAAGCCAATCACAAGAACTGAAGTCAAAACTGTGATTTAAAAAAAAAAAATCTCCCCAAAACAAAAGCTCAGGGCCAGATGGCTCCAAAGTTAAAATATGTTAAACATTTAAAGGAGAGTTAAGTCTATCCTTCTCAAGCTCTTACAAAAAGTTGCAGAAGGAACACTTCCAAACTCATACTACAAGGCCACAGTCACCCTGGTACCAAAACTAGTAAAACATGCCACACAAAAAAAGAAAATTACAGGCCTATATCACTGATGATCATAGGTGCAAATATCCTCAACAAAATTCTAGTGAACAGAATCCAAAAACACATTAAAAAGGGTCATACACTATGATCGTCAGGTTTATCCAAGGGATACAGGAATTCCTCAATATACACAAATTAATCATTGTGATAACAATATTTACAAATTAAAATATAAAAATCACATGATTATCTCAATAGATGCAGCAAAAGCCTTTGACAAAATTCAGTACCCATTTACGACAAAAACTCTCCAGAAAGAGGGCATAGAAGAAACCTAACAACATGATAAAGTCCATATATGATAAACCCACAGCAAACATTATTCTCAACAGTGGAAAGCTGAAAGTACCTCATCTAAGATCAAGAACAAGACAAGGGTGCCCACTCTTGTCACTATTATTCAACACAATTTTGGAAGTCCTAGGCACAGTAATATGGCAATATAAATAAATAAAAGGCATCCAGTTTGGAAAAAAAGAAGTAAAACTCTCATTCTATGCAGATGACATGATACTATACATATAAAACCCTAAAGTAATATCAAAAAATATTTAGAGCTAATCAGTGAATTTAGAAAATCACAGGATACAAAATCAATACACAGAAATCTGTTTCATTCAGAAGTGAAAATTCTGAAAGAGATATTAAAGAATTAATCTCATTCACCATTGCAACAAAAAGAATAAAATACCTAGAAATAAACTAACCTAAGCAGACAAAAGGGCTATATAAACTATAAGACATTGTTGAAAGAAATCAAAGACAACATATATTGTGAAAATAACTATACAACCCAAAGCAATCTATAGATTCAATGCAATCTCTATCAAATTATCAATGGCATTTTTCACAGAACCAGAAAAAAAAGAATTCAAAATTTTTAAAGAAACACAAAAGATCCCCTTTACCCAAACCAATCTTGAGAAAGAAGAATGGGGCTGGAGGAATCAACCTTCCTGACTTCAGATAATACTACAAAGCTACAGTCATCAAGATATTATGGCACTGGCAGCAAAACAGAAATATGGACCAATGGAACAAGATAGAAAGCCCAGAGGTAAATCCATACACCTATGGGCACCTTATCTTTGATAAAGGAGGCAAGAATATACAATGGAGAAAAGATTCTCTTCAATAAATGGTGCTGGGAAAACTGGCCTGATACATGTAAAAGAGAGAAACTAGAACATTTCCTAATACCATACACCAAGATAAACTCAAAATGTGTTAAAAACCTAAATTTAAGACCAGAAACTCTAAAATTCTTAGAGAAAAGCATAGGCAGAAGACCCTTTAATATAAATCACAGTAAGATCCTCTATGACTCACCTCCTAGAGTAATGGAAATAAAAATAAGTGGGTCCAAATTAAACTTAAACACTTTTACAAAGCAAAGGATATTATATACAGGAGAAAAAGACAAACCTCTGAATTGGAGAAAATAATTACAAATGAAAAAAATTAATCTCTACAATATATAAGCAGCTCATGAAGCTCAATCCCAGAAAAAAAGCAACAACAACCTAATATAAAGGGGGCAGAGGAGACATTTCTCCAAAGAAAACACACAGATGGCTAAAAAAAAAAACACTTGAAAAATGCTTAACATAATTTATTATTACAGAAATGCGAATGAAAACTACAATGAAGTATCATCTCATACCAGTCAGAATGGCCATCATCAAAACATCTACAAGAAATAAATGCTGGAGAGGATGGGGAAAAAATGGGACCACTCTTGCCCTGTTGGTAGGAATGTAAATTAATACAGCCACCAAGGAGAAGGAGATTTCTTTAAAAACTAGGAATAAAACTACCTTAGGACCCAGCAATCCCACTACTGGACATATACCCTGAGAAAATCATAATGGAAAGACACATGTATGCCAATGTTCATTGCAGCACTATTTGCAATAGCCAGGAAATGAAAGAAACTTAGACATCCATTGACAGATGAATAAAGGAATTGTGGTGCATATATATAATATTATTGAATATTACTCAGCCATATAAAGGAACGAATTCGAGTCAGTTCTAGTGAAATGGATGAACCTAGAGCCTGTAATATAGGGTGTAGTAAGTCAGAAAATAAGTCAGAAAGAAAATCAGACACTGTATATTAGAGCACATATATGAAATCTTGAAAAATGGTACTGATAAACCTATTTACAGGACAGGGATAAAGACTCACATGTAGAGAATAGATTTATGGACACAGCAGGGGCAGGAGAGCATGAGACAAATTGAAGAGTTAGAAACTCTTCAAAGAGTAGCATTGAAATATATACATTGAAAGAGTAGCATTGAAATATATATATTCAGTTCAGTTAGTTCAGTTCAGTCACTCAGTCGTGTCTGACTCTTTGCGACCCCATGAATTGCAGCACGCCAGGCCTCCCTGTCCATCACCAAATTCAAGAGTTTAGTCAAACTCATGCCCGTCGAGTCGGTGATGCCATCCAGCCATCTCATCCTCTGTCGCCCCCTTCTCCTCCTGCCCCGAACCCCTCCCAGCATCAGGGTCTTTTCCAATGAGTCAGCTCTTCTCATGAGGTGGCCAAAGTACTGGAGCTTCAGCCTCAGCATCAGTCCTTCGAATGAACACCCAGGACTGATCTCCTTTAGGATGGACTGGTTGGATCTCCTTGCAGTCCAAGGGACTCTCAAGAGTCTTCTCCAACACCACAGTTCAAAAGCATCAGTTTTTCAGTGCTCAGCTTTCTACACAGTCCAACTCTCACATCCATACATGACCACTGGAAAAACCATAGCTTTGACTAGATGGACCTGGTTGGCAAAGTAATGTCTCTGCTTTTTAATATGCTATCTAGGTTGGACAAAACTGTTCTTCCCAGGAGCAAGCATATTTTAATTTCATGGCTTTAGTCACCATCTGCAGTGATTTTGCAGCCCCAAAAATAAAGCCTGACACTGTTTCTACTGTCTCCCCATCTCTTTCCCATGAGGTGATGGGACCAGATACCTTGATCTTAGTTTTCTGAATGTTAAGTTTTAAGCCAACTTTTTAACTCTCTTTCACTTTCATCAAGAGGCTTTTTAGTTCCTCTTCACTTTCTGCCATAAGGGTGGTGTCATCTGCAGATCTGAGGTTATTGAGATTTCTCCCGGCAATCTTGATTCCAGCTTGTTCTTCTTCCAGCCCAGCGTTTCTCATGATGTACTCTGAATATAAGTTAAATAAGCAGGGTGACAATATAGAGCCTTGACGAACTCCTTTTCCTATTTGGAACCAGTCTGTTGTTCCATGCCCAGTTCTAACTGTTGCTTCCTGACCTGCATACAGGTTTCTCAAGAGGCAGGTCAGGTGGTCTGGTATTCCCATCTCTTTCAGAATTTTCCACAGTTTATTGCGATTCACACAGTCAAAGGCTTTGGTGTAGTCAATAAAGCAGAAATAGATGTTTTTTTCTGGAAATCTCTTGCTTTTCGATGAACCAGCAGATATTAGCAATTTGATCACTGGTTCCTCTGCCTTTTCTAAAACCAACTTGAACATCTGGAAGTTCACGGTTCATGTATTGCTGAAGCCTGGCTTGGATAATTTTGAGCACTACGTTACTAGCATGTGCTGCTGCTGCTGCTGCTAAGTCGCTTCAGTCGTGTCCGACTCTGTGCAACCCCATAGACGGCAGACCACCAGGCTCCCCTGTGTGAGATGAGTGCAATTGTATGGTAGTTTGAGCATTCTTTTGGATTGCCTTTCTTAGGGATTGGGATGAAAACTGACCTTTTCCAGTCCTGTGGCCACTGCTGAGTTTTCCAAATTTGCTAGCATATTGAATGCAGCACTTTCATAGCATCATCTTTCAGGATTTGAAATAGCTCAACTGGAATTCCATCACATCCGCTAGCTTTGTTCATAGTGATGCTTTCTAAGGCCCACTTGACTTCACATTCCAGGATGTCTGGCTCTAGGTGAGTGATCACACCATTGTCATTATCTGGGTCATGAAGATCTTTTTTGTATAGTTCTTCTGTGTATTCTTGCCACCTCTTCTTAATATCTTCTGCTTCTGTTAGGTCCATACTATTTCTGTCCTTTATCGAATCTATCTTTGCCTGAAATGTTTCCTTGGTATCTCTAATTTTCTTGAAGAGATCTCTAGTCTTTCCCATTCTGTTGTTTTCCTCTATTTCTTTGCATTGATCGCAGAGAAAGGCTTTCTTATCTCTCCTGGCTATTCTTTGGAACTCTGCATTCAAATGGGAATATCTTTCCTTTTCTCCTTTGCTTTTTGCTTCTCTTCTTTTCACAGCTATTTGTAAGGCCTTCTCACACAACCATTTTGCATTTCTTTTCCATGGGGATGGTCTTGATCCCTGTTTCCTGTACAATGTCACGAACCTCCATCTATAGTTCATCAGGCTCTCTGTCTATCAGATCTAGTCCCTTAAATCTATTTCTCACTTCCACTGCATAGTCATAAGGGATTTGATTTAGGTCATACCTGAATGGTCTAGTGGTTTTCCCTACTTTTTTCAATTTAAGTCTGAATTTGGCAATAAGGAGTTCATGATCTGAGCCACAGTCAGCTCCCAGTCTTGTTTTTGCTGACTGTATAGAGCTTCTCCATCTTTGGCTGCAAAGAATATAATCAATCTGATTTCGGTGTTGACCATCTGGTGATGTCCATGTGTAGAGTCTTCTCTTGTGTTGTTGGAAGAGGGTGTTTGCTATGACCAGTGCGTTCTCTTGGCAAAACTCTATTAGCCTTTGCCCTGCTTCATTCTGTATTCCAAGGACAAATTTGCCTGTTACTCCAGGTGTTTCTTGACTTCCTACTTTTGCATTCCAGTCCCCTATAATGAAAAGGACATCTTTTTTGGGTGTTAGTTCTAAAAGATCTTGTAGGTCTTCATCGAACCATTCAACTTCAGCTTCTTCAGCATTACTGGTTGGGACATAGGCTTAGATTACCGTGATATTGAATGGTTTGCCTTGGAAACGAACAGAGATCATTCTGTCGTTTTTGAGATTGTATCCAAGTACTGCATTTTGGACTCTTGTTGACCATGATGGCTACTCCATTTCTTCTAAGGGATTCCTGCCCACAGTAGTAGATATAATGGTCATCTGAGTTAAATTCACCCATTCCAGTCCAGTTTAGTTCGCTGATTCCTAGAATGTCGACATTCACTCTTGTCATCTCCTGTTTGACCACTTCCAATTTGCCTTGATTCATGGACCTAACATTCCAGGTTCCTATGCAATATTGCTCTTTACAGCATTGGATCTTCCTTCTATCACCAGTCACATCCACAACTGGGTATTGTTTTTGCTTTGGCTCCTTCCCTTCATTCTTTCTGGGGTTATTTCTCCACTGATCTCCAGTAGCATAATGGGCACCTACCGACCTGGGGAGTTCCTCTTTCATTACCATATATAAAATAAATAGCTGATGGGAAGTTGCTGTGTAACATAGGGAGCTCAACATGATGCGCTCTGAAAGCCTTGATGGTTGGGGTGGGGTGGGAGGTGGGAGGGAGGTTTAAGAGGGAGAGAATATATGTATACCTATGGCTGATTCATGTTGATGTATGGCAGAAACCAACATAACATTGTATAGCCATTATCTTGCAGTTAAAAGTAAGTAAATTAAAAAACATCAGATGGACTTGAGTTCAGTTTGCAGTTCTATTCTTCACTAACTGTGGCTCCTTGGCCAAGGTGCCAAATCCTTCTGAGGCTCAGTTTTCTTATCTGTAACATTAGTTTCCTTATGTGTAGCTGTCTTACAGTGTTGTTGTAAGGATTAAATAAGACAGTATAGGTGATATCACTAATATGGTGTCTGGTTGAATAGTTAGTTTTCTTTTCTGGTCACATAATCACATGAACAGGAGGAATTTTTGAAGTATGACATACTGTATGAAATATGATGTATGGCATGTTGTTACCTTTTGCACTATTACACATGAAGGATGTGCCATAGGCATTCCCAGTAAGGTTCCCAAGGTGGTAGGGAGCTAAGTGTTGCCAGTGGTTTACTGTAGATGGACTTGTATCTCCTCAATTACTCTTCTCAGTCTTTCTCCCATTGCCCTATGGGAAAGAAACTACAAAGTATTGAGCCTTACACTGAGAGTTTTATATGTTTACCTTGCCTTAATAACACCTTCCCTTTTCCCCTATTGTGATAAGTGGAAAAACAGCAATAATGTAACTCATACTAGTCACACAGCTTGTAAATTGCAGAGCCTGGATTCTAAAGATATCCTCATAGGCAGAGATTAGATATATGTATAGGTAAAGATTTATATATAAGGTAGAGATGTGGATGGGCCTTACTGCTGCCTCTATGGCAAATAATTCTAGTCTTTGGTTCCAGTAACCAGGGCAGCCAGATGGCAATATTAGAGAATCAAAGAATATCAGGGAAGAAAATACTATTACAGGTTCTTGAGTTCGATCTCATTATTGAAGCCTAGAGAAGAGAGAGATATACAAATAAGTGATCAAGCTAGGATACCAATCCAGGACTTCTAACAAAGTTCAGTATCCTTTTCAATTCCAGCTTTCCTCACTCTGCATTATTTAAGTAGACGACAGAGTACCTTGGGTATGGGGGAAAGCCAGGCTGACTTTGAGGCCCAAGGGAAGGCTTTCTTGTTGGCACACCATTATGGTGCACATCAGGTTCTGTATTTCCTACAAGGGGACTTAACATAATGACTTGACCATACACTCTTAGTTCATCTTGTGGCTAACACCTCCACAGGCTGGCTTGACTGCTGGAGATATTCAGTCCTGGGGTGAAGGTGAGGGGAATGATGTAAATGTCCTGTTGAGGGAAGAAACTCACCACTATGGTTTCAGTGCTTAAATCATTGAAACAATTAATTTAAATCATTAAAACAATTAATTTAAATCATCTAAACAATTCCTCATTAATTATTTTTTCTGTTGCTTGACACTAATGGAGTAATTGTGAGAATGGATTTTGGTCTCTCATTCAGTACCATTTACCAACACTGTGTCCTCAGGAAAGTTACTTAATCTCTCCAAGCCCCAGCATCCTCCCTCTTCAAATGTGGATCATGATGATTATCTTGGAAAAGTTTTTGTGAAATTAAATAAGAGAATGTAAGCAAAGCATTTGTAACCTTACCAGGCACTTAATAAACATTCAGTGTACGAAAGTTACTATAATTGTAACATTATCATTAACCACTGGCACTGAAGAAAAAGTTCTGCTTTATATAAAATTTTAATATGCTTTGCTATATATCAAGGTATGTCACCTTCACTTTTCATTGAAGATCAGTGGAGAGATACAACTTGCATTTATCATAGTGATCTCATTATATTATAAGTGAAATGAAAGTCGCTCAGTTGTGTCCAGCTCTTTGTGATCCCATGGACTATATAGTCCATGGAATTCTCTAGGCCAGAATACTGGAATGGGTTGCTGTTTCCTTCTCCAGGGGATCTTCCCAACCCAGGGATTTAACCCAGGTCTCCTGCATTGCAGGCAGATTCTTAACTAGCTGCACCACCAGGGAAGAAGCCTGATATCAAATCCCTCTCTCATCTTTGTCTTTCTCAATTGAAGAATTGAAGCAATTCTAAGTCCCATTTTCCATTTCATTAAACTTCCTTAGAGGTGACAATTTTTACAAAGCAAGTAGTATCTTTATAAGCCTTTTAGAAGTCCCGAGTAAATGTCTCCCTCTGTGTCAATAGTCAGTTTTGTTATGAGCTGAATAAAGAGGCAGAGCAGTTACAAGACTTAAATCTACCAGTCCTCCTGAAACACTAGATTCTTATTTGTTAATGTGAGCCATTTTGTACCACAAGGGTGGATCTGGGCCAATTACTTTACCTTTATGAGCCTCAGCTTTTCTTATTTAAATTATGGAGATGCAAGACTCAGATGGCTCATTCAAACTGGGTAATTGAGGAGAGTTTAGTAGACGTTCTATTTACAAATTTGTGAGCAGGGTAAAGAGAAGCAATTAGGAATGGTGAAACACCCTGGGTCTAGAGAGAGCTGGTTGGTTTCACTACTTCTAGAGGAACACACACACACACACAATGAAAGAAAGTCAGAAATAGACAGGGAGGGGGAGAGAAAACCTATGAAAAAGGGCCATCCCATAGAGCTGTGTCTTTGTTAGATTAATGTAATCACTGCCAACCTGCAGCCTGTCAGGGAGAGAACTAAAGGAATAAAGACGACCTCTCTATCTTTCCACCCTTCTACTATTATCTCCTATTAATGACTCTTAGGGTTTCCCTGGTAGCTCAGCTGGTAAAGAATCTGCCTGCAAGAGACCCCGGTTCAATTCCTGGGTCAGAAAGATCTCCTAGAGAAGGGATAGATTACCCACTCCAGTATTCTTGGGCTTCCCTGGTGGCTCAGATGTTAAAGAATCTGCCTGCAATGCAGGAGACCTGGGTTCGATTGCTGTGTTAGGAAGATATCCTGGAGGAAGGCATGGCAACTCACTCCATAATTCTTGCCTGGAGAATTCCCTTGGAGAGAGGAGCCTGATGGGCTACAGTCCATGGGGTTGCAAAGACTTGGACATGACTGAGCAACTAAGCACAGCACAATGACTCTAAAAGAAGTCAAAAGTCAAGGGAGTTCAGTTGACCTAGTACATATTTGTCAGTTTTGCAAGGCACAGGAAAGTGTGCAGAAGAGTGAGAGTGAACAAAGATGGGTAAAAGGAAAATAACCATCATGAGAACAAGTATTTATTGAGTGGCTGTTTTGTGTCTAGAACCATCTCACCTTGTCCTTATGGCAGACTTGCAAGTTGGGGACTCTATCTTTATTTCATAGATAAGGAAACTTAATTACAGAAATTAAAATTCTCATATTGGATGGTTGCATAAATTGAGACAACCTGTGGACAGCACCTATTATTCCTAGATTCATATTGCATTGCTGATCATCCTGTTCATGACACCAATTGCCTGTCACACTGTTCACTGAACCCAGTGTAGGCAAGATGTGAGCTAAGCAGCTGGAAGAAGACTCAAGGAGCTGTAGGAACTACAGACACGTTTATTCTCTCCTGGCCGGCATGGTAGCCATAACACAGTCTCTCTCCTGGCTGACACAGCAGCTGTAGCAGCACCCATAACATAACCATAATGTAGCCATCAGTTCAATTCAGTTACTCAGTTGTGTCTGACTCTTTGTGACCCCATGGACTGCAGCATGCCCAGCTTCCCTGTCCATCACCAACTCCCGGAGTTTAGTCAAACTCATGTTCACTGAGTCGGTGATGCCATCCAACCATCTCATCCTCTGTTATTCCCTTCTCCTCCTGCCTTCAATCTTTCCCAGCATCAGGGTCTTTTCCAGTGAGCCAGTTCTTTGCATCATGTGACCAAAGTATTGGAGCTTCAGCATCAGTCCCTCCGGTGAATATTCGGGACTGATGTCCTTTAGGATTTATTGGTTTGATCTCCTTGCAGTCCAAGGGACTCTCAAGAGTCTTCTCCAACACCACAGTTCAAAACCATCAATTCTTTGGTGCTGATCCTTTTTTATAGTCTACTTCATACATCCATACATGACTACTGGAAAAACCATAGCTTTGAATAGATGGACCTTTGTTGACAAATTAATGTCTCTGCTTTTTAATATGCTGTCTTTTTTGGTCATAGCTTTTCTCCCAAAGAGCAAGGGTCTTTTAATTTTATGGCTGCAGTCACCATCCGCAGTGATTTTGGAGCCCAAGAAAAGAAAGTCTCTCACTGTTTCCATTGTTTCCCCATCTATTTGTCATGAAGTGATGGGACTGGATGCCATAATGTAGCCATAACATAACCTCATATAACCACAGTATCACTCCAGTGTAGTCCCACTGCAGCAGCAGCCAGAGCTTTCATGGTGAAGCTCACACAGGTGTACCACACAAAGTAGCCCATGACCAAGCAAGTACCTCATGATGTGCATGTGTAGTGCCATAAGAAATCTCAGCTGTTACACAAATGTGCAAAGTCATTATTTACAGAACATGGGGTGAGAGAGTATGACAGTGTGGGGAGAGACAGCTGACTGGCACCATCTATTTCCCCACACATATATACAGACATTTATTCAATATTAGAGATAAATGCAGAGATGAATAAAAATCAACACCTGCCCTACATAAACCCACAGAACCAGACACTGAATAAGGAAATTGTGAAATAGCAATATGATGAGGAAGAAAACATAATCTTTTGCAACAAAATCTTTTGAGAAGGACCCACTTAGCAAGTTTTCTCACATAACTAACTATATCTATACCACACTTTATCATGCACTAAGCACACTATAGTATTTCTTTACCCTCATTGCAACTTTGTGAACAGGCATTGCTGTTATTCTCATTTTGCCATTGAGAAAACTGAGGTTCAATTCATGGTCTTGAAACAAATAAAAGGCTGAGCTAAGCTAGGTAGCTAAGTTTTTCAAATACAACTTGCATTTGTCATTTCTAACTGCAGGACAACGTTTTTACTCTTAAGATAGAATCATTTTAGTTTCCAAAGAAAACTTCAAATGGCCTTAATGTACCAATGTTGTTGTTGTTGTTGTTTTTTAAACAGACATTTAAAAAGTTCCTTCTATGAAACTTTAAATGCACAATCCACATTCAACATTCAGAGACACATCTCACTCTCACATTCACCTGGGCCTGGCCCCAATTGTATTCTGATTCAATTTGACTACAGAAGTTTAAATGGAACTTGGGACAAGGGAATGAAGTGAGAGTCAAAGACAATATACAAACAGAGGGAAAAGAGGTGCTTGTCTTTCACAAGGTGCCAAAGTTGGAAGAAACCAACCCTATCTGAGGCTTGAAGCCCTTCTACTACACCATCTCCAGGTAACAAGTTATGCTCTGTTCCCTTCTCACTTCTTCTTGAAGTCACTTCTGTCTTATCAGATCTGACTTTTCAGAACTTCTCTCTTTTTCTGGCCTGAAATTTGTCTCCCTGTAGCTTTCTCCCACTGGTCTCATCTCTCTCCAAACATAGGCCTTGCTTACAGCTCTACTCTATGAAATACCTTCAGAGATCTGAAGACACAAACCACTTTAGTCTTGTAATCTCCAGGCTTACAATTATACCCTTAACTAAAAAGGGAAAGGTGGCAAAGACTGGGGCCCTCTACATGCATACGTACAATCTAGATTCAGGTCCAATCCCAGGTCCCAGCCCACATTTCGGCCTAGTCAACCACAGCCTTTTCTACTATTACCTGGTTGTTCAATCATTCCCTCAGGATTGTGGTCTTTAGTTTGTTTGGAATAGTGGCAAAAGATAGAAATTTCAGAACCATTCAGACTAGGACTGGAATCCCAAATTTACCAATTAATAGCTAAGAGATTTTGAGCAATAATTTCAATTCTCTGAACTTGTTTCCACATCCGCAAAATAGACTAATGTCACTAACGTGTCAGAATCTGCTATTTGTCCCCTAATATCTTCTCGGATTTTATAGTAGTAGACATTGTGGCAGGTACATATTCACTCAGCTGACTTCTAGATTTCCCATTCTTTCTTGGATGTAGATGTGGCTATATGACTAATATCTAGCAAATAAATATGAACAGAAATTACATAAGTAGCTTCTAGGTGGTACTACCTTCTACTGGCCAGAATACCTACGTGATGATGGAACTGAAGAAGCTGCCTTAAATCATGATTGAAGTCCTTGCTCTACAAAGCACATGGCAAGTCACCACCCAGTTTCTGAATATGTAAATTAGAGACAACAATGTTGACCTTTAAGAGATGTCAGGAATATTTAGTGACAAAATAAATTTTAACGTATTTTGGAAATGGACAATTTTTAGGGATGTGGTATAACGTGGATATAATGAAAGAGGCTTTGAATTTGGGGGATAACAGTTTCTAATCTCATCTATTTTTAAAACTTAAATTTATTTATTTTTAAATGGAGGACAATTCCTTTACAATATTGTATTAGTTTCTGCCATACACCAAGAATCTTTCCAGTCATTTTAATAGCTGTGTGATATAGTACATAATTCATAAAACTTCTCAACCCCAGTTTCTTCAACTGTAAAATAGGGGGAAATTCCTCTCAGAGATGTGGAGAATATTAGGTGACATAGTATCTGAAACTCTTTGGTACATAGTAGGTGCTCAATAAATGCCTTTTAAAAACATTTTCTTCTTTTCTTTCATAAACATCTAGTATATACAACTATGTCTGGGTGAAGACATCTGTGGGCATCATGAAGACTATTAGGTACTGGTAGAGAATGGAGAAAGTTTAGAGGATGAACTAAAACCAAATTTAACATCAGCCTATTCTGTTTTATTTTTTATCATTCCTTTTGAGCATTTATTTTGTTCTCCTCAACATAGGCTGAGCATTAAACTGGTAGGTAAGTTCATTATTTATTTGGTGCCATAGACACTTTCAGAAGTCTGGTGAAACCTATTGATTCTTCTTAAAATAATATTTAAAATGTACAAAATAAAATATAGAAGGTTGTGATGGAATTCAATTACAGTTAAATGCATTAATCAATCATATCAAAATTGTGGTATAGAAATACACATATTTATTAATGCATTAGATAACAAGATCTAATGGAAAGTTTAATAACTATCATATTTTCAAGTAGTGATAAGCATAAATAATATTCCAAGATGTGTACAATTCTAATTTCTAGTGGCTATTAAGATCCAGATACTGTTAAAAGTATTATAGGTTTTTTTTTTCATTTGGCGTGGCTTTTATTAAAGAGAAAGAAGAAAGAAATAAAAGCTTAATGAAGGAGCTAGACTACTTGAAATTGAAAAGATATCCTCTCCCACTCTTACCCTTGTAAACATTTTATATAATCTTTAGTCTGAGCCACCAGGGAAGCCCACATACACTAATCTGCCTGATTCAAAGCAGACTTGAGGGTGGGAGGGGAGGGTGGAATGAGTTGGGAGAGTAGCACTGACATATATGCACTACCATGCATAAATAGCTAGCTAATGGGGAGGAACAAGATGACAGAGGAGTAGGTGGAGGTGGAATACATCTCTCTCCACAGATACATCAGGAAAACTGCTTCAAACACAGAAGTGCTTGCAGAATACCAGCGGAGAGCTGACAGGAGTACATGACCATCAGAAAAGAATATATAGAACCACACAAAACTCGGTAGGACGAAGGAACAAAGGGGGGGGGGGAATAGTAGTGTTAGTAGGAATGGACCTGCCCTTGGTGGGTGGGGGAACTTAAGCAGGGGGTCTGATACCCACATTGGGGCAATTGTCTGGGTCAGAGGAGAAACATTTAAAGCTGAGAATGAAGCAGTTGATCTGTGGCAGCATAAATGGAATGAGAATCAGACAGTACTTGCTACAGCCATATGTACCCCAGACAGGGATGCAGGGCCCCTAGAAGGTGCAGTGGCTGGGAGCTAGAGCATATGGATTGTGGAGGAAACCCAGGGCAAGAGCTGTCGGCAACTGCAGAGACAGACCGAGGGGATGTGAGGGAGGAGATTGTAGTGGGAAATGCCTGTGGAGGGAGCCAGGCAGCCATGCAAGCAAGGTGATACTGCTGAGTCATGTTTAGGAGGTAAAACCATCACTGTAGCCTCTCTCTCCCCACACGCCAGCATCAGCAGCTGATCAATAGAGAAGCTGGCCCATCAAGTGCCTGACACATGGAACAACAGAGTAGGACCCCACCCCGGGTGCCTTTTTAAGTGCCTGATGCACCAAACTACAGAGTAGGAACCAAGCCAAAGGAGCCCCTCTATGTGCCTGACACACCAAACAACATAGAGGACCCCAGGCAAAGGAGCTCTCTGAGTGCCTGAACAGGCAGAGCTATGGAGAAAGACTAGCCAAAGAGGATGTCTGAGAACAAGCTACCAGAGGCTTGGAAAAAGACTCATAGGGCCATAACTCCTGGGGCTGAGGTAGTCTGTGTCCTTGCACACATGGTGCCACCAAGGTCCCTGAAACCCAAGCAGCTGTGCCACCTTCATGGTCAACCCTCACTGGGGCAGAACTGCCACAGGCAAAAAAAAAAAAAGGCTTGTATCTATGCATGCAGAGTCGCTTCAGTCACGTCCAACTGTTTGCAATCCTGTGGACCCAGGCTTCTCTGTCAATAGGGTTCTCCAGGCAAGAATACAAGAATGGGTTGACATACCATTCTAGAGCACTATATTTCCTGCTGCCCTAGTTGCCAACTCCCCTGAGTACCTGGTACCGCCAGAGCCCCTGTGATGCAAGCAGCTGCACCACACCTGGCCCTCACTGGGACAGACCCAAATCTTCCAGGGCAGCCTCAGGAGCAAATCCCATCGTACAACCCACATGCAAAAGTGGAAACAAAACCATAATTGAAACCCAAGGGCAATGTGGTTAATGAAGAAGATCCAAAACCTTCCAAACAACTGTACAAGCTGCAGATTAAATACCCATGATCAACTAGGCAGACTCTGTGTCTATGAAAGATATAAAAGCACACTGAGAGCTCTGACAAAAGAAAACACACTAGTTCTGATAGCTGTGGACATTGGAGGCAAGAACACAGAGGAGTACGACCAGATTAGAGCCTGAGCTGCTCCCATAACAGGTCCAGAGACCAGCGCAGTGTTGGAGGGCATCCTAGGGAAGCAAGGTATACTGTGACTACCAGTGAGGGAAAGGACATTGACAGCAGAGACTCAAGAAAAACATTTATTATTCTTATATTTTGCCTTGCTCTGTAGTTTCTTCGAAATTTTTTTCTTTTTTTTCCTCTGCTGTATTTGTTGATTTTATTAACACTATGAAAACTAACTAAGCTTTGGATTTTTTTCCTCAATCACACTTTTTATTGCTGTTATAAACCTCTACCTCTACACTGACCTTTTGCAGTTCTGTGGAGTTTACTTTTTTCTTTCTTTTTTATCTCTTTCTCTTTGTTAATTTTCAAATTTTTAAACATATTATTATTTTTTCTACATTTATTCCTTTGTTATCTTTTCCTACTGTTTTTTTACCCTTGCAGTTAATCACTAATATAATATGTATTTTTTATCTACCTTTGTTTAACTTTGCATTTCCATTACATCATCCTTTGCTTTCTTTGCTTTCTTTTTCACACCATATTTGTTAGTTTTGTTTGCATTGCTTTATTCCCCAGTTAGTATCTTGCTTTAGTTTTGTTTTCCAATCTGTGCCTTATTTTGTTTTGTTCTGAACTGATGGGCATAGTTTTCGGTTTCTTTTGTTTCCCGGGTCAATCTATCATACTTTATCTCTGTTGGACTGCTTTGATTTTGCTTCTGAGTATATATGTATATGCATACATTTCATTATTTTAATTATTATTTGCATGATATTGTAACTGCGTTTTGTCTGGGGTTCATATTTAGTTTCTTGTTTTTGGGTATTTATTTTAACCCTATTTAATGCCATAAAAAACCATCTGTGGAATTTCAATTCCTGGCCAGAGATCAACCCCTGAGCCTTTGGATTGGGAGTGCTGACTCCAAAATACTAGACTACCAGAGAACTCCTAACCTTAGGGAGTATCAAATAGTGAGAACTCCCACAAAGGCAACCACTTGTGTACAAGACCCTGCATCATACAACTGCCAGTAGCATCCTGTGCAGGAGGCCACATCCAAACAGCAAACAAGACAAAAACACAAACCCAGTCATCAGCTGACAGGATTACCACCTCACTCAGCCATGCCCATCAAAGGAAAAAAAAAAACTCAGCACAAACATCACCCTACATAAAACCTACACAAATCACTGGACCAACCTTATGAGGGCAGAAACCACAATGAAGAAACAATTCGACCTTGAAGTCTGAGAAAAGGAGACCTCAAACACAATAAACTTAAAAAAAAAAGGCAAAGAAATACTGCACAAATTAAGGAACAAATTATAAACACACAAGCCCAAATAAAGGAAGAGGAAATAGGAAAACTTCCTGAAAGAGAATTCATAATAATGATAGTAAAAATGATCAAAATCCTTGAAATCAAAATGGATAAAATGCAAGAATCAGTTAACAAAGACCTAGAAGACTTAAAGAATAAACATACAGAGACAAACAACACAATTACTGAAATTAAAAATACTCTAGAAGGAATCAATAGCAGAATATCTGAAGCAGAAAAATGAAACAGTGAACTGGAAGATAAAATGGTGGAAATAACTTCTGAAGAGCAGAGTAAAGTAAAAAAAAAAAAAAAAATTAAAAAAACGAAGGATCACCTCAGAGATCTCTGGGACAATATCAAATGCACTATCATTCAAATTATAGGGGTCCCAGGAGAAGAAGAGAAAAAGAAGGGTATGAGAACAATTTTGAAGAGATTATAGTTGAAAACTTCCACAACATGGAAAAAGAAATAGTCAATCAAGCCCAAGAGAAGCAAAGAGTCCCGTACAGGATAAACCCAAGGAGAAACACACCAGGACACACACTAATCAAGCAAACAAAGACTAACCACGAAGAAAGAATATTAAAAGCAATAAAGAAGAAGCAACAAGTAACATACAAGGGAAATCCCATACGTTGAACAGCTGATCTTTCACAAGAAACTCTGCAGGCCAGAAGGGAATAGCATGATATACTTAAAGTACTGAAAGGGAAAAGTCTACAACAAAGATTACTCTAACCAGCAGGGATCTCATTCAAAACTGATGTAGAAATAAAAAGCTTTTGAGACAAGCAAAATTTAAGAGAATTCAGTACCACCAAACCAGCTTTACAAGAAATGTTAAAGGGACTCACATAGTCAGGAAATTCAAGAGAAGAAAGAGTTCTACAAAAACACATCCCAAACAATTGAGAAAATGGCGATAGGAACATATATATCAATAATTACTTTAAATGCAAATGGACTAAATGCTCCAACCAAAAGACACAGACTGGCTGAATGGACACAAAGACTAGACCCATATATATGCAGTCTACAAGAGAGTCACTTCAGACCTAAAGACACATATAGACTGAAAGTGAGAGGATGGAGAAAGATATTCCATGAAAAAGGAAAGCAAAAGAAAGCTGGAGTAGCAATCCTCATATCAGACAAAGTAGACCTTAAAATAAAGTGTATTACAATAGAGAAGGAATGACACTACATAATGACCAAAGAATCATTCCAGGAGGAAGACATAACAATTGTTAAGTATCTATGCACCCAACATATGCGCCTCAATACATAAGACAAAATAACAGTCACAAAAGGAGAAAATTTGACAGTAACACAGTAATACACTAATGGGAAGATCATCAAACCAGAAAATTAATAAGGAAGCACAAGTCTTAAATGATACATTAGATGAGATGGATCTAACTGATATCTTAAGGACGTTCCATCCAAATGCAGAAGAGTACACCTTCTTCTCAAGTGCCCAGTGAACATTTTCCAGGATAGACCACATCTTGAGTCACAAATCAAACCTCAGTAAATTTAAGAAAATTGAAATTGTATCAAGCATGTTCTCTGACACAACACTATGACACTAGATATAACTTACAAGAAAAAAATTGTAAAAAACACAAACACGTGGAAATAAAGCAATACATTTCTAAATAACCAACAGGTTACTGACGAAATCAAAAGGGAAATTAAAAAAATTCCTGGAAACAAATGACAATGAAAACACCACAACTCAAAACCTATGGGATGCAGCAAAAGCAGTTTGAAGAGGGAATTATATAACAATACAATCCTACCTCAAGAAACAAGAAAAACATCAAATAGACAATCTAACGTTACACATAAAAGAAGAGGGAAAAGAACAACAACAACAACAAAAATCGCAAAATTAGTAGAAGGGAAGAAATAATAAATATCCGAGCAGAAATTAATGAAAAAGGAAAGAAACAATAGTAAATATTAATAAAACTAAAAGCTGGTTCTTTGAGAAGATAAACAAAATTGACAAACTTTTAGCCAGACTCATCAAGAAAAAAAGAAGAATCAAATCAACAAAATTAGAAATGAGAAAGGAGAGGTTACAACAGACAATGCAGAAATACAAAGGATTATAAGAGACTATTATCAACAACTATGTGGAAATAAAATGGGCAATCTGGAAAAAATGGGCAGATTCTTAGAAAACTTCAATTTTCCAGGACTGAACCAGGAAGAAATTATGAACAACCCAAATACGAGCACTGAAATCAAAACTGTGATCAAAAATCTAAAAATCAAAAGCTCAGGACCAGATGGATTCATGGGTGAATTTTTTTTTCACTTTCACTTGTATTTTATTTTATTTTTTTCATTTATCTTTATTAGTTGGAGGCCAATCACTTCACAACATTGTAGTGGTTTTTGCCATACATTGACATGAATCAGCCATGGATTAACATGTATTCCCCATCCCGATCCCCCCTCCCACCTCCCTCTCTACCCAATCCCTCTGGGTCTTCCCAGTGCACCAGCCCCAAGCACTTGTCTCATGCATCCAACCTGGGCTGGTGATCTGTTTCACCCTTGATAATATACACATTCCGATGCTGTTCTCTCGAAACACCCCACCCTCGCCTTCTCCCACAGAGTTCAAAAGTCTGTTCTGTACATCTGTGTCTCTTTTTCTGTTTTGCATACAGGGTTATCATTACCATCTTTCTAAATTCCATATATATGCGTTAGTATACTGTATTGGTCTTATATCTTTCTGGCTTACTTCACTCTATAATGGGCTCCAGTTTCATCCATCTCATTAGGACAGATTCAAATGAATTCTTTTTAATGGCTGAGTAATATTCCATGGTGTATATGTACCACAGCTTCTTTATCCATTCATCTGTTGATGGGCATCTAGGTTGCTTCCATGTCCTGGCTATTATAAACAGTGCTGCGATGAACATCGGGGTGCACGTGTCTCATTCAGATCTGGTTTCCTCAGTGTGTATGCCCAGAAGTGGGATTGCTGGGCCATATGGCAGTTCTATTTCCATTTTTTTAAGAAATCTCCACACTGTTCTCCATAGCGGCTGTACTAGTTTGCATTCCCACCAACAATGTAAGAGGGTTCCCTTTTCTCCACACCCTCTCCAGCATTCATTGCTTGTAGACTTTTGGATAGCAGCCATCCTAACTGGCGTGTAATGGCACCTCATTTTGGTTTTGATTTGCATTTCTCTGATAATGAGTGATGTTGAGCGTCTTTTCATGTGTTTGTTAGCCATCTGTATGTCTTCTTTGGAGAAATGCCTGTTTAGTTCTTTGGCCCATTTTTCAATTGGGTGACTAATTTTTCTGGAATTGAGCTGAGGATTTGCTTGTATATTTTTGAGATTAATCCTTTGTCTGTTGCTTCATTTGCTATTATTTTCTCCCAATCTGAGCGCTGTCTTTTCACCTTGCTTATAGTTTCCTTTGTTGTGCAAAAGCTTTTAAGTTTAATTAGGTCCCATTTGTTTACTTTTGCTTTTATTTCCAATATTCTGGAAGGTGGGTCATAGAGAATCCTGCTGTGATTTATGTCGGAGCGTGTTTTGCCTATGTTCTCCTCTAAGAGTTTTGTAGTTTCTGGTCATACATTTAGGTCTTTAATTCATTTTGAGTTTATTTTTGTGTATGGTGTTAGAAAGTGTTCTAGTTTCATTCTTTTATAAGTGGTTGACCAGTTTTCCCAGCACCACTTGTTAAAGAGGTTGTCTTTTTTCCATTATGTATTCTTGCCTCCTTTGTTGAATATAAGATGTCAATAGGTTCGTGGATTTATCTCTGGTCTTTCTATTCTGTTCCATTGATCTATATTTCTGTCTTTATGCCAGTGCCATACTGTCTTGATGACTGTGGCTTTGTAGTATAGTCTGAAGTCAGGCAAGTTGATTCCTCCAGTTCCATTCTTCTTTCTCAAGATTGCTTTGGCTATTTGAGGTTTTTTGTATTTCCATACAAATCGTGAAATTATTTGTTATAGTTCTGTGAAAAATACCATTAGTAGCTTGATAGGGATTGCATTGAATCTCTGGATTGCTTTGGGTAGTATAGCCATTTTGACAATGTTGATTCTTCCAATCAATGAACACGGTATATTTCTCCACTGTTTGTGTCCTCTTTGATTTCTTTCATCAGTGTTTTATAGTTTTCTATGTATAGGTCTTTTGTTTCTTTAGGTAGATATACTCCTAAGTATTTTATTCTTTTTGTTGCAATGGTGAATGGTATTGTTTCCTTAATTTCCCTTTCTGTTTTCTCCTTGTTAGTGTATAGCAATGCAAGGAATTTCTGTGTGTTAATTTTATATCCTGCAACTTTACTATATTCGTTGATTAGCTCTAGTAATTTTCTGGGGGAGTCTTTAGGGTTTTCTATGTAGTGGATCATGTCATCTGCGAACGGTGAGAGTTTCACTTCTTCTTTTCTATCTGGCTTCCTTTTACTTCTTTTTCTACTCTGATTGCTCTGGCCAAAACTTCCAAAAGTGTGTTGAATAGTAGTCTTTAGAGTGGGCACCCTTGTCTTGTTCCTGACTTTAGGGGAAATGTTTTCAATTTTTCACCATTGAGAGTAATGTTTGCTATGGGTTTGTTTTATATAGCTTTTATTATGTTCAGGTATGTTCCTTCTATTCCTGTTTTCTGGAGAGTTTTAATCATAAAGGGATGTTGAATTTTGTCAAAGGCTTTTCCTGCATCTATTGAGATAATCATATGGTTTTTATCTTTCAATTTGTTAATGTGGTGTATTACATTGATTGATTTGTGGATATTAAAGAATCCTTGCATTCCTGGGATAAAGCCCACTTGGTCATGATGTATGATTTTTTTAATATGTTGTTCGATTCTGTTTACTAGAATTTTGTTAAGGATTTTTGCATCTATGTTCATCAGGGATATTGGACTGTAGTTTTCTTTTTTTGTGTCATCTTTGTCTGGCTTTGGAATTAGGGTGATGGTGGCCTCATAGAATGAGTTTGGAAGTGTACCTTCTTCTGCAATTTTCTGGAAGAGTTTGAGTAGGATATGTGTTAGCTCTTCTCTAAATTTTTGGTAGAATTCAGCTGTGAAGCCATCTGGTCCTGGGCTTTTGTTTCCTGGAAGATTTCTGATTACAGTTTCAATTTCCTTGCTTGTGATGGGTCTGTTAAGATCTTCTATTTCTTTCTGGTTCAGTTTTGGAAAGTTATACTTTTCTAGGAATGTGTCCATTTCTTCCAAGTTGTCCATTTTATTGGCATAGAGCTGCTGGTAGTAGTCTCTTATGATCCTTTGTATTTCAGTGTTGTCTGTTGTGATCTCTCCATTTTCATTTCTAATTTTGTTAATTTGGTTCTTCTCCCTTTGTTTCTTAATGAGTCTTGCTAATAGTCTGTCGATTTTGTTTATTTTTAAAAAAAAAAAAAAGCTTTTAGTTTTGTTGATTTTTGCTATGGTCTGCTTATTTTCTTTTGCATTTCTTTCTGCCCTAATTTTAAAGATTTCTTTCCTTCTACCAACCCTGGGCTTCTTCACTTCTTCCTTCTCTAGTTGCTTTAGGGGTAGAGTTTGGCTATTTGTTTGACTTTTTTCTTGTTTCTTGAGGTAAGCCTGTAATGCTAAGAGCCTTCCCCTTAGCACTGCTTATACAGTGTCCCATAGGTTTTGGGTTGTTGTGTTTTCATTTTCATTCATTTCTATGCATATTTTGATTTCTTTTTTGACTTCTTCTATGATTTATTGGTTACTCAGAAGCATGTTATTTAGCCTCCATATGTTTGAATTTTTAATAATTTTTTTCCTGTAATTGAGATCTAATCTTACTGCACTGTGGTCAGAAAAGATGACTGGAATGATTTCAATTTTTTTGAATTTACCAAGGCTAGATTTATGGCCCAGGATGTGATCTATTCTGGAGAAGGTTCCATGTGCACTTGAGAAAAAGGTGAAGTTGATTGTTTTGGGGTGAAATGTCCTATAGATATCAATTAGGTCTAGATGGTCCATTGTGTCATTTAAAGTTTGTGTTTCCTTGTTAATTTTCTGTTTAGTTGATCTCTCCATAGTTGTGAGTGGGGTATTAAAGTCTCCCACTATTGTAGTGTTACTATTAGTTTCCTCTTTCATACTCGTTAGCGTTTGCCATACATATTGCGGTGCTCCTATGTTTGGTGCATATATATTTATAATTGTTATATCTTCTTCTTGGATTGATCCTTTGATCATTATGTAGTTTCCTTCTTTGTCTCTTTTGACATCCTTTATTTTAAAGTCTATTTTATCTGATATGAGTATTGTGACTCTGGCTTTCTTTTGGTCTCCATTTGCATGAAATATTTTTTTCCAGCCCTTCACTTTTAGTCTGTATGCGTCCCTTGTTTTGAGGTGGGTCTCTTGTAGACAACATATACAGGGGTCTTGTTTTTGTATCCATTCAGCCAGTCTTTGTCTTTTGGTTGGGGCATTCAACCCATTTACATTTAAGGTAATTATTGATAAGAATGGCCCCGTTGCCATTTACTTTGTTGTTTTGGATTCACGTTTATACAACCTTTCTGTGTTTCCAGTCTAGAGAAGATCCTTTAGCATTTGTGGAAGAGCTGGTTTGGTGGTGCTGAATTCTCTCAGCTTTTGCTTGTCTGTAAAGCTTTTGAATTTTCCTTCATATTTGAATGAGATCCTTGCTGGGTACAGTAATCTAGGTTGTAGGTTATTCTCTTTCATTACTTGAAGTATGTCCTGCCATTCCCCTGTGGCCTGAAGTGTTTCTATTGATAGATCAGCTGTTATCTTTATGGGAATCCCTTTGTGTGTTATTTGTTGTTTCTCCCTTGCTGCTTTTAATATTTGTTCTTTGTGTTTGATCTTTGTTAATTTGGTTAATATGTGTCTTGGGGTGTTTTGCCTTGAGTTTATCCTGTTTGGGACTCTCTGGGTTTCTTAGATCTGTGTAACTATTTCCTTCCCCATTTTGGGTAAGTTTTCAGCTATTATCTCCTAGAGTATTTTCTTTTTGTCTTCTTCTTCTGGGACTCCTCTGATTTGAATGTTGGGGCGTTTCACATTGTCCCAGAGGTCCCTGAGGTTGTCCTCATTTCTTTTGATTCTTTTTTCTTTTTTTCCTTTCTATTTCGTTTATTTCCACCATTTTATCTTCTACCTCACTTATCCTATCTTCTGCCTCCGTTATTCTACTCTTGGTTCCCTCCAGAGTGTTTTTGATCTCATTTATTGCATTATTCACTTTTAATTGACTGTTTTTTTATTTCTTCTAGGTCCTTATTAAACATTTCTTGCATCTTCTCAATCTTTGTCTCCAAGCTATTTATCTGTAACTCCATTTTGTTTTCAAGATTTTGGATCATTTTTATTATCATTATTCTAAATTCTTTTTCTGGTAGATTCCCTATCTCTTCCTGTTTTGTTTGACTTGGTGGACATTTTTCATGTTCCTTTACCTGTTCGGTATGTCTCTGCCTTTTCATCTTGTTTAGATTGTTGTGTCTCGAGTGGGCTTTCTGTATTCTGGCGATCTGTGGTTCCTTTTTATTGTGGAGGTTTCACCCAGTGGGTGGGGTTGGACGATTGGCTTGTCAAGGTTTCCTGGTTAGGGAAGCTTGTGTTGGTGTTTTGGTGCGTGGAACTGGGTTTCTTCTCTCTGGAGTGCAATGGAGTGCTCAGTAATGAGTTTTGAGATGTGTCTATGTGTTAGGTGTGACTTTGGGCAGCCTGTATGTTGATGCTCAGGGCTATGTTCCTGTGTTGCTGGAGAATTTGTGTGGTATGTCTTGCTCTGGAACTTATTGGCTCTTGGGTGGTGGTTGGTTTCAGTGTAGGTATGGAGGCTTTTGGATGGTCTCTTATTACTTAATGTTCCATGTAGTCAGGAGTTTTCTGGTGTTCTCAGGTTTTGGGCTTAAGCCTCTTGCCTCTGGGTTTCAGTTTTATTCTTCCAGTAGTCTTAAGACTTCTCCAACTATACAGCACTGATAATAAAACTTCTAGGTTAATGGTGAAAAGATTCTCCACCATGAGGGACACCCAGAGAGTTTCACAGAGTTACATGAAAAAAAGGAGAGGGAGGAGGGGATAGAGATGAGTAGGAAGAGGAAAAGGGGGACTCAAGAGGAGAGAGACAGATCTACGCAGTTCTCTATTTCCAAAGTTTTCTCCATAGCCCAGACACCCACAGAGATTCACAGAATTGGATTGGGAAGAGAAGGGGAAAGGAGGAAATAGAGGTGCTCTGAGGTAGACAACGGAGAGTCAAAAGTTGGAGAGAGTAGTCAACACACTCCTGAATAAAAATGGGAACTGAATATTGGATTCTTAAATGTCCAAAATTTATATAACATACTGAAAAACAAAGATTAAAAATCTAGAGTAGAGCTTAGACTCCTAAAAATACAATATTAAAGACAAAAACAAAAACACAAAAAATTTTAGAAATATGTATGAAGTTCAGTTTAAAAATAGGGGTTCTCTTTTTTTTTTGCAAGGTTATAGTGAAACGAAAATGAAAATTAAGGAGTAATAGAGGAGTAATAGAGGACTTTAAAAGAAAATAAGAGAAAATAACAAGAAAAAAAAACAAGAAAAAAAATTTTTCCCTAATTTAAAAATCTTAAAAATATATGAAAATGAAAGTTAAGGAGTAATGGGGGAGTAATAGGGAATTTTAAAAGAAAATAAAAGAGAAAAAATAAAAAAGAAAAGAAAAAAAATTTTTTTTATTTAAAAAAAAAAGGTAAAAGTATATCTAGGAATTTCTCTGGAGCTGTTGCAGTCAGTGTGGGTTCGTTTCAATTTCAGATAGCTCCTCCTTCCAGCTTACACTTCTCGATATCTATAGGCCCCTTCCGGTGTAGTTGGTGTTACCTACAGGGATTTTAAACTGTTGTACCAGTCTTTTCTGAAGCAGTTCCCTTTGTTTATTTGGTTTCTGTTTGCTGGTCTCTTCAGTGTCTAATTTCCACCCTGACACAGGCGGGTAGAGGTGGGCTCTTGTTCAGGTTCGCTAGTTCAGTCGTGCTGAGGGGAGGGAGGGGCGCTGCAGACAGATATCACTGTGTGTGGGTAGCACTCACAGTGTTCCGGCCACACTGGGTTTGCCCCCACTCACAGGTTTGTATGCTTTCCCTGTCTACACTGCTCAGGCTCCCGGCTGCTCTATATGGAGCGTGCCCTGCATTGCGTGTGCTTCCAGTTTTCGGGTACTCCACAGAAGCGCGGACTCAGTTGAGCCTGCGTTTTGTGCCTTACTTGGCCCGAGCAGTTCAGGCAGCCAGGAGCTTGATGGGCACACTCTCCCCAGGTGTGGCATGCTTTCTCCCCTCCACAGTCCCAGCCTCAGTTTCCACCCGCACCAGCCGGGTGCATACACCTTGTGTTTAGCCACGACCCTCCCAGTGGATGTCGACCATCCAGAAACTCAGAAAGTCTTTGGTTAGAAACTGGAGGCCTGTTAGCAGTGTGCTAGGGGATGCTGTCTCTGGGGCCGAGTTTGCCCCTTTCCCCTCCCCTCTGCCTCCTGCCTCTGGTGGGGATGGGCCAGTCCACAGCTGGCTAGCTTTTCTCTGGAGTTGTTCAGTCCCTTTGTTCTGTGAACTGCCGGCAGTGTGTTTGAGCTGGTTAGTTTTCTCTCTCTCTCTTGCTATCCCACACTTTAAGTTGCTATCTCATGAAAACTCCCTCCAATTGCTCTCAGAGCCTTCGGGCCCGGTCCTTACCCTAAGCAATGCCGCCCGCTCCTCTCCATTCTGCTCCCACTTGCTGGTGGTGGATGCGGGCGTCTGGGGTACTTTTCTGCTGGGAGTTGCTTTTAGGCACGTAATCTGTGGGTTTTATTTATTTTCCCTCCCAGTTAGGTTGCCCTCCAAGATTCAAAAACTTCCCCCAGACCCACCTGTGTGAGGGTTTCCTGTTGTTAGGAAACTTCCTCTATTAAGATTCCCTTCCCAGGACGGGTCTCCGTCCCTAGCTCTTTTGTCTCTCTCTTTTTCTTTTATATTTTGTCCTACCTCCTTTCAAAGACAATGGGCTGCTTTTCTGGACGCCTGATGTCCTCTGCTAACGATCAGAAGTCGTTTTGTGAAGTTTGCTCAGCATTCAATTGTTCTTTTGATGAATTTGTAGGGGAGAAAGTGGTCTCCCCGTCCTATTCTTCCGCCATCTTGGCTCCTCCCCTTCATGGGTGAATGTTATCAAACATATAGAGACAAGCTAATACCTATTCCTCTAAAATCCTTTCAAAAATCTGCAGAGAAAGGAAAGCCCAAACTCATTCCATGAGGCCACCATCACCCTGATACCAATACCAGACAAAGACAACACACAACAAAAGAAAACTACAGGACAATGCCATGGATGAACACAGATGCAAATATTCTCAACAAAATTTTAGCAAACAGATTTCAGCAACACATCAAAAAGCTCGTATACCATGATCAATTTGGGTTTATTCCAGGGATGCAAGGATTCTATAATATACACACATCAATCAATGTGGTACACCATATTAATAAATTGAAAGGTAAAAGCCATATGACAATCTCAATAGATGCAGAAAATGCCTTTGACAAAATTCATCACCCATTTATGATTAAATCTCTTTAAAAACTGGGCATAGAAGGAACCTACCTCAACATAATAAAGGCCATATATGATAAGCCCACACCAGACATTATTCTCAATGGTGAAAAACTGAAAACATCCCCCCTAAGGTCAAGGACTAGACAAGGGTGTCCACTCTTACCACTATTATTCAACATAGTTTGGGAAGTCCTAGCTACAGTAATCAGAGAAGAAAAAGAAATAAAATGAATTCAACTCTGAAAAGAAGAATTAAAGCTCTCACTGTTACAGATGACATTATACTATAAGTAGAATACCTTAAAGATACTATCAGAAAATTACTAGAGCTAATCAGTGGACTTACCACTGATTGGCACTGGTATTGGCACAAAAACAGAAATATAGACCAATGGAACAAGATAGAAAGCTCAGAAATAAACCCATGCACCTATAGTTTCCTTATTTTTGACAAAGGAAGCAAGAATATACAATGAGGCAAAGACAGCCTTTTCAATAAATGGTGCTGGAAAAACTGGACAGCTACATGCAAAAGAATGAAATTAGAACACTTCATAACACTGTGCAAAAAGACAAACTCAAACTTTATTAAAGACCTAAATCTAAGACCAAAACCTATAACACTCTTAGAGGAAAACATAGGCAGAACAGTCGATGACATAAATCAAAGCAAAATCCTCTATGATCCACTTCCTACAGTAAGGGAAATAAATACACAAGTATACAAAGGGACATAATTAGCTTAAAAGCTTTTGCACAGCATAAGAAACTATAAACAAGGTAAAAAGACAAACCTCAGAATGGGAGAAAATAATAGCAAAGGAAATAATTGACAAAGGATTAATTCACAAAATATGCAAGCAGCTCATAAAACTCAATACCAGAAAAACAAGCAACCCAATTAAAAAATGGGAAAAAGACCTAAAGAGACATTTCTCCAAAGAAGACATACAGATGGCTAACAAACACATGAAAAGATGCTCAATATTGCTCTTTATTAGAGAAATGCATTTCAAAACTACAATGAGATATCACCTTACACTGGCCAGAATGGCCATCAACAGAAAGTCTACAAACAGTAAATGCTGGAGAGGGTGTAGAGAAAAAGGAAGGCTCTTGCATTGTTGGTGGGAATCTAAATTGATACACCCACTATGGAAGACTGTAAGGAGATTCCTTAAAAAACTAGGAATAAAACCACCATATGACCCAGCAATCTCACTCTTAGGCATATGCACTGAGGAAACAAAATTGAAAAAGACACATATACCTCAATGTTCACTGCAGCACTATTTACAATAGCTAGAACACGGTAGCAACCTAGATGTCCATTGACAGATGAATGGATAAAGAAGTTGTGGTACACAGGGAGGTGCCAAGATGGAAGAGAAATAGGATGGGGAGACGACTTTCTTCCCCACAAATTCATTAAAAGATCACTTGAATGCTGAGCAACTTCCACAAAACAACTCTGTACGCTGGCTGAGGATACCAGGCACCCAAAAAGGTAGCTCAATCTCTTTGGAAGCAGGGATTTGAATACTGGCTGGATTGCTTTCTCCACTTTTGACTCTCGCTTTTCTCCTTCAGGTCATCTGTACCTCCTTCCTCCCTCTTCTCTTCTCTCCATAATTTTGTGAATCTTTCTGGTTGTTCCAAGTAGTGGAAAGCACTTAGGGGTTAGATTAATGGTTAGATTGCTCTCTCCCCTTTTGACACCCCCTTTTCTCCTCCTGGACACCTCTATCTCCTGCCTCCCTCTTCTCGTCTCTATATAACTCTGTGAATCTCTCTGGGTGTTCCTGGCTTTGGAGAATTGTTTCACCAATAAACCTAACGGTTTTGTCTTCTATGCTGTGTGGATGGAGAAGTTTTGAGGCTACTGTAAGAGGAGGACTGAAAGCCAGAGTCAGGAGTCTTAACTCTAGAACTTTAAAACATCAGAGAATTCCTGACTCTAGGGAAAATTAATAGAAAAGAGCTCACCCAAAAGTCCCCACACCTACAATGAAACCAAGCTCCATCCTAGAGCCAAAAAAGATCCAGTGCAAGACACACCACAATGAATTTTCAGCAAAACAGGTCAGTCGGTTCAGTCGCTCAGTTGTGTCTGACTCTTTGCAACCCCACGGACACCAGCATGCCAGGCCTCACTGTTCTTCACCAACTCCCAGAGTTCACCCAAACCCATGTCCACTGAGTTGATGATGCCATCCAACCATTCCATCCTCTGTCGCCCCCTTCTCCTCCTGCCCTCAATCTTTTCCAGCATCAGGGTCTTTTCAAATGGTCAGCTCTTCGCATCAGGTGGCCAAAGTATTGGAGTTTCAGATTCAACATCAGTCCTTCCAATGAACACCCAGGACTGATCTCCTTTAGGATGGACTGGTTGGATCTCCTTGCTGTCCAAGGGACTCTCAAGAGTCTTCTCCAACACCACAGTTCAAAAGCATCAATTCTTCGGCACTCAGCCTTCTTTATCGTCCAACTCTCACATCCATACGTGACTACTGGAAAAACCATAGCCTTGACTAGATGGACCTTTGTTGACAAAGTAGTGTCTCTGCTTTTTAATATGCTGTCTAGGTTGATCATAACTTTCCTTTCAAGGAGTAAGCGTCTTTTAATTTCATGGCTGCAGTCACCATCTGCAGTGATTTCGGAGCCCAAAAAATAAAGTCAGCCACTCTTTCCACTGTTTACCCATCTATTTGCCATGAAGTGATGGGACTGGATGCCATGATCTTAGTTTTGTGAATGTTGAGCTTTAAGCCAACTTTTTCACTGTCCTCTTTCACTTTCATCAAGAGGCTCTTTAGTTCTTCTTCACTTTCTGCCATAAGGGTGGTGTCATCTGCATATCTGAGGTTATTGATATTTCTCCCAGCAATCTTGATTCCATCTTGTGCTTCCTGCATCCCAGCGTTTCTCAGGATGTACTCTGCATATAAGTTAAATAAGCCGAGCGACAATATACAGCCTTGACGTACTACACAATCCTGAATATTAAAACACAGGCTGCCCAAAGCCATGCTAAACCCATAGACATCCCAAAACTCAATACTGGGTATTTCATTGCACTCCAGAGAGATGAGATCTGGTTCCACCCACCAGAAGTTAAACACAAGCTCCCCCAACCAGGAAACCTTGACAAGCCATTGATCCAACCCCATCCAGAGGCAGCAGACTCCAAATTAAAAGGAACCATGAACTTCCATGCTGCAGAAATAAAACCTCAAACACAGCGATGTAAACAAATTGAAAAGGCAGAGAAATATTCAGCAGGTGAAGGAACATGATAAAACCCCACCAAACCAAAGAGGAGGAGAGAGGGAGTCTACCTGAAAAATAATTCAGAATGATGATAGTAAAGATGATCCAAAACATTGAAAACCAAATGGAGCCACAGATAAATAGACTAGAGACAAGGATTGAGAAGGTGCAAGAAATATTTAACAGGGACCTGTAAAAAATAAAAAAGAATTAATCATTGATGAGTAATGCAATAACTGAGATCAAAAGCTCTCTAGAAGGAACCAACAGTAGAATAACTGAGGCAGAAGAGAGGATAAATGAGGTGGAAGATAGAATGGTGGAAATACATGAAGCAGAGAGAAAAAGAAAAAAAGACTTAAAAGATATAAAGACAAACTTAGAGACCCCTGGGACAACACTAAATGCCCCAACATTAGAAAAATAGGTGTCCCAGAAGAAGACAGAAAGAAAGGGCATTAGAAAATACTGGAGGAGATAATAGTCAAAAATTTTCCCTAATGTGGGGAAGGAAATAGCCACTCAAGTGCAAGAAATCCAGAGAGTACCAAACAGGATAAACCCAAGGCAAAACATCCCAAGACACATATTAATCAAACTAACAAAGATCAAACACAAACAGCAAATATTAAAAGCAGCAAGTGAAAGGCAACAAATAACACACAAGGGGATCCCCATAAGGATAATAACTGATCTTTCAATAGAAACTCTCCAGACCAGAAGGGAATGGCATGACATAATTAAAGTGATGAAAGAGAAAAACCTACAACCAAGAGTACCCAGCAAGGATCTCATCCAGATATGAAGGAAAAATCAAAAACTTTACAGACAAGCAAAAGCTCAGAGAATTCAGCAACACCAAACCAACTCTTCCACAAATGCTAAAGAATCTTCTCTAGACAGGAAACACAGTAAAGGTTTATAAAAATGAACCCAATGCCCCAAGCCCGAGCACTTGTCTCATGCATCCAGCCTGGGCTGGTGATCTGTTTCACCCTAGATAATATACATGTTTTGATGCTGTTCTCTCGAAACATCCCACCCTTGCCTTCTCCCACAGAGTCCAAAAGTCTGTTCTGTACATCTGTGTCTTTTTTTCTATTTTGCATATAGGGTTATCGTTACCATCTTTCTATTACATGTAAATCCATGGCTGATTCATGTCAATGTATGACAAAATCCACTACAATATTGTAAAGTAATTAGCCTCCAGCTAATAAAGATAAATGGAAAAAAATGAAGTTTTAGTTTTAAGTGTGAAAAAATTAAAATAAAATAAAAAAATAAAATGGAGGGGAAAAAAATGAACCCAAAACAGCAAAGTAAATGGTAACGGGATCATACTTATCAATAATCATCTTAAATGTAAGTGGGTTAAGTGCTCCAACCAAAAGAAAAAACTGGCCAAATGGATACAAAAACAAGACCCCTATATATGCAGTCTTCCAGATACCCACCTCAAACCTAGGGACACACACAGACTGAAAGTGAAGGGCTGGAAAAATATATTTCATGCAAATGGGGACCAAAAGAAAGCAGGAATAGCAATATTCATATCAGATAAAATAGACCTTGAAATAAAGATCATGATAAGAGACAAAGAAGGACTCTACATAATGATCAAAGTATTAATCCAAGAAGAAGATATAACAATTATATAACAATCCAAGAAGAAGATATACACCCAACATAGGAGCATCTCAATATGCAAGGCAAATGCTAACAAGTATGAAAGGGGAAATTAACAGTAACACTTTAATAGTGGGGTACTTTAATACCCCACTCATACCTATTGATAGACTAACCAAATAGAAAGTTAGCAAGGAAACACAAGCTCTAAATGATACAATGAACCAGTTAGACCCAATTGATATCTATTGGGCATTTCACCCACAAACAACAAAATTGCCCTTTTTTTCCAAGTGCACACTGAACATTCTCCAGGATGGATCACATCCTGAGCCATAAATCTAGCCTTGGTAAATTAAAAAACACTGAAATCATTTCAAACATCTTTTCCAATCACAGTGTGGTAAGATTAGACATCAAATACAGGAAGAAAACTATTAAAAATACAAACTTATGGAGGCTAAACAACATGCTTCTGAATAAACAACAGATCACAGAAGAAATCAAAAAGAAAATAAAACTATGCATAGAAACAAATGAAAATGAAAACACGAGAACTCGAAACCTATGGGATTCACTAAAAGCAGTGCATAGAGGGAGGTTCATAGTAATACAAGCCTATCTCAAGAAAGGAGAGAAACATCAAATAAGCAACCAAATTTTACATCTAAAGCAACTAGAAAAAAAAAGAAAAGAAGAATTCCAAAGTTAGTAGAAGGAAAGAAATCATAAAAATCAGAATAGAAATAAATGAAAAAGAAACAAAGGAGACTATAGCAAAAATTAAAAAACAAACAAACAAACAAAAAAAAACCTAAAAGCTGGTTCTTTGATAAGATAAATAAAATACACAAACCATTAGCCAGACTCATCAAGAAAAAAGTGGAGAAGAATCAAATCAATAAAATTTGAAATGAAAACGGAGAAATCACTTCTGACAACACAGAAATACAACAGATCATGAGAGACTACTATCAGCAATTATATGCCAATAAAATGGACAAGTTGTAAGAAGTGGACAAATTCTTAGAAAAGTATAACCTTCCAAAACTGAACCAGGAAGAAATAAAAAATATGAATGGACTCATCACAAGCACAGAAATCAAAACCATAGACAAAAATCTTCCAACAAACTCAAGGCCAGGACCAGATGGCTTCTCACATGAATTCTACCAAAAATTTAGAGAAGAGCTAAAACCTATCTTACTCAAACTATTCCAGAAAATTGCAGAGGAAGGCAAACTCCCAAACTCATTCCATGAGGCCACCATCACCCTAATACCAAAACCAGACAAAGATGCCACAAAAAAGGAAACTACAGGCCAATATCACTGAAGAACTTAGATGAAAAAATTCTCAACAAAATCCTAGCAAACATAATCCAACATCAGATTAAAAAGATCGTACCTCATGACCAAGTGGGCTTTATCCCAGGGATGCAAGGATTCTTCAATATTTACAAATTAATCAATGTAATACACCATATTAACAAATTGAAAGATAAAACCATATGAATATCTCAATAGATGCAGAGAAAGCCTTTGACAAAATTCAACACCCATTTTTTAAATCAAAACTCTCCAGAAAGCCGGCATAGAAAGAACATACACCAATATATTAAAAGCAACATACGACAAACCAACAGAAAGCATTTCCTCAGTGGAGAAAAATTAAAAGCATTTCCTCTAAAATTAGGAACAAGACAAGGCTGCCCACTCTCACCACTAGTATTCAACATAGTTTTGGAAATTTTAGCCGCAACAATCAGAGAAGGAAAAGAAATAAAAAGAATCCAAACTGGAAGAGAATAAATAAAAACTCTCACTGTTTGCAGATGACATGATCCTCTCATAGAAAACCCTAAAGACACTATCAGAAAATGACTAAAGCTAATCAATGAATATAGTAAAGTTGCAGGATATAAAATTAATACACAGAAATCCCTTGCATTTCTACACAGGAACAATGAGAAAACAGAAAGAGAAATTAAGGAAACAATCCCATTCACCACTGTGATGAAAAGAATAAAATACTTAAGAATAAATTTACCTAAAGAAACAAAAGACCTATATATAGAAAACCAGAAAACACTGATGAAATAAATAAAAGATGACACATATAGATGGAGAAATATACCATGTTCGTGGGTTGGAAGGATCAATACAATGAAAATGAGTATAATACACAAAGCAACCTATCGATTCAATGCAATTCCTATCAAGCTACTGATGGTATTTTTCAGAGAACTAGAACAAATAATTTCACAATTTATATGGAAACCCAAAAAACCTCAAATAGGCAAAGCAATATTGAGAAAGAAGAATGGAACTGGAGGAATCAACCTGCCTGACCTCAGACTTTACCACAAAGCTACAGTCATCAAAAATAGTATGGTACTGGCACAAAGACAGAAATATAGATCAATGGAACAAAATAGAAAACCCAGAGATAAATCCACGCACCTATAGACACCCTATCTTTGACAAAGGGGACAAAAATATACAACAGAGAAAATGCAATCTCTTTAACAAGTGGTGCTGGGAAAAGTGGTCAACCATCTGTAAAAGAATGAAATTAAAACTTTCTAACAGCGTACACAAAAATAAACTCAAAAGGGATTAAAGATCTAAATATAAAACCAAAAACTATAAAACTCTTAGAGAAAAACATAGGCAAAACACTCTCTGACATAAACCACAGCAAGACCCTCTATGATCTACCTCCCAAATTAGTGGAAATAAAAACACAAATGGGACCTAATTAAACTTAAAAACTTTTGCACAATGAAGGAAACTATAAGCAAGGTGAAAAGGCAGCCTTCAGAATGGTAGAAAATAATAGCCAAGGTAGCAATTGACAAATAATTATTCTTAAAAATATACAAGCAGCTCATGAAGCTCGATACCAGAAAAATAAACGACCCAATCAAAAAATGGGCCAAAGATCTAAACAGTCATTTCTCCAAAGACATACAGATGGCTAACAAACACATGAAAAGACGCTCAACATCACTTATTATCACATAAATGCAAATCAAAACCACAGTGAGGTATCATCTCATGCCAGTTCAGAATGGTTTCCATTAAAGAGTAAATGCTGGAGAGGGTGTGGAGGAGAAGTAACCCCCTTCCACTGTTGGTGGGGATGCAAAGAAGTATAGCCACTATGAAGAACAGTTTGGACATTCCTTAAGAAACTGGAAATAGAACTGCCATATGACCCTTCAATCTCACTGCTGGGCATACACATTGAGGAAACCATAATTGAAAGAGACACATGTCTCTCAATGTTCATTGCACTGTGTACAATATCTAGGACATTGAAACAGCCTAAATGTCCATCAGCAGATGAATGGATAAGGAAGTGGTGGTACATATACAAAATGGAATACTACTCAGCTACAAAAAAGAACACATTTGAGTTAGTTCTAATCAGTTGGATGAAGCTGGAGCCTATTATACAGAGTGAGCTAAGCCAGAAAGAGAAACACCAATACAGGATGTGTGTGTGTGTGTGTGTGTGTGTGTGTGTGTGTGTGTATAATTAGAAAGATTGTCACAATGACCCCATATGCAAGACAGCAAAAGAGACACAGATGTACAGAACAGACTTTTGGACTATATGGGAGAAAGTGAGGGTGGCACAATGTGAGAGAATAGCATTGAAACCTATGTGCTACCATATGTAAAACAGATGACCAGTGCAAGCTCAATGCATGAAGCAGGGCACCCAAAGCTGGTTCTTTGGGACAACCCAAAAGGATGGGGTGTGGAGGGAGGTAGGAGGGGAGTTCAGAATAGTGGGACACATGTACACCCATGGCTGATTCATGTTAATGTATGGCTAAAACCACAACAATATTGTAAAGTAATTAGCCTCCAATTAAAATAAATTAATTAAAAAATACAAAAACAAAAGAAGTTGTGATACATATACACAATGGAATATTACTCAGCCATAAAAAGGAACACATTTGAGTTATTTCTAATGAGGTTGATGAACCTAGAGCCTTTTATACACAGTGAAGTGATTACGAAAGAGAAAGATAAATATTAAATACTAATGCACATATATAGAACCTAGAAAGATGGTACTGAAGAATTTATTTGCAGGGCAGCAATGGACAAACAGACACAGAGTACAGACTTATGGACATGGGGAAAGTGCACTATATGGAGAGAGTAACATGGAAACTTATATTACCATATGTAAAATAGATAGCTAATGAGAAACTGCTGAATGTCCTGGGGAACTCAAACAGGGTCTTTGTACCAATCTAGAGTGGTGGGATGGGGAGAAAAATGGTAGGCAGGTTCAAGAGGGAGGGGACATATGTATACCTATGACTGATTCATGTTGAGGTTTGAGAAAAAACAACAAAATTCTGTAAAGCAAATATCTTTTAATTAAAGAATAAATATATTTTAAAAAATAGATAGCTAATGGGAAGCTACTGTGTAGCACAGGGAGCTCAGCTCGATGCTCTGTGATGACTTAGAGAGGTGGCAGGGGGAAGTGGAAGGAAGGTTCAAGAGGGAGGGGATAAATGTATATATATAATTGATTCACTTTGTTCTACATCAGAAACTAACAGAAAATTGTAAAGTGATTATAATCCATTTGAAAAATAATAAGGCATAAAAATTCTGCATTCTAGCCAATGCATTCCACAACTTGGGGATGCAGAAATGAAATTATATGTTCAAGGTCACACATTAAGATAGAGATTGCAAAATTTGAACCTAGGCTCCTGACTAGCAGGTCACTGCTGTAATTCAACCAAACTAATTCTGATATATAAATATGTGACTGTTTTGCAAGGTTAAAAATGTAAGTGATCAGTATAAAGAGCCAGTATGGACTTCCTATGCATGTCCTGCTAGATTTAACTGATTTATTTCTTATTACTAGGATTACCAGATTGAAAGTTCAATATAACCTTCTACCAGCAGGTGCCTCAATTTTGGCCCAATGTTAGATAAAGTATCTACCAATAACCCTATAGATATTACTGAGAAATAAGGAAGGAGATAACAGTATATTTAGGAGACCTGTGAATGACTATAGCCTCGTAGCCAAGTAAAGAGTCAACTGGGTTAATCTAGGTATAGTGCTATAAAGTGTGTGCTGCAGATGTTGGCCCTTATCCCGAACTCAGTCAACATTTAACTAATTGCTTTTATAAGGAATCTAGTTGAACATCACAACAGGATGTTGTGTTGTTGTTATTCAGTCTCTCAGTCTTGTCCTACTCTTTGCCACCATGGACTGCAGCATGCCAGGCCTCCCTGTTCCTTGCCATCTCTAGAAATTTGCCCAAGTTCATGTCCATTGTATCAGTTATGCCATCCAGCCATCTCATCCTCTGATGCCCTCTTCTCCTTCTGCCCTCAATCTTTTCCAGCATCAGGGACTTTCCAATAAGTCAACTCTTTGCATTAAGTGACCAAAATACTGGAGCTTCAGCTTCAGCATCACCCCTTCCAATGAGTATTCAGGGTTGGTTTCCCTTAGGATTGACTGGTTTGCTCTCCTTGTTGTCTAAGGGACTTGCAGGAGTCTTCTCCAGCGCATCAATTCTTCAGCTCTCTGCCTTCTTTATGGTCCAGCACTCACAACTGTACATGACCACTGGGAAGACCATTGCCTTGACTATATGGATCTTTGTCAGCAGAGCAATGTCTCTGCTTTTCAACACACTGTCTAGGTTTGTCATAGCTTTTCTGCCAAGAAGCAATAGTCTTCTGATTTCATGACTGCAATCACCATCCAGAGTGATTTTACTGCCCAAGAAGAGGAAATCTGCCACTACTTCCAACTTTTCCCCCTCTATTTGCCATGAAGTAATGTGACTGGATGCCATGTTCTCAGTTTATTAAAATTTAGTTTTTAGCAGCTTTCACTCCTCCTTCATCCCCATTAAGAGACTCTTTAGTTGCTCTTCACTTTTTGACTTTAGAGTGGTATCATCCACATATCTGAGGTTGTTGAAGTTTCTCCTGCCTATCTTGATTCCAGCTTGTCACTCATCCAGCCTGGCATTACTAATGATGTGCTCAGTGAATATTGTAAACAAACAGGGTGACAGCAGACAGCCCTGTTCTATTCCTTTCTCGATCTTGAACTAGTTAATTGTTCCATACAGGGTTCTAACTTTTGCTTCTTGATCCACATACAGGTTTCTCGGGGGACAGGTAAGATGGTCTGGTATTCCATCTCTTTAAGAACTTTCCACAGTTTATTATGATCCACACAAAGGCTTTGGCATGGTCGATGAAACAAAGGTACATGTGTTTCTGGAATTCCCTAGCTTTCTCATTCCAATCCCAGAGAATGGCAATGCCAAAGAATGTTCAAACTACCTCACAATTGCACTTATCTCACACACTAGCAAAGTAATGCTCAAAATTCTCCAAGCCAGGCTTCAACAGTACATGAACCAAGAACTTGCAGATGTTCAAGCTGGATTTAGACAGAGGAACGAGAGATCAACTTGCCAACATTTGTTGGGTCATAAGAGAATTCCAGAAAAACATCTACTTCTGCTTTATTGACTATATCAAAGCCTTTGACTGTGTGGGTCAAAACAAGCTGTGGAAAATTCTTCAACAGATGGGATAACAGACCACCTTACCCGCCTCCTGAGTAATCTGTATACAGGTCAAGAAGCAATACATAGAACGATACATGGAACAATGGACTGGTTCCAAATTGGGAAAAGAGTACATCAAGGATGTATATTGTTACTCTGCTTATTTAACTTATATGCAAAATGCCGGGCTGGGTGAAGCACATGCTGGAATCAAAATTGTTGGGATAAATATCAATAACCTCAGATACACAGGTGACACCACCCTTATGTCAGAAAGTGAAGATGTTTAAACTTCCCAGTGGTTTCCCAGTGCTAAGAGAATAATGTTCCAAAATCACAATTTGGCTTTCACGGGCCCAATCTATCATCTCTGATATCATCTCCTGCTATTAACCCTCATCATTATCAATATAAAAATATTAGCACTTTATACAACTTATATAACTGTTATCTACTTTACAAGAATTATATAGTTAATTTAATGTCAACATTCACAGTATACAAATGATTCCAATTTTATAAATGAAAGAAAGGTGATTCATAGGTTACATAATTTGTCCAAAGTTTTAGGGGCTTTAACTACCATGTTATTTGGACTTTCTGCCTTATGTAGGCCACTGTCCCTTAAAACAAAGATAAATTTACTTAATCCTTGGAATTTTTCAAATATATTTTCAAATAATTTCAAATAATTTTTCAAATATATTTCTATTTCTAAAGTTCAATTATGGCAACATTTTCTCCTAGAATGTACGCCACAGCAGAATCCAAAATGTTCGTGTTGTGAAGATACAATTCTTTTAGAAAGATCATGACCTAATGCACACATGCATGCATGCATACACACACACACACACACACACACACATACACACACACACACACTTGGTCTGGGAAGGCTTCTTTGCTGCTCATCCTCCAAGACAAAGTCAGAAACTCCCAGTTATTTGATCATATGGCACTCTGCACTTAACAATTGCACTTGTAATTATTAGTTCAGTGTCTTATCGTCTCTTGCCAGATTATATCCTCCACCAGGAAAGAGATTAAGTCTGTCTTGTTGACTGCTGTGTCTGCAATGTGTGCACATAGTAGGCACTCAACAAATATTTGTGGAATGAGTGAATTTTGACTGTCAAGTTATGGGTTCAGTGTACTATGCTTTTAAAACTAGAAGATTGCTTAAAGAGGTCGGGCTCCTGCTCTTCTAAATGTTTCTTGTCACTACAGAATAGTTTAACTCCATATTCTGAGAATTTTCCTCCAAAACTGTCCCTGCCAGATTGAACCTCAGATTGTTTTCCTTTGCAATCTGGTTTGGTGGCTAATTTCAGCTCTTCTCTTGATTCTTCTTTCAGCTGGCTAAGACTGGCATGCCCTCCATCATCTCTTGGTATCTGACCAGATTCAGTTTTCTTACTCTTTCCTGCCTCATTACTCTTGTCAAGCCTTTGAACTTCACAGAGTTCCATTATTCTATGTATCTTAAGAATGTTGCTTGTCCTTGGTCAGTGTGAGTGGGGGGGACAATTGCTCTGAACTCAATGCCAGCTTCTTAAATGAGGAATATGAGCCACATCTGTCTCAAATGCATATTTAAATTTCAAGATATTTTCAAATCTCAAGCTTCACAAAATTACTTAAGTATATTATCATACATCTTATATTACAGATAAAATTTGAGGTAGGGTTCCACATGACATCAGCAAGATAGCAGAATAGTTTTGTTTTGTTTTGTTTTTTTACCATTATCCACCCCCCCCCCCCCAGAACATTGATTTTGGTCTCTTCTCGGTAAGAATACCTTTGAGGGAGTCCAAGGATTCACTGGAGAATTTACAGCACACTGTTGGAGCAAAAAATCCAAGGATAGATGTAATGAAAGGGTAAAAAGAGTCATTTCACTTTAACCACAACACTCTTACCCAAAGGTAACACAACTTAGTTCCAAGATAGACCTCCCCAGTCTATGATTTCTCCCATGTGGGAAAGTGTAGCATACTAAGTGAGTGCCTTGCTTCTCCAGGCATGTGGGATGTTGCCCAAGAGCCCACTTCTTTTTCCTCTCATACAGAACAATAAGATTATCAGCATGGCTAAGAGGTTGAGAGAACATGGAAGCACAGAATGAAGATTCAGAACTTATCAAAAGCCTCTAGATCCATTCAGTTGTTTCATGAACTCTATCACAGAGCCCACCAATAAGATGTTTGTGACATCTCAACTGTGAACCACATCAAGTAGCCCAGAGACACATCTAATTTTCTGTATGTGTCATGCACACCTTGTGACTGTTTCCTTGTGTGCAACCCTACAGATCTGCAGATACCAAATGCAAGCCTTTGCAAATGGTTCACAAGCATATGCATAAAACCAGTTTTCCTCTGTGGGATTGAGAGAAGGAAGAAAATCTTGAGTATTTCCAGTCATCACCTTGTGGAAAACAAACAAGTTTCTCTGCATCCAGCATGGATTTGCATAATCCAAAGAAGGCATACAATATTAAGAATGATGCCTCAAGAGGAAATAAGAGGAGTGGAGCAGGTATATCCATAGAATATGTCTGATAGAGCCTCAGAATCTCTACCCAGGGTGAATGGTGAAGTTTTATTTTCCTTAAGTCAGTCTTGAAAGAATGGGGGAGGTGATTACTTCTACAAGTGCAAAGACAGCAACACAAGACTTCAAGGAATATTAAAAAATCAAGTTAACATAATTCCACCAAAGAAACATAATAATTTTCCAGTAACTGACACCAAAGAAATGGAGATCTAAAATTTGCCTGACAAAGAATTCGAAACAATTATTTTAAGGAAGCTCAAATGGATACAACAGAGTACAGTTAAATAACTCAATGAATCCAGGAAAATAATACATGAAAAAACAATAAGCTCATCAAAAAGTAGACATCATAAAAAGGAACCATACAGGAATTCTGGAGTTAAAGTATACAGTGAATGAAATGAAAAAATGCCACAGAAAGCATCAAGAGCAGACTTGATTTAGCAAAAGAATCAGAACTACAGCAGAGCTCATTTAAAATTATACAGTGAGAGAGAGAAAAGAATGAAAAGGAATGAAGAATGCCTATGTGATTGTGGGACAATAATAATTAAAAAAAAAACTAATACATGTATTACGAGACTTCCAGAAGGAGAAGTGATGGAGCATAAAACTTATTTAAAGAAATAATGGCTGAAAACTTCCCAAATTTGAGAAGAGATATGAACATCTAGTTACATAAAGCTCAGAAATATGTAAGGGCTTCTTTGGCAGTTCAGTGGTAAAGAATCTGCCCGCACTGCAGGAGACATGGGTCCGATCCATGGGGAGGGATGATCCCCTGGAAGAGGGCATGGAAGCCCACTCCAGTATTCTTGCCTGGAGAATCCAATGAACTGAGAAGCCTGGTGGGCTACGGTCAATAGGGTCACGAAGAATCAGACATGACTGAAGCAACTGAGCACACACACATTCAGAGATACCTAAATATGTTCAACCCAAAGTTTACTTATATGATACATATTATAATCAAATTATCAAAAATTAAAGGTAAATATAATTTTGAAATCATCAAAAGAAGAGACTTGTCATGTACAAGGTAATTCATATAAAGTTATCTGTGGTTTCTCAGCAGAAACATTGCAGGCCAGAAGAGAGTGGTATAAAGTATTCAATACCTAAATAAAAACCAAACGCAAAACTGTACTTTTACTGTCAAAGTTGTCATTCATAAGTAAAGGGAAAATAAGTTTCCCAGGCAAATAAAAGGTGAAACACTTCAACACCACTAAGGTTGTCTTATTAGAAAGTTCAAAGGGATTTCTTCAAGCTACATTATTGCTGTTGAGTCACTAAGTAGTGTCCGAATCTTTGCAACCCCATGGGCTACAGAACACCAGACTTCCCTGTCCTTCACTATTCAGGGAGTTTACTCAAATTCATGTCCATTGAGTCAGTGAGGCCTTGCAAACACCTTATCTTATGTCACCCTCCTCTTCTTCTGCCCCCAATCTTTCCCAGAGTAAGAGTCTTTTCCAATGAGTCAGTTCTTTGCATCAGGTGGCCAAAGTATTGGAGATTAAGCTTCAGCATTAGTCCTTCCAGTGAATATTCAGGGTTGATTTCCTTTAGGATTGACTGGTTTGATCTCCTTGCTATCCAAGGGACTCGCAAGAGTCTTCTCCAGCACCACAGTGTGAAAGTGACTATTGTTTGGTGCTCAGCCTTCTTTATGATCCAATTCTCACATCCATACATGACTACTGAAAAAACCATAGCTTTGACTATATGGACCTTTGTCAGCAAAGTGGTGTCTCTGATTTTTAGCACACTACCTAGGTTTGTCATAGCAGTTTTTCCAAGGAGAAAGCAGCTTTTAATTTCATGGCTTCAATCACCATCCACAGTGATTTTGCAAACCAAAAAAAAAAAAAATCTGTCACTGTTTTCACTTTTTCCACATCTATTTGCCTTAAAGTTAACGGGACCAGATGTCATGATCTTAATTTTTTGAATCCTGAGTTTTAAGCCAACTTTTTTCACTCTCCTCTTTCATTTTCATCAAGAGGCTCTTTAGTTTCTTTTCATTTTCTGCCATTAGAGTGGCATCATCTGCATATCTGAGGTTACTGATATTTCTCCTGGCAATATCGATTCCAGCTTGTGAATCATCCAGCCCAGCATTTCACATGATGTACTCGGTATATAAGTTAAAAAATAGGGGTGATATACACAACCTTGTCATACTCCTTCCCCAATTTAAACCAAGTCAGTTCTTCCATGTAAGGTTCTATCGCTTTCTTCTTGACCCACATACAGGTTTCTCAGTACACAGGTAAGGTGCTATGGTACTCCCATCTCTTTAAGAATTTTCCAAAGTTTGTTGTAATCAACACAGTCAAAGGCTTCAATGTAGTCAATGAAGCAGAGGTAGATTTTTTTTTCTGGAATTCCTTTGCTTTCTCCATGATCCAACATATATTGGCAATTTGATCACTGGTTCCTCTGCCTTTTCTAAACCCGGCTTGTACATCTGGAAGTTCTCAATTCACATACTGCTAAAGCTTAGTTTGAAGGATTTTGAGCATAACCTTACTAGCATGTGAAATGAGCCTAATTGTACAGCAGTTTGATCATTCATTGACATTACCCTTCTTTGGAATTGGAATGAAAACTGATTTTTTCTAGTCCTGTGGTCACTTCTGACTTTTCCAAATTTGCTAACATGCTGTGTGCAGCACTTTGATAGAATCATTTTTAGGATTTTGAATAGCTCAACTGGAATTCTATCACCTCCACTAGCTTTATTCATAATAATGCTTCCTAAGGCTCACTTGACTTCACACTCCAAGATGTCTGGAACTAATATTAGTGACCACACCATTGTGGTTATCTGGATCATTAAGATCTTTCTTTTATAGTTTTTCTTATATTCTTGCCACCTTTTCTTAATCTCTTCTGTTTCTGTTAGCTCCTTACTGATTTTCTCATTTATAGTGCCCATCTTTGCATGAAATGTTCCCTTGATATCTTCAATTTTCTTGAAGAGACCTCTAGTCTTTCCCATTTTATTGTTTTTCTCTATTTCTTTGCATTGTTCATATAAAAAGACCTTCTTATCTCTCCTTGCTGTTCTTTGTAACTTTGCACTCTTTTAGGTATATCTCTCCCTTTCTCCCTTGCCTTTCACTTCTCTTCTTTTCTCACCTTTCTGTAATGCCTCCTTGGCAAATGACTTTTCCTTCTTTTACTTCTTTTTCTTGGAGATGATTTTGTTCACTACCTCTTGTACAATTTTACAAACCTCTGTCCATAGTACTTCAGGCACTCTCTCTTCCAGATCTAATCACTTGAATCTATTTGTCACCTCCACTCTATAATGACAATTGATTTGACTTAGGTCAGACCTGAATGGTCTAGTGGTTTTTCCTACTATCTTCCACTTAAACCTGAATTTTGTAATAAGAAGCTCATGACCTGAGTCATTTTCAGCTCCAAGTCTTGTTTTTGCTGATGGAATAGCTTCTCCATCTTCAGCTGCAAAGATTATAATCTGTCTGATTTTGGTACAGAAATAATGGGAGAATTACTAAAATGTGAAACACAGACATGAAATGAGCACATTTTATTTGAGAAATAATGCTGATAGAATTGTCCAACACATTTTTTTCAAAAAATGAAGTATCTGTGATGTGCAATAAAATGAGGTAAACCTGTTTATGCATCTAATAACAAATTTCAAAGTATGTGAGGTAAAAGTGACAGAATTGAAGGCAAACAAAGATAAGTAAACACTAATTGTTGGAGACAGTCTAGCAATTTGATAAACGAAAGATCTAGGCACAATATCCCCAAAATAGAAGGCCTCAACAATAGTACAAAACAACCTGAATTCCAAAGGTTGAAGAATAGTAGGTCAATATACAAAACTCAATTGTGTATGCCCACTAGCAGGGAAAACTCATGAAAAAAAAACAAAACGATTCCATTTATAAAACATGAAAAATAATAAAATACTTAGGAATAAATACTTAGGGATTCTCTCATAGCTCAGTTGATAAAATCTGCCTGCAATGTAGGAGACCCTGGTTCAATTCCTGGGTTGGGAAGATCCATTCAAAAAGGGACAGGCTAGCGACTCCAGTATTCTTGGGATTTCTTTGTATCTCAGTTGGTAAAGAATCTGTTTGCAATGTGGGAGACATGGGTTCAATCCCTGGGTTGGGAAGATCCTCTGGAGAAGGGTAAGGCTACCCACTCCAGTATTCTGGCCTGGAGAATTCCATAGACTGCATAATTCCATGGTGTCGCAAAGAGTCAGACACAACTGAGAGACTTGCACTTTCACTTTCATTCAGGAATAAATATTTTAAGGTACTGCAAAACTTTTCAATGAAAGTTTTAAGCCACTTTTGAAAATGTAAGAAGATAAAAATAATTGGGAAACATTCCATATTTATGATTGGAAAACAATATTTTTTAGAGGGCAATAATTTCCACTTTATATTCTTTGCAGAAGATGTAGAAGCTCTATACAGTCAGCAAAAAAAAAAAGACCAGGAGCTGACTGTGGTTCAAATCATGAACTCCTTAGTGCAAAATTCAGACATAAATTGAAGAAACTAGGGAAAAACACTAAACCATTCAGGCATGATCTAAATCAAATACTTTACATTTATACAGTGTAAGTGACAAATATATTCAAGGGATTGGATCTGATAGAGTGCCTGAAGAATTATGGATGGAAGTTAACAACATTGTACAGGAGGCAGTGATCAAGAACATCCCCAAGAAAAAGAAATGTAAAAAGGCTAAATGGTTGCCTGAGGAGACCTTACAAATAGCCGAGAAAAGAAGAGAAGAAAAAGGCAAAGGAGAAAAGATAAACCCATCTAAATGTAGAGTCCCAAAGAATAGTAAGGAGAGATAAGAAAGCATTTCTAAGTTATCAATGCAAAGAAATAGAGGAAAACAATAGAATGGGAAAGACTAGAGATGTCTTCAAGAAAATTAGAGATACAAAGGGAACATTTCATGGAGAGATGTTTACAATAAAGGACTTAACATAAGCAGAAGATATTAAGAAGAGGTGGCAAGAATACATGAAGAACTATTTTTTAAAAAAGATCTTAATGACTCAGATAGCCACGATGGTGTGATCACTCACTTAGAGCCAGACATCTTGGAATGCGAAGTCAAGTGGGCCTTTGGAAGGATCACTACGAAAAAAACTAGTGGAGGTTTTGGAACTCCAGCTGAGCTATTTCAAATCCTAAGGATGATGCCGTTAAAGTACTGCACTCAATATGCCAGCAAATTTGGAAAACTCAGCAGTGGCCACAGGACTGGAAAAGTTCAGTTTTCAAGGCAATGCTGAAGAATGTTCAAACTACTGCACAATTGCACTCATCTCACACACTTCTAAAGTTATGCCAAAAATCCTACAAGAAAAGGCTTCAGTAGTATGTAAAGTGAGAATTTCCAGATGTTCAAGCTGGTTTTAGAAAAGCCAGAGGAACCAGTGATCATCAAATTGCCAACATCTGTTGGATCATAGAAAAAGGAAGAGAATTCCAGAAAAACACCTACTTTTGCTTCACTTATTATGCTAAAGCCTTTGACTGTTTGGATAACAACAAACTGTGGAAAATTCTTCAAGAGATTGGAATATCAGACCGCCTGACCTGCCTCTTGAGAAGTCTGTATGCAGGTCAAGAAGCAACAGTTAGAACTGGACATGGAAAAATGGGCAGTTGCTTCTTGACCTGCATACAAGTTTCACAGGAGGCAGGTAAGTTGGTCTGGCATTCCCATCTCTTGAATAATTTTCCACAGTTTGTTGTGAGCCACACAGTCAAAGGCTTTAGTGTAGTCAGTGAAGCAGAAATAGATGTTTTTCTAGAATTCTCTTGCTTTTTCTATGATCCAACAGATGTTGGCATTTTGACCTCTGGTTCTTCTGCCTTTTCTAAATCCAGCTTGAACAGCTGGAAGTTCTCAGTTCATGTACTGTTGAAGCCTGGCTTGGAGAATTTTGAGCATTACTTTACTAGCTTGTGAAATGAGTGCAATTGTGTGATAGTTTTAACATTCTTTGACATTGCCCTTCATTGGGATTGGATTGAAAACTGACCTTTTCCAGTACTGTGGCCATTGCTTTCCATATTTGCTGGTATATTGAGTGCCCCTATTTCACAGCATCATCTTTTAGAATTTAAATTAGTTAAGCTAGAATTCCATCATCCCCACTAGCTTTGTTCCTAGTGATGCTTCCTAAGGCCCACTTGACTTCACATTCCAGAATATCTGGCTCTAGGTGAATGATCACACCATTGTGGTTATCTGGCTCAATAAGATCTTTTTTTTAAATAGTTCTTCTATGTATTCTTGCCACCTCTTCATAATATCTTCTTCTGTTATATCCAAGGGTTTCTGTCCTTTAATGTGTCCATCTTTGCATGAACTATTCCCTTGGTATCTCTAATTTCCTTGAAGACATCTCTAGTCTTTCCCATTCTATTGTTTTCCTCTATTTTTTTGTGTGTGTTGATCATTTAGAAAGGCTTTCTTAACTTTCCTTGCTATTCTTTGGAACTCTGCATTTAGATGGATATGATTTTCCTTTTCTCCTTTGACTTTTCTTTCTCTTCTTTTCTCAGCTATTTATAAGGTCTCCTCAGACAACTGTTTTTCCTTTTTATATTTCTTTTTCTTAGGGATGGTCGTGATCCCTGCCTCTCATACAATATCATGAACCTCTGTCCATAGTTCTTCCGGCACTCTGTCATATCCAATCCCTTGAATCTATTTGTCACTTCTAGTGTATAATCATAAGAGATTTGGTTTAGGTCATACCTGAATTGCCTAGTAGTTTCCCCTACTTTCTTCGTTTAAATCTGAAGTTTGCAATAAGGAGTTCATGATCTGAGCCACAATCAGCTCCTGGTCTTGTTTTTTCTGGCTCCAGTATTATTGGGCTTCCCTTGTGGCTCAGATAGTAAAGAATATGCCTGCAATGTGGGAGACCTGGGTTCAGTCCCTGGGTTGTGATGATCCCCTGGAGAAGGGAAAGACTACCCACTCCAGTATTCTGGCCTGGAGAATTCCATGGAATTCCATGGCTGTATAAGCCATGGGGTTGCAAATAGTCTTACATGACTGAGCGACTTTCACACATCACGCAGAGCTTCTCCATCTTCGACTGCAAAGAATATAATCAATCTGATTTCGGAATCGACCATCTGATGATGTCCATGTGTAGAGTCGTCTCTTGTGTTCTTGTAAGACACTATTTGCTATGACCAGTGGGTTCTCTTGGCAAAACTCTGTTAACCTTTGCCCTGCTTTATTTTATACTCCAAGGCTAAACTTTCCTGTTATTCGAGATATCTCTGGACTTCCTACTTTTGCGTTCCAGTCCCCTATAGTGATAAAAAGACTTTTTTTGGGGGGGTGGGTTAGTTCTGGAAGATCTTGTATGTCTTCATAGAACCATACAATTTCAGCTTCTTCAGCATTAGTGGATCAGTAGTTTGGGCATTGACTTGGATTACTGTGATATTGAGTTGTTTGCCTTGGAAATGAAAAGAGATCTTTCTGTCATTTTTGAGACTGCACTCAAGTACTGCATTTTGGACCTTTTTGTTGACAATGAGGGCTACTCCTTTTCTTCTCAGGGATTCTTGCCCACAGTAGTAGGTATAATAGTCATTTGAATTAAATTTACCCATTCTGGTCTATTTTAGTTCACTGATTCCTAAAATGTTGATGCTCATTCTTGCCATCTCCTGTTTGACCACTTCCAACTTACCTTGATTCATGGACCTAACATTCCAGGTTCCTATGCAGTATTGTTCTTACAGCATTGGACCATTGGACTTTACTTTCACCACCAGACACATCCATAACTGGATGTTGTTTCCACTTTGGTTCAGCCTCTTCGTTCCTTCTCGAGCTATTTCTCTGCTTGAGTAGCATATTGGGCACCTACTGACCTGGGGAGTTCATCTTTCAGTGTCAAATATTTTTGACTTTTCATACTGCTTATGTTTATGGTGTTCTCCAGGCAAGAATGCTGAAGTGGTTTGCATTCCCTTCTCCATTGGACCAAGTGTGTGTGTGTGTGTCTGTGTGTGTGTGTGTGCATGTGTGTGTATGAATGAATTTAGTATCTATGTATATATAATTGGAATTAAGCTAATGTAAAATTGAAGTTGATTCTTAAAATCAACTTGGATATGATAAGTATTATATCTATTACTAAGAAAATAACTCAAAACAATATGAAGTGAAAACAAATGAAAGGAATTAACATGTTACACTAGAATATGTTCACTTAAAACAAAAGAAGGCAGAAGAAAAGTTGAGAAACCAAAAAGATGAGAGATTGAGAAAACAAAATTGGATGCAGCAAAAGCAATGCTTAGAGGGGAATTCATACACATAGAAGCTCACCCTAGTAAACAAGAAAGATATCATCAATAGCCTACACTTTCAGTTTAAAACATTAAAACAAAAACAAATAAAACCCAAAACAAGAAGTTAAAAAATCACAGCAAGATTAATAAAATAGAGAATAGAATGGAAAAGTGAAAAATTAAATTAAAAAATTGAGTTTTATAAAAAAGATCAATGAAATTAAAACCAGTAACTACACTAAGAGAGAGAGAGAGAGAGATGTCTCAAATTACTTAAATAATAAAGAAAAGAACTGTCATAGCTACTAACTTTGCAGAAATGAAAAGAATTATAAGGGAATATTATGAATTACTATTTGCCAGAAAACTAGATGACATAGATAAAATCGCCAGATTGGAAGAAAACCACAAAATGCAAAAAGTGACTCAGAAGAAATTGACAATTCAAATATATAACAAATACAGAGATTTAATTAGTAATCAGAACGCTCCCTTCCCCTCCCCCCAAGAAAAAGCTCAGAATCAGATGGATCACTGGAAAATTCTACCAAACTTTTGAAGAAGAATTAATATCAACTCCATGAAGTTTTCCAAAAGAGAGAAGAGAAAGGAGCACTATCCAGCTTATTTTATGAGGTCAATATTACCTTCATGTCAAATCTAACAAATATATCACAAGAAAACTACAGACTAATAACTCTTACGAATATAAAATAAAAATTCTCAACAAAATACTAGAAAACTGAATATAGCAGTACAAAAAAGATTATATAACACTACCAAGTGGGATTTATCCCAGGAATACAAGGTTGGCTTGACATAAAGAACAAATTGATATAATGGGCCACATGAATAGAGGAAGAAACCAAATCACCATTTCAATACATGCAGAAAAAAAAAGCAGTTGACCAAATGCAGCAGCCCTTCTCAAGAATATAGATAAAAATGAAAAAACGAATATAGATAAAAATAGATTTCCTCAACATGATTAAGAGTAGCTGTTAAAAAAAAATAAAAAGCAGTTGATACAATTAACTTATTGTAAAAAACTGAAATGTTGCCCCTAAGATCAGAGATAAGACAAGGATGCCCTCTCTTGTCAGTTCTATTAAACATTGTGCCAGAAATTCCAGCTGGGTAACTAAGCAAGAAAATGAAATAAAAGTTATTCAGATTGGAGAGAAAGATGTAAAACTAACTCTATTTGAAGATGAAATGATCTTGCACATAAAAAGGCTGAAGATTTCAGGATAAAAGATCAATATATAAAAGGCAATTTTGATATTTGGTTCAAGATGGCAGAGTAGAAGCAAATGCACTCATCTCCTCCTGTGAGAGCACCAAAATTGCAACTAGTTGAACAACCATCCATGGGAGGATATTGGAACTCACCAAAAAAAAAAAAAAAGCCTCACATCCAAAGACAAAGAAGAGGCCACAGTGAGACTGTAGGAGGGGTATAATCACAATAAAATCAAACCCCATACCCACCAGGTGAATGGCCCACAAACTGGAAAACAATAATACCAAAGAAGTTGCCCCACTGTTGGGAGAATTTTGAACCCCATTTCAGGCTTCCAAGTCTGGGACCTAACAAAAGGACTGGGAATCCCAGGGAATCTGACCTTGGAGGCCAATGAGATTTGATTATAGGACTTTCACAGGACTGGGGGAATCAAAGACTCCAATCTTGGAGGGCACAAACAAATGCATGTGTGCACCAAGACCCAGAGGAAAAGAGCAGTGATCCCACAGAAGACTGAATCAAAATTACCTGCTAGTGTTGGAGGGTCTCCTGTGGAGGCATGGGTTAGCAGGAGCTCACCACAGGGATGAGGACACTGGGAGCAGAAGTCTGAGATGGTCCTCCTTGGCTTAAGCCCTCTTTATGGTCACCATTAACCCTGACATAGAACCCACTGACCTCAGGACTGGGTTACCTCATTCCAAACAACTACCAGGGAGAAGGTGAAACCCCACCCATCAGCAGATAATTGGATTAAAGCTTTACTGAGCAAGGCCCTGCACACCAGAGCAAGACCCAGCTTTTCTCACTCCAGCCCTTCCCATCTATAAGCTTGCAGAAACCTTTTAGCCTCCTCCATCAAATGCAGACAAAAGCAAGAGAGTTCCAGATAAAGCATCTATTTCTGCTTTATTGACTACACCAAAGCCTTCGACTGTGTGGATCATAATAAACTGTGGAAAATTCTAAAGGCGATGGGAATACCAGACCACCTGACCTGCCTCTTGAGAAACCTGTATGCAGGTCAGGAAGCAACAGTTAGAACTGGGCATGGAACAACAGACTGGTTCCAAATAGGAAAAGGAGTATGTCAAGGCTGTATATCGTCACCTTGCTTATTTAACTTATATTCAGAGTACATCATGAGAAACGCTGGGCTGGAAGAAGAACAAGCTGGAATCAAGATTTCTGGGAGAAATCTCAATAACCTCAGATCTGCAGATGACACCACCCTTATGGCAGAAAGTGAAGAGGAACTAAAAAGCCTCTTGATGAAGGTGAAAGAGGAGAGTGAAACAGTTGGCTTAAAACTCAACATTCAGAAAACTAAGATCATGGCATCTGGTCCCATCACCTCATGGGAAATGGGGAGACAGTGGAAACAGTGTCAGACTTTATTTTTTTGGGGCTCCAAATTCACTGCAGATGGTGACTGAAGCCATGAAATTAAAAGATGCTTACTCCTTGGAAGGAAAGTTATGACCAACCTAGATAGCATATTAAAAAGCAGAGACATTACTTTGCCAACAAAGGTCTGTCTGGTCAAGGCTATGGTTTTTCCAATGATCATGTATGGATGTGAGAGTTGGACTGTAAAGAAAACTGAGCACCAAAAAATTGATGCTTTTGTACCGTGGTGTTGGAGAAGATTCTTGAGAGTCCCTTGGACTGCAAAGAGATCCAACTAGTCCATCCTTAAGGAGATAAGTCCTGGGTGTTCATTGGAAGGACTGATGCTGAAGCTGAAACTCCAGTACTTTGGCCACGTCATGCGAAGAGCTGACTCATTGGAAAAGACCCTGATGCTGGGAGGGATTGGGGGCAGGAGGATAAGGGGATGATAGAGGATGAGATGCCTGGATGGCATCACCAACTCTATGGGCATGAGTTTGAGTAAACTCTGGGAGTTGGTGATGGACAGGGAGGCCTGGCGTGCTGCGATTCATGGGGTCGCAAAGAGTCAGACATGACTGAGCGACTGAACTGAACTGAACTGATCAAAGGCAGACAGAAGAAGAACCGCGGTCCCCCGGTGGCCAAAACAAAAACTGCATGACAGAAAGTTAATCAAGATGAAAAAGCAGAAAGTTATGTTCCAGATGAAGGGACAAGTTAAAACCCCAGAAAGAAAAGTGAAAGTGTTAGCCACTCAGTCATGTCCAACTCTTTGTGACCCCACAGACTCCTCTGCCAGGCTCTTCTGTCTATGGGATTCTTCAGGCAAGAATACTGGAGTGGGTTGCCATTCCCTTCTCCAAGAGATCTTTCTGACCCAGGGATTGAGCCCAGGTCTCCTGAATTGCAGACAGGTTCTTTACCATCTGAGCCACTAGGGAAGACCTATGAAAACCACAGAAAAACAACTAAATGAAGTTGAGATAGGCAATCTTCCAGAAAAAGAATTCAAAATAATGATAGTGAAGATGATCCAGGATCTTGGGAAAACAATGGAGAAGATGCAAGACATGTTTACCAAAGGCCTAAAAGAACTAAAGAACAAACAAACAGAGATGAATAATACACTAGAAGGAATTAATAGCAGAATGACTGAGGCAGAAGAACGGATAAGTGACCTGGAGGACAGAATGAGGGAAATCATTGCCACAGAACAAAATATAGAAAAAAAAAAAGAATAAATAGAAATAGAGTCAGCCTAAGAGACCTATGGAACGATATTAAATGTACCAGCATTTGCATTATAGGGGTTCTAGTAGGAAAAGAGAGAGAGAAAGGACCTAAGAAAGTATTTGAAGACTTAATAGCTGAAAATTTCCCTAACATGTGATAGGAAATAATTAACCAAGTCCAGGAAGTGCAGAGTTCCAGGCAGGATAAGCCCCTAAGGAGAAACACACCAAGACACATAGTAATCAAACTGACAAAAGTTAAAGACAAAGGCAAAATATTGAAAGCAACAAGAGAAAAGTGGCAAATAACATACAAGGGAACTCCCATCAGGCTGTCAGCTGATTTCTCAACAGAAACTCTACAAGCCAAAAGGAAATGGCATGATATTATTTAAAGTGAGGAAAGAGAATAACCTATAGCCAAGAATACTCTACCCAGCAAGACTCTCATTCAGATTTGATAGAGAAGTCAGAAGCTCTCCAGACAAGCAAAATTTAAGAGAATGCAGCACCACCAAACCAGCTTTACAACAAATGTTAAAGCAAATTCTCTATGGAGGAAATACAAGAGAAGGAAAAGATCTACAGAAAATAAACCCAAAACAATTAAGAAAACAGTAATAGGATCAAATGAACCAACCAAAAGGTATATACTGGCTGGGCAAATGAAAACATGTGCATGTACGCACTTCTACTTACCACATCACTCTGTTTGATCCCCTCCCCTGCAATTTTATGTAAATATTTTAAATGTTTAAGTTAATAATGTTTCCATTATGGCTGGAATTGTAATTATCTTTTATTTTTTGTCTGGCTATTGACTGTGAAACTGATTATCTTTTATTATTGTGATTATGTAACTATTACTCAATACCATTGTATCATGATTGGTCAACAGAAAAATCATAGAACTCTATATCGTCAAAACAATGATTTAATAGAAACACCTGTAATCACTTTTTAAAATCCAGACACATATAGGAATTAGCTTGGAATTTGTTGAAATATACAAATGACTAGATATTGCTCTTTTTTTCTCCAGAACTCCAGATGTTTCTAATGAGCAGTATGATTAAAAACAACTGGACTTTATGATGATTGTTTACTATGATCTAGTTTGTTCACTTTTCCTATTTTATATTTAGTGCTCCCATTTCATTTAGTTTAAGTTTTCCAATTTCTCCATCTTTTCTTTTTTCTGATGCTCTTTCCCAAGGCTTTATCAAGCATAGTAGAAGTGCTTTTGTATACATATGTGAATAATATGTGTATATATATTAATATATGTTATAATTATTATTAATAATAATTATTATTATATATAATCAATATATAATATATATATTTAGAAAACTTATGAATTTTTGCCTAACTAAAAAATTTATGACATTTTCATTCCACTTGTTTGACTTAGTATGAACAGAATGCTAGATTTCTAATTTTTTTTTCCACTTATTTTTATTAGTTGGAGGCTAATTACTTTACAATATTGTAGTGGTTTTTGTCATACATTGACATGAATCAGCCATGGATTTACATGTATTTCCCATCTCGATCCCCCCTCCCACCTCCCTCTCTACCCAACCCCTCTGGGTCTTCCCAGTGCACCAGCCCCAAGCACTTGTCTCATGCATCCAACCTGGGCTGGTGATCTGTTTCACCCTAGATAATATACATGGTTCGATGCTGTTCTCTCGAAACACCCCACCCTCGCCTTCTCCCACAGAGTCCAAAAGTCTGTTCTGTACATCTGTGTCTCTTTTTCTGTTTTGCATATAGGGTTATCATTACCATCTTTCTAAATTCCATATATATGTGTTAGTGTACTGTAATGGTCTTTATCTTTCTGGCTTACTTCACTCTGTATTATGGGCTCCAGTTTCATCCATCTCATTAGAACTGATTCAAATGAATTCTTTTTAATGGCTGAGTAATATTCCATGGTGTATATGTACCACAGCTTCCTTATCCATTCATCTGCTGATGGGCATCTAGGTTGCTTCCATGTCCTGGCTATTATAAACAGTGCTTCGATTTCTAATTTTTTTAAAAAATAGACATACAACAAGAAATAAAGGTGCACTGTATAGCACAGAACTATAGCCAGTATCTTATAATCATCTATAATGTAAAATAATTTCAAAAATAATGTATGTGTATATGCATAACTAAGTCACCTTGTTAAGTCAACCATACTTCAATAAAATATATATATATATTAAGGGGGAAAAGTCCACTGTATATCAAATACTATCCATGTGGAAACCAAAAACAAATTTAAGAAAATTGTTCCACTAAAATTACTTCAAAAAATGGAATATTTTAGAATAAATTTATTAAAGTCTATGTAAAACATATTCTGAAAGAAAATTGTCTTTGTTGCAAAATACTTTTGAAACAAAATTACTAAGTAAATGAAACACATGTGGAAAATGTCCATGTTCATGGGTTGAAAGACAATATTGTTGCTAAAATGATGATGTTTCCCAAAGTGATTTACAGATTCAAAGCAATCTGTATCAAAATCTGTGTTGACTTATTTGAAAAATTTTAAAGCTGATTCTAAAATTCTTATGGAAATATAATGGGCCCAGATGTACAAAGCAACCTGGAAAAAGAAGAATAATGTTGGAGATTTTAACACTTACTACAAAGCAGTGGTAATCAAGGCTGTGTTTTACTGGTATAAGGCTTGACATAGACTAATGGAATAGAACTGAGAGTCCAGAAATAAATTCTCCTCCTTAACAATCAACTGATTTTTAACAAAGGTGCCAATACAATGAAAGAGCTATGCCACTTGGGTTGTCAATGCTGTTCAGTTGTGAAGCTGTGTCTCACTCTTCGCTCCCCCATGGACTGCATCATGCCAGGCTTCTCTGTTCCTCACCATCTCCTGGATTTTGCCCAAATTCAAGTCTGTTGAGTCAGTGATGCTGTCCAATCATCTCATCATCCAACCATCTCATCCTCTGTCACCCTCATCTCCTGCCTTCACTCCAACTACAATTCCATTCCAATTCCAATTCTATTTCATTCCAATTCCAATTCCAATTCATTCCAATGAGTCAGCTGTTCGCATCAGGTGGCCAAAATATTGAAGCTGCAGCTTCAGCATGAGGACTTCCATAGGGTATTCAGGGTTGATTTCCTTTAAGATTGACTGGTCTGATCTCCTTGCTTTACAAGAGTCTTCTCTCAAGAGTCTTCTCCAGCACCACAGTTCAAAAGCATCAATTCTTCAGCTCTCTGCCTTCCCTATGGTTCAGCTGTCACAACAGTATGTGACTGTTCAGCCATGAACAGTGAGACCATGAACAGCCAGACCATGAACAGCCATGACTGTTCAGACCTTTGTCAGCGAAATGATGTCTCTGCTTATTAACACATTGTGTGATTTGACATAGCTTTCCTGCCAAAAAGAAATCGTCTTCTTATTTCATGGCTACAGTCACCATCCACAGTGATTTTGGAGCCCAAGAAGAGGAAATCTGTCACTGCTTTCACCTTTTCCCTTTCTATGTGCCATGAAGAGATGGGACCAGATGCCATGATCTTAGGTTTTTTTTTTCTTTCAAATATTGAGTTTTAAGCTAGTTTTTTTCACTCTCCTCCTTCACCCTTATCAAGAGGCTCTTTAGTTCTTCTTTGCTTTTTGCATTAGAGTGGTATCATCCAGATATCTGTGGTTGTGGATATTCTCCTGGCAATCTTGATTCCAGCTTGCAACTCACCCAACCCAGCACTTCACATGATGTGCTCTGTGTATAAGTTAAATAAACAAGATAACGTAAACAGCCTTGTCCTACTCCTTTCTCAATCCTGAACCAGTCAGTTGTTCCATAGGGGGTTCTAACTGTTGCTTCTTGACCTGCGTACACGTTTTTCAGGAGACTGGTAAGATGGTCTGGTATTCCCATCTTTTTAAGATTTATCCACAGTTTGTTGTGATCCACACAGCCAAAGGCTTTAGCATAGTCAATGAAACAGAGGTAGATGTTTTTCTGGAATTCCCTTGCTTTCTCTATGATCCAGAAAATGTTAGCAATTTGATCTCTAATCCCTCTGCCCTTTATAAACCCAGCTTGAACATCTGGAAGTTCTAGGTTCACATATTACTGAAGCCTAGCTTGGAGGACTTTGAGCATAACGTTATGCTCAAAGGTTGTAGCATATTGTTGCAGAAACCAGTACTCGAGAAACCAAGCACCACACTCAGAGAGCTGGAGAACTCAGGTTTATTAAGCCAATGGGCCCAGAGGAGCTAAACTCCAAGCTCTGAACCCCAAACAAAAGTATTACAGAGTTTTTATAGACAGACTGTAGTGGGCAACATTAGCTCTTAATAGGCTGGTTTAAACTTAGGGGTTTCTTGCAAGTAGGAACAGTGGTCAAAATGGGGAGGGGGATGCCTGACCTGGACAGGCATGATTAAGCAGTTTTGCAAGGGCTGGGCGATTGCAAAGAGCAGGACAAGGGTGAGGGAGATAAACTCCAGTTCTTAGTATTGCAAGTCCCCACTTTTTGAGACTCCGTGACCTACATGATCTAGACTTTGCAAGGGGCAAGCTGAGTTACAGAGGCGGAAGGAGAAGGAGGTTATGTAAAATTTTAACTTTTCCTCTTCATTCCCCCCTCTTGATGCTTCTATCACTCATTGTAGAAACCATCATCTCATGTTTTTGGTAGGACATCCAGAGCTCCCCATCGTTTAGGGGGCTATATTGAACTATTACCATTTGTAACTTTATGGATTCAATCCAAGAGGTTATGAACTGGGTAATAGCATTGGGAATACAAGGGCCAAACAAGAGTGCCGCAAAAAGCATGAAGAGAGGACCTGTTAAAGGGAGAAGTCACGATGGCCAGCTCTAGATATTGTTCCAATTACCCCAGGAATTAGCTAGTTTTTCTCTCCTTCTTATGATTTGTTCCCTTAGCTGCTGGGTCATGCCTCTGGCTATTTCTGATTGGTTTACATAAAAGCAGCATTCTTCATTCAAGAAGAGGCAGAGTCTTCCCTTTTCAGCTGTCAGTAGGTCTAGCCCTCTCTTATTTTTTAAAACCACCTCAGCCAGGGAGTCTAGTTGGTCCTGTAAGGCCACTAAAAATTTGGCCACTCTCTCAATGTTGTCTGTGAAGTGTTTGGATAGTGTATGGTAAAAGGTGGTTGATGAAGCAATTCCTCCTATTCCCATACCTATCCCAGCCGTGATTCCCAGATCAACTAGTAGGGATATAAACTGGATGGCTCTTTTTGACTGCATATGTGCTGCCAGAGGTACAGTGAGTGTCTGGTTGTTAGGGACAATATTCATCTGGGGAGTGAGGGAAGCTAAGGTGCAGATAACCGTCTAATTGACAGGTAGACATAAGTAAGCATCTCTCCCACAAACAAAGAAAAGGCCTTGATAGGGGTGGCACCATCTGTTTCAGCAAGGGGCACCAAAAGGCTGCAAAGCAGCCTGCACATAACAAATAACTGAATACTAGCAAAAGGTTTCTTCCCCAGCTTTGGGTTGTCACAGCTATAGCTACTGAGCCTACATGAAGGGGGGTCAGCTATACTGTGGATCAGTTTAGTTAGTAGGGAGAAACAATGATAAGAGACTTCTAATAAGAATGAGGCTTCTCACTACAGTGAGATAACAGACAGCTAACTGCAGCTTCTGGCCCAAATCCCAGTCCTGGGGTGCGACTGAAGCTAGTCCTGTAGCAAAGAGCACAGAAATAATAGCAATCAGGGATAAAGTCCAGGGTTGACAATGAAAATCCATTGATATTTTGATAGCAGGATCCTCAAGCTTCTGCTGTGAATTGACCAGCCAGCTGCTGGAGTGTGGCTGGAGCAAAGTTGAAGAATCCTCAAGCTTCTGCCTTGCATTGACTAGTCAGCTTCCGGAGTGACTACAGCAGGGCTCAGTGTACTTTGTGGGTGAGGGTCATTGTTTTTGGAACCAGACCTTGAGGGCATTTTTGGGGTTCCAAACTGCTTACCAGGTGTCCTCATTACAGGAAGCCGCTGCCTTCTTGATTCTGGTGTGGTCGATCCAAGGGTCCCACTATAGTGTCCCACTATAACTCATCTCCTGGCTGATAGGGATGAACCCAATTGTCCAGTAGAATGGATGCCCTTTCTCAGGTTTCTCAGGCAATATGGTGAAAGACTTTCCCAGGGCCTAGAGGTGTAGGGACATCTCCAGGTCAGCTAGTTGTTGATGGTCTCCCTTGAGCTTTTATATCAATGAGGGTGGTCTCCCATATAAGATCTCAAAGGGAGAATGGCCTGAGGGCCTCAGGGTGCATTTATGGAGGGTAATGAGAGTCCACAGAATAAGGCAGCTTGTTTGAGCATTATCTGGGTGTTGGCCAGGGGATATTCTTGTCATACTACTACTTGGAGAAACAAACTTAACAAGAAAGTTAAAGATAAATGGCCCAAAGATTAATAGAAGTAGGAAAGCTGCTAAGGCACTAGTTAGGAGAACCAGATCCAGACATTGGTTCGTAACATTAGTGTTTCTCTAGGTATGAGAAGATGCAAGAATTTGGACTCATAAAAACCTTTACCTGAAAACATCTGACTATCTGGAGGCCTGTTTTTCTGGGTTTTCCCAGAGCACAGAGTGCCTTATTTTTTGTCTCCATCCTGAACTCTTTTCAAGGGGGGTATTGAAGGTCAGAATCTTATAGTGGTCATGATTTAATCTTTGTAGAGGCAGCTGGCAAGGGCCAGCTTCCAATCAGTAAGGCCCCCTTCATAGCCACACATTTGACCATGTTTTGGGGGCATTTCAAGGTCATTGTGTCCCACGGTGCTGGGAAGTCTCATTCCCAGGTCTAACAAAGATTCCATTGACAGGCCTCTCAATGTGTTATCACTAGACCAGGCCTTGTAAGTAGCAAAAGTCTCTGGACCATACCTGTCTTACTAGCCTCTTGGTCAAGGAAGTATTTCCTCTTATTGCTTCTTCCCATATCTAGAGTTACATTATCATAATTATTGATCTCATATGGAACTGTGTATCAGCATTTTATCACAGGCTCAGTCACACATTTGGTAATATAAGAAATAATCTTCTGAAACAAGCTACATAGAAAATAATATAGCTAGCAGTTATTAGTAAGGTCACAAGCAATAATTTAAGTCAAGAACTTTCATTGGGTATAGCCCGGTATATCCCAGGTCATCTGTCTCAGTTAAATGATTATAGCTAAGTGTTAATCTTCTGGTTGTACATCATGGAGCACCTGACCTTTATCCAAAGACTGTTTACTGAGATAAGCTTTAGAAACAATCATAAAAGTGTCCTTTTTAGAAACTTAATTTAATCTTTTAGCAATATAACATAACAAAGAATTATCTCAGAGTGAGTCTCAGTAAGCACAGAGCTTAGTTAACAAAACTAGAACTTAATATTTAGTGAAACATATTTTTTTTCTTTTCTTGGAGAACTCATTGTGAGGACATTAATGCTGTAGTCAGGTAAGGCTTTAACCCATCAAATAAAAGTGAGGTCTATCTGGGAGCCAGGAAAAGCCAAGCTGCCATCTTGGATTTCCCATATCCCTGGCTCTTTGATTTTTAGCTGTTGTTTATTTATTTTTAATTTCCTGATTTAAGAGCAGATTATCACCATGTTTTAAGGACATAAAGATAGCAAAAGTCTAACCATGAGGGGTTATTTTTTGTAGAAGCAGAATGAGCTTTGTCTACATGTACCATAATCTTAAATAAAGTTTTCTTTACCAAAGTAGCAAAAAGAATTTTAAAACAAATATAAATCACTTAAAGGCAAAGAAATTTATAATCTGTTATCAAAATCTGCATTTTAAGAAAATTTTGTTCTCTAAACAGAGAGAAGACCAAGTTCCAGTCTGGTACCAGCTTACTGTTAATAACAAATTTTGGTTATCTGTTTAATCTTAGTCTTTTCCATAAATCTTGAAGAACTAGCAGTATTCTTCTAAAGGCATGAGAGTAAAACCATAGAAGGTATGTTTAAAATCTGATTCTGTTGCAATTGACAAAGAAACCTGGTCATTACACTTTAACTAGATAACTAGAATTATAATTGACCATATTTTATCAGGGTATATCAGATCTATATGAATTTCACATAATTTTAGGATATCTATATTAGTAACATCAGCCATACAGTAAAACCTGAAAAGACTTTTCACCCCTTTAACAGTATTTCCCATGTAATTTAACATGTCCAATGAACCCAGGTAGCTTAATAGCTCTGGGATAGCTCAAGGGCCCTCTGAAGCATCTCAAAGTTAGCTAGGAGTCAAGTTATTTAAGAAGTTTTGTTGATAAATATCAAAAGGGTTTATAACACTCAGTCAGGTAGGATCATATAAGTCACTGTGAAATAATAATTATTTACTTAGCCAAAGTTAACAAAAGATTTCAAAGGTAAATGTAGAACAGATCAATTAAGAGGTAAAAAAAAAAAAAAAAAAAAACCCTTAAATCTATTATTAAAAGCAGTTCAACACCTGAAGAAACTGTGTCCTCTTAACAGAGAGAAAGGCCAAATTTAAGTTTTTTGCACCAGCTTACTTTAAACTCATTTAGGTAAACTTAATTAAATTTATTTTATACATAGTCAGTCTTAACCATGCACAAAACTCTTTTTTTCAGGGTCCAGCTTCCACGAACCTTTTAATCACTTTCTGTAACAGCCACCTGTAAGTCAGACTTATTTTCTTTTCCCTTTATAAAATGTAATTTTATTTTTTATATTTTCTTTGCTAAAAATATACATCTTACTTTCTTATTATATTAGCAAACAAATATTAATACTAGATATTTAATATTGAATATTTTCCAGTTCATGTGAATCTGAAATTTATTTAGTTAATTTTTCTCATATTTAGAATTATTTGATTTGCAGGTGCTTACTTTTCTTTAGGCCAATTAAATTAGAACTCATTTAAACTTCAACAATATTATCAGAAAAAAAGACATATTGACACATACATAAATCCAGACAGATTGACAGAGATCTTATAGTTTTCTGTTTGAGATTTAAAATATCTCTTTGACACCCCCCCCTTTTTTTGCCACTTGAATTTCTAATTTACCCAAGGCTGAGGTGTCAGGCAAAGCTGGCTGCATACTTCAAGGACATGGAAAGGATTAACATCAAGCTTTTCCGTGGGCAGGCCTTTTAACAAGTTGTATATGCAAGAAGAATTGGCTTTGTAGTTTCTAAAAAATTTCTCTCACTCCATTCAGTCAGCAATCACACACCCACAATCGTTCAGAGGCTATCACAATGTCTCCCTTCTCCTGAGTCCCCAGGTATCTTTAACTGTTGCTTCCTTCCTGGGAGCTCCAAGGAGGTTATCATGCATGATGCCTCCCTTCCTCCCAAGTCCCCAGGTATCCCTATCTGGTACTCCCTTCGTGGGAGCCCAAAGAAGTGATCAGTCTCCTTTTCTACCCATTGGGGCAGGTTCGTGCCTGGGGACTGGCCCTGGAGCCTTACCTTATCCTGTGTTCATTCCTGGTGAGTTGTTCTGTCCCTCCAATGAGCCCAGTTGGGGCTCGGTCATCCAAAGAGTTGGAACAGTGGTCCGAAAGAGAACCTGGAATACCGTCAGGTGGAGAGCCTCCTCATTCGTCTTGGTTCCTTTGCTCCAGCCCTGCAGAGCCACCATTCCGGTGGCTTCAAGGGTCTGGTGTGATTGGAATCTCGCTGGGTCCTCCAGAAATGTTGCAGAAACCAGTACTCGAGAAACCAAGCACCACACTCAGACAGCTGGAGAACTCAGATTTATTACACTAGCAGGCCCAGAGGAGTTAACACTCCAAGCTCTGAGCCCCAAACAAAGGGATTACAGAGTTTTTTAGACAGACTGTAGTGGGCAACACTAGCTCTTAATAGGCTGGTTTAAACTAAAGGGTTTTGTGTGTGTGGGAACAGTGGTCAAGACGGGGAGGGGGATACCTGACCTGGACAGGCATGATTAAGCAGGTTTATAAGGGCTAGGTGATTGCAAAGAGCAGGACAAGGGTGAGGGAGATAAACTCCAGTTCTTAGTATTGCAAGTCCCCACTTTCTGAGACTTCATGACCTACATGATCTAGACTCTGCAAGGGGCAAGCTGAGTTCAGAGGCAGAAGGAGAAGGAGGTTATGTAAAATTTTAACTTTTCGTCTTCAATATGAGATGAGTGCAATTGCTTGGTGGTTTGAACATTCTTTAGTGTTGCCCTTCTTGGGAATTAGGATGAGAATTGACCTTTTCCAGTCCTTTGACCACTGCTGGGTTTTCCACATTTGCTGGCATATTGAGTGCAACACTTTAATAGCATCATTTTTAAGGATTTGAAATAACTTTGCTAGAATTCCATCACCTCCACTAGCTTTATTGGCAGCAATGCTTCCTAAGGCCCACTTGACTTCATACTCCAGAATGTCTGGCTCTGAGTGAAAGACTAAACTAGAGTGGTTATCTGAGTCACTAATATCTTTTTTTTTTTTTACATGTCTTCTGTATATTCTTTCCATCTCTTCTTGATCTCTTCTGTTTCAATTAGGTCTTTACCATTTCTGTCCTTTAGTGTGCCCACCTTTATATGAAATATTCCCTTGATATTCCCAATTCTCTTGAAGAGATCTCTAGTCTTACCCTTTCTGTTGTTTTCCTCTATTTCTTTGCATTGTTCTTTGAAGAAGGCCTTCTTGTCTCTCTTTGCTAGGCTCTGGATCACATTTTGTCAGAACTCTCCACTATGACCCATCCATCTTGGGTAGCCCTATATGTCATGTCTCATAGATTCATTGAGTTACACAAACCCCTTTGCCCCAACAAGGCAGTGATCTAAGAAGGGAATCAATTGGGTAATGACATGCAACAGAATGAAGTTGAACTCTTACCTCATATCATATGAAAAACTAAAAGAAAATACATCAAATACCTACATATAACAGGAAAAACTATAATACTCTTCAGTTCAGTTCAGTTGCTCAGTCCTGTTCGACTCTTTGTGACCCCATGGACTGCAGCACACCAAGCCTCCCTGTCCATCACCAACTCCCAGAATTCACTCAGACTCAGGTCCATTGAGTCAGTGATACCATCCAACCATCTCATCCTCTGTTATCCCTTTCTCCTCCTGCCTTCAATCTTTCCCAGCATCAGGGTATTTTCCAATGAGCCTGTTCTTCGCATCAGGTGGCCAAAGTGTTGGAGTTTCAGCAACTTTGGTTGGATCTCCTTGCAGTCTAAGGGACTCTCAAGAATCTCCTCCAACACTACAATTCAAAAACATCAATTCTTCGGTGCTCAGCTTTCTTTATAGTCCAACTCTCACATCCATACATGACTACTGGAAAAACCATAGCATTGACTAGACGGACCTGTGCTGGCAAAGTAATGTCTCTGCTTTTTAATATGCTGTCTAGGTTGGTCGCAACTTTTCTTCCAAGGAGCAAGTGCCTTTTAATTTCATGGTTGCAGTCACCATCTGCAGTGATTTTGGAGCCCCCAAAAATAGTCTGTCACTGTTTCCACTGTTTTTCCATCTGTTTGCCATGAAATGATGGGACTGGATGCCATGATCTTAGTTTTCTGAATGTTGAACTTTAAGCCAACTTTTTCACTCTCCTTTTTCACTTTCATCAAGAGGCTCTTTAGTTCTTATTTGCTTTCTGCCATAAGGGTGGTGTCATCTGCATATCTGAGGTTATTGATATTTCTCCCAGCAATCTTGATTCTTAAGAAACAACAAAAGTGTAGATATCTGTGGTCTCAGATCAGGCAATAGTTTCTTAGATATGATACAAAAAGCTCAAGACACTAAAGAAAAAATGTTTAAAGTAACACATCAACATTTGGGGAAAAAAAAAGTTTCAAAGGTCACCAGCAAGAAAATGAAAAGACATCTCACAAAATGAAAGAAAATGTTATAAAGCATATATCTGATATGGTACTTGTCTAGAACATGTAAGTTGCTTCTATGTGCAATAATAAAAAGGACAAAAGTCTAATTTATAAAGGACATATGATCTTAATAGAAATTTCTCCAAAGTAGACATATAGTCAATAAACACATGAAAATAGCTCAACATCTTTAGCTATCTAAAAAATGGAAATCAAAACCTCAATGCTATACCACTTCACTTTCACTAAGATGGCTATAATCAAAAGGTAAAATAACAGCAAATGTTGATGTCATTGTAGAGAAATAGGAACCTTCATATACTTCTAGTGAAAAGGTACAATGTTGAAGCCAGATAATAAAGCATAGAGTTACCATTCTTGCTAAGTCACTTTAGTCATGCCTGATCACCAAGGTCCTCTGTCTGTGAAATTCTCCAGGCAAGAGTATTGGGGTGGGTTGCCATGCCTTCCTCCAGGGGATCTTCTCTTATGTCTTTTGCATCAGTAGGCTGGCTCTTTACCACTAGCACCACCTGGGAAGTAACAATATGACTCAATAATTCCACTCCTAATATATACCCAAGAGAATTAAACCCACACAAATGCTAATAACAAGATAATTTATAATAGATGAAAAGTAGAAGCAAAGCAGATGCCTCTCAATTGATAAATAATAGGTAAATAGATTAAAAATAAAATAATGGAATAGTATTCTATCAAAAACAGGAATAAGGTGTTGATATATGTAACCAACATGGATAAATCTTGGAAATAGCATACTAAGTGGAAGCATCCAGTTTTCATTTATATAAATTGTTCAAAATATGCCAATTTATAGAGACAGAAAAGAGCTTATTGGTTGCCTAATGTTGGAGGTGGTTGGATAGAAATAGGAAATGATTGTTCATGGGGATAGGGTTCCTTTTGATGGTGAAAAAAGTGTTCTAATGATACAATTGTGGGCTATGGGTGCACAACTCTGTAAATAGTGTCAAAACGACCAAATTGTAGACTTTAAAAGACTAAAATGTTTGAATATATCTTAACAAAACTGCTATTGAAATGTTGGAGAGGGGTTGAATAAATATGTCATATCTAATATTATGGTATCATTAAAATCATGATTGAACCTTTACACATTGGCATGGAAACGTTAATATGTGTCTAATGAAAAATATTATAATGCCTCCATAACATAAACTTACATGTATTTATATATGCACTTAAAAATTATAAGTGATATCAAAATTTCTTACTGAGAAATTACTTCTGATTTTTGCTTTCCCTTTTTTAATATACTATATGAATTTTTTATAATGAACTTCTACATTTTTCATGTTTTTGAAGTTTTAGAAGTTATTATTTTTAAAAAATCATTTTTATTTTTTCATTAAAATGGCAACATTCCATGAATACTACTGCTGTTCATCTTTTTTTAAATCACAGTTATATATATATGATGAAATTTTTAACCACTTTTAACTGTAAAGTTCTGTGGCACAAAATATTAATACACTCATTGCTTTGCAACTATTACAACCATTTATTTCCAAAATTATTTAATCATCCCTGGAAGAAATTCTTCACCCATTCTCCCATCCCAGTCCCTAGTGACTTTTAAATTCTAATTTTGCTTCTATGAATCGGACTACTCCATTGTTGTTTATTCCATAAGTCTTGTCCAGCCATTTGTAACCCCATAGACTGCAGCACACTAGGCATCCCTGTCCTTCACTATCTCCTGGAGTTTGCTCAAACTCATATCCATTGAGACGTGATGCTGTCTAACCATCTCATCCTTTCCCATCCCCTTCTCCTTTTGCCTTCAATCTTTCCCAGCATTATGGTCTTTCCCAATGAGCCTGTTCTTCGCATCAGGTGGCCAAAGTATTGGAGTTTCAGCTTCAGCATCAGTCCTTCAGGACTGATTTCCCTTAGTATGGATTGGTTGGATCTCCTTGCAGTCCAAGATTCTCAAGGGTCTCCTCCAGCACCACAATTCAAAAGCATCAATTCTTTGGCGCTCAATCTTCTTAATGATCCAACTCTCACATCTGTACATGACTACTGGAAAAAAACATATCTTTGAACATATGAGCATTTGTAGGCAAAGTGATGTTTTTGCTTCTTAATATGCTGTCTAGGTTTGTCATAGCTTTCCTTCCAAGGAGCAAGCATCTTTTAATTCCAGGGCAGCAGTTACTGTCCAGTGATTTTGGAGGCCAAGAAAATAAAATCTGTCACTGTTTGCACTTTTTCTCCTTCTATTTGCCACGAAGTAATGGGGCAGGATGCCATGATCTTAGTTTTTTGAATGCTGAGTTTTAAGCCATATAAATGGAATCATACACTATTTGTCCCTTTATAATTGGCTTATTTAATTTAGAATAACATCCTCATGCCCCATCCTTTTGTCACATGTATCAGATTTTCCTTTCTTTATAATACAATAATATTCCATTGCATGCATGTATCATATTTGGCCTATATATTTGTCTGTCAATGGACATTTTGGTTACTTCTACCTTTTGGGCTTCCCTGGTGGCTCAAACAGTAAAGAATCCACCTGCAATGTGGGAGATCTGGGTTCAGTCCCTGGTTTGGGAAGAGCCCCTAGAGAAGGGAACAGTTAGCTACTCCAGTATTCTTGCCTGGAGAATTCCATGGACAGAAGAGCCTGGCAGGCTACAGTTTATGGGGTCTCAAAGAGTTGGACACAACTGAGCGAGTTTCACTTTACCTTTTGACTATTGTGAACAATGCTGCTATGAACATTGTTGTACAGGAACATATTTACTCCCTACTTTAAATACTTTGTGGTGTATAAGTGGAAACGGAAATCTTTGGTCAAATGTTAATTTTAACTTTTTGACAAATCACCATAATATTTCCCACAATGTCTACACTATTTTATATTCACACCAGCAATACACCACTATTATAGTTTTACCACATTTGATGAGTGATGTGGAGTATCTTTTCATGTGTATTTTTGTCATTTGCATATCCTTTTGAAGAAACGTCTATTCAAATTATTTTCCCATTTATGGATTGGGTTTTTTTTTTTCTTATTTGTTATAGAGTTGGAATGCCTTATATGTCTTGAATATTAACCTTTTATCAGATATTTGATTTGAAAATATCTACTCCCATTGTATAGGTAATTTTCACTCTCTTTATAGTGACTTTTAATGTACAAGAGCTTTTAAATTTGATGAAATTCAATTTATTTTTTCTTCTTCTGTTGTTTGTACTTTGGTGTAATATTAAAGAAATCTTTGCCATATCCAAACACTGTCATGAAGATTTTACCCTGTTTTCTCTAAGAGTTTTAGAGTTTTAGCTCTAACGTTCAGGTCCTTTATCCATTTTGAGTTTGTTTTTGTACATGATGCAAGTAAAGGATGAAACTTCATTCTTTTGTATGTGGATATCCAGATAAGAATTTTCTCCCCAACTGAATGACATTCTTGTTGAAAATTATTTTATGATATATATGAAGGATTATTTCTGGGTTCTCTTTCATTTCACTGATCTATATGCTTGCCCTTGTGCCAAGACCATGCTGCTTTAATTACTGTAGCTTTGTAGAATGATTTGAAACCAGGAACTGTGAGTCCATATTTGTTCTTCTTTTGCAAGGTTGTTTTGGCTATTTGGGATTCCTTTAGACTACATGAGAATTCTAGGATACACTTTTCTATTTCTGCAAAACCTGTTGAGATATTAATAGGGATCACATTGAATCTTAATATTGATTTATTAATATATCATATTAACTATTGACATGCAAGCAATATTAAGCCTTCCAGTGCATTAAAGTGAGATGTCTTTCTACGTATTTATCTACTATTCTTTCCAGAATAGTTTGCAGTTTTTGATGTACTAATCTCTAGCTTCCTTGGTTAAAATTTTCCTAAGCATTTTAGTTCTATTTTTAATGCAATTGTAAATGGAATTACTTTATTAATTTCCTTTTGTGATTGTTCATATTTATTGACAGAAATGTATACTTTTTGCTTTATTTTGTAGCTTACAACTCTGCTAAATTAGTTTATTAGCTCTAACAGTCTTCCTGTAGATTCTTTTGTGTTTCCTATATATAAAACCATGTGACTGGGGAACAAATAAATGTTTCTTTCTTCCTTTCTGATCTTTTATTTATTTTCCTTGCCTAGTTGCTCTGTCTAGGATTTCCATTAATATGTTGTGTAAAGTGACTATAGCAATCTGTTGTTGAGTGTTGAGATTTCTATATATGTGTGTTAGGTTTAATTGATTTATGATGTTGTCCAAGTCCTCTATGTCCTTATTAATCTTTTGTCTTTTTTTTTTCCTTACCATTATTTAATGTGGTGTTTTGAAGTCCCCTACTATTATTGTAAAATTATTTTTCCTGACAGTATTGTCATTGAGAGCCAATGGGGCTCAACACTCTTTATTTAACTTTTAATTTTTTTAACAAATTTGGAATTATTGGAGTATAATTGCTTTACAATGTTGTGTTAGTTTCTGTTGTACAACAAAGTGAATCCACTATATGTATACATATATCCTCTCCCTCTTGAGCCTTCCTTTCACCCACCCTACCCCACCCCTCTAGGTCATCATAGAACACTGAGTTGCAGGCTCAGCATTTTTGAGTCCCCAAGACCACAGAAAACAAAAATGGATGCATGAACACACTCTATGACAACTCCCAGTTTCTTCCTGGAATGGGTTCAAATTTATACTTTGCAAACTGCTACCCAAATCCAGGCTTCTAATTAGCTTCATCTGCTACCAACATAACAGATAATTAATAGTCCTCTGAGATACTAAGTAGACAGGGGGCAATTCCTTCACCTTTTCTCCCCAGGCTCATTCCAGAAATAAAACCAAGTCTCCAACTTCTCCCCCAAAAGGAGCTTGTCCACATATCTAGCTCCCCAACTTTCACGGCTGCCACTCAAGGAACTGGCTCTTAAATTACCTGTCACTGGAACTGATAGGAATCAGCATTTATGTGTCCCCTTGGATCACAGAGAATGAACAGGCCATTTTAAATGATGCACAACCACTCTCAGTGGCTATTCCCTCTGGCTTAGCCCAGAATAGTAAACAAGCAATGCTGGGCCTGCTGGCAAATGAACAGGTCGAGGACGCAATCACCAGAGTGCCTGAGAAATAAAAGACTTGAAAAGATGGGGTTGAGAGGGACGGAGTCAGCTTGTGACTGATTCCGACGACTTTATTGAGGGGTAACATACATATATATGCTAACAGGACTTACCAAATTTTAGATCAAAGACATGCATACATGCAGAACTGCAGACACTAGTTTTAGCTCAGGAGTTTTATCTCAACTCTAGCAGAGCATGGCACCAGCGTCTTACAATCAGTTAAAGACTACCTAGACATAAACCATTCACAGGAGCCTGATAATCTTATCAGAGTCAGGAGAATGGGCAAAAGGTGGCTGCAGCAATTTCCTTGAGGGAGGTGAGAAAGACTAATTTGCACTTTAATAAATCAGGGGTGGCGGGACAGAGAGGGACCTCTTGATCTCTCTCAGGGCCAAGAAAGAGCCTGAGCAGTCAGGCCTGCTCCCCGCAAAGCAAAACCACCTATCTTCCAGTTCAACCTGAAAGGGGCTAGACTTTATGTCTAATGTCATGACTTTCCCAGGTGTTGCCTGAAGATCAGACTTCCAATTAGACTACATCAAGGAGGTGACGGGGCAAGAAATTAGTAGTTCTTCAGGAGCCTGAAGTAGTATGTGGGCATTTCCCCCATATTTGGGGCGCTGACTGGACTTGATATACCTTAATCTCTTGGAGGGCACTAACAACAAAGACAGTAGTTTGGATAAACACTAAGATTTTGGACGCTGACAATTTCTGGCCAGGCTTAATGGTGATATTCATCTCTTACATAAAGTCAGTCTGTGAAGACTGGAAAAGGTGGCTGTGTTTGTCAGTATGCAGACACCAACCTGAGTTGGGGAAAATGACTAAACAGGTAAATATATTCTGAACAAAAGAACAAGATAAAACTCCAGAAACTGATCTTAACAGAATGAAATTAAGTGATATATCTGAAAGATAGCTCAAAATAATAACCTGAAAGATGTTCACTGAGGTCAGAAGTGATATGCATGAACTAAGTGAGAAGTTCAACAAAGAGTTAAAGACCTCTAAAGAGTACCAAACGGATATCTTAGAGCTAAAGGAGTGACAACCAAACTGAAAATTTCACTAGAGAGTTTCAACTAGAGACAAGATGAAATTAAAAAAAAAAAAAAAGTATCATTAGACTTGAAGACAGATCTGTGTAAATCAACTAATTAGAGAAACAAAAAGAAAAAGTATTGAAAAAGAGTGAAGATAGCTTAATGAACTTATAGGATAGCATCAAATGGACAAGCATATGCATTATGAAAGACCCATGAGAAGATGGCAAGAAAGGAGTAGAAACCTTATTCAAAGAAAGAATTGTAAATCCACGAACCTATGGACACCTTATCTTTGACAAAGGAGGCAAGGATATACAATGGAAAAAAGACAACCTCTTTAACAAGTGGTGCTGGGAAAACTGGTCAACCACTTGCAAAAGAATGAAACTAGAACACTTTCTAACACCATACACAAAAATAAACTCAAAATGGATTAAAGATCTAAATGTAAGACCAGAAACTATAAAACTCCTAGAGGAGAACATAGGCAAAACACTCTCCGACATAAATCACAGCAAGATCCTCTATGACCCACCTCCCAGAATATTGGAAATAAAAGCAAAAATAAACAAATGGGATCTAATGAAACTTAAAAGCTTTTGCACTACAAAGGTAACTATAAGTAAGGTGAAAAGACAGCCGTCAGATTGGGAGAAAATAATAGCAAATGAAGAAACAGACAAAGGATTAATCTCAAAAATATACAAGCAACACCTGCAGCTCAATGCCAGAAAAATAAATGACCCAATCAAAAAATGGGCCAGAGAACTAAACAGACATTTCTCCAAAGAAGACATACAGATGGCTAACAAACACATGAAAAGGTGCTCAACATCACTCATTATTAGAGAAATGCAAATCAAAACCACAATGAGGTACCATTACACGCCAGTCAGGATGGCTGCTATCCAAAAGTCTACAAGCAATAAATGCTGGAGAGGGTGTGGAGAAAAGGGAACCCTCTTACACTGTTGGTGGGAATGCAAACTAGTATAGCCACTATGGAGAACAGTGTGGAGATTCCTTAAAAACCTGGAAATAGAAGTGCCATATGACCCAGCAATCCCACTTCTGGGCATACACACTGAGGAAACCAGATCTGAAAGAGACACGTGCACCCCAATGTTCATCGCAGCACTGTTTATAATAGCCAGGACATGGAAGCAACCTAGATGCCCATCAGCAGATGAATGGATAAGGAAGCTGTGGTACATATACACCATGGAATATTACTCAGCCGTCAAAAAGAATTCATTTGAACCAGTCCTAATGAGATGGATGAAACTGGAGCCCCTTATACAGAGTGAAGTAAGCCAGAAAGATAAAGAACATTACAGCATACTAACACATATATATGGAATTTAGAAAGATGGTAACGATAACCCTATATGCAAAACAGAAAAAGAGACACAGAAATACAGAACAGACTTTTGAACTCTGTGGGAGAAGGTGAGGGTGGGATGTTTCAAAAGAACAGCATGTATACTATCTATGGTGAAACAGATCACCAGCCCAGGTGGGATGCATGAGACAAGTGCTCGGGCCTGGTACACTGGGAAGACCCAGAGGAATCGGGTGGAGAGGAAGGTGGGAGGGGGGATCGGGATGGGGAATAAGTGTAAATCTATGGCTGATTCATATCAATGTATGACAAAACCCACTGAAATGTTGTGAAGTAATTAGCCTCCAACTAATAAAAAAATTAAAAAAAAAAATTACCAAATCTGGGGAAGGAAATAGATATCTAGACCCAAAAAATAAAAAAAAAAAAAAAAAAAAACCACACACACAAATAAATGGACTCCAAATGACTGACACAAAGTCAAATGTTAAACAGAGGTAATTTATAAATCAGCAAGAATAGAACAACTTATTAGATACAAGGGAACACCCATACTACTATGAGTATTTTTTTTTTCTGCAAAAACCTTGCAGACCAAAAAGGAGATGATATATTCCAAGTGCTGAAATAAAAGAGTACCAACCAAGAATACTATACATAGCAAATCTGTCTTACATTAACTACGAAGAAAGATTTTAAATAAACAACCCAACTTTTCACCTCAAAAAGTAAAAATACCAAACTGAAAACAAATTTAGCAGAATGAAGAAAAAAACTGAAGATGAGGGTGCAAATAGATGAAATGCAGAATGGGAAATGACAGAAAAATAAAAACTAAAAGGGTTTAACAAAAAATATAATCTATAAACTCTTAGGTAGACTAAGTAGGCAAAAATAGAAAAGACACATATAAATAAAATAAGAAATGAAAAGTAATTAATTACAATGAATGCCTCAAACTTATAAAGGGTAATATGGAATTATCATGAAAAAAATTATATATGAGCAAATTGGATAACCTAGAAGAAATAATTTCCTAGAAACCTAAGCTTACCAATACTGAATCAAGATGTAATAGAAAACAAATGAGGAGACTGAGGTAATAAATAAAAAACATCCGAAAAAGAAATGTCCAGGACCAGACTGTTTCATGGTTGCATTCTAACAAACTTAAAAGAAGAATACCAATCCTCAAAGTTTTCTAAAAATAAAAGTAGAGAGAATACTTCCAATTTTATTTTATGAGACCAGCATCACACTGATACTGAAGCCATACAAAGATACATATGGAACCTCAGCTCGGTTCAGTTCAGTCCCTCAGTCATGTCTGACTCTTTGTGACCCCATGGACTGCAGCACACCAGGCTTCCCTTTCCATTACCAACACCAGAGATTTGCTCAAACTCATGTCCATCAAGTCAGTGATGTCATCCAACCATCTCATCCTCTGTCGGCCCCTTCTCCTCCTGACTTCAGTCTTTGCCTGTATCAGGGTATTTTCCAATGTCAGTTCTTCATATCGGTGGCCAAATATTGGAGCTTCAGCTTCAGTATCAATCTTTCCAATGAATATTCTTAACTGATTTCCTTTAGGATGGACTGATTGAATCTCCCTGCAGTCCAAGGGACTCTCAAGAGTCTTCTCCAACACCACAGTTCAAAAACATCAATTCCTCGGCACTTAACTTTCTTTACCATCCAACTCTCACATCCATACATAACTACTGGAAAAACCATAGCTTTGACTATATGAACAAATGTTGGTAAAGTGTTTCTGCTTATTAATATGCTGTCTAGGTTGATCATAGCTTTTCTTCCAAGAAGCAAGCATCTTTTAATTTCACGGCTGCAGTGATTTTGGAGTACAAAAATAAATAAATAAATAAATAAATAAATAAATAAAGTCTCTCACTGTTCCCATGGTTTCCCCATCTATTTGCCATGAAGTGATGAGACCAGGTGTCATGATCTTCCTTTATTGAATGTTGAATTTTAAGCCAGCTTTTTCACTCTCCTCTTTCACTTTTATCAAGAAGCTCTTTAGTTCTTCTTCGCTTTCTGCCATATGGATGGTATCATCTGCATATCCGAGGTTATTGATACTTTTCCTGACAATGCCAGCATGCCAGGCTTCCCTGTCCTTCATTGTCTCCCAGAGTTGGCCAAACTCACGTCCATTGAGTCAATGATGCTATCCAACCGTCTAATCCTCTGTCGCCCCCTTCTTCTCTTGCCCTCAGTCTTTCCCAGCATCAGGGTCTTTTCCAGTGTGTTGGCACTTCACATCAGGTGGCCAAAGTATTGAAGCTTCAGCTTCAGCATCAGTCCTTCCAACAAATATTCAGGGCTGATTTCCTTTAGGATTGACTGGTTTGATCTCCTTGCTGTCCCAGGAACTCTCAGGAGTCTTGTCCAGCACCACTCTTCAAAAGCATCAATTCTTCAGTGCTCAGCATTCTTTATGGTCCAGTTCTCATATCCATACACGACTACTGGAAAAACCAGAGCTTTGACTATAAGGACCTTTGTTGGCAAAGTGATGTGTCTGAGAGTAGTCATCAATAAATTGTGTTGGGAATGCAAAAGAATTTAATTGGACCCTTACCTAATACCAGACATAAAAAACAGCTCAAAATAAACTAAATAAAACATAAGATACACAGTAAGACATTTAGAAACAACATACAGAAAAATTCCCTGCCATTAGCCTTAGAAACTTTTTTTTTTTTGATATGGTAACAAAAGCTCAGGTAACAAAAACAAAAATAAGTGAGTTGAATTACATCAAATTACAAACAATCTATAAGCAGAGAAAACATAATCACAAAATGAAATGGTAACCTAAGGATTAGGAGAAAATATCTGCAAAGCACATATCTGATAAGGGGTTAGTATTTCAATTTATATGGAACTCATACAACTCAACAGCCAAAAATCAAGCTGTTACAAAAACAGGAAAAAGACTTGAATAGATATTTTTTTCCAAAGAAAATGATAAAGCACAGGGAATTCTACTTAAAAGTCTGTAATAAACTATATGGGGAAATAATCTAAAGAATAATGGATATATGTATATGTATGACTGAATTACTTTGCTGTACACCTGAAACTAACACAACATTGTATATAAGCTATAATCCAGTATAAAATAAAAATTAAATTTAGCAAAGTACTCAGCATCATTAATCATCAAGAAAGTGCAAATCAAGACAACAATGAGATATTATCTCATACCTGTCAAGAAGTGAAAAGAGTTAGTCACTCAGTCATGTCCAACTCTTTGAGACCCCATGGACTATAGCCCACCAGGTTCCTCTTTACATGGGATTCTCCAGGCAAGAAGTGAATTGTTGGTGTGAAAGTAAATTTGTGTACAGCCTTGATGGAAAACAATAGGGAGATTTCTCAAAGGGGCAAAAAAAAAAAAAAAAAAAAAAAAAAAAACACCCTAAATATAGAACTAAGATATGATCCAGCATTTACTATTCTGGATATATAGCCAAAGGAATGGGAACTAGATATATCTACTCTCATATGGCAGCATTATTTATAATAGCCAACATATGGAAACAACCTAAGGGTCTGTGGCCAGATGAATGGATAAGGAAATTGTGATGTATATACATTTAATGGGATATCATTTAAGACTTAAAGTGAAATTAGATCATGCCATTTGGAAAACCATGAATGAACCTGCAAGTTGTTATGCTAAGTGAAATGTCAGATGCAGAAAGAAAAAAAAAACTGCATTATAACACTTACATGTGTAATCTAAAAGTTAAATACATAGGAGCAGAGAACAGCATGTATACTATCTATGGTGAAACAGATCACCAGCCCAGGTGGGATGCATAAGACAAGTGCTCCGGCCTGGTGCACTGGGAAGACCCAGAGGAATCGGGTGGAGAGGGAGGTGGGAGGGGGGATCGGGATGGGGAATAAGTGTAAATCTATGGCTGATTCATATCAATGTATGACAAAACCCACTGAAATGTTGTGAAGTAATTAGCCTCCAACTAATAAAAAAATTAAAAAAAAAAAAAAAAGTTAAATACATAGGAGCAGAAAGTAGAACATGGTTACCAGGGTTGGGAGGTGGGGAAAATGAGGAGATGTTTATCAAAGGCTACAAAATTACAGTTACATAGGATGAATAAACCAGAGAATTAATGCATAGCATAATGATTATGGTTAATAATATTGTAGTGAATACTGGAAATTTGTTGAGAGTAGATTTCAGGTGCTCTCATTGCACACACAAAAAAGGTAACTGTGAAGAAAAGATGCGTTATTTCTCCTGACTGTAGTAATCTACATATATAAAGTCATAATATATTGAACCTTAAAAATATAGTTTTTATTTGAGCAGTGATACCTTTTAATTCATGCTGGAATAGAAAAGTTGGCATCTGAATTGTGATGAGCTGTACATTTGCACAGAAAATTTAAAAAGAGTGTGAAAGACAAAACTGTAAAATATCTCCTTTATACTTTCTTAATATTTATTGCATGTTGAAATGATAATGCTTCAAGCATATTGAATAAAATAAAATATATGGTTAAAATATTTTAAGTAATTATTGGTAGATTAGTGCTTACCATTGCCAGTTTTAAAAAAAAAATTGTATGTTTTATAGTTCTTTATATTGCCTTCCATGGTAGGTCAGATGGTAGAGAATCTGCCTGTATTGCAGGAGACCCACGTTCAATCCCTGGGTTTGGAAGATCCCCTGAAGAAGGGAATGGCAACCCACTCCAGTATTCTTGCTTGGTGAATTCCATGGACAGAGCAGCCTGGCAGGTACAGTCCTGGGGTTGCAAAGAGTTGGACATGACTGAGCGACTAACACTTTCATAGTTCTTTTGTTTCTATTGTCTCTCTTGCTGTCCTCCTTTGTAATTTTAGGATTTCTGTAGTGATATGCTTTCATTTCTTATCTTTTATATTGTATATCTTCTATAAATATTCTTTTCTTCGTGATTATCACAAGGCTTACAAAAATCATAGTAATCAATTTTAAGATTATATCATCTTAATGTCCCTCTCACACAAAAACTACACTTTTACTCACACCCAAAAACTTTATGTTATTGATATCATAATTTATGTATTTTATATTTTGTGTGTGTGTGTGTGTTAGTTCCTCAGTTGTGTCCAATTCTTTGCCACACCATGGACTGCAGCCCACCAGACTCCTCTGTCCATGGGATTCTCCAGGCAAGAATTCTGGAGTGGGTTGCCGTTCCCTTCTCCAGTATCCATTAATTAATGATCGTGGTTATTATTCTTAATACTTTTGCCTTTTAAATTTTTTTTAAAATTTTTTTATTAGTTGGAGTCTAATTACTTCACAACATTTCAGTGGGTTTTGCCATACATTGATATGAATCAGCCATAGATTTTTTACTTGAGTTAAAATCATTCACACATAACTAACACACTATTGGGGAATTCTATCTATATATTTGGGGCTTCCCAGGTAGCTCAGTGGTAAAGAATCCACATGCCAAACAGGAGATGCGGGAGGCGCAGGTTCAATCCTGGGGTCAGGAAGATCCCCTGGAGTAGGAAATGGCAACCCACTCCAGTATCATTGCTTAGAAAGTTCTATGGACAGAGGAGCCTGGTGAGCTACAGGCCATTGGGTCACAGAGTCAGACATGACTGAGCACGCATGCGTGAAATCTTGAACATTTTTCCATTTGCATTTAAAGTAATTAATGTTATAATAGGATTAACTGCCATCATGCAAACTGTTTCTTTCTTATAGCATTTTTGTCCCTCATTTCCTCCTTTATTGTATTCCTTTGTACTTTGATGATTTTGTAGTGACATATTTTGATTCCTTTCTCATTCATTGTGTATGTTCTATAGATATTTTCTTTGCGGCTCCACATGAGATGATATATAACAGGCTAAAGCTATAACAGGCAAGGACAGCAAGGAGATGAAACAAGTCAATCCTAAAGGAAATCAACTCTGAGTATTCATTGCAAGAGCTAATGCTGAAGCTGGAGCTCGAATACTTTGGCCACCTGATGCAAAGAGACAACTCATTGGAAAAGACCCTGATGCTGGGAAAGATTGAGGGCAAGAGGAAAAGGGGGCAACGCAGTATGAGATGGTTGGATAGCATGACCGACTCAATGGACATGAGTTTGAGCAAACTCTGGGAGACAGTGAAGGAGAGGGAAGCCTGGTATACTGCAGTTCATGGGCTCACAAAGAGTCACATAACTTAGTAACTGAACAAGAGTTATAACAATTTAATTTAAATTGATATCAATTTAACTTCATTTGTTTAAAAAACTATACACTACATATATATTTCCTCCTTTGAAGTAATCAGTGTCACAAATTATGTCTTTATATATCGTATGAACAATAATATATATTTCTAATTATTTCATGCATTTGCTTTTTAATCCCTGTAGAAAATAAGTGGAGTTACAAACCAGAGTTACCTTAATACTGGCTTTTGTATTTTTACATATATTTACCTTTACCAGAAATGTTTTTGTCTTCCTACATCTTTGAGTTACTTTCTAGCATCCTTCTATTTCAACCTGAAGGACTCCCTTTAGTATTTTATATAGTGTCTATTTAATTGTATTGAATTTCATCAGCTGTTGTTATTTGGAAATGTCATAATAGAATTCTTAGTTGACACTTTTATTTTATTTCAACATTTAAGTATATCATTACACTGCCTTCTATCCACCAAGGTTTCTGGTGAGAAAGTAGATAATAATCTTATAGAGAATCCTTTTTACAGGATGAATCATTTCTCTCTTACTGCTTTCAATATTCTTTCTTTGACTTTGGCATTTGACATAATTATAATGTGTCTCAGTAAGGTTCACTTTTGCAGTTATCTTACTTAGAGTTTGTTGGACTTCTTAAATTTGTTGACTCGTGGGTTTCAAAAAATTTTGTGAAGATTTTAGCCACTATAGCTTCAGCCTTCAGGGACTGCTGGCCTCCTGAGTTTAGCTGCTATAGTTATTGGGATGTGAACATATAGGCTTACAGCATCTGTGGCTTCTGCTCATCCAATGCAGGCTACTGCTGTTTTTCCTGCAATAGACCAGGCTGATCATCCTGGGGCTGCTGCTGCTTCTTCTGGGATATGAATAGATAACTTCTCTGTTCTATACAGCCAGGTTGCTGACCCTGCAACTTCTGTTGATATTTAAATATGGGTAAATAAGCCTGTGGTCCCTGCCCCCACTGTTCTCCTCAACCAAGCTGCTGACCTGACCCTGTGGCAGATGCTGATACCAAAATGGAGGCAGATATGTCTGCAGCTCCTGCTTCTACCCAGCCAGGCTGCTTGTCTCTGGACTTCAGCCAGAATGTGGCAGACAGTCCCGTAACATCTGTCCTTGTTGCTCTCTTTGGCCAGGTTACTGGCCCTGCAGCAGCTTCTGATACTAGAATGTGGTCATATAGGTCTGCAACATCTGCTTCTGCTATTCTCTTCAGCCACTCTGTTTTCTGTGGGGTGAAAAATATTGTTGAACTATCTTGAGTTTCTGCTACAAGAGCAATTGCCCAGAAAGAAAATCTTGAAGCATGACATGGAAGAGCCTTCTCATATCTTACTGTGGATCTCTGAGGTCAAGAAACATCTCCTGGGAATTCTTTGGGGTTGTAATTTTAGAAAAGTTTGTAGAAGTATATTGAGCAGTGGACTCAATAGTTCTTCCCATTAAGGATATTCCCGTAACAATACTGTAAGAGTTTGTGGTAAAGTTGCTGATACAGTGCTGCCTTCCCCATAGAAGTTAGTCAGAGCTCTAAGAGGAGCCTGTCTTGGGATGGAGTTTTATATATGATTCCTCTATTCACTAGACTTTTCACTGGAACAATATATCAAAGGCCTCTCTCTCTCTTTTTTTTAAATGAGCCCAGCTAAAGATTTGTCCATTTTGATTATCTTTCCAAAAAACCAGCTCTTGGTTTCATTGACCTTTTCTACTATTGGTGTTTTTTGGGGGGGTGGATGGAACTTTATTTTATTTCCACTCTGAAAATTATTCCCTTCCTTCTGCTGACTTTGGGCTTTGTTTGCTCTTATTTTTCTAATTCCTTTAGGTGGTAAGTTATACTGTTTATTTGAGATTTTTCTTGTTTACTGAAGTAGGCTTGTACCCCTATAAACTTCCCTCATTAAATTGCTTTGCTGTATCCCATAGATTTTGGAAAGCTGTGTTTTTATTTTTGTTTGTCTCAATGTGTTTTCAGACTTCCTTTTTGATTTTTCTGTTGACCCATCAATTTTTTTAGTAGAATATTGTTTAGTCTCTAAGTGTTTGTGTTTTTTTCTATATTCTTTTTGTAATTGCTTTCCAGTTTTGTACTATTGTAGTCAGAAAAATGTTTCAGATAATTTCAATCCTCTTAAATCTATTGAGACTTGTTTTGTGGCCTAGCATGTGATCTATCCTGAAGAACATTTGATGTGCACTTGGAAAGAATATGTATTCTGCTGTTTTGGAGTGGAATGTATTGTAGATATTTATTCTGCCGATTGGGCCTCATGTTTCACTTAAGGTCACAGTTTCCTTATTGATTTTGTGTCTGGATGATCTATCCACTGATGTAAATCTCCTACTCTTATTTTATTACCCTCAGTTTTTCCCTTCATGTCTGTTAATATTTTCTTTTTTGTTTCAGTGCTTCTATATTAGGTGCATATATGCTTATAATGGCCTATCCTCTTCTTAGATTAACCATTTTAGCAATGTATAATGTCCTTGTTTGTCTTTTATGATAGATTTTGTTTGAAAGTCTAGTTTGTCTGATATGAGTATTGCTACAAAAACTTCTGTTTTGTTTCCATTTGCATGGGATATCTTTCTCCATCCCTTCACTTTCAATCTTTATGTCTTTAGACCTGAAGTGAGTCTCTTGTAAGCAGTATATAGACGGATCTTCTTTCTTTATTAAATTTTTATTCTGTGCTTTTTTACTGGCATATTTAATCCTTAACAAACAGAGTGATTCTTGATTGTTATGTACTTATTGCCATTTTATCACTTATTTTCTCATTGTCTTTTCAGTTTTCTCTATTCCTTTCTTATTTTAACCTCTACTGTAAAATTCTATCATGGTTGGAATATTTTCTTTAGTGTTATGTTTGAGTTTATTTCTCTTTATTTTTTTGTGTATCTATTGTAAGTTTTTCATTTGAAGTTACCATGGGGTTTATATATGTTGACCCATAATCTACTTGTTTAAAACTAATCATCATTTAAGTTCAAACACATTCTAAAGATTTACATTTTTTCTCCCTACATGTTTTGTATTCTTGATGTAATATTTGACATCATCAAGACAATCTGTTAACTATTTACTAGAGTTACAGTTGAATTTACAATTTTTGTCTTTTAACATTTGTACAGGCTTATTTAAGTGGTTAATCAATTGCTTTACTATATATTTGCCTTTATCAGTGAAACTTTTCCCTTCTTATATTTTCTTATTTCTTGCTACAATCTTTCCTTTTACACATAAAGAAGATCTTTTAACATTTCTTGGAAGGTTGGTTTAGTGGTGATGAAGTCTTTTGGTTTTTGCTTGTCTAGGAAATTACCTCTCTTTGAATTCTGAATGATAATCTTGTTGGGTAGAGTATTCTAAAATCTAGTGCCTAGATTGTAGGATTTTTTTTTTCCTTTCAGCACTTTAAATATATCATACCACTTCCTTCTGCCCTGCAAAGTTTCCACTAAAAACTCAATTGATAACCTTTTGGGAGTTTCTTTGCTGTGACTCTTTGTTTTATTCTTGCTGCCTTTAAAATTCTATCTTTAACTCTTACAATTCTTTTTTTCTGCAACATTTTATATTTTTTTTCCCATTTATTTTTATTAGTTGGAGGCTAATTACTTTACAATATTGTAGTGGTTTTTGCCATACATTGACATGAATCAGCCATGGATTTACGAGTGTTCCCCATCCCGATCCCCCCTCCCGCCTCCCTCTCCATCCCATCCCTCTGGGTCTTCCCAGTGCACCAGCCCTGAAGGAAGCTGTGGTACATATACACTATGGAATACTACTCAACCATTAAAAAGAATTCATTTGAATCAGTTCTAATGAGATGGATGAAACTGGAGCCCATTATACAGAGTGAAGTAAGCCAGAAAGATAAAGACCAATACAGTATACTAATGCATATATACATTTATGCATTAGTATAAATTAGTATAAATCCAAATTATGCAAATTTAAAAAGATGGTAACGATAACCCTATATGCAAAACAGAAAAAGAGACACAGATGTACAGAACAGACTTTTAGATTCTGTGGGAGAAGGCGAGGGTGGGATGTTCAGAGAGAACTCTTACAATTTTAATTACGATGTGTCTTGGTATGGGTCTCTTTGGGTTCATCTTGTTTAGGACTCTGTGATTCCTAGACTTGGACATATTTTTACTTCTTTAGGTTAGAGTAGTTTTCATCTGTAATTTCATCAAATATACTTTCCACACATTTTTCTCTCTCTTCTCCTTCTGGGACTTCTGTAATGAAAAATTTAGTATCTTTGATGTTGTATCAGCAATCTTTTAAAATATCTTCATTTTTTCTCTCTAAGGTGCTCTGATTGGGTTTTTTCCAATATTTTATCTTGCACATCACTTATGCATTCTCCCATATCACCTCACCTGTTATTATTTCTTTCTAGTACATTTTCAACGTCAGTTTCTTCATACCTGTATTTTTCAGCTATGCCTGGTTCTTTTTCATATTTCTTAGTTCTTTCTTGAAGTTCTGACTATGCTCATTTATTCTTGTCCTGAGTTCATTTAGCTTTTATATTACTATGCTTTGAATTATTTCTCAGGTAAACTTTTAATTGGTTTCATTAGGGGTTTCTGGGATTTTGTTTTGTCCTTTTGTTTGAAATATATTCCTCTGTCTTCACATTTTGTTCAACTTTCTGTGTCTGTATGAAATTAGGTGAAATAGTTACCTATTGTAGTCTTGAAGGTGTGTTCTTCTCTGAGAGCACCCCTAGAAGACTGCATCTGCCATTGGCTTTGGTGGAAGAGCTGGAACTGAAGTAAGAATGGGCTCAATCTTCTCCAGGGGTGCACTGGCAGCCACTGTGTTGGTGGGAGGTAGGGCTGGAGTTAGATGAGCTACAGCCAGAACCAGGTGTCAGCTGTCTTCTACTAAGCCCAATGAGAATCACTGCTTTATTGGGGGTGGGGGTTGTAGAATCAGAGTCTGAGAGACTAGAGAAGAGCCCTGGGGAATTGGGCTTTCTCTGATGTGATGGCAGTCTCTGCCTTGTGTGAGTGAATGGCCAGGGCCTGAAGGGTTGGGGCTGCATTTCTCAGATAGTTCTGCTTTTTCCAGGTGTATGCCTCTTGGGTAGAGGCAGACTTGGGGGCAAGGGGTTGGAACTGCACTACTGAGCTGGCTCTGCTCCTTTCTTGGTGCATGTATGTGTGCATGATGTCAGTCGCTGTCTCTGTCCTAGTTAGAGGTAGGGCTGGTACCTGAGCTGGCTCTGTTCCTTCCTCAGAGCATGTGTACACATTGACAATGACAATTTTTGCCTTAGTGATGAATAATGCCAGAACAGAATGGGATGGAGCAGGAGCCTGGTGTGGGCTGAAGGATGCACTGGGGTTGTCCTGGAGAGTGGCCAGAGCACCAAGCAGTTTTCAATCTGCAGCCTTTGTGATGATATTGGGAGAAAGCAAGTCTATATATTCATTTTTCAAGAGAAGAGTCTCAGTTTCTGGCATCTCTCTAGTAAACCCCACTTCAAGTCAACTAATGGGCCTTGTCTTCCCAGTGTCAATTCCAGGGCTGGGTTGTCTAATATAGGACTCAAACTCCTTATTCTAGTGGAAGGATCCCTGAAACTGATTTTCCCTTTCTTTTCTGGATCACGCACTAAGAGTGTGGGATCCAACCAGGTCACTTCTCCCCTCCCACCATCTCTATGTTGTTCTTTCTTTACAGTCTTAGTTGTAGATGAGCCACACTGCTAGTCTCCAGGTTGTTCTATGAAGAGTTGCTATATATGTTGGTGTAGTTTGGTGTGTTCATACTGAGCTCGGCATCTTCCTTCTTGGCCTTCTTGATGCTGCCTCTAAATTCGCCGATCCTTCTGAATGGGTTCTACCCAGTAAGCTGGATCCAGAGCTTACTCACTGAGCACTCTCACTATCAGGATGAACCGGTATTTTTAAATCCTAGAGATCTGGCAACCTCAAAGTCTATTCCAAGCTTTCTGGGCAACCACCTCATGAAATTAAACAAACTTGGTGTACCAAAGAGGATTAGTGAGACTGAGGGCTGAATGTCAAAAGGCAAGAACACAACCATAATCTTTCCATAAGAGGAAAACAGAAGTGCCACTGATGAACAGATCAGATTCCATGCTGATTTTCGAATCATGTCCACCACACTAGAGGATAAATGAAATATTTTGGCATGTTAAGGAAGATGCTGGCTTCTTTCATAGATGAAACTCAGAGACTTTGGCTAGATAGGTACCTTGAGAACTGTTCTGTACCCAACCTCTCACCTCTTTATCTTCCCTTTGCCTTTCTCTGTAGGATAGCATAAAGATTTCTTCAGTTTCTCATCATTTGACTTTGTGTAAAACAAATGCAGAGATGCCTAGTGGAAAGACAACAGAATTTAAAACAAATATATCTTTGTTTTGTGACTGTCACTAAATATGGGACCTTTGGAACACTGCTTAAATTTTCTGAGTCTTACTGTCCTCACCTATACAGCAAGTAGGGCTAGTAAAAAGCAGCAAAAGGATAAAAAAAAAATCCCACCACAATCTCCTGCTGAAATTTTCTATAGCCTTTAATATTATGAATGTGAAAACAATCAAAATAAGAAATTAAAATTAATAAGAAATAAAATAAAAAATATAATAAAAGTAAGAAATAAAAATTAAAAGTGGAGCTCAAAGTGGTATCTATAATTGAAATTATGTGAAAATAATCAGAGACAAAAGGTCTAAGAAAAGTATATATCTCTAAGCAAACAGTAATCATAATGAGGTGATGGAATTGGAGTAGTCTTCCTCATATTTTCTCCTTTTATGTGGGTGTTCTAACCAGAATATACATTATTAATAGCTATACCTGAATAATCTCAAATATAGCTGTGGAAAACAGTTTCTCCTAGTTTGGGATCAGCGATGGCATATATTCCTAAGGTATACATTGCACAAGAACAGCAATAAATAGCAACAAAATTGTTTTCAAAAGTAATAAAATGACCATCATAATCTTAACTTTACAGAACTATTCATTGGAAGAACTGATGCTGAAGCTGAAACTCCAATAATTTGGCCACCTGATGCGAAGAACTGACTCATTGGAAAAGACCCTGATGCTAGGAAAGATTGAAGGTGGGAGGAGAAGGGGATGACAGAGGATGAGATGATTGGATGGCATTACTGACTCAATGGAATGAGTTTGAGAGTTGGTGGGAGTTGGTGATGGACAGGGAAGCCTGGCGTGCTGCAATCCATGGGGTCACAAAGAGTTGGACACGATTGAGTGACAACTGCACTGAACTGACATTAGGTAATGGGGGTGAGATCTATAGTCTTTCTCATTCGGTTGTTTTCCTATATTTCTTGGCATTGTACACTTAAGGCTTTCTTATTTCTTCTTGCTATTCTTTGGAACTCTGCATTCAGATATGTATATCTTTCTTTACTCCTTTGCCTTTTGCTTCTCTTATTTTCTCAGCTATTTTTAAGGCCTACTTCGATAACCACTTGGCTTTGTTGCATTTCTTTTTCTTAAGAGTAGTTTTGACCGCTGCTGCTGCTAAGTCGCTTCAGTCGTGTCTGACTCTGTGCAACCACATGGACTGCAGCCTACCAAGCTCCTCCATCCATGGGATTTTCTAGGCAAGAGTACTGGAGTGGGTTGCCATTGCCTTCTCCAAGTTTTGATCACAGACTCCTGTATAATATTATAAACCTCCATCCATAGTTCTTCTGGCACTCTATCAGGTCTAATCAATTGAATCTATTTGTCACTTCCACTGTATAATCATAAGGGATTTTATTTAGGTCATACCTGAATGGCTTAGTGGTTTTCCCTGTGTTCTTCAATTTAAGTCTGAATTTGGCAATAAAGAGTTGATGATCTGAGCCACAGTCAGCTCCCATTCTTGTTTTTGCTGACTCTATAGAGTGTCTCCATCTTTGACTGCAAAGAATATAATCAATCTGATTTCGGTAGTAACCATCTGGTGATGTCCATGTGTAGAGTTGTCTCTTGAGTAGCTGGACGAGGGTGTTTGCTATGACCAGTGCGTTCTCTTGGTAAAACTCTGTTAGCATTTGTCCAGCTTTATTGTGTACTCCAAGGCCAAACTTGCTGATTACTCAGGAAATCTAAATTGAATGGGAAACACTAGAGATCTCTTCAAGAAAATTAGAGACATCAAGGGAACATTTCATGCAAATATGGACACAGTAAATGACAGAAACCGTATGGACCTAACAGAAGCAGAAGATATTAAGAAGTGACAGGAATGCATAGAAGAACTACATTAAAAAGTCTTAATGACCTGGACAACCAGGATGGTGTGATCACTCACCTAGAGACAGATACCCTGAAGTGTGAAGTCAAGTGGGCCTTAGGAAGCATTACTATGAACAAAGCTAGTGGAGGTGATAGAATTCCAGCAGAGTTATTTCAAATCCTAAAAGATGATGCTGTTAAAGTGCTGCACTCAATGTGCCAGCAACTTTGGAAAACTCAGCAGTGGACACAGGAAAGGAAATATTTCATTTTCATTGCAATACCAAAGAAGGGCAATGCCAAAGAATGTACAAACTACTGTACAACTGCACTCATTTCACATGCTAGCAAAGTAATGCTCAAAATCTTTCTATCTAGGCTTAAACAGTTTGTGAACCAAGAACTTTCAAATTACAAGCTGGATTTAGAAAAGGCAGAGGAGTCAGAGGTCAAAAGACCAACATTCATTGGATCATAGAAAAAGGAAAGGAGTTCCAGAAAAACGTTTACTTCTGCTTTATTGACTATGCCAAAGTTTTTGACTGTGTGGATCACAACAAACTGGAAAATTCTTCAACAGATAAGAATACCAGACCATATGACCTGCCTTCTGAGAAATCTGTATGCAGGTCAAAGCACAACAGTTAGAACTGGATATGGAGCAATGAACTGGCTCAAAATTGAGAAAGTGGTGCATCAAGGTTGCATATTATCACCCTGCATATTTAGCTTATATGCAGAGTATATCATGTAAAATACCAGACTGGATAAGCACAAACCAGAATCAAAATTGCCTGGAGAAACATCAATAACCTCAGATATACCAATGACACCACCCTAATGGCAGGAAGAGAAGAAGAACAAAAGAGCCTCTTGATGAAAGTGAGAGGATAGTGAAAAAGCTGGCATAAGACTCAGCATTCTAAAAAGGAAGATTATGGCATTCAGTCCCTTCACTTCATGGCAAATAAATAGGGAAACTGGAAACAGTGACAGACTTTGTTTTTGGGGGCTCCAAAAGCACTGCAGATGGTGACTACAGACATGAAATTAATAGGTGCTCCTTGGGAAAAAGCTATGAGAAACATAGACAGCATATTAAAAAGCAGAGATATCACTTTGCTGATGAATGTCCATATAGTCAAAGCTATAATTTTTCCAGTAGTCATTTATGAATTTGAGATTTGGGTCATAAAGAAGGCTGAGCACCAAAGCATTGGTACTTTTGAACTGTGTAGAGAAGACTCAACAGTCCCTTGGACAGCAAGGTGATCAAATCAGTCAATCCTAAAGGAAAACAATCCTTAATGTTCATTGGAAAGACAGATGCTGGAGCTGAAGCTCCAGGATTTGGATCACCCGATGCTAAGAGCCACCTCATTAGAAAAGACACTGATGCTGGGAAAGAGTGAAGGCAGGAGAAGGGGATGACAGAAGACGAGATGGTTGATGGTATCACCAATTCAATGAACATGAATTTGAGTAAACTCTGGGAGATAATGAAGTACAGGGAAGCCTGTTGTGCTACAGTTCATGGGGTTGGAAAGAGTCGGACATGGCTGAGTGACTGAACAGCAACAATGAGAGTGAGTAAACCAGGTAATTTGCACATGAAACATTTGTCTCCATTTCTGTGTTAATCCGTTTCTAATTCCTTGCCTCTCTTTTACTTGGGCCCCAGATCCTGATGCAATAGTATGATCCTTCCTCTGCTAGGCCTCAGTCATTGCCATACCAAGTGCCATGCACTCGGTAAGGAGGGGAAAGTGGTGAATAAAGGAAAAGAAATCAAAAGATTTAAAGAACATCAGAATTGAGGTTATTTAGTCCAGTCCTTCGGAGAAGGCAATGGCGACCCACTCCAGTACTCTTGCCTGGAGAATCCCATGGACGGAGGAGCCTGGTAGGCTGCAGTCCATGGGGTCATGAAGAGTCGGACACGACTGAGCGACTTCAGTTTCACTTTTCACTTTCATGCATTGGAGAAGGCAATGGCAACTCACTCCAGTGTTCTTGCCTGGAGAATCCCAGGGACAGAGGAGCCTGGTGGGCTGCCATCTATGGGGTCGCATAGAGTCGGACATGGCTGAAGCGACTTAGCAGCAGCTGCAGTCCAGTCCTTATTCCTTTCAGTAACAACCCCTCTTTTGTTATCACTTTGCAAAGTGCCTTCACATACATATTCTCATTTGTTCTTCCAAGAACACCTATTATACACACAATAATACTGAGTCACAGAGAGGTAACAAGATAGCTGAGATAGCTAGTGGTAGATTCATGAATCAAACTCTCTCCTCCTGACCCTAAATTGTATGTTTTTCTTCCCCACCACAGGATGAATCTAGAATTCCCTCTAAAATTATTGTGCCAAGTTGATTTATCCATCATCACTAAAATGACACTAAAAACCAAATGATCATTTTCAAAATAATATTTACCATTGTTATCACCTTAATAATAATGGCAGGTAACATTTATATGGCATGGGAATAAGGCATGTGAAGCTTTTTTTTTTTTTAACAAATTGTATGGAAGTATAGTTGCTTTACAATGTTCTGTTATTTTCTGCTATACAACAAAGTCAATTAGATATACATATACATATATCCTTTATATTTTAGTTTTCCTTCCCATTTAGGTCACCACAGAGCATTGGGTAGAGTTCCCTGTGTTATACAGTAGGTTCTCATTAGTTATCTATTTCATACATAGTAATGTATATATGCCAACCCCAATCTCAAAATCATCCCATCTCCTCTTCCCTATGGTATCCATATGTCTGTTCTCTATGTCTATGTCTCTATTTCTGCTTTGCAAATAATTTCATCCATACCATTTTCTAGATTCCACATGTAAGCAATATTATATGACATTTGTTTTTCTCTTTCTGAATTACTTCACTCTGTATTACTATAGCTTATCAATGAGTTAGGTAAAGTTGCAGGACACAAAATTAATACACAAAAATCTCTTGAATTCCTATATGTTTACAACAAAATATCAGAAGGAGAGATTAAGGAAACAATTCCACTTACTATCACAAGAAAGTTGGGCTTCCCTGGTAGCTCAGACGGTAAAGAATCTGCTGCAGTGCAGGAGACCTGGGTTCGATCCCTGGGTTGGGAAGATCCCTTGGAGAAGGAAATGGCAACCCATTCCAGTATTCTCACCTGGAGAATCCCATGGACAGAGGAGCCTAGCAGGCTACAGTTCACGGGGTCGCAAAAGTCAGAAACGATGGAGCAACTAACACACACACACACAAACACACACACACACAAACACACACACCACACACACACACAAAAATAATTAAATACCTAGGAATAAATGCACCTAAGGATACCAAAGATACAAATCAGAAAATGATAGCATATTGAAGACAGAAATCAAAGATGACACAAAAATGGAGAGACGTCCCATGTTTTTGAACTGGAAGAATCTATATTGTGAAAAATGGTTATACAAAAAACTCCAAGTAGACAAAGCAATCTTGAGAAAGAAAAACAGATCTGGAGCAATTAGGCTTCCTGGCTTCAAACCATACTGCAAACTATAGTAATCAAAGCAGTATAGTATTGGAACACAAACAGAAATACAGATCAACGGGAAAAAATATAAAGTCCATAGATAAACCCATGCATCTATGGTCACCTAATAATAACAAAGGAACCAAAAATATACAATGGAGAAAAACCAGCCTAGTCAATAACTGGTGCTAAGAAAACTGGACAGCTATATGTAAAAGAATGAAATTAGAACACTCCCTAACATGATATACAAAATTAAACTAAAAATGGATTAAAAATCTAAATTAAGGCCCAGCCAGAACAAAATCCTTAGTGGAAGACATAGACAGTACACTATTTGACATAAATTACAACAAGATCTTTTGTGACCCAATTGTTAGAGTAATGGAAATAAAAACAAAAACAAACAAATGGAACCTAATTATACTTCAAAGCTTTTAAGCAGCAAAGGAAAACATAAATAAGACAAAAAGACATTCCTCAAAATGGTAGAGAATATTTGCAAATGAGGCAACTGACAAAGGATTAAGCTCTAAAAGTATACAAATAACCCATGCAGCTCAATATCAAAAAACAAAACAACCCAAAAATCTAAATAGTTACTTCTTCAAAGAAGACAACAAACACAGAGAATGTTTGACTTTGCTAATTATTAGAGAAATGCAAATCAAAACTGCAACGAAATATCACCTCACACTGGTCAGAATGGTAATCATCAAAAAATTTACAAACAATAGATGTTTGAGAGGGTGTAGAGAAAAAGGAACACCTTTACACTGTTGGTAGGGATGTAAATTGATGCATCCATTATGAGAACAGTATGGAGATTCCCCAAGAATCTAGGAATAAAGCTACCATATGACCCAGAAATTCCACTACTGGGCATATACCCTGAAAAAAAACACAAATCAAAAAGACACATGTACCCCCAATGTTCATTGCAGCACTATTTACAGTAGTCAAGACATGGAAGCAACCTACATGTCCATCAACAGATGAATGGATAAAGAAGTGTGGTACATATATACAATTGGATATTACTCAGCCATAAAAACGAACAAAGTTGTGCCATTTGCAGAGGTGTAGATAGAATTGGAAGCACTACACTTTAAATGTATTACCTAATTTAATCTTCACAATCACCCTAAGAGGTAAATGCTTTATTACCATCATTTTACAGATGAGAACTTTAATGTATAGAGACTGAGAAATTTATTTAAAGTTACTCGTGCAGGATAAGAAGCAGAGCTGGAATTGTAATCCTTGACTGTTTATTACAAAATTCTTCCTCTTAACAATTTACTGTATGTTACCACAAGAATAGCAATGCCTCTAATTAAGAAATGCATTCCTATATACTAACAATGAAAAAACAGAAAGAGAAATTAAGGAAACAATACCATTCACCATTGCAACAAAAAGAATAAAATACTTAGGAGTATATCTACCTAAAGAAACAAAAGACCTATACATAGAAAACTATAAAACACTGATGAAAGAAATCAAAGAGGACACAAACAGATGGAGAAACATACCGTGTTCATGGATTGGAAGAATCAATATTGTCAAAATGGCTATTCTACCCAAAGCAATCTATAGATTCAATGCAATCCCTATCAAGCTACCAACGGTATTTTTCACAGAACTAGACCAAATAATTTCCCAATTTGTATGGAAATACAAAAAACCTCGAATAGCCAAAGTAATCTTGAGAAAGAAGAATGGAACTGGAGGAATCAACCTGCCTGACTTCAGACTCTACTACAAAGCCACAGTCATCAAGACAGTGTGGTACTGGCACAAAGACAGAAATATAGACCAATGGAACAGAATAGAAAGCCCAGAGATAAATCCACGAACCTATGGACACCTTATCTTTGACAAAGGAGGCAAGGATATACAATGGAAAAAAGACAACCTCTTTAACAAGTGGTGCTGGGAAAACTGGTCAACCACTTGCAAAAGAATGAAACTAGAACACTTTCTAACACCATACACAAAAATAAACTCAAAATGGATTAAAGATCTAAATGTAAGACCAGAAACTATAAAACTCCTAGAGGAGAACATAGGCAAAACACTCTCCGACATAAATCACAGCAAGATCCTCTATGACCCACCTCCCAGAATATTGGAAATAAAAGCAAAAAAAAAAAAAAAAAAAAAAAAAGAAATGCTATTTCCCCCTAGGTTGTTAGTTTGGGAGTAAACTCTACTTTGTTAATTCTCTTCGACATTCACAGGCCCATTTCATTTTTAGTTTTATTTTTAAATTTTTAACAGTGGATGACAGAAATGCTAGGAACAATTCAGAGAATTTCAATCAGGATGCTCCAGTAATATACAAAATCTTCTTCTGGTCCTATACCTCCTGCCTCACCACAAATTCACCTAAATTTTAGACCTTGGCACAAATACTGGATCTGCCTCTCCTTTCTGACTCTATTTCTACATCTATATACTGATAATAATTAACCTTCCTAATGATAAATGTTATATGATATGATGCTAAGGTGGAGACTGGGGGAAGTTCACTCTTTTATTCACATCTTCCTCAACCCAAAGTGAAAGATTGAATTAGAAATACGCTGAGGGACCCCTAACTGTTCTTTAGTTAGTGTTTCTCAAACATTAAGGGTTTGTGTCACACTTCCAAAAATACTAGAATTTTTAATTATAAACTTCAAAGACTTCAAATATGGACATGAGTTTAGAAAAAGCAAGATTTAGAAAACTGAAATAAAGCTTTCAATTTATCACAGAATATAAGTATATAAATTGTACATATATATGTATATGCAAAATTAATAATTTTATTCTGAAAGAAATAGAAATATGCAAAAATTATAATTTCAAACAGTTCTATAAAGTTTTATTTTAACATGACTCTTGAGTCTTTTTTTCCCTTGCTTTACCATTACAAAAATACAGCATAAAACCACTCACTTGGTGTTCAAGTTCACCAATTATATTCTTCCTTTTTCTGCTTTTAATGTATGTGAGAATCTGTCAACTTAATTTGTAGATAGGGCATTGAGAATTGCAGATGAACTATCATGCATATTAAAGTGGTTGCATCTCAGTCATGTCTCACTATTTCAATAGAAATATCACTCTCTTGACCATATTCTCATATAGAGTATACTTGTGTGAATAAGTTCAAGCTTGCATGAGTAAAACTACAACCTTTCATTGGAAATCATGGCACTACACCATACTTCTTCCTTATTCTCAGCAGGTAGTAATTGCAAAAGCTAATATAAATTCTATTTGGAAAACACACTTTGAAGTTTTGTCTCACAAAATTCACAATAAAGAGAAACTTACAAGACACATGAGTTCTTGGTATTCAAAAAGCATCATAAAACTCAGAGGCATAACAACTTTCATAAGCAATAGTCAGTAAGAAAAAAACTATAGACACAAATTCACAAAGATCTTAAATTTACTAGAAATAAAGTAGAAATAAGTAAATTTAAAATGTTATAGAAATAAAAATATGATGTTAGAACAAAAGACTTTCAAAAATAAACAGATATTATTAAAAGAAAATAGAAGCTTGAAGGGGAAATATCCCCTAAAATGAGAAATAAAAGGACAAAACTAAGAAGAGAATTAGTTAACTAGAAGTCACATAAGAATTATCTAAAATGCATCACGAAGACACTGTGAGATAAAACATAAGAGAAGTTTAAAAGTATGGTGTATAGACTGAAAGGTCTAACATATTTAGTCAGAATTCCAGGGTGAAAATAACACAGAAAATAAGAAAGTGACAATATTTGCAGAGATCATATTTGGGAAAATACCAAAGTTTATGAAAGATATCAATGCATGGAGTCAGAAACTCCCCGACATACTCCCTTCCAAATTTTTCAAATAAGATAAATAAGATAGATAAAAGTCACACTTAGAAGCATTGTGATGAAAATAAAAAGCTTTAAGAATAAAAAGAAAATCTGAAAAACCTCCAAAGAGAAAAGACAGATTACATAAAAAGTAATGACAATTAGACTTATAGCTGTTTTATTAAAACCAGCAAAGTAATCCACAAGAGAAGGCAAAAGAATATTGCCAATTTAGCATTGTAAACCAAAAGAAACCTTGAAGAACAAAGGAGAAACAAATCCTCCAGTAAAGAAAGATGATCAGAGAATTAAGTCTGCATCCAAGAAGATATGTTGAGCCAAACAAGAATGATGAGGATGAATGGATAAAGAAGTTGTGGTACAATGTAACATTACACAGTTATAAAAATGAATGCATTAGGGTCAGTTCTAATGTGGTGGATAAAGCTAGAGCCTATTATTCAGAGTGAAGTAAGTGAGAAACAGAAAAACAAATATCATATATTAGCACACACACACACACATATATACACACACAGAATCTAGAAAGATGGTACTGATGAACCTATTTACAGATCAACAAAGGAGATACCAACACAAAGAGCAGACTTCTGGACAGTGCGGGAATGAGAGGGTGGGCTGAATTGAGAGTAGTATTGAAACATATACATTACCATATGTAAAACAGATAGCCAATGGGAAATTGCTAGAAGATGCAGTGAGCTCAGATCCAGTGCTCTGTGACAATGTAGAGGGGTGAGATGGGGCAGGAGGTGCAACGGAAATTGGAGAGGGAGGGGACATATATATACCTTTACTGAGTCAATTGGATGTATGGCAGAAACCAACACACTATTGTAAAGTAATCATTCTCCAATTAAAAACAAATTTTTAAAAATGAAGAATAATGAGGAAAAATACTTTAAAATTTCATAAATTTAAATAAATATTTATTTTATAGAGCAATATCATGGTATCTAATACATTAATAAAATTAATAAAAGAGAACTTAATTCATAGACATTAACAACGTATACATCAGGAAGGAGTGACTATCATTGAACCATTGCATGTAGAGTAATTTTTATTGCATTAATTTGTACTAAAATATTCAAATTTCTAGGGCAACCACTAAAGCAATGAAAATGCCGTAACTGATTTCCAGACAAACACAGAAAAAAGGTATATGTTGTGTGTAGGGAGAAGATCTACTCAAACAAAGCAGGGAGAGAAAGAAAACAAGAGATAAAAGTACAAGGCACAAAATAAGATGGTAGAATTAAATTTTAAAATATAATTATTCATAATAAATGTACATAGAATTAGCACTCAAGTTAAAATAAAACTTTCAGATATCATATTTTTAAAATCCAGCTGTATATATATATATACAAAAGAAACAGCTAAAACATATTGACAGGGAAAGTTTAAAAGTCAAAAAATGGTAAATATTATAGCAGGAAAACACTATTAATCACTGAGAATAAATGAGGCAGAAGAACAATAAGTGAGCTGCAAGATAAAATGGTGGAAATAACGGAAGCAAAGCAGGAAAAAAAAAAAAAAAACAATGAAAAGTAATGAGGAGAGTCTCAAAGACCTCCAGGACAACAATAAATGCTCTAATATTCAAGCTTATATTGGTCCCAGTAGAGAAGGACTTCCCAGGTGGTGCTAGTGGTAAAGAACCCACTTGCCAATGTATTAGACATAAGACATGAGAGTTCAATCCCTGGTTCAAGAAGATTCCCTGGAGGAGGACATGGCAACACAATCCAGTATTCTTTCCTAGAGAATCCCAAGGACAGACGAGCCAGGTGGGCTACAGCTCTTAGGGTCACAAAGAGTCAGACACAACTAAAATGAATTATCATGCATGCAGAAGAAAAAGAGAGAAAAAAGGTGTGAGAAAATATTTGAGGAGATTATAGTTGAAAAGATCCCTCATAAGGGAAGGGAAATAGTCACCCAAATCCAGGAAGTCCAGAGTCCCATACAGTATAAACCCAAAGGAAAACATGCCAAGACACATATAAATTAAACTAATGAACTACAAAGCCACAGTCATCAAGACAGTGTGGTACTGGCACAAAGCCAGAAATATAGACCAATGGAACAGAATAGAAAGCCCAGAGATAAATCCACGAACCTATGGACACCTTATCTTCGACAAAGGAGGCAAGGATATACAATGGAAGAAAGACAACCTCTTTAACAAGTGGTGCTGGGAAAACTGGTCAACCACTTGTAAAAGAATGAAACTAGAACACTTTCTAACACCATACACAAAAATAAACTCAAAATGGATTAAACATTTAAATGTAAGACCAGAGACTATAAAACTCCTAGAGGAGAACATAGGCAAAACACTCTCCAACATAAATCACAGCTGGATTCTTTATGACCCACCTCCCAGAATATTGGAAATAAACGCAAAAATACACAAATGGGACCTAATTAAACTTAAAAACTTTTGCACAACAAAGGAAACTATAAGCAAGGTGAAAAGAAAGCCCTCAGATTGGGAGAAAATAATAACAAACGAAGCAACAGACAAAGGATTAATCTCAAAAATATACAAGCAACTCCTCAGCTCAATTCCAGAAAAATAAATGACCCAATCAAAAAATGGGCCAAAGAACTAAACAGACATTTCTCCAAAGAAGACATACAGATGGCTAACAAACACATGGAAAGATGCTCAACATCACTCATTATCAGAGAAATGCAAATCAAAACCACAATGAGGTACCATTACACGCCAGTCAGGATGGCTGCTATCCAAAAGTCTACAAGCAATAAATGCTGGAGAGGGTGTGGAGAAAAGGGAACCCTCTTACACTGTTGGTGGGAATGCAAACTAGTACAGCCGCTATGGAGAACAGTGTGGAGATTTCTTAAAAACTGGAAATAGAACTGCCATATGACCCAGCAATCCCACTTCTGGGCATATACACCGAGGAAACCAGATCTGAAAGAGACACGTGCACCCCAATGTTCATTGCAGCACTGTTTATAATAGCCAGGACATGGAAGCAACCTAGATGCCCATCAGCAGATGAATGGATAAGGAAGCTGTGGTACATATACACAATGGAATATTACTCAGCCATTAAAAAGAATTCATTTGAACCAGTCCTAATGAGATGGATGAAACTGGAGCCCATTATACAGAGTGAAGTAAGCCAGAAAGATAAAGACCATTACAGTATACTAACGCATATATACGGAATTTAGAAAGATAGTAATGATAACCCTATATGCAAAATAGAAAAAGAGACACAGATGTACAGTACAGACTTTTGGACTCTGTGGGAGAAGGTGAGGGTGGGATGTTTCAAGAGAACAGCATCAAAACATGTATATTATCTAGGGTGAAACAGATCACCAACCCAGGCTGGATGCATGAGACAAGTGCTCGGGCCTGGTGCACTGGGAAGACCCAGAGGAATCGGGTGGAGAGGGAGGTGGGAGGGGGGATCGAGATGGGGAATACATGTAAATCCATGGCTGATTCATGTCAATGTATGACAAAAACCACTACAATATTGTAAAATAATAATAATAAATTTAAAAAAATTAAACTAATGAAAATTAAACACAAAGAAAATATATTAAAAGTAGCAAAGAAAAAGCAACAGATAACATATAAGGGGATCCCAAAAAGGTTAACAGCTGATCTTTTAACAGAAATCTACTGGCTAGAAGAGAGTGGCAAGATATACTTAAAGTGATGAAAGGAATAAAAAAGCTACACCAAGATTATGCTATCCGGAAAGGATCTCATTCAGATTTTAAAGAGAAATAAAAATCTTTACAAATAAGGAAAAGTTAAGAGAATTCAGCACCATGGAACCAGCTTTACTGCAAATGCTAAAGGAACTTCTCTAGACAAGAAACACAAGAGAAATGAAAGACCCACAGAAACATTTAATACAAAGCATTAAAGTAAATGGTAATAGGATCATACATATCAATAATTACTTTAAATGTAAATGGACTAAATGCTCCAGCCAAAGACACAGATTGGCTGAGTGGATACAAAAACAAGACCCTTATATATTCTATCTACAAGAAACCCACTTCAGACCTAAAGAAACATACAGACTGAAAGAGACGTTCTGGTAAAAGACATACTATGAAAATGGAAATCAAAAGAAAGCAAGAGTAGTAATTATCATTAAACACAAAATAGGCTTTAAAGACCATTACAAGAGACAAGGAATGACACGACATTATAATCAAGGATCAATTCAAGAAGAAGATATAAGAAACATAAATCTATACGCACTCTGCATAGGAACACCTCAATACATAAGGCAAATACTAAAAACTATTAAAGGAAAAATTGACAGTAACATGGTAATAGTGGGGGACTTTAATAACTTACTCACAAAAATAAAAAATAAAAATTAAATAACTTACTCACATCAATGGACAGATCATCCAGACAGAAAATTAATAAGGAAACACAAGCTTTACATGATACATTGGACTGCAGGGAGATCCAACCAGTCCATCCTAAAGGAAATCACTTAAGAATATTCATTGGAAGGACTGATGCTGAAGCTGAAGCTCCAATACTTTGGCCACCTGATGCAAAGAACTGACTCATTGGAAAAGACCATGACACTGGGAAGATTGAAGGCAGGAGGAGAAGGGGATGACAGAGGATGAAATGGTTGGTGGCATCACCAGCTCAATGGACATGAGTTTGAGCAAGCTCCAGGAGCTAGTGAAGGATAAGGAAGCCTGGTACGCTGCAGTCCATGGGGTCACAAAGAGTCAAACCTGACTGAGAGACTGAACTGAACTGAACAGGGAAAAACACACACACACATACAAGCACATAGAGGCTAAGCAATATGCTCCTGATTAACCAACAGATCACTAAAGAAAAGGAAATCAAAATATACCTAGAAACAAATGACAATGAAAACATGACAACTCAGAACCTATGGGATGCACTAAAAACAGTGCTAAGAGGGATGTTTATAGCAATAAAAGCCTACCTCAAGAAATCAGAAAAACACTGAATAAACAATCTAACCTTACACCTAAAGCAGCAAGACAAGAAGAAAAAAAAAAACCCAAAGTTAGTAGGAGGAAAGAAATCATAAAAATCAGAGCCAAAATAAATGAAAAAGAAATAAAGGAGACAATACAAAATATCAATAAAACTAAAAGCTGGTTGAGAAAGTTGATGATCTATTAGCCAGAGTCATCAAGCAAAAAAGGGAGAAGATTAAAATCAAAAAAATTAGAAATTAAAAGAAGTTACAACAGACAATGCAGAAACAAAAAGATCATTTGAGACTACTACAAGCAACTACATGCCAATAAAATGGACATCCTGGAAGGAAAGGATGATTTCTTAGAAAAGTATAACCTTACAAGACTGAAGCAGAGCGCCAAAACATTGATGCTATTTTACTATTGTCCTAAAGAAGACTCCTGAGAGTCCCTTGGACAGCAAACAGATCAAACCAGGCAATCTTTAGGGAAATCAACCCTGAATACTTGCTGGATGCTGAAGTTGAAACTCCAGTATTTGGGTTATCTGATGCGAAGAGCTGACTCATTGCAAAAGTCCCTGATGCTGGGAAAGATTGAAGGCTGAAGGAGAAGAGGTTGTCAGAAGATGAGATGGAATGGACAGATGCAATGGACATGAACTTGGGCAAACTTTCCGGGATGGTGAGGGACAGAGAGGCCTGGCATGCTGCAGTCCATGGGGTCACAAAGAGTTGGACATGACTGGGCAACTAAACAACAACAAGATTAAACCAGGAAGAAATAGAAAATATGAACAGACCAATCACAAGTGTGGAAACTGAAACTGTAATAATTTTTTTTCCCAATAAACAAAAGCCTAACTCCCCATAGTTTCACAGGTGAATTCTACCAAAAGTTTATAGAAAAGTGAATACCTATCCTGCTCAAACTCTTTCAGAAAATTGCAGAGGACGGAAAACTTCCAAACTCATTCCACGAGGCCACAATCACTCTGACACAAAAAGCAGACAAAGACACTGCAAAAGAAAATTCCAGTCCAATATCACTGATGAATATAGAAGAGAAAATCTTCAACAAAATTCTAAAAACAGAATTCAACAACATATTAAAAAGGTCACACATCAAGATCAAGTGTGCTTTATCCCAGGGATGCAAGGATTATTCAATATATGCAAATCATTCAATGTGATACACCATATTAATAAATTGAAAGATGAAAACCATATAATCATCTGAATAGATGCAGAGAAAGCTTTTGACAAACTTCTACACCCATTTATGATAAAAACTCTCCAGAAAGTTTTCATAGAAGAACCTACCTCAACATAATAAAGGCCATATATTACAAACCCAGGCCAAACATTATCACCAGTGGTGAAAATCTGAAAGTATTTCAGGAATAAGACAAGGTTGCCCAATCTTGCCACTATTATTCAACACAGTTTTGGAAGTCCTAGCTTTGGCAATTGGTGATGAAAAATAAATAGGAATCCAGAATAAAGAAAAAAAAAAGAAATAAAGCTCTCACTGCATATGACATGATAGGATACATACAAAACCCTAAAGATGCTACCAGAAAATTATATCTAATCAATGGATGTCATAAAGTAACAGAATATTAAATTAATACACAGAAATCCCTTGCATTTCTATACACTAACAGTGAAAAATAAGAATAAGAAATTAAGGAAATATCCCATTCACCATTGCAGCAACAAAAAATAAAATACCTAGAAATAAACCTACCTAAAGAGACAAAAGACCTATATGCAGAAAACAATAAGGCACTGATGAAAGAAACTAAATACAACATAAATAGATGGAGAGATATGTCACGTTCTTGGATTGGAAGAATCGATATTGTGAAAATGACCGTACTACCCAAAGCAATCTACAGATTCAATGCACTCCCTATCAAACCACCAAAGTTATTTTTCACAGAAAATAGAAAAAAAAATTCACAATTTGTATGTAATGGAAACCACTCCAGTATTCTTGCCTGGAAAATCCCAGGACAGAGGAACCTGGCAGGCTACACAGCCCATGGGGTCTCAAAGAGTTGGACACAACTGAAATGACTGAGCACATTGAGCACATGTAAACACTAAAAACCCCAATAGACAAAGAAATCTTGAGAAAGAATAACAGAGCTGGAGGAATCAACTTTGCTGACTTCAGACTATGTTACAAAGCTGCAGTTGTCAAGACAGTATGGTACTGGTACAAAAAGAGAAATATGGACAAGATAAAAAGCCCAGCAATAAACCCATGAACCTATGGGCACCTTATCTTTGACAGAGGCAAGCATATACAATAGAGAAAAGACAGTCTCTTCAATAAGTGTTGCTGGGAAAACTGGAGAGCTATATGTAAAAGAATGAAACTAGAACATTCTTAACAGCATACAAAAAAAGTAAACTCAAAATGGATTAAAGACTTAAATGTAAGTCCAGAAATTAAAAATGTCTTAGAAGAAAACATAGGTAGTACACTCTTCGATGTAAATCAAAGCAAGAACCTTTTTGACCCACCTCTTGAGTAATGGATATAATAACAAAAATTAAAAAATAGGACCTGACTAAACTTAAAACCTTTTGTATAGCAGAAAACAATAAATAAGTTTAAAAGGACCCTCAAAATGAAAGAAAATAATTGCAAAGAATGCAACTGACAAGGAATTAGTCTCCAAAATATATAAGCAGTTCATACGGCTCAATATCAGAAAGCAAAGTGCCCAATCAAAAAAAAAGGGGGGGGGGGACAGAAGACCTAAACAGACATTTCTTCAAAGACATCAGAAGGCCTATAAACACATGAAAAGATGCTCAACATCACTAATTATTAGATAAACGCAAATCAACCTACAATGAGGTATCACCTCACACCAGTCAGAATGGTAAACATCAAGAAATCTACAAACAATAAATGATGTTGAGCATGTGGGGAAAATGGTACCCTCCTACACTGTTGATGGGAAGATAAAGTGATACAGTCATTATGGAGAACAGTGTGGAGATTCCTTAAAAATCTAGGAATAGATCTGCCACATGACCTGGCAATCCCACTACTGAGTATATACACTGAGAAAGCCACATTTCTAAAATAACACATGTACCCCAATGTCCATCGCAGGACTATTTTCAGTAGCCAGGACAAGGAAGCAACCTAGATGTCCATCGATAGATGAATGGATAAAGAAGTTGTGGTACATATACACAATGGAATATTGCTCAGTCATAAAACAACTGCATTTGAGTCAGTTTATACAGAGTGAAGTAAGTCAGAAAGAGAAAGATAAATATCACATGCTAACACATATATATGGAATCTAGAAAGATGGTACCAAGGAACTTATTTGTAGGGCATCAATGGAGAAACAGACTAATGGACTCAGGGAGAGGGGAGGAATGGGTGAGATGTATGGAGAGAGAATCAAGAAAACTTACATTACCATATGTAAAATAGATAGCCAATGGGAATTTTCTGTATGTCTCAGGAAACTCAAACAGGGGATCTATGTCAACCTAGAGGGGCGGGATGGGGATGGAGATGGGAGGGATGTTCAAGAGGGAGGGGATATATGTATACCTATAGCTGATTCATGTTGAGGTTTGACAGAAAATAACAAAATTCTGTAAAGCAATTATCCTTCAATAAAAAAAAATAAATATTTTTTTAAAAGAGGACATATCTCTCTATTCATTTTATGAGTTTAATATAACTATCACACAAAAGATACAAAAGTCAAAATTTTAAAGTGAAAATGCAACCATTTTCAATCATGAACACAGTTATTTTTTAAAAAGCAAACAAAATATAATAATATTATATCAATAAAAAATAAATCATATTATAGATGCAAAAATCCTGAGCAAAATACTAGCAAAGTAGCTCTAATAAAATATTAAAAGATTCATATACCATAATAAAGTAGGATTTATCTCAGAGATGCAAGGATTCTTCAATATCTGCAAATCAATGTGACATACTACATTAACAAAATGAAAAAAAAAAAAACTGTATGATCATCTCAATAGATGCAGAAAATGCTTTTGATAAAATTCAACATCCATTTATAATTTTAAACATCTCTCCAGAAAGTAGGCATAGATGGAATCTACCTCAATATAGTAAAATCCATATATGACAAACCCATTTCATACTCAATGGTGAAGAGCTGAAAGTATTTCCTCTAATATCAAAAAAAGACAAGGATTCCCATTCTTGTCACTTTTATTAAACATGGTTTTGGAAATCCTATCCACAACAGAAAAGGAAAAAAAAAACATGTTATCAAATATAAAAAAGAAGTAGCAAAATTGTCACTGTTTGTAAATAACATGATACTATATATAGAAAACTCTAAAGGTACCACTGGAAAACTACTGGAGCTCATCAATGAATCAGGTAAATTATAGAACACAAAATTAATATACAGAAATCTGTTGATTTCTATATACTATACATACTATACATATATAATTATAGTAATTATTACAGTGCAGTATTTTCAGAAATATAGATCAGAACCCAGAGACCCACACCAGTAGGAGAGAGTTGATATTTAACCAAAAGGCAAAAATAATTCTACAATTACACAACTTGGTATATGATGCTAGACCAATTTAACATACATAAGCATATGAAAAGAACCTAAGCCTAAGTCTAACATCTTGAACAAAAAATAACTCAAAATGTTTTATGCACTTAAAGAAAAGTGAAGTGCTCAGTTGTGTCTGACTCTTTGTGACCCCATGGATTGTAGCTTACAAGGCTCCTCCATCCATGGAATTTTCCAGGCAAGAGTACTGGAGTGGGTTGCCATTTCCTTCTCCAGAGGATCTTCCCCACCCAGGGATCAAACCCAGGTCTCTTGCATTGCAAGCAGATGCTTTTACCATCTGAGCGACCAGGGAAGAAATAAAGATATAAAACTCTTAGGGAAAAATAAGAAAAATCTTCAGCATATAGAGATAAGCAAAAAGTTCTCTATAAAAGGACTGTAAAAAGGATGAAAACAAGTGATGGACTTACAAGGAAATATTTTAAATATTTGAAAATCATATATCCAACAAAAAGCTAATATCTAGTCTATGTAGGTGTCCAAACTCAACAGTTAAAAAAATAAAAATAAAAATCCTAGTAGAAAAATGGGCAAAGAAATTTTAACTGAAGAGGATATATAAATGGCAAATAAGCACTAGAAAATATAACATTCCTTAAAGAAATTTAAATTAAAACACATCATTATAGGTGTGAGGTGGGATTTGAATCCAGTCTGGTGGAGGGGACAGAGGCTGGGGCTCCCACCTGGGTGGGAAGGTTCTTTCCCGGCGAGAAGCACAGCCTGATATGCAGGTCCTTCTCCAGGCATCTGGGCGGCAGCAGTGGTGGGGTGGGGGAGGGTTGTCTGCCCTACTGGGCAATAGCCCAGGCCAATTCTCTCTCTCTCTCCCCACCTCACTTCCTGACTCCAGGATTCAGAAGGAGCTAGTGAACATCACTTTAGACCCTCCACCCTAGAAATTTTAAATAATATAATGAAATAAAGTTATACCACTACACACTTATCAAAATGGCTAAAATTAAAAACCATTGAAAAAAAATCGACTTCTAGTTATAATGAGAAACTGGATCAAACACATTGCTGGTGGGAATATAAAATGCTACTCTGGAAAGCATTTTGGCTGTGCCTTATAAATTTAAGCATGTAGTTAACATAAAATGTAACTATTACACTTTGATAATTTATCCCAGAGAAATAAAAACGTGTGTTCACACAAAACCTGTAGACAAATGCCCTTTGTGATGTTATTTGTAAGGCCAGAAACCTTGAAGAAAACTGTATGTCTTTAAACAAGTAAATGGCTAAACAAACTATGATATATCCATACAGTCGAATATTCTTTGGCAATAATAAGGAGCAAACTAGTAATAAGTGAAATGACTTAGATGAATCTCCAGCAAACTATGATGACTGAAAAAAGACAATCTCAAAAGGTCATACACTGTACAGTTTCATTTATAAAACATTCTTGACATAACAAAATTATAAAAAGAGAACTTATTCATGATTACTGGGCATTAGGCATGGGGTGGTGGTAGGTATTTGAAGGACACTGAGTATAGTTACAAAAGGCTACCGAAGGGATACTTGTCATGATAGAACTCCTTTTTACTTTAAGAAATCCCATGTATTTGGAAGTTAAATGTCTACTTTTAAATGATGGGAGTATTTTAGAAGCCATAAGAAGGAAAATTAGAAAATATTTGTAGTAGAATAAAAATGAAAAGAGAGTTTATCAGAATTTGTTGCATGCAGCTGAAGCTGCTCAATGCAATTAAATACACTGTGGAGTCTTGAGTAAGGTATGAAAACAAGTAATGGACACTAGCATACAATCCTGTGAAATTTGAACAAAATTTTTACTTTAGTTAATAATATTGAATAACATGTTAATTTCTAGTTTGTTTGGTTTTTAAAGATAATGTTTCCTTATATTCTCAGAATTCAATTAGAAATTTCAAGCCTCATTCAAATTTTAAAAAAATAACTAAGATACATCCAACCTGGACTGGCGATCTGTGCACTGGGATGACCCAGAGGGATGGGATGGGGAGGGAGGTGGAAGGGGGGTTCAGGATGGGGAACACATGTAAATCCATGGCTGATTCATATCAATATATGGAAAAAACCACTACAATATTGTAAAGTAATTAGCCTCCAACTAATAAAAATAAATGGAAAAAAAAGATAACAAATTTTCTAGATTTTTAGCAGAAATAGATGGCAGATACATGGAACTGTATCAAAGTTTTGAGTGAATATAAATTAGAATTCTAGCATTCTAGTCATACAAAGTCCAGCAAGTCAAATTGAAATGCCATAATTTTTTTAGCTAGGCAAAAATTCATAAATCTTATACACACACACACACACACACACACACACACACTATTTTTGTGTATATGTATACCAGTGCTTTTCTACTACACTTGATAAAGCCTTGAGAAAAAAAAAAAAACAAAAAAAAGAGATGGAGAAATTGGAAAACATAAACTAATTGAAATGAGAATACTGAATATGAAATAGCAAAAGTGAAACGAAGTAGATAAAAGTAAAAGATTATCATATGCTTTAGTTGTTTTTAAACAGAGCTACTCATTAGAAACACATCTGGAGCTTTGGAGAAAAAAGGCAATACCTGGGCATTTGTATTTTTCAAAAACATTTCAAGATAATTCTGATATGCACTTGGATTTTAAAAAGTGATTACAACTTTTTCTACTAAGTGGTAGTTTTAGTGATACAGAATTCTATTATTTTCTGTTGGTTAAATGTTTACTCCCTGGAAGAAAAGCTATGACAAACCTAGACAGCATATTAAAAAGCAGAGACATTACTTTGCTGCCAAAGATTTCTATAGTCAAAGCTATGATTTTTCCTGTAGTCATGTACGGATGTGAGAGTTGGACCATAAAGAAGGCTGAACACCAAAGAATTGATGCTTTTGAGATCTGGTGTTGAAGAAGACTCTTGAGAGTCCCTTGAACTGCAAGGAGATCAAACCAGTCAATCCTAAGGGAAATCAGCCCTGAATATTCATTGGAAGTACTGATGCTAAAGCTGAAACTCCAATACTTTGGCCACCTGATGCAAAAAACCAATTCATTAGAAAAGATCCTGATGTTGGGAAAGACTAAAGGCAGGAGGAGAAGGGGATGACAGAAGATGAGATGGATGGATGGCATCACCAACTTGATGGACATGAGTTTGAACAAGCTCCAGGAGTTGGTGATGGACAGGGAAGCCTGACATGCTGCAGTGCATGGGGTTACAAAGAGTCGGACATTATTGAGCGACTGGAGTGAACTGAACTGAAACATAATATAATGGTGTTAAGTGAATAATAGTTACATAATCACAAAAGTAAAAGATGTTTATCAGTTTTCAATAACTATATACAATTTGAAGGGTTAAGTAGAGTGATGTAGTAAGTGGGTGTGCATACATACACATGTTTTTATCTGCTCAGCCAGTCTATTCTTTTGGTTGGTGCATTTAATCCATTTACCTTTAAGGTCGTTATCAATATGACTGATCCTATTATTTTCTTAATTGTTTTGGGTTTATTGTGCTAGGTCTTTTCCTTCTCTTGTGTTTCCTCCCTAGAGATGTTCCTTCAGCATTTGTTGTAAAGCTGATTTGGTGGTGCTGAAGCTAACTTGCCTATCTGAAAAGCTTTTGATTTATCCAATAAATCTGAAGGAGAGTCTTGCCAGGTAGAATATTCTTGGTTCCAGGTTCTTCTTTTCCACAACTTTAAATATACTGTGTTGTCCCTTTCTGGATTGTAGAGTTTCTGTTGATAAATCAGCTGATAGCTCGATGGGAGTTCCCTTGTATGTTATTTGCCATTTCTCCCTTGTTGCTTTTAATATTTTACCTTTGTCTTTAATTTTTATCAGTTTGATTACTATGTGTCTTGGTGTATTCCTCCTTGGGTTCATCCTGCCTGGGACTCCCTGCACTTCTTTTTTTCCCCATTTATTTTTATTAGTTGGAGGCTAATTACTTTACAATATTGTAGTGGTTTTTGCCATACATTGACATGAATCAGCCATGGATTTACATGTATTCCCCATCCCAATCCCCCATCCCACCTCCCTCCCCACCCCATCCCTCTGGGTCTTCCCAGTGCACCAGCCCCAAGCACTTGTCTCATGCATCCAACCTGGGGTGGTGATCTGTTTCACCCTTGATAATATACATGTTTCAATGCTGTTCTCTCAAAACATCCCACCCTCACCTTCTCCCACAGAGTCCAAAAGTCTGTTCTGTACATCTGTGTCTCTTTTTCTGTTTTGCATATAGGGTTATCGTTACCATCTTTTTAAATTCCATATATATGCATTCCCTGCACTTCTTGGACTTGATTGACTATTTCCTTTCTTATGTTAGGGATGCTTTCAGTAATTATCTCTTCAAATATTTTCTAGGGTCCTTTCTCTCTTCTCTTTCTGGGACCCCTACCTATAGTGTGAATGCTGGTGAGTTTAATAATGTCCAGAGGTCTCTTAGGCTATCTTAATTTTTTTTTTTCATTCATTTTTTTCTATATTCTGTTCCTTGGAAGTGATTTCCACCATTCCATCCTCCAGGTCACTTGTCCCTTCTTCTGCCTCAGTTATTCTGCTATTGATTCCTTCTAGTGTATTGTTCATCTCTGTTTGTTCTTTAGTTCTTTTAAGTCTTCAGTAAACACTTCTTGCATCTTCTCCATTATTTTCCCAAGATCCTGGATCATCTATGTGTGTGTGTGTGTGTGTGTGTGTGTGTGTGTGTTTTGTTTTAGTTGCCATGGGATTGTGGTTCTTCTTGCTCTTTCTATCTACCCTCTGGTGGATGTGGCTAAGAGGCTTGCGTAAGCTTCCTGGTTAGAAGGAAGCTCATCAGTCCTGATGAGAAGAACTGGCAATAGGAAAAACTGGGCCTTGCTCTGGTGTGCAGGGCTGTGCTTAGTAAAACTTTAATCCAATTATCTACTGATGGGTGGAGTTGGGCTCTCTCCCTGTTAGCTGTTTAGCCTGAGGTGACCCAGCCCTGAGGTCTACAGGGTCTCTGACAGGATTAATGGTGACCTCCAAGAGGACTGATGCCAAGAGACATATTGCAAGACTGCTGCTGCCAGTACCCCCAACCACATGGCAAGCCACTGTTGACCCACACATCCATAGGAGACCCTCCAACACTAGCAGATAGGTCTGGTTCAGTCTCCTATGGGGTCATTTCTCCTTTTCCCTGAGCCTTGCCATTCACAAGATTCTGTTTGTACCCTCCAGGAATGGAGTCTGTTTCTCCCAGTCCTGTGGAAATCCTGTAATCAAATCCTACTGGCCTTCAAAGGCAGATTCCCTTGGGATACACAGTCCTTTTGCTCTGGATCCCCAGGCTGAGAAGCCTGAATGACATAAGGCTCAGAATTTTCACAACAGTAGAACTTCTTTGGTATTTCTGTTATCCAGCCTGTGGGTCACCCACCCAGCTGGTATGGGATTTGATTTTATTGCATTAGTGCCCCTCCTCCCATCTCGTTTTGGCTTCTTCTTTGTCTTTGGGCATGGGGTATTTTTTTTTTATGGCTTCCAGCATTCTGCTGTCAATAGTTGTTCAACAGTTAGTTGCAATTTTGGTGCTCTTGCAGGAGAAAATGAGCACACGTCCTCCTACTCCATCATCTTGAACCCTAGTGATAGAAATCTTACGTATCTTATCTGTATCCATGTCAATATCATGGTTGTGATAATTATATGGCATTTTTGCAAGATGTTACCTTTGGAGAAACTGAGTAAAAGGAACTTGGGATGTCTGTTATTTCTGAAAACTGTATGTGAATCTGTTATCTTTTAATAAAAAGTTTAATATATATAGCTTTTGAAAACATAAATTTTGTCATCTAAAGAAGATTTTTTATAAAAGTGAAAATCCATTGTTTTAAAAATTATACAACTTTACTGAAAAGCATTGCAGAAGATGTCAAAAAAATTGACAGATATATTCGTTGTGATAGCTGGTCATTGGTATTGAAGTTGAGATGGAAGTTCTTTAGAGTATGCCAAATCTCTATAGTTTATCATATAGGTTAAATATAATTTCTGTAAAACTTCATTCAGTTATTTAATGGAACTCTATAAGCTGGTTGTATGACTTAACTTTACATAGAGAAATGATTGACCAAAAACAGACAAGATACTCCTCATGAAGTACAAAGTGGAGATATTAAGGCATGTTTGTAGGTGATGGAAATAATGCAGTGTGAAAGACCATGAGAAGTAAACAGCTTGTTGCAAAAGGGAAGTTTTGTGAAGGTTAAAGTGGAGCATAGGTGTAGAGATTTACTTCTACCCAATGTAACAGCAGGAGGAAAGGCAGAGAGTGTGGGTAGAGGGTAACCTAGGTGAGTCAGTTTGGTGGTGAGATGTGGAGGGAAAAGATAAGATGTGAGGAGGGAGTTGCTGGATTTTTGAAGAGAGAAAATTCTTGATCACACATGTCTGTCAATTATTTGTGCCCCCCACTACTCAGGAATCTTTATAAAAGCAGATACAATATATGATGTATCTTAGAAGAAATTTGGTATATTAGTAGACAATTTACTGGTTGTGTGACTTTCAACAAATCATTCATCTCTCTAAGCCTCAACTTTCTCATTTTTAAAATAGCAATAAAACATGTGCCTCCTCATAGGTTGTTCTGAGTATTAAATGAAACAATGTATGTTATGGTGCTTAAAGTGGTGCTTCTATGAGTGCTAAGTCGCTTCAGTCATATTTGACTCTGTGTTACCCTATGGACTATAGCCCCCCCAGGCCCCCCTATCTGTGGGGATTATCCAGACAAGAATACCGGAGTGGGTTGCCATGCTCTTCTCCAGCTGATCTTCCCAGCCCAGGGATCGAACTCACCTCTCTTATGTCTCCTACATTGGCAGGTGACTTTACTGCTAGTGCCACCTGGGAAGCCCAAAGTGGTGCTTGGCATATAGTGAAAGTGACAGTGTTAGCCACTCAGTCGTGTTTGACTCTTTGCAACCCCATGGACTGTAGATCACCAGGCTACAGTGTCCAGGTACACACCAGGCTACTCTGTCCATGGAATTCTCCAGACTAGAATACTGGAGTGGGTAGCCATTCCTTTCTCAAGGGAATCTTCCAGACCCAGGGATTGAATCCACGTCTTCTGCATTGCAAGCAGATTCTTTACCATCTGAGCCACCAGGGAAGCCCATTTGGCATGTAGAAAGCATTCAATTATTTTTAGTTATTTGTGCAGAGCAGGCTAATTTTTAGAGCATGACTGAATAAATTAAATACCCTCAAGATCTTCAATTAGAACTGTCCTTAAGACAGGACAGGTTTTAGCTTCAAAGATCTGGCTGCTAGAAAAACTATCCATAGAAGGTATACAAGCTTAAACCCACTTTCCTCTATTCTCAGGCATAATGGGTCTGGATTCCAAAAGATTTAGAGACATTCCTGAGCATACTTAGATAATGGAGTTCAGGAAACTAAGAAAGAATTCAGACAACATCTTAAGCTCAGAACAAAGTGTCAATAAGAAGTAGACTATCAGAAGTTTAAGTGAATTTTGTGAAGATAGTATCTGAGATTGGATTAACATCAGACAGCACCTGAAAGATACCATCTCTGGCACTATATTCAGTAGGCCAATAAGAAGACATTTTAAATCATAAGCTCTTTTCATTTTTTTTATGAGATATTGATTTCTTTTTTAATTTCTTTTATTTTTTTTTAATTTCAATTGGAGGCTAATTACAATATTGTGGTGGTTTTTGCCATATATTCACATGAATCAGCCATGGGTGTACATGTGTTCCCCATCCTGAACCTCTCTCCTGCCTCCCTCCCCCCACCCCCCATCCTTCAGGGTCATCCCAGTGCACCAGCCCTGAGCACCCTGTCTCATGCATCAAACCTGGACTGGTGATCTATTTCACATATAATAATATACATGTTTCAATGCTATTTTCTCAAATCATCCCACCCTTGCCTTCTCCCACAGAGTCCAAAAATCTACTCTACATGTGTGTCTTTTTCGCTGTCTCGCATATAGGGTCATCGTTACCATCTTTCTAAATTCCATATATGTGCATTAACATATTGTATTTGTGTTTTTCTTTCTGACTTATTTCACTCTATATAAAAAACTTCAGTTTCATCCACCTCATTAGAACTGGTTCAAGTACATTCTTTTTAATAGCTGAGTAATATTCCATTGTTATATGTACCACAGCTTTCTTATCCATTCATCAGCCAATGGACATCTAGGTTGCTTCCATGTCCTGGCTAATGTAAACAGTGCTGTGATGAACATTGGGGTACATGTGTCTTTCAGTTCTGATTTCCTTGGTATGTATGCCCAGCAGTGGAATTTCTGGGTCATATGGCAGTTCTATTTGCAGTTTTTTAAGGAATCTCCACCAACTTCTCCATAGTTGCTGTACTACTTTCCATTCCCAGCAACAGTGTAAGAGGGTTCCCTTTTCTCCACACCCTCTCCAGCATTTATTGCTTGTAGACTTTTGGATAGCAGCCATTCTGACAGGCATGAGATGGTACCTCATTGTGGTTTTGATTTGCATTTCTCTGATAATGAGTGATGTTGAGCATCTTTTCATGTGTTTGTTAACCAATTGTAAATCTTCTTTGGAGAAATGTCTGTTTAGTTCTTTGGCCCATTTTTTGATTTGGTCACTTATTTTTCTGGAATTGAGCTGCAGGTGTTGCTTGTATATTTTTGACATTAATTCTTTGAAAGTTGCTTTATTTGCTATTATTTTCTCCCATTTGGAAGGCTGTCTTTTCACCTGGCTTATAGTTTCCTTCGTTGTGAAAAAACTTTAAAGTTTAATTAGGTACAATTTGTTTATTATTGCTTTTATTTCCATTACTCTGGAAAGTGGGTCATAGAGGATTCTGCTGTGATTTACGTCACAGAGTGTTTTGCCTATGTTTTCCTCTAGGAGTTTTATAGTTCCTGGTCTTATATTTAGACTTTTAATGCATTATGAGTTCATTTTTGTGTATGGTGTTAAAAGTGTTATAGTTTCATTCTTTTACAAGTGGTTGACCAGTTTTCCCAGAACCAATTGTTAAAGAGATTGTCATTCTCCATTGTATATTCTTGCCTCCTTTGTCAAAGATAAGGTGTCCAGAGGTGCATGAATTTGTCTCTGGGCTTCCTATTTGTTTCATTGATCTATGTTTCTGTCTTTGTGCCAGTACACACTGTCTTGATGACTGTGGCTTTGTAGTAAAGCCTGAAGTCGGGCAGGTTGATTCCTCTAGTTCCATTCTTCTTTCTCAAGATTGCTTTGGCTATTCGAGGTTTTTTGTATTTCTATACAAATTTTGAAATTATTTATTCTAGTTCTCTGAAAAATACCATTGGTAGCTTGATAGGGATTGCATTGAATCTATACATTGCTTTGGGTAATATACTCATTTTCACTATATTGATTCCTCCAATCCATGAACATGGTATATTTCTCCATCTATTTGTGTCATCTTTGATTTCTTTCATCAGTGTTTTATAGTTTTCTATATATAGGTCTTTTGTTTTTAGGTACATTTATCCCTAAGTATTTTATTCTTTTCGTTGCAATGGTGAATGTATTGTTTCCTTAATTTCTCTTTCTGTTTTCTCATTGTTAGTTTATAGGAATGCAAAGGATTTCTGTGTGATAACTTTATATCCTGCAATTTTACTATATTCATTGATTAGGCTCTAGTAATTTTCTGGCAGAGTCTTTAGGGTTTTCTATATAGAGGATCATGTTATCTGCAAACAGTGAGAGTTTTACTTCTTCTTTTCCTATCTGGATTCCTTTTATTTCTTTTTCTTCTCTGATTGCTGTGGCTAAAACTTCCAAAACTATGTTGAATAGTAGTGGTGAGAGTGGGCATCCTTATCTTGTTCCTGACTTTAGGGGAAATGCTTTCCGTTTTTCACCATTGAGAACAATGTTTGCTGTGGGTTCATCATATATGGTTTTTATTATGTTGAGGTATGTTCCTTCTATGCCTGCTTTCTGGAGGGTATTTTTTTTTATCATAAATGGATGTTGGATTTTGTCAAAGGTTTCTCTGCATCTATTGAGATAATCATATGGTTTCTATCTTTCAATTTGTTAATGTGGTGTATCACATTGACTGATGTGTGAATACTGAAGAATCCTTGCATCCCTGGGATAAAGCCCACTTCGTCATGAGGTATGAACATTTTAATATGCTGTTGGATTCTGTTTGCTAGAATTTTGTTGATTTTTGCATCTATGTTCATCAATGATATTGGCCTGTAGTTTTCTTTTTTTCTGGCATCATTGTCTGCTTCTGGTATTTGGGTGACAGTGGCCTCACAGAATAATTTTGGAAGATTACTTTCCTCTACAATTTTCTGGAAGAGTTTGAGTAGGATATGTGTTAGCTCTTCTCTAAATTTTTGGTAGAATTCATCTGTGAAGCCATCTTGTCCTGGGCTTTGTTTGTTGGAAGATTTCTGATTACAGTTCCGATTTCTGTGCTTATGATGTGTCTTCTAAGATTTTCTATTTCTCCCTGGTTCAGTTTTGGAAAGTTATACTTTTGTAAGAATTTGTCCATTTCTTCCAAGTTGTCCATTTTATTGACATATAGTTGCTGATAGTAGTCTCTTATGATCTTTTGCATTCTGTATTGTCTGTTGTGATTTCTCCATTTTCATTTCTAATTTTGTTGATTTGATTCTTCTCCCTTTTTTTCTTGATGAGCCTGGTTAATGGTTTGTCTATTTTATTTAACTTCTCAAAGAAACAGCTTTTAGCTTTGTTTATTTTGGCTACGGTCTCCTTTATTTCTTTTGCATTTATTTCTGCCTTAATTTTTATGACTTCTTTCCTTCTACTAACCCTGGGGTGCTACATTTATTCTTTTTCTAGTTGATTTAGGTGTAAAGTGAGGTTATTTATTTGATTTTTCTCCTGTTTCTTGAGGTGAGTTTGTAATGCTATGAACCTTCCCCTTACCACTGCTTTTACTGAATCCCATAGGTTTTGGGTTGTGTTTTGGTTTTTTTTTTCATTTATTTTTATTAGTTGTAGGCTAATTACTTTACAATATTGTAGTGGTTTTTGCCATACATTGACATGAATCAGCCATGGATTTACATGTGTTCCCCATCCCGATCCTCCCTCCTACCTCCCTCTCTACCCGATCCCTCTGGGTCTTCCCAGTGCAGCAGCCCTGAGCACTTGTCTCATGCATCCAACCTGGAGGGGTGGTCTGTTTCACCCTTGATAGTATACATGTTTCAATGCTATTCTCTCAGAACATCCCACCCTCGCCTTCTCCCACAGAGTCCCAAAGTCTGTTTTGTACATCTGTGTCTCTGTTTCTGTTTTGCATATTGGGTTATCGTTACCATCTTTTTAAATTCCATATATATGCGTTAGTATACTGTATTGGTCTTTATCTTTCTGGCTTACTTCACTCTGTATAATGGGCTCCAGTTTCATCCATCTCATTAGAACTGATTCAAATGAATTCTTTTTAATGGCTGAGTAATATTCCATTGTGTATATGTACCATAGCTTCCTTATCGATTCATCTGCTGATGGACATCTAGGTTGCTTCCATGTCCTGGCTATTATAAACAGTGCTGCAATGAACACTGGGGTGCATGTGTCTCTTTCAGATCTAGTTTCCTTGGTGTGTATGCCCAGAAGTGATATTGCTGGGCCATATGGCAGTTCTATTTCCAGGTTTTTAAGGAATCTCCACACTGTTCTCCATAGTGGCTATACTAGTTTGCATTCCCACCAACAGTGTAAGAGGGTTCCCTTTTCTCCACACCCTCTCCAGCATTTATTGCTTGTAGACTTTTGGATAACAGCCATCCTGACTGGTGTGTAATGGTACCTCATTGTGGTTTTGATTTGCATTTCTCTGATAATGAGTGATGTTGAGCATCTTTCCATGTGTTTGTTAGCCATCTGTATGTCTTCTTTGGAGAAATGTCTGTTTAGTTCTTTGGCCCATTTTTTGATTGGGTCATTTATTTTTCTGGAATTGAGCTGAGGAGTTGCTTGTATATTTTTGAGATTAATCCTTTGTCTGTTGCTTCATTTGTTATTATTTTCTCCCAATCTGAGGGCTTTCTTTTCACCTTGCTTATAGTTTCCTTTGTTGTGCAAAAGCTTTTAAGTTTAATTAGGTCCCATTTGTGTATTTTTGCGTTTATTTCCAATATTCTGGGAGGTGGGTCATAGAGGATCCTGCTGTGATTTACGTCGGAGAGTGTTTTGCCTATGTTCTCCTCTAGTAGTTTTATAGTTTCTGGTCTTACATTTAGATCTTTAACCCATTTTGAGTTTATTTTTGTGTATGGTGTTAGAAGGTGTTCTAGTTTCATTCTTTTACAAGTGGTTGACCAGTTTTCCCAGCACCACTTGTTAAAGAGGTTGTCTTTCTTCCATTGTATATCCTTGCCTCCTTTATCGAAGATAAGGTGTCCATAGGTATGTGGATTTATCTCTGGGCTTTCTATTCTGTTCCATTGATCTATATTTCTGGCTTTGTGCCAGTACCATACTGTCTTGATGACTGTGGCTTTGTAGTAGAGCCTGAAGTCAGGCAGGTTTCACTTTCATTTTTCCTATGTACATTTGGCTTCTTCTGTGATTTGTTGATTATTCAGAAGTGTGTGGTTTTGCCTCCATATGTTTGTATTTTTAATAGTTTTTTTGTCCTGTAATTGACATGTAATCAGCACATTGTGATTAGAAAAGATACTTGAGATGATTTCAATTTTTTATGAATTTACCAAGGCTAGGTTTATGGCCCAGGATATGATCTGTCTTGGAGAAGGTTTTGTGTGTACTTGAGGGAAAGCTGAAATTCTTTGTTTTAGTGTGAAAGGTCCTATAGATATCAATTAGGTCTAACTGGTCCATTGTATCATTTAAAGTTTGTGTTTCATTGCTAATTTTCTGTTTAAGTCATCTATCCATAGGTGTGAGTGGGGTATTAAAGTCTCCCACTATTATTGTGTTACTGTTAATTTCCCCTTTCATACTTGTTAGCATTTGCCTTACATATTGAGGTGGTCCTATGTTGGGTGCATATATATTCATAATTGCTATATCTTCTTCTTGGATTGATCCTTTCATCTTTATGTAGTGTCCTTTGTCTCTTTCCATGGCCTTTTTTCAAAGTCTATTTTATCTGATATGAGTATTGCTACTCCTGCTTTCTTTTGGTCTCCATTTGCATGAAATATTTTTTTCCATCCCTTCACTTTCAGTCTGTTATGTGTCCCTAGGTTTGATGTGGGTCTCTTGTAGACAACATATATAGGGGTCTTGTTTCTGTATCCATTCATCCAGTCTTTGTCTTTTGGTTATGGCATTCAACCCATTTGCATTTAAAGTAAGTATGATCCTATTGCCATTTAGTTTGTTGCTTTGGGTTTGAGTTTATAAACTTTTTCTGAGTTTCCTGTCTAGAGAAGATCCTTTCACATTTGTTGAAGAGCTGGATTGGTGGTGCTGAATTCTCTCAGCTTTTGCTTGTCTGTAAAGCTTTGGATTTCTCCTTCATATTCGAATGAGATCCTTGCTGGGTATAGTAATCTGGGTTGTAGGTTTTTCTCTTTCATCACTTTAAGTATGTCCTGTCATTCCCTTCTGCTTAAAGAGTTTATATTGAAAGATCAGCTATTATCCTTATGGGAATCCCCTTGTGAGTTATTTGTTGTTTTTCCCTTGCTGCTTTTAATATTTGTTCTTTGTGTTTGATCTTTATTAATTTGATTAATATGTGCCTTGGGGTGTTTCACCTTGGGTTTATCCTGTTTGGGACTCTCTGGGTTGCTTGGACTTGGGTGGCTATTTCCTTCCCCATTTTAGGGAAGTTTTCAACTATTATCTCCTCAAGTATTTTCTCATGCCCTTTCTTTTTGTCTTCTTCTTCTGGGACTCCTATGATTCAAATGTTGGGGTGTTTAACATTGTCCCAGAGCTCTCTGAAGTTGTTCTCATTTCTTTTAATTCTTTTTTTTTTCTTTTTTCCTCTCTGCTTCATTTATTTCCACCATTTTATCTTATACTTCACTTATCCTATCTTCTGCCTCAGTTATTCTCCTGTTGGTTCCCTCCAGAGTGCTTTTGACCTCAGTTATTGCATTATTCATTATTGATTGACTCTTTTTTATGTCTTCTAGGTCCTTGTTAAACTTTTCTTGCATCTTCTCAATCTTTGTCTCAGACTATCTGTAACTCTATTCTGTTTTCAAGATTTTGGGTCATTTTTACTGTCATTATTCTGAATTATTTTTCAGGTAGACTCCCTATCTCCTCCTTGTTTGTTTGGTTTGGTGGGCTTTTATCATGTTCCTTTACCTGCTGAATATTTCTCTGCCTTTTCATCTTGTTTAAGTTGCTGTGTTTGGGGTGGCCTTTCTGTATGCTGGAAGTTTGCAGTTCCTCTTTATTGTGGAGGTTCCTCCCTGTGGATGAGGTTGGACGAATGGCTTGTCAAGGTTTCCTGGTTAGGGAAGCTTACGTCGGTGTTCTGTTGGGTGGAGCTAGATCTCTTCTCTCTGGAGTGTAATGAAGTGTCCAGTAATTAGTTTTGAGGTGTCTATGGGTTTGGTGTGACTTGTGGCCGCCTATATTCTTGCTGTCAGGATTGTGTTCCTGCATTGTTGGAGAATTATCTTGGAATGTCTTGTTCTGAAACTTTTTGGCTTTTGAGTGGAGCTTGGTTTCAGTGTAGGAATGGAGGCTTTTGGATGAGACTTTGTCGATTACTGTTCCCTGAAATCAGGAGTTTCCTGGTGTTCTCAAGTTTTGAATTTAAGCCTCCTGCCTCTGGCTTTCAGTCTTATTCTTACAGTAGCCTCAAGACTTCTCCACCCATACAGCACCAATGATAAAACATCTAGGCTAATGGTGAAAAGATTCTCCATGGTGAGGAACACCCAGAGAGTTTCACAGAGTTACATGGAGAAGTGAACAGGGAGGAGGGAGATAGAGCTGACCAGGAGGAGAGGAAGGGGAGTCAAAAGGAGGGAGGCCAATCTAGCCAGTGATCAGTTCCCTAAGTGCTCTCCACAGCCTGGAACACCCAAAGAGATTCACAGGTTTAAGTAGAGAAGAGAAGGGGGAGGGAGGAAATATAAGTGACCTGGGGGAGAAAAAGGAGAGTCAAAAGGGGAGATAGCAATCAATCCAGTACTCACACTCCTAAGTAAAAATGGGTACTGAAGATTGGATTCTTAAAGGTACAAAATTTATAACAAATACCAAAAAGCAAAGATTACAAATCTAGACTAGAAGTTAGACTCTCAAAAATACAATATTTAAAAAACAAAACAAAATCGCAAAAATTATAAATATAAATATAAATATATATATATATATGAAATTTGCTTTAAAAATAGGGTGTTTTTTGAAAGGTAATAGTAGGTTTTAAAAATGAAAATTAAAGGAGTAATAAATAACTTAAAAATGAAAAAAATTAAAAAATGATAATAGTAAAATATATCTAGGAATTTCTCTGGAGCCGTTGAGGGCAGTGTGGGGTCAGTTCAGTTTCAGATAGTTTCTTGTTTCAGCTTAACTTCTTCTTAAGGTCTATAGGTCCCTTCCAATGTAGCCAATGCTAACTACAGGGTTTTAATCCATTGCACCTGTCACTTCCAAAGCAGTTCCCTCTTCTTTGTTTATTTTGGCTTCCACTCTTTGCAAGTCTCTTCAGTATGTAACTTCTGCCCTGACACAAGGGGGTGAAGGTGGTCATTTATTTAGGCTCACTTCGGTTTTGCTGTGGGGAGGGAGGAACACTGCAAACAAATATCACTGGCGTGTGTGGGAGTGCTCGGAGTGTCTGGGCTGCACTGGGGTTTCCCCCGTAGGTGGCATGTGTGCTTTCCCATTCTACACTGCTCAGCCTCCAGGTTGCTCTGCAGGGGAAATGTCTAAAGTGGACCCTGGGTTGCATGCACTTCCCAGATCTAAGCCATTCAGGTTCAGGTTCTCAGGTACTCCACAAAGGCATAGACTCAGTTGGGCCTGCATTTTGTGCCCTTTCCACCTCTGAGCAGCTGAGGCGACCAGGTGCTTGGCGAGTGCACTCTCCCCAGGTGGGGCATTGCGTCTTTTCACCTCCCGGGTCCTGGCCACTCAGTTTCCCAGGTGCATAGCAGGAGCACTTTCTCAGGTGTGCCTTGTGTCTCTTCTGGGGAGCTGATCTCTGGCTCCGACACTCCTGGTGGATGTCAACAGTCTAGCATCCCAGGAAGGCTTGTTTAGCAACTGGGAGCCTCCTCGCAGTTTGTAGAGGATGCCATTTCTGGGGCTGAGTTTGTACCTTGCCTTCTGGCTCTGGCTGTCACCCGCCTGCCTCCCTGCCTTCAGTGGGGGATGGGCTGGTCCACTGCTAGCTAGCTCTCCTCTGGTATTCACTCAGTTCTTTGTTCTGTGAGTGAGCCTGGCAGTGCCTTCGGTTAGAGCTTTTCATGGGAAAGTTCTCTCTCTCTCCTCTTTATTTTTTTTTTCTTTTCTCTCTCTCTCTCTGGCTATCCCAGAGTTTGGGTTTCTAACTCACATTAGCTCCCTCAGATTGCCCTCAGGGCATTCAGGCCTGGTCCTTGCCCTAAGCAATGCAGCCCATGCCTCCCTGTTCAGCTCCTGGCTTGCTGGTGCTGGACAGGAGCCTATAGGCTCCTTCTCTGCTGGGAGCTGCAGTTAGGCGTATAATCTGTGGGTTTTATTTATTTATTTTTTCCTCCCGGTTATGCTGCCCTCTGAGATTCCAAAACTCCCCACAGGCCCGCTGGTGAGAGGGTTTCCTGGTGTTTTGAAACTTCTCTTTTACGACTCCCTCCCCAGGACAGGTCTCTGTCATCCCTAACTCTTTTGTCTCTTTATATATATATATATATATGTGTGTGTGTGTGTGTGTGTGTGTGTGTGTGTGTATTTATATTTATATATTGGAAGAGGGAGAGAAATACATGTGGGAAGAAGGAGGCAAGATTCTGATGGATGAAATAGAGAAAAGTCAGTGTCTGCAGAAGGTCATTTAGACAACTGCCATACCCTGCAAAAGAGTGTCAGTGTGATGCGGCTCTGTTGATTTCTAGATAGCTAGGTTGCAACTGTTTTAATTGGGTGAGAAAATGAACTTCTCTCTGGCACTGGCATCCAGCAAGATGATTAGAATAGATATTCAGTTTAGAAATTCCACTCTGTACAAAGAAATCATTTAGCTATATTATGACCTAAGCACAAAGGGCCCTTACCACTTGCCTGTTGGTGGATTGGAACCACACAAGACTGTGGGGTAACCAGATGTCACAAGGATCCTGTGGGCAAGATTTTCAGTTTCAGAGCATCATGTATTTCTGACTAGAATAATGGATTACACATCACCAGTATACCTCTCAGGCATTTCTATCTGTGCATATTCAACAGAGGTACAGGGCAGTGGGAGAGAATAAAGGAAGAAAGGAGACTAACTGAGTGCCTACTAAGTGTCAGGCACTTTCACGTCTATGATTTAAACCTCACAGCTATATTTTGAAGATAGTATTATTTCTAATTTTTGTCCGGATTTTATCCTGTCTTGGAAACTCACAGCATATATTAGCACATCAGAGGCTCTAATGTGTCCTACAATATATAAATACTTTTAACATGGTTAAACAGTTTAACCACTCATCTGGTTATGGAACCCTTGTTGTTTCCCAGAGTACCCTTTGATATTTCAGTGAGCAAGTCCCTCTGTTTTCTTGGGCCTCAAATCTCTCATCTAAAATGTGTGGTGTGTAGTACTTTAGAAGCAATGTATGGTAACATATGTCATTTTACTTAGCCTATAAAAATAATCCTGTGAGATGAACATTATTAACATACCCATTTCACACTTATGGAAGCCAAGGATGATTGAAGCTAAATGACAAGCCACGAGTTATACAGCTAGTCATTGATAGAGCCAGGATTTGAATCCAAGCCTTCCTTGTTCATTAAGTTGAATAAGTTTTTCATGAATCTTTCAACTAACAATCTATGAATTTATGAGCTGTATGACTTTCAGCAAATTGTTTCCCTACCTTTAGGCTATTTTCCCTGTGAAATGAGTAGATTAGATTAGTTAATTTCTGCCGCTATTATGTGATCTCTCTTAGAGTTTAAGGTTCAACCATAAGTATCTCGGGTCAAGTTGAAATTGCATTCAAAAATCTATATTACCAAATCCAGGGAAGATGAAGACGTTCATCACCATTAATATGGTAATAATTTTAGCCAGAAATATCATTTAGGCCTTTAAACTCCTGGGATGAATAAATTCCTGAATTTGGACTCTCAGATAAGTTAGAGAAAGCTTCCCTATGATCCTTACCATTCCCATTTAGCTAGTGTCTCAAGAAAGGATACAACAGCTGTCTTGTCAAAGAATCTTGATAGGCCTCTCAAGAGTGCATATTGACCTGGGAGGATGGATGGTCCCACATATATTAATGACCTTTTGTCCTGTCAGCATAGAGCTAATGCACAAGTTCATGTCTCATAACCTCGTACACAAGTCTACTCTTACTCCTGAATCCTTCATCTCCTCACTAGGGCCCATATTTCTAACCCCATCAACAAAGCTTAGATCTCCAATATAGTCCAGTTCAGGGGGATTCCAGAAAGTGTGGAGTATGAACACTTCAGAGTGTGCTAAGCACAGGAGAGCTTGTAGCTTCATTGCAATGTCCCATGTAATACAAGAATCTCTTCCATAACACCCTAGTCAGGTTCTTCTAAAGCAAAATGCAAAATATTTCTTCCTTCCTTTTTTCACTACTTTCTTCGTCTACTTCTACCATTCGTTTCTTCTTGTTGTTCATTTATTATACCAAAATTTTGAAAGCCTAGATATCGTGTCAAATACCATAGACACAAAGAAGTGAGGCCAGAAACCTGCACTCAGGAAGTTTATACTTCCCCCAAAAACCTCGTCATATGAGGCTAAGCTTTCCATTTGTGTTTTGGATCCCATCCTTTCTGTTGTTGCAAAATCTTCACTCTAATGAATAATATTTTTCTTATACATCTTCATGCTTCCTTACTATAGACTCCTACTACTGGGGGCCTTGAAATATGGTTCAAGTCTGCTTCATCTTTAAAATTACTGTGCATCCCATATCCCACTCCAGCTACTGCCTTATCTCTCCCCTTTTCTTCAAACCAAATCTTTTGAAGGAGTTGGTTGTATTTTATAATGTCTATTTTCTTACCTCAAGCTCATTTCTCAACCCAATCTGGGTTGCCATCAACCCGTACCAATTCACTGAAATTATTCTTACTGACAAGTTATGTCCTGTTCAGGTTATTTTTTTTTTTTTTCATTTATTTTTACTACTTGGAGGCTAATTACTTTATAATATTGTAGTGGTTTGTGCCATACATTGACATGAATCAGCCATGGATTTACATGTGTTCCTCATCCCAATCCCCCCTCCCGACTCCCTCCCCATTCCATGCCTCTGGTCTTCCCAGTGCAGCAGCCCTGAGTACTTGTCTCATGCATCCAACCTGGGATGGTGATCTGTTTCACCCTTGATAGTATACTTGTTTCAATGCTATTCTTTCAGAACATCCCACCCTCGCCTTCTCCCACAGAGTCCAAAAGTCTGTTCTGTACATCTGTGTCTCTTTTTCTGTTTTGCATATTGGGTTATCATTACCATCTTTTTAAATTCCATATATATGCGTTAGTATACTGTAATGGTCTTTATCTTTCTGGCTTACTTCACTCTGTATAATGGGCTCCAGTTTCATCCATCTCATTAGAACTGATTCAAATGAATTCTTTTTACTGGCTGAGTAATATTCCATGGTGTATATGTACCACTGCTTCCTTATCCATTCGTCTGCTGATGGGCATCTAGGTTGCTTCCATGTCCTGGCTATTATAAACAGTGCTGCGATGAACATTGGGGTGTCTCATTCAGATCTGGTTTCCTCGGTGTGTATGCCCAGGAGTGGGATTGCTGGGCCATATGGCAGTTCTATTTCCAGGTTTTTAAGGAATCTCCACACTGTTTTCCATAGTGGCTGTACTAGTTTGCATTCCCACCAACAGTGTACGAGGGTTCCCTTTTCTCCACACCCTCTCCAGCCTTTATTGCTTGTAGACTTTTGGATGGCAGCCATCCTGACTGGCGTGTAATGGTACCTCATTGTGGTTTTGATTTGCATTTCTCTGATAATGAGTGATGTTGAGCATCTTTTCATGTGTTTGTTAGCCATCTGTATGTCTTCTTTGGAGAAATGTCTGTTTAGTTCTCTGGCCCATTTATTGATTGGGTCATTTATATTTCTGGAATTGAGCTGAGGAGTTGCTTGTATATTTTTGAGATTAATCGTTTGTCTGTTGCTTCGTTTGCTATTATTTTCTCCCACTCTGAGGGCTGTCTTTTCACCTTGCTTATAGTTTCCTTTGTTGTGCAAAAGCTTTTAAGTTTAATTAGGTCCCACTTGTGTATTATTGCTTTTATTTCCAATATTCTGGGAGGTGGGTCATAGAGGATCCTGCTGTGATTTACGTCGGAGAGTGTTTTGCCTATGTTCTCCTCTAGGAGTTTTATAGTTTCTGGTCTTACATTTAGGTCTTTAATCCATTTTGAGTTTATTTTTGTGTATGGTGTTGGAAAGTGTTCTAGTTTCATTCTTTTATGAGTGGTTGACCAGTTTTCCTAGCACCACTTGTTAAGAGGTTTTCTTTTTGCCATGGTATATCCTTGCCTCCTTTGTCAAAAATAAGGTGTCCATAGGTACGTGGATTTATCTCTGGGCTTTCTATTCTGTTCCATTGATCTATATTTCTGTCTTTGTGCCAGTACCATACTGTCTTAATGACTGTGGCTTTGTAGTAGAGCCTGAAGTCAGGCAGGTTGATTCCTCCAGTTCCATTCTTCTTTCTCAAGATTGCTTTGACTATTCGAGGTTTTTTGTATTTCCATACAAATTGTGAAATTATTTGTTCTAGTTCTGTGTAGAATACCGTTGGTAGCTTGATGGGGCTTGCATTGAATCTATAGATTGCTTTGGGTAGTATAGTCATTTTCATAATATTGATTCTTCCAATCCATGAATATGGTATATTTCTCCATCTATTTGTGTCCTCTTTGATTTCTTTCTCCAGTGTTTTATAGTTTTCTATATATAGGTCTTTTGTTTCTTTAGGTAGATATACTCCTAAGTATTTTATTCTTTTCGTTGCAATGGTGAATGGTATTGGTTCCTTAATTTCTCTTTCTGTTTTCTCATTGTTAGTGTATAGGAATGCAAGGGATTTCTGTGTGTTAATTTTATATCCTGCAACATTACTGTATTCATTGATTAGCTCTAATAATTTTCTGGTAGAGTCTTTAGGGTTTTCTATATAAAGAATCATGTCGTCTGCAAACAGTGAGAGTTTTACTTCTTCTTTTCCTATCTGGATTCCTTTTATTTCTTTTTCTGCTCGGATTGCTGTGGCCAACACTTCCAAACCAATGTTGAATAGTAGTGGTGAGAGTGGGCACCCTTGTCTTGTTCCTGATTTCAGGGGAAATGCTTTCAATTTTTCTGCATTGAGGACAATGTTTGCTGTGCATTTGTCATATATAGCTTTTATTAATTTGAGGTATGCTCCTTCTATTCCTGCTTTCTGGAGAGTTTTTATCATAAAGGGATGTTGAATTTTGTCAAAGGCTTTTTCTGCATCTATTGAGATAATCATATGATTTTATCTTTCAATTTGTTAATGTGGTGTATTACATTGATTGATTTGCGGATATTAAAGAATCCTTCCATTCCTGGGATAAAGCCCACTTGGTCATGATGATATGATCTTTTTAATATGTTGTTGGATTCTGTTTGCTAGAATTTTGTTAAGGATTTTTGCTTATATATTCATCAGGGATATTTGACTGTAGTTTTCTTTTTTTGTGGCACCTTTGTCTGGTTTTGGAATTAGGGTGATGGTGGCCGCATAGAATCAGTTTGGAAGTTTGCCTTCGTCTGCAATTTTCTGGAAGAGTTTGAGTAAGCCAGGTGTTAGCTCTTTAAATTTTTGGTAGAATTCAGCTGTGAAGCCATCTTGTCCTGGGCTTTTGTTTGCTGGAAGATTTCTGCTTACAGTTTCGATTTCCGTGCTTGTGATGGGTTTGTTAAGATCTTCTATCTTTCTGGTTCAGTTTTGGAAAGCTACACTTTTCTAAGAATTTGTCCATTTCTTCCAAGTTGTGCATTTTATTGGCATATAGCTGCTGGTAGTACTCTCTTATGATCCTTTGTATTTCTCTGTTGTCTGTTGTGATCTCTCCATTTTCATTTCTAATTTTGTTAGTTTGGTTCTTCTCCATTTGTTTCTTGATGAGTCTGGCTAGTGGTTTGTCAATTTTATTTACTTTTTCAAAAAACCAGGTTTTAGCTTTGTTGATTTTTGCTATGGTCTCTTTTGTTTCTTTTGCATTTATTTCTTCCCCAATTTTTAAGATTCATTTCCTTCTACTAACCCTAAGGTTCTTCATTTCTTCCTTCTCTAGTTGCTTTAGGTGTAGAGTTAGGTTATTTATTTGACTTTTTTCTTGTTTCTTGAGGTAAGCCTGTATTGCTATGAACCTTCCCCTTAGCACTGCTTTTACAGTGTCCCATAGGTTTCGGGTTGTTGTGTTTTCATTTTCATTCTTTTTTATGCATATTTTTATTTCTTTTTTTATTTCTTTTATGATTTGTTGGTTATTCACAAGCATGTTATTTAGCCTCCATATGTTGGAATTTTTAATAGTTTTTTTTTTTTTCCTGTAATTGAGATCTAATCTTACTGCATTGTGGTCAGAAAAGATGACTGAAATGATTTCAATTTTTTTTTAATTTACCAGGGCTAGATTTATGGCCCAGGATGTGATCTATTCTGGAGAAGGTTCCATGTGCACTCGAGAAAAAGGAGAAATTGATTGTTTGGGGGGTGAAATGTCCTATAGATATCAATTAGGTCTAGCTGGACCATTGTGTCATTTAAAGTTTGTGTTTCCTTGTTAACTTTCTGTTTAGTTGATCTATCCATAGTTGTGAGTGGGGTATTAAAGTCTCCCACTAATATTGGGTTATTGTTAATTTTCCCTTTCATTCTTGTTAGCATTTGCCTTACATATTGCGGTCCTCCTATGTTGGGTGCATATATATTTATAATTGTTACATCTTCTTCTTGGATTGATCCTTTGATCATTATGTAGTGTCCTTCTTTATCTCTTTTCACAGCCTTTAATTTAAAGTCTATTTTATCTGATATGAGTATTGCGACTCTTGCTTTCTTTTGGTCTCCATTTGCGTGAAATATTTTTTTCCAGCCCTTCACTTTCAGTCTGTATGTGTCCCTTATTTTGGGTAGGTCTCTTGTAGACAGCATATATAGCAGTCTTGCTTTTGAATCCATTCAGCCAGTCTTTGTCTTTTGGTTGGGGCATTCAACCCATTTACATTTAAGGTAATTATTGATAAGAATGGTCCCGTTGCCATTTGCTTTGTTGTTTTCGGTTCACGTTCATACAACCTTTCTGTGTTTCCTGTCTAGAGAAGATCCTTTAGCATTTGTTGAAGAGCTGGATTGGTGGTGCTGAATTCTCTCAGCTTTTGCTTGTCTGTAAAGGTTTTGAATTCTCCATATCTGAATGAGATCCTTGCTGGGTACAGTAATCTGGGTTGTAGGTTATTCTCTTTCATCACTTTAAGCATGTCCTGCCTTTCCTTTCTGGCCTGAAAAATTTCTATTGAAAGATCAGCTGTTATCCTTATGGGAATCCCCTTGTGTGATACTTGTTTTTTCTCCCTTGCTGCTTTTAATATTTGTTCTTTGTGTTTGATCTTTGCTAATTTGACTAATATGTGTCTTGGGGTGTTTCGCCTTGGGTTTATCCTGATTGGGATTCTCTGGGTTTCTTGGACTTGTGTCACTATTTCCTTCCCCATTTTGGGTAAGTTTTCAGCTATTATCTCCTCGAGTATTTTCTCATGGCCTTTCTTTTTGTCTTCTTCTTCTGGGACTCCTATGATTCGAATGTTGGGGTGTTTCACGTTGCCCCAGGGGTCCCTGAGGTTGTCCTCATTTCTTTTATTTTTTTCTTTTTTCCTCTCTGCTTCATTTATTTTCATCTTTTTATCTTCTACCTCACTTATCCTATCTTCTGCCTCCATTCTTCTACTGTTCTTTCCCTCCAGAGTGTTTTTTATCTCATTTATTGCATTATTCATTTTTAATTGACTCTTTTTTATTTCTTCTAAGTACTTGTTAATCATTTCTTGCATCTTCTCAATCCTTGTCTCCAGGTTATTTATCTGTAATTCTATTTTGTTTTCAAGATTTTGGATCATTTTTATTATCATTATTTTAAATTCTTTTTCAGGTAGATTTCCTATGTCCTCCTCTTTTGTTTGGCTTGGTGGACATTTTTCATGCTCCTTTACCTGCTGGATATCTCTGCCTTTTCATCTTATTTAGATTGCTGTGTTTGGGGTGGCCTTTCTGTATTCTGGTAGTCTGTGGTTCCTTTTTACTGCAGAGGTTTCTCCCAGTGGGTGGTTTGGCTTGTGGAGGTTTGCTGGTTAGGGAAACTTGCGTCGGTGTTCTGGTGGGTGGAGCTGGGTTTCTTCTCTCTGGAGTACAATGGAGCGTCCAGTAGTGAGTTTTGAGATGTGTCTATGGGTTTGGTGTGACTTTGGGCAGCCTGTATATTGATGCTCAGGGCTATGTTCTTGTGTAGTTGGAGAATTTGCGTGGTATGTCTTGCTCTGGAACTTATTGGCTCTTGGGTGATAGATGATTTCAGTGTGGGTATGGAGGCTTTTGGATGATCTCTTATTAATTAATGTTCCCTGTAGTCAGGAGTCCTCTGGTGTTCTCAGGTTTGGGGCTTAAGCCTCTTGCCTCTGGATTTCAGTCTTATTCTTCCAGTAGCCTCAAAACTTCTCCATCCATACAGCACTGATAATAAAACTTCTAGGTTAATGGTGAAAGGATTCTCCACAGTGAGGGACACCCAGAGAGGTTCACAGAGTTACATGAAGAAGAGGAGAGGGAGGAAGGAGATAGAGGTGTGCAGAAGGAGAAAAAGGGGGATTCAAGAGAAGAGAGACAGATCTAGGCAGTACTCTGTTCCCTAAGTGTTCTCTGCAGCCCAGAACACCCACAGAGATTCACAGAATTGGATTGAGAAGAGAAGGGGGAGGGAGGAAATAGAGGTGATCTGGGGGAGAAAAAAGAGAGTCAAAAGGGGGAGAGAGTGGTCAAACCAGTAATCACACTCCTGAGTACAAATGGGTACTGAAGGTTGGATTCTTAAATATCCAAAATTGATATCAAATAGTGAAAGACAAAGATTAAAAATCTAGAGTACAGGTTAGACTCTTAAAAATACAATATTAAAAAACAACAAAACACAAAAAAATTAAGGAATATATATGAAGTTCGCTTTTAAAATAGGGTCTTTTTTTTTTTTGGCCATGTTATATTGGGTTATAAAAATGAAAATTAAGGAGTATTAGAGGAGTAATAGAAGACTTAAAAAAAAGAAAGAGAAAAAATTTTAATTAAGAAGATAATAGTAATAGTAAAAATATATCTAGGAGTTTCTCTGGAGCTGTTGTGGGCAGTGTGGGTTCAGTTCAGTTTCAGATAGCTCCTTGTTCTAGCTTACACTTCTCAATATCTATAGGCCCCGTCCAGGGTTGTCGGTGTTAACTACAGGGATTTTAATCTGTTGCACCTGTCACTTCTAAAGCAGTTCCCTTTGTTTATTTGGCTTCTGCTTGCAGGTCTCTTCAGTGTCTAATTTCCGCCCTGACACAAGTGGGTAGAAGTAGTCTCTTGTTTAGGTTCGCTTGTTCAGTTGTGCTGTGGGGAGGGAGAGGCACTGCAGACCAATGTCACTGGCCTGTGTGGGGAGCACTCGCAGTGTTCTGGCCACACGGGGTTTGCCCCCACTCACGCATGTGTGCTTTCCATGTCCACACTGCTCAGGCTCCAGGTTGCTCTACAGGGAGCGGGCCCTGAGTTGTGTGCACTTTCGAGGCCTAAGCCGCTCAGGATCAGGTTTTCGGGTACTCCACAAAGATGCAGACTGGGTTGGGCCTGCGTTTTGTGCCTTCCCTGGCCGAGCAGCTCAGGCAACCAGGAGCTTGACGAGTGCACTCTCCCCCGGTGCAGTGCGCCTTATCCCCTCCGCAGTCCCAGTCTCAGTTTCTGGGCGTGCTGGTTGGTGCGCCTTGTGTCTCTTCTGGGAAGCTGTTTTCTGGCTGTGACCCTCCCGGCAGATGTCAACCATCCAGAATCTCAGGAAGTCTTTCGTTAGAGACTAGAAGCCTGTTTGCAGTTAAGTAGGGGATGCCGTCTCTGGGGCCGAGTTTGCCCCTTTCCCTTCCCCCCTGCCTCCTGTCTCCGGTGGGAGATGGGCCAGTCCTCAGCCTGCTAGATCTTCTCTGGTATTTGCTTAGTCCTTTGTTCTGGGAATGGACGGGTAGTCCATCCCACAGTTTAAGTTGCTATCTCTTGTTAGCTCCCTCAGATTGCCCTCAGGGCTTTCAGGCCCGGTCTTTACCCTAAGCAATGCCGCTGCCTGCTCCTCTCCATTCAGCCCCCACTTGCTGGTGGTGGATACAAGCGTTCGGGATACTTTTCTGCTGGGAGTTGTTTTTAGGCATATAATCTGTGGGTTTCATTTATTTTTCCTCCCAGTTAGGTTGCCCTCCGAGATTCGAAAACTTCCCCCAGACCCACTGGTGAGAGGGTTTCCTGGTGTTTGGAAACTTCCTCTATTAAGACTCCCTTCCTGGGATGGATCTCCATCCCTAACTCTATTGTCTCTCTTTTTATCTTTTATATTTTGTCCTACCTCCTTTTGAAGACAGTGGGCTGCTTTTCTGGGTGTCTGATGTCCTCTGCTAGTGATCAGAAGTTATTTTGTGGAGTTTGCTCAGCGTTCAAGTGATCTTTTGATGAATTTGTGGGAGAGAAAGTGGTCTCCCCATCCTATTCCTCTGCCATCTTAGCTCCCTCCCTGCTCAGTTTAGTCAATGAATTCTGCCCATCTTGTTCATCAATGTTCTCTCAGTATTTATAACAGTGTCTGACACAAAGTATGTGCCCAATATATGTATTGGGTAAATGGCTACTGACTTTCCAGGCTTCATTTCACTAATTCTGGGATGATTTGAGCACTTTGCCTTGCATTGTTTCCTTCCACTGGCTTCTCTGACATTGCATTTTGTATTTTCTTATCTTTCTGGCTTCTGAAAGTCTTGAATACTGATGTCTCCTCTTTTATCAATGTTTATAGCAGACATCCAGGACACTGCCTTATACATTTTTCTTTTCTAACTCTACACATTCTCCCTGGCAAACTTGTCAATGGCCATGGCCTTTCTGTAATGATTCTTGTCCAATTGACTCCTCAAGTTCAGACCTTTCTCTTGAGTTTCAAACTGGTACATCTACCTGCCTACTTAACATCACAACCGGATATTCTACAGTCATCCAAACTCAACATGCTTAAAATCAAAATCTTATAATCCATCACTAACCCCAAAATAAAGAAATCTGTGTCATCTGTAATTCTCCTGGATTGGTAAATGCCACCTTTATCTCCCAAATGCTCAAAGCAGAAATCTGGCTATTCTTTGCACTTAAAATTAAATTAAGCCTGAAAAACACTATCTTATCCAGAAGATCAACATTGACAATAATTAGTTATATTAATAGTATGTATTTGTATATGATGTGTTGGAAATAGCACTTTTTATTACTACTATTACTTTTCACCTAGAAAACTATTAGTTATATTTCAAGTCTCAGCTTGAATGTCACCTCTTTGTGGAAGCCATCCTTCCTCCACAGTGACTCCACAGACTACGTTAAATTTCCTCATTTTTTGTTTTTGTTTTTATACCACCAGGTGATTTTCCTCAAAGAAGATTCATAACTCCTGTAATGATGCACTCAACGTATATATCTCTCTGCTAGATTGTAAGTGCCTTATAGATGGAGATTTATCTCATAGGACTACACATTCTCTTGTGCAACCAATATATTTCTTTAATCAAAAAAAATTATAACACAAGCTAATTATTGCTTAGTAAATATTCTTTATTAAAAAGACAAACCATCTCAAAATGGGAGAAAAGCTAAATCCAAAACCTTTTTTAGAAGTGAGGAGGTTGGGAAAACATGGAAATAGGTAATCTCAAAGGTCCTTTCCAGTTCTGACATGGTCCTATGATCTGATCTTATCCAACTTCTGAGAACAAAATAAACCTGCCTTTTAAAGGGCAAGAAATATTGTTGGAAAATTGGTGTAAGTGGAAAGAAAAGAAACCTTTAAAGTCAGAGGTACCAGAGTCCAAATCCCACCTTTGTTACTTCTATGTGACCTTGGTGAGGTCATTCCAACTCATTAACTTCCTCCCACACCATGCTAGAGATAAGCAGAGTCCTTATATTAGATGATTTCCCTCTCTTCCCTATTCTCTCTCTCTCCCCCTACTATCCACTGCCATATAATTCTTCTATTGGCCAATGGCAGTTAGAACAAGAGGAAGTATGGATCCACTTAATAGGCCAAACTTCTAGTCTTTCTAATAGGCTTTGTCTATTTTCTTGTAGCTCATACTGGCATTAGCGGCAGGACATGAGGTCATGGAAAACGTACTGGTTTAAGAACTGGGAAGCCTAGGTGAGTCCATTTCCATCTCTGTGAAATATGAAGTTGTGTGTACATGAACAGTGGACAGGCTAGCATTGAAAGAGATGGTTTATAACGTTTTTCTAGAAATATTTCATGAGTCGAAAGACTGGTGATCTATATTAATTAAGACTTGGGCACTGGAATGAGAGCATCCAATGCGAATTTCACTTCTCATTAATTTCACAGGACTGGTTCCTAGGCACTTCCTCCTTGAGAAGGAACTCTGCTCTGAATAATTCAGAACAAGAAGACAGTAAATTAATTTTAAATAGTGACTTATTTAAAGCTTAAAAAAACACAGAGAGAAAATATTCAAACTTCTCTAGCTATTGCAGGAAAATAAAATTGCTTAGGACTTGTGTTTATCTGTCTGAGCTATGGATGTTTGTTTCAGCTAAGAAGGATGCTGATATGTGTAAAATTCATGGTGGTGCACTGCCATTCTCTCTGGCAACATGTGTTGCCAAGATAAATTTTATTACATGAGAAATTGTGCAAAGTTCAACAGGACCTTATTCCATGGAACTGTAAGCTTGAGAATACTAACAATAATAAAGATTTTTATCTAGGCATCCAGTGATCATTCACTTACAAAAGGTTGGATTTATTTTCTTTATTCCATTTAGCCACTCTTCTTTTTCTCTTTTCATTATCTCTACTTCTCCTTACCTCCTCATCTTCCTTTGTCTATGTGTCTTCTGCTTTCTTCTTTTATCCTTCTTGCCTTCTCTTCCTCTTCTATCTCCTCTATTTCTTTTGTATTTTCCTCTCTTCCTTCTTTTCTCATGTCCTCTACTCCCTTCTATTCTCTCTTACTCCATTTTATCTTCATTTGTTCTTTTCTTATCTAAGTATCAATGATGTCAAGTTATAAACTTACTTATGGCAACTTTCCTCTTTCTAAGAGGACTGAGACTCCAACTAGACATATAAAAAGAAATTCCACAGACCCAAAAAGGTTCATGTAGTCACCCCAGTATATCCCACCAAATTGTAGTCAGGACACTCCAACTAACCATCTTCCTGTTTCCCATGTCACCCTTAATTCCTTCATTGCTTGTTATCCACTCACTACATGGCTGTTGTTACTATCAAATGTTCTATAATTAAGAACTAGCAGTGTGTAAGCTCTGTACCAAATTAATACTCAGGTCCCTTCCCCTAGGCAACTTATAGGCCATAACAGAGAACACTTGATACAAGCAGATGAAAGGAAATAGCATGTTAAAATCTCATATCAGGAGACCACAATTTTAAACATAAAAGTTTAAACTTCTCATGTTATGGTATTGGAAAGTAAGGCAGTATCCTACAGCCATCAGGGGTCATATCATGTAGGGACTGGTAGGCCTTAGTATGACTTAAGATTATGTTTTAACTGCAGTGGGCAGACTGCTATTGGTCATACTTCTCTCAGCAAGAAACTGGGTCTCATTTATTTCTGTAATATAACATTTAGTCCAGTGCCCTCTCCAGTGAAAGTATTGATTGACCTCCAGTTTAGGGCAGAATCCTCAATTACACTTCTAGAAACTTCTTTTTGTTCACATTTAAAATGAGATTAATAATAGTAACTCCTTTATAGAGTTAATGTGAGTATTTAATGAGATACTCTATATAAAGCATGGCTCACGAAGTCTAAAATATATATGGTCTAGCCCTTTACAATAAACCATTTGCCCAGGCCTAGCCTAAAAGAATACTTCTCATATGATGTACCCTCAATAAATATTTTATGCCTGGCACATAAAAAAAAAAATCTGTGTAATCTTTCGCTATTATTAGAATATGTATTCCCAGAAGTGGTAGCTCAACTGTAGTTTTCTGAATAAACCAAAAATCATGGAGCATATGGGTTAGTGTTAGGCCTATCTTGATCCTGGCCCTACTCCAAAATACTTCTCAGGCTTAGCACTATTGATAAATTTGTTGTGTGTGAGTAGGTAGACGGTGGGAGTATTTTCCTGTGTGTTGTAGGATGTTTAGCAGTTCTCTATTCACCAGATGCTAATAGTACTCCCACCACTGGTTTGGCAACCAAAAATGTCTCCAGGCATTACCAAATGTTCCCTGGGGGTGCAAAATTGCTCCCATTATGAACCACTGATCTAAAGGGATAACAAAATACATTACAATGTGTTGGCCATTTGAACTCATGAGACCCAGAAAAGTTGATATTTTCATTTAGGTGTCAGTTGCTTTGGGTGAGGAGGAGGGAGAATGTGAGGTTATGGAGTTCCCAATTTAAATCTAAATTAGAATTCAGACAGATGTAGCATGTTTGGTAAACCAGTGGGCTGTCTTGTCAGAGGTCTATGTGTAACAGGGTCAAGGAGGCAACTCAAATCACATTCAATCTGAAGGAAGAAGGTGGCAATTTGGAAGAATTTATGAAAGGTCTCTTTCATTGAAAATTAAATAAAGGTTCAGTAGTCTTAATTACTGGCATTTTTGAAAAGACAGAGTACAAAAGGAAGAAAAGCACTTTCAAAACTCTTCTTAGACATAGGCCTTCTAGTAGCTCTGGCATAATGAGGGCTCCAGTGGTTTTCCATAAGAAAGGCTGCAGGACCAGACAGAATAGAGGTAGCAAAAGGAATAATGGACATAAATACATGTGAAACATATGACAGCCTTAGAAATATTTAAAGGATAGATTGCCAAGAATTGGAATATTTAGTTATGTAGGGTCAAGAATCAGTATAAGTAATGTTCCTATATTCTTTGTGCCCTTATTTAATATCACAAGTTGGTGAAGACTAAAGAAATACAGGACACTGGCAAATAGTGATCAGTAAAAAGTTGTTTAATGAAGTGATTAAACACATCTGGATGGATCTCCAGATGATGAGCTTCAGAACACATCAATATGAATGCTTGGGAGTTAGGAAGCCCTGCTTCCATTTCCCTATTTGACGTTGTAAAAGTAATTTCCCTTCACTTGGCCTCAGTTTCCTCATATTTGAAGTAGGGAGGTTGGACTTGACTGTCTTTCAGATTCCTTCTAGCCCTGACATTCTAAGCACCAACGATTATACACACAGGTTTTGTTCAGTAAAAATATACATTTCTCTTTTAGAACTTTCTCTGTAAACCAGAGATGCTGAAGCAGAGAGGCATAGTCAGATCTTTAGGCCCCCTCTAGTCCCGATCCACAGCCCTGAAGTAGATGGATTTCTATAACTTATCCTTCTTTCTCTCTAATCTGCTTTTAAAGGCAAAATAACTCTATGCTTCCCATTTTACATCTTAGGTCTATTGAGTATCATCCTATTGATGCTTAATGACTATATGATCTTTTTTTTTTTTTTTTTTTTGTGGGTTTTGTCATACATTGATATGAATCAGCCATAGATTTACACTTATTCCCCATCCCGATCCCCCCTCCCACCTCCCTCTCCACCCGATTCCTCTGGGTCTTCCCAGTGTACCAGGCCGGAGCACTTGTCTCATGCATCCCACCTGGGCTGGTGATCTGTTTCACCATAGATAGTATACATGCTGTTCTTTTGAAACATCCCACCCTCACCTTCTCCCACAGAGTTCAAAAGTCTGTTCTGTATTGATCTTTTATATGGTTAAAAAAGGTTTTCAAACTACTTTCTAAATTCTCTCTTTTTATCAGACCATATACTTCAATATTTAGTCTCCCTAAAGATCTATTTTCCATCATTTTAGGACATACTTATTTTCTTCTGAATGCTTTCCAGTACTGGACTGTGACTGAAAATTGGGGATTTAAGTCCTGGCTCTTCTGCTATAACTTTCTGTGTTACTGTGGGCATACTGTTTAAAAATTTTTTGGTGATATGACGCTAATTCCTTCACTTTCTATGGACTGGAAGGAAGCTTCCATATCTGAAAGACTCAGATTAGTCAGAATTGTCTAAATAATGACTTTGAAAAAAAATAATAATAATGACTTTTTTTTTTTTGAAAAAAAAAATAATAATAATAATGACTTTGAAAGCAGCAGAGACTCAGAAAATACGCCATTCCCAAGAACTGAACATAAAATACAAGCAATACAGTCAATCTGAAATGTAAAAATAAATTAAGGTATATCCACATAATGGAATATTATCCAAAACTAAACACTAGATACAAAAGGCTACTTATTGAATGGAGAGAGCAGCATGGAAGCATATACACTCTGTTCAGTTCCGTTGCTCAGTCATGTCCGACTCTTTGTGACACCATGGACAGCAGCACGCCAGGCTTCCCTGTCCATCACCAACTCCCAGAGCTTGCTCAAACTCATGTCCATTGAGTCGGTGATGCCATCCAACCATCTCATCCTCTGTCATTCCCTTCTCCTGCCCCCAATCTCTCCCAGCACCAGGGTGTTTTCCAATGAGTCAGTTCTTTATATTAGGTGGCCAAAGTATTGGAGTTTCAGCATCAGCATCAGTCCTTCCAATGAACATTCAGGACTGATTTCCTTTTAGATTTACCGGTTTTATCTCCTTGAAGCCCAAGGGACTCTCAAGAATCTTCTCCAACGTCACAGTTCAAAAGCATCCATTCTTCAACACTCAGTTTTCTTTATAGTCCAACTCTTACATCCATATATGGCTACTGGAAAAAGCATAGCTTTGACTAGTAAGACCTTTGTCGGCAATGATGTCTCTGCTTTTTAATATGCTGTCTATGTTGTCATAGCTTTTCTTCCAAGGAGTAAGTGACTTTTAATTTCATGGCTGTAGTCACCGTCTGCATTGATTTTGGAGCCCAAGAAAATAAAGTCTGTCACGTTTCCATTGTTCCCCTATCTATTTGCAATGAAGTGATAAGACCAGATACCATGATCTTAGATTTCTGAATGTTGAGTTTTAAGCCAACGTTTTCACTCTCTTCCTTCAATTTCATCAAGAGGTTCTTTAGTTCCTGTTCACTTTCTGCCATAAAGGTGGTGTCATCTATGCATCTGAGGTTATTGATATTTCTCCTGGCAATCTTGATTGCAGCTTGTGTTTCATCTAGCCCAGCATTCCACATGATGTAGTCTGCATATAAGTTAAATAATCAGGGTGACAATATACAGCCTTGACATACACTTTTCCCAATTTGGAACCAGTCTGTTGCTCCACGTTCAGTTCTAAGTGTTGCTTCTTGACCTGCATACAGATTTCTCAGGAGACAGGTAAGGTGGTCTGATATTCTCATCTCTTTAAGAATTTTACATGGTTTGTTGTGATCTACACAGTCAAAGGCTTTGGCCTAATCAATAAAGAAGAAGGAGATGATTGTCTAAAAGTATTGTTACTTAAAAACACTAAGCAAGGGAAATCAATTGGAAGCCTTATTAATAATAAGGAAGTGTTCTCCCTATTGGGCTTGAGATACCCCTCTCCTTACCAAATACAAAAACTCATTCTCTACACAATTAACATCTAGACACTGTGGGTACCAGCAGAGGTGTTCTCATCACAAAAAGTGACAAACTAGGAAGTGTTCTCCTTCCCTGCAGGTCCTGACATTCCCCTTCCCCCCATATAGAGACACAACAAAACTAGGTGCAAGGGCACAGAGTATAATGGCATCAAAAGTAACGTCAACCAGGGAAACACTCTTTTTCTCTATCAGACATCACTCTCTCAGAGATACTGGTGCTGCTTGTGGAAGGAGTCATCTGCAAGGGACACCACACCAAAAAATGACCCTAATTCAGAAAAATATCTCTATTCCCAAGCTACTGGGAAGCAACAACAATAACTGTCCAGCCTGGAAAAAAAATGTTTTGTTTTCAAAGGAAGAAGGATCCTTTCCCCCATCTACAAGCACAATTTTGTGGAAGCCCCTTGCACCTCATCAAGCAACATCAGTAGGAATCAATGTGAGACCTACAAATATGATATTAAGCAAGCAGACCAAGGTTCAGATGATGAACTACTTATTGCCAAATTCAGACTTAAATTGAAGAAAGCAGGGAAAACCACTACACCTTTCAGGTATGACCTAAATCAAATCCCTTACAATTATGCAGTGGAAGTGACAAATAGATTCAAGGGATTAGATCTGATAGACACAGTGCCTGAAGAACTATGGATGGAGGTCTGTGACACTGTACAGGAAACAGGTATCAAGACCATCCCTAAGAAAAATAAACGCAAAAAGGCAAAATGGTTGTCTGAGGAGGCCTTTCAAATAGCTGTGAAAAGAAGAGAAGCAAAAGGCAAAGAAGAAAAGGAAGGTTATACTTATTTGAATGCAGAGTTTCAAAGAATAGCAAGGAGAGAAAAGAAAGCCTTCCTCCATGATCAATGCAAAGAAACAGAAGAAAACAGTAGAATGGGAAACAATAGAGATCTCTTCAAGAAAATTAGAGATACCAAGGGAAGATTTCATGCAAAGATGGGCACAACAAAGGAGAGAAACGTTATGGACCTAACAGAAGTGTAGAATATTAAGAAGAGGTGGCAAGAATACACAGAAGAACTATACCAAAAAGATCTTCATGACCCAGATAACCACAACGGTGTGATCACTCTCCTAGAGCCAGACATCCTGGAGTGCGAAGTCAAGTGGGCCTTAGGAAGCATCACTAGGAACAAAGCTAGTAGAGGTGATGGAATTCCAGTTGAGCTATTTCAAATCTTAAAAGATGATACTGTGAAAGTGCTGCACTCAATATGCCAACAACTTTGGAAAACTCAGCAGTAGCCACAAGACTGGAAAAGTTCAGCTTTCATTCCAATCCCAAAGAAAGGCAATGCCAAAGAACGTCCAAACTACCACACAATTGCACTCATCTCACACACTAGTAAAGTAAAAACTCAAAATTCTACAAGCAAGGCTTCAACAGTATATGAACCAAGAATTTCCAGAAGTTCAAGCTGGATTTAGAAGAGGCACAGGAACCAGTGATCATCAAATTGCCAACATCTGTTGCATCACAGAAAAAGCAAGAGAATTCCAGAAAAACACCTACTTCTGCCTCACTTACTACACTAAAGCCATTGACTGTGTGGATTACAACAAACTATGGAAAATTCTTCAAGAGATGGGAATACCAAACCACCCGACCTGCCACCTGAGAAATCTCTATGCAGCTCAGGAGGCAACAGTTAGAACTGGACATGCAACAACAGACTGGCTCTAAATAGGGAAAGGAGTAGGTCAAGGCTGTATATTGTCACCCTGCTTATTTAACTTATATGTAGTGTACCTCATGAAAAATGCTGGGCTGGATGAAGGACAAGCTGGAATCAAGATTACCAGCAGAAATATCAGTAGCGTCAGATATGCAGATGACACCACCCTTATGGCAGAAAGCAAAGAAGAACTAAGATCCTCTTGATAAAAGTGAAAGAAGAGAGTGAAAAATTTGGCTTAAAACTCAACATTCAGAAAACTAAGATCATGGCATCCGGTCCCATCACTTCATGGCAAATAGATAGGGAAATAGTGGAAACAGTGACAGACTTTATTTCTTTGGGTTCCAAAATCACTACAGACAGTGAATGCACCCATGAAGTTAAAAGAAGCTTGCTCCTTGAGAGAAAAGTTATGACCACCCTAGACAGCATATTAAAAAGCAGAGACATCACTTTGCCAACAAAGGTCTGTCTAGTCAAAGCTATGGTTTTTCCAGTAGTCATGTATGGATGTGAGAGCTTGACTATAAAGAAAGCTGAGCACTAAAGAATTGATGCTTTTGAATTGTGGTGTTACAGAAGACTCTTGAGAGTCCCTGGACTACAAGGAGATCCAACCAGTCCATCCTAAAGGAAATCAGTCCTGAATGTTCATTGGAACAACTGATGCTGATACTCCAATACTTGAGCTACCTGATGTGAAGAACTGACTCATTGGAAAAAAAAAAACCCTGATGCTGTAAAAGATTGAAGGCAGGAGAAGGGGCCAACAGAGGATGAGATGGTTGGATGGCATTACCGACTCGATGGACATGAATTTGAGTAAACTCCAGGAGTTGGTGATGGACAGGAAGGCCTGGCATGCTGCAGTCCATGGAGTCACAAAGAGTCAGACACAACTGAGTGACTGAACTGAACTGATGCAGACCAAAAAACTATCATGAAGCTTCAGAAATTTTAGGATGTCATTGGAACACATCCCACAAATGTAGGTTCAGGATCTGTGTGCTATACTTGAACAGGGTGGCTACTTGATAAAATGGAAGATTAACATAAGACTCAGGCTTCTCTGGTAGCTCAGCTGGTAAAGAATCCACCTCTAATGTCAGCGTCTTGGGTTCGATCCCTGGGTTGGGAAGATCCCCTGGTGAAGGAAACGGCTACACACTCCAGTATTCTGGCCTGGAGAATTCCATGAACTCTATAGCCCATGGGATCGCAGAGTCGGACACGACTGAGAGACTTTCACTTTCTCCTAGTATAATCAAATTGTCCAGGATATAATAAAAAATCATGCATTATAACAAAAAGCTGAAAAATTATAACTTGAATGCCAAGAGGCTCTTAATTGACACCAGCTTATTTGAGAGGATTAGATATTGGAATGACTTGACAGGAATTTCAGCTCAGGCATTATATATGTTTAAATAAGAAATTACAAATTCTCATGAAACATGTTCAAAAATAGAAAATACCAACAAAAAACTAGAAGTTAAAATATGATCATTTGGAAATTATAGAGCTAAAATATGCAATAATTTCAATTTTTTAAATAGTCACTTGATAAGCTCAGTAATGTAGTAGATATAGGAAGGAACAGAATCAATGAATTTGAGGAAAATACAGTATAATATATTCAATCTGAACCACAGAGAAAAAAAACAGATTAATAAAATAGTGAATAACCATAACGACCTGTAGGACAATAATGAACGATACAGCATTCATATGATCAGAGTCTAAGAAGGCAAGGAGGAACAGTGAGGTTCTAGGTGCTGAAAATTTCCCAAATTTAGTAAAATACAGAGGACTAAAGACTGGGCTTCCCATGTGGCTTAGTGGTAAAGAATCCACCTGACAATGCAAGAGAGGTGGGCGTGATCCCTGGATCAGGAAGATCCCCTGGGGAAGGAAATAGCAACCCACTCCAGTATTTTTGCCTGGAAAATCCCATGGACAGAGGATCCTGGTGGGTTACAGTCCATAGGATCATAAAGAGTCAGACACGACTAGCAACTGAGCATGCACAAACTTTGAAGATACTAAACAAACTCAAAATAGGACTAACTCAAATAAATACATGTCCAGACATATAATAATTAAACCTCTGAAAAATAAAGGCAAATTAAAAGTATTCAAAGCAACGAAGGACAAAATACAAAATACCTATAGAAGAACATCAATTTGAATATCAGTAGCTTTCTCAGAAACCAGGGAAGTCAGAAGCAAATAACACAAAATTTTCAGGTACTAAAAGAAAAGAATTAACAACTGTGAATTCACAATACAGGAAATTTATCTTTCAGGAATGAAGAAGACATTTAAAAAAATCATTAAATTATGGATAACTAAAAGAATGTGACTCTAGCTTATCTATCCCTAAAAAAGTCTAAAAGAATTTTTTTTACACAAAAACGGAACTTATAAAAGAAGGAATCTTGGATAAAAAAATGAAAGAAAGAGCAATGGAAAAAGGAAAGACATAGAGAAATACAATAGACTATCCTTCCCCTCATGAGTTTCCTAAATCATTTGTTATAATTGAAACAAAAGTATAATGCCATCTTATGCTTAAAGATATTTTAAATGGGTACAATCAAGATGTCAGAGTAAGAGGCCAAGACTTAATTAATCACTGGCTTCTGGATGATATCAATGCTGCTGGTCTGTGAGTCACATTTTGAGTAGCAAGGATATAGTCTCCACTTATTATGTGCTATTGCACTGGTGACTATCAAATTTTGCCTTTCCACAGCAAAGGAAACTATAGGCAAGGTGAAAAGAAAGCCCTCAGATTGGAAGAAAATAATAGCAAACGAAGCAACAGACAAAGGATTAATCTCAAAAATATACAAGCAACTCCTCAGCTCAATTCCAGGAAAATTAATGACCCAATCAAAAAATGGGCCAAAGAACTAAACAGACATTTCTCCAAAGAAGACATACAGATGGCTAACAAACACATGAAAAGATGCTCAACATCACTCATTATCAGAGAAGTGCAAATCAAAACCACCATGAGGTACCATTACACACCAGTCAGGGTGGCTGCTATCCAAAAGTCTACAAGCAATAAGTGCTGGAGAGGGTGTGGAGAAAAGGGAACCCTCGTACACTGTTGGTGGGAATGCAAACTAGTACAGCCACTATGGAAAACAGTGTGGAGATTTCTTTAAAAACTGGAAATAGAACTGCCATATGACCCAGCAATCCCACTTCTGGGCATACACACTGAGGAAACCAGATCTGAAAGAGACATGTGCACCCCAATGTTCATCGCAGCACTGTTTATAATAGCCAGGACATGGAAGCAACCTAGATGCCCATCAGCAGACGAATGGATAAGGAAGCAGTGGTACATATACACCATGGAATATTACTCAGCCAGTAAAAAGAATTCATTTGAATCAGTTTTAATGAGATGGATGAAACTGGAGCCCATTACACAGAGTGAAGTAAGCCAGAAAGATAAAGAACATTACAGCATACTAACACATATATATGGAATTTAGAAAGATGGTAATGATAACCCTATATGCAAAACAGAAAAAGAGACACAGATGTACAGAACAGACTTTTGGACTCTGTGGGAGAAGACGAGCGTGGGATATTTTGAGAGAACAGCATCGAAACATGTATATTATCAAGGGTGAAACAGATCACCAGCCCAGGTTGGATGCATGAGACAAGTGCTTGGGCCTGGTGCACTGGGAAGACCCAGAGGGATCGGGTAGAGAGGGAGGTGGGAGGGGGGATCGGGATGGGGAATACATGTAAATCCATTGCTGATTCATGTCAATGTATAGCAAAACCCACTAGAATATTGTAAAGTCATTAGCCTCCAACTAATAAAAATAAATGAAAAATAAAATAAAATGACAGTAATATAATGTATACATATTGATTACTGTACAATCAATAATATTGTAACCATTTGTGTGATAATTGATCTTATATCAGTGGTCATTTTACAACCTATAAAAATATAAAACATGATGTTGTACACTTGAAGCAAATAAAACAGTATATGCTAATTGCAGTTCAATAAAAGTAACACCAATATATATTAACATAACATGGATATATATTTATACACACACATGTGGAACAATTTTCACTGGTAACTGGCAGAAGTATCCCTGTACAACCAAGGTAGTAGGAAAGTCAAACACAAAATAGGGTTGAAAAAGAAGAAAACCATTTAGGATTGGACCACTGCTCCTGGGAGGAGATTCAGAGGAAAAGGGAGGTTATAAAGGCGGACACCTGCTGTGAGGAGTAAGCACGTTGAAAAACAAACTGGGTGTTCCAGGGTGGGAGAATGGTTCCCTCGGTCAGTTGAAGAACCACTCAGATAGACAGACTTGAGAAGCCTGGACTCCACTTGTGAGGAGCACAAGAGTACTGACTTCCTCCCAAGCAGGGCAGAAAGAGGGTATGCCCTAGAAGTTGCCAGATTTCCTGCAATTGCTTCACTGCACTCCAAGACTGAGTCAGGCAAACACTTCAGTCATGCTCACTCCAGCTAACAGTGTAGCACTAGATCTAGGGAAGCCAAGACCTGGGAAAAAACTGACCTTGCGATGCTGAGGTGATCTGGTTCCAGGGCAGAGCTCAGGTGAGACAGCAATGGTCATTGTTGGTGTTTACTCAAGCAGCACCCCAGAAGAAGCCAGACTTCTGACAGCAGTGCAGCTGCCAGATTTCCTGTGACCACCTAACTGTGCACACCAGCCCACATGAAGAAAATGCTCAGAAACTACTCACCTAATGCCACAGCTCAGTACGAGGTGTGAGATAGTCATGACTTGGAGAAAGAAGGGATCATAGGCTGCATATCAGTGAAGCTGCATACACAAGCAGAGCATGAGACTTCTGCATGCACATGACACCTACTCGTTTAAGCACTGCCTTCCTTTGGGGCAAATGTCCCAGTGAAAGGAAAAGGAAAAGTACATTTAAAGAGAATAGTGCCAGCTCAAGGTTAACCTTCCGGGCTTCTGTTCCAGCAGTGGACTTTATGTGAAACCCTAACCTTGGCAGGGTGGTGACTATCACTAAGCAGAGAGGAAGTTCTGCCTCATACACTGTGCAATATCTAGCTCCTCCATCTCCAACCCCAACTTGTACCAAGCTAATAACTGCCAGTAAACACTGAGAAAAAAATGTGATTGGTGTCCACATCAAATCCAATCCTCCTACCAAAGGCATTAGGCAGATAGTCCAACATAAGAATACCGCTTCAAGAACAAAAAAGGTAACTTTCACCCAAATTCATAGAAACAGAAAAAAGTTAATCAAAATGAAAAGGAAGAATAACAACTCAATTGAAAGAGCAAGAGAAAACTGCCCAAACATAAATAATGTGACAAAAGGAACAATGTAGCAGATAAAATATTCAAAACATTGGTAATAAAAATGAAAATTGGATTAGGGAAAAGGATTCATCTAAATACCAGTCATTCTAGCAAGGAACTAGAAAAAATATATTTTTAAGAAATCCAACCATAAACAGATACTTTAGTACCTTAAATTAAAAAAAAAAAAAACTAGGAGGAATAGTAATCTGGAATATAGAATAAAGGAAATCAATCAGAGCAACAGAAATAATAACAAAAAATGAAAGCAATCTGTAAGATCTCTGGGATAACATTAAGTATGCCAACATTCACAGTATAGGGGTTCTAGAAGGAGAATAGAGAAGGGGGGAATAAAAAATGCGTTTAACAAAAATATAGCCGAAAAGTTCCTGAACTTAAAGAAGGAAACAGATATTCAGGTACAAGAAGCACAGAAGGACCCAAATAAGATGACCTCAAACAACCCACATCAAGACATATCATGATTAAAATGGCAAAATGTAAAGATGAAGATAGAATTATAAAAGCAACAAGAGAAAAACAAAAGTAATATACAAAGGAATCCCCAAAATGTTATCAATTGATTTCTCTGGAGAAACTTTGCAGGCCATAAGGGAATGGCCATGATATGTTTAAAATGCAGAAAGGGAACAACTTTGCAACCTAGGATAATCTACCTAATGAGATCACCATTTAGAATAAAAGAGACAAGCACAAACTAAAAGAATTCAGCAATAGTAAACCTACCCTAAAAGAATGATAAAAACCATCTGAGATCTCAGTAGACACAGAAAAGCATTTGACAAAATTCATTCATAAAGAAAAAGCTCATCAAAGTGTGTATAGAGGGAAAATACCTCAAAATAATAATAGCCATTTATGACAAACCAACAGCCAACATCAACATAGAAAAGCTGAAAGCCTTCCTGATAAAATGGGGAACAAGACAAGAATGTCCACTCTTGCTTGTTCTATTTAGCACAGTATTAGGAAGTGAAGTGAAGTTAAAGTCACTCAGTCATGTGACCCCATGGACTGTAACCCACCAGGTTTCTCTGTCCATGGGGTTCTCCAGGCAAGAATACTAGAGTGGGTTACCATTTCCTTCTCCAGGGGATCTTCCCAACAGAGGAATCAAACCTGAGTCTCCTCCATTTCAGGCAGATTCTCTACTGACTGAGCTATGAGGGAAGCCCTCAGTATTAAGAATCTTAACCATATCAATCAGACAAGAAAAAGAAAGAAATTTTATACAAATAAGAAGGCAAAAGGTAAAACTGCCACTATCTGGAGATGACACAATTCTTTATAAAGAAAATCCTAAAGTCTTCATCCCAAAACTATTAAAACCAAGTAAAGAATTCAGAAAGATTCCAGTATATAAGATTAATATACATAAATATCTTCTGTTTCTATATACTAATAAGGAGATATCAGAAAGAAAAAAATGTAATCCCATTTAAAATTGCATCAAAAATAATTAAAAATCTATGAAAAAAGTTAACCAAGGACTCTGAAAACTATAAAACATTGATGAAGGAAATTACAGATGATACAAAGAAATGGAAAGATATCCCATGCTCTTGGACTGGCAGAATTAATATTGCTACAATGGCCATATTACCCCTCCCCCAAAATCCACAATTTTAATGTAATCCCTATCCAAATACCCATGACATTTTCCACAGAACAAGAACAAATAATCTTAAAATACATATGGAAACACAAAAGGTCCCAAATTGCCAAACAATCTTGAGAAAAAGGAACAAAGCTGGAAGTATAATACTTTCTATACTACAAATCCAGGGTAATCAAAACATTATGGTACCAGCAAAAACACACACATATATCAATGGAACAGAATAGAGAGCTCAAAAATAAACACACACCTACAGTCAATTAATCTTTGACAAAAGAGATGAGAATGTACAATGAAGAACAGACAGTCTCTTCAACAAGTGGTACTGGGATAACTGGACAACTACATGTAAAACAATGATTAGAACATTTCCTCAAAGGATATACAAAAATAAACTCAAAATGGATTAAAGACCTAAAGTAAGACCTGAAACCATGAAACTTCTAGAAGAGAACAATAGACAGAACACTCTTTGATATAAACCACAGCAATATTTTCTTGGGTCTTTCTCCTAAGGCAGAAGAAACAAAAACAAAAATAAATAAGCAGGACTTAAATTTAAGAACTTTTGTATATCAATGAAAACCATAATCAAAACGAAAAGACAACCTATAGTATGGAAGAAGATATTTACAAATGTTGTGACTGACAATAAGTTAATATCCAAATATATATATAATCTCATAAAACTTAATATCCAATAACAAAACAACTCAACAAAAAATATGCAAAGTTCCTAAATATTTTTCCAAAGAAGACATAGAGAGGGATAACAGACACATGGAAATATGTTCAACACTGCTAATTGTTAGAGAAATTCAAATCAAAACAACAAAGTATCACCTCACACCTGTTAGGGTGGTTGTCATCAAAAAGTCTACAAATAAAAGATGAAGAGAATGTGGAGAAAAGGGAACCCTTATATATTGTTGGTGGGGACTTAAATTGGTGCAGTCACTATGGAAAACAGTACAGAGGTTTCTAAATTTTGTTTTTAAATAGAACTACCATATGATCCATAAATTTCACTTCTGTGTATGTATTTGGAAAATACAGAAACATTAATTTGAAAAGATATAAAAAGCAAATAAGTGAAGTCATTCAGTCGTGTCTGACTCTTTGCGACCCCATGAACTGTAACCCGCCAGGCTCCTCCATCCATGGGATTCTCCAGGCAAGAATACTGGAGTGGGTTGCCATTTCCTTCTCCAGGGGATCTTCCACCCCCCCATCCGACACCCCCCCCCCCCCAGGGATCAAACCCAGGTCTCCCGCATTGCAGGCAGACGCTTTAACCTCTGAGCCACCAGGGAAGATACATGCACCAAAATGCTCACAGAAACACTGTTTACAGTAGCCAAGACAACGGCAGCAACTTAAGTGTCCATCAACAAATGAATGGATAGAAAAAATGTGGTATATATTTACAATGGAATATTACTCAGTTATGGGCTTCCCTGGTGGCTCAGTTGACAAAGAATTTGCCTGCAATGCAGGAGGCCTGGGTTTGATTCCTGGACTGAGAAGATGCCCTGGAGAAGGAAATGACAACCCACTCCAGTATTCTTGCCTGGGAAATCCCACAGACAGAGGAGCCTGGTGGGCTATATAGTTAACAGGGTCTCAATGAACTGGACATTACTTAGTGACTAAACCACCATCACCACCATTACTCAGCCATAAAGAGATTTAAATTTTGCCATTTGCAGCAATATGGATGGACCTAGAGAATATCATGCATAGTGAAATATGCCAAAGACAAATGTTGTATATCATTTATATGTAGAATACAAAAATAATATAAATGAATGTACATGGAAAACAGAAATAGACTCACAGATATACAAAACAATCTTGTGTGGGGGGAGCAGAATTCAGGGAATTGGATTAGAGATACAAACTCTATGCAAAAAATTGATAAGGAAAAAGATATATTTTATAGTACAGGGAATTTTAACCATTTTCTTGTAATAAGTTATGCAGTATTAAAAAGTTGGCTTAAAGGTCAACATTCAGAAAACTAAGATCATGGCATCTGGTCCTATCACTTCATGGCAAATAGATGGGGAAATAGTGGAAACAGTGGCTGACTTTATTTTGGGGGGCTGCAAAGTCACTGTAGATGGTGATTGCAGCCATGAAATTAAAAGACGCTTACTACTTGGAAGGAAAGTTATGACCAACCTAGATAGCATATTAAAAAGCAGAGACATTACTTTGTCAACAAAGGTCCGTCTAGTCAAGGCTATGGTTTTTCCAGTAGTCATGTATGGATGTGAGATTTGGACTATAAATAAAGCTGAGCACTGAAGAATTGATGCTTTTGAACAGTGGTGTTGGAGAAGACTCTTGAGAGTCCCTTGGACTGCAAGGAGATCCAACCAGTCCATCCTAAAGGAGATCAGTCCTGGGTGTTCATTGGAAGGACTGATGTTGAAGATGAAACTCCAAAATTTTGGCCATCTGATGCAAAGAGCTGACTCATTTAAAAAGACCCTGATGTTGGGAAAGATTGAGGGCAGGAGGAGAAGGGTACAAAGGAGGATAAATTGGTTTGATGGCATCTCCTACTCAATGGACATGAGTTTGGGTAAACCCCAGGAGTTGGTGATGAACAGGGAGGCTTGGCGTGCTGCAGTTCATGGGATCGCAGAGTCAGACACGATTGAGCGATTGAACTGAACTGAACTGAATCTGCAGAAATACTGAATCACTATGCTGTACACCTGAAATGAGTATAATATTGTAAATCAACTATACTTTAATAAAAATAATAAAAATTTAATTAAAAAGTTAAAATAGGTAGAGTATAGGGACCTAAATGAAAGTAATGTTTCATATTGCACTCAAAGTGGTAACACCTGAACACAAGCAGACTGAAAAGTCGCATATATTTTAATATCTAGGACACCCAGTAAGAAAATTATGCAATGCAAAGCACTCAAAATTATAAGTAAATTCATGTCAAATCTTAAAAAGAGATTGAATTAACCTCCAGGAGAGTAAGAACAGATGAAAAGAAAACAGAAAAAGAGAAAATTGGCAAAATTAAGTCTAAGCAGTGATGACTGCCTTATATGTACATCATCTAAATACACCAAGTAAAGGCAAAGATTAGCAGCATAGACTTAAAAAAATTATTTAACTATATGCTATTTCAAAGAGGATCACTTCAACAACATAGATATGGTGCACATGTCTAACAGTATAATCCATAAAAAGCAATAGAACTGTATCAAAAATTAAATACCTTCACTCTGTGAAATGCTATGTAGAGAATAAAAATACATACTACAAAAAAGAAAAGTTTGCAAACCATATATTTATAAAAGAATGATTATGTTTAGTATATAATGAACTCTAAAAATTCAACATTAAAAAATCCCAAACATTACAACTAGAAATAGAATAAAAGAAAATAAAATATATATTTTAAAATTTAAAAAAGAACAATTGTTTTACTGAAGGAGATATAAAGATGGTAAATAAGAACATGAAAATGGATTCAATATCTTTAGCCATAAAGGAAATTCAAATTAAAACTACAATGCAACATCACTAAGCAATTATCAGAATAGCTAACATAAATAGTCGTGATACCAATGTTGGCAAGGATGAAGATGAACAGTATAACTCATATATTACAGATGGGAATGTAAAATGCTACAATTCTGGAAAACAGTTTAGCACTTTCTTATAAAATTAAACACAAAGACTCCCAATTAGCAAGTTTCTACTTTTTACTTCTCTGATTTATATTCCTTCTTAAGCAAATCTTTAGATTCTAGATCATAGTTGTCAACTTCAGGGTGATTTATTGTGGCTCTTTAGAATAAAATTACAAGTATATTAAGCTTAAAAAGAAGTGAGAAGGTGAGTTCCTCAGACAAATGGACAACAGTTGCAGGGGACACCTTCGGCTGTCTAGTTTTTTTGAAGTGATGGTGGACAAAGCTAAGGCTACAGTTTGAATAAGTATATATAATCTTGAATTATATACTGAAATAGAAAAATAATTTTAATAGAAAAACTGGAGATTATTTTTGTGTATGGTGTTAGAAAGTGTTCTAGTTTTATTCTTTTACAAGTGGTTGACCAGTTTTCCCAGCATCACTTGTTAAAGAGGTTGTCTTTTTTCCATTGTATATCTTTGCCCCCTTTGTTGAAGATAAAGTGTCCGTAGGTTCTTGGGTTTATCTCTGGGATTTCTATTCTGTTCCATTGATCTATATTTCTGTCTTTGTGCCAGTACCATACTGTCTTGATGACTGTGGCTTTGTGGTATAGTCTGAAGTCAGGCAGGTTGATTCCTCCAGTTCCACTCTTCTTTCTCAAGATTACTTTGGCTATTCAAGGTTTTTTGTATTTCAAATTGTGAAATTTCAAATACAAATTGTGAAATTATTTGTTCTAGTTCTGTGAAAAATACCGTTGGTAGCTTGATAGGGATTGCATTGAATCTATAGATTGCTTTGGGTAGTATAGCCATTTTGACAATATTGATTCTTCCAATCCAAGAACACGGTATGTTTCTCCATCTGTTTGTGTCCTCTTTGATTTCTTTCATCAGTGTTTTATAGTTTTCTATGTATAGGTCTTTTGTTTCTTTAGGTAGATATACCCCTAAGTATTTTATTCTTTTTGTTGCAATGGTGAATGGTATTGTTTCCTTAATTTCTCTTTCTGTTTTCTCATTGTTAGTGTATGGGAATGCAAGGGATTTCTGTGTGTTAATTTTATATCCTGCAACACAAAAATAAACTCAAAATGGATTACAGATCTAAATGTAAGACCAGAAACTATAAAACTCCTAGAGGAGAACATAGGCAAAACACTCTCCAACATAAATCACAGCCGGATCCTCTATGACCCACCTCCCAGAATATTGGAAATAAAAGCAAAACTAAACAAATGGGACCTGATGAAACTTAAAAGCTTTTGCACAACAAAGGAAACTATAAGCAAGGTGAAAAGAAAGCCCTCAGATTGGAAGAAAATAATAGCAAACGAAGCAACAGACAAAGGATTAATCTCAAAAATATACAAGCAACTCCTCAGCTCAATTCCAGGAAAATTAATGACCCAATCAAAAAATGGGCCAAAGAATTAAACAGACATTTCTCCAAAGAAGACATACAGATGGCTAACAAACACATGAAAAGATGCTCAACATCACTCATTATCAGAGAAATGCAAATCAAAACCACCATGAGGTACCATTACACACCAGTCAGGGTGGCTGCTATCCAAAAGTCTACAAGCAATAAGTGCTGGAGAGGGTGTGGAGAAAAAGGAACCCTCTTACACTGTTGGTGGGAATGCAAACTAGTACAGCCGCTATGGAGAACAGTGTGGAGATTTCTTAAAAACCTGGGAATAGAACTGCCATATGACCTAGCAATCCCACTTCTGGGCATACACACCGAGGAAACCGGATCTGAAAGAGACACATGCACCCCAGTGTTCATTGCAGCACTGTTTATAATAGCCAGGACATGGAAGCAACCTAGATGCCCATCAGCACACGAATGGATAAGGAAGCAGTGGTACATATACACCATGGCATATTACTCAGCCAGTAAAAAGAATTCATTTGAATCAGTTTTAATAAGATGGATGAAACTGGAGCCCATTATACAGAGTGAAGTAAGCCAGAAAGATAAAGACCATTACAGCATACTAACATATATACATATGGGATTTAGAAAGACGGTAATGATAACCCTATATGCAAAACAGAAAAAGAGACACAGATGTACAGAACAGACTTTTGGACTTTGTTGGAGAAGGCAAAGTGGGATGTTTAGAGAGAACAGCATCAAAACATATATATTATCAAGGGTGAAACAGATCACCAGCCCAGGTTGGATGCATGAGACAAGTGCTTGGGCCTGGTGCACTGGGAAGACCCAGAGGGATCGGGTAGAGAGGGAGGTGGGAGGGGGCATCAGGACGGGGAATACATGTAAAACCATGGCTGATTCATTTCAATGTATGACAAAACCCACTACAATATTTTAAAGTAATTAGCCTCCAACTAATAAAAATAAATGAAAAAAAAAAACATTAAAAAAAACTGGAGGGGGAGGAGCCAAGATGGCGGAGGAGTAGGACGGGGAGACCACTTTCTCTCCTACAAATTCATCAAAAGAATAACTGAATGCAGAGCAAACTTCACAAAACAACTTCTGATCGCTAGCTGAGGTCATCAGGCGCCCAGAAAAGCAGACCATTGTCTTCGAAAGGAGGTAGGACAAAATATAAAAGATAAAAAGTGAGACAAAAGAGCTAAGGACGGAGACCCATCCCGGGAAGGGAGTCTTAGGCGGCCTTGCTTGGGCTAGGGTCCGGGCCTGAGTGCCCTGAGGACAATCGGAGGGAGCTTCTGTGAGGTGCCAACTTGAACTGTGGGAGACCAAAAGAGAGAGAGAAAATTAACCGGCCGGAACACACTGCCGGCCGTTCGCAGAACAAAGGGACGGAGAAAGTCCCGAGAAGAGCTCGCAGGCTGCGGACCGGCCCAGCCCCGCCGGAGGCAGGAGGCAGGGGGGAGGGGAGGGTCGCGGTGAGACACCGGGCGCAGGCACCCTACCGCCGCGGGCAGGGACTGGGGCTGGGGACGCAGAGGGCGGAAGGTGCGCGCACCTGACTGTCGCCAGCGGAAACTGACACTGGGTCCGCGGAAGGGAGTGAGTGCGCCACACCTGGGGATAGTGCGCCCATCAAGCCCCTTGCTGCCTGGACTGCTCTGACGGGGAAGGCACAGAGAGCAGGTGCAGCTTTTCCTTCTGCGCTTTTGTGTAACACCCGAGGGCTGGAACCTAGCGCAGCGCGGGGCGCGCTCCATATAGAACAGCCGGGAGCCTGAGCAGCGCAGACGGAGAAAGCAGCGTCAGCCCCTCCCGGCAGCGCCAGCCCGCCCCCGCGGCGCAAGCCCCTCCCCGCAGCGCCAGCCCATCCCCACAGCGTCAGCCCCTCCCAGCAGTGCAATGGAACTAGCTACCTGAATAAGAGTCCACCTCCGCCCGCCTGTGTCAGGGCAGAAATGAGGCTCTGAAGAGACCGGCAAACAGAAGCCAAATAAACAAAGGGAACCGCTTCAGAAGGGACTGGTGCAACAGATTAAAATCCCTGTAGAAAACAACGACTTCACCGGAAGGGCCCTGTAGATATCGAGAAGTGTAAGCTGGAACGAGGAGCTATCTGAAACTGAGCCGAACCCACACTGACCGCAACAGCTCCAGAGAAACTCCTAGATATATTTTTACTTTTTTTTTTTCTAAGTAAGGAAAATAAGAAAAAATTTTTTTTTCTTTTTATATTTTTTCTTTTTTATTTTTTCTCTTTTATTTTCCTTTAAAATTCCCTATTACTCCCCCATTACTCCTTAACTTTCATTTTCATAGATTTTTACGATTTTTTTAATTAGGGGAAAAAAAAATTTTTTTTTCTTTCTTTCTTTTTTTTTTGTTTTTTTTTCTTTTTTTTTCTTTTTTCTTCTTTTTTTTTCTTTCCGTTTTCTCTTTTATTTTCTATTTTTCTTTTTCTCTTATTTCTTTTAAAGTCCTCTAGTACTCCTCTACTACTCTTCATTTTCATTTTCACTACACTATAACCTTACAAAAAAAAAAAAAAAGAGAAGCCCTATCTTTAAACCAAAGATTATTCTCTCCCAATCTTGACTCTCTGTTTTCTACCTCAGAACACCTCTATTTCCTCCTTTCCCCTTCTCTTCCCAATCCAATTCTGTGAATCCTTGTAGGTGTCTGAGATACGGAGAACACTCTGGGAACAGACAGCTGCGTAGATCTGTCTCTCTCCTCTTGAGTCCCCCTTTTTCTCCTCCTGCTCATCTCTATCTCCCTCCTCCCTTTTCTCCTGTTCATGTAACTCTGTGAACCTCTCTGGGTGTCCCTAACAGGGGAGAATCTTTTCGCCATTAACCTAGAAGTATTATTATCAGTGCTGTATAGTTGGAGAAGTCCTGAGACTACAGGAAGAATAAAACTGAAATCCAGAGGCAGGAAACTTAAGCCCAAAACCTGAGAACACCAGAAAACTCCTGACTACATGGAACTTTAAGTAATAAGTGACCGTCCAAAAGCCTCCATACCTACACTGAAACCAACCACCACTCAAGAGCCAATAAGTTTTAGAGCAAGACATACCACGCAAATTCTCCAGCAACACAGGAACATAGCCCCGAATGTCAACATACAGGCTGCCCAAGGTCACACCTAACACATAGACCCATCTCAAAACTCATTACTGGGCACTCCATTGCTCTCCAAAAAGAAGAAATCAAGTTCCACGCACCAGTACACCGACGCAAGCTTCCCTAACCGGGAAACCTTGACAAGCCAATCGTCTAACCCCACCCACTGGGTAAATCCTCCACAATAAAAAGGAACCACAGACCTCCAGAATACAGAAAGTCCACTCCAGACACAGCAATCTAAACAAAATGAAAAGGCAAAGAAATACCCAACAGGTAAAGGAATATGAAAAATGCCCACCAAGTCAAACAAAAGAGGAGGAGATAGGGAATCTACCTGAAAAAGAATTTAGAATAATGATAATAAGAATGATCCAAAATCTTGAAAACAAAATGGAGTTACAGATAAATAGCCTGGAGACAAAGATTGAAAAGATACAAGAATTGTTTAATAAAGACCTAGAAGAAATAAAAAAGAGTCAATTAAAAATGAACAATGCAATGAATGAGATCAAAAACACTTTGAAGGGAACCAAGAGTAGAATAAAGGAGGCAGAAAATAGGATAAGTGAGGTAGAAGAGAAAATGGTGGAAATAAATGAAGCAGAGAGGAAAAAAGAAAAAAGGATCAAAAGAAATGAGGACAACCTCAGGGACCTCTGGGACAATGTGAAACGCCCCAACATTCGAATCATAGGAGTTCCAGAAGAAGAAGACAAAAAGAAAGGCCATGAGAAAATACTCGAGGAGATAATAGCTGAAAACTTCCCTAAAATGGGGAAGGAAATAGCCACTCAAGTCCAAGAAACCCAGAGAGTCCCAAACAGGATAAACCCAAGGCGAAACACCCCAAGACACATATTAATCAAACTAACAAAGATCAAACACAAAGAACAAATATTAAAAGCAGCAAGGGAAAAACAACAAATAACACACAAAGGGATTCCCATAAGGATAACAGCTGACCTATCAATAGAAACCCTCCAGGCCAGAAGGGAATGGCAGGACGTCCTGAAAGTAATGAAAGAGAATAACCTACAACCTAGATTACTGTATCCAGCAAGGATCTCATTCAGATATGAAGGAGAACTCAAAAGCTTTACAGATGAGCAAAGGCTGAGAGAATTCAGCACCACCAAACCAGCTCTTCAACAAATGCTAAAGGATCTTCTCTAGACTGGAAACACAGAAAGGTTGTATAAACGTGAATCCAAAACAACAAAGTAAATGGCAACGGGACCACACCTATCAATAATTACCTTAAATGTAAATGGGTTGAATGCCCCAACCAAAAGACAAAGATTGGCTGAATGGATACAAAAACAAGACCCCCATATATGCTGTCTACAAGAGACCCACCTCAAAACAAGAGACACATACAGACTAAAAGTGAAGGGCTGGAAAAAAATATTTCATGCAAATGGAGACCAAAAGAAAGCAGGAGTCGCAATACTCATATCAGATAAAATAGACTTTCAAATAAAAGCTGTGAAAAGAGACAAAGAAGGACACTACATAATGATCAAAGGATCAATCCAAGAAGAAGATATAACAATTATAAATATATATGCACCCAACATAGGAGCACCGCAATATGTACGGCAAACACTAACGAGTATGAAAGAGGAAATTAATAGTAACACAATAATAGTGGGAGACTTTAATACCCCACTCACAACTATCGATAGATCAACTAAACAGAAAATTAACAAGGAAACACAAACTTTAAATGACACAATGGACCAGCTAGACCTAATTGATATCTATAGGACATTTCACCCCAAAACAAGCAACTTCACCTTTTTCTCAAGTGCACACGGAACCTTCTCCAGAATAGATCACATCCTGGGCCATAAATCTAGTCTTGGAAAATTCAAAAAAATTGAAATCATTCCAGTCATCTTTTCTTACCACAGTGCAGTAAGATTAGATCTCAATTACAGGAAAAAAATTGTTAAAAATTCAAACACCTGGAGGCTAAATAACACGCTTCTGAATAACCAACAAATCATAGAAGAAATCAAAAAAGAAATCAAAATATGCATAGAAATGAATGAAAATGAAAACACAACAACCCAAAACCTATGGGACACTGTAAAAGCAGTGCTAAGGGGAAGGTTCATAGCATTACAGGCTTACATCAAGAAACAAGAAAAAAGCCAAATAAATAACCTAACTCTACACCTAAAGCAATTAGAGAAGGAAGAAATGAAGAACCCCAGGGTTAGCAGAAGGAAAGAAATCTTAAAAATTAAGGCAGAAATAAATGCAATAGAAACTAAAGAGACCATAGCAAAAATCAACAAAGCTAAAACCTGGTTTTTTGAAAAAATAAACAAAATTGACAAACCATTAGCAAGACTCATTAAGAAACAAAGAGAGAAGAACCAAATTAACAAAATTAGAAATGAAAATAGAGAGATCACAACAGACAACACTGAAATACAAAGGATCATAAGAGACTACTACCAGCAGCTCTATGCCAATAAAATGGACAACTTGGATGAAATGGACAAATTCTTAGAAAAGTATAACTTTCCAAAACTGAACCAGGAAGAAATAGAAGATCTTAACAGACCCATCACAGGCAAGGAAATCGAAACTGTAATCAAAAATCTTCCAGCAAACAAAAGCCCAGGACCAGATGGCTTCACAGCTGAATTCTATCAAAAATTTAGAGAAGAGCTAACACCTACCTTACTCAAACTCTTCCAGAAAATTGCAGAAGAAGGTAAACTTCCAAACTCATTCTATGAGGCCACCATCACCCTAATTCCAAAACCAGACAAAGATGCCACAAAAAAAAAAGAAAACTACAGGCCAATATCACTGATGAACATAGATGCAAAAATCCTTAACAAAATTCTAGCAAACAGAATCCAACAACATATTAAAAAAATCATACATCACGACCAAGTGGGCTTTATCCCAGGAATGCAAGGATTCTTCAATATCCGCAAATCAATCAATGTAATACACCACATTAACAAATTGAAAGATAAAAACCATATGATTATCTCAATAGATGCAGAGAAAGCCTTTGACAAAATTCAACACTCATTTATGATTAAAACTCTCCAAAAAGCAGGAATAGAAGGAACATACCTCAACATAATAAAAGCTATATATGACAAACCCACAGCAAGCATCACCCTCAATGGTGAAAAATTGAAAGCATTTCCCCTGAAATCAGGAACAAGACAAGGGTGCCCACTCTCACCACTACTGTTCAACATAGTGTTGGAAGTTTTGGCCACAGCAATCAGAGCAGAAAAAGAAGTAAAAGGAATCCAGATAGGAAAAGAAGAAGTGAGACTCTCACTGTTTGCAGATGACATGATCCTCTACATAGAAAACCCTAAAGACTCTACCAGAAAATTACTAGAACTAATCAATGAATATAGTAAAGTTGCAGGATATAAAATTAACACACAGAAATCCCTTGCATTCCTATATACTAACAATGAAAAAACAGAAAGAGAAATTAAGGAAACAATACCATTCACCATTGCAACAAAAAGAATAAAATACTTAGGAGTATATCTACCTAAAGAAACAAAAGACCTATACATAGAAAACTATAAAACACTGATGAAAGAAATCAAAGAGGACACAAACAGATGGAGAAACATACCGTGTTCATGGATTGAAAGAATCAATATTGTCAAAATGGCTATTCTACCCAAAGCAATCTATAGATTCAATGCAATCCCTATCAAGCTACCAACGGTATTTTTCACAGAACTAGACCAAAGAATTTCACAATTTGTATGGAAATACAAAAAACCTCGAATAGCCAAAGTAATCTTGAAAAAGAAGAATGGAACTGGAGGAATCAACCTGCCTGACTTCAGACTCTACTACAAAGCCACAGTCATCAAGACAGTGTGGTACTGGCACAAAGACAGAAATATAGACCAATGGAACAGAATAGAAAGCCCAGAGATAAATCCACGAACCTATGGACACCTTATCTTTGACAAAGGAGGCAAGGATATACAATGGAAAAAAGACAACCTCTTTAACAAGTGGTGCTGGGAAAACTGGTCAACCACTTGCAAAAGAATGAAACTAGAACACTTTCTAACACCATACACAAAAATAAACTCAAAATGGATTAAAGATCTAAATGTAAGACCAGAAACTATAAAACTCCTAGAGGAGAACATAGGCAAAACACTCTCCGACATAAATCACAGCAAGATCCTCTATGACCCACCTCCCAGAATATTGGAAATAAAAGCAAAACTAAACAAATGGGATCTAATGAAACTTAAAAGCTTTTGCACAACAAAGGTAACTATAAGTAAGGTGAAAAGACAGCCATCAGATTGGGAGAAAATAATAGCAAATGAAGAAACAGACAAAGGATTAATCTCAAAAATATACAAGCAACACCTGAAGCTCAATTCCAGAAAAATAAATGACCCAATCAAAAAATGGGCCAGAGAATTAAACAGACATTTCTCCAAAGAAGACATACAGATGGCTAACAAACACATGAAAAGGTGCTCAACATCACTCATTATTAGAGAAATGCAAATCAAAACCACAATGAGGTACCATTACACGCCAGTCAGGATGGCTGCTATCCAAAAGTCTACAAGCAATAAGTGCTGGAGAGGGTGTGGAGAAAAGGGAACCCTCGTACACTGTTGGTGGGAATGCAAACTAGTACAGCCACTATGGAAAACAGTGTGGAGATTTCTTTAAAAACTGGAAATAGAACTGCCATATGACCCAGCAATCCCACTTCTGGGCATACACACTGAGGAAACCAGATCTGAAAGAGACATGTGCACCCCAATGTTCATCGCAGCACTGTTTATAATAGCCAGGACATGGAAGCAACCTAGATGCCCATCAGCAGATGAATGGATAAGGAAGCTGTGGTACATATACACCATGGAATATTACTCAGCCGTCAAAAAGAATTCATTTGAACCAGTCCTAATGAGATGGATGAAACTGGAGCCCCTTATACAGAGTGAAGTAAGCCAGAAAGATAAAGAACATTACAGCATACTAACACATATATATGGAATTTAGAAAGATGGTAACGATAACCCTATATGCAAAACAGAAAAAGAGACACAGAAATACAGAACAGACTTTTGAACTCTGTGGGAGAAGGTGAGGGTGGGATGTTTCAAAAGAACAGCATGTATACTATCTATGGTGAAACAGATCACCAGCCCAGGTGGGATGCATGAGACAAGTGCTCGGGCCTGGTACACTGGGAAGACCCAGAGGAATCGGGTGGAGAGGGAGGTGGGAGGGGGGATCGGGATGGGGAATACGTGTAAATCTATGGCTGATTCATATCAATGTATGACAAAACCCACTGAAATGTTGTGAAGTAATTAGCCTCCAACTAATAAAAAAATTTAAAAATAAATAAATAAATAAATAAATAAAAACTGGAGAAATAAAAGAGTTTCTAATTAAGTTAGTAGCATTGAACCAATGTGAATTCTTTAGTCTTGATCATATCATACTACAGTAATATGAGGTTAACATTAGTAGAAGCTAGGTAAAGTGTGTATGTGAACATCCTACTATCTTTTCAGTTCTCCTGTAAGTTTAAACTTATTTCAAACAAAATATTTTTAAAAGTTAACCTAGAGTTCTGATTTCAGCTTTAACATATAAAGGGCTTGGAAATATCACTCCAATCTTACTATAAGAGAAAAACTGAATAAACTGAAAATCAATGACTTTTCTTAGACTGACTGAAATCAGAGGTCACATAGTGTTAAGATACAGGTGAATGTAGAAAATTAAAGTCGGTATCAGCTTACATAGAATGGTAGCCGTTGGAGCCACAAATTGGTAGGAACACTTGATTGTTGATTTTGACAAATTTCTAGTGACAGAGTGTGGACTACCCATGAGGAAAACTCAGGAGGGCTGAAGCCTTGGAGAGTGTGCTCCACACATACATGGATTATACTTCCAATAAATCTACCACATTCTCAAAGTAAAGAACCAAGAAAAATCTGTTTCTGGAAGGGAAGTGTAAATATTTTTAAATACATGCAGAGTATCCTCCATAAAAAATGGCCTACTCTTCAGGGGAAAGTTCTTTATCAAGTTTGTATTCTACCTGAAGAAAGGACATTTACCCAAATCCAGGCCCCTATACCTTCCTGTCTCACCTACAAATGGAAGAAAATACTAATAAATACCCTGTAAAATGACCTAGAGTCACAAAGAGAATAAACAATTTTTAGATCATAGAGCTTCTCTTACTCCATAGCTTACCATCACACCAAAAGTAGTTCTGTATAGTAATAGTGGATTACAGCTGAAGGAACTGTAAGTCACTTCCTCTATTTAAGAAGAAATTCATAGGGAAACCTCAAAACGGTAAGGGATGCCAAAATAAGGACAATAGAGTAAATTGAAATCTCTGATCCCTACAGCTACATCAAACATTAAATACAGTCCACCCCTTCACATAAATATAAAATCTCACAATAAAGTCCTGTTTCCTTCAGTTTCTATTACCTAACAGGAACTTGAGTTATGATATCACATTGGGCTTATAACAACAAAGGTGCAAGTCATGCTAAATGGCAAGAAACCAATTTTAAAAGATAAAGGACTCATCTGAACCAAAGTCAAGTATAATGGAAGAGTTTAGAATGAGCAGACAAGAAACTTATAATTACTATAATTACTATATTTGGGACTCTAATGAAAAACATGGTTAACATGGAACTATAGATGAGTAATATAAGCTGCTGCTGCTGCTGCTGCGAAGTCACTTCAGTCATGTCTGACTCTGTGCGACCCCATAGATGGCAGTCCACAGGCTCCCCCGTCCCTGGGATTCTCCAGGCAAGAACACTGGAGTGGGTTGCCATTTCCTTCTCCAATGCATGAAAGTGAAAAGTGAAAGTGAAGTCGCTTAGTTGTGCCCGACTCTTAGCGACCCCATGGACTGCAGCCTACCAGGCTCCTCCGTCCATGGGATTTTCCAGGCAAGAGTACTGGAGTGGGGTGCCATTGCCTTCTCTGGAGTAATATAAGCAGAGATATGAAAATCTCAAGAAAGTATTTCAAAGCTAACATAAATGAAGAATTCCTTTAATGAGCTCATCAGTAGATTGGACACAGTTTAAGCAAGAATCAGGAACCTTAAGGATATGTCAATAGAAACTTCCCAAACTGAAATGCAAGGTAAAAAGTAATTTTTAAAAAACTAAATATTCAAGAACTGTGGGATAATTTCAAAGGTGTAACATAAATACAAATGGAATACCAGAAATAGAGGAACAAAAGAAGATGCATGGGAAATGTTTGAAGTAGTCATGATGGAAGATTTACTCCAAATTAATTAATGACACTAAACCACAGATTTAGGAACCTTAGAGAACATCAAGCAGAAAGCATATCACAAATATAAATCCAAGCATGCATAATAAATTGAGAAAACAAAAGAGAAAAACTTACAAGAAGCTAGGAAGGTGAGGGAAAAACTTTACCTATAGAAGAATAAGCACCACATTTGATTTGTCAAAACCAGGCAAGCAAGAAGAGAGTGAAGTGAAATATTTATAGTGATGAAAGTAAAAAAAACAAAATAACATAAGACCCCAGCAATCTAGAATTCTAGAGCCAGCAAAATTATCTTTCAAAAGTGCAAGACAAATAGAGATATTCTCAGCAAACAAAAACTAAGGGAATTAGATTTATGGACGTGGGTAGAGGGGAGGAGAGGGTGGGATGTATGGAAAGAGTAACATGGAAACTTACATTATCATATGTAAAACAGATAACCAACAGGAATTTGCAGTATGGCTCAGGAAACTCAAAAAGGGGCTATGGATCAACCTAGAGGTGGGGCATGGGGGAGGGAGATGGGAGGGAGGTGCAAAAGGGAGGAGACATATGTATACCTATGGCTGATTCGTGTTGAGGTTTGACAGAAAGCAGCAAAATTCTGTAAAGCAATTATCTTTCAATAAAACATAAATTAATTTAAAAATCTTACATAAATGAGGAAGAACAGCAGAAGATGAATAAATGCAAAATAATACATTTGATTCCTCTTGTTTTTAACTGAGGAATAGTTATTAATTGAGTTAATAGTTTGTTCAAATCATAATCTTAACACTGTGCTGATTGATTGGAGCATATGAATAAGTTAAATGAATGACATTAATGTTAAAAGGGAGGGGAAGGAGGACTTTGAAATACTATGCTATAACTACACTACTCATAAACTGTTATAATGTTATCTGAAAGTGGGTTTAGGTTAGTTGGAATTATACATTATTACAAACTCTAGGTAAACCACCAACATTTTAAGGTATATAATATGTGATAAGGAGAAAGAACATGAAATTTATAAAATGTTCAACTAAATCTAGAGAAAGGTTTCCATCATATTAAAAGGTTTCTGCTCAGCACAGGAAGCCATCAACAAATGAAAGGCAACCTTAAAAATGGGAGAAAATATTTGAACATTTTATATCTGATAAGAGGTTAATATCCAAAACATGTAAATAACTCACACAACTCAGTAGCAAAAAAAAAAAAAAAAAAAGATTTAAAAATAAGCAGGGGATTTGAATAGATATTTTTCCAAAGACACATAGATTGCCAAGAGTAAATGAAAAGGTGCTCAACATCACCACTCATGATGGAAATGCAAGTGAAAACCACAATGATATCTCACTTTGGTGGTGAAATTGTGGCGAAAAGGAAACCCCTGTGCAGTGTTGGTGGGAGTGTAAGTTGTACAGCCACTATGGAAAATATAATGGGAGGCCCTCAAAAAATTAAAAATAGAACCCTTTATGATCCAGCAGTTCCATCTGATTCTTTATTTGAAGGGAAAGAAAAAACACTAATTCAAAAAGACATGTGAACTCACATGTTACGGTATGTTATTTGCATCGCCAGACATGAAAGTAACATAGTTGTCCATTAGTTGGATGAATGGATAAAAAAATGTTTTATATATAAAATGGAATATTATTCTGTCTTAAAAAAGAGATCACGTCATTTGTGACAACATGGATGGACCTTGAGGGCATAATACTAAGTGATATGTCAGGCAAAGAAAAATATTGTATGTCCTTATTTATATGTGGAATCTAAAATAATCAGGCTCACAGATACAGAGAACTGATTGGTGGTTGCCAGAGGTGGAGATGGCAATTTGTTGAAATGAGTGAAGGTGGTCTAAAGATATAAACTTCCAATTATAATAAAAAATATACTAGCATTTCTATTCATTAACAATAAATTTTCTGAAAAAGAAATTGATCCCATTTACAATAGTATCAAAATATTAAAATATTTAAGAATATGTTTAACCAAGAAGGTGAAATCTCTCTACTCTAAAAACTACATGACACTAATGAAAGAATTAAAGGAAGACACAAATAAACACAAAAGTATCTCGTTTTCATGGATTGGAATAATTAATGTTATTAAAACAGCAATACTAGCAAAAATAATTTATAGATTCATTGCAATATCTATTAAGATTCCAAGGGTATTTTTAGCATAAATATGAAAAAACACTCCTAAAATTTATATGTAACCATAAAAGATCCTGAATATACAAATAAATACTGAAGAGAACAAAGCATAAGAAATCAGTTACTGGTTTCAAACTATACTATAAAGCTTTAGTAATTAAAAGAGTACAGTAGCAAAAATCAAAGAAAGAAACAGACATATAGACCAACAGAACTGAATTTAAAGCCCAGAAATAAACCCAAGAATATCCCACCAACTACTATTTAACAATGGAGTCAAGAATACTCATGAACAAAAAAGAATCTCTTTAATCAATGGTGGTGCTGATTTTAAACACAAAGACATAGATAGGTTAAAAGTGAAGTGATGGGTAGCATAACTGAAAATGGTGGAATAAGTTACTCCAAAAATCAGTTACTCAATTGCAGCAACCATTAATCTGGTGAAAATTACCAGAAATTTTGGAATTATTTAGAATTAAATAATGATCTTAGAGCAAATCACTTACTGAAGGAAGAAACCACTGCAATATGGGAAGAGAGGACTCTGGCATTTTCTCTCACCCACCTACAATCACCCATTCCCCAGTTTGGTGGCATCTCCCATTCCTGGTATGGTTTGCTCATGCCAGAGGGGTAAAATGGACTTTGTTCATTTAAAAAAAAAAAAAAAAAACTGTGTAAGTACATTTTAATCTATCTGATAGTTCCCTGAGAGACCAGAAAAAAGGCTGGATTTTAATTGACTCTCCACAAAATTCTTTCAGGGCTTGAACGACTTTCCAGGCAACATTTCTTGAAAGAAATATACCAGTATCCAACTGGTTTAAGGGCCAGTGGAAACAGAAGGCAGAAAACAAGACCTAGGATAGAAGAGGTTGAAGAGGAAGATACATGGAAGAATAAGAGCTTTGGAAATTTTTTATATATACCAAGGAAATTTTAATGCAACATACATGCCTAGGGCCACACACATGTTCAGAAAAGAACAAATGACTCCAGAACTTGCTATGTACTCCACATACTCAAGAGATAAAGACACAGTAGAGTAGTAGGTGGCCAGGTTAAGTGTTTAAGGAGTTTTCTAGGTCAGAGCCATTTTGAAAAGACCAGGGTAGTATTATTTACCACTTTTTAAAATTTTTGTTTACAGGCATTTATGAAAATTTTTGCCAGAACACCAGATAGACTAAAATAATGGAATAGAAACTTCAATCTTCATGCTCAAATAATTCAGCTTTGGAAAAATAACTTGAAAAAGTCACTAAGCGGACAATTCAAACCTCAAACAAGCAACAATGAACCCTGTGGAGGAAGGATGATCTAATTTCCAGAGATCCCACATTAATAGTCTAAGTTCATGCTGTTATCCCTGCCCCACCACAGGTACTGGAAAAGGGTCCTGCCAATGCGGCCTTAGTGCACCTGCTGCCAGGCACTAGAAAATCCCCTACAGGGCTTATCCTTTCATAACTGTTGTTGGACATTAGGAAAGGCTCCCACTAGGGCCAGATATCTCATGCCTGAGGCCATAGACTCATGCACTTGCCTCATTGATGGGACCAGGTCTCTGGCTGCTGCCGATTCTCTCTCCACACAGTTTTTGACACTACCAAGGCTCCCACTACACTGGCAGATGTTCCACTTCCATGCACTGTCTTCATCCAAGCAGTGATCCAGGGCAGTCTCAGGAACAGACCTCTGTCAGTGGCCCACGTGAAGAGGTGGGGATAAAACCACAGCTGAGCCCCAGGGCAAGGCAACTAAGGAAGAGAAATAAAAATCTTTCCTTGCAACAACACAAGCCACAGATTAAATGCCCACAACTGACTTGGTAAGCCCTGCATATGTGGAATATCTGAATGGACAATAATGTTCTCAAAACTGAGATCAGTCTATGGGGCAAGTACAAGTGAGAATTGGGACAGGTCAGAGTCTGAACTGACCCTGTAGTGCTCAAAGTGGGTACAGAGACCTATGTAGAGGTATCGGAGGGCCTCCTGAGAAGGCAGAGATTGGCTATGGCAAGGACACTGACAACTGAGACTCCAGAAAAATATTATTATTACTATTATTTTTATGTTTTGTCCTCTTGTTTTTTTAATTATTATTATTTTAATTTTTAACACTTTTATATTTTTATTTCTATTTCTCAGTCTTTACATTTACATTGTTTTCTGCTTTTACCTTGTTGTGTTATGCTTTGTTTTTAATCTCTTTATCTTTTTGTGTTCTTGTTTTATGTATTTATTATTTTTTAGTTTGCATTCTGATTTTGTTTTGCTCTTGTTTTTGCTGGTCTTATTCTTAATTGTTTGATTTCATTTTTGTGTTCTTTTTTTATTTTTCTGATTGTTTTCTTGTTTTTTATTTTGCTCCTTTTCTTTTTCCATTTGTTTTTTATGTGTATCTTTTTCTTTGTGATGGGCTTCCCCAGTAGATCAGTGGTAAAGAATCAACCTGCAATGCAGGAGATGTGCAGATGCAGGTTTGATCCCTGGGTTGGGAAGATCTCTCGGAGGAGAAAATGGCAACCAACTCCAGTAATCTTGCCAGAAAATCCCATAGACAAAGGAGCCTGGCAGACTAAAATCCATGGGATTTCAAATGAGTTAGAAATGACTGAGCAACTAAAAAAGAAAAGCAACTTTCTTTGTCAGGTTTTATTTGTTTGATTTTGCTTTTACCATTTGTCTTGGGTCGTATTTATTTGTTTTCTTTGTTTTTGTCTTTTTTACTTGTCTTGGGTTTTATTTGTCTGTCCCCTCCCCCATTTATTTTTTTCTACAGCGTGCATCTTGCTGAGTCTTGGTTCCCAAGGTGAGGGTCGGGCCGAAGCCTCTGGTGTGGGAGTATTAAGTCAAGAATGCTGGACAACCAGAGAATTTCTGACCCTAGGGAATATTCGTTGGCAAGTGCTCTTCAAGAAGTCACCATCTGAACTCTAAAACCCAACTCCACTCAAATATCTACAAACACCAGTGCTGGAAGCCTCATGCCAAACAACAAGCAAGACAGGAACACAAAATCACCCATCAGTAAACAGGCTGCCATGAGGTGTACTAAGCTCACAGTCACCCCAAAACACCAATGGACACAGTCCTGGCAATCATGACAAGATCAATCTCTTCCCACCATAGCGCATACAACAGACCCTCCCATCATTAAGCCTGCATAAGCCACTGAACCAACCTCACCCAACTGGGGACAGATGCTAGAAGAATGAGGAACAATGACCTGAAGCCTGTAGAAAGGAGATCTCAAACACAGTAAGTTAAATAAAATGAGAAGGCAAAGATATATTTTGCAGTCAAAGGAGCAAGGTAAAAACCCCACAAGACCAAATAAATGAAAAGGAAATAAGCAATGTATCTGAAATACAATTCAGAGTAATGATAGTAAAGATCCAAAGTTTCATAAATAGAATAGAGGCAAAGATCAAGAAAATACAAAAAATGTTTAATAGAAACTAGAAAAACTAAAGAGCAAACAGTGATGAACAACAAAATAATTGAAATTTAAAATACATTAGAAAGAAGCAATAGCAGAATAACTGAGACACAAGAACAGATAAGTGAGCTGGAAGATAGAATGGTGGGAATAATTGCTGCAGAGCAGAAGAAAAAGGAATGAAGAGACATAAGAACAATATCAGAGACCTCTGAGACAATATTAAACACACAATTTTTAGAAATATAGGGGTTACAGAAGAATAATTATAGGGGTCCCAACTCACTGGAAAAGATGCTGATGCTGGAAAGATTTAAGGCAGAAGACCCATATACATGCTGTCTACGAGAGACCACTTCAGACCTAGGGACAATCACAAACCAAAAGTGAGGAGAAGGGAAAAGGTATTCTATCCAAACAGAAATCAAAGGAAAACTGGAGTAACAATACTCACATCAGACAAAATAGAACTGAAAATAAAGACTGCTACAAGAGACAAAGAAGGACACTACATAACAATCAAGGGATCAATCCAAGAAGAGGATATAACAACTAGAAATATTTATATATCCAACATAGAAGCACCCCAATACTTAAGGCAAATGCTAACAGCCATAAAAGTGGAAACCAAGAGTCACACAATGGAAGACTTTACCACACCACATACACCAGTGGATAGATCATTCAGACAGAAAATTAATAAGAAAAGAGAAGCCTTACAGGACAAAATAGACAAGATAGAATTAATTATTTTTCTAGGACAGTCCACCCCAAAGCAGCAAAATACACTTTCTTCTCAAGTGCACATTGAACATTCTCCATAATACATCATATCTTGGTTCACAAATCAAGCCTCAATAAATTTAAAAAACTGAAATTTTATCAGATATAGTTTCTGACCACAAAGCTATGAGACTAAAAATGAATTACTAGGAAAAATAACCTTTAAAAACACAAACATTTAGAAGCTAAACAGTATGCTACTAAATAACCAAGAGATCACTGAAGAAATCAAAGAGGAAATTTAAAAAATACCTAGAAAAAAATGAAAATGATGACCAAAAATTTATGGAATACAGCAAAAGTAGTTCTAAAGGAAAATTTTTAGCAATACAATCCTACCTCAAGATACAAGAAAAATCTTGGAGGGGACAAGATGGTGGAGGAATAGATGGATGTGGAGTACGTCTCTCACCACAGATGCATCAGGAATACATCTTCAGATACAGAAGATCTCACATAGCACCAGCTGAGAGCTGACAGGAGTCCTTGACCACCAGAAAAGAATATGTAGTTCCATGCAAAACTCAGTAGGAAGAAGGATGGAAGAAAAAAAGGAGAAGGAGATTAAGCAGGACCAACCCTGCACCCGGAGTGTGGGAAAGCTGAAGCGGGGGCGAAAGTCCCACATCACAGCAATCAGTTGAGACAGAGGGAAAGAATTTGAGGTTGTCAGAAAGTGAAGTAGCTGATCTCTGACAGTCTTTATGAAGAGAGAATTGCACAGATAATTCATGCCATGGCCTTTCATACATCAGACAGGGATGTAAGTTCACTGGAACACACAGTGACTGGGAACTAGAGCATGTGTCTGCAGTGCTGAGCAATAGAGAAGGACTAGCCAGAGAGACTATTTGAACACCAGCTGCAAGTGGCTAGAAAAATTCTTTAAAAGCATCATATTTTATGCATCTGTGGCCACTGGCTTCTCTGGGCACTTGGTGCAGTCAGGGTCCCTGTGGTCCAAACAGCTGTGCCACCTCAGCTGTCGATCCTCACTGGGACAGAGCTGCCAGAGGCTAGGGAAAATAACCTAAATAGCACCATATCTTCTGCACCTGTGGCCACTGGCTTCACTGTGAACTTGGAACAACCAGTTTCCCAGTGATCTAAGCAGCTGCATCACCTCCAGGCTTAATCCTCACTGAGACAGAGCTGCCCAGAATCTAGAAAAAGAGAGATGCATTTTCTGCACCTGTGGCCACTGGTTTCCATGCATACCTGGCACTTCCAGAGAATATGCAATTCAAGCAGCCACATCACCTCCACACTCTGACCTCACTGGGCAGACTCAAGTACTCCAGGACAGCCTTGGGAACAAAATCTTATGGATGACACACAAGCAGAGGTGGGAACAAAACCACAACTGAGCTCTAGGGGTAGTGACTAAGGAAGAGGATCAAAAATCTTTCCACCAGATGTACAAGTTAGAGATTAAATTCACAAAATCAACTAAGTTAGACTCTGTGTCTATGGAAAATATAAAAGAACAATGTGTGTTCTCACAAAAGAAAAAGCCTGGGTTCTGGCATCTGTGGACATTGTAGGAAAGAACACGCAGGAGTAGGGCCAGATAAGAGTTTGAGCTGACCCCACAGCAGGTCCAGAGACAAGAACAGTATTGGAGGGCATCCTAGGGAGGCAGTTAGACTGTGACTCACAATGGAAGGAAAAGACTCTCACAGTGGAGACCTGAGAAAAACATTTATTATTATTTTATATTTTGGTTTCTTCTGTAGTTGATTCTGGATTTATTTTCTCTTCATTCTTTTTTTCTCTGTCCTTATGGTTGTTGTGGTTATTATTATTATCTATTTAAACTTTTGAGAATATTTAAATAGCACTTTTTATTTCCTTTATATATTTCTACCTCTACAATGTGTGTGTGTGTGAGAGTGTGTGTGCAGTTCTATGGGATTCCAAAGAGTAGCAAGGAGACATATGGAACCATTCTTAAATGAACAATACAAAGAAATAGAGGAAAATAATAGAATGTGAAAGATTAGAGATCTCTTCAAGAAAATGTGATACCAAGGGTGTATTTAATGCAAAGATGGGCACAATAAAGGACACTAAAGGTATGAACCTAACAGAAGTAGGAGAGATAAAGAAGAGGTGGCAAGAATACACAGAAGAACTCTACGAAAAAGCTCTCAGAGACCCACATAACCACGATGGTGTGATTACTCACTTAGAGTCAGACATCCTGGAGTGTGAAGTTAAGGGGCCTTAGTAAGCATTTATAAGGACAAAGCTAGTGGCTGCCATCACAGAGTCTATAAGCAATCAGTGTTGGAGAGGGTGTGGAGAAAAGGGACCCCTCTTACACTATTGGTGGGAATGCAAACTAGTACAGCCACTATGGAGAACAATGTGGAGTTTCCTTTAAAAACTAGAAATAGAATCCCACTGCTGGGCATACACACTAAGGAAACCAGAATTGAAAGAGACACGTGTAACCCAATGTTCATTGCAGCACTGTTTACAATAGCTAGAACATGGAAGCAACCTAGATGTCCATAGGCAGACGAATGGATAAGGAAGCTGTGGTACATATATACAATGCAATATTACTCAGCTATAGAAAAGAATGCGTTTGAATCAGGTCTAATGAGGTGGATAAAATTGGAGCCTATTTTACAGAGTGAACTAAGCCAGAAAGAGAAACACCAATACAGTATATTAATGCACATATATGGAATTTAGAAAGATGGAAATGATGACCCTATATGTGAGACAGCAAAAGAGACACTGATGTGAAGAACAGACTTTTGTACTCTGTGGGAGAAGGCAAGGGTGGGATGATTTTAGAGAATAGCATTGAAACATGTATATTCAGTTCAGTTCAGTTCAATCGCTCAGTCGTGTCCGACTCTTTGCGACCCCATGAATCGCAGCACACCAAGCCTCCCTGTCCATCACCAACTCCCAGAGTTTACCCAAACTCATGTCCATCGAGTCAGTGATGCCATCCAGCCATCTCATCCTCTGTTGTCCCCTTCTCCTCCTGCCCCCAATCCCTCCCAGCATCAGGGTCTTTGCCAATGAGTCAACTCTTCTCATGAGGTGGCCAAAGTACTGGAGCTTCAACTTTAGCATCAGTCCTTCCAATGAACACCCAGGACTGATCTCCCTTAGGATGGACTGGTTGGATCTCCTTGCAGTCCAAGGGACTCTCAAGAGTCTTCTCCAACACCACAGTTCAAAAGCATCAATTTTTCAGCGCTCAGCTTTCTTCACAGTCCAACTCTCACATCCATACATGACCACTGGAAAAACCATAGCCTTGACCAGACGGACCTTTGTTGGCAAAGTAATGTCTCTGCTTTTTAATATGCTATCTAGGTTGGTCATAACTTTCCTTCCAAGGAGTAAGCATCTTTTAATTTCATGGCTGCAATCACCATCTGCAGTGATTTTGAAGCCCAAAAAAATTAAGTCTGATGCTATTTCCACTGTTTCCCCATCTATTTCCCATGAAGTGATGGGACCAGATTATGTAAAATAGATGATCAGTGCAAATTTGATGCATGAAGCAGGGCACCCAAAGCTGGTGCTCTGGGAAAACCCAGAGGGATGGCGTAGGGAGGGAAGTGGGAGGGTTTTCTGGATGGTGGGACAGATGTACACCAATGGCTGATTCATGTTGATGTATGGCAAAAAAACAAAAAACAAAAAAAACACACCAGAATATTGTAATTAGCCTTCAATTAAAATAAATTAATTTTTTAAAATGCTAAAGGTACTTCTATAGGCAAGTAACACAAGAGAAGGAAAAGAACGATAAAAATAGACCAAAAACAATTCAGAAAATGCCAATAGGCACATATGTACATCAATAATTGCTTTAAATGTAAATGGATTAAATGTGCCCACCAAAAGACACAATGGCTCAATGGATACAGAAAGAAGATCCATATATATGCTGTGTACAAGAGACCCACTCCAGACTTAGAGATATATACAGACTGAAAGTGAGAGGATGGAAAAATACATTCCATGCAATTGTATATTTTAAAAAAGTCAGAGCAGTAATTCTTTTATCAGACAAATTAAACTTTAAAATAAAGAATATTAGAAAAGATAAGAAAGGACATTACATAAAGATCAATGGATCAATCCAAGAAGAAGATATAACAATGGTAAATATGAACCCAACACAGGAGCACCTCAATACATAAAGGAAACACTGACAGACATAAAATGGGAAGCTGACAGTAACAAAATTATAGTAGAGGACTTTAACACCCCACTTACACAAATGGAGAGATCATTAAAACAAAAAATTAATAGGGAAACATAAGCTTTAAATGACACATTAGACCAGATGGGCATAATAATATCTTCAGGATATTCCATCCAAATACAGAAGAATACAATTTCCTCTCATGTGCACATGGAACATTCTCTAGGATAGATCACATCTTGGGTCACAAATCAAGCTTTGGTAAATTTAAGAAAACTGCAATTGTATTAAGCATCTTTCCTAACCACAATGCTATGTATGAGACTAGATATCAGTTACAGGGAAAAAAAGCTGTAAAAAATATAAACATGTAGAAATTAAACAGTACATTTCTAAGTAACCAACAAGTTACTGAAGAAATAAAAGGGGAAACAAATATACCTAGATACAAATGACAATGAAAATGCAATGACTCAAAACGTATGGGATACATCAAAGTAGTTCTAACATGAAATTTCACAGCAATGCAACCTACCTAACATCAAGAAATAAGAAAAACATCAACTAGATAACAACCTTACAACTAAAGCAACCGGAAAAAGAAAAAGAAAAAAAAATCCAAAGTTAGCAAAAAATAAAATCATGAAGATAATAAATGAAAAAGAAATGAAGAAAACAGTAGTAAAGATCAATAAATCTCAAGCTGATTCTTTGAGAAGATAAACAAAATTGACAAAATGTTAGACTCATCAAGACAAAAAGGGGGAAAACTCAAATCTTAAAAATTAGAAATGATAAAAGAGAGCTTAAAAGAGACAACATAGAAATACAAAGAGACTACTCTTTGTATATATGAATATATATACACTATTCTTTGAAACATAAGAGAATACTGTGAGCAACTATGTGCCAGTAAAATGGACACACTGGAAGAAATGGCTGCATGCTTAGAAAAGTTCAACCTTTCAAGGCTGAACCAGGAAGAAATAGAAATTATGAACACGCCAATCATAAGCACTGAAATAAAAACTGTGATCAAAAATCTACAAAAACAAAACAAAACAAAAGACCAGGTCCAAATAGCTTTACAGGTGAATTTTAACAAATATTTAGAGAAGAGCTAATGACTATCTCTCTTAAACTCTTCCAAAAAATTGCAGAGGATGGAATACTTCCAAAAGGCCACCATCACTCTGATATCAAATCCAGATAAAGACATCACCAAAAAAAAAAAAAAAGTACAGGCCAATATTACTGATGAACATCAATGCAAAATTCATCAACAAACACTAGCAAACAGAATCCAACAGCACATTAAAAGTATTATAAACCATGATCAAGTTGGATTTATCCAAGGGATGCAAGAAGTATTCAATGTATGCAAATCAATCAATGTGATGCACCATATTGACAATTTAAAAGATAAACATCATATGATAATCTCACTAGATGCGGAAAAAGCTTTCAACAAAATTCAGTTTTCGTAAAACCCATTTATGGAAAAAAAGAAAAAAGAAAAACTCCAGAAGACAGACATAGAAGGAACCTATCTAGTATAGTAAAGGCCAGATATGATAAATCAACAGTAAACATTATTCTCAATGGTGAAAATCTGAAAGCATTTCTTGTAAAATCAGGAACAAGACAAGGGTGCCCACTCTCACCACTATTGTTCATCATAGTTTTGGAAGTCGTAGCCATGGCAATCAGAGAAAGAAAGAAGTAAAAGGAATCCAGACTGGAAAAGAAGTAAAACTCTCAGTCCTTGCAGATAACATGATACTATATATAGAAAAGCCTAAAGATACTATTAGAAAATTACTAGAGCTAATAAGTGAATTCAGTAAAGTCACTGAATACAGAATCAATACTTAGAAATCTCTTGTATACCCATACACTAACAGTGAAAAATCAGAAAGTGAAATTAAGGAATCAATCACATTCACCAAGGCAACAAAAAGAAAAAAGTTATTTAGCAATAAGCCTACCTAAGGATACAAAGATCTATATACAGAAAACTATTAGACACTGATTAAAGAAATCAAAGACAACATAAACAGGTGGAGAGATATACCACGTTCTTGGATTTGATGAATCAAAACTGTGAAAATGACTACACTTCCAAAAGCAATCTACATATTTCATGCAATCTCTATCAAATTACTAATAGCATTTTTCAGAGAACTAGAACAAAAAAAATTCAAAATTTATTTGGAAACACAAAAAAACCTCGAATGGGCAAGCAATCTTAAGAAAGAAGAATGGGGAAAAAAAGAAAGAAAGAAGAATGGAACTGGAGGAAGAAACTTTCCTGACTTCAGACTACACTACAAAGTTACAGTAAAAAAGACAGTATGATGCTGGCACAAAAACAGAAATATAGACCAACTTCTATCTCAGGATAGAAAGTCCAGAGATAAACCCACATAACTATGGGCACCTTATTTTTAACAAATTAAGCAAGAATACGTGATGGGGAAAAGATAGTCTCTTCCATAAATGGTGCTGGGAAAACTGGACACCTATGTGAACAAGAATAAAATTAGAACACTTCCTAACACCATGCTGTTGTTTCAGTCACTCAGGTGCGTCCAGCTCCTTCTGACCTCATGGACTGCAGCACAACAGGCTTCCCAATTCTTCACCATCTCCCAGAGCTTGCTCAGTCTAATATTCACTGAGTCAGTGATGTCATCCAACAATCTTATTCTCTGTCATCCCCTTCTTCCACCCTCAATCTTTCCCAGCATCAAGGCCTTTTCTAATAAGTTGGCTGTTTGCATCAGGTGGCCAAAGCATTGGAGCTTCAGCATCAATCCTTCTAATGAATATTCAGGATTGATTTCCTTTAGGAGTGACTGGTTTGATCACTATGCAGTCCAAGGGACTCTCAAGAGTCTTCTCCAGCAACAAAGCTCAAAAACATCAATTCTTCAGCTTCCAGCATTATTTGTGGTCTAACTCTCACATCCGTACATGACTACCGGAAAAACCATAGACTTGACTAGATGGACCTTTGTCAGCAAAGCAATGTCTCTGATTTTAATAAGCTGTCTAGGTTGGTCATAGCTTTTCTTCCAAGGAGCAAGCATCTTTTATTTTGGAGCCCAAGAAAATAAAGTCTGCCACAGTTTTCATTGTTTCCCCATCTATTTGCTATGAAGTGATGGGACCTGATGCCATAATCTTCACTTTTTGAATGTTGAGTTTTAAGCCAGTTTTTTCACTCTCTTCTTTCACTTTCATCAGCATCCTCTTTAGTACTTCTTCACTTTCTGCCATAAGGGTGGGGTCATCTGCATATCTGAGGTTATTGATATTTCTGCTGGCTATCCTGATTCGAGCTTGTGCTTCTTCCAGCCCAGCGTTTTGCATGATGTACTCTGCATATAAGTTAAATAAGCAGGGTGACAATATACAGCCTTGACATCCTCCTTTCCCAACTTGGAACCAGTCTGTTGTTCCATGTCTGGTCCTAACTGTGGCTTATTTATCTGCATATAAGTTTCAAGGAAAGCAAGTAAGGTGGTCTGGTATTCCCATCTTTTGAAGAACTTTCCAGTTTGTTGTGATCTATGCAGTCAAAGGCTTTAGCGTAGTCAATGAAGCAGAAACTGATGTTCTTTTGGACTTCTCTCACTTTTTCTATGATCCAACGGATGTTGGCAATTTGATCCCTGGTTCCTCTGCCCTTTCTAAATCCAGCTTGAACATCTGGAAGTTCATGGTTCACGTACTGTTGAAGGCTGGCTTGGAGAATTTTGAGCATTATTTTGTTAGCATGTGAAATGAGTGCAATTGTGCAGTAGTTTGAAGATTCTTTTGCATTGCCTGTTTTTGAGATCAGAATGAAAACTGACTTGCTCCAGTCCTGTGGCCACTGCTGAGCTTCCCAAATTTGCTGACATATTGAATGAATCACTTTGACAGCATCAGCTTTTAGGATTTGAAATAGCTCAGCTGGAATTCCATCACCACCACTAGCTTTGTTCATAGTGCTTCTTCTTAAGGCCCACTAAAATAAACTAAGGACTTAAATGTAAGACCAGAAACTATAAAACTCTTAGAGGAAAGCGTAGGCAGAACACATTTTGAAAAAAAAAAAATCACAGCAAGATCTTCTATGACCCACCTTCTAGACTAATCAAAATAAAAACAAAGATAAATAAATGGGATCTAATTAAGCTTAAAAGCTTTGCACAGCAAAGGAAACCATAAACAAGATGTAAAGACAACCCTCAGAATTGGAGAAAATAATTAGAAATGAAGTAACTGACAAAGGATTAATCTCCAAAATAGATAACAAAACATGCATCTCAATATCATCAAAACACTCATCTCGTTTTAAAAATTGGCAGAAAACCTAAACAGACATTTCTTCAAATTAGACCTAGAGATGGCTAATAAACACGTGAAAAATGCTCAACATCACTGATTAGAGATGCAAATCAAAAGTACAGTATTGTATCACCTCCCACCAGTCAAAATGGTCATCATCAAAAAAATCAACAAACAGTAAATGATGGGGATGATGTGGAGAAAAGGCCAAAGTCTTGCATTGTTGGTGGGAATGTAAATTGATGCAACTATTATAGAGAATAATTTAGAGATTTCTGAAAAAAACCTGGGAATAAAGCTTCTGTATGACCTAGCAATCCCACTACTTGGCATATACCCTGAGAAAACCATAATTGAAAAAGACACATATACCCAGTGTTCATTGCAGCACTGTCTACAATAGCCAGGACATGGAAGCAACCTAGATGTCCATCAACAGATGAATGAATGAAGAACCTCTACATATATACAATGGAATACTTTTCAGCCATAAAAAGGAATGGATTTGAGTCAGTTGTAGTGAGGTGGATGCACCTAGAGCTTGTTACACAGTTAAGAAAGTCAGAAAGAGAAAAAAAATCATATATTAGTGTATCTAAAAATGATACTGATGAGCCTATTTTCAGGGCATGAATAGAGACTCAGACACAGAGAATAGACTTATGAACACAGTAGGAGAAAGAGAGGATGGGACTAAATGAGAGAGTAGCACTGAAATATAAACATTACCATATGTAAAATACATAGCTAATGGGCAGCTGCTGTATAACACAGGGAGCTCAACCTGGTGCTCTGTGACAATTTAGAGGAGTTGATGGGGTGGGAGGTGGGAAGGAGGTTCAAGAAGGAGAGAATATATGTATGCCTATGGCTGATACATGCTGATGTGTTGGAGAAACAAACACAACATTGTAAAGCAATTATCTTCCAATGAAAATAAATACATTAAAAAAACTCAAATAAACAATCTTGTATCTAAACCCACTAGAGAAGTAAGAACCAAAAAACCTCAAAGTTAGTAAAAAGAAAGAAATCAAGTAAGGCATGAAGAAAACAATTGCAAAAATCAATAAAATTCAAAGCCGGTTCTTTGAGAAGATAAACAAAGCAGATAAACCTTTAGGCAGACTGATTAAGAAAAAAGGAAGATGACACTAATCAATAAAATTATAAATGAAAAAGGAGAAGTTGACAGTGACATCACAGGAATATAAAGGATCATAAGAGACACTGCAGGAACTTATATGTGAAGAAAATGGACAACCTGGAAGAAATGGACAAATTCTTAGAGTGGTACAACATTCCAAGACTGAACCAGGGAGAAAAGAGGGGGAAAGGCACAGAACAATCAGAAGTAATGAAACTGAAACTGTGATTAAAAATCTTCCAACAACATCCAGGACGAGATAACTTCACAAGGAAATTTTATCAAACACTTAGAGAAAAGCTAACACCCAACCTTCACAAACTCTTCCAAAATAAACTACAGAGGGAGGAAAATTCCCAAACTCATTCTATGAGGACACCATCACCCTGATACCAAAACCAGACAAAGACATCACAAGAAAAGAATATTACAGACCTATATAACTGATTTATATAGACACAAAAATCTTGAGTAAAATACTAGCACACCAAATCCAACAACACATTAAAAGCATATGAAAGTGAAAGTGTTAGATCCTCAGTCGTGTGTGTCTGACTTTTTGTGACCCCATGGACTCTATTCTGTCAGGCTTCTCTGTGCATAGAATTCTCTAGGCAAGAATACTGGAGTGGGTTGCCATTTCCTCCTCCAGGGGATCTTCCCAACTGAGAGATTAAACTCAGGTCTCCTGCACTGCAGGCAGATTCCTTGCCATCTGAACCACCGGGGAAGCCTGTATCACACACCATAACCAAATGGGACTTTTCCCAAAGATGCAAGGATTCTTTAATATACACAAGTTAATCAATGTGATACATCATATTAACAAATTGAATAAAAAACACATGATCATCTCAACAGATGTAGTAGAAGCTTTTGACAAACTCAACACCCATTTATGGTAAAAATTCTCCAGCAGTCTTCATACAGGAAACCTACCTGAACATAATAAAAGCCATATATGACAAACTCACAGCAAACATTATTCTCATGGTGTAAAACAAAAAGTATTTCCTCTAAGATCAGGAACAAAACAAGAGTGTCCACTCTTGCCACTAGTATTCAACACAATTTTGGAAGTCCTAGTCATGGCAAGCAGAGAAGTAAAATGAGTAAAAAGAATCCAAATTGGGAAAGAAATAACATTTTTAGTGTTTGCAGATGACATAATACCTTATATAGAAAATCCTGGAGATGACACCAGAAAGATACTAGAGCTAATCAATGAATTTAGTAATGTTGCAGGATTCAAAATTAATGCACATAAATCTCTTGCATTCCAATATACTAGCAATGAAAATCAGAAAGAGGAATTAAGAAAACAATTACATTTACCACTGGAACAACAAAAAAGAACTAGGTATAAACCTACTTAGGAATGCTAAAGATCTGTTACTAGAAAACTGTAAGATACTGATGAAAGAGGCCAAAGTTGACACAAATAGGTGGTGAAATATATGTTCTTGGATTGAAAGAATCAATATTGTGAAAATGACTCTACTACCCAGAGCAATCTACAGATTCAATGCAATCCCTATAAAATTACCAAAGGCATTTTTCACAGAAATGTATCAGGAAAATGTATAATTTATATGAGACCCAAAGAACCAGAATACCCAAAGCAATCTTGAGAAAGAATACCAGATGAAGGAATTAGGCTCCCTGACTTCAGATTATACTACAAAGCTACAGTAATCAAGACAGTATGGTATTGGCCCAATAAAGAAAAAAGAAAGAAAGATCAATGGGACAGGATGGAAAGCCCAGAGATAAACCTATGTACATATGTCACCTAATCTGTGACAAAGGAGGCAAGAATATACAATGGAGATAAGAAATTCTCTTATATAAATGGTGCTGGGGAAACTAGAGAGCTATATCTAAAAGAATGAAATTAGAACACTCTCTAATACCATACACAAAAATAATCCCAAAATAGATTAAAAACCTGAATGTAAGGTCGGGGAATTTGAAATTTTTAGAAGAAAATATAGACAGAGTACTCTTTGACAGCAGGATCTTTTTTAATTTATCTCCTAGAGTAATAAAAATAAAAACAAAAATTAACAAAGTGGACCTAATTATCTTAAAAGCTTTTGCACAGCAAGGGAAACCATAAACATAACAAAAAGACTAGCCTCAGAATGAGAGAAAATATTTACAAATGAAGCAACCAACAAAGAATTAATCTCCAAAATATAGAAACAGTTCATAAAGCTCAATATTAAAAAATAATAATAATAATGGGTAGAAGACCTAAAGAGAATTTTTTCCCCAAAGAAGACATATAAATGGCCCACAGGAACATGAAAAGATGCTCAGCATTGCTCAGTATTAGAGAAATGCTAATCAAGACTGCAATGAGGTATTATCTCACATACGGCAGAATGCCATCATCACAAAATCTACAAACAAAAAATGCTGGAGAGGGTGTGGACAAAATGGAATCTACTTGCACTTGTCAATTTGAGGATGCAAATTGATACAGCCACTATGTAGAACACTATGCAAGTTCCATTACAAAAACTAAAAATAGAACCCCCATAAGACTCAGCAATCCTATTACTGGGTTTATACCCAGAGAAAACAATAATACAAGTTATATTCTCCCCCAGTGTTCTTTGTAGCACCATTTGCTGCAAGCACACTTGGCAGCGAGGACATGGAAGCAATCTAAATCTATTCTAAATCTAAATCTAAATCTAATCTAAATCTAAATCTATTAACAGAGGAATGGATAAAGAAGACGTGGTACATACATACAATGGAAAATTAGTCTGCCATGAAAAGAATTAAATTTTTTCATTTGTGGAGACGTGCATGAACCTAGAGACTGTCATATAGAGTGAAGTAATTCAGAAAATGAAAAACAATTATTATATATTAACACATATATATGAAATCTAGAAAAATGACATAGATCATCTTATTTGCAAAACAGAATTAAAGACACATGTAGAGAACAAATATAAGGATATCAAAGTGGGGAAGGGAGAGTAGAATGAATTGGGAGATGAGGATTGACACCTATACAATATTCATACTATTTATAAAACTGATAACTAATGAGAAACTACTGTATAGCTCAGGGAATCCTGCTCTATGCCCTGGGTGACCTAAATGGGAAGGAAACCCAAAAAAGAGGGGATATATGTATGCATATAGCTGATTCAATTTGTTGTACAGTAGAATCCAACACATTATAAAGCAACTATATTTCAATAAAACTAAATAAAAGTAAATACATAACTGGCAAGCAAGATTTTGAATAGAGTTCAATATCACTAACCATTAGTGAAATGCAAATCAAATTCCCACTGAGATATTACCCCATACCCATTAGGATGACTGCTATCAAAAACAAAAAAGAATAAGCAGAAAAATAACAAATTGTTGTTGAGGATGTAGAGAAATTGAGACCCATGGGCACTGTTGGCAGTAATGTAAAGTGGTATAACTGCTATGAAATGCAATGTGGTAATTCCTCAAAAATTAAAATACTGTCACCATTTAACCCATGCCATACTGGCTTCCTTGGTAGCTCAGCTGGTAAAGAGCTTGCCTGCCAATGCAGGAAATGCAAGAGACAGGGGTTCAATACCTGGGTTGGGTATATCACCTGAAGAAGGGAATGACAACCTGCTCCAGTATTCTTGCCTGAAAAATTCCACAGACAGAGGAGCCTGGCAGGCTATAGTCTATGGGGCTTCAAAGAGTTGGATATGACTGAGCATGTATGCACAGGACAGCACAACTCATGCAATGCCATTTCTGGTTATATATATATAAAAGCACTGAAAGTAGAGTCTCAAAGAGATAGTTGTGCATCCATGTTCATAAAAGCATTATTTACAACTGCCAAAAGGTAGAAGAAATTCAAAGTATATTGGCCGATGTATTGATAAACAAAATGTGCTACATGTATACAGTGGAATATTAAATTTAAAGTATAAACTACAAAGGGAGGAAATTCTAACATATGATGCAATGTGAGTGTATATTGCAAACATTATAATCAAAAAAGTCAGATACTATATTTCATTTATATGAGGTACTGAGAAACATCAAACTCTTAAAACTAGAAATTAGAATTGTGGTTGTCAGGAGCTAAGGGAAGGGGGAAATGGAGTGTTGATATTTAATGAATATAGAAATTAAGTTCTGAAAGGTGAAATTTTTCTGGATATTGGTTGTGCAGTCATGTAAATTTACTTAAACTTCTAAACAGTACATTTAAAATGGTTAAGATGGTAAATTTTATATGTTACATGTATTTTATCTCAAGTTTTAAAAAGAAGAAAAGTCTCAAAACAACAACCTAACTTTTTGCCTGAAGTAACTAGAAAAGGAAGAGTAAACTAAATGCAAATCTAGCAGAAAAAAAGAAAATAATAAATATAAGAAAAAGAATAAATGGAAAAGAAAATAGAGACACAGAAAACAGACAAAAATCACTGAAATACAGTTATTCATTAGAAAAGATCCACAAAATTGACAAATCTTTAGCTAATTAAGTGTAAGATCCATAGTTATATCCCAGCTTTTCTAGTTTTAGTTAATTATGCTTTCTCCCTCTATTTCTTAAGTCATTCTAAGCTAACTGCTCTACAACTGTGCTGATCTTTTCAGAGTCATCATTCTTTTTAACCCATTCTATTAGTATTACCCTAACACATACACATACACACACAAAAAAAAAAAAAAAAACCTGTGGTGTTGGAGAAGACTCTTGAGAGTCCCTTGGACTGCAAGGAGATCCAACCAGTCCATCCTAAAGATCAGACCTGGGTGTTCATTGGAAGGACTGATGCTGAAGCTGAAACTCCAATACTTTGGCCACCTCATGCAAAGAGTTGACTCATTGGAAAAGACCCTGATGCTGGGAGGGATTGGGGGCAGGAGGAGAAGGGGACGACAGAGGATGAGATGGCTGGATGGCATCACCAACTCAATGGACACAGTTTGAGTAAACTCTGGGAGTTGGTGATGGATAGGGAGGCCTGGCATGCTGCGATTAATGGGGTCGCAAAGAGTCTGACATGACTGAGCGACTGAACTGAACTAAACACCAAAATCAGGTAGAAACAACACAAATAACATACTGACCAATACTGGCTTCCCAGGTGTTGCTAGTTGTAAAGAACCCCTCTGCCAGTGCAGGAGACATAAGAGATGTGGGTTAGATTCCTGGGTCAGGAAGATCCCCTAGATGAAGACGTGGCAACCCACACCAGTATTCTTGCCTGGAGAATTCCCATGGACAGAGGAACCTGGTAGGCTACAGTTCATGAGGTTGCAAAGAGTCAGGCATGATTGAGCGACTGAGCATGCTCGCACACACTGACCAACATCCCTTATGAACCCTTGAACAATATGGGCTTGAACTGCACTATGGGTCCATTTATATGCAGATATTTTTCAATAAACATTATAATACTACTTTATTTGCAAGTGGTTGAGTACATGAATGCAGGACCATGGATTCAGAGGGCCAATTATGAGATTTAAGCCTTCGTGGACTTTGGTACCTGCAGATTAATTTTGGAACCTGCTGATTAATTCTGGTGCCTGCGGATTACTTTTGGTATCTGAGGTTAATCCCCTCTGGATATCAAGGGATGACTGTGGATGCAACAGTTCTTAACAAAATGCTAACAAATGAAATCCAACAGAATATTAAAGGATCATAAACCATGACAAGTGAGATTTATCCCAGGATTGTTAAGGTCATTCAAAATATGAAAATCAAAGTAATATTTGACATTAATAAAAGGAAGGGAAAAAACACACAATCGTCTCAATTGACACAAAAAGAGGCATTTGGCAAAGTCCAACATGTCTTCCTAATAAAAACACTCAGAAACCTAGCAGAATCATGTCAATGTATGGCAAAAACCTCTACAACATTGTAAAGTAATTAGCCTCCAACTAATAAAAATAAATGAAAAAAAGAAAGAAAGAAAGAAACCTAGCAGAACCAAAAAAAAGTAAAACCTCTCCCTTGATAACAGACATTTTAATGAAAAGCACAGAGTTAACATCACATTCAATTCCGAAAAACTAAAAGCTTTTCCCTCTAAAACCAGGAGCTATTAAAGGAATCCTGCTTTTGCCACTGCTATTTGACATTGAAGGCAGAAGAAGAAGATAACAGAAGATGAGATGTTTGGATGGCATCACCGATTGAGTGGCCATGAATGAACTTAGGCAAATTCCAGGAGATGGTGAGGGTTAGGGAAGCCTGGCATTCTGCAGTCCATGAGGTCCCGAAGAGTTGGATACAACTTAGTGACTGAACAACAAAATTTGACATTGTACAGGAACTTCTAGCCACTTTACTTAGGCAAGATAAAGAAATGAGATATTAAATTTTTGAATGAAGAAGTAAAAACTATCTCTATTCACAGATTACATTGTACTATATATCTGAAATCCTAAAGAATATACACACAAAAGTCTATCAATGTTAATACATGGATTCAGCAAAAGTTTCAGGGTATAAGATAAACATGCAAAAATCAGTTGTATTTCGATACACTGACAATGAACAATCTGAAGTGAAAACTAAGGAAATAACTCTACTTACAATAGCATAAAAAAGAATAAAATACTTAAGGATACATTTAATAAATGAGGTGCAAGACTTGAAACTATAATACATTGCTGAAATAATTTAAGGAAAGCCTATGCAAATAAATTGGCAAGCAATATTTTAAGATGGCAATTCTTCCCCAAAGTAATCTGCAGAGTCAATGTTCTCCCTATCAAAATTGTCAACTCAATGGACATGAGTTTGTGCAAACTCAAGGAGATAGTGAGGGACAGTGAAGCCTGGCATGCTGCTATCCATGGAGTTGCAAAGATTTGGAAATGACTGAGCTACTGAACAGTGACATAAAAATCCTAAAAATGTGTTTTTCAGAAATTAAAAAGTTGATCATACACTTACATGAAATTGCAAGAGATCCCAGGTAGTCAAAACATTCTTGAAGGAGAGAAACAAAATGGGAGGACTCGTGTTTCCCATTTTCAAACTTAACTATAAAGAAACAATAAAAAAAAAAAAAATAGTGACCCAAATCACATCCCTTATGATTGCACAGTGGAAGTGACAAATAGATTCAAGGGATTAGATCTGATAGAGTGCCTGAAAAACTATGGATGGAGGTTTGTAGCATTGTACAGGAGGCAGTGATTGAAACCATCCCCAAGAAAAAGAAATGCCAAAAGGTAAAATGGTTGTCTGAGGAGGCCTTACAAATACATGAGATAATAAGAGAAGCTTAAGGCAAAGGAGAAAAGGAAAGATATACCCAACTAAATGCAGAGTTCCAAAGAATAGCAAGGAGAGATTTAAAAAAAAGACTTCCTAAGTTAACAATGCAAAGAAATAGAGGAAAATAACAGAATGGGAAACACTAGAGGTCTCTTCAAGAAAAGGGAACAGTTAATGCAAAGATGGGCACAATAAAGGACAGAAATGGTATGGGTCTAACAGAAGCAGAAGATATGAAGAAGAAGTGGCAACAATACAAAGAAGAACTATACAAAAAGAGATCTTAATGACCCAGATAACCACGATGGTGTGATCACTCACCTAGAGCCAGACATCTTGGAGTGAGAAGTCAGTGGGCCTTAGGAAGCATCACTAAGAACAAAGCTAGTGGAGGTGATGGAATTCAGGTTAAGCTATATCAAATACTGAAAACTGATGCTGTTAAAGTGCTACACTCAATATGTCAGGAAAATTGGAAAACTCAGCAGTGGCCACAGAACTGGAAAAGGTCAGCTTTCATTCCAATCTCAAAGAAGGGCAATGACAATTCAAACTACTGCACAGTTGCACTCATTTCACATGCTAGCAAAGTAATGCTCAAAATTTTCCAAGCCAGGCTTCAACAGTATGTAAACTGAAAACTTCCAGATGTTCAAGCTGGGTTTAGAAAAGGCAGAGGAACCGGAGGTCAAATTGCCAACGTCTGTCAGTCATAAAAAATTCAAGAGAAAAAATTGAAGTCAGGAGGAGAAGGGGATGACAGAGGATGAGATGGTTGGATGGCATCACTGACTCAATGGACATGAGTTTCAGCAAGGTAGGGAGATGGTGAAGAACAGGGAAGCCTGGCATGCCACAGTCTGTGGGGTTGCAAATAGATGAACATGACTGAGTGACTGAACAACATAGGGTGGACATATAGATCAATAGAATAGAGATCCCAGAAATAAACCCAAACATTGATGGTAAATTAATTTTTGACAATGGTGTGGAGATAAATCAATGGAGAAAAAGAGTCTTTTCAACAAATGGTTTTGGGGCAAATGGATATCCAGATTAGAGAATGATGTTGGATCTCGCCTTATGCCATATAAAAATTAAAGTAGATCAACTAAGTAGAAGAGCTAAAATAATAAAACTCTAATACCACTAGAAGAAATGGGTGTCCACATGTAAAAGAATGATGCTGGACACTGACATTACATCATATACAAAAAAATTCTGAAAACTCTCAAAGTGGATCAAAATTCTAGACAAAGGGCTAATTATATATATTATATATATATATATAATTATTCTGATATATTATATATATCAGAAAAGGGCTAAAACTATAAAACTTTTATAAGAAAATATAGCAAAATGTTCTCATAACTTTGGATTTGTGATGGTTTCTTAAATATGACATCAAATGAACAATGGGACTATCAGATCACCTTACCTGCCTCTTGAGAAATCTATACGCAGGTCAAGAAGCAACAGTTAGAACTGGACATGAACAACAGACTGGTTTCAAATCGGGAGAGGAGGAACTAAAGGCTGTATATTGTCATGCTGCTTATTTAACTTATATGCAGAGTCAGTCAGTCAGTTCAGTCACTCAGTCGTGTCCAACTCTTTGCAACCCCATGAATCACAGCATGCCAGGCCTCCCTGTACATCACAAACTCCCAGAGTTCACTCAAACTCATGTCCATTGAGTCAGTGATGCCATCCAGCCATCTCATCCTCTGTTGTCCCCTTCTCCTCCTGCCCCCAATCCCTCCCAGCATCAGGGTCTTTGCCAATGAGTCAACTCTTCTCATGAGGTGGCCAAAGTACTGGAGATTCAACTTTAGCATCAGTCCTTCCAATGAACACCCAGGACTGATCTCTTTAGGATGGACTGGTTGGATCTCCTTGCAGTCCAAGGGACTCTCAAGAGTCTTCTCCAACACCACAGTTCAAAAGCATCAATTCTTCGGCACTCAGCTTTCTTCACAGTCCAACTCTCACATCCATACATGACCACTGGAAAAACCATAGCTTTGACTAGACGGACCTTTGTTGACAAAGTAATGTCTCTGCTTTTTAATATGCTGTCTAGGTTGGTGATAACTTTCCTTCCAAGGAGTAAGCATCTTTTAATTTCATGGCTGTAGTCACCATCTGCAGTGATTTTGGAATCCCAAAAAATAAAGTCAGCCACTCTTTCCACTGTTTCCCCATCTATTTGCCATGAAGTGATAGGACCAGATGCCATGATCTTAGTTTTCTGAATGTTGAGCTTTAGGCCAACTTTTTCACTCTCCTCTTTCACTTTCATCAAGAGGCTTTTTAGTTCCTCTTCACTTTCTGCCATAAGGGTGGTGTCATCTGCAGATCTGAGGTTATTGATATTTCTCCTGGCAATCTTGATTCCAGCTTGTGCTTCTTCCAGCCCAGCGTTTCTCATGATGTACTCTGCATATAAGTTAAATAAGCAGGGTGACAATATACAGCCTTGATGTACTCCTTTCCCTATTTGGAACCAGTCTGTTGTTCCATGTCCTGTTTCAACTGTTGCTTCCTGACCTGCATATAGGTGTCTCAAGAGGAAGGTCTGGTGGTCTGGTATGCCCATCTCTTTCAGAATTTTCCACAGTTTATTGTGATCCGCACAGTCAAAGGCTTTGGCATAGTCAATAAAATGCAGAAATAGATGTTTTTCTGGAACTCTCTTGCTTTTTTGATGATCCAGATGATGTTGGCAATTTGATCTCTGGTTCCTCTGTCTTTTCTAAATCCAGCTTGAACATCTGGAAGTTCACAGTTCACGTATTGATGAAGCCTGATTTGGAGAATTTTGAGCATTACTTTACTAGAGTGTGAGATGAGTGCAATTGTGCGGTAGTTTGACCATTCTTTGGACTTGCCTTTCTTTGGGTTGGAATGAAAACTGACCTTTTCCAGTCCTGTGGCCACTGTTGAGTTTTCCAAATTTGCTGGCATATTGTGTACAGTACTTTGACAGCATCATCTTTTAGGATTTGAAATAGCTCACCTGGAATTCCATCACCTCCACTAGCTTTGTTCTAGTAGAAGCATCACTAGTAGTGATGCTTCCTAAGGCCCACTTGACTTCACATTCCAGGATGTCTGGCTCTAGGTGAGTGATCACACCATTGTCATTATCTGGGTTGTGAAGATCTTTTCTGTACAATTCTTCTGTGTATTCTTGCCACCTCTTCTGAATATCTTCTGCTTCTGTTAGGCCCATACCATTTCTGTCCTTTATTGAACCCATCTTTGCATGAAATGTTCCCTTGGTATCTCTAATTTTCTTGAAGAGATCTCTAGTCTTTCCCATTCTGTTGTTTTCCTCTTTTGCATTGATCGCTGAGGAAGGCTTTCTTATCTCTCCTTGCTATTCTTTGGAACTCTTCATTCAAATGGAATGTCTTTACTTTTCTCCTTTGCTTTTCTCTTCTCTTCTTTTCACAGCTATTTGAAAGGCCTCCTCAGACAACCATTTTACCCTTTTGCATTTCTTTTCCATGGGGATGGTCTTGATCCTTGTCTCCTGTACAATGTCATGAACCTCCGTCCATAGTTCATGAGGCACTCTGTCTATCAGATCTAGTCCCTTAAATCTATTTCCCACTTCCACTGTATAGTCATAAGGGATTTGATTTTGGTTATACCTGAATTGTCTAGTTTTCCCTACTTTCTTCAGTTTAAGTCTGAATTTGGCAATAATGAGTTCATGATCTGAGCCACAGTCAGCTCCCGGTCTTGTTTTTGCTGACTGTATAGAGCTTCTCCATCTTTGGCTGCAAAGAATATAATCAATCTGATTTGGTGTTGACCATCTGGTGATGTGCATGTGTAGAGTCTTCTCTTGTGTTGTTGGAAGAGGGTGTTTGCTATGACCAGTGCGTTCTCTTGGCAAAACTCTAATAAGCAGAGTACATCATGTGAAATGCCACGCTGGATGAAGCACATGCTGGAATCAAGATTGCCAGGAGAAACATCAGTAATCTCAGATATGCAGATGACACCACACTTATGGCATAAAATGAAGAAGAACTAAAGAGCTTCTTGATGAAAATGAAAGAGGAGCATGAAAAAGCTGGCTCAAAACTCAAGAGTCAGAAAACTAAGATCATGGCATCCAGTCCCATCACTTCATGGCAAATAGATGGGGAAACAATGGAAAATGTGAGAGATTTTATTTTGGGGGGCTCCAAAATCACTGCAGATGGTGACTGCAGCCATGAAATTTAAAAACCCTTACTCCTTGGAAGAAAAGCTATGACCAAACTAGACAGCATACTAAAAAGCCAAGACATTACTTTGCCAACAATGGTCCATCTAGTCAAAGGTATGGTTGTTCCAGTAATCATGTATGGTTGTGAGAGCTGGACTATAAAGAAAGCTGCATGCCAAAATTTGATGCTTTTGAACTGTGATGTTGGAGAAGACTCTTGAGAGTCCCTTGGACTTCAAGGAAATCCAAGCACTCAATCCTAAAGTAAGTCAGTCCTGAATATTCATTGGAAGGACTGATGCTGAAGCTGAACCTCCAATAATTTGGCCACCTGATGTGAAGAACTAGCTCATTGGAAAAGACCATGGTGCTGGAAAAGATTGAAGGCGGGAGGAGAAGTGGAACGCAGAGGATGAGATGGTTGGATGGCATCACCGACTCAATGGCCATGAGTCTGAGTAAACTCCTGGAGTTGGTGATGGACAGGGAAGCCTGGGGTGCTGCAGTCCATGGGGTCACAAAGAGTCAGACACGAATGAGTGACTGAACTTAGTTGAACAAGTAACAAAGGAAAAATAGATAAACTGTGCATCCTCAAAATTAAAAATTTTCGTGCTGCAAAGAATGCTACTGAGAAAAATAGAAGATAATGCACAGAATTGAACAACATACTTTTAACTATATGTCTGATAAGTGTGTAGTACTCAGCATAGAGAACTCTTACCACTCAACAAGAAAAAAGACAAACAACCCAATTTAAAAATAAGCAAAAGACTTGAATTGACATTTCTCAGAAAAAGGTACAAGTGGCCAATAAATACATGAAAATATTCAATATAATTAGTCATAAGGGAAGGGCAAATCCAAACCACAATGATATACCACTTCACATACACCAGAGTGACAATAACAAAAAAAAAAAAATAGAAATAGCGAGTATTGGCCAGGATGTGAGGACACTGGAACCACAATACATTGTTGCTGGGAATATAAAATAAAGCAGGTGCAGTAGAAGACAGCTTGGGTTCTTCAAAGTGTTAAACACAGTATTTTAAGTGTTAAACTTAGGCTTCCCTTGTGGCTCAGCTGGTAAAGAATCCACCTGCAATGAAGGAGACATGGGTTCAATCCCTGGGTTGGGAAGATCCCCTGGAGAAAGGAAAGGCTACCCACTCCAGTATTCTGGCCTGGAGAATTCCATGGACTGTATAGTCCATAGGGTTGCAAAGAGTCAGACACTACTGAGAGACCTTCATTCACTCACTCAGAATTTCCACACTTAGATAAATAACCATAAGAATTAAAACAAGCATTCAATATAAATGTGTGCACAGATGTTAATTGCAGCGTTAGTCAAAATTACCAGTGTCAGAGAATGTTCAAACAATCACACAATTGTTCTCTTTTCACATGCTAGCAAAGTAATGCTCAAAATTCTCTAAGCCAGGCTTTAACAGCAAATGAACCAAGAAGCCCCAGATGTTCAAGCTGGATTTTAAAAAGACAGAGGAACCAGAAATTAAATTGCCAACATCCATTGGTTCATTGACAAAACAAAAGAATCCCAAAAGAACATCTACTTCTGCTTCATTGGCTACACTAAAGCCTTTGACTGTATGGATCACAACAAACTGTGGAAAATTCTTAAAGAGATGGGAATACCAGGCCACCTTACTTGCTTCCTGTGAGACCTGCATGCAGGTCAAGAAATGACAGTTAGAACCAGACATGGAACAGCAGACTGGTTCCAAATTGGGAAAGGAGTACATCAAGGCTGTATATTGTCACCCTGCTTATTTAACTTATGTGCAGAGTACATCACAAGAAACGCTGGGCTGGAGGAAGCACAGGCTGGAATCAAGGTTGCTGGGAGAAATATCAATAACCTCAGATGTGCAGATGACACCACCTTTATGGAAGAAAGCAAAGAGGAACTAAAGAGACTCTTGATGAACGTGAAAGAGGAGAATGAAAAAGCTGGCTTAAAAGTCAACATTCAAAAAATGAAGATCATGGAATCCGGTCACTTCATGGCAAATAGATGGGGAAACTATGGAAACAGTGACAGACTTCATTTTCTTGGGCTCCAAAATCACTGCAGATGGTGACTGCAGCCATGAAATTAGAAGACACTTGCTTCTTGGAGGAAAAGCTATGACAAACCTAGATAGCATATTAAAAAGCAGAGACATCACTTGGCCGACAGAGGTCCATCTATTCAAAGCTATGGTTTTCCCAGTAGTCATGTATGGTTGTGAGAGTTGGACCATAAAGAAGGCCAAGCGCTGAAGAATTGATGCTTTTGAGCTGTGATGTTGAAGACGACTCTTGAGAGTCGCTTGAACAGCAACGAGGTCAAACCAGTCATCCCTAAAGGAAATCAACCTTGAATATTCTTTGGAAGGACAGATGCTGAAGCTGAAGCTCCAAAATTTCAGCCACCTGATGCAACGAGCTGAATCATTACAAAAGACCCTGATGCTGGGAAAGATTGAAGGCAGGAGGAGAAAGGGAAAACAGAGGATGAGATAGTTGGATAGCATCATTGACATAACTGAGTGACTGAACAGCATCCAAAAACAACCCAAATGCTTGTTAACATATAAATGAACAAAAAATGTGGTATATTCAGGTAATAGAGTATTAAGTAATGACACATGCTTCAACATGGACAAACTTTGATAACATCAATCTAAGTGAAAGAAAGTGGATACCAAAAGCCACATATAAGATTCCATTTATGTGAAATATTCAGAATAGGTAAATCCATAGAGACTGAAATTGGATTAATTGTATCTGGGGCCAGAAGGACGGGGGTTGTGGAGTGACTATTTAATACGTATTTTCCTTTTGGAGTGATGAAAATGTTCTGGGACTCCATATTTTTGATGTTTGCACAGCATTGTCAGTATACTAAGTGCACAATTTAAAATGGTTGTATGGTGAATTTTATATTGCAAGTATATGGCCATAACAACAAAAAATGTCAAGGAATATAGAAAGATTCACATGCTAATACTAATCAAAGGAAAGTTAGAGTAGCTACTTTAATTTCAGACAAAGCTGACTTCAGAGAAAGGAAAACTTTCAGGGATGGAGAAGAATATTACATAATGCTAAAGAGGTCAATTCTCCAAGGAAATAAAACAATCCTTCATACTGTTCTCCTATGCTGGTAAAGTAATGCTCAAAATTCTCCAAGCCAGGCTTCAACCATGTGTGAACTGTGAACATTCAGATGTTCCAGCTGGTTTTGGAAAAGGCAGAGGAAACAGAGATTAAATTGCCAACATCTGCTGGATCATCAAAAAAGCAAGAGAGTTCCAGAAAAACATCTATTTCTGCTTTATCGACTATGCCAAAGCCTTTGACTGCATGGATCACAACAAACTATGGAAAATTCTTCAAGAGATGGGAATACCAGGCCACCTGACCTGCCTCTTGAGAAATTTGTATGCAGGTCAGAAAGCAACAGGGAGAACTGTACACGGAAGAACAGACTGGTTCCAAATAGGCAAAGGAGTACATCAAGGCTGTATGTTGTCACCCTGATTATTTAACTTATATGCAGAGCACATCATGAGAAATTCTGGGCTGGGTGAAGCACAAGCTGGAATCAAGTTTGCCGGGAGAAATATCAATAACCTCAGATGTGCAGATGACACCACCCTTATAGCAGAAAATGAAGAAAAACTAAAGAGCCTCTTGATGAAAATGAAAGAGAAAAGTGAAAAAGTTGGTTTAAAGCTCAACATTCAGAAAACTAAGATCATGGCATCTGGTCCTATCACTTCATGGCAAATAGATGGGAAACAGTGGGAACAGAGGCAGTGAGAGAGTCTATTCCTAGCCTGGTTGATAAGAAGTCCGGGGGTGCCCAAAGATATAGGGGTCTAGAATTCTCAAGGAGAAGGAAAGGACAAACTCGTTTTCCTTCTACATTCCTTAGGGTTATATAACAATAATGTATCCTGCTTGAGGACAATTTCTGGAAAAAACCTTCTGGGTAATCCTGTTATCTTAAACTGTAAATTATGGGAGTGGGTCTAGTAAGATCTTTACAACCTCCAGATATTCTTTTGATTCATTTTAATAACTAATTAAAAGGTATATAACTACATTGTTAACACTAGCGAGGGGGCACTCTTTCTGCCCTCTTCTGATGTCTATGTCAAGAGCTTTCTCTATCTCTTTTATACTTTAATAAAGCTTCATTGCACAAAGGCTTTGAGCAATCAAGCCTCGTCTCTGGCCCCGGATTGAATTCTTCTCCTCTGGAGGCCAAGAATCCCAGCATCTTTCATGGTTCAGATAGCTCAGCTGGTAAAGAACAACCTTTCAGCAGACTTTATTTCGGGGGGCTCCAAAAACCACTGCAGATTGTGACTGCAGCCATGAAATTTACTCCTTGGAAGGAAAGCTATGACCAACCTAGACAGCATTTTAAAAAGCAGAGACATTACTTTGCCAACAAATGTCCATCTAGTCAAGGCTATGGTTTTTCCAGTAGTCATATATGGATGTGAGAGTTAAGACTATAAAGAAAGCTGAGCATTGAAGAATTGAACTGCTTTTGAACTGTGGTGTTGGAGAAGACACTTGAGAGTCCCTTGGACTGCAAGGATCCAACCAGTCCATCCTAAAGGAGATCAGTCCTGAATGATCATTGGAAGGACTGATGCTGAAGCTGAAACTCCAATACTTTGGCCACCTGATGCGAAGAACTGACTCATCTGAAAAGACCCTGATGCTAGGAAAGATTGAAGGTGGGAGGTGAAGGGGACAACAGAGGACGAGATTGTCGGATGGCATCACTGACTTGATGGACATGAGTTTGAGTAGGCTCCAGGAATTGGTGATGGACAGGGAAGCCTGACGTGCTGCAGTCAATGGGATCACAAAGAGTCAGACACGACTAAGTGACTGGATTGAACTGAAATGATGTATAAAATGCGTGCTCAGTCACTAAGTCATGTCTAACTCTTTGTGATTCCAAGGACTGTAGCCTGCCATCCTCTTCTGTCCGTGGCATTTTTCAGGTAAGAATACTGGAGTGGATTGCCATTTCCTTCTTGAATATATAAAATAGATTACCAACAAAGACCTATTATACAGCACAGGGAACTACATTCTTTATCTTGTAATAATGGAAAAAGAATCTTAAAAATGTATCTGAATCATTCTGTGTATGCATGAAACTAACATTGTAAATCAACTATATTTCAATAAAAACTTAAACAAACAAGAAGCAACATGACAAAATATTAATTTTGAATAGATTGGAACAGTTAAATATATATATTGTCTTCAATATATAAATGAATAAACAACTGTAGAACATCCATATAGTGGGAAACCAATCAGCAATAAAAGCAATGAACTGTTGATTCAATAACTTAAATGAGTCTCAAAGGCATTATGGTGAGTGGAAGACACTTTCCAATGGAGGTATATTTTATTTTTCATTTATATAGCAATTTTGAAGTAAGAGACTTAAGGAGACTAGTGATTGCTGGGGGTTAGAGATAGTGAGGTGAGGAAAAGGCTGAGTAAATACAAAGGAGCAGCACAAAGGAGATATTTGTGGTAATGGAATAATTCTGTATCTTGATTTCCATGATGGCTATACAAATCTACACATATTATCAAATGACACTGAACTATATTTACACATTCTATCAATGTCAAATTCTTGATTTTTGCATCAATACTATAATTATGTAAGATGCAGTCATTTGAAGAAATCGATTGGATCAAAGGCATAGTCCCTTGAAGAAATGTATCTTAGAAAGCTAATGTCTCTCATAAGTTCACCATTCTGAGGTTATAACTGTTAATGGTACAGAATATATTTCTCTCAATCTGGAACCAGGAAACTTTTTATGTGGAGTCAAATAGCAAATATTTTAGGCTTTGTGGACCATATCATGAGAGCTATCAGAGAGAGTTCATAAACAAATGGTCATGGTTGCTTTCCAATAAAACGTTACTTACGAAAACAGGTGGTGGTGCTGAATTTGGCCAATGAGTTGTCATTTGATGAGCTCTGCTCTAGATTGAATATATGTTACATGTGTAATATAATTATTGGACAATTACTATAGATAATTATATAGTATCTGTTTATTACATACTATTTTATATATACACCTAGACACATTTTATCATTTATTTTACATGTGTATGGACATACATACTTAATGTTTTACCATTTTCCTTTTTCACTTAATATATTATGCATATCTTTCTTTGTCAGCACATATAGATGAATCTTATTCCATTTCAGTGACTTCAGAATATTTCATTGAGGAGAAATATAAATTTAAGTAACCTCTCACTAATAAACATTTATTGGATTTCCAATTTTTCATGAATATAATAAATGCACATTAAGCATATATATTAATATGCACATATATGTTTGCATTTGTGCAAATATTTCTGTAGAAACTAATTTCTTTTAACTCATGGATTTTTAAGTAAGAAAATCTTTTAAAATAAACAGCATGGCTTTTTTAGTCTAAATCGCATTTTTGATTCTGTCAGTTTTCAGACTGGCTGCTTTATTTGACAATATTGCTTTATACTTGTTAAAAAAAAACTCATTTGATTTTTATAGAAATACTACTATCTTAAGAAAATGAAATAGTAATTATAACTCTTTTTTTTTTTTTAAATTTAAGGATTGACATGTTCATGGTTGCACAGAAAGCTACTGTCTAAATAGGGTTTAGACCTCAAGCCTCTTGATTCTTTGTCTCGAACACTATTGTCTCACTTGGACTGGCTCTTGTTTTAATTTTAACATCTTTGAAACCTACATAACAAATATGGTTAATACTTTTAAAGATAAAGGGACAAAGGATATAAAAAAGATCTTGACCAAAAAAAAAAAAAAATAGAAATAGCCATTAAATATATGAACAGATTCTCAGTTCATATTTATAATTTCAAACTAAAATGGCAATTGCACTTTTCACCAATCAAATGTATAAATTAAAAGATGTATGGAATTCAGTTTGCATATTGACTGACAACTAGGGTGAAAATTGGACAATATGCTAGACTCAATGAGAATTTGAAATGTCCATGCCGTTTGATCCAGAAATTAAAAAGAAATTTATCCTACAGAAAAACCTAGATGATTACAAAAAGATAGACACACATCCACACACAGAGGGGAAGGACACAGAGTAATTTCTAATTGCAAAATTGTTTGACCTTGTGAAAATTTGGAAACAATGTAAATATAGATCAATAAGGGAGTGATTAAATGGAATGCTATGATTTTGTTAAAAGGAATAAAGGCAATTGTTTATACTCAAATTGAAATATATTCAAGATGTGTTAAGTGGATAAAGGAAATGACAATATATTATAATGGTATAACCCCATTCTTATAAAATAAAATAGATATCATCTGTGAAACTATAGATGAAACTATAAACATATGAAAACTATGAAACTATAAACATATACTGCTCAGCAGGTAAAGAATCCTCTTGCAGTGCAGGAGACACAAGAGATGTGGGTTCAATCCTGGGGCTGGGAAGATCCCCCTGGAGGAGGAAACGGCAACTCACTCCAGAATTCTTGCCTGAAAATCCCAAGGACAGAGGAGTCTGGTGGGCTACAGTCCAAAGGATCAAAAAGAGTCAGACATGACTGAGCAACTAAGCATGCACCCACTTATTTTTTGTGTATTAGGAACAAAACAGTTCTGAAGAAAATGTTCCAAACTGTTAACAGTGATTATATATGGGAAAGTGTTTTATAATATACGAAAATGTTTGCATCGCTGTGTCCTGAATCAAAAACATTGATGAAGACCATACAAAGAGAAGGCAGAAGAACCAAAGGTTAAATTGCCAATATCCATTGGGTCATAGAAAAAGCAAGAGAATTCCATAAAAACATCTACTTCTGCTTTATTGACTATGCTAAAGCCCTTGACTGCATGGATCACAATAAACTGCAGAAAATTCTGAAAGAGATGGGAAAGCCAGACCACCTTACCTGCTTCCTGAGAAATCTGTATGCAGGGCAAAAAGCAACAGTTAGAACTGGACATGGAACAATGGAGGGGTTCAAAATTGGGAAAGGAGTACAAAAAAGTTGTATACTGTCAGCCTGCTTCTTCAACTTGTATGCAGAGTACATAATGCAAAATGCCAGGCTGGATGAAACACAAGCTGGAATCAAGTTTGCCAGTAAAAGTATCAATAATCTCAGATATGCAAATGACACCATCCATATGGCAGAAAGTGAAGAACTAAAGAGCTTCTTGATGAAAGTGAAAGAGGAGAGTCAAAAAGCTGGCTTAAAACTCAACATTCAAAAAAGGAAGATCATGGTATCTGGTCCCATCACTTCATGGCAAATAGATGGGGTATCAATGGAAACTGTGACAGACTTTATTTTCTTGTGCTCCAACATCACTGCAGGTAGTGACTGCAGCCATGCAATTAAAAGATGCTTGCTCCTTGGAAGAAAAGCTATGACCAAACTAGACACCATATTAAAAAGCAGAGACATTACTTTACCAACAAGTTCCATCTAGTCAAAGATATGATTTTTCCAGTAGTCATGTATGGATATGAGAGTTGGACTATAAAGAAAACTGAGCACCAAAGAATTGATGCTTTTGAACTTTTGGTGTTGGAGAAGACTTTTGAGAGTCCCTTGGACTGCAAGCAGATCAAACTAGTCAATCCTAAGGGAAATCAGTCCTGAATATTCATTGGAAGGACTGATGTTGAAGCTGTGACTCCAATACTTTGGCCACCTAATGTGAAGAACTGACTCTTAGAAAAGACTCTGATACTCAGAAAAATTGAAGGCAGAAAGAAAAGGGGATGACAGAGGACAAGATGGTTTGATGGCATCACTGACTCGATGGACATGAGTTTGAGCAAGCAAAATGAGTTGGTGATGGACAGGGAAGCCTGGCATCCATGGGGTCACAGAGAGTCAAATGACTAAGCAAGACTGAAATAAACAGGTGCAGAAAGAATCTAGAGTTTAGAGATCCTTCACAAAAATGGGAACATACATGTCCAATGACTGACACAGCCAGTGGAGAAATAAAAGTTTCCCCAAGTAAAGAAAGATGGTGTTTTAATTGGAAAAGGAAGCTAACCATCTTCTCCCTCCACCCTATAAAGGCACTTTAAATAAGACATCCTCAGTTCAGTTCAGTTCAGCTCAGTTCAGTTGCTCAGTCATGTCCAGCTCTTTGCAACCCCATGGACTGCAGCACGCCAGGCCTCCCTGTCCATCACCAACTCCCGGAGTTTACTCAAACTCATGTCCATTGAGTTGGTGGTACCATCCAACCATCTATCCTCTGTTGGTCTCTTCTCCTGCTGCCTATGATCAATCATTCCCAACATCAGGGTCTTTTCAAATGAGTCATTTCTTCACATCAGGTGGTCAAAGTATTGGATTCTCACTTCAATATCAGTCCTTCCAATGAATATTCAGAACTGATTTCCTTTAGGATGGACTGGTTGAATATCTCCTTGCAGTCCAAGGGATTCTCAAAAGTCTCCTCCAACACCACAGTTCAAAAGCATCAATTCTTCAGTGCTCAGCTTTCTTTATAGTCCAATTCTCATATCCATACATGACTACTGGAAAAACCATAGCTTTGACTAGATGGAACTTGTTGGTAAAGTAATGTCTCTGTGTTTTAATATGCTCTCTAGGCTGGTCATAACTTTTCTTCCAAGGAGGAGGTGAATTTTAATTTCATAGCTGCAGTCACCATCTTCAGTGGTTTTGGAGCCCAAAATATAAAGTCTGTCACTATTTCCACTGTTTCCCCATCTATTTTCCATGAAGTGATGGGCCCAGATGCCATAATCTTAGTTTTCAGAATGTTGAGCTTTAAGCTAACTTTTTTCACTGTCATCTTTCACTTTCATCAAGATGCTCTTTAGTTTTTCTTCACTTTCTGCCACAAGGGTGGTGTCATCTGCATATCTGAGTTTATTGATATTTCTCCCGGCAATCTTGATTCCAGCTTGTGCTTCATCCAGCCAAACGTTTTTCATGATGTCCTCTGCATCTAAGTTAAAAAAGCAGTGTGACAATATACAGCCTTGACGTACTCCTTTCCCTATTTGGAACAAGTCTGTTGTTCCATGTCTGGTTCTAACTGTTGCTTCCTGACCTGAATACAGATATCTCAGAAGGCAGGTCAGGTGATCTGGCTTTCCCATCTCTTTCAGAATTTTCCACAGTTTATTGTGATCCACACAGTCAAAGGCTTTGGCATAGTCAATAAAGCAGAAATAGGTGTTTTTCTGGAACTCTCTTGCTTTCTCGATGATTCAACAGTTGTTGGCAATTTGATCTCTGGTTCCCCTGTCTTTTGTAAAATCAACTTGAACATCTGGAATTTCACAGATCATGTACTGTTGAAGCCTGGCTTGGAGAATTTTGAGCATTACTTTACTGGAGTGTGAGATGAGTGCAGTAGTGCCGTAGTTTGAGCAATTTTTGGCATTGACTTTCTTTGGGATTGGAATGAAAACTAACCGTTTCCAGTCCTGTAGCCACTGCTGAGTTTTTCAGATTCGCTGGCATATTGAGTGCAGCACTTTCATGGCATCATCTTTTAAAATTTGAAGTAGCTTAACTGGAATTCCATCACCTCCACTAGCTTTGTTCATAGTGATGCTTCCTAAGGCCCACTCGACTTCACACTCTGGGATGGCTGACTCTAGGTGAGTGATCACACCTTCGTGATTATCTGGGCTGTAAAGATCTTTTTTGTATAGTTCTTCTGTGTATTCTTGCCACCACTCTGAATATCTTCTGATTCTGTTAGGTCCATACCATTTCTGTCCTTTATTGAGCCCGTCTTTGCATGATATGTTCCCTTGGTATCTCTAATTTTCTTGAAGAGTTATCTAGTGTTTCCCATTCTATTGTTTTCCTCTATTTCTTTGCATTGATTACTGAGGAAGGCTTTCTTATCTCTCCTTGCTCTTCTTTGGAGCTCTGCATTCAAATGGGTATATCTTTCCTTTTCTCCTTTGCTTTTCGCTTCTCTTCCTTTCACAGCTATTTGTAAGTCCTCCTCAGACAGCCATTTTGCTTTTTGCATTTCTTTTTCTTGGGGATGGTCTTGATCACTGCCACCTGTACAATGTCATGAACCTCCATCCATTTTCATCAGGCACTCTGTCTATCATATATAATCCCTTGAATCTATTTCGCACTTCCACTGTATATTTGTAAGGGATTTGATTTAGGTCATACCTGAATGGTCTAGTGGTTTTCCCTACGTTCTTAAATTTAAGTCTGAATTTGGCAATAAGGAGTTTATGATCCGAGCCACAGTCAGCTCCCAGTCTTGTTTTTGCTGACTGTACAGAGCTTCTCCATCTTTGGCTGCAAAGAAGATAATCAGTCTGATTTCGGTATTGACCATCTGGTGATGCCCATGTATAGAGTCATCTCCTGTGTTGTTGGAAGAGGGTGTTTGCTATGACCAATGCATTCTCTTGGCAAAACTATATTAGCCTTTTCCCTGCTTCATTCTGTACTCCAAGCCCAAACTTGCCTGTTACTCCAGGTATTTCATGACTTTGCATTCCAGTCCCCTATAATGAAAAGGACATCTTTTTGGGTGTTAGTTCTAGAAAGTCTTGTAGATCTTCATAGAACCGTTCAACTTCAGCTTCTTCAGCATTACTGGTCATGGCATAGACTTGGATTATTGTGGTATTGAATTTTGAATGGTTTGCCTTCAAAACAAACAGAGATCATCTGTCGTTTTTGAGATTGCATCCAAGTACTGCGTCCTGTAACACATCCTGGGAAGTGTCATAAATGACCAGAATTAACATGATACAATCAATACAAATTCACTCAGCATTAAGACCACATTTGGCTTATGCATATACTGTTGCATTCCGCTTTCCAAAAACTCTGTCAAGAAAACAAAGCAACTATTCTTATTTACATTTTTCATGTGAGGAAACTGAGATACCAAATGGGCAAGCAACTTGTCCCAATGCCACACAGCTAGTTCAGTGGTAAAATCAGTACTAGAATTCAAGACTCTGGACATCAAACTGCATACTCTCTTTGCTATTCATCTCTGGGTCAGTTTAACCACTAAGTTATTCGAGTTCTGTCTCCCTTCAAGTAGTGAGTGGAGGTCCATTAGCAGAACTGGAGAGAAAGAACAGGCCTGTTGTTTTATAATTTTTGAATAATCATCTTCATCAGCCCTCCAAATATGCAATCCCAGTTAAGAACTATGTAATGACAGATACACTGGGTTAGAAGAGGCCACTACCTCTCTGAGTTATCTAAGCCAAATTTCTTTTCATCAATAAGACTCAATTTCTTATACAATTGGCAGTTTTCTGGTTTGAACATTTAGGTTCTCTGGAATTCCTTTCAATCCACATATAGTAGAATGGACTACTTCTTCTGTTCCAGATCTGACATTATGTCCTTCTACAAAACTTTCTGATTATTATTAATAATTAATAATTATTACATGCTCACAATGTGCCAGGCATTATACTTAATACTTTACATGTGCCATATAATTTCATTATCACAACAAATCTATGAAGTAAATGCTATTATGATTCTCATTTGACTCATGAGGAGACTGAGACACAGAGATTAAATGACTTGCTCAAGTTTACAGTTAGGAAGTGGCAGAGACAAGTTTTGGATCCAGGTAGTTTGAATCAAGATCCCATGGTTTGAACCACTGAGCACACTAGAAGGGGCTACTTCTTCTATTCTTGTCATTTGACAGGGAAATTATAGGAGACATATTGATCAGACAGGATTGTGGTCCCATTTTTAACATCTGAATGCCTTTTCTGAATAATTGTTTCAAAATAAAAATCGATTGATCCATTTTACATGAAATTAATATTTGTTAATTCCTATAGACAAATGCTTCATAGACGAATGCTTTTGGAAGCACAGATATAATGTCAAGAAATTAAGACGGAAACTGAATTTCATGTCCCAAGTCAACCTTTGGCAACATCGATGTAGGAAAGTTTTGACAGCACCCCTGTCTTATCTATTGGTGTTTCTTCTTTTCCTCACAGACAGGACTCACTGTGTGCAGTTTTGTAAGTTATTCACTGCACAAGGGAGCCTGGTGAAGAGCATGATGGAGGGCTGAAATCCAGTTCCTATTCCTCTTGTCCTATGTACCCTGGTTTCAAGCTACATCATCTCCCCAAAGGAAGTTTTCTCTTGCATAACTGGGACTGTTAGGCGTATGAGGGGTCAAGGAGAGTGTGAGAATGACTTTTTCTAATTTACAAAATTTTGCTGCATGGAGCAGTAGCCTCCCTATTGATAGACTATTAGAGACAATTTTCAGAGCTTTTATAGACTTGTTACACTATCTCATAGCTCAGGGTACTGCACTCTTCTGGGAGACAACTAGCTAATCTGAGAAATCACTTCCTACTTCCAGTATTAAATAAAGTGACAAGGAGAATGGTCCTCAGACAGGCCTAAACATGAACATTGGTTAGACATGAGCCTAGACATAAATATTGGCTAGAAGTGTTTGAAATACAAATGATGTGAGGTGACTGTAAAAGATGTAATTGCTTTAAATGAGTTCAAGGCTCCTAAATCGGAAAAATCACGTACCAAGAAATTGTGAGAAAGGTTAAACAAATGGGTATTAAACAGACCTGGAGGATTGCAGAGAAGCTTGAAAGCTAAAGATAGTTTACCAGAGTAAGCATTATCAGAAAGAGGAAGAGGGAGCTTTTGATAAAACACAAATGAACCTTTTGAACTCAGGTGAGATTCAAACAATGGCTTGTTTAAGGAATGATCCTTGAAAACTTATAAAAAGTATATACTTGAAGCCAACACACATTCACTGAAAACAACTGATGATAAATCAACTTTGTTTGTTTTTGTTTGTGTTATTAACAAGGTATCCATGCAAAGAATAGAGTGTGAGACTTCAGTAAGCATTCTCATTCTAATATTTTATAGATAGAGGCTATAGTGGAATATGGCTCACAAATGACTCAGGGCCAACTATTAAAGGTGATGCGTAACTAAATAAAAGGCTGACATAAACATAAATAAAAAGCCTCGTCCTTGTCCCATTCACTGATTTATCAATGGTCTAAGTTAAGAGTGGGAAGATATACTGGTATAATTTGCAGTTTGGGATATGGCAAGAGGAAGCAAATGACTCAGGTTTTTTAGAACAGCCCTGATTTCAGATATCATCTTCCAAGACACCACCAAAATGGTCAAAATGTCCAAGAACTTCCAAAATTTTGGTAACCAGAATATATCCACCAGACTTCCTTTTTACGACTGAACATAACACAAAATCCCTTTGTAGACTGTTTGTGCCAGTTCAGAATTAGGAAAATACCATTATTAGTAAGGAAAAAGGTCATGTCACCAGTTATGTGTCGTGCTGTGCTTAGTCGCTCAGTCATGTCTGACTGTTTGCAACCCCATGGACCATAGCCTGCCAAGCTCCTCAACTCCTCTGTCCATGGGGAGTATCCAGGTAAGAATACTGGAGTGAGTTGCCTTGCCTTCCTCCAGGTGATCTTCCCAACCTAGGGATCGAACTGAGGTCTCCCACATTGCAGGTGGATTCTTTACCATCTGAGCCTCCAGGGAAGCACAAAGAAGCCCGTCGCCAGTTATATGGAAGGACAAATCAGAGGAGTAAGAGTGCCAGCAGGAAAGCTGACTTTCCTAGTAGTGATCAGGCAATGTTAGGTGGAATGGAAAGCTTCTTGTATTGAATTTTCTCCATTGCTTTGGTTTCTCAAGTTTCCCACCCTTTCTAGCTTGCAAAATCAGAGTTTACTTAATAATTGTGGAAATTTTACTTACATTTAAGGGCTTTATTTTAGTCATTGAGGCAGATATTGAGAAATAAAGCAAGAAAGAGTACAGGGATTTGGTGCTGGTTGGAGCTGAAAAGGGTGATCCAAGTCATTCTCTGAAACTATGGAGAAATATGGAGAAACATGGGCTTAAAGGGTCAGACAGGCCCTGTTTCACATCCCAACTTTGCCGTTTATTTAGCTATGTCACCTTGAGAAAGTTATTTAACCTCTCTAAGCCTTGATTTCATAATCTGAAAGAGACTAGTGTAAAATGATAATGCTCATCTCACAGGGCTGCTAAATATTGATAATGCATACAAAGTATATAATATGATACCTAGCACATATTAATAAATCAGCAACAGAACTTATTTATTTTCCTTATGAATTACCTTTTCCATCACAGTTTTATTTACTCAGTGAATGGTCTCATTATTCATCTAGTTACTCAAAGCAAAAGACTTGGATATTATCCTTAATTCCTCCATCTCTCTCATCACTACCTTTCTCACTGATAAATACACACATACACACACACACACACAAAATTACTTAGCTCTTAAGCTATTTATGCAATGTCTACCTCTTGAATATTTCTCAGATATATTCAAGTCTCTTCATTTCAGTTGATATTATGAATCCAGTTGATTCATTCCTTATTTCCAGTCACCATAACCTTTCATCTGTATATTGCCACTGCCTCTTAACTAGTATCTTTATTTCTAGCTTTATCCCATTCTAATCTATTCTAATCTATTTTCTTTTCAAACATGCATAGCACAGGAAACTCTACTCAGTGATCTGTGGTGACGTAAATGGGGGAAGGAGATCTAAAAAAGAGTGTATATATGTATAACTGATTCACTTTTTTGTACAGCAGAACTAATACAGCATAAATCAACTATACTCCAATAAAAATTAATTAAAAAGTGACTTTTCCAATATATAAAGTTTATCATACCACTCACCCACTTAAAACATGTCAATGGTCTCCCATTTCTTTATGACAAAGATCAGTCTGTTTAAACCAGCGCTCAAAGACCTGGCATCACAGACTCCTACTGTTCTTTCACAAGTGTCAACTTTCATGTCCCTTCTTTTTAAAAGGTTTCCCTAATGCAGATCTTAGCTTAATCATCACATCCTCAGGAATCTTTTCTTAAATTCCCAAACTAAGTTGTCCCTTCCCCTTGTTATATGCTATGTGCTTCCAAGTCTTACAGTTTTTCTTCTTTTCTGTTCTTTGTGCATTAATACCTATATATCACTTGCTATGGGCTGGGAACTATTCCAAGCACTTTAGATTACTATGCAATGCAATCCTCATAACAATCCAATGAAGTCGGTGTTATTTTTATTCCCATTTTTCAGATGAAGTACAAAGTACAAAGAAGTACAAACAAATTTATTTACATAAGGTCATACATCTGGTAAGTAGTAGAACTGGGGATTTGTAACCAGATAGTCTGGTCTCAAAATCCATGCTTTCAAAGCACTATATTATGTTGACACTCACTTTTAATAAATTACTTAATAACTTGTAATTATGCAATTATTTTAGACACTAAGTTCCATGTCTGTGTGATTTACTACTGAAACTCCCCCAATGTGGATGCCAGAAATATGATCAACATTCAATAACTGATCATTAGATAAGTTGGTCAGTATTTATTGAATGAATATTAGGGAATAATAGTGCCTATTATCATCATTATCAAATCTGGCCTAAAATGTCTTCTGCTTTGTGAAGATTCTCTTATCTCACACATCACTCTGGACATATTTAGTTGTTTCTACCTTTTTGCTCTCAAATTTATTATGAATAATTAGTCTTATCCAAGAGCATGAGGAGTCTTTGAAGGCAGCAGATATTTAATTCATTTTTGGATCTCTAATATCCACATCAAGAATGCCTGGTATATAGTAGGTGCTTGATTAATGTTAAGAAATAGGGAAAACAGGAAAAAAAGTCATTTAAGTAGATGATACATGATAGATAAATAGGTTATTATATAACCAACAAAGAATCCCAAAATAAGTTTAAATCTAATGAGATAAAATTTAATTTTAATAACTGTATAGTTCTGTTGAGGAGTCCAATAACTAATTGCATGAGATGGCAGGAAAATTATGCTTTCCAGCAATACACACTAAAAGACTTGGTTTTAGTGAATAATGGTAAAAGTGAAAGTGAAGTCGCTCAGTCGTGTCCGACTCTTTTCGACCCCATAGACTGTAGCCTACCAGGCTCCTCCGTCCATGGGATTCTCCAGGCAAGAATACTGGAGTGGGTTGCCATTTCCTTCTCCAGAATAATGGTAAACTGTTTGTTAATCAACAATGTGCTATTGCCAGCAAATGTAATGTGATGTTAGATCATTTCAAAGGAAACAGTGTCCAGAAAGAGAGAGTTGACACCTATATCTTATGTGTTAATCTGTCCATGAAAGAAAAGAAAGTGAAAGTGAAGTCACTCAGTCGTGTCCGACTCTTTGCAACCCCATGGACTGTAGCCTCCTAGGCTTCTCTGTCCAAGGGATTTTCCAGGCCATACCAACATTATATGCTTAGTTCTGGTCCCCAACCTCTAAGAAGGAAGTTGCATGATTGGGAGTGTGGCTATGGCTACAGTTCTTCATAGCTACAGTTCGTCATAAACATAAACTCATTTTTGGAAATTAATAACCATTCCTTCATTTGTTAACTTTTACAAGTTAAGATTTTCATATCCTTTCTTTTTCTGTATAATAGCAAGAATAATGGCACTCCTCCATATAGGTCCTATGAGGACTAAATGAGATAATATTTGTAGAACACTTTTGCCCATGCCTGGCTGTCTGACTCTAAAGTTATTAAACACTACATCATATTATTTGATTATCACATCACATTCAATTGTCACAGTATATCTGTGAAATGCATCTTATTATGGTCACTTTTGTTGCTATTGTTCAGTCGCTCAGTCATGTCCAACTCTTTGTGACCCCCGTGAACTGCAGCATGCCAGGCTTCCCTGTCCTTCACCATCTCCCAGAGCTTGCTCAAACTCACGTCCATTGAGTCAGTGATGCCATTCAACCATTTTGTCCTCTGTCGTCTCTTTCTCCTACTGCCTTCAATTTTTCCCAGCATCAGGGTCTTTTCCAATGAGTTGACTCTTTGCAGCAGGTGGCCAAAGTATTGGAGCTTCAACTTCAGTATCAGTCCTTCCAATGAATATTCAGGACTGATTTCCTTTAGGATTGACTGGTTTGATCTCCTTGCAGTCCAAGGGACTCTCAAGAGTCTTTTCCAACACCACAGCTCAAAAGCATCAGTTCTTCAGCACTCAGCCTACTTTATGGTCCAACTCTCACATCCATATATGACTACTGGAAAAACCATAGCTTTGACTATACAGACCTTTTCTGGCAAAGTAATGCCTCTGCTTTTTAATATGCTGCCTAGGTTCATCATAGTTTTTCTTCCAAGGAGCAAGTGTCTTTCACTGCAGTCACCATCATCTGCAGTAGTTTTGGAACCCAAGAAAACAAAGTCTGTCACTGTTTCCTTTGTTTCCCCAGTAGAAATTGGCCATTTTATTGATGATAAAACTGAGGATCAAAAAACACAAGGACCCTCTAGTAAGTGACATTAAGTGATAGCTCTGAAATTCAAACCCAATTCCAGAGTCCATGGCCTTTCCACTAAACCACCTTGGCAGATATATAAATTGTCATTTAGAAATCCATTATGAAGGAGATAGAGAACACGAACACCTATGCTTCACTCTCCAACTAAAAAAAAAAATTACACCTCTATAAAGAATCACTGACTTTCGTGAGTGAACAACATATCTATTGAGCAACTAGGAAGTCTCTTGCTTTCTGAGCACATGGGAAGATTACTTTTTGGTCTCTAGCCACAGGTATTCACAGAGTATTTTTTCAACAGTTAAACTGCTCTAGGCCTTTGTTTCGGGAATCATACACACACACACACACACACACTTACACATACACATAAACCCCTTCACCTTCCCCTCATTGGAACCCCTGTTTCTCAACAGGCCACTACTTAAGTTTTGGAATTGTAAATCAGTCTTGAGGAATCCTAGAGCCAAAGGAGTTTTTCCATTGATTAATTTTAAGTGTTATTCAAGTCACTGCTAGTCTACACCCTTTATTTATTTATTTATTTTTTGATGTTCATAACCATCTAGGCTTCACTTCATTATTTTTTTTTTCAGGATTCTGACATGATTTTTTTTTTTCATTTATTTTTATTAGTTGGAGGCTAATTACTTTACAATATTGTAGTGGTTTTTGCCATACATCGACATGAATCAGCCATGGATTTACAGCGTTGATGTTAAGTCTATAAATTCTAGAGACTTCATTTATCCACCCTTTTATTTACTCAACAAATATTAATAATAATAGCCAATACAGATGGTACCTACTAAGTTCCTTTTCACCACTCTATGGACTTTGCACCTATTAACTCATTTATTTCATATAACAACCCTATGAGACAGGTACTATTATTATCTTTTTTTAAAGATAAAAACCTTAGGCATAAGAGAGGTTATATAACTCATGTAAGGTCACAAAGTTAAAAAAAAAATGATAGCTAGGATTAAAGCACAGGCTGTCTGGCTTTAGCACATGTCTAAACTTCCCTAAATACATGCTGGACACTGGAATAGTTTAAGTGTTCAACTGACTCCAAAATAAATATTGAGCACCCAATATGTGCTTTACACAGTGCTAATCACTACATTGAGGATAAAAGAAACATTAGACACTGTCTTTGCCTTCAAAGATCCTACAGACTATGAAAGGAGAAAAAATGAACACACATAAAACAACATATAAAAACATGGTCACTAGAGTACTGGAATTTAGGATAATACTGACTGCAAATAGTCTCTCCTAATGTCTCTATAAACCCTTGAATTGTACCAGAAATTCAATATTTTATCATCCAAAGTATACCACCCAAACCACATATCAACCCTTTCTCCCACTTCTGAAGTGGCATAGAACTTTGGTGGCACATACATGCTCAAATACATCAATAACCTTATTTTGACAAATTTTGAGATAAATTCACAAATCATTTCCTGGACTGACCCTGGTGAGCCTCTCATAAGGAAATATAAAGCATAATATTGCTATTTGGCCTGAATGAGCACCAGGAAATACCAAGGGCTTTTTGAAACTGATGTTTTTCTTCTACTTTCACTTGGCATTCTGTGTAATTCATATATGCCAGAGCCTACAATAACAGAAGGATCGTGACACACAAGGCAAGACTAGGTATGGGTGTGCAAACTTTATCACAAATTACGCCCTTTATCTATCAGGAAATTTTGCCAGAAGAGAATTTAATTAAAATGCAGAACTGTCTCTAAAACTATACATTTAAAATATTTTCCCTTTTAAACATTTAAAACTAAAAGACTTTGATGGTATTTATAACTATTGAGCATTTTGCTAAGTATTCTATACTTTTAGATTTTATTATCAACTATTTCAGTGTTTGGCAATCTACAGGCACTGCTTGTTTTGTACATAAAGGTTCATTGGAATACAGCCACACTCATTTCTTTACATATTGTCTCTGACTGCTTTTGTGCTGCACTAGTAGTGTTGAGTAGTTGAAACAGAGACTGAACAGCCCAAAATATTCAAAGCCTGAAATATTCATTATTGAGCCCTATACAGAAAAAGTTTGCCAACTGCAGAACTATTTCATTGAAAGTGTTATTATAAATCTAATAGAAACAAGAGTTCAAGGCAGAAAAAGAATTGAAAATTTATCAGGACATATATATACACACACACATATACTGACAGCTCATTTTTATTAAATAAATTTATTTGAAGGTTAAATCCTATAATATTGAACTGGGAAAGCATTACAAAATGTGTCCATAGATATTCAATTTTATTTTTTTAATATTATTGTACACTTAGGGAAAAAGTCTCAAATATTTTGAACACAGTTATTTAAATCAGTCTGAGTCCTACTCTGACTCTGGGCAGTACTCACACATACACATTTACAGAATTACTCATGTACATGTGAATTTTATGATCTGCCTTCTTCATTTAACATTATTGCACAAATTCATAGGATGTCAGTGCTTAGAGGTACTCATAGATTCTTGAGTTCAACCCAACCCCACTCCCACTCCAGTGTCACAATGAGGACAATGAGGCTCAGAGAGGGGAAGGGACTTGCCCAAGACCTAACAGTAACAGACTAAAGTGAACTCCATGTTTCCACTGCAATTACCTCAACTCTGTTTTATATATATATATATATATATATATTCCTTATACTGATAGATCATTTGAATTTAGACTTTAATGAAATTTCATACTTAACTATTCTCTTACTTTTGTAACACACTTGGTTTCCAGATGAGAAAAGTAAAGATCTCACAATAAATTAGAGGTAGAATTGGGACTAATTGCATATCTATCATCTGCAAAAAATGACAAAAGGTGACATTTGGTCTAAGCCTGGCACTCTGGGACCCATCATGTTCACAAGTGGATGTCTATTTTTCATGTGATATTAAGAAACTATAGATTGTACTACCCAACCTGACTTCTTGTCTCCTTGTGGGCATAGTAAGTGAGGAACAGGTAGTTCCCAGAGAGGTTCTCTTGACAGGCATGAGTGAAACAGACAAACAGAAGGCCTGATGACTATAGGAATCATGAGATGGTACAGGATTACTATTGCTCCATGTTTTCTCTAAAGCCAGGGCTTCTCTCATTGCTCAGTTGGTAAACAATCTGCCTGCAATGCAGGAGACCCCGGTTCGATTCCTGGGTCGGGAATATCCCCTGGTGAGGGGAAAGGCTACCCACTCCAGTATTCTGGCCTGGAGAATTCCATGGACTTTATAGTCCATGGGGCCACAAAGAGTTGGACATGACTGAGTGACTTTCACTTTCACTTTCCCTAAAGCCAGGGATCCAGAGAGTAAGAGAGAAAAAGCTTGGTAGTTGAAGTTTCTGACATATTGGCTTTGGCTTTGGGACTTGGAACAGGCCTGGCCTTTCACTTTGTGCTCTGTTAGATCTGAATTGCCCAGTATTTCTCCCCACCCTACCCCCTCTCTACCTCTCTCTTTCATTCTTTCTCTCACACATACAGACACACACACTATCTATGCTTTCCAGAAGAGCCTACTCTTTCCACAGTTACCCCTTGCCCCATCTTCTCCTGGATAACTCTGATAATTTTTCAATGTCAGCTTTAGTCTTCTTGCTCATGAAAGCTTCCAAGATTCCTGCAGCTAAAAATAAGTTCTACCTCATGTGAAGCCTCATAGTTCTTTCTTCTATAATTCTTTATCCTTCAGCCCTATATTTCTAAGATTGTATCTTGTACATGTGCATGCATGCTCAGTCTCATCATTCATGTCCAACTCTTTGCGGTTCTATGGATTGTAGCCCACCAAACCCCTCTGTCCATGGGATTCTCCAAGCAAGAATACTGGAGTGGGTTGCCATGCCCTCCTCCAGGGGATCTTCCCGATCTAGGGATCGAACCTGTGTCTCCTGCATCTCCTGCGTTGCAGGCAGATTCCTTACTGCTGAGCCACTGGGGAAGCGCCCGTACCTTGTACAATCAGTTCTAAATGTTTATTGAAAAAATTAATGATAGTATTTCATCCTTACAAAACTGATGTCATAGGTAGTACAAGGGTCATCATTCATATCTGATAGATAACAAATTGGAGGTTTTGAGAGGCGAAAAGCCACATGGTTACTATGGGGCAGAGACTAGGCACAAGCTTAGTCTTTTATTTTTCCTTATTGCTCTATCTGGAAATGAACAGAAATAAGGATTTAGTCTTCAGCAAAACCTTTGAGGAAGGTGGGAGGGGGGATCAGGATGGGGAACACATGTAAATCCATGGCTGATTCATGTCAATGTATGGCAAAAACCACTACAATATTGTAAAGTAATTAGCCTCCAACTAATAAAAATAAATAATAAAATAAAATAAAAATAAATAAATAAATAAAAAGATTATCCCAGAACTCTGAACACACATTAGATCTCTTAAAATTTTGGAAATAGGGCTTGGAACCCAAAGCTTGGGTATGGACTCAGGGATTTTTCAAGCCAGGTTGTTTTTTCTTGTGATTATTTTTTACAGATAGTGTCAGGGTTGCATGGCCTGAAATGACTCTCATGGTTATCTAAGACAAGTTTGTAGACAGAAAAACTGTAAATTAAAACTGACAAAAACTGAAAGTTGTGAGAGTGTTAAGTGAATCTCTTCCCCCTTCCCTCTACATGTAATAAAGCCTATATAACTACACTCCCAGGGAAAGTAACTTCAAACTTCCACATGAATTAATAGTTTCACTCCAAGAGATGGGAATACCAGATGACCTTACCTGCCTCCTGAGAAATCTGTATGCAGGTCAGAAAGCAACAGTGAGAACTGTACATGGAACAACAGACTGGTTCCAAATAGGGAAAGGAATACATCAAGGCTGTATATTGTCACCCAACTTATTTAACCTATATGAAGAGCTCATCATGTGAAATGCTGGGCTGGATGAAGCACAAGCTGGAATCAAGATTGCCAGGAAAATATTAATAACTTCAGATACACAGATGACACCGCCCTTATGTCAGAAAGTGAAGAAGAACTAAAGAACCTCTTGATGAAAGTGAAAGAAAAGAGTGAAAAAGTTGGTTTAAAACTCAGCATTCAGAAAACTAAGATCATGGTATCCAGTCTTATCACTTCATGGCAAATAGATGGGGAAACAGTGAGAGACTTTATGTTTCGGGGCTCCAAAATCACTGCAGATGGTGACTGAAGCCATGAAATTAAAAGATGCTTGCTCCTTGGAAGAAAAGCTATGACCAACCTAGACAGCACATTAAAAAGCAGAGACATCACTTTGCCAATGAAGGTCCATCTAGTTAAAGCTATGGTTTCTCTAGTAGTCATGTATGGATATGAGAGTTGGACTATAAAAAAAGCTGAGCACCAAAGAATTGATGCTTTTGAACTGTGGTGTTGGAGAAGACTCTTGAGAGTCTCTTGGACTGCAAGGTGATCAAACTAGTCAATCCTAAAGGAAATTAGTCCTGGATATTCATTCAAAGGACTTATGCTGAAGTTGAAACTCTGATACTTTGGCCAGCGAAAAACTGACTCATTGGAAAAGACTGTGATTCTGGGAAAGACTGAAAGCAGGAGGAGAAGGGGATGACAGAGGATGAGATGGTTGAATGGCATCACTAACTCCATGGATATGAGTTCGAGCAAGCTCTGGGAGTTGGTGATGGACAGGGAAGCCTGGCGTGCTGCAGCCCATGCGGTTGCAAAGAGTCGGACACGACTGAGTGACTGAACTGAACTGAACTGAAGACTCTCATGCTGCTGCTTTGTTGCCCTAGGAAATAAGCCAAGCAGCACTAGTTTAATTGACAAGTTTAGAATGCACATTTTCTGATGAAGAACTATCAACCATTGAGAGGTCTTGTGGTCAGGAACTGAAAGCTATGAATTGGCTTCCCAGGTACCTCTTTCTTCTGAGGCCTGTTTAGAATTAGAGCTGTATACTTAACAGAAACTAATTTTTGCAGCTGTCAGAAGCCAGGACAGCTGTGAAAAGAGTGAGCTGGATTGGGTTATGCCTCGCGTACCACTCTAAAACTCTGCCAACACCAGTTTCTAGAACCTTTCCCACAAATGAAAGTACAAAGAGGAAACAGTCATGTGTGCTTTTCACAGGGCTGGCAGAGACTAGAAGCTTGGCACTTAGGTACTTCTCCTTGTTTCAACATGTACCCTGAATACATTCAAAATGGGAATGGCTAGAGGTTAAATATGAGGCACTGGGGTAGGTTTTTTTTTTTTTGTTTTTTTTTTTAAAGATCCACTTTTCTGGCCATCACTTCCCTAAATGGTATCTAAATTCAAATCACCAACACCTGTTCTCTTGGCAGCATGCAATTTGGGAGAGATTTGCAGTGTCCTTAGACATATCTTTAAAGTTTCATAATACGAGTTCCTGTATTTCCCATGCTATGTGGACTCAGAATTGACAGTGTATGTTTTCAGAAATGCAGACATGTAACTGGGTCAGAGAGGATGTGAAGCTGCCAGGAGTGGCATATAAAAATGTGTGACCCTTTCCTAAAATTATTACAATTTCATGATTGGGACTACAGATCATTAAGCCAATCCTAGAACCTTCTAAATATAGGGTTCTTTGTGACTGCACAGGTCACACACTCATGAAGCCATCCTTACTTCCTGTTCATACAGAAACCATTCTCACATTTAAAATGTCCCTTGACAGAAAACCCGATAGGCATAATGGTTAATAAACTATCATCTCCTATGTGATGACTATATTTTGGAATGTTGCAAGAAGAGAAAAATACAAGTCTCCTAATGATGCTAAAGAACCATTCAGAGACTTTGCTAGTTGAGATGGTGACTTCCTAGAGACAGGGGAATTGATTAAATGACCTTTTATCAATCTTTTAAAATGATACTATTTCTGTGACCCTCGTTGGCTTCTGTGATACTAACAAAGTCCAGAATCTCTTTTGAACATAATTAATAACTCCTATTGGCTTCTTGCCACTTCACATTTATTCACTGGATCAGTGCATGACTGCTCCTCTCATCCCACACAGTTGGGTCAGAGCCTTCACTGGTTAATATTTATAAAAATACTTTGAAGATGAATCCTTGGTGAAGAGAAGAAACACTAGAGTTGGATAGAACAGAGAGTTTTGGTGTCTGGGCCTCCTCTCAGAACTACCACTACCACACAATGCAATCTTTGACAGATTTTTTGTAGCTGAGTGCCTGTACTTTCCTTTGGGTGAAATAGCAAAAGCCAAGTAAAGAGACTATAACAACTGGTGAGGCTTTCCCCAGCTCCAATACTGAATGCCTGGGTTGCTTTAGAAGAGAAGTGTTGGCTGTCTTGTCTCTCTGGCCCATAGTACCTACCCCCCACTTCCCCTCGCACACACCACACTCTGAAGATGGTTCTTGTAGGGAAGCACTTCATATTATTAAGTGAAGTATACTCAGCAATACCTTGTCTATGGGCTGGCATTTAGTCTTTGTCTACACACAGAAACTGGTTTGACTGAAACCTGAAAAAAACAAACAGACACAGGTCAAAAATAATAATCACAGTAGTTTTACACATACCTTTGTTTTCTACGGCTAAATAACTGATTTAACTGATTTTGTTAGCATTTTCTATCCTATTATTCTGATGATGTGAAGGCACTTACTAAAAGTGGTGGTTGTGGGGGAATTGTGAAGTTGATTCTGAGCTTATTTCCCCCAAAACTTCTGAGGGGACTCTATCTTCTTCCGTATAAAGGAAAGAGAAGGGGACCTATGCTTTTAATTCCATGTAAGGTATGACTGTGGACTACTCAGAATACCCCTCTTTGCAATAGTACCCTAACAGCAGAGAGCTGTAGCAGTGTAAGCTAGACTGGTCTCTGCTTGGGGCTCTAGCTTCAGCCCGAGCCTTGGACTGGGAATATGTCCACTCAACTCTGGCTTGTCTCACCTCCCTCTGCCTCCTGTGTGAACTGTCGGCCAGGTTAAATCAGGTCACCTCAGTACTTGTGTCATGGGGCAAAGGTGAGCAATCTTTGTTTCTTCAGCTCCTGGATTTTTAGCAATGTCTGGCTGCCTGCATACTGTTGAAATTCAGCTGCTAGCTGTACCTTAACCAAAACCAGTTGATTCTCTTAAAATAATCTGATTTCAGAAGCTCCTCGGGCATGGCTTAAGGTCTTGTTTTGCCTTTGGCCCTTGGCTCTGGGGCACTGGATACCTGAATTGATTTCAAAGTCATAAGAACCTAAATAGGCTACTGAAGGCTTCTAACTGGCCAACTCACAGCCTAGTTCAACATGCACTTATGGAGCCAATTGCTCTGTGCCAAGGTCAGTACCAAGAACTAAAGGTACAAAATGGACTGGACCTAGTCCTTGCCCTTCAGGAGTTCACAGCCTATTTACAAAGCCAGAGGAGTAAACAGATGATTTCAATGTATTGTGATTAATGATAGGCAAGAGATGAGAACTTGATGTCTTGAAAGCACTGAGGAGAAGCACCCAACCCAGCCTAGAGGCATCAGGGAAGATTTCCTGAAGGGGAGTTCAACATGTAGGTTTCAAAGGAGTTAGTGAGAAAAAAAGACGAGAAATAAATATTAAAGAATGGACAGCAATAGCAATGGCAAAGGAGTGTCTAATAGCACTCCATGCTCAGGGAACCATGGAGAGTCAAAAAAATTAAAATTTAAAGTACAAGGTTTAGAGTGGTAAGAAATGAGAGTAGAGAGGGAGATGGATGGGGAAGTAGTCATTGAGTATTGAATATCACATTAAAGAGCTTAGCTTATGTCCTAAAGGCGAAGGGGAGCCCGTTAGGAGTTTTAAGCTGAGAAGGTTTGTCAAACATCACTTGGGGTGCATTGAATATATGAATGAATAAACACATCTATGTCACAACTTTACCTGAAAATGTGCAGTTTTCCCAGGAGCCCACAGAATAAGGCCAGAATTCATTCGCTTGTTTCTCACCAGGCTTCTCTAATCTCAGTTTCTATTCTCAACTCACTCTGTTCTCTAGCCACATAAAAGTCAGTCTTTTTACTCATTTAAAGCTCATGATATTCCTTATTACTAATTGGTACCTTTATGCTTCCCTTCTCTGGTGAATTCATAATAATTCTTTGAGAATAAGGACAATTAACATTTTCTCTAAGAAGTATTCCTTGACTACTACTCTATTTCTCCTCTGTCTTTCTGTAGGACCCTACTCATGCTTTATAGCTTTTAACACAAAGTGTTGTAACTTCGCTGTTTCCCTGAGTATTCCCCACTTGGCATGAGCTTCCTGAAAACAAAGAATATGCCTTAATTATTTCTACATTCTCGACTTTACATAATTAGCACTCAATAAATTTGAAAATTGAAAGAAAGTAAAGATCAACCACTTAAAATAGAAGGTTAGAAACAGACATTTCTAATCACTTTGGCACTGAAAGGCTTTAATTGTGGGGTGCAGCAGAAAAAGCACCAATCACCAAGTTGTAAGGTGTGCGATAGGACTTGAGATTTCACTCCATGTCCTGATGGCTACTTACTGTAGTCATCTTTTCCTATCTCTGTACCTTGGTAGTCCCAAGCTATGTATTAGTTCAACTGAATCCCTAAAAGTTTATCAATCTCCCTCCCAATCTAGATCCAATTCTCTAGGATTATATGATTCGTATGATCCACATTCCTATATCTTAGAGGCCTAGAGAGGATATGGCAAGTGGATATATAAAACACCTGGGTTGAGAAGAAGAAAATGTGAGGTACTGTGATAAATGAATACTAGGAAAAGTATCTAAGAGATACTTTAGAAAGCCTCACTCAGAATGGAAACAGCTTCCTCTCCGTTCCTTTCCATCACATCTAAAGAATGATGCACAATGGCATTTAGAGTTGTGTTGAGTTGACTTTGCTTAGCTGCAGTAGCCCATGAAGCCCATACAAAATAGTGCACAAAGTGAGTTTTGTAAATTAAATTCCAATAGGGTACATACTTATTCATTTGCAGCTTTCTTACATCAAGAGATGTGCTGATATACTCCAGTCTAAAAAAGCTAGATGTTTTCCTGGATTTGGTTGTGAAATCAAAGCCACAGTAACACAAGACAGGCAGAAAAAAAAAGGAATTAAATATATTAACAGGACCTTTCCTAGCTGCCTGGAAGTAAAGGGGAAAAGCTTAATAACATTTGCAAAAGGATGGCTAATAGAATGTGTTGCTATTTAATTTGCATATTTTTTATTTAATATGAAAATGGAGTCCTGATTCTTTTCTGATTCCTTTATCACTACTTCCAAACTGTAACTGTAGCCCATTTGTCATCCCAAGTTTGGACAATATTGGTTTGGTTGAACCCAGAGAAGTGAGTGCCAGGGTTCCAGGACAGAATGTGAAGATAATTTATGTAATGTAATTTATGTAATGACAATTTAAAATGATAGTATTTGCATAGTGCTTTACTATGAAAAATCCCTTTTTTGCACAAATTATCTTGATTCTTATAATAACTATGCTCAAGTGAACCTCAGGGTTTTTGTACCTACTTTTCTTTTTGTTTGAATTGTTCTTCCCACTTATTAATATCTTTGCTTAGTTGTACTAATGCTTCAGGTCTCAACTCAATGATTACTTTAAGGTAACTTTTCTTGACTTCATTGTCTATGTTAAGTCTCTCTGTTACACACTCACGGTAACTGGTATCTTTCTTTGTTTCTGTTATCATAATTGCAATTTTACATGAGTGGGCATGAGTATTTAATTATGACAGCTCTATAATATAAAGTTGTTGAGAAGTGGCTGCCTAGCCAGAGACCATATTTATCAGCTCTCCTAACATCCTGGGGAAAGGAAACGTTCGTATGACCAGTTCTTACTAATGCAATATGAACAGACATATGTCATTTCTGGGCCACGGAAGTTAAAAAGCACGTATACCTTTTTTATCTTCTCTTTGTACTCTTCCTGCCTAGAGTCTTCTGAGGCCTTAAGGCGGTGGTTTTTAAAGTTGACTGCAATGTTAGAATCACCTAGAAACTTAAAAATTTCTGATAGCCAAATCAATTAAATCTCTGTATGTGGACAGCCAGGCATCAGTACTTTTTAAGCTCCTTAGGATATTCTAGTGGGTAGTCAAAGCTGAAAACCACTGCCTAGGCATGGCTTCTGAATCACTGAAACACTGTGGAGAAACGCTGCCTGTTGAGTAAGAATGTCTGTATTTCTCTCTTATGTGAGCAAAAGTAAGCTTATGTTGGTGGTGGTGAAAGTCACAGAAATTTGGGTAGTTTTTTTGTGTTGTTATATCAGCTATTTTACTGTAACTAATATATTCCTCATTGTATCTCTAGTGCCTAGCACAGAGCCAAGTATATATTAGTGCATAATTAATATTTATTGGAAAAAAGGTATTATCTTTCTCACCTCTACACTGAAGCTCAAAGTGGTTAAATAAGTTCCCAAAGTTTGCACAGTTAGAAAGCAGAAGCCTGATTTTGAGCCCAGGTCTCCTTGATTACAAGATGATTATTCCCACTCTATTATGATATTCCATTTTGCATATGAGGAAACCATAAGTTTTCAGAAACACAGGCACTAACTTCACTACCCCTTATAAGTAGCAATTAGTGATGGCCTCAGGATGGTGGGGCTATTAGTACTTAATTAGTGGTAAAAGAACAAAAAGACACTGATGGGAGTTGGTAGAAGTTGGTAGGTGTTAAGACCCTTATCTGGATCTTAGGTTGCCTGTTTTAAGATTAAGCCTGAAACTTCAAGACCCTTTTTCATGAGACAAAAAAAAAAAATTAGAATATAGTATTTTGTGGTAGAAAAACAAAGACCTTGGCCCTAGACCAAATTAAGATCCACTTAAATGATCTCATTGACTCCAGTTTCCCTTTATCTTCCAACTTTGTCTAATGTGGCTTTCTAAAGACCATGTGCATCCTATCACCTCCATAGCTCAAAAATAAGTGATGACTTTCTTTCCCTCCCCATATCAATTCCATATCATTCTGCCCAAACGGCTACAAGACTCTCCATAAACTGTCCCTGTCATACCCAGCAAACTTTTTCTGTCAGCCCTCCTCTACACAGACTTTTCTTAAGCAGAGTGCCTTTTTCACACTTTGTACCCCATCCATATCAACTTCAGCATTCCTTCAAACTTTTCTTTATGCTGAGGCTTGCTATCTACACCACTTTGCTCATGTTCCATAACTCCAAGAAGTCATTTTATACTACTCTGGTCCATATAGTATTTTTATAGTTGCTATGTTTTGTGTGTTGGTTCCATCTCCCTGAATGAGTTTGTCAACAACTTGGTTAGCCAGATACCATACCAAGTCTTCTTCATTTATGGAATTTTGGTCATTGATAATTTTCTTTACAAAGGTAGTTAGCAAGTCACTTTTTAATACATGATCCCATTTGACAGTTACACTCACCCTATGAAATATATAAATTGATTCCCTATTTTGCAAAATAATTATTGCAAATCTGCTACCTGCCAGGCACTGTGCAAGGAAGTTATTTCTAGCCTTTGTTTATAGATGAAGAAACTGAAAACTTTGATAGAGACAGATAAATTCACACAGTTGAAAGACAACTGATCTAGGCTTCCTCAGGTTTATCATTCTACATGCAAGGCTTTCTCTTTTACATGTTAGACCTCCTCTAGAGTAAGCATTCAGTATTTATTAATTGAAATAAACTAAATTTTATTTTTATGTATTTGAGGGAATTCAGTTCAGTTCAGTCGCTCAGTCATGTCTGACTCTTTGCGACCCCATGGACTGCAGCACGCCAAGCATCCCTGTTCATCACCAACTCCTGGAGTTTACTCAAGCTCATGTCCATTGAGTCAGTGATGCCATCCATCCATCTCATCCTCTGTTGTCCCCTTCTCCTCCCACCTTCAATCTTTCCCAGCATCAGGGTCTTTTCCAACGAGTCAGCTCTTGGCATCAGGTGGCCAAAGTACTGAAGTCTCAGCTTCTGCATCAGTCCTTGGAATGAATATTCAAGACTGATTGACTGGTTGGATCGCCTTGCTGTCCAAGGGACTCTCAAGAGTCTTCTCCAACACCACAGTTCAAGAGCATCAATTCTTTGGCATTCAGCTTTCTTTATAGTCCAACTCTCACATCCATATATGACTACTAGAAAAACCATAGCTTTGACTAGATGGAACTTTGTTGGCAAAGTAACGTCTATGCTTTTTAATATGCTGTCTAGGTTGGTCATAACTTTTTGGGAGGTGGAATTAATGGTATATTATTAGGAGCATTAGCAATGTTGGACACCAATTGCTTGCTGGGTAGGAAGGATATATACATAAAAATTAATAACATTGGTTATGTTCTGTTAAGTTCCAACTGAGTGGCAGTTTCCCAGGCCTTCTGAAAAGGAGAAGAGCACTGTAGGAGCTTTAGAAGGAATGTTCAAATCCTTGCCCTGTCACTTACTAACCATGAGAACTTAAACTGAGGCTTGGAGAGAAAGAATACTCCCTACTTTGTAGAATTTTCATGAGGATTGAATAAAGTATGTATCTATAATGCCTGGAATGTTTCTCAAATATCAATTCTTGTTTGGTTCTTTGGCATTATAAAGCATAATTTTGAGGGTCAGAGAAGATATAGACCCAAGTGAAGAGAAATTCATTGAGTAAATTGCAATTGAGTTCCTCTTAAGTGTCAGGCTCAGTGCTAGGAGCTGGAGAAAGAACAGTGAACAAAGTAAACAAGACTTTTGTTTTTATAGAGTGTACAAGCAAGGGCTTTATGAAATATAAGCTATGTGCCTATAATATTTAATTCCATTGAGCCTCAGTTTGCTCAATGGAATGGTAGTCATTCCCCAACATACTATATCAGGAAGTTGTGAGAACCAGATTAGATGATGTACATGGAAGCATTCTTGTGAACTGTAAAAAATTGTACTAATAAAATTATTAGTATTTGTGTTCCTATTTGATAGCAAGAGGGGTTAAAAAACATAAGTTGGTAGCTGTAGATACCAGAGAATACATTATCACAAAATCTTGACCAGACTAGCAAGAGTATTTATGGGTACCACAGTGCATATTGCCATAGAATCCTGATCAAGAGCCTGACCAGTCTGGAGTGACTATGAGAAAGTCATCAACATCAAGGGCCAGCTGTTGGAGGTACCCAGGCACTTTGTACAGCCAGGGAGGTCTGGCTGTAATAGAGAAAGAGAAAACCTTGTCCTGGCTTCTAGCCACTCTTTCTTATACTCATGTTCCCACTTTCCCTGTCAGGAAGTCTATATCCCCATTGTCTTCCCAATTTTTCCCCTTCTCCCCACTCTAAGTGAATCTGCTCTAGGGACAATATCTGGTCAATTAATTCATATTGATGGGTCAACGACTGAAAGGTCTTCATGGATGACCACTCCCAAGGAAAGGGACATTGAGTTGGGGGCTAAGTCTTAAGATAAAGAAATCGAATACTAATTGGTAGAATTCTGAAGAGTATCAGTAAAGCTTGAGTTCTTCTGAAATCAGGTGGATAGGAGACTTAATAATAGAACCAGAAAATATAGGCACTAAAAGATTTCTCAAAGTATGTTTACTAGAACACTACTAATTCATCTGTTCTTCTAGAAAAGAAGAGAATGGAGAAGTGATGGCTAATATCCCTGGAAATCTTCAAAGCATAGGTCTTTTAGGAACCATTGTTAGGATTGGGGAAGGACACAGATCTGTTGGCACATGAAGAGAGAACCATCTTTAAATATCACTAGTAAGGTCCTCAGACTGCATTAGTTGGCAAAAATGTATATTCTTTGCTTCTGTAGAAAAATATATTCATTTGATTGTTTTCCTGGAAATCCTCTTTGAAGGAAACTGTCACTTTTTCCAGAAGGAATATCCCAGGCACATGTTACTGAGAGCTACTATGCTCCTACAATGTGCCTTCTCCCTGGTAACATTTGACTGACCAAAGGATGGACATGTAACACAAGTTTTTGCAATCAATCTTTATCTTGGTTTTTGTAGATTCCAAGCTAGTTTGGCTCTTAACTTGAACTTGTAGAGATGTTGTCAGTAGCCATTCTGTCCAGGATGGACTTAGAATGAAGAAAGTGGTTTATAGAGAGGAGAAGGAAGAGGAAACATGCCAAAAGAAGCAAAGACAGTAAAAAGAAAAGAGACCTGATAGTACTAAGTCTCTTGTTCTAATTGTTTGAGGCCCCGAAGAGTCCTGGTTCTGTAAGACATCCCTATACACTTAATTATTAATATAAATAGTTCTGTATTCTAAGTTATTCAAATTCTCTTTTTTTCCTTATTGACCTTAACTAGGTTTCTATTATTTGCAAACATACTCCTAAACTAGTAAAGCCTCATACTTATCAAAAACAAAGGTGACTCATTAGTGAGCTTTTATATTTGTACAATCCTACCATTGTATAGGCCTTTTTTGCTTTTATTTTTATTATGACTTAATCACATTTTTTATGGTTTTTATTCTTCAATTTTTTGATGCAGTGTATCACAGTGATTGATTTTCAGATACGGAAAAATACTTGCTTCTCTGGGATAAATTCCACTTGATCATGGTTGTATGATAATATTAATGTATTATTGGATTCATATTGCTGGTATATTATTGAGGATTTCTGCATCTATGTTTATTAGTGATATTGGGCTATAATTTTCTTTTTTGTGGTATCTCTGTCTGATTTTGGTATCAAGGTGATGGTGGCCTCATAGAATGAGTTGGGGAGTTTTCATTCCTCTGCAATCTTTTGGAACAATTTTAGAAGGATAGGTGCTAATTCTTCTCTAAATGCTTGATAGAATTCACTTTTGAATCCATCTGGTCCTAGGCTTTTGTTTGTTGGGAATTTTCAAATCACAGTTTCAACTTCAGTCCTTACGATCAGACTGCTCATATTTTCTATTTCTTCCTGGTTCAGTCTTGGGAAATTTTACCTTTCTAAGAATTTGTCCATTTCTTCCAGGTTGTCCATTTTATTGGTATACAGTTGCTTGTAGTAGTCTCTTAGGATCCTTTGTATTTCTGTGGTGTCAGTTTTAACTTTTTTTTTTCCTTTCTAATTTTATTGATCTCACTTCTCTCTCTTTGTTTTTCTTTTGGTGAGTCTAGCTAAAGGTTTATCAATTTTGTTTATCTTTTCAAAGAACCAGCTTTTAGTTTCATTGATCTTTGCTATTATTTTCTTTGTCTCTATGTCATTTATTTCTGCTCTGGTGTTTATAATTTCTTTCCTTCCACTAATTTTAGGTTTTGCTTGTTCTTCTTTCTCTAGTTGCTTCAAGTGTAACGTTATGTTGTTTATTTGAGGTTTTCTTGTTTCTTGAGATAAGACTGTATTGCTACAAACTTTCCTCTTAGTACTGCTTTTGCTGTATCATAGAAGTTTTGGATCATTGTGCTTTCATTTTCATTTGTCTCTAGATATTTTTTTTATTTCCTCTTTGATTTCTTCAGTGATCTATTGATTATTTTGTAGCATATTGTTTAACCTCCACATGTTTGTGTTTCTTAGTTTTCTTCTTGTAGTTTATTTCTAATCAAATACTGTTGTGGTCAGACTAAGCCAAAGCCTTTGATTGTGTGGATCACAACAAACTGTGGAAAATTCTTAAAGAGAACAGAATACTAGACCTCCTTACCTGCCTCCTGAGAAATTTGTATGCAGGTTAAGAAGCAACAGTTAGAAGAACTGGACATGGAATAACAGACTGGTTCCAACTTGGGAAAGGAGTATGCCAAGGCTGTATATTGTCACCCTGCTTATTTAACTTATATGCAGAGTACATCATGCAAAATGCCAGGCTGGATGAAGCAAGATTGTCGGGAGAAATATCAATAACTTCAGCCATGCAGATGACACCACACTTATGGCAGAAAGCAAAGAACTAAAGAGCCTCTTGATGAAAGTGAAAGAGGAGAGTGAAAAAGTTGGTTTAAAACTCAAAACTCAGAAAACTAAGATCATGGCATCCGGTCCCATCACTTCTTGGCAAATAGATGGGGAAACAATGGAAACAGTGAGAAACTTTATTTTGGGGGGCTCCAAAATCGCTGCAGATGGTGACTGCAGCCATGAAATTAAAAGACGCTTACTCCTTGGAAGAAAAACTATAACCGACCTAGACAGCACATTAAAAAGCAGAGACATTACTTTGCCAACAAAGGTCCATCTAGTCAAAGGTATGGTCTTTCCAGTAGTCATGTATGGATGTGAGAGCTGGACTGTGAAGAAAGCTGAGGGCCAAAGAATTGATGCTTTTGAACTGTGGTGTTGGAGAAGACTCTTGAGAGTCCCTTGGACTGCAAGGCAATCCAACCAGTCAATCCTAAAAGAAATCAGTCCTGAATATTCATTGGAAGGAATGATGCTGAATCTGAAACTCCAATACTTTGGCCACCTGATGTGAAGAGCTGACTCATTGGAAAAGACCCTGATGCTGGGAAAGATTGAAGGCCAGAGGAGACGGGGACGACAGAGGATGAGATGGCTGGATGGCATCACCAACTTGATGAACGTGAGTTTGTGTAAGCTCTGGGAGTTAGTGATGGTCAGGGAGCCCTGGTGGGCTGCAGTCCATGGGGTCGCAAAGAGTCAGACACAACTCAGGAAATGAACTGAACTGAGCTGTGGTCAGAAAAGATGCTTGATAAAATTTCAATTTTCTTAAATTTACCAAAGTGTTATTTGTGGCCCAGTACATGGTCAATCCAGGAGAATGTTCCATGTGCACTTTAGAAGAGCATGTATTCTGCTGCCTTTGGATGGAATGCTCTATAAATATCATTTAATTCCTTCTAGTCTAATGTGTCATTTAATGCCTGTGTTTCCTGATGGATTTTCTGTCTGGATGATATATCCATTGATGAATGTAGGGTATTAAAGTTCCCTAGTATTTGTGTGTTACTGTCAATTTCTCTTTTTATAGTTGTTAGTATTTGCCTTATATTCTTATGTTGGGTGCATACATACTTATCTTTGGATTGATCCCTTGATTATTATGTATTTTCCTTCTTTGTCTCTTATAACAGTCTTTATTTTAAAATCTATTTCATCTGGTATGAATATTGCTGTGCCAGCATTTTTAAGTCTCCATTTACATGGAATACCTTTTTCCATCCCCCACATATGATTGTAATGACGGAACTTGTAGACCAGGTGCTATTTGAATAGTTAAGAAACCTACAGAAACTGAGGCACATAGCAAGGCTAAGGCTTATCAAGGGTCAATATTAGAGTTAGAGCAGATATAAAAGTGTTATGATTTTGGATTATTCATTAACTTCTTTGTTTCAGCCCAAATTGAGGGGGCTTGGGTTTGCACTGGTGAAAAATGCCATAGAGATGGCAGAGTAAAAGCTAAAGATTTCCTCTAACACCTGAGTGACAGAATCTATGAGCCTAAAGCTGTTAAAGCATGTGAGTATAGTCATTCTGAGTCCACAGTGGTTGGCACATTCATTTTATGCACCATGGCATACAGTAGTTAAGACAGCATAATTTGTTGAGTCAGAAGATCTTTGACTCTTGTCTATATAACTTTCAAACTGTGTGGTTCTAAGCAAGAAACAAACTCTCTGAGCTCCAGTTCTCTCATTTCTGAAATGAGATGAAAAATACCTTCCTAGCTAAACTCACAAAGTGGTTAGGGTTATCATAGGAAAAAGCTCTAAAAGTTCTCAAAGCTGAACATGTCCTAATTGTTCTGACTTTTTTACGAATAAAAGTTCAGTTCTACTAATGCTGAAAATAATATTTGGTTATTTTCTATTGACTATTTCTTGAGGGTATGCCTAGCACATAGTGGGTACTGAGAAAAAAGTCAGTTACTTATTAAGACTGTCTGGCATTTTATCAATGGAAAGAAGACCACACAGAAGATATACAAATATGATTTAGTAGTCAGGATAACATAAGCAATGGTGCCAGGTTTCTAAACCTGACTCTATCAATTGCTAGCTGTTTGATTGCAGATAAGTTACTGTATTTCTCCAAGCTTTATTTTTCTTTTCTCATCTATAAAATAAGAGTAATAATAGTTGTTTTCTCATAGGATTGTTGTGAGGATTAAATGATTTAATTCAAATAAAGCTGTTAGAAGAATGGCTGAATACAGAGTAAGTGCTCTTAGTACTAGATGAATTAGTTCATGGAAGCTCTTTTAAAAGGATGGCTAGCATACAATAAGTATAATAAATATTAGTGGTATTATAGTCCATTGCATAGACTTCCCTCTATTGAAGAGAGCCACAACCCAGTTGTTACTAGATGAGGCCATTTTGTTTCAATTTGAACACACAATCCAAATGCTCTTGCAATGCTATGTTCTTCTAGGCCTATATCCTTGTCCTAGTTTACTATCTGTGATAGGGGATGCTGTTAACAGCTTTGCAGACAAGTTTTCCAGGCACTGCCATAGCACAGGCAATTGCATTTTGGCCAGCATTGGAAAGCAGGTGACTAAGGAATGATAATGTTAGATGGGAGACAAAGGACATATTGCTGATAAGCTAGTATTTGATCTTTGTTTTTGAATTTGCTTTATTCCCAGGTTTAGGTTGATTCACAAAGGAAAACAACCAGAATTGGTATAGTTTGCAGTTCTATGAGAATGTAATCTGTTTTGGTCTGTTGGAAAATAGTTTGCTCTTCTTTATGGCTTTGATCATAATAACTCATGATTCCAGTATACACAAACCTGAATCATCTATCTAAATAAAGCAATAAAATTTCAACTGACAAATATCAGAACACTATCTGTGATTCTTTCAGCAAAGGATAAGAATTCCTACTAATAACTCTCTACTTTCCAAGGTAAAAGAGAATGACACCCCTTCTTTTCATTTTTTATTGATTTGCATTTCAACTCAGCCAAAAAATAAAGAAACTGTTGATATTCACAGATTGATTCATGATGGTCTAAGGAGTTAACTTCCCTGGTCAAGGGTAGAACTTAATTGGTTAGGACATTTTCTCAGGGACTTGTGAGATAATTCACACTTCTCTGAAAGGGAAATTTGTTGCAGAAGGCAGTAGCAAAGGATTGTAGAACTCTATCTATAACACAACCTCGGCTCTACCCCCTTGGGTCTTCACTCTCACTCATGCCCCAAAGAAGCTGCCAGAAAAGTGGACTCCAGAGAATTTGTCCCAATTTCAAGATAGAGCTAGTCCAACTCTAACCAAAGTTTTCAGTTAGCTACAAATAATGTGTGTCTCTGGGGAAAGGGGATCACTTGTTTATCACTGAAAATTTTGGTGTGGAAGAAAGAACTCTGACAAAGGAGAATGTTGTTCCCACATTTCTTTGCATCTGGATAGCTGAATGACCTTTGACCAGGTCACTTCAGGTTCAGAGGGTAGACTCCCTTTCTAATTAACAGAGTTAACTGTGCATGCTCTGCTTAACTCCAAAAGTTTCTATGAAAACTGGGATATTATACGCATATATTTTTGTGAATCATATTTTCCTATGTAAAACTCACTGCTGTCAAGGCCTAAAGCTGCAGAGATACCATGAAGATAGGGTGAAGACACCCCTCTTTTGTTTACTACAGAAATAACATGGATATGATAGCTGTTGTTCAGTGGTCCATCTTTTCTAGCTTTAATCTCTATATGGAAGCTCTGCTACTGTGAAAGATAGCAATGATCTCAAGCGCATCTTTTGGTCTTACTCTGATTTCCCCAAAACATTCCATTCTTAAAAGCCTATAGGTGATATATGTTCTCTGATTGATTGTCATTTTTCCCTTTTGGCAGCTATTGATTCCCGCCTCCTTATCAGGTAAAGTGAAAACAAACTTGAGCCAAGATTCCCTGTATATTGCCATCTACAAATGTGTTTTCCACAACAAAAGTTGTCAAGGACATTTCTAGAGTAGAATGAGATGAGGCCTTTTTGCTGGAGAAGGGTGAGATATGGTGAGATGTGAGATGTAGGAAGAAAGAAAGATCTAGTTGAAATGATTTCCAACTGTTGACCTCTGCCTCACATGTTTTGAAACCTTTTAAATAGGAGTTTAAACTTTGAATCCCAAATGTCCCTGGCACTTGAACGTGGGGTCAAACATCCTTAGGCATTTTGAAAAGTAAACAGAAGTATACAGATGATACCAGTAATTAACTGTTGCCTAATGCATGAGAGGCAATATGACATTCTGTTTTGTGTCATAGAGAGTAGGCTTCAAGTTCTAGGTCTGCCTAAATATAGTCATCTTTAAAATGGGAATAATAACAGCAGTGTTTCCCTTGAAGAGCTCTTGTAAGCACATAATGAACAGATTATTATAATAATCCTTATTGCATATTCTGAGTTTTTTTTTGTTTGTTTTTGTTGCTGTTGTTTTCACAGCAAACTGTGAAGAATAAAATTATTATTATCTCCATTTAGAAAAAAGTAAAAAGAGGCCCAAACTGGAAGATTACCAGAGGTCACATAGCACACAAATAGGAGTAGAAAGTATTTTTATTCTTCATCAAATGTTGCTATGAAACCTATTATGAAATGTCTTGCTCTACCATAGATTCAATACTGTCCCAGCTCATCTAATGTTTGGCTTGCATACTATGGATAGATAGGGCACCTCTCCAGAGTATCAGAGAGGTCACTGAGGCATAGTGGTAAAAAATCAGTTGCTTTGTGATAGAACATCTAAATTCATAGCTGTACTGGCCCTATCTGTTATCAGCTGACTTTGGAAAAATTACTTAATATTTCTGAGCTTCAGTTTCCTCCTCTACAAAATAGAATTAACTCCTATTCATCTGGTTTATTATACAAAAGTGATTAACAATGTCTTGTAAAGCCAGTGGATTTCAACATAATTATCATTATTAGCAGTTAAATAGCAGATGTGTGGACAAATCTCTCTCTTTCTATGCTACTTTTGTAATCTGTATGCATTTAAAATTTTATACCTATATTTTGGTTAAACAGAACATCTAGAGCTCTTAGTCATAGTGCCTGGTAGAGTGCCTGGTACACAGTAAGAGTTCCACACATTTGTTGAAAAATTAATGAATGGGAATGTACAAGGCATGGGATACTGCCTGGTGGAGGAGGAAGTTTTTATATCAGATATATTTATATAATATATCAGGCTGTGATAAGTGTTTTAGAAGTGAAATAATAGAGTTATATAAATTAATTATGATTAATAAATCCAAAAATGCTTCCCATAAAGCTCAAGATTTGAGCTGTGCTTTGAAAGTTAAGTTGAATTTGGTCATGAGAGAAGCAAAGGAATAACATTTTTGTAAAAGCCAACAGCATGACCCAACATAGGCTGGCCTGAGAGTATAGGATATTTTCAGAGAGAGTCCAGGATGTCTGATATGGTTGAAGAGGTGGGTGATTGGCAGGAGAATGAGATGGGAGAAGGTGCTGCAGAGAGAGATTAGGACCTAACTGTGATAAATTTTAAAGGCTAGGCTATGAAACTTGGACTTGAACCTGCAGGTCAGAGTTTGCAGATTGGCAGCCCACAAACTAAATTTTGTCTACAGACATGTTTTTTTTGGCTGGAAAATAGTTGGCCTAGATGATGTTTTTAAACCAATTGAATTAGTTGCCAACTTTTTAAAAATTGAGATTTTACATTAAAGTCTGGAATGCTATTCTTAAAAATAATGGAACATCTGGAATACTGAGGTTTCATTCCTGCTTGGCAACAACCAGTTGGAGTTGAGTGGAGGCTGCCTCCTTGAGTTGGGGCATATTTTTTTCTAGTTGGCCTCACTCAACAACCTTTTCTCTCTCTAATACCAGGTTCTCTTCACTCACTTTTGTTTAAAGAGGCTTTCAGGTCTGAAACCCCTAGTATAGGGAATTAAAGTTTATAGAGAAGAGAAGCAATGCTATCAGAGTTATTTTTAAATAAAGAACCCTCTGATTTTGATTCTATTGAAGATAGCCTCGAGGAAGGTGGTCAGGGGAGAAGTTAGGGCTGGAGCTATGAGGAAGGGTAAGATGGAGGCGTCACCATTTAGGGAGAAAGAAGAAAATATGAGATGAGAAAGTAGTCTCTTATAACTGTCTAAATGAAGGAAATAACAAACATCTACAAATCAGCAGAAGAAAAAACTCTGAGCATTTATTCATAAGCCCCACTCTTTCTAGCCCAACTCAAATATAGATATTTAAATGATTTTTCACTCTTGTTCTTAGACTGTGAATAAACTCCTCAAAGACACAGTCCACAGTATCCCATTTGTCAGGGAATCTCAAGTGCCTAGCACAGGGTCTGCCAAGCAGTAAGTGCTCAATACCCCTTCAATGCATGAATTGGAGAGATTCTCTACCTGTAGGTGGAGAAAAGGCTTACTGCATGCCTAAGTATGCTGAAACCACAAGTATGGCTGCAAACCCCCAAAGCCAAACTCTCTTCTGAAATAGGATTCTAATTAAGTGGAAATAGATACCATTCATTTATTCAACAGATATTTATTAAGTAATGACTATGTGCCATGCCAGACTGACTCCTAAGGATTGGATGATGAACAGAATCAACAAGGTCCCTGCTATTAGGAAACAAACTTATAGTCTAGTGAGGAAAATAGATATTAAACAACTGAATGCACAATTAATATACTTGTATTTGCCTGAAGAACTATGGACAGAGGTTTGTAATATTGTACAGGAGGTGGTGGTGAACAAAAAGAATACCAGAGAAAAAGAAAAGCAAGAAGGCAGAGTGGTTATCTGAGGAGGCTTTATGAATAGCAGAATAATGAAGAGAAGCAAAAAGCGAGGGAGAGAGGGAAAGGTACATCGAATTAAAGGCAGTGTTTCAAAGAATAGTTAGAAGAGACAAGAAGGCCTTCTTCAATGAGCAGTGCTTAATAATAGAAAAAAAAAAGGGCAAAAACTAGAGATCTCTTCAGGAAATTTGGAAACATCAAGGGAGAATTCCACCAAAAGATGGGCAAAATAAAAATGGTAGAGACCTAGTAGATGCAGAAGAGATCAAGAAGAGAGGGAAAGAATACACAGAACTGTATAAAAAAGATCTTAATGAATGGGATTACTATGATGGTGTGGTTAGTCACCCAGAGCCAGACATTCTGGAGTATGAAGTCAGTTGGGCCTTGAGAAGCACTGCTGTTAATAAAGCTAGTGGATGTGATGAAATTTCAGCAAAACCATTTAAATCACTAAAGGAGGATGCCATCAAAGTTTTGCATTGAATATTTCAACAAATCTGGAAGACTCAGCAGTGACCACAGGACAAGAAAAGGTCAATCCTTATCCCAATTCCCAAAAAAGTAGTACCAAAGAATGTGCTAACCATAGGACAGTTGAACTTACCTCCCATGCTAGTAAGGTCATGCTTAAAATCTTGCATGCTAGACTTCAGCATTATGCAAACCAAGAACTTCCAGATGTCCAAGCTAGGCTTAAAAAGGAAGAGGAACTAGAGATCAAATTTGCTGGATTATAGTGAAACCAAGGGAATTTCAGAAAAACATCTCTATTTCATTGACTACACTAAAGCCTTGACTATGTAGATCATGACAAACTGTGGAAGGCTCTTAGAGAGATGGGAATACCAGAGCATTTTACCTTTCTCTGAGAAACTTGTATGCAGGTTCAAGAAGCAACAGTTAGAACCTGTATGGAACAACTGATTGGTTCAAGATGGAGAAAGGAGTACAGCTCTCTGCTGTCACCCTGTTTGTTTAACCTATACGCTGAGCACATCATGAGAAATTACTAGGCTGGATGAGTCACAAGCCAGAATCAAGATAGGTGGGAGAAACATCAATAGCTTCAGATAAGTGGATGATACCACTCTAATGGCAGAAAGCGAAGAGGAACTAGAGAGGCTCTTGACGAGGGTGAAGGAGGAGAGTGAAAGAGCTGGCTTAAGACTAAATATTTAAAAAACTAAGATCATGGCATCTGGCCCCATTATTGCATGGCAAATAGAAGGGGGAAAGGAGGAAGTAGTGACAGATTTCCTCTTCTTTGCACTCCAAAATCACTGTGGCTGGTGACCGCAGCCATGAAATCAGAAGGCGATTGCTTCTTGGCAGGAAAGTGATGACAAACCTAGACAGTGTGTTGAAAAGCAGAGACATTACTCTGCCGACAAAGGTCTGTATAGTCAAGGCTATGGTCTTCCCAGTGGTCACATACAGTTGTGAGAGCTAGATCATAAAGAAGGCAGAATGCCAAAGAATTGATGCCTTCAAACTGTGGTGCTGGAGAGGACTCCTGAAAGTCCCTTGTATAGCAAGGAGATCAAACCAGTCAATCTTAAAGGAGATCAACCCTGAAAATTCACTGGAAGGACTAATGCTGAAGCTGAAGCTCCAGTATTTTGGTCATCTAATGAACACAGATAACTCACTGGAAAAGTCTCTTATGCTGGGAAAGATCGAAGGCAGAAGGAGAAGAGGGTGTCAGAGGATGAGATGGCTGGACGGCATCACCGATGCAATGAACATAAACTTGGGCAAACTCCGGGAGATGGTGAGGGACAGGGAGGCCTGGCCTGCTGCAGTCCACAGGATCACAAAAAGTCGGACATGACTGGGTGACTAAATAACAATTTGTGAGAAAACTTCCAACAGAGAAATACTGGGTATTGTTAAAACATGTTAAAAGGTGAATGAATGGAGAATTTGAGATAGCCCAGGAGGTATAAGATGTCTTTCTGGAAATGCTTTATGCATAGGCATTAGCTAAATGAGTAAGGAGAAGGATAAGCCAGCATTTCAGGTACAGGGAACAGCATATGAAAAGGCATGAAGAACTATTGGGCCTTTGAGGAACTCTGAGTAAAGGCCAGTGTAAGCAAGGCTCAGAAAACAGGAGGAAAAGTGGTATGAGATCAAATCAGAGAGGTTACAAGACACCAGATCATATAGCATCTGGTTAAAGATTTGGAGATTTATACTAAGAGGAATGGGAAGCCAGAGACAGAATTTAAGTGAGTGATCAGATTCAACTTAAAAACAGCTCTCTACACAAACACATATTGACAATTGATTATTAAAAAGGTCTCAGTTCAGTTCAGTCACTCAGTCATGTCCGACTCTTTGCCAGGCCTCCCTGTCCATCACCAACTCCCAGAGTTTACTCAAACTCATGCCCATCGAGTCGGTGATGTCATCCAGCCATCTCATCCTCTGTCGTCCCCTTCTCCTCCTGCCCCCAATCCCTCCCAGCATCAGGGTCTTTGCCAATGAGTCAACTCTTTGCATGAGGTGGCCAAAGTATTGGAGTTTCAGCTTCAGCATCAGTCCTTCCAATGAACACCCAGAACTGATCTCCTTTAGGATGGACTGGTTGGATCTCCTTGCAGTCCAAGAGACTCTCAAGAGTCTTCTCCAACACCACAGTTCAAAAGCATCAATTTTTCAGCACTCAGCTTTCTTCACAGTCCAAATAATACCTTAATATGGTTGTTTTAGAAAACCACTCTGGAATAGAAAGCCCAGAAATAGACCCATATTAATGTAGTCAATTGATCAGTGACAAAGGAGCAAAGGCAATAAAATGTAGTGAAAGTAGTCTTTTCAATAAATGGTGCAGGAACAATGGCTATCTACATGTGAAAAATGAATCTAGACAGTCTTCACAAAAATTAACTCAAAATGGATCACACCTAAATGTAAAATGCAAATTATAAAATCACTAGACAATAACATAAGAGAAAACCTAGGTAACTGTGAGTGTGGTGATGCCTTTTTACATACAACACCAAAGGCACAATCCATGAAAGAAAGAACTGATAAACTGGACTTCATTAAAAATTAAAAGTTCTGCTCTTGAAAGACAATGTCAAGCAAATGAGAAGACAAGCCACAGGCTGGGAGAAAATATTTGTAAAATATACATCAATAAAGGACTGTTATCCAAAATATGTGCTTCCCAGGTGGCACAGTGGTAAAAGAATCTGCCTGCCAATGTGGGAGACACAAGAGGTGCAGATTTGATTCTGGGATCAGGAAGATCCCCTCAAGTAGGAAATGGCAACCTGCTCCAGTATTCTTGCCTGGAAAACTCCATGGACTGAGGAGTCTGGTGGGCTACAGTCCATACAGTTGCAAAGATTTGGGCATGATTGAGCACAACAACATCCAAAATGTAAAAACAACCATTAAAACTCAACAAAGAAAACAAACAACTGGATTAAAAATGGGCCAAAGATCTTGACAGATAGGCAAATAAGTGTAGGGAAAAAATAGCACAGGGAACTCTACTTAATGCACTGTGGTGACCTGAAGGAGAAGGAAGTCCAAAAGGGAGGGTTAGGGTTAGGGTCTATGTATGGTTGATTCATTTTGCTGTACAGTAGAAACTAACACAACATAAAGCAACTATACTTCAATAAAACTTTATTTAAAAAAGATGTTCCACATAATATGACATGAGGGAAATGCAAATTTAAACAGAAATGAGATACCACTACCAGAATGGCCAACAATGGAACCCTGGCAACACTGGGTGCTAGATGTGGAGCAACAGGAATTTTTACCTTTGTTGGTGGGAGTGCAGAATGGTACAGCCACCTTAGAAGACAGTTTGATGGTTTCTTATAAAACCAAATATACTCTTACTATATTAACCAGCAATTATGCTCTCTGACATTTACCCAAACAAACTGAAAATGTATAGCCACACAAAAACCTGCACCCAATGTTTACAGTAGCTTTATTCATAATTGCCAAAACTTGGAAGTAACTAAGATGTCCTTCAGTAAATGAATGGATAAATAAACAGTGGTACATCCAGACAACGGAATATTATTCAGTACTAAAAAGGAACAAGCTATCAAGTCATGAAAAGACATAAAGGAACCTCAAATACATATTACTAAGTGAAAGAAGCCAATCTGAGAGGCTACGTATAGTATGATTAATATAATATATATTGTATGTTTCCAACTATATGACATTCTGGAAAAGCTAAAATTATGGAGATGGTAAAAAGATCAGTGGTTGCCTAAATATATGATCAGTGGTGGGGAGATGGGATGAATATGTGGAGTACAAAGGACTTTTAAAGCAAAGAAAATTCTCTGTATAATACCTAAAGATAGATACATGTCATTATACATCTGTTCAAACCTATCAATATATAACACCAAGAGTGAACCCTAATGTAAATTATGTGGTTGCTAAAAATTGCAAATAAGGAAAAGAAAAAAGAGAAAGATTGTACAAGCACATGATTTATGTAATAGTCTCCAGTAGCATCTCTTGATCATCTTTAAAGCAATGGGGGAAAGATAATATTTTAGATTGGAGATCACAGCTCAAAATTCAAAATAAAGTATAAATTCTTATTATGTTCACAGTAGTTAGTCTTCCTTGACAATAACATAAATGTTGGTAGCATCACTTTTAAAAATAAAACATAATGAGGTGATCTTTCATATTTGTAAAATGCTTTACTGTTTAAATTTTTACATACATATAATCTTAATTATCAGCCTTTCAAAGGTACGTATTATTGGCTGGAATTTGATAAGAAAGTTTTGAAGGTAATTTTGGTGCTGTGAAAGCAACATGAATTTTGGAATTTCTTCAGACCTGGGTTTGAATGTCTGTTAGGATGCCATTTATTCAATGGGTAACTTTGAGGAATTATTTCTCAGTTTATTTTTTTTTCAGGCTTCTTTACTTATAACTACCCTCCTCACTTCTGTCCACTGAACTTTTCACTATCACTAGCAGCCCCTTCCATACTCACCCTCTATGGAATGCAGGTAAGAAGAAAACTCAAGTGAGTCACAGCACTCTAAATTGTCAGTGTTTGAAAGACTGTCAGATCCAGCATCTACCTTCTCCCCACCCCATTTCACAGAGCAAGAAATTAAGCTTACTGAGAGGAAGAGATTCATTGTCAATCTTAAGACAGATTTCTGGCTTTGAGACCTATGTTATTTCCATTCCACTTTCCTGCCCTGATAGCTCAGTTGGTAAAGAATTTGCCTGCAATGCAGGAGACCCTGGTTCAATTCCTGGGTTGGGAATATCCGCTGGAGAAGGGATAGGCTACCCACTCCAGTATTCTTGGGCTTACCTTGTGGCTCAGCTGGTAAAGAATCCGCCTGCAATGCGGGAGACCTGGGTTCGATCCTTGGGTTTGAAAGATCCACTGGAGAAGGGAAAGGCTACCTATTCCAGTATTCTAGCCTAGAGAATTCCATGGACTGTATAGTCCATGGGGTCACAAAGAGTCAGACATCACTGAGCGACTTTCACTTTCACACTTCACTTTCCTGCCAGTCTAATTTACCTTACTAACTTTGAGCAACCCTCTTTAAAAACCTTGATGGAACTAAACGTTGTGTCGATTATTTAAATAAAGTTTACAAAGTATCTGTGCATTTCAGTTACATACGCCCATTTTCCATTACAATAAGGAGTTGAGAATTGCCCTGTTACAATTGGAAATCTCTAAGAATAAGACTGTGCCTTAACCATAAGAGTATCTTGTGAGATTCTTTACCAACAAAGGGGGTATATCTGGGATGTCCAGTCATTGAAGTCCCAGGAGACAATTTTTCACTTCTTCAGATAAAAAACTCCTAGGGCTTCTGGAAGTTTCATTTATAGCCCTTTTCCAAGTTCCCTTGATACTGATGAGTCTAGCTCAAATAGCAGTGAGATGGAAGACTAGTTTAGGTTCTACTAAAGTGAAACATAGAACAAATTATGTCCTTGCTTCGGTGTCTTCATCTGGGAAATAGAGAAGATCATGCTCACTCATCCCTGTCTTTAGTATTACTTCCTTTGGTCACTGTAAGTAAATTCTCATGATGCTTGTCTGTGAACAAGATAAGACTCTAGAAACCTGCAAAAAGCAGAACAGGCCCATGTGAAAATCTACACTAGTTCTCTGGGACAGACAGACCCTGCCCAGATCCAGAAGTCTAAGGATTTTAAAAGCTAGAGAGGCCCAGAGACCCTGCTGACACCAAGGGACACCTCCTTCTCTATAGATCGACCCTTTCATCTTCTCTACTCTTTGATTCCCACTTGCCTCTCCACCTTTACACAGAGAAGATGAGACCTCTTCTATAAAAGAACAATTGTGATAGTCCACATCACCTTCCACTTCTGGCTGTCTACAGAAAGGAAGAAAAGCAGTCTTATATAGGTTCCATTCCTTGAATAATGCAGTTTGCAAGCTTAAAATATGCAAAGGCAACTTGGAAAAACAAGTGCCTTATATAAGCAAACGTCTGCAAAACCCTGGACAAAATTGAGGTCTCTGTGTACATGACAAGTATTTCTAGTGTTTCGGTGTTTGCCTGCCCTTCTGAGTGATTTTCCTTTGTACATCTGGATGAGTGAAAAGTGTGTGCTTAGAAGTAATTCTAGACAGGAAAAAGGGATGAGAAGAGAGGAGAGATTACCTTTGGTTCCCAGGCAGAGGGTTCCTAGGGCTACTGATACCACGCCACAAGGCCCAATCTACCCCTATGGAGAAATCTGAAAGGTTTCAACAAGTACAGGCTGGCTTGGCCATCATAGCTAGTTCCTCAGTTTGTAGGAGACCTCCCATTTGCACTTCTTGGTGGGCCTGCCCTGAACATAGTCCCTCACTGAAGGAGATCCTCGTATTTCCTCTATACTTCTATCGCCCTTTCCCACTCCCTCCGCCCCCACGCGTGCCCAGGGTCTGATTTGAGATTGGACTTCAGAACCAAACCTGGTAAATGCTGGCCTCTGAGAGCTCAGTGGCCCTGTCTTCAAAATAAAGCTCCGAGTTAAAGCTTAAAAAGTCAGCCCTGTCGCTTAAAATCTGGTCCAGGAAGGCAAGAGATAGTCGGGGAGCTGGGGTCTTCCTAGGCTAGACCAATCCTTTTCTGCCCTCACCCACGCTGCGCCAGCACTTGTTTCTCCAAAGCCACCCGGCTTTCCTGCGCGTTCAGGGGAGGGGAGAAAAGGAAAGGGGAGGGGAGGGAGAAAGGAGGTGGGAAGGCAAGGAGGCAGGCCCGGCGGGGGCGGGACCCGACTAGCAAACTGTTGCATTTGCTCTCCACCTCCCAGCGCCCCCTCCGAGATCCCGGGGAGCCAGTGTGCTGCGAGCGCCGGAGGGTCCGGAGCAATCCTGGAGGCAGAGCCAGCGACGGAGGGAAAGCGAACGAGCTCGCTGCTTCCGTGCGGGACAGGAGCCTAAGGGACGCACCGCGTCAACCCCAGCGGGCTCTGGCGACAGCCAACGCCTCTTGCACCGCGGCGGCTTCGAAGTCGCCGCCCCGGAGCTGCCCTTTCTTCTTCGGTGAAGTTTTTAAAAGCTGCTAGAGACTCGGAGGAAAGAAGGAAAGTGTCGGGTAGGACTGACCGGCTGCCTTTGTCCTCCTCCCCTCCCCCTGCCCCCCCCCCCAGGGTCTCCTCTACAGCTGCTGCCTCTGTCTGTTCCTCTCAGCCCCCTCAACCTCCCCCGCCCCCCGCTTCCAGTCAGTCCCGCGCGGCCAGCCCGAGTTTGCAGAGAGGTAACTCCCTTTGGCTGCGAGCGGGTGAGCTAGCTGCACGTTGCAAAGACGGCTCTGGGGTGCCAGGAGACCTGGGAGCCGCTTCAGTGCTGCAGCCAGATTCTGGCTGGTTAGGCGGTACGCAGGTCAGAGCCCGTGGTTCCTCGTACTCCCTTTCCACCTCCCCTGCACGCTGCTCCTCCTTCCCACCGGTTTGTGGGGCCAGAGGTCAAACGATGAAGAGGCAGTCAGGACTTCAGTAGCCACCCTCCCCACAAAAAAAAAAAAAAAAAAAAAGAAAGAAAAAAAGAAAAGAGACCAAACATAACAAAGCCCCAACCAAAACCAAACAAACGAAACCCAACAGCAAAACCCAAAATAAACCAAAAAGAAAATAACCAGGCTCCTATTTGCACCTGCTTCAGTGGATAACAAAATCAGAAGGCGGAGGGTCCCCCCTCCCTTCAAGAAGCATCTTTTGAATCTACCCTACAAGTATTCAGGAACAGATTGTGAGCCTACCAGGGAAGATCGTGTCCAGCGCGTGTTTCCTCTGCACTAGACTTTGAGACTGTCAGAACGCTTTGGAGTGATTATTCCTGCAAGTTTCCTTACCAGGAGCTTCCCGCAGGTGGGCAACTAGCTGCAGCAACTACGCACTGCAGCCTGTTGAACTCTTCTCAGCAAGAAAGGGGGAGCAGGATAAAGGAATTAGGTAAAAGATTGAGCCAAGCTTCAGGATGGAAGTGCAGTTAGGGCTGGGAAGGGTCTACCCCCGGCCACCGTCCAAGACCTATCGAGGAGCTTTCCAGAACCTGTTTCAGAGTGTATGCGAAGTGATTCAGACCCCGCTCCCCCGGCACCCTGAGGCCTCGAGCGCAGCACCTCCCGGCGCCCGTTTGCAGCAGCAGCAGGAGACCAGTCCACGGCAGCAGCAGCAACAGCAGCAGCAGAGAGAGGATGGCTCTCCGCAAGTCCAGAGCAGAGGCCCCACAGGCTACCTGGCCCTGGAAGAGGAACAGCAGCCTTCACAACATCACTCAGCCCCCGAGGGTCACCCGGAGAGTGGCTGCGTCCCAGAGCCCAGAGCTGCCTCGGCTGCCGGCAAGGGGCTGCAGCAGCCGCCGCCAGCACCTCTGGATGAGGATGACTCAGCTGCCCCATCCACGTTGTCCCTGCTGGGCCCCACTTTCCCCGGCTTAAGCAGCTGCTCCACCGATCTTAAAGACATCCTGAGCGAGGCCGGCACCATGCAACTTCTTCAGCAGCAGCAACAGCAGCAGCAGGAGGCGGTATCCGAAGGCAGCAGCGGGAGAGCGAGGGAGGCCACTGGGGCTCCCATCTCCTCCAAGGACAGTTACCTAGGAGGCAGTTCGACCATCTCGGACAGCGCCAAGGAGTTGTGTAAGGCAGTGTCGGTGTCCATGGGCTTGGGTGTGGAGGCATTGGAGCATCTGAGTCCTGGGGAGCAGCTTCGGGGGGATTGCATGTACGCCCCGCTCCTGGGAGGTCCACCAGCCGCGGTGCGTCCCACTCCTTGTGCCCCGTTGGCTGAATGCAAAGGTTCTCTGCTGGATGATGGCCCCAGCAAGGGCACTGAAGAGACTGCTGAGTATTCCCCTTTCAAGGCAGGTTACACCAAAGCTCTGGACACTGAGAGCCTGGGCTGCTCTGGCAGCGGCGAAGCGGGGGGCTCTGGAACACTTGAGCTGCCATCCACCCTGTCTCTCTACAAGTCTGGAGCACTGGACGAGGTAGCAGCTTATCAGACTCGCGACTACTACAACTTTCCGCTAGCCCTGGCCGGGCAGCCGCCCCCTCCACCGCCTCCCCATCCTCATGCCCGCATTAAGCTGGAGAACCCGCTGGACTACGGCAGCGCCTGGGCGGCCGCTGCAGCGCAATGCCGCTATGGGGACCTGGCGAGCCTGCATGGCGGGGGTGCAGCCGGACCGGGCTCAGGCTCACCCTCAGCCGCCGCCTCCTCTTCCTGGCACACTCTCTTCGCGGCAGAAGAAGGCCAGCTCTATGGGCCAGCAGTCTGTGGCGGAGGCGGGGGCGGCAGCGCAGGCGAGGCAGGGGCTGTAGCCCCATATGGCTACACTCGGCCACCTCAGGGGCTGGCTGGCCAAGAAGGCGACTTCTCCCCACCCGATGTGTGGTATCCCGGCGGCGTGGTGAGCAGAGTGCCCTATCCAAGTCCCAGCTGTGTCAAAAGCGAAATGGGCCCCTGGATGGAGAACTATTCTGGACCTTATGGGGACATGCGGTAAGTCTCTCCTCCTAAAAATGTTTGTAAGCCTAGAGTCAGTCCTCTCCTTCCCGCACGAACACTCTGTTCCTGGGCGAGCTGAACAGGGTTTCACAGAAAGGGACGCTTTAAATCTGGAGCCTTCCCTGGACTCTTGGCCTACCAAAGATTGACCTTTGCTCTCTGAAGCCCAATTGTGTGCCCCAGCCCACACCTGGATGCTGGTGCAAGCCTTTCTAGATTCCTTGACTTGACAACTCTCCACTAAGCCTCCTAAAATCTTCCCTGCCACTTGGTACTCCATGTCCTGCCGGCTCCAAATTTAAATCCAGTTCCAAGGGCCATTTTATGAAATAAACCCTTTTAAGCCCTCCACTACTTTTCCTTCTCCCCTCCCCCCAATCAGAGACCCTAGACAAGAAATGTGGGCACTTTCTCCTCTTAAGGTCTGTTAAGGTTTGTCCCTCCAGCTTGTCTTGGCAGGTTAGAAGCAAAATGACTGGCCCAAGCTTTTCTCAACCCGCTTCCTCCAAAGAGATGAGAGGAGAATGGGATTATGGGAAGAAAGTGGTCTCTGGGTTGTGAGGGCCACTGTGTGGGAAGAAGAGGTGAAGTCCCTTTGCTGGCAACGAGGAAGACTTGCCCCAAGGTTGGAGGTCAGGAGACAGACTCCAACCGGGCACAATTAGAGCAGGCAAAGGTAGGGGAAAACCAAATGACAAATTTCCTCATAAACTATGGGTAAGATTTGCCCTCACAGTTTGACTATATTGGAACTAGATGGAAGAGTTGGATTTCTCTTGTAAAGTGTTTATTTTCTGTATGGATTACAAAAGATCCACAATTCCTACTTCGAGTTTGCATCAGATCTATGAAGAAGAGAATGTTCTTTTAATGAACAACTTAACCAGACTTGAGTCTGACTTACAAAAGTGTTGAGGGGAAAGTTTAAAAGGATTTCCTTCTATTGCAGTGTGCTCAGAAATCTGCTTTTGTGAAGGGAAATATTCTTCAATATATTCCTTCATTTTAAGGATATACTTGCATTTTAAAACATGATAACAAATTGAGCAAGAACTGTTAGGGACCTGTAAGCCTTACTCTTGCCCAAGAGTTTTAATTAGGATATGAAAAAAGTGGCAGTCAGTTTCATCTTGCCTGTTAAAATTTCTTACTTACCGCAGCTGAGCTTTTTGGAGGCCAAAAAGCTTTCTTTAATTTTATAAAAAATTAAAGATTTTTTCCTCAGCAAACTAAGATATTAGTTTATCTCTGTGAGGGAGGGAATATTAACTGTGGAACTAACTCCTCAGAACTGCTGGGTGTTGATGTCTTCATGGACTTGAGTCTTGTTCTGAGTTTCTGTAGCTATTTTCTTTACCTGTGACATTTTCAGTTTATTAGCCTTAGCATGTTTGTTTGGAGACTTAAACCAACAACTTGCTTCCTTTCACTGATGCTTCTGTTCTTGGAAGATTGATAACACAATGTTAGAAAAGAAGGAGGAGAATAGGATTTCATAAAATATTATTTCCTGGGCTACGGAAGAAACAGCTTCTAACCAGGCTTTGCATTTTTTAGGTTTTTAAGGTTTGGCTTACAAGATTTTCAAAGGGTTCATTTATATTCTCAGTCTTTAAAAATTTTTTTTGCAAAGTGGGCGTACTATGGGACAAAAGGTCTTCATTTTATAAGAACAGAGTTACTTGCTAGAGTATATTTTACCCCCCTCCCCCGGGCTGTTGCTTGTCAGCAGAGCTCTCTTTTTAATGTGAACGGTTTGTTTGTTTGTTTGTTTGATTGATTTTTGGCGGGGCGGGGGAGGGGCGGTATGTATAAGGTGCTTCATGACTTGCCTAGTCACTGGAACCGTCCCTTTTCTGTATGCCTCCCTCAACACCCAAGTAAGTAACTCAATTAATAGGGAGGATATGAATGATTCCACATTAAGGGATGTGTGTGTTTTCAAAGGCATAACCTGAAATTTTCAGAAAGTGGCTATAGAGAGTTTTTAAAAAGTTCTTCCTATCAGGTGTGCAGTAAGCTAGGTGACTTTATCTCAGATCTTCATGGAAAAACTTCTCTATTTCTAAAACCTGCATAAAAAAAATAAATAAATAAAACCTGCATAAATTAATAACCTCAAATAGTGAGAAATTAGTAGTAACCTAAGAAAGTACAAGATTATTTATTCTTTCCTGGTTTGTGATTGCTGCATTGGTTATAGGAGTCTAGTGAGAGGTAAAACTGGTGTTTCTGTCTTGTGAGTTGACAAAGATTTTTCATGTGCAAGATACAGAAAATCCTCAAATTGGGTTTTTGAAAATTTATCAATTTTATCAGAATTCAACCAGCCCCAATCTAAAAGTTGATATTTTTTTACTTTCTCTTTCTTTCCCACATTTTATAGGGCACAATTTGGTAAAGGGAAGGAATTTTTCTTAAGTCAAAGCTAGAGCTTCCACTCTCTCTGTATAACATACATCATATGCCATCTTTCAGTTAAAAATCTCAACATTCTAGAGACTTTCAGTAATATGTTGGATTCCTCCCTTTTCCAATTGTGTGTGAACTTCTGGAATAATTCTGTGTTCTTATACATCTACAATGTTTCTGTCGAGAGGAGAAAGGCCTTAGATGGTCCCTTTTTAAAAATATATATATTTTAGCATGTGGTTTGAGCTGCAGAAGGAATAATAAAAAGTGATAGGGTTGGTATGAAACCCTGATAATATTTTATGAAGCTGTCTTCTTTCAGAGATCAAACAAGACTACAACTTTGTTAATTGACCACTGTCTCACTTGACAGAAGTAAGGCCCTTTATATCCCAGCAAATAGCATAATAATATGACAAATATTTATTCTTGGGGGATAAAACCAAGGGAAGCCTATGCAGGAATTAAAGTTGATGTTTAAATAAATTATCCAGATGCAAAAAGAGCATTTTAATATTTCTGTTGATAATTTGTTCTGGTCTTCATAATAGGTAGTATTTTAGTAATGCTTTAAAACTGGCAAATCCTGCCTTTCTCCATCAGTTATTTCAAAAGAGGTCATTTTATTAATTCCCCTTCCTATCTACTTTCCTCTCTGCAGTTATCAAGCAGCTTTTTAATGACTATTTTGCAAGGAGCAGTTTGTTTTGTAAATCTGAGTTTTGCTTTGGGAATGACACTCTCTGTCTATAGACCTTCAGGGTCAATATGTTGGGAAGAAGCATCCTTTCTTCACAGTCAGCAAATAACTGGTGAGATCTGTCTGGGTACCAGTAATCAGAACTCAAGCACCAGATAGCCACACAGGGTGGCACTCCATTTAGAAATATGTGCCAGATGTAGTGATAGAATTCTCTTAGTTGTCTACAGAGTATCTCTCAGCTCGGCCAAAGGTTAACATCAGTGAGAGATATTTTTGAAAAAGCTTGTAACTTTCCAGTTTGCAGGGTCACTTAAGGGTGCTTTCTTGCCAGTGTTAATTTTACCTCATGAGACTTCCATTCTTTTTGAGCTGCAAACTTTGATATTAATATATTAAATTTGCTGGCACATATAATTTTCTTTTAAAATGTTTCCCACACCCCCACCCCAGTGGCAATTTTCTTATCTGGTATACATATGTGCATTTAAACCAAACAATGTTTTGGTCTCCTGACTCTTACTTGTACTGTGTCTGCTCTTGATGGGATTATGTGAGTTGGAGTTAGGGACATGGGCAATTTTACTATTATTGTTATTTATGGTGATATCAAGACCACCAGTTTCATTCGGAACTCTGCTAAGCAGGGAGCAGAACACTGGCTCAGTGTGGTAAGGAAGGAGCTTGTTTTATAACCAGACCTGAAATCATGATTCCGAAAAAATAGAGAGCAAATAAAAATCAAGTTTTGTGAGGTTGGTTGGAGAGGGAAAGGGAAAACTCTCCCCACCCCCTACCTCCACCATTTTCTCTTTGTCTGCAGCTTCCTTAAGTGCTGCCTGTCCCTGATTTTCTTTCATTCTACTCCTTTCATGCTTTTGACATTGAAATATAGACTCTTCTTTCTACTTTTCAGGATATTTTCCTCATTACACCTGTGGCATGCTCCTAAAGAATATTTTTTAATCTAGAGAGTAACGGATCAGATCAACCCCGCCACCTTTCTTTTAAGACTAGATGACTTGAGGAGATTGCAAAATGAATTACTTTGAGGTTAGAGCCTGATTCAACAGTTGTTGAAGGAGCTGAACTAGATGCTTGAGGACTTTGTGATTTAATGAAGAATTTTGCTGGCTGCTGTCTTTGTCTCTTGTTCTCTGTCTCTCTCTGTCTACTGGCTATTTTGGCAACCTTTTCTCAAAACTTGAGAAAAACTGGACCTTCCCACCTCTGAGACAGGTCTGTGTGGGTCAAATTTCTGCAGGGCTTTCACACGCAACATCTAATCTGTATGTGATGGTGCTTGTTAAAAGTGTCCGGCTGGGCTAATGTGGTGAAGCTATATGTAAATTAGTCATTTAAAACAAAGAAAGGTATTAAGAAAGTAATCTGCCTCAGAATTTGCCTGCCAGCATTACATCAAGTTCTGAGATGTTGAACTCAAGAGTAAGTTACTGTCATCTGAGACACAAAGTTGACCTTTTCCCCCCTCGTTGCTTGTGAAACTCCATCCAGTTATCAGTACTTATTGGATTTTGTGATATTGAAGAGAATTATGAAATCTCATATTTATATAGCACTCTTTTCAGAGAAAAAACCCAGCATCTTCCAGTTGATAAACTAGCACTCATGTAAGTTTGAGTAAGCCAGAAGGGTACTTAGTGAACATCCCTTTATTAGTTGAGGGAGTAGAATTTGTTGCATTTTCTATAACATTTATCATGTGGATAAACCTCTGTAGAGTGACACTTCCCAACTTATTTTCTTAAAGTTTCCCACCTGACAGCTGATATTTTTGCTCAGTAAAGTCTGCATTTGGTGGCTGCTGCATAGAGATTTATGCACAATTTCAGTGTTTTATGCACAGTTTCTTGCACAGTCATGAGTGTTGCCATCCCTTCTCTCTCACACCGATTCCTGCTGCCATCTGACAGGGCAGAGCAGTGTTGAGAGTGGCTAATCTGGACAAATTTATAGCTCTAAAATGCTTGTTACTTGAGAATGCTGCCAATTTAGGTCATGCAGTACTTGAGTTTTATTTTTTAATCAACAGCTTTATTGAGACATAATTCACAATAAATAATGTAATTCACCCAAGTATATAGTTCAATGGTTTTTATTGTTTGGAGTTGGGCAACCATCACCACAATCAATTTTAGAACATTTTGGTCACTTACCAGTCAAACCCCACCTTAACCATGAGCGACTATCAACCACTTGTCTACTTTCACTCTCTATGGGTTTGCTTACATTTCATATAAATGGAGCCATGTAGTACGTAGCTTTGGTGACTAGTTTCATGTAGAATAAATATATCAATGTTAATCTATGTTGAAGCAGATCTCAAAACTTTCCTTTTTATGCATGTACCACACTATCTATCATGGACATTAGAGTTGTTTCTACTTTTTGACTATTATGAGTAATACTGCTATGAACATTTATGTACAAGTTTCTTTTTGTGAACAGGTTTTTAATTCTTTCAGCTATACCTAGGAGTAAAATTTCTGGGTAATATGGTAACTCTTTGTTTAACCTTTTGAGGCTCTCCCAAACTGTCTTCAAAACTGGCTATACCATTTTACAATCTCACCGGCAATGTATGAGGGTCCAATTTCTCCACATCTTGCCAATTATTTTTATTTTCCAAACTTTAAACTTTTTATTTTGTATTGAGGTATAGCCAGTTAACAAATTTGTGGTAGTTTCAGGTGAATAGTGAAGGAGAATAGAGAATAGGGAAGTGAATAGTTACATGTGTATATATATATATTATCCCCCATATATTCTCTGGATATATGCCCAGGAGTGGGATTGCAGGGTCATATGGTAGCTCTATTTTTAGTTTTTTAAAGAGCTTCCATGCTGTTCTCCATAGTGACTGTACCAATTAGCATTCCCACCACCAGTGTGGGAGAGTTCCCTTCTCTCCACACCCTCTCCAGCATTTGTTGTTTGTGGATTTTTTGATGATAGCTTTTCTGGTTGGTGTGAGGTGATATCTCATTGTAGTTTTGATTTACATTTCTCCAATAACTAATGATGTTGAACATCTTTTCATGTACCTGGCCATCTGTATGTTCTCTTTCAAGAAATGTCTATTCAGGTCTTCTGCTCATTTTTTGAGTGGGTTGTTTGTTTTGATGCTGTTAAGCATCCTGAGCTGTTTGTAAATTTTGGAGACTAATCCCTTATCGGTCACATCATTTTCATATATTTTCTCCCAATCTGTGGGTTATCTTTTCATTTTGTTTATTGTTTCCTTTGCTGTGCAAAAGTTTTTAAGTAGGTTCCAATTTTTTTTTTGTTTTTATTTTCATTATTCTGGTAGATGGATCATAAAAGATGTTGCTGTGCTTTATAAATGTCAGTGTTCTACTTATGTTTTCCTCTAGAAGTTTTATAGTGTCCAGTCTCACATTTAAATCTTTAGTCCATTTTGAGCTTGTTTTTGTGTATGAAGTTAAAGAATGATCTAATTTAATTTTTTACATTTGGCTGTCCAGTTTTCCCAGAACCATTTGCTGAAGAGACTGTGTTTCCAATATTATGTAGTCTTGCCTCTTTTGTCATAGATTAATTGACCATAGGTGCATGGGCTTATTTCTGGGAGTTACTGTCTTTTTAATCCCAGTGTGAAGTGGGTGTCAAGAAGTATCTCAATGTGGCTTTGATTTGCATTTTATAATGACTAATAATATTCTAATAATATTAGGCATCTTTTTATGTGCATATTGACTGTATATACTCTTGTCTTTGGTCATTTTTAATTAGATTATTTGTCTTACTCTTATTGAGTTGTAAGAGTTTTAAAAATATATTCTAGATGCAAATCCTGTAACAAATTATAATTTGTGAATATTTTATCATATATGTGCATTGTCTTTTCACTTTCTTGATGGTATTCAGTAAAGAACACACGAACTTTTGAAGCCCAACCTATTTTTTTGTATGTAGCTTATGATTTTTGTATCATGCCTAAGAAGGCTTTGCTTAATCCAAGGTCACAAAGATTTACACTTAGGTTTCCCTCTAAGAGTTTTATAGTTTTGGTTGTTAAATTTAGGTTTTTGTTCACTTTTGACTTAATTTTTTGTGTAAATATCTAGTCAACACAGCACTATTTGTTGAATCTTTCCTTATTTAACTATCTTGGCACCCTTTGTGTAAAATCAGTTGACTGTAAATGTGAAAGTTTATTTCTGGACTGTGGGCTATATTACATTGATCCTATATCAATACCACAGTGTCTTAATTACTGTAAATTTTTAATAAGTTTTGAAATTAGTAAGAGTGAGTCTTCTAATTTTATTATTCTTTTTCTAGATTGTTTTTGACTATTGTGTTTTTTTTTTTTTAATTTCTCTATGAGTTTTAGGATCAGCTTGCCAATTTCTACAGAAGTCATTTGGGATTCTAATACAGGAGGCTAATAAAGGAGGTAGATAAATTTGGGGAATGTTGCGTCTCCACGTGAAGTCTTCTGATCCATGGCCATGGAATGTCTTTCCATTTATTTATGTCATCTTCACTTTTTTCAACAGTGTTTTGTAGTTTTAAGAGTATAAATTTTGCACTTTTTTCATTTAATTAATTCCTCGATATTTTAATTTTTGATGCTATTATGAATGCAATTGTCTTAGTATCCTTTTAAATTGTTCATTGCCGATGTTTAGAAATATAATTGATTTTTTGAAAATTGATTTTATATCTTGCAATCTCCCTGAAACTACCTGAGTTTTGAACACCTCTAGGATTTAAGAGGCAAAAGGTTTCAGTTGCTGTGCTGAAAATTAAAGCATACTTTGTTTCATCTGGTATGAAGGCTGCATAAGGACACTGTTCTCAACTTTCCTCAACTATGAATTAGAATCTAAAATTTTCAGGTCTTTAGAGAACAGTGGGAAAGGAACATATTAATAAGGTTTATGCAGCTAGTAGTTCTCTTTTTAGTATTTGGTTTTGGGAACTACTAGCATTTGGATTTGGGAACTGCTAGCAAGGGGGTGAGGAATAATAATTTCTATGCAGAAAACTAACATGAAGAGGTAACAGATGCAAAGTAAACCAAAGAAATCACTAGCTAATTGTATTTGGCTTATGTTTGAGTTTGTGTATTTATGTATTTATATGTTGTCCCTTAGATAAAGCAAATGCCACCACTCCTTCTGGTATGTATTTGTAGATGAAAAAGTGGTTCATTTACTCTCATATAATTTGGACTTTTTTTCAGGAATGCACTCCATAACCACAAAAAGGAGATAAAATTTACCTATAAAGGGATTGAACTTTGATCTCATTAACACTCTGGGCTAAAGGTCATAACTAATCAGCTCTAGCTATTGTGTCCTGAAAATGGTAAGTAAACTGCAGGCCACTGAAGAAAAGGTCCTATTGTGACCTAGTTGTCTTTAGAGATGACCTTAATAAACTGATTTTTTAAAAGTATTTATCAATCAACCACTTTTCATTTAACACCTGCTATATGCCCATCTGTGTACTAGTTGGAGATCATGGTAAAGGGAACATAGGTGAGTGAGAATCTCGAGATTGCTGCCCTCAAGGAGCTTATAGCTATTAAAACCAAAGCAAAAAAGAATAGCAACACCATGATACCAGTATGATGAGATGTCGGATTATGTGTCGTGTATTTTTTAAATGTAAATATTCAAAAAAGAAATGGATCAACATAGGTGGAAGTGGTTAACAGTATTATCTGTCATTGCTTCTTATCCTTTATGAATTAGGTTGGGATATGGTTAAACTCAAGCAATAATTATAGATCTTGATGGATCTTTCAGATACCAGAAGGTAGTATTTCTGGAAAGACAATGACGGGTGAACTGGAGTAAGGGGTTGGAATCTATTTCTGTTTTTTCAATAGTGCCACGCCAGTCAAGTTAGTTACTAGTTTCTTTCTCATTTTGGGCTGTTGTGTTGCACTTGCTGAGAACATGTTTTGATGTCTTTAACTGCAATATATTAGGAATTAATTAAAATTGAGAGTGATTAATAGGTCTAAGTTTGGCGTGAGAGGCAATAAAGATGCCCAGTGTGGTGATCAGATCAAGAATTATTATTCGGTTCTCAAATTTTCCATTGATCATGGTGGCTTGCTTTGAGGTTCTGTAGAAATGGAGTTTCAGGGTATTGGTTAAGGGAGGGAAGAAAGAAGCACAAATCAAAAAATTCTGGGAGTAAGGGGAATGTGAAAACTTTTTTTAATAAGGCTTTTGCTGAATTAGACGATGTAGTTTTAAAATGACACACTTCTTAATTATGGGTTTTGTTTTCTGCAAGTTGAGTAGTTCTTGCTTGTGGAAGTGTAGTCCCACTATCTGGCCACTTGGGGGACTGCAAGTGTCCTGTGACAGGTTTTCCCTGGAAACAGTTGGACTCCTTTGGTGGATTCAGCATATCACAGGACAACTTGAGCCAGAACCTCCTGGTACCAGACAATAAATAAGCCACAGTGGTACTTGGTATTTAATTTGGGATGTTCTTTTTCAAAGTACAAAACATTTTAGTAGCAGTATTTAACTCCTTGTCACCTTTCTCTGAATGTGGAACAGGGAATAGTGACATTGGACATATTCCAGTAACATTTCACAGTCTACAGAATGGTTTCATATTCCATTATTGCATTTCATCCTCATTTCTATCCTATACAAAGAGTCAGATTTACTTTATTTTGATGCTCTTCATACTATTATAATTCTATCATTCCCATTGTAAATATTATATTCAGAGAAGTTAAGTAACATGTCTAAAGTCAAACAGCTGCAAGGTAGCAGAGCCGGGATTTCAGCCCCACTTGTTGTTCCTCAATTCAAGTGTTCCTTTTTTTTTTTTTTTTCTACCACACAGATTGCTCACCTCATAGAGAGGAAACAGGAGAGTCAGAGAGGCAAAATAACCTTAACTAGTATCACTAGAAATTTGTGAAGCTCTTAAGGCTCCTGGCTCTTTTATCCACTTGCTGGACTGATGGATTGGGTTGTGTGGGAATTCAAGTCGCTGACAGTCTTGCCATCCTACTTTATTGATTGCATTATTCGACAAATACTTACTGAGCTTTTTATATATCAAATTCTATATTAGGCAACGTTGACACAGCAAAAAACAAGGCAGATGAAAATTCTCCCATCACAGAGTTTACAATTTAGTGAGAGGAGACATGTAGAATATATCTGATGGTGATAACTGTCATGAAGAATAATTTAGCAGAGTGTGGGGGACATATAATGATAATGGAAAGAACTATTTTACATTTGTTAGTTAGAAAAGGCCTTACTGAGAAGGTGATATTCAAGCAGTGACCTGAGGAAATTAGGAAGTGAGCCATAGGGATATTTGAAATTAGAACATTCCAGGCATAGGGAACCACAAGTAGAAAGGGCCAGAGGCAGAAGCATAGTTTGTATGATGGACAGTAGCAGAGAGGCCTGGATGGAAGTTTAAGTAAATGGAAAGTGACGATATGAGATCAGAGTTAATGAGAGATTTCTCAGGCCTTCTTTAGGACTTCAGTTTTTGCTCTGACATGGGGAGTCATTGGAAGATTTTGAGTAGAGGGATAATATGAGCTGACTGATACTTTAACAGATCCTCTTCTTCAAAATATCTACCATTCTTTGATATTTTATACATTTGTTTGCTTACTTATTGTCTGTGTGGAGAAAATACCAAAAGAATGAAGGGGAGGCAAGGAGATGAGGCTGCTGCAGTGATCCAGGTGAGAGATTATGGTGGCTTAGACCAGAGGTTATAGGTAGAGGAGGTGAGACACTGGATTCTTGATTTGTCTTCATGGTAGAGCCTACAGTATTTACTAATAGATTAGATACTCATTGTGAGAAAAAGAGAAAAGTCAATGCTGATTGTCAAGCTTTTAATCTGAGCACTTTGAAAAATGTTACTACTATTTACTGAGATGATGCAGATTGTAGGTAAAGACGCTGTGTGTTTTGGAGGGGGGGAGTAGGAATCAAAAAGTTGATTTTTGATGTACAAAGTCTGAGTTATTTGGTGAATATCCTATTGTCTTCTTTTCAGTTTTCATGCAGTGCCCTTATCTTTCTGCTTTTCAAGAAGATTAAAAGAGATCTTAGAAATCATCTTTTTGGTGATGGACAGGGAAACCTGGCATGCTGCAGTCCATGGGGTTGCAATGAGTCGGACATGACTGAGCAACTGAACTGAACTGAACTAGAGATCACCTAGACCTTTGTTGCCCCCTCCCTTCTCCCTTTTACTTTCTTTATACAGGCCTAGAGAGGAGTGGAGTCTTGTCTCGGGTGAAACAACAAGCTGACAGCATAACTGGATCACAGACTCAGTTTTCCTGGATTCTAGCTTGGTCCTTTAATTAGTGTTATTCTGAGACCTCATTTTGGGGATACAGTGAGTTTCTTCCTCTTGCCCAAATGTTAAACGAGGTAATTAAACTAAATAATGAATAAAACCTAGAACATCACACAAATTGGCTGCTGCCTCCAATTAAACCAAAATATTGTTATTATGTTTTTACTGAACCACATGTGAAAATAATTTATCTATGATAAACACAGTAAGCAGATTTTAAAGGTCATTGAACTTTGATCTGAGATGAAACTTACAGAGATCTGGAACATAAATGGCCTGAGATTGTAGGATATTAGAATTTATGAAACATGGGAGGCCATCTTGTCCAGTTTGGTCATTTTATGAATGAGGTTCCTGAGACATAGAGATGGAAAAGAATTTGACCAAAGTCACACAGAAAACTCATTTCTTTAGTCAGAACCTATTTTGAGGGTTAGCTATCTGTTGCTTCTTTGGAAAATTCTATGTTGGAACAGTGCTTACCCACTCAGAACAAAGAATTATGATAGCAATAATAATGATAGTACTTACTATGTGCCAAATTTTGGAGCCTTACATGGGTTAACTAATTCTCACAAAAACCTTGGTAAATAAACTCAGAGAGATTAAGTGATTTGCCCAAAGGTCATGCAGCTAGGAGTTAGCAGAAGTCTGGCTTGTAACTGTGAGGTTCTAACTACTGTTTAGTACTAACAACTTCTCAGATTAGCTAGTCATTCACCTCTGCTATCTCAAGAGACTGGTGACTTGTCATTATGCACTGACCCTATTATAGTCTGCTGATCTTCATGGAATAGCTAAATCCTGTAGATTAAAGTGGAGGTGGAGGGACATAAAGGGGGTAATGGAAAGGAGCTGATCATTTATAATAGGGGTTGGAAAGCAAAGCTATAGAAATTATTGAAAAAGCTCAAGGTGGTTAAATATCTCAGAGCCTACTAGAAACCTGGACAATTCAATGCCTGCTTAAATAAGAGAGAATCTGAGGTAAGAAAAATAAAATAGTTGATTTTTTGAAGTCAGGAACTCTTTTATGTGTTTTACATGTGTTGATTCATGTAATTCTCAAAATAGCTTTCTGAAGTAAGTATGATTATCATTTTCATATTACTGGTGCGTGAATAGAAACAGAACAGTTAAGTAACCTGCCCAAGGGTATAGAACAAGTAAGTGAAAGAGCCTATATTAGAAGCTAGGTAGCTCAGCTCCAAATTTATATATATATTTTTACTACATTTAGGGAAATGAGTGCTAGTCATATTATAGAATTTTTTAATGCAGAAACATTGTGCCTGAGCTTCAAACATTTGAGCAAGTTGTCCTTACAATACATTAGCTTCTTTTAAGGACTCTTAGGAGGAAAGGTACTTATCCAGTGGTACATGGTAAGTAATTAGGGGAACCAGAGCTTAAAGCTGAGACTCCTGACTGCCAAACCTCTTTGCATTTTATCACTCTGTTTCCATTCTCTGGCTGACTTGTCTCCCTCTATTCCACCTTCTGTATTGTCCTGCCTCTCACCTTTCTTTAAAAATTAACTTTCTGCATCAGCAAGATTGGACAAAGAATAGGGAGAATGATCAGAATCCGTGTCCTACCAGACATTGTTTTTTTTTTCATTTATTTTTATTAGTTGGAGGCTAATTACTTCACAACGTTGCAGTGGGTTTTGTCATACATTGACATGAAGCAGCCATCCCAGACATTGGACAAAAGGAACAAAAGCATCAGGAAAAAATGTCAGCATATGGACTTTTCCCTAAGTAAGAAAGGGAACTTCCCAGTGTGAAAAAAATGCTACCTCTGTTCTTTTAGCCCAAATGGCTTGTGCAGGATCCCAGAGGAAATCATGAATGTAGTTGTCAGGTGACTTTTTTGTTACCGTGGAGATGAAAGAAGGGTACTGTGAATGTCTGCTACTCTCCAGATTTTTTTTTAAAGGAAAATACAACCTTCCCACTCATATAAATGACAACCAGTTAGGCATTTCTTTTGAAAATTAGCATTACATAAGAGAAAGCATCTTTCCAAAAGTGTCTTATTGGTCCCCTTCTCTGAAGCATTGACCAACTTCTAATTAGATGATGAGATCGCATAAACTGAGAGTTGGGAGTAAGATGGAAATTCTTGATATTTAATGTTTGGGTACAAATAAGATTCCAAAACATAGTTTGAGTCTGTTTACCTATCCCTCTTTCCCTTTCATTTCTGTTTAAAAATACAAAGGTTAGCAAGTGGGTAGTCTGTTGGAGTTTCCAGTTGTTCATTTGAAAGATTTGTTTAATTAGCCCTTTAAATAAAAAAGACCTAGTTAGACTGAGATATTTAAGTCATCAACTACTTAACAATAAACCACAAACCTTAACCATACTCATATTTTCATGCTGTTTGCTTTGGACACCTGCTAAGCCTTGCTGAGGTGCTAGATTGACTTGAAACATTCCATCATCAAAGATGACCCCACAGTGTCTGGGAAAAGCTACACTGGATACTTTAGGGATTAAGGTGGTGAAATGCTGTGTTGTTGTTTCCCAAAGCTTTCTCTGTCATTCCCCTCCCTGAGTTCCAGTCTTTATCACCTTTTGCCTTGACTAGTGCAGCGACCTCATGCATGCTCTTAGTTCTCTGTGCCGCTCTCCAATTCATATTGTATTCATCCTACCAGGTTAACCTTCTCAAAGTTCAGTTATAGCATTGTTAGTATCTTTCTTTAAACATCCATTAGTCTGTAAACTCCTTGAGGGTTAGAACTCTGTTTATCTCTGTATTCTCAATGCTCAGCACAGAGGAAACCTTGCTGAGCAGTTATGCGATGCATGTTTGAAATTGCAGCTCCTCTCCATTTGCTTATAGGTTAAAATACAGATTCTTTAAGTTTGGTGTTCAAGCTTTTCATGATCTGGATTGCTTTTCTAATCTCAATTCTTATAATTCCCCTGCAAAAATCTTTTAACTCCAGCCAAATAGATCTGTCACCTTAAACCATCCTCACTCTTTTTTTCTTTGAATTTGTTGTTTTCTTATTATTCCTTTGGCCTTGAAGGCTATCCCAACTTTAATACTATACATTCTTCTAACCTTAGCTCAGAAACAGTGTCATATGAGATGAAATTTCTCATCCCATAATCCATTGAGAAAGTTATCTATATGACATGATATGGTTAAAAAAACATAGGCTTCAGTTTTCTTCATCTGTAAACTAGGACTCAAAATGTGTAAATTATAAGACTTTTGTGAGGAGAGAATCAGATGACATGGGGGAGGTCAAATGTAAGTCAATAACTAGTGCTTAATATCTTGTAGATTCAGCCCTTTTTTCCTTCTCCACTGATATGGTACTCAGTTCTTAAATTATAATTATTTTTGTGTTTCTCATATATCTTTTCAAAGTGTGCCCTCTTTTAGGGCAAAAGTTATTTCATGGATATATTTGTGTAAGTTATACAAAACATATAGCTTAGAGCTTGTCGCATAGTAGGTATCCATAAATATTTATTTATTGAGTTTCAGTCAGTCAACCTAAGTGCCAAAAACAAATGTGGATCATAAGTTCTATTAATACAAATATAGAATCCAGAATAAAGGAAGTGAATTACAGTCAGACCATATTTACAATGTAGTGTTCAACCCCATTATTCATGGGGCATCTCCTGTTGTAAAGCATGGAGAAGCTGAGATGCTGAGTTGGATGTGGGAAGGAAGGCAGGGAGCAATGGATATAAATATTGTCTCAGTATATATGAAGAACTGTCATGGAATAAAGGAGTTTGATATTTTCTGTAGTACCCCAAAGGGCAAAACCAGTGAAGATAGATTACAGTTCAGTAAAAGGAAGACATTGTAGATTCACCCTATATCAGAAGTTTTCAACAAATACCAAATGAGTTTTGGAGTGTGTGGGGGGGTATCAAATTAGTTGCTAATGTTTCACATAAAAATTCAGATTTCCAGCTTTGGAAATGAAGATCTGGCATTATTAGAACCACATTCCTGCATGACAATGACTAGCTGCAGGTGAGGAGCAAGGTACTCCTCTAGATGGAGCATGCATCCATATACTTTTCAGTTTGCCCAGACACCAGCTGTATTCATTTAGGTTACTTGTATTAATTAAGTAACTTCTAGGCATTTGAATTTGCCATCTCTGTGAGATCAGGGACCTGGGCAAATTTTTACATCCTTCCTTACCCCAAGGGCTTTTCCTCCTCATTTAGGAGGGACTAAAGAAAAGTACAAGGGATGCTGCAATCAAATCTGACCTGGCTCTCAGTTCTGCCACAGCCATTTATCACATGTATGACCCCGAGTGAGTAACTTAACCTCTCTGAACCTCAACTCCTTAATTTGTATTATGCTCTCCTAACAGTATACGGGCTTCCCTCGTAACTCATCTGGTAAAGAATCCTTCTGCAATGCAGGAGACCCCAGTTTGGAAGATCCCTTGGAGAAGGGGACAGTTATGCACTCCAGTATTCTGGCCTGGAGAATTCCATCAACTGTACAGTCCACAGGGTCGCAAAGAGTCGGGCACAACTGAGCTACTTTCACTCCTCACAATACACCGTTAAGACTAAATAAAACAGCTTAGATAAAGGGCATGCCACTTAGTAGATGCTGAAATATTAGTTCACTTTTTCTTATTCGTCACATTCTTTATGTCCATTGGGAGTATCACTCTTAAGTAGTAAATTCACTCTTATTGAAGGTGTTCAAGAAGAAGCTGGAGTTGCTGGAAAGCATGTATACAGGGAAGAGGTTGGGACTCACATTAGATGATTTCCACAGTTGCTTTCTAGCAATTTTAAATTTAAATTTAAAATCCCTATCAATAACTCCAAAATGCCCATCTGGATTATTGTAGACATACCTCATAGAGGTAGGGATTTTTAATAAACAACAGAGAGGATTAGGACTCTTGAGGAAAAAGTTGGTGCCAGGGTTAAAGTATAATATATTGAGGTTCAGACATAGGTTTTGGCATCTGACAGATTTTACTTTAAATCTCGAGTCTGACAGTTATCAACTTTATGTTCTGGGCCACTTAATTTTATTTTCAGTTTCCTCGTTCATATAGTGAAGATATTAATACTTCTCTCTTTGGGTTCTTGTGAAGATAAGTGAGATAATGCATGTAAAAAAATATTGACCAGTGCCTGGCCCAGAATGAAAATTTGATAAATGGTTCTCTTCCTCCTTGTCATTATTATTATTCCACCAGACCAGGAAAACTTGGGAAAACGTGTAGCTAGACTCTGACTAAAGTATATGAGCCTTTACTCAGGCCACCGCTGCCCCTTCCTCCCCTCCACAAAGCTCTGTCTCCAAAATGCTTTGGCTGGAATGTAAGTGTGAGGTCATTGCAGATAACGGGAGCATGATTTGCTTTGGTAATGAGAGTTATTCAGTTACTTCTCTCAGCCCAGCTGAAATCTTTTACTAGTTGACACTTGTTTCAAAGTGCAAGACTGAGCTGGTCTGAGAAGACAGGGAGAGTGAGAAGACCCCTCCTCTCAGCTAGAGGTCATGGTCCTCCACAGGGAACAGGATGACCCAGTGCAAAGTGTCTGGACTCTTGGTGAGTTTGGAGCCCTTACATTTAAACCAGTCACTCTGTTGCACACATAGGTCCCCACCCCCCACATAATCACTGGGCAGGAATTTCCTTGACTCTTTCCATGGCCTGGAACCATCCCCCTTCTCATCCTTGTGCTCTACACAGCTGGCAAACAGCAGACAGCAGAACAAAAACAAGCCTCTTAGCATAGAAAGCGAGCTCATAGCAATGCTGACTTTGCTTGGGAACCTCATGTTAACAAAGGACCTTCCTGACTGCTTCTCAACACCCCAAACAGATTAAAACATTTTTTTACTGTGTCTCAGAGCAGCTCCTTGCCTGGGTATATTTAAAGATATGCTGAGTCACTGAAGAGCAGGCTGGCATATCACAGGAGGCAAGGACTATACCCTAGTTTATGGGGGAGTAAGTTGAGAGGTGAAATCTGACTTCCTCCAATGGGGATGGGCATGATCACCCACTTCTAGCCCCCATGACTCTAGAGAGCATCTATTAAGATTTCTTAGTCTATCACTTTTGGTTTCCTTTTCAGTTTATAAAAGCATAAAGATGAGAAGGAGGGAGCACAGGTACCAGTGGGTTAGCTATCTATAAGTCATAAAGCTTCTTTCTGTTATAGGTAGCTGAAAGAAAGCAATGTATATCTGAAAACACTATTTTTATCTCATGACTTACATAGCCTCCCCCTCTCCTTCTATCATGCCTTCTCTCTCCCATCAGAATCTTCTTTACAACCCTTCACTTTGCTGGTCATAGGAGCCAGAGTGGATACAAAAGGGCTGCTTCTTGGATGAGTTTAAAAGGTTAGCATTAAGATTCTTTTTATCAGTGGTAGCAATAGCTTGTTCAGGCAGCCATATCCAGAACCTAGAAGAAATCAGGTAAGCCAAAGTTTGCTTGAAGCTGACAGGAGACCTAGGCCTCTGCCTTCCTCCCTACCACCTTCTATTACTGGGGTATAATTTATTTATGCTCAGTCGCTTAGTCATGTCCAACTCTTTGCGACCCCATGGACTATAGCCTTCGAAGCGCCTATGTCCAGGGGATTTCCCAGGCAAGACTACTGGAGTGGGTTGTCATTTCCTTCTCTGGGTGATCTTCCTGACCTAGGGATTGAACTTGCATCTTCTGTGGTTTCTGCATTAGCAGGCAGATTCTTTACCACTGGGCCATCTGGGAAGCCCCTAATTTACTTATATGTTAATTTCAGGTTTTAAAACATAATGGTTCTAAACTTGTATATCCTTTCCCTTTTGGATTCAGTTTTAGATGGTTTTCAGAGGATACAGTAGCTGGCTTTGTTATATCCAGTTGATATGAGAAATGGTAGAGGACTGGAAAATGGGAATGGAACCATTGGATATGTTTGAGATTAAATGAGTCCAATCCCTAGGTAGTACAAAGTGATTGAAATTTCACGAGGTACTTTCAGGCACATTGTCTTGTTTGCTTCTCAAAACCAACTTGGAGGTAGTCACAACATGGATTAACATCCCCATTTCACAGATGAGGAAACTGAGGCTGGAGGCACTTGAGGGACATTCCACAGTAATTTAGACAGTAAGTGGAAGGACCAGGATTCAGACCATGGCAGAGGAGTCTGGTGGGCTACAGAACACGGGATTGCAAAGAGTCAGATACAAGTGAAACAACTGAATGCACACACACACACACACTTCTGGTTGTAATTTTTTCAAGTTCACTGTAGAGATTTGCTATTGAATAAGTGAATGAATGAGTACATATTTGATTTGGAGCATTGTTTTCAATTAAAAAGTTTCCCCATTATTTGGAGATCAGCATTTTAATTCTCGGCAATCTCAGTGTGGTCAAATGAAAAATATTTCATTCATTAAATTGCTAATTTATTCTTTTACTCACTAATACATTTCCTGAATGCCAACTTTGTAACAGACCCTGTGCTGGATTCTGAGGATAAAAAGAGAAATGAGACAACATCTCAGGTTTCAAAGATCTCAGATACTGGGAACTGACATCTCAATAGTAAACATAAGAACAGATACTTACGAAATGCCATTACCAAAATTTCAAGTCATATCCCTCTTGCATAGTGAGTATGGCCCTCTTAAAAATGGGCATGTCTTTTATTTTGAGTATTGAATATGAAGCTTTATGACTAACTGCTTTTTAATCTAATACTATTTTCCTAAGAACAGAAGTGACAGTTTCAGTCCGTGTGTGTGTGTGTGTGTGTGTGTGTTGTGGGTTGGGTGTGTGATGATAGATTGGAACTTAGGGATTGCTAATTAGGGGCTATGAGGGTGCTTAAGTTGTTCTAGTGAGTTCCAATCCTGTATGTATGTATTATATAGAGGGTTGGGGTGACAAGGATTATTGTACACGAGTTGATCTTAGATTTTTTTTCCAAGTAATTGGTCAGCAGAACTAGAGCATCACTATGTCACTTGTTTTGACAACATGATACTTAAGGCTATTTCTGAGCATGGATAAACTAATTATGATCAAATATTATATTTTTTGAGCATCTTCCTCTCAGTGCTAGGTGTATGTTAGATGTTGCCAAGGTATTTTCTTATTTATTCTTTAAATTAAATCTTTAATCTTATTAATTAATAAATAATTAAATCTTATTAATTAATAAATTAATTAATCTAAATTTATTATGGAGATTTATTTATTTATTAATAAATTAATAAATCTAAATCTTATTAATTCCACTTTGTAGATGAGGTTAATGACTTGTTCAAGGTCACACAGTGAGTACTTTGGTGGATTTGGGATTTGAATTTCAGTTTTCAGCCCTTTATCCTCTGACCTCACTGCCGTTTTCACTATTCTACAGACTTCAGCTTTATTTTTTAGAGACCATTAAATCTACTCTCCATTAGCCAAAACTTCTTGCCTCCCTTCAACATTATTCTTCTCTAGAATATCCTTAAGAAATCCTCAGAAAATGTTTTACAGCTTTCATGGATCCTGTGACCCAGAGCTTAATCCAGGTTCTTAAGTGCCTTGGTTAACTGTAAAATGGAAAATCAAAGTCATAGCTAATTCAGGAAAAATTAGTTTGGGATGTGAATTTCCTGGGCAGCTTGTCATCTCTATTTTACTTCCTTAGCTTCATAAACTTACCTACAGTGTTCTCTGAGAACTAACAGTAATGACAATGATGGAGAAAGGCTTCCTTCCCTTCTTTTCCAAGAGCCCTTCAGCCAAGTGCCACACCCTCTCCTGCTTCCCTATTTTCTGTGCAGACATGGAGGTGGGAGTTAGACATGAGTTCCTTTCAGCCCTGAGTTGATGCCAGAGTTTTCTTTTCCTCCTGCTGGACCAAAGTGGAAGGAGAAATTGAATGCTTTCCAGGAGGACTATGAGTGAAGGAAAAGGCAGAGGTACATGAAAGAACAGTGAATGTATCTTTCAAATACCACGATTTGTATCCAGACTTTGTTGGTTACTATCTGTGTAACCTTGGACACGTTAACAGTTGTGAGTCAGAATTTTCTCATCTATAAATTAGAACATACATTCTAATTTTATAGATGAAAGGGTAAGTCTAAAAGTGTTTCATATACTCAGAAATAGCTTATATACTTGAAGTGTTGCTTTTTATGATCCCAAAATAATGCTATTCTTCAGTCATGAAACCTTGTCTTGTTTTTTGTAAAAGCCTGAACACATGTGGCTTAAGGGGTGAGTCTTTGCCCCTGTACCAGCCACATTAAAATTGGAGTAACTATGGGCTGAAGGCAGTGGACTACTTAAGCACTGAGAAAATATAAAAAGAGGGTTACACATTCAGGGGTCAGCAGGTGGCAGGTAAAGAAGACCAAGTCCCTCTCTCACTCTCCAAAACCCCTCTTATTTATTGAGTCTTAACATTTGAAGTTGTTTCAAGTAGGCGTATCTATCTGGGCTTTTTTTCTTATTTAGTATATAATAGGCATTTGTTGACTTGGTGAAAAACATTACTCTCCTTTCCATTTCTAAGGATTAACTGTGCTTCTCCTCTAGATATCAATTAAAAACAGTGAGTTGAAAGGGGTGAGCTTACATCAAAGAATCAGAGATTATCAGAATTTAGAGGGGACTCTGGAAGTCAGTATCTTTTTTTATGGATTGGACAGAAAAGGGATTAGACCTAGTTCACAAAACTCATTGTAATTCATTCAGGTTGGAAATCAAGGGCTACTACTCCCACATCAGTACTAGATGCTCTTTAAGGTCCTTTTCAGCTCAGATGTTCTGCAATCTCCAGATGTTCAAGCTGGATTTAGAAAAGGCAGAGGAACCAGAGATCAAATTGCCAATATCCATTGGATCATCGAAAAAGCAAGAGAGTTCCAGAAAAACATCTACTTCTGCTTTATTGACTATGCCAAAGCCTTTGACTGTGTGGACCACAACAAACTCTGGAAAATTCTTAAAGAGATGGGAAAATCAGACCACCTGACCTGCCTCTTGAGAAACCTGTATGCAGGTCAGGAAGCAACAGTTAGAACTGGACATGGAACAACAGATTGGTTCCAAAAAGGAATAGGAGTATGTCAAGACTGTATATTGTCACCATGCTTATTTAACTTATATGCAGAGTACATCATGAGAAATTCTGGGCTGGATGAAGCACAAGCTGGAATCAAGGTTTCCGGGAGAAATATCAATAACTTCAGATATGCAGATGACACCATCCTTATGGCAGAAAAGGAAGAAAAACTAAAGAGCCCCTTGATGAAAGTGAAAGAGGAGAGTGAAAAAGTTGGCTTAAAGCTCAACATTCAGAAAACTAAGATCATGGCATCTGGTCCCATCACTTCATGGCAAATAGATGGGGAAACAATGGAAACAGTGGCAGACTTTATTTTGGGAGGCTCCAAAATCACTGCAGATGATGACCACAGCTATGAAGTTAAAAGACACTTGCTCTTTGGAGGAAATGTTATGACCAACCTAGACAACATATTAAAAAGCAGAGATATTACTTTGCCAACAAAGGTCCATCTAGTCAAAGCTATGGTTTTTCCAGTAGTCATGTATGGATATGAGAGTTAGACTATAAAAGAAAGCTGAGCACTGAAGAATTGATGCTTTTGAACTGTGGTGTCGGAGAAGACTCTTGAGAGTCTTGAGAGCCCCTTGGACTGCAAGGAGATCCAACCAGTCCATCCTAGAGGAAATCAGTCCTGAATATTCATTGGAAGGACTGATGCTGAAGCTGAAACTCCAATACTTTGGCCAACTGATGCGAAGGACTGACTCATTTGCAAAAACCCTGATGCTGGGAAAGACTGAAAGCAGGAAAAGAAGGGGACAACAGAGGATGAGATGGTTGGATGGCATCAGTGACTTAATGGACATGAGTTTGAGCAAGCTCTGGGAGTTGGTGATGGACAGGGAGGCCTGGTATGCTGCAGTCCATGGAGTCGCAAAGAGTCGGACAGGACTGAGCGACTGAACTGAACTGAATCTCCATAATTTTGACCCTTTCTACAATACATTGGGTATGATGGGATCTGAGATTCCAGCTCTAGCTAAAGTGGAAATATGTCCCTCTCCTCCCCTTTACTTTTTACAGGGACCTGGAAGTTGGAAGAACTATGATTATAATATGTAATAGTTTCATACCACTGTCCTCATTAGAATCACATTTGTGAATTTTGAATTAGCAAAGAAATGATTAGCATGAGGAGGGCATGTTTGTTTATCTGCTCCCTTCTATCTCCCATTTTCTGCATAACAATAGGGTTTTTCAGCTCTAATTTGCCAAGCTACTCTCTTCTCCTATGGGTTAAGAGCAGAGAAGGATTCCTCACAGGTTATCTGTTTCATCTTATTGCCTATGCAAAAGCCTGCCTGCAAGGTGCTTGAGGCCTCCTTTTAATAGGATCTTGTACAAGTATACCAGGAAAATGAATTCAGAATGCTCCAGACATTTCTTTTTACTTCCTGGTATGATACTCTGGCCTCATAGGTGCGAGGTTTTTGGTTGAAAACTTGAAATGCAATGGTGAGTGTTTTGGACCATGACCTGTAAGATGCAGCCACACCATTACCCATTAAGTACACAGATCAGCTTGTTTATTAAACTGTCTTAGCATTCAGTGGTTTGAGGAAGACTACAGTGTAGGTTGGGGATTGTGGTGGAGGGTGAGAAATTCATTATTATTAACATGAGAAAAGCACTTAATCTCCTAAACCAAGGCTACTTTTCCCAGGCATTTTGGCCTTGCCTGCAGATCCCTTAAGGGCAGTAAGCAGCATACTTGTTGTCTTCCAGTTTTCAGCCTTTGTGCACAGAATAGGTGTGAGTTTCTGCACGTGTCCTCTGACTTGATGATTGTATATAATTTTGTCTCTTTATGTGAATTCCTTTCTGAAGAGTTGTGGCACAGAAACCTAGAAGCAGCATTTAACTGTGCTTTGCTAGTGGGACCCTGTCTCTTCTGTTGTACTTGTGTCTACAAATTAATCATGCATCTTACTGAATCAATGTGCCCCTGTCTTTTTTTATCCATTCTTCTGTTCTTGTGTCTCTGTGCTTTCCTGTATTTTTTCCTTCTGGGTTTGGACATGTATCTATCTTTGTGGACATCTCTGACTCCAAGCCCATGTGTCACTGCTTCTATGTATAGAGTTCTTTGTTTCTGTCAGTGTATGAATATCTATGTCTGACTATGTTGCAGGAAGGGGGACCTCTCCCAGGGCCTGGGAGTGAGCTCCTAACACTCAAAAATGAATTATCCGAGGAGACACATGTGCTGACAAAGCAAGAGATTTTATTGGGAAAGGACACCTGGGCAGAGAGCAGTACGGTAAGGGAAACCAGGAGAACTGCTCTGCTACGTGGCTTGAAGTCTCGAGTTTTATGGTGATGTGATTAGTTTCCAGTTGTCTTTAGCCAATCATTCTGACAGAGTCCTTCCTGGTGCTACACACCTTGTTCAGCCAAGATAGAGGCCAGCGAGGATTCTGGGAGGTGGTCGGACATGTGGTCTCTTTTTGACCTTTCCTGAACTCTTCTGGTTGGTGGTTGGTTAGTTCCATGTTCCTTACCAGGAACTCCTGTCATAAAACAACTCATGCAAATGGTTACTATGGTGCCTGGCCAGGGTGGGCGGTTTCAGTCAATGTGCTTCCCCTAACAACTGGGTTTTCGAGTGCCTATGCAACCCTGTTATTGAGATTACCATTTCTGTTTGTCTATTAGCCCTTCCCAAAGGCTAACAGAGTTCTACAAAATTCAGACCTAAATAGAAGAAAGTAGGGAAAACCACTAGACCATTCAGGTATGAATTAAGTCAAATCCCTTATGATTATATGGTGGAAGTGACAGATAGATTCAAGGGATTAGATCTGATAGACAGAGTGCCTGAAGAACTATGGATGGAGGTTCATAACACTGTACAGGAGATGGTGATCAAAACCATCTCTGAGAAGAAATGCAAAAAGGAAAAATGGTTGTCTGAGGAGGCCTTACAGATAGCTGAGAAAAGAAGAGAAGTGAAAGGCAAAGGGGAAAAGGAAAAATATACCTATTTGAATGCAGAGTTCCAAAGAATAACAAGGAGAGATGAGAAAGCCTTCCTAAGTAATCAGTGCAAAGAAATAGAGGAAAACAATAGAATGGGAAAGACTAGAGATCTCCTCAAGAAAACTAGAGATGCCAAGTGAATATTTCATGGAAAGATGGGCACAATAAAGGACAGAAATGGCATGGACCTAACAGAAGCAAAAGATATTAAGGAGAGGTGGCAAGAATACACAGAAGAACTATACAAAAAGGATCTTAATGACCCAGATAATCATGATGGTGTGATCACTCACCTAGAGCCAGACATTGTGGAGTACAAAGTCAAGTGGGCCTTAAGAAGCATCACTAGGAACAAGGCTAGTGGAGGTGATGGAATTGCAGCTGAGCTATTTCAAATTTTAAAAGATGATGCTGTGAAAAGGCTGCATTCAATATGCCAGCAAATTTGGAAAACTCAGCCGTGGCCACAGGACTGGAAAAGGTCAGTTTTCATTCCAATCCCAAAGAAGGGCAATGCCAAGGAGTGTTCAAATACCACATAATTTCACTCATTTCACACGCTAGCAAAGTAATGCTCAAAATTCTCCAAGTTAGGCTTCAACAGTATGTGAACTGATAACTTCCAGATGTTCAAGCTGGATTTAGAAAAAGGAGAGGAACCAGAGATCAAATTGCCAACATCAATTGGATCATAGAAAAAGTAAGAGAATTCCAGAAGAAAAAAAAAGTCTGCTTCATTGACTATGCTAAAGTCTTTGACTGTGTGTATCACAACAAACTGTGGAAAATTCTTCAAGAGATGGGAATACCAGACCACCTGACCTGCCTCTTGAGAAACTTATATGCAGGTCAAGAAGCGGCAGTTAGAACAAGACATGGAAAAACAGACTGGTTCCAGGGAATACCAGACCACCTGACCTGCCTCTTGAGAAACTTATATGCAGGTCAAGAAGCAACAGTTAGAACCAGACATGGAAAAGCAGACTGGTTCCAAATTGGGAAAGGAGTACGTCAAGGCTGTATATTGGCACCTTGCATATTTAACTTATATGATGAGTACATCATGTGAAATGCTGGACTTGATGAAGCACAAGCTGGAATAAAGATTGCTGGAAGAAATATCAATAACCTCAGATATGCAGATGACACAACCCTTATGGCAGAAAGTGAAGAGGAACTGAAGAGCCTCGTAATGAATGTGAAAGAGGAGAGTGAAAAAGCTGGCTTAAAACTCAACATTCAAAAAACTAAGATCATGGCTTCGAGTCCCATCATTTCATGGCAAATAGATGAGGAAACAATGGAAACAGTGGCAGACTATTTTCTTGGGCTCCAAAACCACTGCAGATGGTGACTGCAGCCATGAAATTAAAAGATGCTTGCTCCTTGGAAGAAAAGCTATGACAAACCTAGACAGTATATTGAAAAGCAGAGCCATTACTTTACCAACAAAGGTCCCTCTGGTCAAAGCTATGGTTTTTCCAGTAGTCACGTATGGATGTGAGAGTTGGACTATAAAGAAAATTGAGCACGAGAGAATTGATGCTTTTGAACTGTGGTGTTGGAGAAGACTCTTGAGAGTTCTTTGGACATCAAGGAAATCAAACCAGTCAATCCTAGAGGAAATCAGTCCTGAATATTCATTGGAAGGACTGATGCTGAAGCTGAAGCTCCAATACTTTATTCACTTGATGGGAAGAGCTCACTCATTTGAAAAGACCCTGATGCTGGCAAAGACTGAAGGCAAGATGGTTGGGTGGCGTCACCAACTTGATGGACATGAGTTTAAGCAAGCTCCGAGAGTTGGTGATAGACAAGGAAGCCTGGCCTGCGCAGTCCATGGGGTTGCAAAGAGTTGTACAAGAATGAGTGAATGAATTGAACTGATTAGTCCTTCCCTGTGTATCTGTTTCTCTGTATGTCTTTTCCTTTGCCCCTAATGTCCCTGTCTTCGTGTGTCTTTTTATGTATGTGTTTTGGTGCATCTGCCTACTTAATTCATGTTTCTCTGGCCTTGTATACCTGTGTTTTGCTTTTCTTGGTCCTTGTAATTTTTGACCTTTTTATGTTTCTGTATGCATCATTTGGAATTAGCCTCTTCATCTTTTTGTGCCTGTGCCTTCATTTAGTTTGTTTGGAAGAACTATCTTTGTCATCTATTGTGTCTGGTTGTCTTTGTCTGTGTCCTTGGGTGTATATCTGACTGTATGTTTAATGGTCCGTGTATCTTTCTGTTTTTCTGTGACCATATATTTCCATGTATCTCTCTGTGTTGGTGTCTGTTTCATGTATTTTAGCTATATGCCTGTGCATATGTAACCATTGATTTCACAAGATGCCCATCTGCTTTCTGAGGAATCTACTGGACTATTTTGTGAGATATCTCAGATGTGTTGAACTAACTTACTGCTTATTTTTGGGCTTGCTAGCCACCATGGTACATAGGTGTGCATTGTTCATGTATGATGTAATTGTTCATGTGTGATGTCAAATGGGTTCTCAAGGTAAGAATACTGAAGTGGTTTGTCATTCCCTTCTCCAGTGGACCGCATTCTGTCAGACCTCTCCATCATGACCCATCCATCTTGGGTGGCCCCACACAGCATGGCTTAGTTTCTAACCCAGGTAGGTAGGTGCCCAATATGCTACTGTAGATCAGTGGAGAAATAACTCCAGGTGAGATGGTTGGCTGGCATCACCCTCAACGGACATGGGTTTGGGTAGACTCCGGGAGTTGGTGATGGACAGGGAGGCCTAGCGTGCTGCAGTTCATGGGGTTGAAAAGAGTCGGACACGACTGAGCTACTGAACTGAACTGATGTCAAAGATTCATTTAAGAATTGTGCACATTGTTTCTTTATTGACAGGACACCTTGTGTTAAGAATTATTGGTAAATAAGTGGTATTTAAATTGTAAACCTTTTCAAGCTAGTTTCACTGTGTCAGTGAATTAAATTTGAAATGAGTGGCTATAGAAGACATTATATCCTTTCAGAAAAATTCAGCATACTGATGGTAGAGAAGGCTTGTATTTGTACTGTGAAAACTTATTTGTGATGTTCATTATTGGGTTAGAAGGTGTTACTTTTCTGGTTTTGTTTGGGTTTTTTGTCTTAAGAAGTTACTACAGATAGCTCTAAGGTGGACTTAGAGCACAAAGAGAATAGACACAGTGGAGAATGAAAAATGACAGATGAATGGACATGTTCTTCATCTGTATGAGTGAGATGGGGGCTCAAGATGGAATTCATAGGAAATGGAGTGATGAGGACCAAAGAGAGAAGCGTAGCAGGATCCCATCTTTTCTTGTCCTGGGCTCCTGTATCTTTCCAACAAAGGCACTGAGGGAGCAGCAGGCATGAAGACGAGGCCAATTCTCCTTTTTCTCTGGTAGAAGGTGATCTCCTGTATTTAAATTTTAAATTCTTTTTATGTCTCTTTCTTTGCTTGATGTACTCTTTTTGGTATTTGTTCTTCCACTGCAAAAAGGAAACTTCCAAACCTGGTTTATTATACTTGTTTGTATGCAAGATATTAAAGAGAGATTATTAAATGTCACCACCACTGTCATACAAACTTATCCACTGATAGGGGTAGGGACACTGTATGACAGTTATGCGAGCATGCATGCTAAGTTGCTTCAGTCATGCCCAACTCTTGGTGACCCTATGGACTGTAGCCTGCCAGGCTCCTCTGTCCATGGGATTCTCCGGGAAAGAATACTGGACTGGGTGGCCTTTTCCTCCTCCCCGGGATCTACCCAGGGATTAAGCCCACGTCTCATATGTCTTCTGCATTAGCAGATGGGTTCTTTACCACTAGCAGCACCTGGTAAGTCCCACTTTCCCCAGATTACCTGTGATCCTTTCTAGGGGCAGCCACAATTTTTCTATCACCCTTTGTTCATTTATTTAGTGTATATGTGTGCTATGCTTAGTCGCTCAGTTGTGTTTGACTCTTTGCAACCCCGTGGACTGTAGCCCACCAAGCTCCTCTGTCCATGGGTTTCTCCAGGCAGGAATACTAGAGTGAGTTGCCATGTCCTCCTCCAGGGCTTCTTCCCAACCTAGGTATCAAACCCAGGTCTCCTGCCTTGCAGACGGATTCTTTATTGTCTGAGCCACCAGGAAAACCGATGAAGACTGGAGTGGGTAGCCTATTCCTTCTCCAGGGGATTTCTTCTTGACCCAGAAATCGAACTGGGGTCTCCTGCATTGAAGGCAGATTCTTTACCAGCTGAGCTATTAGTGTATATGCAGAATTCTAAAGAGTACCGTTTGCTCTCAACTATGGTAAGCCTTGCCAAGGAAGTAGTCAGTGGCAAAGGACTAGGCTCAGTGGTAAGAGCTGAGTTACCTAGGAGTATTTAAATCTAATCCTCTTATAAGATTATAGAAAAGATAATTAAAATATTTTTTAAATTATCAAACATCAACACATACTGTTTATGCACAATTGAAATTATGATTAAATAATTGTATCTGCTTAGACTCTCTTAGTTTGAAATACTGAATGTAAAATAATGCAAATAACAAAACCAAGGGGTAAAATCTATCATATTTTATAGTCCAGACATGAATTTTTCTTTTGTTACATTAATTTGAATACAGAGGAGTCAGTCAACTTGGCTAGAATGTGCAGTCTACATATAAACCTCCATTCTAGCCAAACTTGATAACATCAAATCTTGATTTCCTCACTTGCATAATGGCCATAATAAAGACTGTCTTAGTAACTACCAAATAATTGCACATGGCAAACTTATTTAGAGAAAAATAAGAAAAAATTAGGGCAATGGATGGATATTTCATAAAATAAAATTTATTAAAATAATATTCTGATATGATCTTTTGCAGCAAACCCTGGTCATTTTGTTTTGTTTTGCTTGGAAAAATACTGAATGGGTTTTCTAGGGAGAGAGAATGATATTCTGTTGTGGGAGAGTCATGATTTTTCTGAGATAATACATTCAAGATAAAAACAATATTTTATACATATGACATAAAATGTCCAATTTTGTTAATCAACAAATATTTAAGTGATAGCTGTTAGGATGTCAGGTGTGTAAGGACTTGTATTATTATTTTCAATTTTTTGTATAAAAAATTCCAAATCAGAATATCAAGCAAAATGCCATTTGCAAAAATATTATTATAAATATATTGTTCACATCCTTTAAAAGAATGGAGGTCTTAGGTGTTGGTCCAATTATTGAGAGAATATTAAATTTAAAAAATTTAGTATGTAAAAGGAAAAAGGCAGCTTTTGGAGCTTATTTTGATTTGCCTTGAAACAATCCAAATTTTTTTTTTTCTATTTTGTTTTCAGTTTCAGTTCAGTTGCTCAGTCATGTCCGACTCTTTGTGACCCCATGAACCGAGCACACCAGGCCTCCCTGTCCATCACAAACTCCTCGAGTCCACCCGAACCCATGTCCATCGAGTTGATGATGCCATCCAACCATCTCATCCTCTGTCGTCCCCTTCTCCTCCTGCCCTCAATCTTTCCCAGCATCAGGGTCTTTTCAAATGAGTCAGCTCTTTGCATCAGGTGGCCAAAGTATTGGAGTTTCAGCTTCAACATCAGTCCTTCCAATGAATATTCAGGACTGATTTCCTTTAGGATGGACTGGTTGAATCTCCTTGCAGGGACTCTCAAGAGTCTTCTCCAACACCACAGTTCAAAAGCATCAATTCTTCTGCGCTCAGCTTTCTTTCTAGTCCAACTCTCATATCCATACACGCCTACTGGAAAAACTGTAGCCTTGACTAGACGGACCTTTGTTGACAAAGTAATATCTCTGCTTTTCAATACGCTGTCTAGGTTGGTCATAACTTTCCTTCCAAGGAGTAAGTGTCTTTTAATTTCATGGCTGCAATCACCATCTGCAGTGATTTTGCAGCCCCCCAAAATAAAGTCAGCCAGTTTCCACTGTTTCCTCATCTATTTGCCATGAAGTGATGGGACAGGATGCCATGATCTTAGTTTTCTGAATGTTGAGCTTTAAGCAAACTTTTTCACTCTCCTCTTTCACTTTCATCAAGGGGCTCTTTAGTTCTTCTTCACTTTCTGCCATAAGGGTGGTGTCATATGCATATCTGAGGTTATTGATATTTCTCCCAGCAATCTTGATTCCAGCTTGTGCTTCCTCCAGCCCAGCGTTTCTCATGATGTACTCTGCATATAAGTTAAATAAGCATGGTGACAATATACAGCCTTGACGTACTCCTTGTCCTATTTAGAACCAGTCTGTTATTCCATGTCCAGTTCTAATTGTTGCTTCCTGACCTGCATACATGTTTCTCAAGAGGCAGGTCAGGTGGTCTGGTATTCCCATCTCTTTCAGAATTTTCCACAGTTTATTGTGATCTATTTTGTTAGTGTGATAGAAGCTGGGTTTCAAGTTGTAAGTAGATCATTAGACTGCAAGGTAAGCCTTGAGCCTTGAAGAACAAAAGTAATCAAACCAGTCTATCAAATCACATTTCAAGAAGGAAACTCTGCCATGTGTTTGGCTAGTTCACTATGCCATGGGTATTCAAAAAAAGTTTATATCCTGAAATCAGCATTCCAAAATTTGTTCCACTATGCTCAAATGCTTTCCAGGATCAACTTACCTTATTTATTGCAAAGTTATATATGTGTAAAGTGCTCTGACATTTTAATCCCCACAATAACCCAGTGAGGTGGGTAGTAATCTTAGTGTCCATTTTATAGAAGAAGAAATTAAGACTCAAAGATATAAACTATGCTAGGGTTCTACTGTTAGAATGCCTTGTAGTGAGGATTAGAACCTAGCTTATAGTCAGTCATTTTCCTATAAATATTAGTTTTATAATTATGTGGAAGTCTGTTCACCAACCATGGCCTCTGCTCTCTGAGGTTAACCATTCTACAAAACAAGAGATTGGAAGACCATTTAGATGAAGTGTCTATACTTTCAGAGGGCTGTGAACAATGACCAAGTTGAAGAAAGGCAAACAGAGACAACTGAAATTCGGACACCTTCAGAAAGTACTTGTGTAACTTTCAACCTTAGATAATTTGGCTTTGCGTACGAAAGGTGGAATAAGATGGAGGAACCAGTTCTTCTCTGGATCAGCGTTTATTTATCTTGCTCTTCTGAAGTCTGGGCCAACAGTCTTATTTGTTCTGAATGGCCCTGTAATGTTTCTCCATTTGAGGACAGCAGATTTAGTACAAATGGATTGGTTTTCTGGGTAGCACATAGAGGACTGTACTGACTGACTTTTTAAAAGTCCTTCCTAACTCTTTGAAACTGTGACGTTTTCTCAGGATCAACAGATCAGGTCTGTGATAACATCTCCATTGCCTTTGTGTTTAACTGTAAGGCTGCAAGCTGACCCACTGGGGATATAGACTGAGGTTCTCACCCCACCACCCTTTGACAGACGTTGTTAACATCCTCTCATTGTATATAAGGAGACATTGAGGCTCAAAGTGGTAAAGGGAATTTTCCAGGGTCATGCAGCTAGTTATTGGCAGAGTAAGTATCTATTTCAAATTTGTAGAATAGGTAGTTTTATCCCTGGTGTTTTAGCTTATTGTGAAAGTCTTAGAAAAGATAATTAGAAGTAGCACTTAAAATATAATTGCTCCAATTAGTGACTAAAGATCCAGTTAAAAGTAAGTTATTGTCATCTAGGAGCACTTTGAGGAGAAGAACTTTTCCATAGTATTTGTCAGTAATACTTTCCTATTTCATAGTTCTCTTGGGATTGTTGGTCTAGGGCAGTGTTTCCTGAACATCATTCATTATCAGTGAACTTCACCTTCACAGGTTTGACCCTGCATACCATTTCTACTCATCTGTACTTAATATATTTTTCTTGACTTGCCTTTTGCACTTAATATATTTATTTTAAAAAGAAACTTTCACATCAGTATTATACATGAGAAACCAGGATTTCCTCCCCTACTTAAAAATCAGATTGTAGAAAATTTCAAAACTATACAAAATTAGAACAACCTAATGTACCTTCATGCACCTATTCTTAGGTTCAACAGTTATCAACATTTTGCAGTTCTTGTATCATCTATTGCCTGCTCACTTTTTTTTCTTGCTGCAGTGTTTTAAAGCCAATCTCAGACTTATTTCACCTGTAAATACTTCAGTGTGTATATTTAACAGGTTAGGACTTTCTCTTTTTAACATAACCATAAAATTATCAGCACACCTAAAATAATAATAATCTCCAAATATTATCTAATAGTCTGTGAGAACTTGTGCTCTTAACATACTGATTAAAATAATTGTATAACTACTAGAAAAGTTTATTGAGGTGCCACCTTAATTCATCTCATGTTCTCACCACCAGTATACATTTCACAGTTGAGGAAACATTGCTCTGAGTATTACAACTATCAAAATGGATAAAATTCATTCCCATTCTCTAGGTACTTATTTTTCTCATCTGTAAAACATGATGGAAATGTAGGAAAGATGAGTCAGTGATCTCTAAGGCTCTTGCCAGCACATTAGGACGTATGTTCTTCTCAGTGGTGATTTACTTCACTTCAGCTCTAAAAGGCCTGTTGGACACCACCCATAGAAGGTAGTTAAAAAAAAAAAAAAAACCACTAGTGACTAAGTGTGTTCCTTCCTGACATGTCTTCTTGATGGTAATGATTTCTACCTTTTCCTCAGAGTTGAATTTGGCTTTCATTCCATTCTCTACCCACCTTCTCAAACAACAGAGGCAGCACCCATTTATATACTTTCCCATAAGATGATATTCCTGAAAATACCTTTCATCAAAATGGAAATATATTCAAGTGCCTCAATGACCCACTCGACTAGTTAAGATGTATGCATGCTCAGTGCTCACAATTCTTGCTCAGGCCCACTCCCTAATCTGCTGAGGACTTCTGTGTCACTGAGCCAGGAAATATCTGTCGTAATAGCTCACTTATTGTCTCTCAACTTTCCTTCACTGACTTGGGAGCAGAGGCTCTCATCTTCAGAACCTTGGCAATAGTGTTAAGTTATAAAAGCTTGAATCAAATGTAGTATTTCTAGACATCTCCCAATTACTTCTCAAGCTTTAGAAGATAAACTCTCTTACAGAGGCTCTACAGTTAATCCAAGTAAAGGAAACAATGTCAATAAAGCGTTCTTTCTTTTTACAGGTGTGGGAATTGCTGGGATGGAAACAATTAGCCTAAGGCCTAAACTCAGAGCTGAATATTTTACTCCTCAATATGAGGTAAAGGCTACAAGCTTAAGCTTCTGCCTTTCTGGTAGTGCCAAACAATATTAAGCAAAGTAAGGTAACTAGAAAGATAAACCCAAGTAATAGAGCTTATTTTCTTTCTTTCTTTGGGGATGATGTCTGGCTCATGACATTCAGAAGGATAAAGGAAAGACTTTTTGTAATAAAAAAAACTGCAGACAGCATGGATTTCTACTAATTTCACTGACAGGGTCCTTATGGGATCTGGGGGGTCTACTTTCAAGTGCATTGGATGTAGATAGAGGAGGAAGATCTGCTGAGGTTATAACAATTGGGCAAAGAATTAACACATTTTTGAAAACCAAAAAAAAATAACTTATTGGATAGTGCAGAGGGCATGGTGGGGTAGTGAGAAGTATTTGTGATTATTTTTTAAAAGGAGAGGGAGCAAGAAAAGGAAAAACTGGGTCATCCATCCATTAAAAAGAAACCTTGAAAGAGATCCAAAAATCCTTGACTTCTTAAACATGATAAGTGTTTGTTTGTTTTTTTCCCCACTGACAATTGTAAAGGTCAGAGAGTAAAGTTATCTTTTCTATTGCAAAATGTTGAGAGGATGTAGAAATAATTGTAGGTAGCTTAGCTCTGGCTGTGGGCAGAACTTTTACACTATGACTTCAGAATCTGTTTGAATTTATACAATATGTGCCTATGCCCAAAACTGTGAATTATCAAAATGGAATAGCATTCCAAATGATAATGCTTTTGTTTAAAAGAAGAAATGGAATACCTGTGGTTTGGTACCTAAAATAAGGCAGTAAAGACTTTTAAGAACTTTGGTGCTAAACTGACATACTGAGAAGAGCTTGATATGGAAGAGCCATCATCTCTTCCCTCCTTGTGAGTCAGTTGAGAAGACATTCCTATTAGTATCTCAGAAATGTATCAATAACTTCAGATGTTATCTCCTTTACCCCTTAGACTTGGGTATCTATTTGGAATGGGCTATTATAACCATTCTGTTTATGCGGTTTGTTTCTGCTTGCACAGGAAACTATGTGCATCGTTTTGGTAAATACAAGCTCATTTTTTTCAACTAAACTTTATTTGTTTCAGTTTTACATGAATTGGCAAGGAAAAGAACACCTTTTCGAAGCAGAATGAGAGAACAAAAAGAGTTGAAGAATCATATTTGAAATGTCCAAGAAACTTGTGGGGTTTTATGTATATTACACAGGAAAAATTTTCTGTTGTCTGGTTGCCAAACCATTGAGACCAGGAGACTTCGAATGTATACCAAAAAATATTTGCTTTATCTGAAATAGAAATAATTGTGCTTCTACATCAATAATATGACTGCTGACCATAGTCTTCATGGAGAATTGGAATATGGGTATTTTGGAATCTCTGGTTAGAGCAGGTTTTTAGTTCAGCCCTCCACTAAATTTTCTTTTTCCTTTGGGAATGTTGATGTAAAAAGTGATGACAGCCATGTCCCCGTTTGGTTCCATTGTGTAGTTTACAAATAGAATTCACTGTAAACTGAACCCAGCCCTAACTTCCTTGGCATTATACTCATCTTCTGCTGTGCCTGTTGAGGAGCTGTCATATTAAGTATGTGCTGTGCTTAGTCACTCAGTCATGTCCAACTCTTTGCGACCCCATGGACTGTAACCCACCAGGCTCCTCTGTCCATGGGGATTCTCCAGGCAAGGATACGGGAGTGGGTTGCCATGCCCTTCTCCAGGGGATTTTCCCAACCCAGGGATCATACCCAAGTCTCTTGCATTGCAGGTGGATTCTTTAAAGTCTGAGTCACCAGGGAAGCCCCCATGTTAAGTATACATATGGACAATAAGGCCAGGGTTTATGAATTTGTGTTCATAAATTAAATAATCAGCTGGTACCTTGGGAGATATGCTTTAAACACCTACTATTTCCCCTACTTAATGGAATTTCTCTTTGAAAATAAAGACATATAAAAGTGGAAAAACAGGCTGGCCAGAACCCTCCTCCCAATACTTAGCCAAGTTGAGATACCCTGGTCTCAGTCTCAGAGGTCATGTTTTCAGCAAAGTGGTCACCAATTGTGGATGATTTTATTTTATAGAGCTTGGCTTTTGGAGCTGGTGTGCTGAGAGACAATAAAGAAGGTTATTTTCAGGCAAATAGACTAAAATGGATTGATTGTTGGTGGCAACTGCAGTCCTTCTGTAGTTCTGTCTTCATTGTAACATCTGGCTGTTCAACCTTTATTTTCTTTTCTACTTTTTCCTCTCTTTATAAAAAATGGTGATATATTTTCATACAAGGCATATTGCTTTTTTATAGCTTTGTTGATATAAAATTTATATACCATAAAGTTCACCCATTTAAAGTGTACAGTTTTTTGATATATTCACAGAGTTGTATTCACAGAGTTGTGCAACAGTTATCAAAGCTAATTTTAGAATATTTTCATCACTCCCAAAAAGCTCTATACCTATTAGCAGTTACTTTTCCCATTTCTCCCTATCTTCTCCAGCCCTGGGTGATCTCTATTGATTTGTCTTTTCAGGACATTTCATATAAATTGAATCATGCGATATGTGCTGTGTGCATCTGGCTTCTTTAGGTTGGCATAATGTTTTCAAGGTTTAGCCACAGTGTATTACATAGAATGTATCATTTTTATGACTGACTACTGTTTCATTGTATGAATGTGCTACATTTGTTTATCTTTTCATCAGTTGATGGACATTCGGGTTATTCCCACTTGTTTGCTATTATAAATACTGCTGTCATGAATGTTTGTGTATAATTGTGTGAGCATATGTTTTCATTTCTCCCAGATATATACCTAGGAATGGAATTGCTGTGTCATATGGTAATTCTGTGTTTAACCTTTTGAGGAACTGCCAGACTTTTCCTAAGCAACTGTACCATTTTACATTCTCACCAGCGGTGTATGAGAATTTCAGTTTCTCCACATCCTAGGCAACACTTGTTATTGTCCATTTTAGTTTTTTTATTGTTGTTAATAGCTATCCTAGTGGGTGTGAAGTAGTATCTCATTGTGCTTTTGATTTGCATTTCTCTTGACAGTAATGTTGAACATCATCTTTTCATGTCCTTACTGGCTGTTTATATATCTTCTTTAAGGAAATGTCTATTCAGATCCTTTACTCATTTTTAATTGGGTTACTTTTCTTTTTATTATTGAGTTGTAAAATTTTAAAATATATTTTGGGTAACTTTTGTCTTTTTAAGGATGGTACCTTACAGTTATGTGATATTTTCTAGCTGTTATTTGTGTGGTCCTGCAGCCCACTCCAGTACTCTTGCCTGGAAAATCCCATGGACAGAGCAGCCTGGTAGGCTGCAGTCCATGGGGTCACGAAGAGTCGGACACAACTGAGCGACTTCACTTTCACTTCACTGGTGTTACATATTTTAGCTGCATTAGCCACTTTGCTGAATATGAATGCCAGCAGAATCTGAGTGACCTTGGCTTCCCTGCTGAGAATGTAGCCCAGGAGCAGAAATTTATCAGAAATGTATCAGAAATGTGCCATTTAAGCCCCCACCCCACTCCCACCCTTATCTGGGACAAGGAGAATCTACATTTAGAAGTCCGTGTCTTTGGTTGTTTTACTGTTTACTTTAGTTTGGTTGATTCTGAGACCTTTTCTTTTTATTTTGCCTTGTGCAGACTTGAACAGGGAAAGAAGGGCATAAGAAATTGTGATAGAAAAGTGTGTGGGTTTTATTCAAATCAACATATTTATGTTGATTTGTGTGACAGGTCAATTGGCTGAAGAAATCTCTCATTTTAAGCACTGAGACCACTACAATATTGTAAAGTAATTAGCCTCTAACTAATAATAATAAATGAAAAAAAAAAAGCACTGAAGTACTGATTGAAGTGAAGTGAAGTGAAGTGAAGTCACTCAGTCGTGTCCGACTCTTTGCTACCCCATGGACTGTAGCCCCGGCTCCTCGGTCCATGGGATTTTCCAGGCATGAATACTGGAGTGGGTTGCTATTTCCTTCTCCAGGGGCATCTTCCCGACCCAGGGAGCGAACCCGGGTCTCCTGCACTGTAGGCAGACGCTTTACCGTCTGAGCCAACAGAGGTACTGATTAGACCTACACAAATGCATTTTTGCTTTGTGTGTGGTTTCTATATACAGTAAAGTGAAAGTGAAAGTGGCTCAGTTGTGTCTGACTCTTTGCGACCCCAACCCAGGGATCAAATCCAGGTTTCCCGCGTTGCAGGCAGATTCTTTGCCAGCTGAGCGACAGGGGAAGCCCTCTATGTATCATAGACATGAAGAATATCCCCACTTTCGTTTAGCAATTTATATTGGTGATTTAAAAATAAAATAACCTGAAGTGGAAAGTCATGGATCTCCACATAAGAAAAAGTTTGGGAATCACACAGACCCGAATTTCAAATACTGTTTTTTCCTATTTCTTAGCTGTGTCCTTACACAAGCTACTTAGTTTCTGTGAGTCTCCATTTCTTTATTGGTAAGGTATATGAAAACCTACCTTCTCAAATTGCTGTGAGGAGGACTAAATAAAATGATGTATGTAAAGTGTCTACCACATATGAAGGGCTTCCCTGGTAGTTCAGATGGTAAAGAGTTTGCCTGCAGTGCAGTGGACCTGGGTTCGATCCCTGGGTCAGAAAGATCCCCTGGAGAAGGAAATGGCAACCCACTCCAGTATGTGTATATACCAGTATGTACATATGCCACATATGTGCTCAGTAAGCTAGTCATTATTTTTGTATTTGAGGATAAGGACAAGTGAGTTTATTAATGGGCAACTGTATATTGGTGGTGGTTTAGTTGTGTCTGACTCTTGTGATTCCATGGACTATAGCCTGCCAGGCTCCTCTGTCCATGGACTTCTACAGATGCATTTGAGTCAGTTCTAATGAGGTGGACGAAACTGGAGCCTATTATACAGAGTGACGTAAGTCAGAAAGAGAAACACCAATATAGTATATTAATGCAAATATATGGAATTTAGAGAGATGGTAACAATGACCCTATATAGGGTCATCTCTAAAGAGATACAGATATAAAGAACAGACTTTTGGACTCTGTGGGAGAAGGCGAAGGTGGGACAATATGACAGAATAGCATTGAAAAATGTATATTACCATATGTAAAATAGATGACCAGTGCAAGTTTGATGCATGAAGCAGGGCACTCAAAGCTGGTGCTCTGGGACAACCCAGAGGGATGGGGTGGGGAGGGAGGTGGGAGGGGGTTTCAGGATGGGGGGACATCTATATTCATGTTGATGTATGGCAAAACTGCCACAATATTGTAAAGTAATTAGCCTCCAATTAAAATAAGTTAAATAATTTTAAAAAAGAATACTGGAGTGGGTTGCTATATCCTTCTCCAGGGGGGGGATCTTCCTGACCAAGGGATCGAACCTGGGTCTCCTGCATTGTAGGCAGATTCTTTACCAACTGAGATTCAAGAGAATCCCCAACTATACATTGGTGGTACAGTTTAATCTGGAATGGTAGTAGAGAGTCCATAAAACAGAATAGGCTCAGAAAATAAAAGGACTTTGAGCATTTATTTTCTCTTTTATCTAGGCATATGTGCTCTGTAGCTTTGTTGTTCAATTGCTCAGTTGTGTCCAACTCTGCAACCCATGGACTGACCTTCACCATCTCCAGGAGTTTGCTCTAACTCATGTCCATTGAGTCGGTGATGCCATCCAACCATCTCATCCTCTGTCATCCCCTTCTCCTCCTGCCTTCATGCTTTCCCAGCATCAGAGTCTTTTCCAGTGAGTTGGCTCTTCACATCAGGTGGCCAAAGTATTGGGGTTTCAGCTTCAGCATCAGTCCTTCCAATGAATATTTAGGGTTGATTTCCTTTAGGATTGACTGGTTTGATGTTCTTGATGTCCAAGGGACTCTCAAGAGTCTTCTCCAGCACCACAGTTCAAAGACATCAGTTCTTCAGCACTTAGCCTTTTTTATTCTCTAGTACATGACTACTGGGAAAACCATAGCTTTGACTATATGGACCTTTGTAGGCAAAGTAATGTCTCTGCTTTTTAATATTCAGTGACTGGGAAAATGAAAGGACTTTTGGTATATATTTTTTTCATTCATCTAGGCATAAGTGCTATGTAGCTACTGACAGTTTATTCTCTTGATAACTTCACTTTTTTAGGAGACTATTAGCCAGCAGAACTTTCTCCTAGTGATAATCTCTTACCTTTGTAGATTGTTTTGTGTTTTTAGAAGTACTTAATGTTCCTTGTTTCATTGTCTTCTTATAAACAGCCTCTGGAGCAGATGTGTGGTCAGTATCAATTCCATTGTTCAGATAAAATAATTGAGGCTCAGAGACACTTAGAGATGTGTTTAAATTCACCCAACAGCTCAGTGACAGAATCTGAACCAGAATCCAATTCTTATTTCCCAACATACCCCTTTGTCAACTCATTATGTTATACATAGTGGGAATGCATTATTTTGCCAGCTTGTTATCTTGAAGATCCTTTCAGTGGCTTACCTTGGGCAAAAATTTTCACGATTCTGCATCTGTTAATGTACCTATAGAATTGTCATTGAATATCTTAATACCCCAAGTGGTCCTGCTGAACAGTTTTGCCTTCAAAAGAACACTGAAAACTGGAAAGTACTGCAGAAGAGTAGGTGCACAGACCTCATTTTTAGGGCTGATAGATTTCCTACGTAAGCTATCTGTAAGGCTACTTTGTATTTCCTAAAAGCACACTTCAGAAGAGCATTGTGAGATCAAAATGGACATTTTGAATGAAGAAAAGGCTTTAAGCATGGGTGAAAATGTAGCTGATTGTCTTGCACTATTTTCTTTAATGTCCAGCAAACAGTCCTTGGAATGTCATTTCAACAAATCTTGTATAATGTAGAAGATACTGTTACAGATTTCTAGCACAAAGCTCATAAATCTGCAATTCTCTGTTGTCCTGGGCACATGAAGGAAAATTTATGAGCTTCAGGTTTCTACGTAGCTATTAAACAAAGCATATTTAATCCAGTTAGAGCTCATGCTGGCTCTCACTTGCACGCTTGTGCTGTTGTTCTCTCTCTTGCTCTCACTCTTCTTCTTTTTGGTTAAAAACAATAAATAAGTTTGTTTTCCTTCAGATGTCATCAATGCAAACATTGTAATTTTTCATTTATTAGCTCATCCCCTTTCAAAACAAAATGGCAGATTGGGAAAGTTGAATTAGTTCCTTCTGTGAGTGTTGCTGTAGGTCTCTATGTAGATTTGCTTCTCTTTCTTAAAGGTGGCACATGACCCTGACAGCAAAGGCTGGGTGGTCATTTTTTGGTCTTTTTTTGACCTTTCCTCAGCCACAACTCAACAGTTCTCATACATAGTTTTCATAGCCTACTCCTTAACTCCACAAGAGTTCTTAATTCATCTTAAGCAGATAGATGTCTTTTTCCTAAAGATCCACAAGGAACAAAAAGCCATCTCCAGGGGGTAAACTAGTACCTCAGAGTCCTGACAGAAATCTGTTCCCAAATGCTAACTGAAACTCTTTCTTTCCATTTTCCTTTTATAGTGCTTATTGGGGATTTTGGAGAAGAATATATAGTGTATATTTCCACTGTTCACCCAGACCTATTTGCCACTCAAGAAATCTTGTCTCCACATTCATAGATCCAGCGGAAATTTCATGGAAAAGGGAGAAGTTGAGCTATACTTTAAAGTTTGCAGATAGATGTCAAAGCAATGGGTATAAGAGAAGCTCAGGGTCTTTATAGACCATGGCTATGGCTTATATAGGGAGAAGGCAATGGCACCCCACTCCAGTACTCTTGCCTGGAAAATCCCATGGATGGAGGAGCCTGGTAGGCTGCAGTCCATGGGGTTGCTAAGAGTCGGACACGACTGAACGACTTCACTTTCATTTTTCACTCTCATGCATTGGGGAAGGAAATGGTAACCCACTCCAGTATTCTTGCCTGGAGAATCCCAGGGACAGGGGAGCCTGGTGGGCTGCCGTCTATGGGGTCGCACAGAGTCAGACACGACTGAAGTGACTTTGCAGCATGGCTTATATAGATGAAAGTGAATCACATAGGCTCTGGAGATGTTGAGTAAGGATTTCTGGAGATGACGTTGCAGAAAAGTAGGCTGGAATCTTGTTTCAGAAGGAACTCATGTGAACTCTTATTGAAAGAGTACTTGACTTAGATTCAGACAGATCTGTATTTGACCTCAGGCTTTGTCACTTACAAGAACTTAGGTAAGGATTGTTTCAACATCAGATCATTTATGGGACAAACACTTAATAAATGCTCAAATCCAAGAAAATTAACTGCCCTGCTTTCCTGTTGTTAGATGGTCCCCCTTCATTGAATAACTTTGAAACTGTTGATAACCTTTCCCTAGGAGTCAAGAGGTAGGTTAGGGAAAATGTAAGAAACAAAGAGGCATATTCTTATATTCTCCCTTATTATCTTTCAACTCTCCCAGCTTCTTTGTTAGCAAGTTTGGTTTTGTAACTCTTGTTGTGTTGAATAGGTTTCTTCTTCTATGCCTTATGAGTTGTACTGTGAGCAGCAGTATTTTTAGATCTCAGATGACTTTGTTGTTCGTTGTTCAGTTGCTAAGTCATATCCGACTCTTTGTGACCTCATGGACTGCAACACGCCAGTCTTGCCTGCCCTTAATTATCTCCTGGAGTTTGCTCAAACTCATGTTCATTGAGTCAATGATGCCATCCAGTCATCCTCTGTTGCCCCCTTCTCCTTCTGCCTTCAATCTTTCCCAGCATCAGAGTCTTTTCCAATGACTCGACTCTTCGCATCAGGTAGCCGAAGTATTGGAGCTTCAGCATCAGTCCTTCCAATGAATATTCAGGACTGATTTCCTTTAGGATTGACTAGTTTGATGTTCTTGCTGTCCAAGGGACTCTCAAAGAGTCTTCTCCAGCACCACTATTTGAAAGCATCACTTCTTTACAGGAGGCAGTGACTAAAACCATCCCAAAGAATAGAAATGTGGTTGTCTGAGGAAACCTTACAAATAGCTGAGAAAATAAAAGAAGTAAAAGGCAAAGGAGAAAGGAAAAGATATACCCAAATGAATGCAGATGAATTTGGAGGGCATTAACTCATAGTAGTCTCACTAAGGTCTCTTCAGCAGTGAGAAATTATCTCTCCTGTGAAAAAGTGCAAGAGTTGATAGCAAAATATCTATCCATATTATGTGTCTCAAAATTCTTTATCATTTAGAATCAGCATTATTAGGAATAACAATAAGCCGTATGGATTGAATTTCTGAGGGGTGGAACAGTGAAATGGATCATGTGATATAACTAGTTATTTGGCTACTTTTATAAACATTATGAATTACCTTAACTCTAGCAATCACTTGGCAATCCATGATGAACATTAGTATGATTCAAAAGACTGGCCTGGTCAGTTCATTGTCCATGTAAAGGCACATCCCTGGAGTGAAATATCTGAGTCTGAGGTTTCCTCACACTGAGGTAACAATGCATTGTTTAATGAGGCCAGGGTCATTCGAGACTTTAAGTCCTGCCTGAGATACTTCATTCCTTTTTCTCCATGACCGCAGTCTATACCTGCCACCAATAATCAGCTTTAGAAATCACATACAGTAATGGTCCCAAGTATTTAGATATGGGGAAAAGATGTGAATGAGTCACAATAGGCTATGGGCAGTGATTAGCCCACAGTACAGCCTATTGTACAGCTCTGTTGTACTTAAAACATAGGAATCAACACCTATATTGTATTGATGACAACAGACACTCTATAATTCTGCATCTGAGCTTGTCTTCTATGAAAACTTGACACTGTTAGTAAAGGGCATCTTTGGTATCTATATACATTCCTACCAGATCACCAAGACATTCCCTTTGTTCCCTTCTTGCAAGTCCTCCTTGCCCTCAGCTGACTATCCACTATTCCTATTATGGCTCCTAGTGGCTCCTCTCAAAGGCACTTGCATTTTAATAGGGGACTCTTAAAGGATAGAGGAAACTCAGAGTCCCAAATGGAATTTTAGGAATTAGCATGTGTGTAAGGGTAGATACTTTGAGAGAAGAGAATCTTCCATGTACCACTCAAATCATGACTGGAGATGATAGCCTCTTCTACCTTCATATAAGAGCATTTTATTTCCTTCCAACTGCTCCTCCTTCCCCACAAGCATCTAAATGTACACACACATGTGTCTGCTTCAGTCACATGAAACTTTTATTTCCTTTCACTTCTCATGGGTTTGCATTTCTTTTCCCAGCAGGTTCTGCCTAGCAAGTTCTTTCCCCTTCTTCACCTGGAAAAATCCTAGTTCAGTGTCACTTTACTTACCTATGTCATATTTTAAAAATATTTTCATTTATTGTTTTATTTGGCTGCACCAGATTTTAGTTGTAGCATGCGGGATCTTTGATCTTCATTGCAGTGTGCAGGATCTTTTAGTTGCAGCATGTGGGATCTGGTTCCCTGGCCAGGGATCAGATCTGGGCCCCCTGCATTGGGATCTTGGAGTCTTAACCACTAGACCTCCAGGAAAGTCCCTGAAACACCTTTCATACTTCTCTTATTACATCTCTGTTGTTGAGTCTATTCACTCATCAGTTATACCTCAACAAGAAAAGAAATTGACTTCTCTACCTCTGAGCCTCATATCCCTGACATATAGAATGCACTCTGTAAATGGTTGAAGATTAAGTGAATTAGTTAATGAATGACTTTCACTCTTTCAGGTGCCCAGCTTTCCCCCTGAAAAGAAGAGCCAAACGAAAATTAATTTTGGAGGATGAAGTTAGATTGTTAATACCTGCATACACAGACCATCTATTATTAAGGCATTATGGAGTTACATAGTTCTTGTATACTACTGAAATATAGTAAAGCCTGCTCTAGACCCAATTGTTACAGAGTTAATCCTCACTGTATTGCTTCTCTTTAAGGCCAAGGTTAAAAATGACACTACCCTATTTAATGCCTTGTTATAAGGGTAGAAATTCACCACTGTCAATTCCAGTTCATTTGTTGATTTCGTGGACTTGCCAAATGAAAATATTAACACCCCTGCACTCCTCTATAGCTCTGTCATTTACAAGATCCTTCCATACCCATTATCCTACTTAATACTTAGAATGACTCTATAAAAAGGCATTCTTATTTTTTCAGATGAGGAAACTGAGGTTAAACTAGGTGAAATTACTTCTCAAAGATAATGCAGCTAGGAAGTGGAGGAGGCAGGAGTTTAACCAGGTGTTTCTACCTCTTTGTTTCTACCATTGCTCTTTTTATTGGACCACCGTGGATCAGCAAGTAGACAGTAAAATCAGGTGAGGAATGGAGTGCCATGTGTGATGTTTGCCTAAATGTGTACATCCTTGCTGGAAGGCATTAATGATTTATGCTTATTAAGTATTCAGTAATGTTCATTTCATTTTTTTTGGCTACCCATATGCTTCCCAGCAGGAAGGCAAGCTAGGGCAAGTGTAGACAAACAGCCATAAAGTTTGAATGCTTTCCTTTAAAGTGGGCTGCCTACTTGAAAAACATACTTCTTGGTGATAGAATATGACTCTAGTATATATTTTATTCCATTACTGCATCTATATGAATGGCATTTTTCAAAAAAGGTCTCTGAAAATATTATTGAGCCCCCAAATATTTTCTGATGTAGAGACTAACGAGCATCATCACCACATTTGACAGTATAGGGAATTCTACTAAAATGCTTCTGGGAAGGTGGCATGGTACAATGGAATAAACAGTGGACTTTGAAAATAGTTAGATTTAGTTCATAGTCACTCACAGTGTGACCCTATGTAAATTATTCAGCTTCTCTGAACTTCACTTTTCTTGTCCTTTGAGTGGAATTATAAAACCCCATCTTGCTTGACTGTTGTGGGAATGAAAATGAGATGCAGCACCCAGCACATAGAAGCCACTTGGTAAACTATTTCTTGCCTACTCCACACCACAGCCCTGTTCTCCCAGCCATTAGTTACCCACCAGTATACATTTAGAGGTTGGCCTACTGCTTTATGCTGAAATGCACAGCTCTTGCAAGGACTGATTATCCAATTTTCTTTCTTCCAGGGCTCCCTATGCACCCCTGCCTTGCTTCTAGGGGCTCCCAAAGTGGGTAGGTACAGGATGTTCTGAAGAGTATCAGAGGCTGTTACTCAATCTCCTGGCTAGAACTCCTAATTGCTCTTCGCACGCTCCATATGAAGGCACACTCCAGGTCTTGGAGCCCATGTATGCGTCATGCATTGCACTGCCTCTTGTACCCAAATCCATCTCAAGGGTGAAAAGACCAGGCTCAGACTTGTCCAGGGAGTAGATTTCTCAAGCTGCCATTGTCCCCACATCATTTGATTAAAGGGGACACTTTAAACTCACTGAGCTTTATTTATACAGACTAGAATCAGAGTGATTGGTGGTGCCTTCTGTTCTCAAAGTATCCCAAAGTGCTTTGCAAGGCAGTATGACAAGCACCAAAGCCACACAGCCCAGTGCAGCGGCCGCCACCCAACACAATTAGTCATGCCCAGCCTGGGATCATCAAGCCTGTTTTTATTGGACGAGCAGAGAGGGAGGGAATGTTAACTGGCAGTTTCCCTATGTACTCTTTGTGAAAGTGCCCTTGGCTCTTCAAATTTCACCTGAATAACCAGCTCAGGCAAATTTGTTTCTATCAAAAAGCAGAATGTGATGATGCCAAGCTGATGCCATAGTAATGCCTCAGTTTGACCAAATAGGGTAGACATGGCCTCACAATTGGTTTTTGTCCTTCACCTCCTTTTCTCTCATCTGTTCTTTTTCCATCTTTCTTTCTTATTCTTTCCCCTTCCCCGTCTCCAACATGTTCTCAGGAAAGGATCAGACAAGTGGTGGATAGTATGTCATTTTAGGGTGAACCCTATTCTGTCCATCTTTTTCTTTCCTCATTATCACACCATTGCTTTTACAGCAAGGAAAGCCTTGGAAGTGAAACTGCAATAGCTTCCTGGGCTTCTTTCCCTTTAGTAGCACTCTACACACTTGTAACTACTTGTTCAAATTTTCTTATTACACTAAAGTTCATGAAGGCAAGAGCTATGTCCTCTTGTTCACCTCTCTATCTTTAGTACTTCATAGGCACATAAAATAAACCCTCAAACAATGTTAACTATAGTTAAAAAGTTTTCAAGCTCCATTGTTTATATCTTATCTCCTAACTCTCCCCATGATTTGTAGGTTACCTTGTTCATTTCCATATCCCACAGAATAGACTTTCACTCATGGCCTTGCAAAGAGTATGCATATTAAAATGAAATAAACTCCCCTCCTTTAGACTTTCTAATTGGTTGTGTTTGAGACTAGACTTGAATTGGTTTTTGTTCTGAATACCAGTCAAGTCCTCTTACTGTTGTAGTCACCTCTGTCTTCCTTGGGAGTTCCAGAGGGAAAAGTTACTCTGGATAACAAAAATTGATAACTTTTTGAGAGCAGACTAAAGTTGAATGAAAAAGTGAAAGTGTTAGTCATTCAGTCCTGTCCAGTTTTTTGTGACCCCATGGACTATAGCCCCTCAGACTTCTCTGTCCATGGAATGCTCCAGGCAAGAATACTGGAGTGGGTTGCCATTCCCTTCTCCATAGGATCTTCCCAACCCAAGGATAGAACTGGGTCTCCTGCACTGGCAGGCGGATTCCTTATAGTCTGAGCCGCCAGGAAAGCCCTTGTAAACTTGAATAGATTGAGCCTTTCCCATATGCTTAGCAGTGATCACTGCTGGTGCCTTGCTAAAATGAGAATTATAGAACTGCTCTCAAGGCAGGCAGGCCTAAAATTAGACATGCAAGCTGCGTTTTTGCTATGCAGGCAGGTGGGATTCAGGCAGCCAGCTTCTTCTCTTTTTCCTCCCTTGCTTACATAGCCGAGAGGTGGAGCCAAGTTTCTGGGGAAGGAGCTGGATTGTGGAGCATGCCCAGTGGTTCCTGGCCCTGGCTGAGTGACTATTTGCTATTCCCAGGTGGTGCTAGTGGTAAAGAATGCACCTGGCAATGTATTAGGCATAAGAGATGTGGTTCTATCCCCAGGTTGGGAAGATCCCCTGGAGAAGCAAATGGCAACCCACTCCAGTATTCTTGCCTGGAGAATCCCATGGACAGATGAACCTGGCAGGCTACAGTCCATAGGGTTGCAAAGAGTCGTACACGCCTGAAGTGGCTTAACATACACACAGAGAAACTTAGAACATGCTGGGATTGGCAGCCTCATTTAAAGTTTCATATTTTTACGAGAAACTTGAGGCTTTAAGGAACCTTTTAACCCTCCTTGATTTTTGAGTTTTTTAAAGCTACAGTTTTCACACTATGAAACTCTTATTCTTGTTTTGTTTCCTTCCTCTTCCCAGGTGTTTGATGATCTGCAGGCATCTCATAATTGCTCCCCTTGATTCCTGCCCCTCCCCCACCCCCGGTCAGGTGTTTGGTTTAGGTTGTAAAGCAATATGGAAATTCAAGAATTAAGTTGTAGTTGGGGAGATAAAGGCTTCTTTCCTTTCAGGGTTAAGCAGAAAGAAGAACTAAGAACTCAGAGTAAAAAGCCTTGAATTGTCACAGATATCACTGGCAAAGAATAATTCTGTGCTGTAATAACAATTGCTCAGATCTTCTCATCTGAAGATTTTGGTTCAAGACCTTGCCACACCATTTAATGATCTCAGGCATGTGATTTAACCTTTGAGTTTTCTTAATCTGTGAAATGGAAATTATGACAATAATTATTACCTCATAGGAGTTGATGATAAATAAATAATTCAGTAAGGAGAGAATTGAATCAGATAATGATTGAGGAAATACTTTGTAAATGACAAACTGGTATTATGATCTAAAAAACTATTCTTATTTTCCCTTCATACTCTTCTCCTAACTTCAGTTTTCTTTCTTCTTGTACAGCATGGATGATTTAGGTGTCACTGTGGACAGAGGGATGGACTCGGTGACTTCTTAGGCTCTTTCCTAGTTTAAGAGTTTGTAAACTATACTTTTGTCTACCCTTTCAGACTAACCCAAGTTGAAAAATCATCTTTTAAGACAGAGTAGAAATCTGGAACTTATAAATCTTGATAATGTCTCTTAAAGTGTAATTGGAGATAGTGCTCCTCCATTAAGTTCTGTTGTCTGACCATTGTGCAAATAAATAGTGAAATGCAAATGACAGGAAACTGGCTGGGTTCTGAATCCTATTCCTGCTTGGAGTAACGATAAGCCTGTAATAGTCAGTGTGACCTTTGATTTGCGGTTTTGTCAACTTCACACTCATCTCAGAGTTCTCCTTCTGCATTTTATGTTGGAGTTTCTTCCAGGTATCAGATTAAACTTTAAGCCAACCATGTGTATCTGTAGGGACCATGGCCTGAAAGAAACCATCCTGAGAGGGGAAAGTCAAAGCTGTGGGCAAGAAACAAGCATAACATTAAAACCATTTACTCTAAATGCAGCAAATTAGGTTCCCTTCTGTGGCAGATGAAAGTTGAATCCTTAAGGTGGGCTTGCTGGATAGGTTGTACCTCTTGCTGAGCACCATGAACCCTCCATATCCCTAGAAATGCTTAACAGGGCTCTCTGAGAAGGAATGCTCCTGAAGATACATGTATATTACATGAAGGTGGATAAAGAAAATCATCTCTTAGAATTGATTACATAGAGTCCCCAGAGGGGCTTGCTTCAAAATGAGCCATGAGATGAAAACCGCAACCTAGAAGAGCATCTTTGCAGCAGTGCCAACTCCCCAACTTCCTTTGAGTTGCCATCACCCCTCCTTTGTTTCTACTGTTGACACCACTTGTAAAATAATGTCTTCCTCTAAATAAGCAGAAGTTATAATCCTTTAAATGACTAAAGAAGAGCTCTCTAGAAGAACCCTCAGTGGGAGTATTTTCTTCTTGTAAGGGGTGATTCTCTTTACAGAGGTAGATTAGAGGATTTGGGAAGAGGCATATTCAAGATAGGGCTTCCCTGGTGGCTCAGATGGTAAAGAATCAACCTGCAATGCAGGAGACCTGAGTTCTATCCCTGGGTTGGAAAGATTCCCCTGGAGGAGGGCATGGCAAAAGGTTTACTAATAAAGATAAGTTGGGTTTTCATTGACTATAAATTCCCTCATAACTCAGTTGGTAAAGAATCTGCCTGCAATGCAGGAGACCCAGGTTCGATTCCTGGGTTGGGAAGATCCCCCGGAGAAGGAAATGGCAACCCACTCCAGTATTCTTGTCTGGAGAATCCCATGGACAGAGAAGCCTGACAGACTACAGTCCATGGGGTTGCAAGAGTTGGACATGACTTAGCAATTAAACCACCGACCACCACATAGGTTTATTAATAAAGATATATTGGTTAATAATAAAGATAAATTGGGTGTTCATTGTTCATTCAGCCACTTTAACTTTATGTGGAGGTGTGTGGATCTGTGTCCACCACCTGCAGCCACCATTGCAGGTTGGAGCTGGCAGAGACATTGGCTAAACAATATGTAAGGGTACAAACTATAGGTACTTCTCATACTAAGCAAACACAATAAAAGAAAGTGAAGATTACACAAATGATTAATTAGGAAATGATTGTCCTCATTTTCATTTCCTTAAAAGATTTTGAGTAAGAATCCTTTTAAACAGAAAGCACCCTGAATATATTTCAAGTATGGCTGGGTGTATATACATTTACCTTTCTAGCAATTGTATTAAAAGTACATGTTTCTGCAACTTATAGAGGAAGTGTGCTTCCATTTATATATACATTTGGCATTCTTGAGAGATTGTAAAATTAACTTATTGCATATAACATCATTTTTCTTGGTGATTTCTTGTCTTATCAATATTCCTAAGGAAAACTTTCTTTAGTGTACTAGATATGATGGATAAGACTAAAGATGAATTTATTTAAATTAGGCCATTATCAATTATTTATAAAGACTCTGTGATATTCTTATCACTGGAGAGTTTTGAGCATATCTGAAGGGAAATAGTTACACACTCTACAAACTGTGTCTCATTGAGTCCTTACTAGTAACTGATTTTGATGCTTCTGGTTTTGATAGCTTAGCTATGTGAATAAGTGGAAAACTAAGAAAGCCCAAAGAAATGCCACTCTAACATTTCTATTAAAAAAAAATAGTACCAGGGAAAATGAATATAACCTAACTACCCCAAAAGTCTATATTATAACTCTTTTACTTTGATAATTATACTTCGGGCAATTCCCAGGTGATTTAGGAATCAAAGTTCTAACCTTTCATTACTGTTAAGATTATTTTTTCTGTTTACTTTTCACTTTAGTTCTTTAAATGTGCAGCACCTTAAATTTCCTTGCTCAGACTTTTTCACATTTGATTTCTTTCGAATCTTTCACTTTTTCATTGAAGGTTAAATCATCTTTTTGGAAATGCCCCTTTATCTTTAGTTTCTTTTGATCATTTTCCTTACCTGAATTTCTGAACTTCTTAGACTGGTGGCTTTGGGTCTTCTACAGTTGGTTCCAGTAATAAGTTTTCTTTAAGTTATTTCTTAGTTGTTTGATTTTTTTTTTTAAGATTTAGACTGTTTTGTTAGGTGATGTTATGAATGTTATGTAACAAATGTAACAATGTTGTTTGTTATGAATGTTAAACCATTTCATAAAGCAATGGCAAATACACATGGATTTTTTTTAAGTTATATTTTTCCTCAAAAAGTCAACTAAATGTCTTTATGACATTGAACATATTTTTGGAAGTAGTTGATCAGTTCAGTTCAGTTGCTCAGTTGCGTCCGACTCTTTGCAACCCCATGGACTGCACCACGCCAGACTTCCCTGTCCATCACCAACTCCCGGAGCCTGCTCAAACTCATGTCCATCAAGTCAGTGATGCCATCCAACCATCTCATCCTCTGTTGTCCCCTTCTCCTCTGTCCTTCAATCTTTCCCAGCATCAGGGTCTTTTCCAATGAGTCAGTTCTTTGCATCAGGTGGCCAAAGTATTAGAGTTTCAGCTTCAGCATCAGTCCTTCCAATGAATATTCAAGACTGATTTCCTTTAGGATGGACTGGTTTGATCTCCTTGCAGTCCAAGGGACTCTCAAGAGTCTTCTCCAACACCACAGTTCAAAAGCATCAATTCTTCAGCACTCAGCTTTCTTTTTAGTCCAACTGTCACATCCATACATGACTACTGGAAAAACCATAGCTTTGACTAGATGGACCTTTGTTGGCACAGTAATGTCTCTGCTTTAATGCTGTCTAAGTTTGTCACAGCTTTTCTTCCAAGGAGCACTTGTAGAGAGATGATTCTAAATTTAGAAGGCACATAGTATATTTAAGGAAGTAGTTAATTTTTTTCATATTAATTTTCAGAAAGGTAATTGATTCTATTTGCTTAACTCCAGGCATCAAAAGCCTTTAATCAGAGAGAATTGAAGAAAGATTCATTTCTTTTAGATCTTGTGACTCTTTGTGAAGAGAACAATTTCCAAAGTAATGGACAAATTATAGATAATTGGACCTGTTTTTGCCACAATTTATTTAGTAAACAGCAGCTACTCCCAAAAGGCTGGCCTTTGTAATATTTTTGCTTAATAGAAATGGATAAAACATTTTATTTTGAACAACAGACATAAATGTTTCAACCAGGGGAGCAAACAGGAATATGTTAATAATGTTAATTTCAGCATTAACAAACCAAATCAAATAAAAACCTTACAATTGAGGTTGTTTTCTAAATTACAATAGCAATAAAAATCACTACATAAATTTCATCCAAATTGGTGTGGAAAGCTTAAAATATTGGCTTATGGGACCAATTTAGTCATCTTCCTCTTCCTATATACTGATAATTAGGAAGTGAAAAGCTTCCCTATTTTTCTAAATTCCTAAATAATTTCCCAATGTAGCATGTGATAGATTCCAAAGGAAGACAGTTACTATTTCAAATCTGCACACGTTGCAGTTTTGATTTAAACTAGAATATCTGTTAAATTAAAATGTGCCTCATCAGAGCTTAAATCTGCCTTTCTTAAAACATTCTGAGCAAACAGATTACTTGAAAGGTCTTAGCTTGAACACTTCACAAAGTACTGTAAAAAGATTGTTGATGGGTATTGTGTCACAACTAATTATGATAATTAAAGATTTAGAAAACCCTCATACTGATTATTGAAAAATTCAGCATAAGTTTGAGGAAAAAGAATCATGGCCTGCCACAGCCTGTTTTTTCTTTTTTAAAGAACTTTTTTAAAAAAGCTATGGACCACATTATTTATAAATACTATAGAATGGCACTAGTTATAATTCTAGTTTCATAATTCTGTCTTTATACTTCAGTCTAACTCAGATGAAGGTTATTTTAAGTCTAAATGATCTTTTTTACCTTTGTTTATTATTTTATTGTAAGCTTCCCATGGAATTTAAAAATTCATGAGAAGGGCTGTTGATTTCACTAGGTCATGAAATTTCTGATTTGGTGATGGATTTAAGAGAGGAGACTATTCCATTTATTCACTTAAATGCACACAGTGAAAGACTTCATCTGTGTAACCTAATTACTGTATATAAAATATTTTTCTTATGCTTTACTAATCCTATGGATTTGGGAAACCTCCACTGTTTTTCCTGTTTGCTCTGGGTACTACTTTCTTTCTTTCTTTTTCTTTTTTTTTAGTGTCTCTAATTTGTCTTCAAAATGTAAAGATAGGAAATAAAATGCTATTAACTTGCTATCAGCATAAATTAAATAAATCAGAAAGACAAATGTATTTGTCATTTATATGTGGAATCTAAAGCTGAACTCGTGGAAACAGAAACTAGAATGGTGATTGCCAGGGACTGAAGGGTGGGAAGAATTGGGAGATATTGGTCAGAGAGTATACACTTCTTCCAGTGATAAGATGAATAAGTTCTAGGAATCTAATGTACAGCATGGTGATTATAGTTAATAAAACTATTTTTATTTATGTGAAAGTTGCTAAGACAGTAGATCTTAAGTGTTCTCACTAAAAAATGAAATATGTGAGGTGATAGAGGTGTTAACTAACCCTATTTAGTTATCAATTCAAAACATATACATGTATCAAATCATCTCATTGTACACCTTTAACACACACAATGTTGTATGTCAATTATGTCTCAATAAGATGGAGAAAAATATTACTAGTTTTATCATGTAGCTTAGTGATTCTCATTGAGGCCAATTTTGCCCTTCTGTTTCCAGGACATTTGGCAATATCTGGAGACATTTTTGGTACACTGGGATGGGAACAGTGCTCTTGGCATATAGTGTAGAATCCAGAGATCCTGCTAAACATCCTATAATGCACAAATCAGGCCCCCACAAAAAAGAACTATCTGGCCTCAAATGTCAATTGTGTGGAGGCTGAGAAATCTGGGTATAATTGAATCCAGGAAACTTGAAATGTAGTCTCAATTTTGCTACTAACCACCAAGTCATTTAACACTTTTCTGGGCCTCAGTCTCCTCATTGCCAAGTGATAAATTGAGTTACATGATCTTTAATGAATTTTTCGGCAACAAAAGCTTAGAAACCTATGAAACCTCATGATTGTCTCTTTGTTATCAGAAAGAAGGGTTCCTTGGTGACTCCAATTTTTTCTTTGTTTGGATAGCCTTCCAGATGATGTATTTACTTTGTTTTTCAAGTAATTTTTATTTTTTTGTCAAACTAATTTGTAGAGAGTTATCTATATATCTAGGTATCTTTAAAGCCTTTTAAAATCTGTTTTACACAAATCAGTTTAAATATAAATCTTATTTTATTATTTTGAATATCTGATTTTTAAGGTGGTTTAAAAATCTTCCATATCATCCTTATGCCATTAAACAACCAGCACACTTTAAGCGTATTGTTTACTTTGAAAATTCTGCGTGTGTTCGGGCTATGTGTATTCAGTTCTCCCACACCACCCTGTAAGAAGCTAGTCAAATGGATAATTAGATTATCATGGTACATGATAATCTTCACACACTCATTTTAGACATATATAGATTAGTGAACACCACACATTACATGCCATTTCTCCAGAGAAACTGGTTGTGTCATTCCTGCAGAAATCTCACTTAAAAAAACACATATGGGGATGTTTTCTCAGGCAGTTCAAGCAATAAAGTGGTCCTTAATTTGTACTGAAAAGTAATTATTCCTTTAAGAGCAGCTGTTCTGGTTCTTCCTGTCTATCTTGGTACTGTATGCCAATTGTTGTTTTATGCACTAAACTAGTAGCTAGATTTTATATTGTGCCTTACAGCCACATCACACCCATTTTACAGGGGAAGAAACAGAGGTATGTGAATTGCCCCAAATTACATAGCTGAAAAGTAGTTTGCTCAGTGTGGAAAGTTCTTCAAAATGTCATTTTATCGATTTGATATTTGTATACCTGAAACTAATATAATAGTGTATGTTAATTATAACTCATTTTTTAAAAAAATCATTTCATCAAAATATTGGAAAAATCTGGCATCTTGTGAGCAGGGATCAGCAAACTTTCTGCCGTGTCCCAGATACTAAATGTTTTAGGCTTTGTGGGTCATATGGTCTCTGTCACAGCTCTCAAATTTGCTGTTGTATCACAAAGGCAGCTATAGATAGTACATAAATGAATGAGTATGGCTGTGTTCCAGTACAACTTTAGAAAAAATTATAGCAGCCTGAAATTTGCATGTAGGCCATAGGTTGTCCATCCCTACTTTTGAACATTCCTTAAGGTTCCATGACCCTGCTTGATACATACATTGCCCTCCTTTTTGCCCTTTGGGAGCATAGCTAAGTTAAAAATTGCATTAGATACTTTAGTAAGAGCACACTTAAAACTCTGGGCTTCTCAGATTACCAGAAGTTAACCTCCTGAATTCTTCTACCACAGCCTAGGCACTGATCTGATTTGCTCTATTCTAGCCCCACCTTTGGCCCTTTCACAAAAGCTGACACACAGACTTTCCAGAAAGCTATTTGATGTGGAATGCAGAACAGTTGGCTTATAGTGGCCTATGACTATCTGTTCACTGCCCTGGTAACTTTTTCCCAGGTGAGTAGGTGCCCTGCCCTTCTTTCACAGAGCTTTTTGCTAATCATGGCATAGAAATTGTGGATATCCTTTGCTTTTGGAATAGACGTGTTCCAGCAAGGCTGGCTAGAAAAGGGAAAAAAGAATTTTCCAACTATCACTTTGTAATTGGACATGGATTCTCTTGGATGAAAATCATCTTAGCAGACCAAATACACTTTTGGTGAAAGACAGCCTGTTGCAGGAAGAGAATACTTGGGTAAGATTTTGAAGTCTTAGCTGCCATTACTACCAACTTAACCACAGTGTTTATGGCTTTGGGCAAGTTACTTCCCCTCTGTGAGCCTTGGGTTTTTCATCTTTGAGATGGGGCTAATGGTTACAATTATTCCTCAGGGTTCTTCTGGAAACCAAAGGAGATAATGGATATGAAAGTGGCCCAGCACTGCCACATGTAAAAATGATGGAATAATTGAGATGTGTGGACCATTAGTCCAAAAAGTGCTGAAAATCTACTGCTTAAATAGCATTTCTTATTGCTTTTTTGCAACACTTTGTAGCAATTAGTTTCTATTCTAATTAGAAAAGTAATCCTTGGCTCTTTGATGAGTTTACCTATAATAAGGGTACAAGTTTACCCTTAAAATATTAGTTCAAATTTTTTTAGTAATGCAGCATTACTTGGGTCTGACTGGAGCCACAGTCCTCATAGCTGCCCTTCTTAGCCATTCTGTCCTTCACTTTCCACTTTTTCCCACTTTCTTTTCTACCCAAGGCAAAGTTTAAGGCAAAGAATATCCTGCTGTGATCTTAACACAAGCATGATGATAACTTCAGTTCAGTTCAGTTCAGTTCAGTCGCTCAGTCGTGTCTGACGCTTTGTGACCCCATGAATCGCAGCATGCCAGGCCTTCCTGTCCATCACAAACTCCCGGAGTTTACTCAAACTCATGCCCATCAAGTTGGTGATGCCATCCAGCCATCTCATCCTCTGTTGTCCCCTTCTCCTCCTGCCCCCAATCCCTCCCAGCATCAGGGTCTTTTCCAATGAGTCAACTCTTTGCATGAGGTGGCCAAAGTATTGGAGTTTCAGCTTCAGCATCAGTCCTTCCAATGAACACCCAGAAGTGATCTCCTTTAGGATGGACTGGTTGGATCTCCTTGCAGTCCAAGTGACTCTCAAGAGTCTTCTCCAACATCATAGTTCAAAAGCATCAATTTTTCGGCGCTCAGCTTTCTTCACAGTCCAACTCTCACATCCATACATGACCACTGGAAAAACCATAGCCTTGACCAGACGGACCTTTGTTGGCAAAGTAATGTCTCTGCTTTTTAATATGCTATCTAGGTTGGTCATAACTTTCCTTCCAAGGAGTAAGAGATGATAACTTACCCACAAGCAATTTCCTGAGTGCCTAATTGTGTGAAGAACAGAGTAGAATTCTTTGTCTCTGAGAACTCAGTCTAGATCTATGCTGTCCATTATGTAGTCACAAGCAACGCACAACTATGGATCACATGAAAAGTCACTAGTTCTAGTAGAAATGAAAGGAACGGTGTGAGAGGTGAAGAGAATTATCTAGTGGAAGGTACTCAAGTAGATGAGGAATAGGTGTTTATTAAAAATGAGGGCTATAAATCACTAAGGAGGTAAGTAGTATGTGTAACATTACTTGCTCCTATATTCTTTGCTTTTCACCTATTTGTGGCATTGATGGATGTAATCTTATGTCTATGTTATATAGGTAAAGTTGCTATGTAGATACCATATTTTTTCATTTTCACTTTTCACACTGAATACCTACATATCCTTAAGAGTACAGGACAATGGGGGACCATATGCTTCTTTTGCTACATGGAAAATACAAGAGGTTCAGTGGATAGATTCATGTCACAGTGAGTTCGCCACTGAAATTAGACCCTGAGAATGGGTTTGATTTAAGTGGCTAGTTAGGAAGCTGGATTTATTTCACTTAATTCGCGAAGCTCATTTGGGCAATTTCTATGTCACCCATAATGTGTTTGAATGAAAGAGCCTGTATTTGTCTTCCAGTTACTACAGTGTAAGAGCCTTGAGGAGGGAGACAGATTTTTGTTCATCTCTGTCTCTCTCCTCCTGTGCATAGCACCAAACAGGTGCTCAATTAATACTTACTTACACTATGAATAATAGGAGTCCATGAAGTTTATTGTTTGACAAAGGGACATAATTGTAAAGGCATTTTTTACTACTTAGAGCTATATGTCAATTTTCATTTTAGAGATTCACAGTATTGATTATTTCAAAAATAAGTTTGAAACTAAATGACAAGTCTGAAAGATGAAGTGATTTTACTTATTTTATTTTTCTCAAACATGATTTTTGCATGTCATTGTGCAGAGAAATTGTTAAATTATGGTATACTTGTAATATGGAATATTATACAGCCATTAAATCAGGAAGATATGCATATACTGACACACTGCATTGTTGAGTATATTACCATATGTAAAATAGTGCATGAAGCAGGGCACCCAAAGTTGGTGCTCTGGGACAACCCAGAGGGATGGGGTGAGGAGGGAGGTGGGAGGGTGTTTCAGGATGGTGGGACACATGTATACCCATGGCTGATTCATGTCAATGTATGGCAAAAACCACCACAATATTGTAAAGTAATTAGCCTCCAATTAGAATAAATAATTTTTTTAAAAAGAATATTTCAAATCAATTTGTTAAGTATCATTTGAATTTGTAAAAAGAAAATCACTACATTTGAATGTACATATGTACATATGTTTATATGTATATAAGCAAAGCTTTGGTAGAATATATCTCAAGTTTTTCTTAAAGTGGATCCTCCTGAGGAATGAGATGGAAGAGAGCTGGGTCTCAGTGTTTATATTATACACCCTGTATTGTTTGAATTTTAGAACAATGATTATGAACTACTCATGTAATTTGAAAAATTGTTTTAAAATTCTGGTACTAAAATTAGAGCAGGTCAATGCAAGTTTTAAACAAGGCAAAAGTAATTAGGAGGGAACAAATAGATCTCTGATTGAATTAGGTATTTGGGGTACATATTTGTCTATTAGTTCAGTGATGATCACTTACAAAAGAAGATTCTTCAACAAATTCTGCTTAGTTCTTTAAGATAATTTTTCTAATGACACTGCTTGTGGGTAAAATGATGTATTATGTATTTTTAGTTATTTAAGTTTGAAGTAGAAATTGTGTGTACTTTTAAAGTAAATCAAATGTATATTTCAGGCAGATAATCATGAAAATACATGGAATAATAAGAGATTATACAGCAGCTCACAGTCTGTACCTTTTTCTTGTTAATTATTCATCACTTAAGGAAGAAAAGCACATTTTGGGCACCTTTACTTCCCAGTACAATTGTAAGTTTTTTGATAGTAAAAGCTATGCCTCTTGTAAAAAATTATTTATATTTTAGAATTAAGAATTCAGGATATAGAATTTAAATCTTAGTATTTCAGAGTTGAAAGAAATCTTGAACACCATCTACTCAGTCCAACCTATATGACACTTGAAATCTCCTTGTGGTAGGAAATAATAAATACAGAGTAGGCATTCAACAATGTAGTTATTTAATTATTCAGAGAAGAGATTTTTTGAGTCTTACTGTATAGTAGGTGCTTTTAAATTATTTATAATAAAAATTTAGATTATTGTTTTGCTCTTTATAGACCTGCAAAAAATTGTTTTTAAAAAGTTTCTTTTTCAGATTCAAATGTTTACACTATGGACTCCTTCATTTTGTTAGCTCTTCATCAGCAAATGTAGTTTCTTGAAAGGTACACCTTTAATCCACAAGAATAGTATAGAGTGGTGAATGAGAAGTAGAACCATATACAGATTCAAACAAATGGGCACTTGTAGGTAACTCAGTCCAACCCCTTCATTTTATTGATGGGTGAGCCCACAGAGTGGCAGAGACTTGCTCAAAGTCACACAGTATGTCAGAAGAGGACTTAATTTGGTCTGTTGCCTTCTGTTTTAGTGAGCTTCTTGTGCTGATAGTCATACCAGTTTCAAGTCCCCTTTTGCATCATGACTTGACCATAGTAATTTGTCCTGAAAAATATGGCAATAAGTTATGTATGGGTAGATTGTGTCAATATGTATCATTCCCATGATTATATTATATGACATGACTGACTTTAAGAAGGGTATAATCATACAAACTTTTACAATGCAGAGACTTTTATTTACCTAATAATAGAATAGAAAGAGATTTGAATCTTATAAGTGATTTTATGCTATTCTTTCAAATCATCCCACCCTTGCCTTCTCCCAGAATCCAAAAGACTGTTCTATACATCTGTGTCTTTTGCTGTTGAAACATGTATATTATCATATGTGAAACAGACCACCAGTCCAGGTTCGTTGCATCAGACAGGGTGCTCAGGGCTGGTGTACTAGGATGATCCAGAGGGATGGGATGGGGAGGGAGGTGGGAGGGGGGCTCAGGATGGGGAACACATGCACACCCATGGCTGATTCATGTCAGTGTATGGCAAAACCACTACAATATTGTAAAGTAAGTAGCCTCCAATTAAAATAAATAATTTTTTTAAAAAGTGATTTTATGGGCCAATACTGGCTTGAAGATAGAAAGAGCCACATGGAGAGTAAAGTGGCTTTTAGGAATGATCCCCAGTTGACAGCCAGCAAGAAAATGGGGACCTTCAATCTAGAACTACAGAGAAATGAATTCTGTCAACAACCAATGAAGTTGCAAGTAGATTCTTACCCCAGAACCTCATATAAGAGACCAGTCTGGTTCACCTTGATTTTGGCCTTGTCAGACCTTGAGTAGAGAACCCATCTGCTCCCACCAGGACTTCTGACATACAGAACTTTGAGATAATAAATGTCTGTTATTCTAATCTTCTAAGTTTGTGATAGTTTGTTATGCAGCAATATAAAAATTGAAACATATACCATGTTGTCTAAGGTAAGCCATTTATCAAATTTATTTGCCTCAGTTTCCTTTTGCCTGTCATATTGGAAGTAATCTATACTGCTTTGAAATTGTAATTGTGAAGTGTGACTCCCACAGTAATGAGACATATTATTTATTTTAGTGGTATTACTAAGAACAATTTCATTCTCCCAGGCCTGTAAAAATGCTTTTCACAGATGAAAAAAAAGTAAAGGAATATAATTGAACCCTAGGTAGAATTTCCCACAATATAACCTTAGGATAACCAGGTTATATACCGGCAGTTCTACTGTAGCAGAGAAAATATGGAACCTGTAAAACTGTTCATTCATATCACATACTTATTGAGAACTCAGGCTGTACCTTTCACTGTAGTAAGCTCTGCAGATGATATAAAAGGGGAAAGAATAAGACATGATCTTGGCTTTCAAGTAACACATAAGATAGTAGAAGAGAGAAGATATGGGGTCATGCTAACTATACTCCAAGTTAGGCATTGCTTGATGCTTTGAGATGAACAAACAAAGTTTGTTGAGAGTTCAGAGAGGGTTGCTTATGAACTAACTGGGTCTTGAAGAATAGTGAGGGTTTGAATAGCAAGGGACAGAGAAGGAAAAGCATTCCAGCTAGAGGGGAGAGCATAAGCAAAGATATTGATAACCTAGAAGGACACATGAGGGAATAACACATAGTTCAGTATAACTGAAGTGTAAGAAGCATAAGTATAATAGGAAATGAGTTTGGAAGAATAGGTTTGGGCCAGATCATAGAAGATTGTGATTTCTGTGTTAAGGAATCTGGACATTATCGTATGTTTTTTGAACAAAAGAGTGAACTGATGAGATTTATAATTTAGAAACAAAATTCTGTCAGCCATGGGGATAATGGTTGCTGGTGAAATTTAAAAGGCAATTAGGCTGACTAGAGAAAGGCAATTTAGGAAAGAAAGAAAGGAAAGATGATAAAATCATGACTTAGGAGAGTGGTTTTAGGAGAGAGGAGTCATTGAGGAAAAATGGACATAGCACGGCAAGGAGGCAATGATCAAGAGGTTTGTAAAGTGCTGAGATAGGTAGAAGGCACACAGCTAGGAAATACTAGTCAGGATGATGGTGGAGAACAGAAAGAGTCAAAGAAAAGAACACTTTTATATGCAATGTGACAGGAGCAGCACTTGCATCCAATATCCAGCTGCTCTTTGTTTTTTCTTTTTTTTTTAATTGGAGGATAATTACAATAAAATTTGTACAATAATTTGTGATTTTTTGCCATACATCAATATGATGTATGGATATACATGTGTCCCCCCATTCTGAATTCCTCTCCCACCTCCCTCTGCACCCTATCCCTCTAGGTTGTCACAGAGCACCAACTTTGGTTGCCCTGCTTCATGCATCGAACTGACACTGGTCATCTACTTTACATATGGTATTGTACATATTTCAATGCTGTTCTCTGAAATCATTCCACCCTCGCCTTCTCCAACTGAGTTCAAAAGTCTGTTCTTTATGTCTGTGTCTGCTTTACTGCCCCGCTTGTAGGATTGTCTGTACCATCTTTCTAAATTCCATATATATGTGTTAATATATGGTATTTGTCTTCCTGTTTCTGACTTACTTCACTCTGTATAATAGGCTCTAGGTTCATCTACCTCATTAGAACGGACTCAAATGCATTCCCTTTTATAGCTGAGTAGTATTCCATTGTGTATATGTACCACAACTTCCTTATCCGTTCATCTGCCAATGGGCATCTAGGTTGCTTCCATGTCCTAGCTATTGCAAATAGTGCTGCAATGAACATTGGGGTACATGTGTATTTTTCAATTCTTGTTTCCTCAGTGTTGATTGAAAGCTAGGAGTTGGGGTGCCGTATAAGTGTGTTTCAGGTCAGTTCAGTCACTCAGCCGTGTATGACTCTTTGCAACCCCATGAACCACAGCACACCAGGCCTCCCTGTCCATCAGCAACTCCCGGAGTTTACCCAAACTCACGTCCATTGAGTTGGTGATGCCATCCAACCATCTCATCCTCTGTTGTCCTGTTCTCCTCCTGCCTTCAATCTTTCTCAGCATCAGGGTCTTTTCAGATGAGTCAGTTCTTCACATCAGGTGGCCTAAGTATTGGAGTTTCAGCTTCAGCATCAGTCCTTCCAATGAATATTCAGGACTGATTTCCTCTAGGATGGACTGGTTGGATCTCCTTGCAGTCCAAGGGGCTCTCAAGACTCTCAAGATTCTTCTCCGACACCACAGTTCAAAAGCATCAATTCTTCTGCGCTCAGCTTTCTTTCTAGTCCAACTCTCACATCCATACATGACCAGTGGAAAAACCATAGCCTTGGCTAGATGTCTGGACTTTTGTTGACAAAGTAATGTCTCTGCTTTTAAATATGCTGTCTAGGTTGGTCATAACTTTCCTTCCAAGGAGTAAGCGTCTTTTAATTTCATGGCTGCAGTCACCATCTGCAGTGATTTTGGAGCCCCCCCAAAATAAAGTCAGCCACTGTTTCCACTGTTTCCCCATCTATTTGCCATGAAGTGATGAGACCAGATGCCATGATCTTAGTTTTATGAATATTGAGTTTTAAGCCAACTTTTTCACTCTCTTCCTTCACTGTCATCAAGAGGCTCTTTAGTTCTTCTTCACTTTCTGTTATAAGGGTGGTGTCATCTGCATATCTAAAGTTATTGATATTTCTCCTGGAAACCTTGATTCCAGCTTGTGCTTCATCCAGCCCAGCGTTTCTCATGATGTACTCTGCATATAAGTTAAATAAGCATGGTGACAATATACAGCCTTGACGTACTCCTTTTCGTATTTGGAACCAGTCTGTTGTTCCATGTCCAGTTCTAACTGTTGCTTCCTGACCTGCATACATGTTTCTCAAGAGGCAGGTCAGGTGGTCTGGTATTTCCATCCCTTTCAGAATTTTCCACAGTTTATTGTGATCCACACAGTCAAAAGCTTTGGCATAGTCAGTAAAGTAGAAATAGATGTTTCTTTGGAACTCTCTTGCTTTTTCGATGATCCAGCAGATGGTGGCAATTTGATCTCTGGTTCCTCTGCCTTTTTTATGTGTATGCATATGCACTGCTTCTGGGAGTGAAAGTGGGCAGCAGATGAGGCAAGGCCACTGCAGTGAAATCTGAGTCATCAGCACTTATCTGCTCTATGGAGAGGCCTTAAAAATTTGGATCAGTTCACTGGGCTTCACCCCATTATAAACAGTCATATAGGATGACTCAGTTTCAAAATGCCTGAAGGTTATTTTTGGAATCCACATTTATTTGTTTTGAGTCTGTTCTAAAGATTTGCTAATTCTCTGCTTGACACATGGCATGTATAGCCTGATCCGTTGGGAAATAGGTAGCACTTATAGGATAAGGCCTTGGGAGACTTCCCAGATAAAATAGTCTATTGAAGGATTTGTAACATATGATCCCAGTACTGCCTATATGGTCTCCTGTGTGCCTGTGGCAAATGCAGATTCTTGGGCTCACCTTCAGTCTTAATGAGGCTCAGAAATCAACATTTGTAACATACACATGTCTGTTTTCAGTAAACATAAAAATTATTTGTTTTATTTATTCTGTTTTGTTGTTTGAAATCTCCAAATAAATTAGTCATTGTGCCAGAATAATCAAAGCAATTACGATACCAAATATGTTTTTCTGAATGACACCTTCTCCCAGAGATTTTGATATATCTCCCTGCATCTGTCCTGTTTGATAATTAAAGTCTAGACCATTTACTTAAAGAATGAGAGTAGGATCCCCTACTGCTGTTAAAAATTCTTTCTTGATTCTCAACAAATTATGTGTGACTAACAGTAGATCGAATTAACCTTAATGTTAGCATATTCAACCACTGCCTGAAAAAATTTGGTCCTGACTTTAAAAGAAACTAAAAAAAGAAAAAAAATTCTTCTTTACATTTTTCTTTTCTTCTGTGAAATTTTTATACTTGTTCAGTTGCTGAGTCGTGTCCAACTCTTTATGATCCCATGGACTGCAGCATCCCTGTCCTTCACTATCTCAGAGTTTGCTCAAACTCATGTCTACTGAATTTGTGATGCCATCCAACAATCTCATCTTCTATCATTGCTTTCTCCTCCTGCCCTCAATCTTTCCTGGCATCATGGTCTTTTCCAGTGAGTTAGCTCTCCACATCAGGTAGCCAAAGTATTCAAAGAGATCAATTTTTATACTACTCGTTGAATAATTGTCACTGCGAGTCACCATTGTCTGCTTTCAGAGAAAGAGGCTTGACCTGGTGATGGTAACCATACCATGTTCTCTGAACATTCTTTGCAAGGTTGATTGTCATGGCCTCTTTAGAATGGTCTCCTTCACTTTAGTTCCTCAGGGACCAGTGTGGATAAGGGAATTTTATGGGTTGGAACTGGTTAAGTAAAATCCTGAAATAATTAGGATAGGAGCTGTTTCTTTCGGATTGAGTTAGGTAAGAATCTCAGTGCACTGGGAAGCACCAAGGCCTCAGCCTCAGGCATTCCCAAAGGATTCTTCTGGTGACCTGTATTATACGGGACACTGTTGGAATTGCCTGTTAATTTTAAGGGAAGATGTATGCTGAGTTTTGGTATGACTCACCCTGTTTGCTTGGATGGTTTCACTTTCACCGTGGACAGATAGACTCTCCATAGGGCCAATTTGTTGTACATTTGTGTTCATTCCACCTTGGAGCCTTCTTTATAAGAAAGCATTTGTGGAGTGATTTGATGCTTTGTTTTACAACCACTCCGCAGGCTGAAAAACGGTAACCTGGCCTCTTTATTTGTCTAAGAAAATCACTTTTTCTCCTTCTTGTCTTCATTGGCTGCCAAGTGGCAGAAGAATAACTCAAGAAAGCCTTACGATTTTCTTCCATCTGTCTGTCTTGAGACCATTCAGGAATTGTGCAGGAACTCCAAATCTAAAGTTTATCGGTTTGTATTTGCCCCAACTGGACATGTGATTTTCTGTTTTGTTTTTTTTTTCAGATAGCATAACTGACAGATAATTGGTACTCCTTCACTGAGGTGAATTAATCCAATGAGCTTGCTTGCCATGTAACAGGCACCTGTGCTAGGCATTCTCTTAAGGGAGATGAGACAAATTTCTGTCCTCTCCGTTTTTTCAGTCTGACAGCGTACACAAACATAATAAACAAATGGCTCCTTTTTAAAAATGTCATAGTGTATGTGGATATAACATACTGAAAATGTGATTAATTCTTAGGGAAAGAGTGATAATGGTATGTTTTCAGAGGGGGTCAAGTTGAGGGAAGAAGGGTACTCTAGACAGAAACTAGCAGAGAATCATGCTAGTACATTGAGTTTGAGGGAATGGCAAATAGTTCAGTGTTTCATAAGCAGAGTGCTGGTAGTTATTAAGTTATAAGGGGCTTTGGATGTCATCATGAAGGTTTTTAATTTGTCATGTGGACACAGTCTCAGAAGGACTTAAAATAATTTGTTACTTAATGCAAAAAATAATATTGAACAATTCTTATGTACAAGACACTGCATGAAGTGAATATTGCCTTCTCAGACATTAGTTTTCTCCACTGAAGTTGGGTTGTTTTTCGTTTGCATGTCTTTAGAAAGATTTTAAGTAGAAATGTGACCCTGAGAATTTACACTTTAGAAAGATAACAGTGGTGAAACTAGAGGTAGTGAGGTCATTCAGGAAGCTACTGCCTACACTAGCCTGTATATGGGCAGAAAAAGATGGGCAGTATGTATTTTTGGGTGGTTCTAGAGATTTCAAATACATAAAATTTGAATAAAACAGTTCAGGCATATAGTTAACACATATGAATACAAAGAAACTACATGGTGTTTTTGAAAAAACTTGAAACTTGGAATTGGAATATTAGAGTTGAAGCCCTGACACTATTGCATAACTCCTTGTGAATCCCTAGGAATCTTGCTCTTCTTCTTTGAAGTCTCCTTAACTATAAAATGAGAGTTTGAAATTTGCTAGCTACTTCCTAGGGTTATGGGGAACAACTGAGATAATACACGTGAAAGAGTGTACTTTACAAATATTGGTTATTGAGGTAACTGTTACTAAATATACTGGATACTGTGCCTAGCTCACAGAACTGTTAGGAGCATCAAATGGAATAATGGATTTGAAAGCACTTGGTTAACTTTAAGTGTGATTCAAATGTTAAGAATCGATGAGAATAATAAAAGAAAGCAACACATTCTACATCCAGATGTTCTGTCTCCACTGTGACTCATGTAATCATTCAGAACTGTGCAGATGAATCTCCACTTAATGTTCACAGGTTGGATCTCACGTGTAACAGAATCAAATGGGATCAAAAGATTCTATGCATTAGCTTATCTCCTGTCAAAGTTTGGTTCTGAGATTAACAGAGCACCTATTCTACATGGGCTGTCACAGACATTGTGCTCACATTCAGTTACCTTACCCATGTGCATGCTAAATTTGGGTACAGGCCCTCATGTCCAGAAATTTCAAGTTTCCTTATATTCAAATTGATCAGATACAAATCATCAAGTTTTGTGCATAGCAAGGCCACAGGTTTTTCAACAGATAGCAATCACCATTGAAACCAGGCATAATCTGGAAATCCAGTTTCATATTGCTTGTGATCAGTGGAAATACCTTACCAAGCAAACCACACCATGGTGTGCTGTTTCCAGTGGAATTAACAGTCACATGGAAATTCTGCCTTTATCTATGAGATTGCAGATAGAGGGGGAAAACCAGAGCAGCTTCCACCTTTACTTTTAAAATTCTTAGATAAAGACACTTTCAAACTCTTCTATCCCACTGTTCATTTGACCAAGTCAATTACCTGCAGTAATTCTCTCTCCATTCTCTTTTATTTTAATTTCATTGGAACTTAAGTTACTCTGGCTTTTGGTTCTCCTTATTGTTCAGTTGCTAAGTCATGTCCAACTCTTTGTGACCCCATTGACTGCAGCACACCAGGCTTCCCTGTCCTTTATATCTCCCTGAGTTTGCTCAAACTCACATTCACTGAGTCGATGGTGCCATCCAACCGCCTCATCCTCTCTGCACTCTTCTCCTCTTGCCCTCAATCTTTCCCAGCAACAGGGTCTTTTCCAATGAGCCAGTTCTTTGCATCAGGTGGCCAAAGTATTGGAGCATCAGCTTCAGCATTAGTCCTTCTAATGAACATTCAAGGTTGATTTCCTTCAGGATTGACTGGTTTGATATCCTTGCTGTCCAAGGGACTCTCAAGAGTCTTCTCCAGTACCACAGTTCAAAAGACTCAATTCTTTGGCACTCAGCCTTCCTTATGGTCCAACTCTCACATCTGTACATGACTACTGGGAAAATCATAGCTTTGTCTGTATGGACCTTTGTTGACAAAGTGATGTCTCTGCTTTTTTTTTTTTTTTTTTTGCCAACTGAATTAGCCTCTTTTATTTACTTATTTTTTAAATATTTATTTTTATTGGAGAATAATTGCTTTATCATGTTGTGTTACTTTCTGCTGTACAACAAAGTGAATCAGCCGTTATGTGTACATATATTCTCTCCCTCTTGAACCTCATTTCCATCCACCCACCCCCATTCCACAGATGGCTAACAAACACATGAAAAGATGCTCAACATCGCTCATTATCAGAGAAATGCAAATCAAAACCACAATGAGGTACCATTACACGCCAGTCAGGATGGCTGCTATCCAAAAGTCTACAAGCAATAAATGCTGGAGAGGGTGTGGAGAAAAGGGAACCCTCTTACACTGTTGGTGGGAATGCAAACTAGTACAGCTGCTACGGAGAACATTGTGGAGATTTCTTAAAAAACTGGAATTAGAACTGCCATATGGCCCAGCAATCCCACTTCTGGGCATACACACTGAGGAAACCAGATCTGAAAGAGACACGTGCACCCCAATGTTCATCGCAGCACTGTTTATAATAGCCAGGACATGGAAGCAACCTAGATGCCCATCAGCAGACAAATGGATAAGGAAACTGTGGTACATGTCTCTGCTTTTTAATACACTGTCTAGGTTTGTCATAGTTTTTCTTCCAAGGAGCAAGCGCCTTTTAATTTCATAGCTGCAGTCACCATCTGCAGTGATTTTGGAGCCCAAGAAAAGAAAGTCTGTCACTGTTTCCAATGTTTCCCCATCTATGTGCCTTGAAATGATGGGACTGGATACCATGATGTTTGTTTTTTGAATATTGAGTTTTAAGCCAACTTTTTCACTCTACAGTTTGACCTTCATCAGGAGACTCTTTATTTCCCCTTCACTTTCTTCCGTTAGAGTGGTATCATCTGTGTACTTGAGATTGTTGATATTTCTCCTGGCAGTCTTGAAACCAGCTTGTGATTCATCCAGTCCAGCATCCCGCATGATATACTCTGCATGGAAGTTAAATAAGCAGGGTGACAATAGGCAGTCTTAATTGTGCTCCTTTCCCAATTTGGAACCAGTCCATTGTTTCACGTTTGGTTCTAACTGTTGTTTCTTGACCTGCATACAGGTTTCTCAGGAGACAGGTAAGTAAGGTAATCTGATATTCCCATCTCCTGAAGAATTTTCCACAGTTTGTTGTGATTCACACAGTCAAAGGCTTTAGCATAGTTAATGAAGCAGAAGTAGATGTTTTTCTGGAATTCCCTTGCTTTTTCTATGATCCAGTGGATGTTGGTCATTTGAGCTCCAATTCCTCTGTTTTTTCTAAATCCAGCTGGTACATCTGGAATTTCTTGATTCACATACCATTGAAGTCTAGCTTGAAGGATTTTGAGCATTACCTTGCTAGCATGTGAAATGAGGGCAATTTTATGGTAGTTTGAACATTCCCTGGTGTTGCCCTTTGAGTTTTCTATATTTGCCAACATACTGAATGCAGTGTTTAACAGCATCATCTTTATGATTTTAAATAGTTCAGCTGGAATTCTATCACCTCCACTAGCTTTGTTTGTAGTAGTGTTCCTAAGGTCCACTTGACTTCACACTCCCATTTGACTTTCATTGATCATGTCATCATGTCATATTTTCAAACTGTTACTTTTGAGGACAAGACATTGCGAAGAGCATGACTGTTTGTCTCTTTACTCTTGGCAAAGAAAATTAGATCATTTAAAGAGATACTCTATCTCTTTAAATAGAGATATTTAAAGAGATATCTGAATTGGTTGGCTGAATTGATGAGACAGTATTAGTGAATCTAATGCATATTCAAGGATTTTGAACCATAAGAGTTGAAATTCCAGGCTGTAGTGTAATTTTTAAAAAAGGTTTAAAATGGAAAAATAATCAAAGAAAACTAAAAACAGGTAAAAGTTGTCACTAGTTACCTAATCACCCTATTAAAATTATCTTTCATGTTTATACAAACATTTAACCTTTATAATTTTGTGTATTTATCAATGTAACCTATGTTTCTATATCTGGTTTATATAAAACATATTTTTGTCATGGTTTAATTCTTTTTTTTTAAATTTTTTAATTTTTTTTCATTTATTTTTATTAGTTGGAGGCTGATTACTTTACAATATTGTAGTGGTTTTTGTCATACATTGACATGAATCAATTTAATTCTTTTGTATTTTGTCTTTTAAAATTTCAGTTCCACAATCTCATTAGCCAAAAATCAAGGGCTCAATAGTGTCTTAGATACTGTTTTGGACTGTGCAGATATATAACATTTCAATCAACAGAGAAAGTTCTATAGGGGAATATGTGTTGCCAATGTTTAGTCACTAAGTCATGTCCAACTCTTTTGTGACCCCATGGACTGTAACCTGCCAGGATCCTCTCTCCATGGGACTTCCCAGGCAAGAATACTGGAGTGGGTTACCATTCCCTTCTCCAGAGGATCTTCCCAACCCAGGGATCAAACCTGTGTCTCCTGCATTGGCAGGTGGATACTTTACCACTGAGTGACCAGGGAAGACCATAGGGAAGTATGAAAAGTGAAGTCGCTCAGCTGTGTCTGATTCTTTGCTACCCTATGGACTGTAGCCCACCAGGCTCTTCCATCCATGGGATTTTCCAGGCAAGAATACTGGAGTGGTTTGCCATTTCCTACTCCAGGGGGTCTTCCCAACCCAAGGATTGAACCCAGGTCTCCCACACTGCAGGCAGACTATTTACCAGCTGAACCACCAGGGAAGTACAGCCATAGAGTAAATGTGCTGTAATATGCTAAACCATTTTTCTATTATTGAATATCTACCCGCCAGAGATGCTTGGAGGGCTCAAACAAACCTTGTGCACACCAGGACCCAGAGACCCCACAGAGAATGAGCCAGAACTGTGTCTGAGTGTCTCCTGCAGAGGTACGGGCCAGCAGTGGATTCATGCAGGGGCAGGGGCTCTGGGTGCTGTAGACTTGGGTATGGCATAAGCCATTAATCCCACCATAGAGCCACCAGAACTTACATAGGACTGATGAAACAGACTCTTGGAGGGCACAAACAAAAGCTTGTGTGCACCAGGACCCAAAAGAAAGGAGCAGTGACACCACAAGAGACTGACCCAAACTTGCCTGTGAGTGTCCAGGAGTCTCTGGCGGAGGCGTAGGTCAGCGGAGGCCTGCTGCAGGTTGGGGGCCCTGAGTGCAGCAGTGCCTGCATGGGACCTTTTGAAGGAGGTTGACATTATCTTCATTACCTCCACCATAGTTTGGCCTCAGGTCAAACAACAGGGAGGGAACACAGCCAGGCCCATCAACAGAAAATTGGATTAAAGATTTACTGAGCATGGTCCTGCCCATCACAACAAGAACCAATTCCCCTATCAGTCAGTCTCTCCCATCAGGAAGCTTCCATAATCCTCTTAACTTTCTCCATCAGAGGGCAGAAAGAATGAAAACCACAGTCACAGAAAACTAACCAATCTGATCACATGGAACACAGCCTTCTTTAACTCAATGAAAGTATGAGCCATGCTGTGTAGGGCCACCCAAGATGGATGGGTCATGGTGGAGAATTCTGACAAAACGTGGTCCACTGGAGAAGGGAATGGCAAACCACTTCAGTATTCTTGCCTTGAGAACAACCCCATGAACTGTATGAAAAGGCAAAAAGATAGGACAATGAAAGGTGAAATCTCCAGGTTAGTAGGTGCCTAATATGATACTGGAGATGAGTGGAGAAATAACTCCAGAATGAATGAAGAACTGGAGCCAAACCAAAAATAACATCCAGTTGTGGATGTGACTGGTGATGGAAGTGAAGTCCGAGGCTATAAAGAGCAATATTGCATAGGAAACTGGACTGTTAGGTCCATAAATCAAGGCAAATTGGAAGTGGTCAAACAGGAGATGGCACGAGTGAACATTGACATTTTAGGAATCAGCTAACTAAAATGGACTGGGATAGGTGAATTTGACTCAGATGACCATATTGCTACCATGGGCGAGAACCCCTTAGAAGAAATGGAGTAGCCATCATAGTCAACAAAAGAGTCTGAAATGCAGTACTTGGATGCAATCTCAAAAAAGATAGATTGATCTCTATTTGTTTCTAAGGCAAACCATTCAAATCACAGTATTCCAAGTCTATGCCCTGACCAGTAATGCTGAAGAAGCTGAAGTTGAACAGTTCTATGAAGACCTACAAGACCTTCTAAAACTAACACCCCAAAAAGATATCCTTTTTTTTTTTTAATTTTTTTATTAGTTGGAGGCTAATTACTTCACAACATTTCAATGGGTTTTGTCATACATTGACATGAATCAGCCATAGATTTACACTTATTCCCCATCCCGATCCCCCCTCCCATCTCCCTCTCCACCTGATTCCTCTGGGTCTTCCCAGTGCACCAGGCCGGAGCACTTGTCTCATGCATCCCACCTGGGCTGGTGATCTGTTTCACCATAGATAGTATACATGTTGTTCTTTTGAAACATCCCACCCTCACCTTCTCCCACAGAGTTCAAAAGTCTGTTCTGTATTTCTGTGTCTCTTTTTCTGTTTTGCATATAGGGTTATCGTTACCATCTTTCTAAATTCCATATATATGTGTTAGTATGCTGTAATGTTCTTTATCTTTCTGGCTTACTTCACTCTGTATAAGGGGCTCCAGTTTCATCCATCTCATTAGGACTGGTTCAAATGAATTCTCCAAAAAGATATCCTTTTCATTATAGGGGAATGGAATGCAAAAGTAGGAAGTCAAGAGCTACCTGGAGTAACAGGCAAATTTGGCCTTGGAGTACAAAATGAAGCAGAACAAAGGCTAGCAGAGTTTTCCCAAGAGAATGCACTGGTCTTGGCAAACACCCTCTTCCACCAACACAAGAGAAGACTGTACACACAGACCCCACCAGAATGTCAATACTGAAATCAGATTGATTATATTCTTTGCAGCCAAAGATGGAGAATCTCTATAGTCAGCAAAAATAAGACTGGGAGCTGACTGTCGCTCAGATCATGAACTCCTTATTGGCAAATTCAAACTCTAATTGAAGTAGGGAAAACCACTAGACCATTCAGGGATGCCCTAAATCAAATCCCTTAGGATTATACAGTGAAAGTGATAAAGGGATTCAAGGGATTAGATCTGATAGACAGAGTCCCTGAAGAACTATGGACAGAGGTTCCTGATATTGTACCAGAGGCAGGGATCAAGATCATCCCCAAGAAAAAGAAATGCAAAAAGGCAAAATGGTTGTCTGAGGAAGCCTTACGAATAGCTGAGAAAAGAAGAGAAGGGCAAGGCAAAGGAGAAAAGGAAAGATATACCCACTTGAATGCAGAGTTCCAAAGAAGAGCAAGGAGAGATAAGAAAGCCTTCTTTAGTGATCAACACAAAGAAATAGAGGAAAACAAGAGAATGGAAAGACTATAGATGTCTTCAAGAAAGTTAGAGATACCAAGGGAATATTTCATGCAAAGATGGGCACAATAAATGACAGAAATGGTGTGGACCTAACAGAGAAACAGAAAATATTAATAGGAGGTGGAAAGAATACACAGAAGAACTGTACAAAAAAGATCTTCATGACCCAGATAACCATGATGGTGTCATCACTCACCAAGCCAACACCTTAAGAAGCATCACTATGAACAAAACTAATGCAGGTGATGGAATTCCAGTTGAGCTATTTCAAATCCTGAAAGATGATGCTGTAAATGTGCTACACTCAATATGCCAGCAAATTTGGAAAACTCAGTGGCCACAGGACTGGAAAAGGTCCGTTTTCATTCCAATCCCTAAGAAAGGCAATCCCAAAGAATGCTCAAACTACCACACAATTGCACTCATCTCACACACTAGTAAAGTAATGCTCAAAATTCTCCAAGCCAGGCTTCAGCAATACGTGAACCGAGAACTTCCAGATGTTCAAGCTGGATTTCGAAAAGGTAAAGGAACCAGAGATCAAATTGCCAACATCTGTTGGATCATTGAAAAAGCAAGAGAATACCAGAAAAACATCTACTTCTGCTTTATTGACTACGCCAAAGCCATTGACTGTGAGGCTCACAAGAAACTCTTGAAAATTCTTCAAGAGATGGGAATACCAGACCACCTTACCTTCCTCCTGAGAAATCTCTATGCATGTCAAGAAGCAACAGTTAGAATTGGTCATGGAACAACAGACTGGTTCTCAGTCAGGAAAGGAGTACATCAAGGCTATATGTTGTCACCCTGCTTATTTAACTTCTATGCAGAGTACATCATGGGGAATGCTGTGCTGGATGAAGCACAGGCTGGACTCAAGATTGCTGGGAGAAATATTAATAACCTCAGATACGCAGATGACACCACCTGTATGGTAGAAAGTGTAGAGGAACTAAACAGCCTCTTGATGATAGTGAAGGAGGAGAGTGAAAAAGGTGGCTTAAAACTCAGCATTCAAAAAACTAAGATCATGGCATCTGTTCCCAACACTTCATGGCAAACAGATGATGAAACAATGGAAACAGTGATAGACTTTATTTTTTTGGGCTCCAAAATCAATGCAGATGGTGAGTGAAGCCTTGATATTAAAATACACTTGCTCCTTGGAAGGAAAGCTATGACAAACCTATACAGTATATTAAAAAGCAGATTGATTACTTTGCCAACAAAAGTCCCATCTAGTCAAAGCTGTGGTTTTTCCAGTAGTTATGAATAGATGTGAGATTTGGACTGTAAATAAAGCTGAATGGCGAAAAATTGAAGCTTTTGAACTGTTGTCTTGGAGAAGACTCTTGAGAGTTTCTTGGACTGTGTGGATATCAAAGCAGGTAATCCTAAAGGGAATCAGTCCTGCAGATTCATTGGAAGGATTGATGCTGAAGCTGAGACTCCAATATTTGGCCACATGATTCAAAGAACTGACTCACTGGAAAAGACCCTGTGGCTGGGAAAGATTGAAGGCAGGAGGAGAAGGGGATGACAGAGGATCAGGTGGTTGGATGGCATCATCGACTTGATGGACAAGAGTTTGTGCAAGCTCCAGGAGTTGGTGATGGACAGGGAAGCCTGGTGTGCTGCAGTCCATGTGGTCGCATGGAGTTGGACAAAACTGAGCAACTGAACTAAAGAATTTGAATAAACATTTCTTCAGAGAAGATATACTAATGAAAAATGCTCTACATTACTAGACATTAGGAAATGAAAATCAAGATCATAATGAAATATCACTTGACATCCACTAGGATGGCAGTAATAGTCATAATTATAATTATAATCATATGGAAAATAAGAAGTTGTTGTTCAGTCACAAAGTCATGTCTGACTCTACGACCTAATGAACTGCAGCATGCTAGGCTTCCCTGTCCTTCACTATTTCCCTCAGTCTGCTCAAACTCATGTCCATTGAGTCAATAATGCCATCCAACCATCCCATCCTCTGTCACCTCCTTCTCCTCTTGCCTTCAATCTTTCCCAGTGTCAGGGGCTTTTTCCAATGAGTCAGCTCGTCGCATCAGGTTGCCAAAGTATTAGAGCTTCAGCTTCAACATCATTCCTTCCAACAAATAGTCAGTGTTGATTTCCTCTAGGATTGACTGGTTTGATCTCATTGTTGCCCAAAGGACTGTCAAGAGTTTTCTCCAGCACCACAGTTCAAAACCATCACTTCTTTGGCACTCAGCTTTCTATAAGGCCCATCTCTCACATGACTACTGGTAAAACCATAGCTTTGACTATATAGATCTTTGTCAGCAAAGTGATGTCTCTGCTTTTTAGTACACTGTCTAATTTTATCATAGCTTTTTTTCCCAAGGAGCAAGCATCTTTTAATTTCATGGCTACAGTCCCAATCCTTAGTGATTTTGGAGACTAAGATAATGACATCTTACACTATTTCCACTTTTCCCCCATCTATTTGCCATGAAGTGATGGGACGGCATGCCATGATCTTTGTTTTTTGCATGTTGAGTTTTAAGCCAGCCTTTTCCCTCTCCTCTTTCACCTTCCTCAAAAGGCTCTTTAGTTCCTCTTCACTTTCTGCCACTAAAGTGGTATCATCTGCATATCTTACATAGTTGCTGTTTTTCCCGGCAATCTTGATTCCAGCTTGAGCTTCATCCAGCCTGACATTTCACATGATGTTTTCTGCATAGAAGTTAAATAAGCTGGGTGACAATATACAGCCTTGATGTACTCCATTCCCAGTTTGAACCAGTCTGTAGTTTCATGTCCAGTTATAACTGTTGCTTCTTGTCCTGCATACAGCTTTCCCAGGAGGCAGTTAAGGTGGTCTGGTATTCTCATCTCTTTAAGAATATTCCACAGTTTGCTGTGATCCACATAGTCTAAGGCTTTAGTGTAGTCAGTGAAGCAGAATTTGGTGTTTTTCTGGAATTCTCTTATTTTTCCTATGATCCAGCAATTGTTGGCAGTTTGACTTCTGTCTGGTCCCTGTGTCTTTTCTAAATTCAGCTTGTACATCTGGAAATTCTTGATTCACACACTGATGAAAGCTGGCTTGAAGGATTTTGAGCATAATCTTGCTGGCATGTGAAATGAGTCCAGTTGTATGGTAATTTGGACGTTCTTTGACATTGCCTTTCTTTGGTATTGGAATGAAACTGACCATTTCCAGTCCTGTGGCCATTGCTGAATTTTCCAATTTTGCTGACATATTGAGTACAACACTTTAATAGCATCATCCTTTAAAATTTGAAATAGCTCAGCTGGAATTCCCATCACCTCCACTAGCTTTGTTCGTAGTAATGCTTCCTAAGGCCCACTTTACTACACACTCCAGGATGTCTGGCTCTAGGTGATTGACTACACCATTATGGTTATCTTGGCCATTAAGAGTTTTTTTGTACAGATCTGTGTATTCTTGCCACCTCTTCTTAATCTCTTCTGTTTCTGTTAGGTTTTTGCCATTTTTGTCCTTTATTGTGCCCATCTTTGAAAGAAATGTTCCCTTGGTATCTCCAGTTTTCTTGAAGCGATCTCTAGTCTTTCCAGTTCTATTGTTTCCCTCTGTTTCTTTGCACTTTTCACTTAAGAAGATTTTCTTTTCTCTTCTTGCTATTCTCTGGAACTGGAGCTGCAGAGTTGGACACAACTGAGCGACTAAGCACAGCACACACTGCATTCAGTTGGGTACATCTTTCCCTTTCTCCTTTCCCTTCGCGTCTGTAAAGTATTGCAGCTTTTTTGGAATACATTCTGGAAATTTCTCAAAAAATTAATAAACATGACAATTCACTCTTGGATATACACCTACAAGTACATAGGAATTTCATTCTTTGGTATATATCAAGAGAACTGAAAGCATATTTCCACTCAAAAACTTGTACATGTTCTTAGCAGGTTTATTACTTTTAGTTAAAAAGTAGAGATGACTCAAATGATCAACTAATGAATATAGATAAAATGTGATATATCCATTTAATATAATATTACTCATCCATATAAAACAATGAAGTATTGATATTTGTTAAAACTTGATGAACCTTGACAACATTAACTTAAGGAAACAAGTTATGAATAGCTACAGATTATATGGTTTCATTTATCTGAAATATCTGGAATGTGCCAATCCATCAAGCCATAAAGATTTAAAGGGTCTTTGATGAGGGGATGATGGGGAATGATTGCTAATGGGTATAGGTTTTGTTTTGGGGTGATGAAAGCATTCTGGAATTAGATGGTGGTGATATTTGCACAACTCTGTAAATGTGTTAAAAACCATTGAACTCTATACTTTAAATGTGTGAAATTCATGGCATGTATATTTCAGTGAAACTGTTAAAATGACTGTGTTCCTACCTCTCCCCATACCATGTTTTTATTGCATCATTCTGTGTTGTTCTCACTTACGAATTTTTTCAAGTGACATTTTACTATTTGCCAATGATAGCCTCAAAAGACAAGGTCTGCAGCCTGATCCTTTCTGTTTCCTTGACTCATAGGATTCAGTTGCAACCTTTTGAATGGATATGAAGACTTTGATAAAGACAGTGAGTTATAGCAAGTATAAAATATGGCAATTTTGGTATATATACAATGGATAAACAATAAGGTCCTGTGGGAATAGCATGGGTAACTATATTTGATATATTGTGATAAACTGTAATGGAAAACGAAATGAAAAAGAATATATATATATATATATATATATGTATAACTGAGTCATTCTGCTATATAGTAGTAATTAACATAACATTGTAATTCAACTAAACTTCAATAAAAAATAAAATTTAAAAGAATGTGGAAGTTTTGTTATCTATATGTAAATCTATAAGATATCAGTTCTATGGTAGAGGGGCTAATTTCAGGAAATGTGCTTTCTCCATTAGCATAAATGAAATTCAGCATAACTTATATTAAAACTGTCAATTTTTATTACATTTTATAAAAGTATGCTTTTTTACCCTTCTAAACCCCAAGCAATATCTTTCATATTTTTTCAATTCTAACAACTACCCCTAGCTTATCAAGGAATAAAAATTGAGTTTCAAGATATAATTACATTTACTTTGAACAATGGCATGCAGATGGAATTAGTGTAAGTCTTTCAAAATATCTGAACATCAGTGACTACTTGATGCCAAGCTTTATTTTGGACTTGTGTGGTACAATGAAGGAATAGTCAAATAAATTTAGCTGCTACTTCTTGCTGTGTTTCTTCCAAGTTGTAGGACCTTAGGCAAGTTACTATGTCTCAGTGTGCTTTGGTTTCCTCTTCTATCATCTCTACCATACAGTGTTGTAGAAAGGATGCTTATGATGATTGATATGAAAGCACTGAAAACATCTGCTGCACATAGATGATGGTGACAATGATGACAGTGGAGGCTTATTTTGTTAATGCATATTACATGCCTGCCATTGTGCAGAACACCTAACATGGATTAGTTTACTTTATCCACACAACAATCAGGTGGGTAGACATTGATATCCCATTTCATACATGGGAAACTGTCCTTACTCAATATGTATGACTATAGGTATCACAGTGCTAGAATATGGTGAATGCTAAGCAAGATATTGGCTTCTTTTTTTCCATGAGTATTTTTTTTGAGCTGTTTTTTAAAATTAATTTATTTATTTTAATTGGAGGCTAATCTAATTACTTTACAATATTATGGTGGTTTTTGCCATACATTGACCTGAATCAGCCATAGGTACATATGTCTGCCATCCCAAAACCTCATCCCACCTCCCTCCCCATCCCATCCCTCTGGGTTGTCCCAGTGCACTGGCTTTGAGTGCCCTGTTTCATGCATCAAACTTGGACTGATGATCTATTTCATATATGGTAATATACATGTTTCAATGCTATTCTCTCAAATCATCCCACCCTCGCCTTTCCCCACAGAGTCCAAAAGTCTGTTCTTTATATCTGTGTCTCTTTTGCTGTCTCACATATAGGGTCATTGTTAACAACTTTCTAAATTCCATATATATGTGTTAAGATACAGTATTAGTGTTTTTCTTTCTGGCTTACTTCACTCTGTATAATAGGCTCCAGTTTCATCCACCTCGTTAGAACTGATTCAAATGTGTTCTTTTTAATAGCTAAGTAATATTCCATTGTGTATATATATCACAATTTTCTTATCCATTCATCTGCTGATGGACATCTAGGTTGCTTCCATGTCCTACCTATTGTAAACAGTGCTGTGATGAGCATTGGGGTACACGTGTCTCTTTCTATTCTGGTTTCCTCAGTGTGTAGGACCAAGAATGGGATTTCTGGGTCATATGACAGTTCTATGTCCAGTATTTTAAGGAATCTCCACACTATTCTCCATAGTGGCTGTACTAGTTTGCATTCCCACCAACAGTGTAAGAGGGTTCCCTTTTCTCCACACCCTCTCCAGCATTTATTGTTTGCAGACATTTTGATAACAGCCATTCTTACCAGCGTGAAATGGTACCCCATTGTGGTTTTGATTTGCATTTCTCTGATAATGAGGGATATTGAGCATTTTTTCATGTGTTTGTAAGCCATCTGTATGTCTTTTATGGAGAAATGTCTGTTTAGTTCCTTGGCCCATTTTTTGATTGGGTCATTTATTTTTCTGGAATTGAGCTGCAGGAGTTGCTTATATATTTTTGAGAGTAATTCTTTGTCAGATGCTTTGTTTGCTTATTATTTTCTCCCACTCTGAAGGTTGTCTTTTCACCTTGCTTGTAGTTTCCTTCATTGTGCAAAAACTTTTAAGTTTAATTAGGTCCTATTTGTTTATTTTTGCTTTTATTTCCATTTCTCTGGGAGGTGGGTCATAGAGGGTCTTGCTGTGATTTATGTCTGGGTGTTTTGCATATGTTTTCCTCTAAGAGTTTTATAGTTTCTGGTCTTACATTTAGATAATTAATACATTTTGAGTTTATTTTTGTGTATGGTGTTAGAAAGTGTTCTAGTTTCATTCTTTTACAAGTGGTTGACCAGTTTTCCCAGCACCACTTGTTAAAGAGGTTGTCTTTTCTCCATTGTATATTCTTGCCTCCTTTGTCAAAGATAAGGTGTCCAGAGGTGCATGGATTTGTTTCTGGGCTTTCTATTTTGTTCCATTGTTCTATATTTTTGTCTTTGTGCCAGTACCATACTGTCTTGATGACTGTAGCTTTGTAGCAGAGACCGAAGCCAGGCAGGTTGATTCCTCCAGTTCCATTCCTCTTTTTCAAGATGGTTTTGGCCATTCAAGGTATTTTGTATTTCTATACAAATTGTGAAATTATTTGTTCTATTTCTGTGAAAAATACTGTTGGTAGCTTGATAGGGATTGCATTGAATCTATAGATTGCTCTGGGTAGTATATTCATTTTCAGTCTATTGATTCTTCCAACCCATGAACACGGTATATTTCTCCATCTATTTGTGTCCTCTTTTATTTCTTTCACCAATATTTTATAGTTTTATATATATAGGTCTTTTGTTTCTTTAGGTAGATTTATTCCTAAGTATTTTATTCTATTTGTTGCAATGGTGAATGGGATTGTTTCCTTAATTTCTCTTTCTGTTTTCTCATTGTTAGTGTATAAGAATGCAAGGGGTTTCTGTGTAGTAATTTTATATCGTGAAACTTTACTATATTCATCGATTAGCCCTAGTAATTTTCTGATGGTGGTGTCTTTAGGGTTTTTTATGTAGAGGATCATGTCATCTGCAAACAGTGAGAATTTTACTTCTTCTTTTCCAATCTGGATTCCTTTTATTTATTTATTTTTCTTCTCTGATAGCTGTGGCTTAAACTTCCAAAACAATGTCTAATAGTAGTGGTGAGAGTGGGCACCCTTGTCTTGTTCCTGACTTTAAGGGAAATGCTTTCAATTTTTCACCGCTGCAGATAATGTTTGCTGTGTGTTTGTCATATAAGGCTTTTATTATGTTCAGGTATGTTCCTTCTATGCCTGCTTTCTGGAGAGTTTTTATCATAAATGGACATTGGATTTTGTCGAAGGCTTTCTCTGCATCTATTGTGATAATCATATGGTTTTTAGCCTTCCATTTGTTAATGTGGTGTATCACATTGATTGATTTGTGAATACTGAAGAATCAGTGCATCCCTGGGATGAAGCCTACTTGGTCATGAGGTATGATCTTTATAATATATTGTTGGATTCTGTTTGCTAGAATTTTGTTAAGGATTTTTGCATGTATGTTCTTCAGTGATATTGGCCTGTAGTTTTCTTTTTTGTACTATCTTTGGTTTTGGTATTAGGGTGATGGTAGCCTCATAGAAGGAAAGGGCAACCCATTCCAGTATTCTTGCCTGGAGAATCCCAGGGACAGAGGAGCCTGGTGGGCTGCCATCTATGGGGTTGCACAGAGTTGGACACGACTGAGGCGACTTAGCAGCAGCAGCAGCATCAGCAGCCTCATAGAGTGAGTTTGGGAGTTTACATTCCTCTGCAATTTTCTGGGAGAGTTTGAGCAAGACAGGTGTTAGCTCTTCTCTAAATTTTAGGTATAATTCACCTGTGAAGCCATCTGGTCCTGGGCTTTTGTTTGTTGGAAGATTTTTTATTATAGTTTTGATTTCTGTGCTTTTCCCACTCTCCATCTAAGTCAGTTGCAGATGCTGAGAGACCACTCTGTTTTTATGTGTGTATAGCACAATCGTCTAGGCAAGTTGTGACTAGAATATTTAATGAAAGTCCCAGGCAGCCTGGTATTACTTAGCCCTATCAAAGGTCCCCAGGCCACTCTAGTCCTCATTGGCTAGAATATTATCCTTTTCAGCATTCAAAATGTGCAGAAAGCAAGAACCATCACATTTCAGATCTACTGTTTCTTCATCATGTAGGAAGTACAGAAAACAAACTTTATCTCTCCAGGGCTAAGAGAAGAAGAAAATCATATCACCACCCTGTCCTAATGACTTCTTAGAGGATGCAGTTAATTTTCAACTAACCTGATGATGTTTATTGTAGCATGATGTTCCCTTCTCTTTCCTCTCTTTCCTATGTATCTCCTTGCCATGGCTGTTTGTTTCTGGGAGAAAACAACTGAAACTTGCTTTCAGGTGAAAGTTGAGGGTAGTTTAGCTTCTTTGCCAGGGATATACAAACCTAGGTTTCTAAAAGCTGTGTTAATGTATTTTTCATTTGTTTGTGCTCTTATTCATCCATCCGTAGATCCAGTAAATATTTGATAAACAATATAAGAGCCAAGTCATGGGAACAGAAGAGTGAGCAAAGCAGAGTTTCTTCTACTCTCAAGGAACTGATAGAGATAAAGTGAACCATCATATACCCTGGTACTGTTTTGAAGGCTAAGTGTCTGGTGTTCTCAATCTTATGATCAAAAAACATCTAGCCCAAGTTTCATCCTCCTTCAGAGATAGAGCATTATTAAACCAAGTACTCAAGAGTTAGTCATTTAGAGATGGAATCATGGAGGATTAGAAAACTAGTGCCAGGATTGAGGCAGCAGAAAGGAATGAGCATGGAACATACAGTCAGAAGTTATTGTGCCTAAGCCCAGCTCTCCTGTTCACTGGCTAAGACATTTAGTTTCTTTGCTCTTTTTGCTCATCTGGAGAATGAAGTTAATGAAAATCTCTCCATATCAGGGGTATTGGGAGATAAAATAAAATACTTCTTAGTCACTCTGTATCCACATACCCTGCTGCACTTATCAATACCTGAAATTATTTTGTGATTCTTTATATACTTGTCCATGTACCTCTCCTAAAATGGAAGCCTTCAAAAGGCAGTCAGTGACTTTGTCTGACTTGTTCATCACTATATACCTAGTCAGATTGTGCATGGTAGATGCTGGTTTATGGTAGATACTGAATACATTTTTATTGACAAAATTAATGACAATGAATGTGAAGATATTTTTGCATTTATTAAATGCTATACATGTAATCATTGTTAAAAATCTCTAGTCCAACCACCACGTTTTATAGATCTCCAAAGACAATTGGGTATATAAGAGAGAGAGTGTTGGATTAAGAATCAAAACCAGAGTTCAAATTACAATCCTGCTACTTTCTAGCTGTTCCACTTCAGACAAGTTACTTAACCTCCCCAAACTTCCCTTAACTCTTTCATTTTCCTCACTGAATGGCTATGCGGATATCATAAGACAATGCCTGTGCTTTGCGTACTTAACATGCTCTGCAAATACAGGTTTATTTAAGATGAGAAAACTGAGAATCAGGAAAAAGGTAACCGATCCAAAATCATGCAATAAGTTAGTGTCAGAATTTATAATGAAATCTCAGGCTCCCAACTCCTATTCTATTATACTGAGGCAGATTCATGAGTAGAAACAGTGGAGGAAAGTAGATAGTGGTCAGAGATAAGGAAAAGCAGGGTCTGTCTGACTGACTCTTTGTCTCTTCATTGTAATTGAAAAGTGGAACTTATAAGGTAATGTGTGAGAGACCACATGATTATTCTGCAGAACAGAAAGCTTGTTCATCAAGATTAACTCTTTATCTATGTTTATCTAACAATGATAGTTCCATCAGCTCTTTACCACTTCACTTTAACCTAGTTCAAAAAGATACTAAGACTGACACATTTTCTTTCTCAGGTTTTACCCTAGATTACATTTCATTTAGCTTGTGTTTACCTGTAATATAGCAAAAGAATAAGGCAAGGTAAGAGTATGTAGAGATACCAAGGGAAGATTTCATGCAAAGATGGGCACAATACAGGATAGAAATGGTATGGACCTAACAGAGGCATAAGATATTAAGAAGAAGTGGCAAGAATACACAGAAGAACTATACAAAAAAGATCTTCATGACCCAGATAATCAAGATGGTGTGATTACTGACCTAGAGCCAGACATCCTGGAATGTGAAGGCAAGTGGCCTTAGGAAGCATCACTACAAACCAAGCTAATGGAGGTGATGTCATTCAAGTTGAGCTATTTCAAATCCTAAACGAAGATGCTGTGAAACTGCTGCACTCAATATTCCAGCAACTTTGGAAAATGCAGCAGTGGTCACAGGACTGGAAAAGGCCTGTTTTCATCCCAATCCCAAGAAAGCAATGCCAAAGAATGCTCAAACTACCACACAATTGCACTCATCTCACACACTAGCAACATAATGCTCAAAATTCTCCAAGCCAGGCTTCAACAGTACGTGAACAATGAATGTCCAGATGTTCAAGCTAGATTTAGAAAAGGCAGCAGAACCAGTGATCAAAGTGCCAACATCTGTGGGATCATCGGAAAAGCAAGAGAGTTCCAGAAAAACAACTACTTCTGCTTTATTGACTATGCCAAAGCCTTTGACTGTGTGGATTACAACAATTAGAAAATTCTTCAAGAGATGAGAATACTAGACCACCCGACCTGTCTCCCGAGAAATCTCTATGCAGGTCAAGAAGAAACAGTTGGAACTGGACATGGAACAACAGACTGGTTCCAAATTGGGAAAGGAGTACATCAAGGCTGTATGTTGTCACCTTGCTTATTTAACTTATATGCAGAGTACATCATGAGAAATGCTGGAATGGATGAAGCACAAGGTGGAATCAAGACTGCCAGGAGAAATATCAGCAACCTCAGATATGCAGATGACACCACCCTTATGGCAGAAAGCAAAGAAAAATTAAAGAGCCTCTTGATGAAAGTGAAAGAGGAGCGTGAAAAAGTTGGCTTAAAGCTCAACATCCAGAAAACTAAGATCATGGCATCTGGTCCCATCAATTCATGGCAAATAGATGGGGAAACAATGGAAACAGTGAGAGACTTTAATTTTGGGGGCTCCAAAATCACTGCAAATGGTGACTGCAGCCATGAAATTAAAAGACACTTGCTCCTTGGAAGAAAAGTTGTGACCAAGCTAGATAGTATATTAAAAAGCAGAGACATTACTTTGCCAAAAAAGGTCCATCTAGTCAAAGCTATGGTTTTTCCAGTAGTCATGTATGGTTGTGAGAGTTGGAGTATAAAGAAAGCTGAGCGCCAAAGAATTGATGCTTTTCAAATGTGGTGTTTGTGAAGACTCTTGAGAGTCCTTTGAACAGTAAGGAGATACAACTCGTCCATCCTAAAGGAAGTCGGTCCTGAATAGTCATTGGGAGGACTAATGGTGAAGCTGAAACTCCAGTACTTTGGCCACCTGATGTAAAGAACTGACTCATTTGCAAAGACCCTGATGCTGGGAAAGATTGAAGGTGGGAGGAGACAGGGATGACAGAGGTTGAGATGGTTGGATGGCATCACTGGCTCAATGGACATGAATTTGAGTAATCTCTGGGAGTTGTTGATGGACAGGGAAGCCTGGAGTGCTGGAGTCCATGGGGTCACAAAGAGTTGGACATGACTGAGCAACTGAACTGAACTGAACTGACTAAAGAGTATGTAACATTTGCTATTTTTATTGGGGACAAAGGAAAAAGTAATCTGAGAGATTTAGATTAGATATGGGGAAGTTTATGGCTAGGATGTGAACTGTGTACTGTGATCAAATTGATACTATGAAATCCTTGGTATATTTTAAAGAGCTTTTAATTCATCTGATATAGGCCATGTGCTCAGATTATAGCCTGCTAGGCTCCTTTGTCCATGGGATATTCCCACCAAGAATACTGGAGTGGGTTGCTATTTTCTTCTTCACTGATACAGGTTAACAGTGTCTTAATTAGAACTCAAAAGTTGTTCAGGGTCCATCTTGGCCTTCAAATTAACATGCTACTTGAAAGGCAACATTGGTGGTTTTCAAACTTTGGTCTTTGGCCAAAAAATAAGTGGAACAGCAAAGAAAGAGGGAAGAGAGTTAATTAGGAAATTCTCAGGCAGCATCTGGGCTGGATCCTGAAAATTCATCAATGAAGGCCATATGAAGAATGGGAAAAACATACATAAATGGATTCTTTGTGGTATAAAACATTACAGATGTTATGAAAGCTGTAATAAGTTGGGGACATGATCGTATTCCATATGAGGGATGCAGGATCATGAAGGGGTTCATAAAGTAGGTGATGTCCTCTTGAGCCACACCTGAGATGTGGCAAGGGAGAGAGATGGTTGGGGGCAGGATAAGGTCATTCCAGATAGAGGGAATGGTAATGTAAGCAAAGACACTGGGGTGTCAAACGGCAGGTTAGATTGGAGAACTGAAATAAGGTAGTACTTTTGGGAGGTCATTTGGATAGTGTTGTGGAAGTGGTGAAAGAAAGAGCTAAAAATAAGCCTTGAATACCAAGCTAGTGCTTTGAATTTGTATGCTGTAGGATAAGCACTTTTCAGTGCCTACCCAAGAAGATTGCTTAAGCATTTAATAAAATTATAAACCCTTAGGTCTTACCTGTAGCTGCAGATTCAGAAGACTCTGGGCTAAGTAGGGGTGGGACAAAATCTCTGTAAAGTTGTCCCTCACTATCCACAGAGGAATGGTTCCAGAGCTTCTGTGCATCCGATGCTCAAGTCCCTTATATAAAATGGCATAGTATTTGCATATAACCTATGCACATCCTTCAGTATACTTTAAATCACCTCTAGATTACTTATAATACCTAATGCAATGTACTGTGTTACTGTGTGTATGTATGCTCAGCTGTGTATGATCTTTGTGATCCCATGGACTGTAGCCCACCAAGTTCCTCTGTCCATGGAATTTTGTAAGCAAGAGTATTGGCGAGAGTTGCTGTTTACTACTCCAGAGGATCTTCTTGACCCAGGGATTGAACCAGCATCTTTTGTGTCTCCTGCATTTGCAGGCAGATTCTTTACCACTGTGCCACCTGGGAAACAATGTGATGTAAATGTTATATAAATTGTTGTACATATAGTGTAAAGTCTATATAAGTGATTTCCAGCATGCAGCAAATTCAGGTTTTTCTCTTTGGAACTTTCTGGAATTTTTTAAAGAATATTTTTGAGCTGTAGTTGGTTGAACCTGTGGGTGCAACTCTGCAGATATGGAAGGTCAACTGTATTGCTAAGTAGCTATTCAAGGGATTATGATTTATCAGTGAATAAGGCCACTGGTATAAACTATGGGGAGTTCTGAGAACTCTTAAGAAGAGGAGTTAGAGAAACAAATATTTTAGACAGGATTTCTCTGTGATCCAGTGTATTTTGTGGATTGGAGAGCATCAGACAGTAGGCAGAAAGACTTGAGTAAGAGCTGCAGTTATTTTGAAGGTTGGTTTGTGTGTGTGTGTGTGTGTGTGTGGCAGGGTATGATTTAGATAGTAAAATTAGCAGATAGTAGTTACTGATGACTGGATAGGGATAGTACATGTGATACAATGAGGAAGTGTATTACATTAAATACAAGATGACTTGCAGTTTTCTGGGTTAAATCATTGGAGACTACTATCCCCTGTGAGAAACTGTGGTCTAATAATTGATCTTGGAGTTAGAGAGACCTGAGTTCAAACCTTAAAACCATCATTTACTGTCTATGGGTCTTTGGCAGCATGTGTTAGCTCTTATTATTGTGCCATATGTTGGGATAGTATACTGGATTGAGATGAGGTGGGGAATTTTTATTCTCTGCCAATGACCCCCTCTCCCCACAATCGAAATCAGCATTTTAGGTTGGGGAGCAAAGCACTTTACCAAGTGTCAAGTTAATACCTAGCCTTGTCTTGCCTTGGGGCAGGCCTTGTTCTTTGTGTGTTTTAGAGAGCAGGGTAAGACCGGTTGCTGGTGAGTGTCTCAATGAAGCTGTTTGCCTGGAGCTTGTAGGTTCTTTTGGCCAACATGAAATGTCTAACCTTGGATTTCCTGATTGTGAACTGAGCTTGGAATCTCATCAGCATTTCATTCCTCCCCATGTTGTGCCTGCTCTCACAGTGCTATCTCCCTTCTTTGGGTTTCTGAAGCCCTCAGACACTGCTGAACATTTTCACATTTCTTAAGCTACATTGTATTTTCCCTGCCTCAGACCAAGTCACAAAAGTACTTTAAAGATAAAGTTAGTTTTTTCAGTGCTTTCATAAGTTTTTCACAAAGGATAGCAGTGACTCCTTCTTCTCTGCCTTAACCAGTAGTGTCTGACAGAGTAGGAGGCAGTGTGGTATATTTCAGAGCTCACTGAACTGGGAGTTAGATGTCCTGAACTCTAGTCCTGAGGAGAAGTTGTGATGGTATGGGGAAATTGGGGATAAATGACCTTTTAAGTGTTCCAGGCCTTTTTCCATGTTATCTGACATTTGTCACAAAACTCCTTTGAGGCTGGTATATTGTTTTCCCCATTTTGTAGATAGTGAAACTGATGGTTGGGCATTAGGTTCATTTTGTGCCCAACATGACATAGCTAGTGATCAGTTGTGTGTGTGTGTGTGTGTGTGTGTGTGTGTGTGTGAGTGTGTGTGTGTTTGGTCAGTCTTACAGTCGTGTCTGACTCTTTGCAAGTCTATGGACTGTAGTCCGCCAGGCTCCTCTGCCCATGGAATTTTCCAGGCAAGAATATTGAAGTGGCTTGCCATTTCATACTCTAGAGGCTCTTCCTGACCCAGGGATCAAACCCACATCTCTTGCATCTTCTGCATTAACAGGCAGAGTCTTTACCACTGCACCACCTGATAAGCCCCAGTGATGAGTAATAGATTCAAATCCAAGTTTCTGGGCCCCCAAAGCCTTTCTTTCTTTCTTTCTTTCTCTTGTGACACTGCAACTTACTATAAAACATCATTTACTCTGAGCTTTTCAAAAAAAATTTTGTAAAATGGGTGCTGTAACCTTTGCTCTGTACAATGATAAATCTTGTAAAACAAGATTTAGGATATGGGACAGCAGTATTTGTATCTTTGTGTCTTTAATGTATTCTAAGTGCCTCTCACAGTGCCTGCCACATTGTAGCGTGTGTGTCTGTGTGTGCTAAGTTGCTTCAGTTATGTCTGACTCTTTGCTATCCTATGGACTATAGCCTGACAGGCTCCTCTGTCCATGGGATTCTCCAGGCAAAATACAGAAGTGGGTTGTCATTTCCTTTTCCAGCCACAGAGTAGAACACTCAATAAATATTTGCTGATTCTTCCTAATAAGAATAAGGTAGTTTCATAATGGATGAAATACATTTTGGGAGCTGCTATACTGTTTAATGCTATTACCATTTATTCGAAGGGTTCTGGAATATAGCTGTGTGACTGATGTTGGTCATTATATAGATTTTTCATAGGTTGACTATTCTAGATCCTAGGTCCTATGAAAACTCAGTGTGCAGAATGTTACTAAAAATATTGTTCTACATCAGAATTCTGGCATAGGAATCATAATATTTGGGTTCTAGTCTCAGGCCCAGCTCTGAAAATATTCTCCAGGTCAGTTCTCTGTAATTTCTCAGCCCCCAAATTTTCTCCCTGAACCATAAGGGAGTTAAACTACAACAGGGAGTTTCAGCCTTGATTGGAAATTAAATTAATTTGAGGAGCTTTGAAAAATTTGGGTTCCCAGACTCCACCCTAGTTAAATTAAATCAAAATTGGGATTGTGGGGAGATGCATTGGCATATCCATTGCATGGGAAACTCCTCTAGCAATTTTACTGTGTACCCAAGGATGAGAAACACTGGACTAGATGATCTCTCAGAGCCATCCAGCCCTGACAGTCACTGAGATGCAGTGCCATATAATAGTATGGTGAACAAAGTATAGGTTTTGAAGTTAGTCAGATATGCATTCAAGTCCTGACTTTTCTACTTTACTAGCTGTGTGATCTTGAAGAAATTGTCCAATGCCTCTGGCTCTTCATTTTAAAATATATTCTACATATCCTGCAGTAGTGGTTGTGGTGATTATGCACTTTCAACAGTGCTTAACACACAGTATGCCTTCAGTAAATAATACTTTTAGTATCAGATTTCAAATGGAGGCTATGAGGAAAATATTGGTCTAGTAATATTTGACAGGTAAATTAAAATCAAGTTGTTTTCTCATTTTCTGCCTTCTTGGCAATGGATTCTGGAAACAAAGAATGTGGAAACAGCTCTCAGCCCTCAGATTTGATGACACTGCAGAAAGGAATCTGGCTAGTTCTTATGTGACCAATTGGCTCTGACGGCTCAGACGCCATTGGGAAGATTTTGGCTCACAGAATACAGCAGATGTAACTTGGGAATTATAAGGACATGACTGTAGTAAGGATTCAGTGTTCAGCCCCATTTCTGAGAGTGATTTATGGGGAAAAGGACAGCCTTGACATTTTGGTGGGGTACACTGATTTAAAAAAAAATGTGTTGCTGTCTTAGCATGCTCGTCAGTGATAAAAACTGCAGGAAAATGGAAATCACAAGTAGGCCTATAACTGCCTGGTGCATAGTGACATATTTTTCTATTCATCATTGTGCATTGTGCAAAGCAGTCTCTGAATGTCAGGTTTGAGACTTGAGTATGCATTAGAGCTATGGGCATCTGATCTATTCTAGAGTAACTGATGAATATGTAAAACATATAGCTTGGTTAGTAATTGCATTTAGTAAATAGTGGGCTTTACTCCCTAAACCCCTCAGGCAACACACACATTTTCTGATTCTATAGTAATCACCATCTTGGCCCCTTTTATAGTTATTTATCTTGCTATATCTTGCATTGATCATTCAGATACTTGTCATGGACCAAAATGAGCCCATGAAAGCTATTAAAGGACAGGGGCTGTGTCTTTCTCATCTTCATGTAACCACCATTTAGCAGAGCTCTCTTCATAATATATGAATGTTATGAATTTTTGAATGGATGAATGAAAAGTATTAACAACTTCTTACCCCTTTTCTGATGTATGATGAGGATTAATGTGTGTGTATTGGGGGAGGGGTGATTCCTGTATCACATGAAATATAAACTGACTTGGAAAACAAGGCTTTAAGAATGGTAAAGTGAATACTGCCATAAATCTACTCTTTTTTAAAATCAACATACACACTAGAAAAAATTGTGAAAATTAACTTTTCCAGAATTCTGGAAAGGAAAAATGACTTGCAACTAATCCGAGGAACATTTATTCAAGTAAATCTGCTGTATGTTCTCTGATCATAATAGAAGTAACTAGGTATCACTACCAGAAGGAAAGATGTGAAACACAATCCTAAATAAACAATGGGTCAAACAAAAAAAAAATCACATCAGAAATAAGAAAATACTTGAGGTAAATGAAGCAAAATTGTAACATTACTAAACTTATGGGATACACATATGCTAAAGCAGTATTTAAAGAGAAATTTATAGCTATGAATGCCTATTTCTAAGGTCTGAATATTTTTATCCCCACATAAACCCATAGGTTGAAATCCTAACGCCCTATATGATGGTATTAGAAGTTGAGACCTTTAGGAAATGCTAAGTATATGAGCGTGGCACCCACATTGAGTGAATTTAGTGCTCTTACAAAAGGCCCCAGAGAGCTTACTTGCCCTTCTGCCATTTCGTAAAGGAAATCAGTCCTGAATATTCATTGAAGGACTGATGCTGAAGCTGAAGCTCCAATAATTTGGCCACCTGATGAGAAGAGCCAACTCATTGGAAAAGACCCTGATGCTGGGAAAAATAGAAGGCAGGAGGAGAAGGGGGATGACAGAGGACAAGATGATTGGATAGCATCACCGATTCAATGAACATGAGTTTGAGCAAGCTTTGGAAGTTGGCGAAGTACAGGGAGGTTTGGCATGCTGTGGGGTTGCAGAGTTGGACATGACTGAGCAACTGAACTGAACTGAACTGATTACCAATCCTTCACAAACCCTTCCAAAAAATACAAGTGAAAACACTTCCTCCAAAATTCTGTGATTCTCCAAAACCAAAGATATCACACACACACACATACATACACACACAAACTAGAGATCACTTTAGAGCATAGATTTAAAAAAAAGATCCTCAACAAAATAATAGCAAACCAGCATCAAATAAAGAGCAGTATAGTGACCAAGTAGGGTTTATATAAAGAATGTAAAATTGAGATTTATCTCAGGAAGGTAAGGTTAGAAAATCAACTAATAAATATAATGCACTATATTTAAGAGAACAAAGGCATCATGATCATCTCAATAGATGCTGAAAATAATTGGAAAAATCTCTAATACTTTTTCATGATTAAATTAGTAACAAACAGGTAAAAGTAAAAATCTTGCTCTGATAATGGATATCTATGAAAAACCAGCAGCTATCATAAATATGGGGATTCCCTGGTGGCTCAGTGGTAAAGAATCCTCCTTCCATGCAGGAGCCACAGGAGATGCGGGTTTGATGCTGGGTCAGGAAGATCCCCTAGAGTAGGGCATAGCAACCCACTCCACTATTCTTACCTGGAGAATCCCATGGACAGAGGAGCCTTCCAGGCTATAGTCCACAGGGTCTCAAAGAGCAGACACGACTGAAGTGACTTAGCACGCATGCATGCATCATATTTAAGAGTGAAAGAATGAAAGATTTCCCTGTAAGAGCAAATCGAGGCAAGGATGTTCACTGTCACCATTTCTATTCACCAGTGTAGTAGAGAATGCAGCCAGGGGAAATAGACAAGGAAAAGAAAGTAAAAATCATCCAGATTGTAGAGGAAGTAAGAAAAATATTTTTATTAAGATGACAAATTTCTAGAAAGATTCAACCTGACAAGAATGAATCAAAAGGAAATAAATAGTTTGCACAGATCAATGACTAGAAGTGAAAGGGAGTTTGTAATAAAAGCAAAAATCTTCCAGCAAACAAAATCAGGACTGGAGGACTTCATAAGTGAATTCCTACAAACATAAAAGGAAAAATTAATACCTATTGTTTTCAAAATATTACAGAAAAAATTGAAGAGGATGAAAGACACCCAAATTCATTCTAGGAGGCCACCTTTACACTGATTCCAAAAAACAGACAAAGACACTATAAAAAAGAAAGTTCAGTTCAGTTCAATAGCTCAGTCATGTCCAACACTTGGCAACCCCATGGACTACAGCAGGCCAGGGTTAGGATGGAATGGTTGTATTTCCTTGCAGGGACTCTCAAGAGTCTACTCCAACATCACAATTCAAAAGTTTCAGTTCTTCAAGTTCAGCTTTCTTTATGGTCCAACTCTAACATCCATACATGACTCCTATAAAAACCATAGCTTTGACTAGATGGATGTTTGTCGGCAAGGTAATGTCTCTGTTTTTTAATATGCTGTCAAGGTTGGTCATAGTTTTTCTTCCAAAGAACAAAGTCTTTTAATTTCATAGGTACAGTCACCATGTGCAGTGGCTTTGGAGCCCAAGAAAATAAAGTCTCTCACTGTTTCCATTATTTTCCCATCTACTTGCCATGAAGTGATGGGACTGGATGCCATGATCTTCATTTCTTGAATGTTGAGTTTTAAGCCAACTTTTTCACTCTCCTCTTTCATTTTCATCAAGAGGCTCTTCAGTTCCTCTTTGCTTTCTGGCATAAGGGTTGTGTCATCTGCATGTCTGAGGCTATTGATATTTCTCCTGGCAATCTTGAGTCCAGCTTGTGCTTCATCCAGCCTAGTATTTCGCGTGATGTAAGTTAAATAAGCAGGGTGACAATATATAGCCTTGATGGACTCCTTTCCCAATATGGAACCAGTCTGTTGTTCCATGTCTGGTTCTAACTGTTGTTTCTTGACTTACATATAGATTTCTCAGTAGGCACATAGTGTGAACTTATATTCTCATCTCTTGAAGACTTCCGCAGTTTGTTGGGATCCACACAGTCAAAGGCTTTGCTGTAGTCAACAAAGCAAAAGTAGATATATTTCTGTAATTTGCTTTTTTCTGTGATCTAGCAGATGTTGGCAATTTGATCTCTGGTTCTTCTGCCTTTTCTAAATCCAGCTTGAACATCTGGAAGTTCATGGTTCACATACTGTTGAAGCCTGGCTTGGAGAATTTTGAGCATTACTTTGCTGGTGTGTGAGATGAGTGCAACTGTGCAGTAGTTTGACCATTCTTTGGCATTGTATTTCTTTGGGATCAGAATGAAAACTGACCTTTTCCAGTCCTGTGGCCACGGCTGAATTTTCCAAATTTCCTGGCATTTTGAATGCAGCACTTTTAACAGTATCATCTTTTAGAATTTGAAATAGCTCAGCTGAGAATTCCATCACCTCCACTAGCTTTGTTCTTAGTGATGCTTCCTAAGGCCCACTTGACTTTGGACTCCAGGATGTCTGGCTATAGGTGAGTGTTCACACCATCTTGGTTATCTGGGTCGTGAAGATCTTTTTTATACAGTTTTTCTGTGTAATCTTGCCACCTCTTCATAATATCTTCTGCTTCTCTTAGGTCCATGCCATTTCTGTCCTTTATTGTGCCCATCTTTGCATGAAATATTCCCTTGGTATCTCTAATTTTCTTGAAAACATCTCTAGTCTTTCCATTCTCTTCTTTTCCTCTATTTCTTTGCATTGATCACTGAAGAAGGCTTTCTTATCTCTCCTTGCTATTCTTGGAACTCTGCATTCAAGTGGGTATATCTTTCCTTTTCTCTTTTACCTTTAGCTTCTCTTCTTTTCTCAGCTATTTGTAAGCCCTCTTCAAACAACCATTTTGCCTTTATGCATTTCTTTTTCTTGGGGATGCTCTTGATAAGTCTCCTCTGCAATGTCCTGAACCTCCATCCATAGTTATCCTGGTACTCTGTCTATCAGATCTGATCACTTGAATCTATGTGTCACTTCCACTGTATAATAGTAAGGGATTTGATTTAGGTCATACCTGAATGGTCTAGTGGTTTTCCAATCTTCAGTTTAAGTCTGAATTTGGCAATAAGGGGTTCATGATCTGAACCACATTCAGCTCCTGTGCTTGTTTTTGCTGACTGTATAGAGCTTCTCCATCTTTGGCTGCAAAGAATATAATCAATCTGCTTTTGGTATTGGCCATATGGTGAATTCCATGTGTAGAGTCGTCTCTTGTGTTTTTGGAAGAGGGTGTTTGCTATAACCAATGTCTTCTTTTGGCACAACTCTGTTGGTCTTTACCATGCTTCATTTTCTACTCCAAGGCCAAAGTTGCCTGTTACTCCAGATATCTCTTGACTTCCTACTTTTGCATTCCATCCCCTATGGTGCAAAGGGCATATTTCTTCAGTGTTAATTCTAGAAGTTCTTATTGGTCTTTATAGAACCATTAAACTTCAGCTTCTTCAGCATTAGTGGTTGGGACATAGACTTGGATTACTCTGATACTGAATGATTTGCCTTGGAAACAAACAGAGATCATTCTGTCATTTTTGAAATTGCACCCAAGCATTGCATTTTGGACTCTTGTTGACTGTGAGGGCGACTGTATTTCTTCTAAGGGATTATTGCCCACAGTAGTAGATATAATGTTCATCTGAATTAAATTCACCCATTCAAGTCCATTTTTTTCACCGATTCCTAAAATATCAATGCTCACTTTTGCCATCTCCTGTTTGACCACTTCCAATTTACCTTGATTCATGGACATAACATTTCAGATTCCTATGCAATATTGTTCTTTACAGCATCAGACGTTACTTCCATCACCTGGATCTTTTAGCATTCATTTGTTTGGGACTTTTCGTGTTTTCTGGACCTTAGTGTCCTTTTTCCTTTCCCTAGTTAGGGAAGTTTTCAGCTTTTTTTTTTTTTTTTCCAAATAAGCTATATGCCCATTTATCTTTGTCTTCTCCTTCTGGAATCCCTATAATGTTATTGGTAGTATGCTTTATGTTTTCCCATACATCTTTTAAACTTTTCTCATTTAAATATTTAAATTTAAATTATTTTTTTTATCTTCGGCCTGGATGATTTCCACTAGTTTATATTCCAATTTGGTGATTCATTCCTTTGTACCACCTAATCTATGGTTGATTCCTTCTAATCTTTGTTTTAGTTGTATTCTTCAGCTCCGTTTGATTTTTCTCTATATTTTCTATATCTTTTTTAAAATTCTGTTTAACCATTTTTTCCCAAAGTTCATCGAGCACCTTTATTATCATTACCTTGAACTCGTTTTTGGATATATTGTTTATCTCCACTTCACTTAGTTCATTATTTGAGGTTTTGTCTTGTTCCTTCATTTGGAATATATTCTGTCTCTTCATTTTACCTAATTTTCTGTTTCTATTCTGTTTATTAAGCAGATCAGTTATTGTGTTTCACATTCTTGGTGAAGTGATCTAATATAGAGAATGTTCTATGAGACCCAGCAGCACTTCCCCTCTGTTCATCAGAGAAATATGTTCTGATGGTGCCCCCTTATATATGTGTGTGCCCTTCTGTTGTGACAAGGCTGACTACTGTGGGAATGCTGGTAGGTGTGGTTGATTTCTAGCTTGGTTGGCTGCCAGGCCCTCCTTTGTGCAGTGGCTGCCAGCATGATGGTAGGTGGGGCTATATCCTGACTCAGCTGGCAGTGTGCCCAAAGGCTTCCTGGGGCTAGCGCCAACCCCTGATAGGCAGAGCTTGGCCCTGGTATGGCTGGCTTCACATCCTATGAGGTTCCAAGCCTGGTAGCAGCTTGTGGATGGGGAGGGCTGAGGCTTGGTGCAGCTTGTTTTGTGGCCCCAGGAGTCTTGGTGCTGGTACTAACAGGCTGGTGTGTGGAGTTGGGTTCTGGTGTGAGAAGATTTAGCATTGTTAAGATGGTAATACTTTCCATGGATTCAAGGAATGTTTCTCAAAATCCCAACTGTCTTCTCAGCAATGATGTAAGCTGCTTTACCTCCAAAATATCATGGAATCTTCATGGCAGTCTTGTGAGTTCCGTATTTCTTTATACATTTTTCACATGAAGAAATTTAAGCAAAATTATTTGTTCAGTGACTTATTATAAAATGGCAAAAATGACCATGAAAACCATATGTTCTACCTGTTTACTTTCCCACTTCAACAAAAAGCATCACTAAAGAGAATTTGAAAGATATAACATAAGCTCATGTAATACTTTTAAAAGAAACCATGACTGTTTTCTTGAACAGATATTCATCAAATTTCAAATCTCAGGCTGTCAGGGAAAAAGAGGCTTACTACTGAAATATCCATTATACCCTCACAAAAGTAGGTTCAAGCCATCTGTGAAGAGAAAATAACTTTGAACTCTTTGATTTTTATCTTAGAAATTCATGTAAAGTTTTCATTATATTCCACAATGTCATTAATAAAAACATTTTAATGACTCCACATGAGGAAAAATATGATGCTCTGTAAAGATATTTGGTGGTTTCCTAAATCCTTTCTTGTTTGAAAAGTACAGAGGAATACATAAAAAATGATACAGCTTCGCATATATAGCCTTTTGCTCTTCTCTCTCCATCTGTATTTGCTGTTTCTTAAAAACACTGTATGGGATTTCCCTGGTGGCTCAGATGGAAAAGAATCTGCCTGCAGTGCAGGAGACCCAGGTTCAGTCCCTGGGTTGGGAAGATCCCCTGGAGATTGGAATGGCAACCCACTCCATTATTCTTGCCTGGAGAATTCCATGGACAGAGGAACCTGGCAGACTACAGTCCATGGGGTCTCAAAGAGTCAGTCATGACTGAGCTAGACTAACACTTTCACTAAAAACACTGTATAGCCAAGAATGATGGTCCTTTTTATTTTAAGACTATAAGAGATTTCATTTTTTATGGCATGACACAAGGTAATGCGCCCTAGATTTACAATGCAGCCACCATATGACAGGCATAGAGGGAAGGGGTTAACATTTATTATTCAATGTAAGTCTCACAAAAGCCCTAAGGGTAGAAAATATCCTCACTTTTTAGATGAGGCAAGTTGATCTCAGAGAGCCTAATTACTAGGCCCAAGGTTCAGTGGTAGAGGCAAGGTTTTAAGCTAGGTCTGGCTTGCTCAAAAGCCCTACCGATTTTACATTCTCTCCCAAACAGGTAAGACTGGTCTGTGACTTTTACATTTTATCCTGGTTCCATAGTCATTGAGGATCTTTGCTTACATTAGTCAGACTCCTTAAGGTATCTAAAGTATCCTCAAGTCTGAGAGACAAAGAGAAAGAAAGAGAGAGAAAGACAGGGAGACAGAGAGAGATCCAGAGAGATAGAGAAGGAGTGAGAAAGAAAGGGAGAGAGACACAGAGAGGGAGAGAGAGAGAGAGAGACTGAGATTATAACTGGGTGCTAAGGGTTTCTGAGCCCAACTTTCTCATGGTTGAGCTGGCGTTTGTAAGCCTATTGCTGCTAAGTCACTTCAGTCGTGTCTGACTCTGTGCAACCCCATCCCTGGGGTTCTCCAGGCAAGAATACTGGAGTGGGGTGCCATTGCCTTCTCCGTTGTAAGCCTATAGCTTCTAGTAATCCACTTTCATTTAATTAATTGTGAAACCATTGGAGAAAAGCAAGTCATGCTCTTGTTTGGAAAATTTCCATTTTATGTGGCAGGGCTTTTGTTTCAGACTTCATAAAACTGAATGCCGAGCATTGGGATAATAAGTGAGCACATAACCCAGGGGAGGTGGGAAAAAACACAATGTTGTGTGAAAATTCTGCACTTACTTATTCTCAAAGGAAACCTCTGCTGTGCTTCCAGTTAGAGTTATTTAGGGATGTGTTAGAAATTTCAGAGGTTGTTCTTTTAGTCTTTTTTTTAAAATTGTGTTATGTTATAGCTATACAAAGGAATACACGTAACATTCAAGTTACTTATATAGTATGATAATAAAACAACGTTCATGAACTCCAATTAAGGAATGAGAACATTAACATTTTTATTTTCTCCAACCTAACCCTTGGACCTAGAATGGTGCTTAATATGTAGTGGGTGCTTAATACATGTTTTTTACTGAATGCACAAATCAGTTTGTACCTCCTTTCATTATATCATTACCGCCTCAGGGATAACCACTATGCTATATTTGGGGTTTATTACTCCCTGACATTTTTATGTTTTTCACATATATATTCCCAAATTACATATTGTTTGCTTTTACTTCTTTTTAAACTTTATCCAATTGAATCATATTGTATGTAGGCTATTATGAGTTATGGTTTTTCCTGCAACATTAGCTTGTGAAAATTCACCTGTTTGTAGATGTATTCTGTTCCTTGTCATTACTGAATTGTATTTCATTGAATGAATATTATATAATTTATTCATTCTTTCTCCTATATCTTTTCTGCTTCTATAAACAAAGCTGCAATGTCCATTTCTGCACATACCTCCTGGTACAAATGTGCATGAGTTTCTCTAGAATACAAATATGGGAGAGGGACTGCAATCGGAATTTTCATTTCCAGTGCCAGAAGATCAGTCCATGAGACAGAATAGCAGTGTGCCCTTTGTCAGGGTCAGTGGGAATCCTGTCCAAATAATTTTGCCAGAGAGAGGAGGTGGGAGGTTGGCAGATACTGGCATGGTAAGGTCATATCTCAGGCCTCTAGCCAAAGTGGGTTGTAATTAAGAAAAATTCAAATTGTAAAATTGCCTTCATTATTTCTCCTCCTCTTCCACATCCTTTAAAGTTTTTCTTATTTTTTTACATTTTAAATTTATTTAATTTTAATTGAAGGGGAATTGTTTTACATTATTGTGTTGCTTTCTACCACACTTAAACGTGAATCAGCCATCAGTTCAGTTCAGTCATGCAGTCATGTCCAACTCTTCGCGACCCCATGGACTGCAGCATGCCAGGCTTCCCTGTCCATCACCAACTTCCAGAGCTTGCTCAAATTCATGTCCTTCGAGTTGGTGATGCCATCCAACCATCTTATCCTCTGTCATCCCATTCTCCTCCTGCCTTCAATCTTTCCCAGCATCAGGACCTTTTCCAATGAGTCAGTTCTTCGCATCAGGTGGCCAAAGTGTTGGAGTTTCAGCTTCAGCATCAGTCCTTCCAATGAACACCCAGGACTGATCTCCTTTAGGATGGACTGGTTGGATCTCCTTGCAGTTCAAAGGACTCTCAAGAGTCTTCTCCAACACCACAGTTCAAGAGCATCAATTCTTCAGCACTCAGCTTTCTTTAAAGTCCAACTCTCACTTCCATACATGACTACTGGAAAAACAATAGCTTTAACTAGAAAGGCCTTTGTTGGCAGACTGCTTTTTAATATGCTGTCTAGGTTGGTCTCATAGCTTTTCTTCCAAGGAGCGAGCATCTTTTAATTTCATGGTTGCAATCACAATCTGCAGTGATTTTGGAGCCCAAGAAAATAGTCTTGTCACTGTTTCCCCATCTATTTGCCATGAAGTGATTGGACCAGATGCCATGATCTTTGCTTTTTGAATGTTGAGTTTTAAGCCAGCTTTTTCACTCTCCTCTTTCAATTTCACCAAGAGGCTCTTTAGTTCTTCTTCGCTTTCTGCCATAAGGGTGGTATCATCTGCGTATTTGAGGTTATTGATATTTCTCTCAGCAGTCTCGATTCCAACTTGTGCTTCATCCAGCCCAGCATTTCGCATGATGTACTCTGCATATGTTAAATATGCAGTGTGACAATATACAGCCTTGACGTACTCCTTTCCCAGTGTGGAACCAGTCTGTTGTCCCATGTCCAGTTCTAACTGTTGCTTCTTGACCTGCATAGAGATTTCTCAGGAGGCAGGTAAGGTGGTCTGATACTCCCATCTCTTTAAGAATTTTCCAGAGCTTGTTGTGATCCACACAGTCAAAGGCTTTAACGTAGTCAATAAAGCAGAAGTAGATGCTTTTCTGGAACTCTCTTGCTTTCTCAGTGATCCAACAGATGTTGACAATTTGATCTCTGTTTCCTCTGCCTTTTCTAAATCCAGCTTGAACATCTGGAAGTTCACGGTTCACATACTGCTGAAGCTTGGCTTGGAGAATTTTGAGCATTATTTTACTAGTGTGTGAGATGAGTGCAGTTGTGCAGTAGGTTGAACATTCTTTGGCATTGTTTTTCTTTGGGATCGGAATGAAAACTGACCTTTTCTGGTCCTGTGGCCACTACTGAGTTTTCCAAATTTGCTGGCATATTGAGTGCAGCACTTTCACAGCATCATCTTTTAGGATTTGAAACAGCTCAAGTGGAATTCCATCACCTCCTCTAGCTTTGCTTGTAGTGATGCTTCCTAAGGCTCACTTGACTTTGCACTCCAGAATGTCTGGCTCTAGGTGAGTGATGACACCATCGTGGTTATCTGGGTCATGAAGATCTTTTTTGTATAGTTTTAGGTATATGTATGTCCCCTTCTTCTTCAACCTTCATCCCACCTCCTACCACCATCTCACTCCTCTAGATTGTCACAGAGCTCCAGGTTGAGTTCCCTGAGTCATACAGTAAATTCCCATTAGCTATCTATTTCACATATGGTAGTGTATATGTTTCCATGTTACTCTCTCCATACAACCCACCCTCTCCTTCCTCCCCACTTCCCTTTCCCGTAAGTCTATACTCTGTGTCTGCATCTCTATTGCTGCCCTGGAAACAGGTTCATCAGTACCAACTTTCTAGATTCCATATATATGTGTTAATATACGAGATTTGTTTTTCTCTTTCTGTCTTACTTCACTCTGTATTCTCTGCTCTAGATTCTTCCACCACATTAGAACTGACTCAAATGTGTTCCTTTTTATGGCTGAGTAATATTCAATTGTATATATGTACCACAGCTTCTTTATCCATAGCTATTTTTATGTGAGATGTATTTCATTATATTCATATCTTATGAATCAAGTGTTAGTTGCTCAGTCATGTTGGACTGTTTGCAACTCCAGGGACTGTAGCCCTATAGGCATCTCTGTCCATGGAATTCTCCAAGCAAGAGTACTGGAATGTGTAACCATTTCCTTCTCCAGAGGATCTTCCCGACCCAGGAATCAAACTTGGGTCTCCCACATTCTTGGCAGATTCTTTACTGTCTGAGCCACGAGGGAAGCCCCAATAATTAAAATGATGATTTTTTTTTTCAGTCTTGGAGTGTTGACTATAAATTTGATTGATTATTTTTAAAGTCTCTAAAAGGACCACTTATTTACTCTATGCAGGCTCCCATTTTGTTTATCTAATATTTAATTTTCAGTCATATAATGATAGCTACTGTCATTATTTTATATATACATAAATCTATATATGCATATATGTATATATACATGTATATACATATATTTTGTTTATCTAATATTTACTTTTCATTCATATAATAATAACTACTGTCATTTTATATATGTAAATATATGTATATATACATATATGCATATGTATATACATACATACATATATTTATACTTTTCAACTTGGACAAACTCTGGGAGATGGTGAGGGACAGGATAGTCTGGCGTGCTACAGTCCATGGAGTCATAAAGAGTTGGACACAAATTGGCAACTGAAAAACAACAACATACCTTTCAAAAAGCATTTCTATCTTTGAGGTACTTTCTCATCTGTAGCAGTACGCACTTTGCTTTATTATATCATCTGCTATGTAATTATACAGTTCTTTGCTTCCTGTCTTTCTTCTGTAGTAGATAGTAAGTTGCTTAGAGGCAAAGTTCATATCTTGATCATTAGTATATTCCCAACACCTAGACCTGTATCTCGTCCATAGGAGTTGAGTTGAATCTATCTACCTAATTTAGACCTTCAATTTCATAATATGGTTAGTCATTGGTTACAAATCTACACTTTGCAGTTGGACTTACCTAGGATGGCAACCTGGCATTTCCACTTACTAGAACAGTGATCTTGAACAAGTTTACTGAGTTTTCCTGAGCAGCAGCTTCCTCTCTTATAATATAGGGATGATACAGAACTACCTGGCAGAGTTGTTGGGAAGATTAAATGAGTTGATATATATGAAATCGCCTGGCATGTAAAGTACCTTAATATTACATGTCCTTCTGATTTTATTTGAACTGTTTTTATTTGTTATAGAAGTCATGAAATGTAAGAAGATGGATAATAAATAAACTTTTAAAAAGCGACAATTTTTACCCAAGGAAATGACATTTTTAGCCAAAGGAATGATGTTCTTAGGTTTTGGCTCATTCGTATGTGGGAACTGAGCTCTTATCCTGTGAAACGCATGGCCCTCCTAGCCTTAGTTTGGTGGATAGACTCCTGCTGCCTTGGGATGAATTATGGGGGCAAAGATAGGCCACCATAATCAGCTGCTGGGTTTGCATATCAGCAGAAGTTTCTGAGTGCTTTCTGTTGTATTTTGGCTGTGAATAAAGGCTAATATTTGTCTCTTAGAGATAAAGTGCTTGTCAAGTGTAGCCTGAGTGAAAGCCTTCTTTGCTCTTGCCCTGCCAAGGTTTCTCACTTAGGGTTGAGAGGAGCATAACATTTCATGCTTTGGGGGGGGATTCTGATGGTTGTGCTGAATATGATAACCAAACAGGCCTGGGTAGAAAGTGAGGGTGATTACTGAGAAGACAATAGGGTAATGGACACTGTGTTAGATTTGGAGTCAGAGATTCCTGTACTTGATTTCAAAAAGTTTTGTGCTTCTCCACTCTCAGTCTGAATTTCTTCATTTGATATAATAATAATAATAATAATAAATGTCTCACAGTGTTGTTTTGAGGAGTTGAAATCATGCAACACAACAAACAGGCTGTCATTAGAGCTTATTTTCCTTCCTCCTTGCCTTAGTAAGAAAGAAGTACTCATAAAAAATGGTGACTGACTCCAGGTCCATCCACATCACTAAAAATGAACCAATTTTGTTCCTTTTTATGGCTGAGTAATATTCCACTGTGTATATGTATCACAGGTTCTTTATCCACTCATCTGTTGATGGACATTTAGGTTGCTTCCATGTCCTGGCTATTGTAAATGGTGCTTCAGTAAACATTGGGGTACATGTGTGTTTTTGAATTATGACTTTCTCAGGGTATATGCCCAGTAGTGGGATTGCTGGGTCATATAGCAGCTATATATTCTTAGTTTTTTAAGGAACCTCCATACTCTTCTCCACAGTGGTTGTATCAATTTACATTCCCACCAACAGTGCAAGAGGGTTTTTGTTTTATCCACACTTTCCCCAGCCTTTGTTGTCATACAGAGTGGAATAAGTCAGAAAGAGAAAAACAAATATATATTAATGAATATGTATGGAATCTACAAAGATGGTACAGATGAACCTGTTTGCAGGGTAGGAATAGAGATGCAAACATAGAAAATGGGCATGTGGATACAGTGGGGTAGGGGAAGTTTGGATGGATTGGGAGAGTAGACTGACATGTATACACTACTATATGTAAAATAGCTAGCTAGTGGAAAGCTGCTGTATAGCACAGGGAGCTCAGCATGGTGCTCTGTGAGGACTTAGAGAAAGTGGGATGGGAGGAGGGAGGTTCAAAAGGGAAGGGATATATGTATTCTTATAGCTGATTTATTTTGTTGTATAGCATAAACTAACACCATATTATAAATTAATTATACTCAAATAAATAAGTAAAAGCAAAAAAAAGTAAATAAAATAGTGGTTGCATTCTTGTGGATAAGAGAATAGGCAGTTGTCACCTACCTGTGGCAGATTAACCTGGGAAACCACTTATGCTTTGTTTAATGATTAGACATAAGACATAGGAGAGAAAAAAAATTGACCTTTCAGTAGTATGAACCATATTCCCTTTATTTAAACTTGAATTTATTACTGTGGGAGACTAAGATCTACCTTTCCATTAAGGTTTTAGGATTGGGTTTCTGGCCCTCTCTTTCAGTCCACCTGGAAGGACACAGACACAGATCCTCTTGGAGATAGACAGTTAACTAGGTGACCTTTGAAGCTCTGTCTTAGCCCAAGGAACATGAGTATTCTAATGGCTAAGGGTTGGGAGTGTTGCCTGAAAGATTTCCAGCATCACTGTGTATTACTTAATTGCTACTTTATGTTATAGAATGGGGATGGGGAAATGTCCATGTTATCTATATAGACTCCTAAGGAAAGAAAGGGAATGGAAAAAAGAAGACTAGCATGAAAATACTAATCGTAATTCCTCACTTCTGTACTCATTACAAGAGGTTTTTATCCTTTTGGCTAATTTATACTTCTGTTCACACAAGTAGCTCAGTAGGATGGGTAATATTATTCCTACTTACAGATGAGAGTAAGGCTCAGAGAACTAGAACAAAGCACATCAAACTGCTTTGATGCTTAGTCTGGTATCACCATAGGTCTCCCTTTGGATAAGTAAGGTTTTAGGACTGAGTCCATACCATTTAATTACTCTGAAATTGTTTCATGACCATCACCTTAAGTTAGAGACATTTACCTCAGGTTTCTGCCTTCATCCGTCCCTCATGCAGACATAGCCCAAGGGATTGGCTGATTTCAGAAAACTTCTCAAATCCTTTCATAGGATCCAGAAGGGCCCTGTCCACGTGATAGAAAACCCTACAAAAATAATCCCTAGGAGAAGTACAAGGAAAATTCAGCTTCACACTGACTCTGTTAAGCAATAACTAATAATTTACACATGCAGTTTAATCCTGAAGATTCAGACTTCTACCTTCCTGTTTCTGCCAACTACTGACATGTGTTTCATTATTTCTCTTGGGTCTTTTCAGTTTGGAGACCACCAGGGACCATGTTCTGCCCATCGACTATTACTTTCCACCCCAGAAGACCTGCCTGATTTGTGGGGATGAAGCTTCTGGCTGTCACTATGGAGCTCTCACTTGTGGAAGCTGCAAAGTCTTTTTTAAAAGAGCCGCTGAAGGTAAAGGATCTTAGACACTCACTTTTCTCTCTCTTTCTCTTCTAAAAAGAGACACCAGTCTATCAGGACTCAGGATTTTATGATCTCTGGGACAAAGTCACTGGCAGTGTTGGTTCAAAAAACCTAAGAGCCTTAAAAAGTCAATTTTCATACTTGCTGGAACCCTGTCTTTGGCAGCCTTGTTAGTACAAGCAATGAAGGCAATGAAGTTGGTCCCAGCTGGTGCTTGGAGCTTGGTGGGTCCTAGGAACAAAAGAAAAAAATTAATGATTTGAAAAGATTTAATTTCCTCCTTGCTTGTGTTCCATTCTCCTGCATAGTGAGGGAAAAAATGTCCTTATTAGAGAGGTTAGAAGTGGAGAAATCCAGACCAAGTCCCCAGCCTGTACTCTGTGGTGAATACAAGACTATTCCTTAGTGAAGGCTTCCTGGCCTTGGCCCCAGAAAGGAAGTGTTCTCACTGTTCAGCAGACCATCAGTCTATGCACCTGCTCCCTCCTGCTGCTGCCTCTTTGGGTATCCAAAGTGATGAGAAACTTTTATTCTCTCCCTCGGACCCTGTCCAATAGCCCATAACCCTGAACTAAGTTGTATCTTATATTTGGCTAAGTGGCCTCAAAAACTGGCTCCTTAGTATTATTTAGCTTAAAATAATTAATATCTGCTTAGCCCCAAGAGGTGCTCAGGCTACATCTTACAGCAGGAAGACCTCCTACACTTCCAGACCTCCTATATATGCTATTGCCTCCTTCCTTCCCAGTCTCCCTAGGCTTAAGCCTCCTACCCATCCACTTCACTCCCCATTCTGTACTAAGTATTCCTTCTTGAAAGGACACTAATGAACAGCTTCTAGACAGAGATGCTCTGCTCTGGGAGCAAACTCAGTTGCTAAACACCAATATCTACTCCTGCCTCCACTTTTCACAAAGGAAGTACTTCCTGCCAAGACCTTTTTCTTCCTTCTCACTGCTCTAGAAATTTTAAGTCAGAACTGAAAGAGACAGTCTTTCCTTATATAAAGCTATAATCCCTGAGGAAAGTCTTAAAGGTGGCCATACCTTTCAGCAGGAATGTGGTGACATCCACCAGAGGATAGCAGAAGCACCACAGAGTTCTTGGCAACTAGAGAAAACTTAGAAAGCATGTGCCCTTTAACTGGTCTCCCTATTGACAGCCAATTGGAATGATGATTATCTTTTCACCATTTTGGCCAGGTGGAAGGAATACCTATAAAATGGAAACCTATTTTGTTTTCTTCTAGTTCCCCAGGCAATAGGAAGACAGATAGCATTTAGCATTAAAGAAAACATGCTGCATGTTCCACCCATTACCCTGAGTGGCACATTGCTACTGCTTAAACTGGGCAATATGAGGTCCAGTGCCCGAGTGCCCAGGCGTAGGCAGTTTGGAAAGAGACAGAGATCAGTGTCTTCGTTCCTTAAGAATACTCACAAAAGGATGGTTGTCAGAAAAGGAAATGAGGAGTAGTACCAAAGACTTCAGATCACCCCAACATCTCCAGTGAGAACCTGCCTCTTCATACCTTGGCTTCAGTTAGGCCCTGTCTATAGAGCAGAGAATGAACCATAGCACCCATCTAAAGCAGTATGTCAGTAAGCCCAGGCACCACGGTAATAGCAACTATATCCGATGGGAAAAGAGTTCAAGAAAGTAAGCAAAAAGCAAATTCAATAGTTAGATAGATTAGATTGTATTTGATGCTGCCTCTGGGTTTTAAAAATCTGGGTCACGATATTGTTGTTTTTGGAAAACTGTGTAAATGATCAACTATATTGTGAAAGGGAAGATTTTGCTGTCATAACATATTCCACATGGGAGCTTTCTACAGAAATTAGGGCTGAGGGAGGGAGGCGGGCAGAAGGGCAGCTGGCAGGGCTGCCTGGGAGGAGCTCTGCTATTATGTGGATCTTGGACTATTTGAAAACAAGGAAGCTGGGAGAGGGGTAATCACTCAAACTGCCAAGCATTTGGAAATCCAGCAAGGTCTCAAAATTCTTCAGACCCTAGAATCACTTGTTAGAGAAACTTGGTAATATTTTCTTTGAGAAAATGAGCCTCTGTGAGCTCATGGAGCCAAATGCTTTAAACTCTTTGAAATATTAAAATCTCCAGTGTGTTCATTACAAAACTATGGAGCCCATTGGTTCCTTTGGAATGTGAACCCCAGTTTCCAATCCTGAGCCCTTTGAGGGACAGGAGAAAGTGATTTAAAAAAACATGAAACAAAGCAAAAGGAAAAAAAACAATATTGGTGTTTTCTTTCACCTTTAAAGTTTGGTGACTGCAGTTTACTGCCATTATTACCTCTATTTGAAGGCAGGGGGCTGTCTTATTACCTGCAGAGAACATTTATTGATTTTTTTTCATTTTTACAATGCATCTTTATTGCCCAAATGGCCTTTCTAAAGGTGATTCTGAATCTGCCTGGTTGAAAATTGGAATTCCACCTGTCTTGGAGGGAGTGGGAGAACAAATCTTTTCTTCCTAATTTGTTTGTTGTTGTCAGTTAACTCAGATGGAGTATTCAGAGTGTTGATTACCACTTTATTCAAGGTTTCAGAAATCTCTGGACTGGGCACAGGTACAAGACTTAAAAGCCTGGCACGTCAGAAAAAAATCCATTTCTAGCTTTGGTAGTTCATAAACCATGAGGCTTTAATGCTGTCATTGGTGCAAGACTCAGCAAAGAGTCGATTGTAATCTAGCCAGGTTTTCCTGTTGAGGAAGAAGAGAAGAGAGCCTCACATTTTCTCATTGTCAGTATTGCTGGGAGTTTAGGGTGAGGGAGAGGCTAGTCAAGAATCTGCTTATTTTGGGATTAAAAAAATGATGATAAAAAAACAATTGTAGGCCACGGGGGTAAAAATCATTAAAAGCTGCTTGATGGAAACTTATTGAAAGAATGTGTGTATGTGCGTGTGTGTCTGTGTAAGTGCTGTTGAGAGGATGGTCTCTGTGTTTGAAACAAGCATGTAGAGAATTAGCTAATGATGGTGAGTGGGATGAATGGGAAGGTGAAAGGGGAAGGCATGTTGGATGCTATCAAAAAGACCGGGAAATCAAAGGAAGGTGATGTCCTTGAGCAGAGTAGGTGCTTGAAGGGGGTTTAGTTTTGTGACATTGGCTAAGAAAATTTCCCTGCTTGGACCTCAGTTTTCCCTGTCTGTAAAATAAGGGAGTTAAACTAAGATACTTTTAAAATGCCCTTTCAGCTTAGACTTATTGTGACAATTCTACAAATAACAAACACCATCACTGTTATTTCAGCATCAGCAAACATGTGCATTTATACCTATATGCACATTTGGTTTTGCCTTCCTAGAAGATGGTGAATCCTAGCTCCCGTCTCTTAAAAAAACACAATCTTCAGATGAGGATAGAGCCAGCTCAGAGAGTGCACTGTGGATGGGCTGAGTTAAAAGTCAGGACTCTAAGATTCCCTCTTCTCCCGGCACTATGACCATGGCTGGATAACTTCTTTTCTTTTCCATTTTCTCATCTGGAAAATCAGGATATGAATCCTCATCTCTACCTCATCATGTTTCAAAGAGGGTTAATTAATTCATCATGTGCATTATGTGCTCAAGAATTTACTATTTTTCAGACATTTTCTAGTAAAACATTGGAGATTGTACATCCATTTGTTTTGTACGCATGGAGCACTGTTTGGTACACATCATAAAATTGAAACTGTAGTTTACATTCTGAACTCAAAGAATTACACCATCCTCACTGATGTTTACAATATGTCCCAATTTAGTATCCTTGGCAAATTTTATGTAAGTGTGGCTTTGATTCTCTCTCTCTCTCCCCAGGTTTCTGTGAGGGAAGTAATGTAAGTGAACCCTCATTGAACTCTTTCTGTCCTTTAAATCTACTCTTTCCCACCTCAACTCATGTGGAATTGAATGTTACTTCTTGTTTGGAGTCTTGCAGAGAGTTTTTGGTGCATATCAGTGTCCTCTTCACTCCCTGACTTTAGGAGTAACATTTCCCAGGGGCAAGTTAGCTATGTTAGGAGGATCTAATTGCAACTTTGTGTGTGCATGCTAAGTCGCTTCAGTCCTGTCTGACTCTTTGTGACCCCATGGGCTGTAGTCTGCCAGGCTTCTCGGTCCACAGGATTCTCTGGGCAAGAATACTGGAGTGGGTTGCCATGCCCTACTCCAGAGGATCTTCCCTTCCCACGGATGGAACCCAAGTCTCTTATGTCTCCTGCATTGGCAGGCGGTTTTTTTCTTGTTTTTTTTTGTTTTTTTTTTTTTACCACTATCTCCACCTAGAAAGCCCTACTTGTAACTTCAAAAGGGCCTCCATCGGGTGTCTTTGGCCAAGAAGTTGACTGATTCTTATTGCACAAGTCTTAGAGATTTTTTTTCCACAAAGCTCATAGTATCTTTTATCTGACTCTGGTTTTTTAAAAATATCATAGCCAGACTTTAATTAGGGGTCAGCAAACATTTTTCTGTAAAAGGCCAGATAGTAATAGACTTTGTGGCCTATATAGTCTCTGATGCTATTATTCAATTCTGCCTTTGCAGCATAAAAACAGTCCTAGACAAAACTAACGGGTGTGGCTGTGCTCCAGTAAAACTTTATGGGCACTGAAATTTAGATTTCATTCAGTTTTCACATGCCTTTAAATACTATTTTTTATTTTTTTCAGCTATTTTAAATCTAAAATGCATTCTCAGTTCTTGAGCCACACAAAAAGAAACAGCACATTAAATTTGACTTGTGAATTTTTGTTGTTTGTCGACTTGCTTTAGATGGTCACTCCTCTGCTTACAAATCTGCATAGTAAATTTGGCTCTTTCTGATCTCTGATGTCTCAGTAACTCTCTAGATTATCTAATTTTAAACATTCTTCTGATATGGCCAGTGAAAGTTTGTATGCCTTGCTTGCCTAGAATGCCTAGGTCCTGAGCATTCTAAATGGAAAAAATAAAACATTCTTGGAATGCTAGAAGAGGATACTTTTTTCTGATGATCTGCTATATCACTCAACCTTGCAATACCCAGAGGAGAAACTGAAAATATTCTACATAATTTTTAGGCCTTTGTACTGTAACCATGTGGATAATTATAAAATATGTATGAGTGAAAAAAAAATATGTATGAGTGAATTTGCTGGATGCCACATAGTAGTAGTGGTAGTAAAGTCGCTAAGTGGTGTCCGACTCTTGCGACCCCATGGACTATAGCTTGCCAGGCTCTTCTGTCCATGGGATTCTCCAGGCAAGAATACTGGAGTGGGTTGCCATTTCCTTCTCCAGGGGATCTTCCCGACCCAGGAATTGAACCCTGGTCTCCTGCACTGCAGGCAGATTCTTTACCGACTGAGCTGTGAGGGAAGCCCTCGGATGCCACATATAACCCAGATAGTATAGAGGAAGGTAGCTTTGAGGACTATCTGGTATGAAGTGTTATGGAAAAGCTGTCTCAGAGAAAGTAGGGCCCAGGTGGCCAGTTGAGTTATGAATTTACCATACACTTCCTTATGATTCTTTGTCTTTACACATTTGTTGGCTTAATTCTGGTCTTCCTCATAGTAGGACTAGACCACAGGCCTGCAGCATAAATTTAGCTCTATAACTCGTTCTAGTTGATGCCCACCCAAGTCTCCTATTAGACCCCAATTGGGGGCCATGTCAAGAATTTGCCATTGCTGGTCTATAGGGCCCTGTGGCTGATAATTTATAGCAAATGCATTTAATGAAGCAATGATTAACAAGAAGTTTCTATGTCACCTGCAAGATCGTCTGAGTCCATTGTCTCCTTTCACCTTGCCTTACTATTCCCCAATGTGTTATATTTTTAAAGCCCATCCATATACTGCAGAAGTTTTTTTTTTTTTTTTTAAATCCCAAGAGAATCTCTTGGTAATTATGAAACTCTGGGTGGTAGATTTTAGCAGTTGACTGCTATTGCACAGGTAAGTGTTAGACCCACTCTTTCTTCAGAGGTAGGAGTTATTTCTTATTTCTGTAGTCTCCAATCTAGTCTCATGGCAACCGACACACTGTCCCTCATAACAACTGAATTCTGGGAGAATCCATTATTTAAAAAAGCAATCTCTTCAGTTATAATAGCCATGTGTGCATACTTCTGGAAGCTATTATTCAGGTGTTCATACTTCTCTTCAGAGCTAGCAACTGTTCTCAGCATTCCAAGGAGGCAGGTAAGCTTTGTACCTTTCAGAAGAAAGCACAGAAAAGGGAACTTCCCTCTATCCAGAAAAGGAAACAGAGTTGGGGTTAATGATTCTTTATAAAGGGAGCAAGGATTAGAATTCTCAGTCCATTTGTTTCCAGTCCATGTTGTGACTCCTGATGCATCCCATTGGAATCACCACAGCTTCTGGCTGCACTGGTGCCTATATCTTACTGAATACTTCATAAGAACTGGCCTGGTGGTAATCTATCATGCATCCAGTCAGTATACATTTGCTGGATAATTACTACACATGGGATATTAGGCTCACATACTCAAGATACAGATCCTGCCTGAAGGAACCTAGTGATCATAACCCTGGACACCTTTAAATTTCTTCAGCCATCATATTTCATTTCCATTTGAACTTCCCAACCACCTGGAACAGAGGGAGAGGTCATCCTCCTGATTTTCCATGTAAGCAAACTGATGTTTTTTTTTAGTTAATCAAGAGTTAGTAAGTGAGGTGGTGGTAGTTTAGTTTCTAAGTCCTGTCCAACTCTTTGCGACCCCATGTCCTGTAAGCCTGCCAGGCTTCTCTGTCCATGGGATTCTCCAGGCAAGAATACTGGAGTGGGTTGCCATTTCCTTCTCCAGGAGTAAGTGGAACATCTGGATTTAAACCCAGGTCTTCTGGGTCCAAAGGTAGCAGTCACTCTCTTATGGCACAGCTACCTCTCAAATATATAAACATACTAACCTAAAGCAGAAGGAAAGTGCAAACAAGAAAGACAACGGTGAAGAGAAACAACAGAATCAGAAATTAAAGAAGAAAGACTTTAAGTACTATGGGGAGAAACCAGTGAGTAACACTAACATCACAGGGAATGTTCTTCCTTAAACAACAACAACAACAACAACAAAAACCAACTTATAATAGCTAGTGGTTCACCAGAAACTCTTCATTAGTTAGGGCCAGGGACATGTGAGTGATAGTCTTTCCACTAGCTCTTAATGTTCAGAGGGAAAGTTCTGATTCTTATGAAACCAGGCTCGGTAGCTCCTTAATTCACTCTCATCACAGAACCACAGAACAGGGAGCATGATTTAACACCTGGGCTCATGAGAATTTTAATTCTCATTGCCAAGCTGAAGAACTCAGACAGTGTGTATGGATACAAATGTTAGAATCATGTTCCTAGACTCTTTGCTTTGAGCCTACTTGGAGAAGTGTACCACAGAATGTTTTCTATGGGGCCAGGAGAAAGAGAACTCCATTCCCCTCCTCTTTGATGTCATAAACCAGAAAATATTGTCTTTCAGGATAGAGCTAAAAATTGACAGAGGCAAAATCCTGTTCTTCTTTATCGAGGTTTTTATTGTCCTTCCTCTCTTGGGACACCTGATAGGGTGGATGAACAATGATTTCACTGTGGTACCTGGATGTGGGCCCTGGAGACTGTGGACCTCTTACAGGTCCATAAGTTAAATAATCACATTTCTATAGTTCCATGTTCACAAGTTCCTTCACTTTCTCAGCATTGATTCAGCCAAGAGATATTTAATGAAAAGACCTAAAAGATTTTCAGTGCTTTGAACCACATGATCTTTAAGTGCTAACCTGCTAAAAATTAGAAGGAGAGGACTTAAAAATAAAAATAGCTTGACCAAGCTATTTTGTAGAAGAGGAAACTGAGGCTCAGAGAGAGAGGAAGTGACTTTCCTAGGTTCATAGAACATATAAATGGCAGAAATTAAGGTTTTCCAGTAGTTTCTTATTTCTTGTCTGAGGGATTCTCCAGCCTCATAGCTTCAGAGATTGTTGCTTTGGCAACTCCAAGAACTATGTGAGGCAACATAATAAATCTTTATCTTGACTGCAGGGATATCTAAAATGACTATTTGATGACTGGCACTTTTCCCAGATAACATCCATTTATTCAACAAACAGTCAGTGTTTATTTGTTGTGTGCACTAGACCTATACAAGGCACTGGGATAAGAGATAATAACAAAAACTAGTTATTGCATACTCAATATGCAATTGTTTTGTAGACATTTTCTCATTCAGTCCTCACAATAACCCTATGATGTGGGTATTATCATTTGTCCCACTTACAAATGAAGGAATTGAGGCACAGAAGAGTTAAAGTGACTTGTCCAAAATCATATGACTCTTTAGTGACTATGGAGTGAACATGACACAGAGTTTCCAAGATAGTGGGCTTCCCAGGTGGCTCAGTTGTAAAGAATCCTCCTGCCAATGCAGGAGATGTGAGTTTGATCCCTGAGTCAGGAATATCCCTTTAGAAGGAAATGGCAACCCACTCCAGTATTCTTGCCTGGGAAATCACATGGACAGAGGAGCCTTGTGGGCTATAGTCCACGGGGTCACAAAGAGTCAGACACAACAACTTAGTGACTAAACATCAACAACAACAATATTCTGCCAGTTACAAAAGGTAGGAAGTGAACTTTAGGAATATCGAACAGACTGACCAAAGACAGGGCTGCATGAAAGCAGGATACTTGTTTAAGGAACATTCTGGAGTCCAGAGGTGGTTGAGGGGAACCTCATCAGATGCAACAGATCCCTTGATCAGCCTTCGATTGGCCTTTTATGCCTGTTCCCCACCCCCACCTTGTGCCAATGCTGAGCTGTACATTGCTATCCTACTCTAGTTTCTGGGCTTTTTGGAAGCATGTTGCTATCTAGGTAGTGGAATGAAATGCAGTGAAAGAGAAGCAGATTCTATCTACCATTCCTTCTTTTCACTTCAAAATTCCATTTAAATAATAAAAGCATTGCACTAAATGATCTTGAATATTTTAGCAATAAATGTATAACAGCCTAAATCTTTTTAACAATAAATCTCTAAAATTTTATGGATATTCCAGATATTTCCATTGGCCAGCAGTTCAATTTATAAGCATCAATCTTGTAAAACAGACCTGAGTTCAATCCTTGACGCCAAAATAGATAGATATTGGGCCTTGAGCAACTCATGTAACTTCTTTGTGCTTCTGTGAGGATAGTACAGGTCACAGGGTTATTGTAAGAGCTAAATAATATGTAGCACAGCTCCAGTGCCCAATAAGTTTTGATTTCATCTACTGAAATGGAGCTATGGTCATTAGTACACATACACTTATGATGTCCTTTGAGTAGCAGAGAGGAGAGGTGGCAGATAGTATTTATGGCAGTTCCTTGGTAAAGAAGGCCTTGGGTTGGTGTAAGGTTCTCAAACAACCACTTATCTTCAGTGTCACTTAATTGGTGATCTGAAGGTCCAATAGCATTTGTATAAGAACATAGCAAAGGTTAATATCTTCCTCTCTCCTCTATGTCTCCCAGGGCACTATGAATAACATTTCCCAGAAAGCCCAGCATGCCTGTGTCCATTGCCTCTCTTGACTTTTGGGCTTTGGACATGAAGGTGTCAGAGTTCTCTGTGTATTTTTGTCTGCAACAAGATTTGTCTGACCTCCCTGGTAAATTCAGATCCACAGCCACAGGCCAGGAGAAAAGCTAACAAAGTTCATAAATTATCCTCCACATTCTTCAACCATTGGTTTCCCTCATCCAGCCAGAGGAGTGTCTTAAAAGTATGTTGGGGCCAGATTCAATAGAAACCTGAGCCAGCACCTGTGTAAATACATTTTTAAAGCTTCTTTTCCTGAAGCCAGATGGGTATTTTTTAAAACCAAGTTGGGCTGTATTTTATCTAGAGTACTGTCTACTACATTCTTAGTGCTTTGGAGAAATATAGTCTGGTTGTACTATTATTGCTTTGTTATTTGTGAGGGAGGGGGTATTTCTTTCAAAAATCAGATAATGCCTTAGTGTGGCCTGTGACTTTACTGTGTATAAAATGAAACTCTCTCATGATTCATCATTCATTCTGCTTCCCATAGATTGACATCCATACCCACTCTTCATTATCGATCCTATTAAAAGTCAGCCATCCCACATGTAACATACTACTTATCACTAACTCCTAACTGAATCATCTTTAGATCTTGTCCAAAACCCTATATAGAGAAGGGAAGTTAACATCTTGCCTAGGGCCTGGAGGGAGCTCATCAGTAAGTGGGTATCCAATCCTTGAGGTCCCTGAGCTTTGCTCAGCTTCAAAACAGAGACAGGATCCTTCATTTGTGTTGCTTATGATTAAAGGCTTCCTGTTTTCCAATGTCCTGAGGGCCTCTTCTGCCACCCCACCTCTATAGCTTCCATGGCTCTCTAGAAACTCTTCTGTAATCATGTCACTTGGAAGAAGATTTTCTTGTCTGTTTTGCAATTTCAAAAGGACTAGTCAGCAACTTTTGGGCTTCCCTGGTGGCTCAGTGGTAAAGAATCTGCCTGCAGTGCAGGAGATGTGGGTTCAATCCCCAGGTCAGAAAAATCTCCCAGAGAAGGAAATGGAAACCCACTCCAGTATTCTTGCCTAGGAAATCCCATGGACAGAGGAGCCTCGTGGGCTACAGTCCATGGGGTCGCAGAGAGTCAGGCATGACTTAGTTACTAAACAATAGTCAGAAAGTTTAGGTTAGATTGTGCTTCCATGGGAGCAGAGATAGATGCAGGAAACAATAGAAAGGGCTATGGAGATGTGGAAAGATTTCTCACCTAACTAGTTAAACCCTACAAAAATAAAGTGTTTTTTACTCAGAAGCCCTATTGATATAGGAGTAGAAGACTTGATTCGAGTCCAATGTTTGTTAACTCTGTGATCTTGGGAAAATGACATGTCATCCCTGAACTTTAGTTTTCTTGCTTGTAAAATTGGGATAATGGTGACCACCAGAAAAATTCTAAGGGTTACATGAGATAATGTAGCTAGAAGTTTTCTTACATAGTGCCAGACTTCCTAAAAAGGTGAATCAAACAATGTTGACAATGCCTCTTAATGTGTGAATGAGAAATCAGCTCCATGTCAAATTTCAGCTTGTGTTCCAGGGGTCCCATTATTTCACTCTAGAAGTGCAGGTATAAGTTAAATAATTCATCTGTTGCTATTTACATGGGTAGTTTGATAGTAATTATTTTTAGACATATGACATGTTTCAGACATAAATCAGACGGCAATAATTTTGCAGCTTTGTAGACATATTCATTCCCAAGTACCAAAGACCTAAAAGGAGTTAGAGCTATGAAGGGTAGAACAGAGGTAGGCAACACAGGGCTCCCTGGTACCTGTCTCTTAGGAGGGACTTCGGACTATAGGAATTTGTACTCATGTACTCTAGTGTCAGGGAAGAAGAGCTGGAGGTAGCCTAGAAGAGGAGGAAGAAGAGGAAGAGTAGCTTTTACTCATTCATTTTGTTAAAAGCATGCATATATTGTATGAGGCCCTGTATGAGTCCAGAGATGAGTGTGAGATGGCCCTGTCCTCAGAGAGCTTCCAGTCTGATGGACATGCCCTCCAAGGTCAGCTAAAGTTTTACACTACAAAAGGTATTTGAGTGCAGCAGAAGCAGTGTGATGGGACAGGGGAGAGAAAAATCTACAGGCATAGCTCCCCATACCTAAGGACAGCCCTGACCAAGATTGGCACAGTTTGAGGGGCCTATTCCCATCAGCAGGTCTGGAAGCCTTATCAACAACAACAAAAGATAATGATGATAATAATTATAGCAGCTAATATTTACTGAACATTTTCTTTGTGTTAGATGCTACACTAAATGCTTACTTAATCTTCACAACAATGTTACGGAGTAATAGATATTCTTACTACCCTTATTTTACAAGTCATCTCAATTCAACAAACATTCAGCATCTACTGTATGCTAGGCCTGTGCTAAGTGCTAGGGAGAGATGAGTAAAACATATTCTCAGTCCAATGGGAGCAAACCAATAAGTGCACAGTTAGGTTAATATATTTCAGGGCTTCTGCTCAATGCTGGAAACTCACTGATGAATGACTCACAGTTCTTGCAAAGATCTCAAAGTTTACTGGGAGATATCTGTGTGGAAACAAATATTATGTACTGCTGTGAGAAGTGTCATAAGAGGGGTAAGTGCAAAATGGAAAAGAGATTGTACAGCAAATGATTGATTTAAATCAGAGCCCCAAGGAAGTATGTTCACACTTTCCCTTCCTCACCTTTACTCAGGCTTCTCCCCTCCTGCTTCAAGTGCCTTTTCTTAAGTCCCATCTTCCTTCAAGGCTTCACTCAAGTGCCCACTCCTCCATGAAGCCTCCACCCCATCAAAAGGCATCCTATCCTCTCCTGTACCCCCTCTCTTTTTACTCATGTCAACTTGACCCAATCTTCACTTGGTAATCCTTTTTCCTTGTTTGTTAATCTATCCATTATGCTCCTTTGGGGTCATAGGGAAATGCCAAAAATTTAGACACATATCCAGTAAGAGGAAGGTCAGTCTCTAAGAGCAAGCTCTTATGATTCTGTGAGCATTTGACATCCATGTTGCTAGAAACACCTGTGAATGACCTGACTCCTGTTTAGAGCAGAATGTGATTGGTGTATTTGCTTCAAGGAGAGTGTCATTGTTCTGGGAAATATTCCAAAGTTTGCTATTACCAGTGAATATGTACAGAGAATAGAGCCTGCAGATAAGCTGTCCTCTGATTAGCTTCAGACATGTTCCAAGAAGCTAGGATGTGGTAGATTTAGCCTTAGGAAATTCACTTGACCTTTCTAAGCCTCAGTTAATTCATCTACAAAATGGAGATACTATAGTGGTTGAAAAAGCCAAAGGAATTGTTGCTTGTGAAAACAGTGTGCAAATTGAAAATCATTCTTTGAGTATTAGTTTCTGGGAGATCTCCTTATCATCATTCAGGACAGTCATGCCTATGTTATATAAATACTTGCCTCTGACATCTCTGGAAACCCTTTGCAAAGAGTTGTCTGTAGGAGAAACAGTTTAATTTGCAAATTGCTCCTTTATTTGCATGTACATAACGTACATCTGCAGTCACACCAGATGATTACCTCTTTGAAATACCTCTCAAGGATCCTAAAAATGAATTTTATCCCCCCCCCCAAATAGTCTATCACAAATATAACCTCCAAATTCACTGACAGTATGTCCAACCTCTTTTGCAAGATATACGGCTAGGCAGACAATTTTATTTATACAGGTAATTATTTTCTTCCAGCAAGTGAGTAGTAGCTAGAAGATGGCCAAGAGAGGCCATGAGGAATGCCTTTCTTTTACAGCTCATGTTTGGGTCTTACTTGCAAGGTTACTAAAGGTCTGTGCAGATAAGTTGCAGTGTTTATGGCAAAAGCAAAAGTCACTCTAAAAGCAAGCCCTTGTTTCATTGCTTAGTGTTTTTAATCCCCAGCAGACATGACTTTGATCTGGCACTTGGCAGCATGGCAGGTTCCTAAGCTGCTGTATACAAATTGCAGGGGAACAGTGATATTATCTGAATGAATTCATTTGTTGTAAGTTATAAATATATGGGCTTTTTCTATTTCATCACCCTCAAAATTTTATCTGTTTCTCCCAATGGAGCCATCTCTTGGCCTTTAGCATGCTCCCTTTGAGCTCATGGGCATTGCTGCATGGCTAACATAGGAACCTTGAGAATTTGCTTCCAAGGTCCTTTTCTTTATTTTATCTTGATACTCAAGCTACCAGAGTCAGTAGTGACTGTGGTGGGCTGACAGTGAAGTGGCAGAAAACCAAGCTTTGTCCTCTGGCTTCCCTGACCCCTTCTATCCATCATCCAAGAGGCTCCAGGCCAGCATTCCACAGAGCAGCCTCACCAAACTCACTAGGACTGAAGGGAAACCAGGATTTCAAATAGTCATTATAGAAGGAAGGAATATAAAAACTACAGTTCTCTCTTTGTTGATTCTTTTCACTCCAGAAAGATAACTACTCTTTTTAGGAGACTTTCAAAACCTCATAATCTTCTAGGACTTGGGCTGCTTCCTTAAGAAGCACATTGCAGAAAGATATCATGGCCAACAAAATATTAAAAGAGCAATCATTCATCCACTCATGTATTCAATTAGTGTAAACTGATATATTTTTTTTTATTTGCCAGACACCGGGAATGACAAAAAGGAGTACTTTTTATCCTTGTCTCCTTCACAATTTAATAAAGATAGCCATTCTTTCATTTTATAGCGATCTGTCACATTTCATGCACTGCTGCATATGGTATGACACATATGCACATGGTAATGACACAAGAGAATGATAGAAAAGCTGAGTGTGGATCTAACCACTCTCAAGGCTCCATTATGAAATACTGGATTTGCAATTTTAAAGAACTATTTTGAAAAGTTACCCCATGGCACTACAGGTTATAGAATCTTGCTGTCACAGAAGGCAAGAACATGGATGATAATGACATGAATGAGATGAGAAGTTGAGAAGTGTTACAGTGTTCATTTTCTTTCAGAAAAGAGTGGTGGCACTAGTGTTAAAGAACTGACCAGCCAATGCAGGAGACATAAAAGACATGGGTTCAATCCCTGGGTTGGGAAGATCCCCTGGAGGAGAGCAGGGCAACCCACTCCAGTATTCTTGCCTGGAGAATCCCATGGACAGAGGAATCTGACAGGCTACAGTCCATAGATTTGCAACGAGTCTGACAAAACTGAATCGACTTAGCACACATGTACACATACACACACACACACACACACACACACACACACACTTTATGCATGCATCATGGCAGAGTAAACCACTACTAGGAAAACGAAAGCTAGCATGTGACCCTAGGCAAGTCATTGAAGCTCTCTGGACTTCTGCTTCTGTATCTACAAGGCTGTTAATGGTATTTGCTTTTTCTACTTCATGAGTGTGTTGTGAGTAATGTATAGAAAAGGATTTGCTCATGTTACCACATCTTACAAATGTATGAGATTGATTTCAGGACCTTTTAATGTAGACCTGCCTTCATTAATGAATTTCAGTCTTTAAAAACCTCTGCAGACTTTACTTTAGATCATTTGAGGTACAATTTACAAGACACTCTTGATCTTCTTTTCTGACTCCTATTATTGGCACCAAAACGCATGGTAGGATTTTTCTTTTTTTTTAGGAGCCTTCCCTTGTGGCTCAGATGGTAAAGAATCTGCCTGCAATGCAGTAGACCTGGGTTTGATCCTTGGGTCGGGAAGATCCCTTGGAGAAGGGAATGGTAACTCACTCCAGAATTCTTGCTTGGAAAATCCCATGGACAGAGGAGCCTGGTTTTTTATTTTATTTATTTATTGTTTTGGGGTTGCCTGGTTTTTTAAAGATAAAATTCACATGCTACAATATTCACCCTTTTTAATTGTTTAATTCCATGGTTTTAGTATGTTCAAGAAATCATGAAAACATTACCATTATTCGATTCCAGAACATTTTCATCATCTCAAAAAGATACACTGTACCCATTAGCGCTTACTCCCAATTTCCCCTCCTCTCAGGCCCTGGAAACTGCTAATATTTTCTGTCTCTATGGATTTATAAATTCTCAACATTTACCTCAATGGAACATTACATGACATTTGTATCCGGATCCTTTCACTTAATATGATGTTAATCCATGTTTTAGTATGCATTAGTATTTCGTTTTGTCTGATTGAATAATAATTGCTGGGTTATATGGGGCTTTCCTGGTGGCTCAGATGGTAAAGAATCTGCCTGCAATGCAAGAGACCTGGGTTCGATCCCTGGATTGGGAAGATCCCTTGGTGAAGGGAATAGCTACCTACTGCAGTATTCTTGCCTGGAGAATTCCATGGACAGAGGAGCCTGGTGGGCTACGGTCGATGGGGTTGCAAAGAGTTGGACACAACTGAGTGACTAACACTTGCACTTTCATGGTAACTCTACGTTTAACAGGGACTAAGGGTTTTCTTTCTTTCTTTTTTTTTTTTTTTAATGAGACTTCACCATTTTACATTTCCATCAGCATTGTATGAGGGTTTGAATTTCTCCACATCTTTACCAGCTCATTATTATGTTGCATTATTATTATTTTTTTATTATTACACCCATCCTAGTGGGTGTGAAGTGGTACTGTATTGTGGTTTTGATTAGTGTTTATATAATAGCTAATGACGTTATGCATCTTAGCATATGGTTTTTGGGCATTTGTGTATCTTCTATAATCAAATAACTATTCATATCCTTTCCCATGTTTTGATTGGATTATTTCTTTTTTGCTATTGACTTGTAAGTATTCTTTGTGAGTTATAGACACAAGTCTCTTATCAGATATATAATTTGCAAACATTTTCTCCCATTCTGTAAAATTGTCTTTTCATTTTTTTGATGGTATCTATTAAAGAACAAAATATTTAATGAAGTTCAGTTTATCCATTTTTTCCCTCTATTGCTTGTGTTTTGGTGTCTTATCCAAAACTTTATGCCTAATCCAAGGTCACAGACATTTACGCTTATGCTTTCTTCAAAGAATTCTGTAGTTTTAACTGTTCCATTTGGGTTTTTGATCCATTTGGAGTTGATTTTCTTTTTTTTTTTTTAGATAATATGAGGTGAGAGTCAAACTTCATTTTTGCATGTAGATAACATGCTGTCCCAGAATTATTTGTTGAAAAGAGTATTGTTTCTCCATAGTCATCTTAGTATCCTTGTTAAAAACTATTAATCATAAATATATGCACTTATATCTGGACTTTCAGTTCTATTCCACTGAACTATATATCTTTCCTTATAAAACCAGTACCCCATCTTAATGACTGTAGCATCATAGTAAGGTTTGAAATTGGAAAGTGTGAGTCCTCCAAATTTGTCCTTCATATTCAAGATTGTTTTGGCTATTCTAGGACACTTACATTTTCATGTGAATTTTTGGAAAACCTTGTAATTTCAGGAAAAGTGATAGTTGGATTTTGTTAGGTCAGAGTGTGGAGTTTTGTCATGTTAATAATATTAAATCTTCACATTCATGAACATAAGACATCTTTCATTTATTTAGTTGTTCTTTAATTTCTTTCAGTTATGTTTTATAGCTTTCAATGTACAAATTTCATGGACTTTTATTAAATTTATCCCTAAAGATTTTATTCTTTTTGATGCTTTTGTAAATGGAGTTGATTTATTAATTTTATTTTGGATTACTCATTGCTAGTCTAAAATGTAATTAATATGTGTATATTGATCTTATTATACTGGATTCTTGCTGAATTAATTTACCAACTTAATAGTTATTTTGCATATTTTTAGAATTATCTTTGTATTAGATAAAACAGTCTGTGAAAAGAGATAGTTTTTTGTCTTCTTTTCCAATCTGCATGCCTTTTATTTCTTTTTCTTGTCTAATTGCCCTGACTAGAACATCCAGTACAATGTTGAATAGAAGTGATGAGAGCTGACATCCTTGTTTTGTCCCCAGTCTTAGGGGGAAAACTTTCAGTCTTTTACCATTAAGTATGGTGTTAGCTCTGGGTTTTTCATAGATACTCATTATCAAGTTGAGGAAGTTTCCTTCTAGTCCTGGTTTATTGAAATATTTTTATCAAGAAACATTGCTGGATTCTTTCAAATGCTTTTTTTTTGTGTGTATTTAAATCACATGTGGTTTTTGTCTTTTAGTCTGTTAAAATGTTATATTACATTGATTGATTTTTGTTGTTGTTGAACCAACCTTATATTCCTGGGATAAATTTCACTTGGTTATGGGGTGTAAACCTTTTTATGTATTGCTTTTTGGTTTGTAAGTATTTTGTTCAGATTTTACCTCCATATTCTATTCATTAGAAAACGTGATCTGTAGTTTTCGTCTTGCCCTATCTTTGTCTTATTTTGTTATCAGGGTAATAATACTTTCAAAATAAATTGGAAAGTGTTCCTTCATCTTTTTTTTCTCTTTCAGAAGTATTTGTGAAGAATTGGTATAAGTTCTTCTTTAAACATTTGGTAGAATTCAGTAATAAAGCCATGAGTCCTCGGACTGTTCTTTGTGGGAAATTACTATTATTACTACAATTATTATTATTATTCTGTATCTTTGTTATAGGTATATTCTGACTTTAATTTTGAGTCAGATTTGACTGTTTTTTTTCTAGTAATTGTCATTACATCTGTGGTACTCAACTTGTTGGTATACAACTGTTTGTGGCATTCTCATATAATTTTTTTATTTCTGTAAGATTTTGTTTGGTAAAAATGATTCAATAAATTACCTTTATTTCCATAGTATTCTCTCTTCTTTCATTCCTGATTTTATAATTTGAGTCCTGTTTTGTTTTTTTTTCTCTTGGCCAGCCTATTAAAAGTTTTCTCAATTTGTTGACCTTTCCAAAGAACTAAAATTTGGTTTTGTTCATTTTCCTTTTGTTTTATATTGTCTATTTCATTTATTTATGTCTTAATTTTTAAATTATTTTTCCTTCTGCTTTTTCCTTTTTTAGTTTACTTGTCTTTTTCTAGGGTTTTAAGATAGAAGATTATGTTACTTATTGAGCTCTTTCTCAATAGCTGTAAATAATGCAAATGTACTATAAATTTTCTTCTAGGCACTGCTTTTATTGAATTCCAACAGCTTTAGCATGTTGTCTTTTCATTTCAATTTATCTGAAAGTATTTTCTTATTTCCCTTGTGACTTCTTTGAACAATTGATTATTTAGGCTGCATTAACTTTCACATATCTGTGAACTTCTCAAACTTCCTGACTGCTAATTTAATTCTATTAATATTTTTTTAAAAGAGAACATCGTTTATATGATTTCGGTCCATTTGAACTTAAAGAGATTTGTGTTATGGTCTTAACTATGTTCTTTCCTGGAGGATGTTCAATGTGCATTTAAAAATATATATGATGGTGTTTTGGGGTAGAGCATTCTATAGATATTTGTTAAACCTGATTTTTATAGTGTCACTACTTCCCTTCTCTTATGTCCTGCTTACTTATTCTATTATTATTGAAAATGAGGTCTTTAAAATTCTGTTATTTAACCATCTATTTCTCCATTCAATTCTGTCAGTTTGTACTTTATGTTTTTTGAGCTCTGTTATTAGATTCTTATATGTATAACTGTATGCCTTCCTAATGAATTCGACTTGATACTGTTACAACATGACCATCTTTGTCAACAGTCACAGACTTTGTCTTCATGTCTATTTTGTCTGATAATAGTATACCCACTCCAGCTTTCCTTTGGTTACTGTTTACAGAGAATACTTTTTCTGTTCTTTTACTCTCAAAGTGTTTGTCTCTGAATCTAAGGTCTCTCTTGTAGACAGCATGTAGTTATATCTCATGATTTTTTCCAATTCATTCCTCAAATCTCTGTCTTTTAATAGCAGTGTTTAATCCAATTACACTTAATTACTTATTAGGCAGGATTTACACCTGCTAAACCTCATAGTTTGTTGTTGCTGCTGTTTATTCTTGTCTTTGTTATTTGCTTGTTTAGTGAGTTTTTAAAAACTAATTCTAAATGCCTGGGAATATGTTGAAGCTTTTCAAAACCTCCAGTGGATATTTCACTTCTTTACTTCTTTTTTTAAGCTCTTTGGTTAGCTCATTGTTTGCCACAATTGTTACCACCAACTCAGCCAGCCTTGATGTTCGGCATTTGTCTCTGATTATTTTCTACAAACTCCCCCAGGGAAAAAGCTATTCACACTGGCAAGCTCTGAGTCAGGTCAAATAAACATAGTCTTGAAAATGGAGTCTTTTAGGGAATCCTCAGACAGGTCAAACAGTAACAGTTCTTTGAGAAAGGGGCTTTAAAGGAGTTCCAACCCCTTTCTGTCTCCTCCAGTGATTACCAAGCTGCTCGTTTTTACCATCATTGCAGACTGTTGGTTTTCATGGTAACTATGGAGCTGGGAGGGGATGATGGGCAATAGGGCAAGTTTAAATATCATAAAGCTGTGAATAGATCCTCTTCAGATTGATACAAGCATTTGTTTAATTTCTAGAGTTCTGAAAATGTTTATTCTGACCATCTTTTGGCCAATTTTATAATTTATTTCATGGAGGAGAGAATTTTAGGAGTTCCTCACTTCAGCATTTACTCTGACATTACTCCAGTCTAAAATGGTTTGATCGAGCACTCCCCAACATGTACACCCATGGCTGATTCATGTGAATGTATGGCAAAAACCACTACAAGATTGTAATTAGCCTTCAATTAAAATGAATAAACTATTTTTTTAAGTGAATATCTACAGTGTCCAGGAAAAAGACCCTGAAAGTTACTTGGATTTTCAGGATCTTTCTGCTGTTACTGAGGTCACTACCCCAATGTTGTTTTTTGTTTGACAAGCAAGAAGAAAGATGTTTTTTGCATGTGATATAAAAATATAAGCCAGACCATGTTCTCCCTCTACTCAGAATCCTCCATTGTATCCTAATCTCACTCATGGTGAGAGTATTGGACCTATAAATTAATGACCTTTATGATCATAAATGATCTCTTCTGCTGTTAGCTCTCAGACTTCATCTTCTACAGCTGTATCCACACTGGCTTCTTTGCCAGTTCTCAAACGTGGTAAGTATCCTCCCACATCAAGGACGTACATCAACTGTTCCCTCAGCCATGAATGCTCTTCCCTTTGATACTTCTGTGGCTCACTTTCAGTTCCTTTAAGTTTTGGCCAAGCATCACCCCAATGAAACCTGTCTTCACCACTCAAAATCATTGTCACTAAGCACTCCCTATTCCCTTTACTATGTTTTATGTTCATAGCACTTGGTGCTTTCTAACATACAATTTAATTATTTCTAATTTATTGTGTGTATTGTTTATTGTCTGCTTCCTTCCCTCTTTCACATTCCCACACGCATTAAAATGGATATTAGTCAAGATAGATTTGTGATTATTTGTTCAGTGATATATCTCAAGCATCTAGAATGTTGCTTGGCATAAATATTTAATAGATATTCAGTTAATTAATTCTGCCTTAATATTTCATCAGTCATATGGCAAAGAAAACAATGTTTATTATATATTCTGCTACTTAGTAGGTGTTTAGCCATTTGTCATTGAATGACACAATGAATATTATGCTCCATTTCTAACCCTTTATTTTTCTAGTATTTTCAGGTAAATGAAAGTGAAAGTCATTCCGTCATGTCCAACTCTTTGGGACCCCATGGACTATAGTCCATGGAATTCTCCAGGCCAGAATACTGGAGTGGGTAGCTTTTTCCTTCTCCAGGGGAATCTTCCCAACCAGGGATCAAATCCAGGTCTCCCACATTGCAGGCGGATTCTTTACCAGCTAAGCCACACGGGAAGCCCAAGAATACTGGAGTGAGTGGCCTATCCCTTCTCCAGCAGATCTTCCCAACCCAGGAATCAAACCGGGGTCTCCTGCATTTGCAGTCAGATTCTTTACCAACTGAGCTATGAGGGAATGTTCAACCTAAATGAATTTTCCCAGATAGCTGATCTCCAAAAAGTCTAGGTTTTAACATTTTTATGTATCTCTTCATGTAATGGGTACAGTGGTTTTCATGCCATCCAGAACATAGCAGAGTGACTGTAATTTAACACTTTTGTTGAATTTTGAAAAACTACGGAAAAATAATCAGAATGAGCGAATATAGTGTGTGGCAAAGATTTCATCTCTTACTTAACTGTATAAGCTTTGACGATTCTGTTAACCATTCTCAGCTTCAATTTCATCATTTGTAAAATGATAATAACTTCTCTGAATTGTTTTGAGGTTCAAGCAAGATAATGCATAGGGACACTACCTATAAGTTTTAAAGCTACCAACAAGTGCAAGGTGGAGTTGTTATAAATGTTTATGATTTAGTAAGATGATGAATACATATAAACTGATTCCTAGTGGTGAGTGCTTAGGGAACAGAGAAGGAGCACACTCAATATGAGAACAACTAAACCTGAATAACATCAGCACTACCTGTCATTAGTTGAAAATTATTTTACATTCCTAATGTTCTAGGGTAAGCCTCTTTCAACACTGAGTTTTGCAAGTCTTTTAGCCCTTGATTATTAAGAATTTTTGATGTTTTGCATGTTTTGGAGCCAAAGATGACTCCCATGTTTCCTAGGAAAATCTCTGATACCGTTTGTGCTGAAAATGTACTCCAAAATGCATAGACTCTCAGATACCTAGGGACCTCTGAGACAGGGAAAAAAGAACAGAAAGTTAAACTTGGTTGTCAGCTCATGTTCCTCAAGTTGACCAGGCTGGGATTTTTTTGTTTGATTGGTTTGTTTTGTTGTTGTTGTTTGGTTTTTATTTGGTTTTCATTAAGGAATGCCTAGCAACATTTACCTTTGGATTTTTCTGACTTTCCAGATCACAAATGGAAAGGAGTAATGTATTTGTTTCTTTTTGCCCTTCATTATAGAGGAATTTTAAGATTAATGACAGACTTCTCACATTGTTAGTGACCATTATTTTTGTTTGTAGTTCAGCTGATTTCAACATTTTCAGTGAGAATTGTTTGGGGGAACTCTAGTATATGGCAGGAAAATACGTTATCTTTATGGCAGATTGATGGCACGTGTGGACCTTTCTTGATGAATGTAATCTCCCTGCCTTCTTGTTGGAAGTTTGGAAAGTAAAGCTTTTAATTAAGCACTCAGTATTCCTTCTATAAAGGTCCGTCTAGTCAAAGGCATGGTTTTTCCAGTAGTCATGTATGGATGTGAGAGTTGGACTATAAAGAAAGCTGAGTGCTGAAGAATTGATGCTTTTGAACTGTGGTGTTGGAGAAGACTCTTGAGAATCCCTTGGACCACAAGGAGATCAAACCAGGCAATCCTAAAGGAAATCAGTCCTGAATGTTCATTGGAAGGACTGATGTTGAAGCTGAAACTCCAATACTTTGGCCACCTGATACAAAGAACCAACTCATTTGAAAAGACCCTGATGCTGGGAAAGATTGAAGGCAGGAGGAAAATGGGACGACAGAGGATGAGATGGTTGGATGGCATCACCAATGTGATGGACATGAGTTTGAGTAGGCTCAGGGAGTTGGTGATGGACAGGGAGGCCTGGCGTGCTGCAGTCCATGGGGTCACAAAGAGTCGGACACGACTGAGTGACTGAACTGATTCCTTCTATTGCCTTGCGAGCCTCCAGCTGTTATTTTCCTGATCAGGTCAAACTCTTTTGGTAGTTATAAAAAGAAAAACTACTTTGTTTTTAATAGAAAGGTAAAAATAGAGTGGAATGGAGCCAACATATTTGGCTCCATCTAAGGCAAGGCAAATAATCTGGCTTCCCTGATAGCTCAGTTGATGTAGAATCCGCCTGCAATGCAGGAGACCCCAGTTCGATTCCTGGGTCGGGAAGATCCGCTGAAGAGGGATAGGCTACCCACTCCAGTATTCTTGGGCTTCCTTTGTGGCTCAGATGGTAAAGATTTGGCCTGCATGTGGGGCACCTGGGTTTGATCCCTGGGTTGAGAAGATACCCTGGAGAAGGGAAAGGCTACCCACTCCAATATTCTGGCCTACAGAATTCCATGGACTGTAGAGTCTATGGGTTGCAAAGAGTTGGACATGACTGAGCGAGTTTCACTTTCACTTTCAGGGCAAATAATCTAGAGCAAAATGACTTTAAAAACTCCAATGTTGAAAGAGGCTCACCCTAGAACATCAGGGATGTAAAATAATTTTCAACTAATGACAGGTAGTGCTGATGTTTTAAGACTTAACTGAATATTTTAGTCTTTGATGACAAACAAGTCATTAATTTCACACTTTGTTTCATCCGTTAATCTTGGCTCTTTCCAACCTGCATGCCTTTCAAATACATCATTTCCTTTACTTGGTATTCTCTACCTGTGCTTTGTTAACTTAGTAAAATTATTTTTCCACAGAGATTACTCCTTAATTCTTTCATTTTAAGAGTTTAGCAACATTTTGCAAGTTGTATTTCTCTTACTATACAGTTTACTTTGTTGTTTTTCAATCGTTAAGTCATGTCCAACTCTTTATGACCCTGTGGACTGCAGCACACCAGGTTCTCCTCCACTATCTTCCGGAGTTTGCTCAAATTCATGCCCATCGAGTCAGTGATGCTATCTAACCATCTCATCTCTGCCTCCTCCTCTCTTTACCTTCCATCTTTCCCAGCATCCCATTATTTTGTCTTCTGATGATATTATATAACAACTGCTACTCTCTTTTGCCCCGTTCATTATACATATTCTCCTAGGTCCTTTTTTTTTTTTTTTTTAATTTACTCATCGACTCCTCTCTTTCTCTTTCTCTTTCAATATTTAGTCAATGCCTATGAGGGCCAGCCATTGTATTAGTTGTTTTGCAAACTTTGTTTCACTTACATGTCCAGCAGACCTGTAAGTCTATTTTACTGTGAGCTAAACTGAAGTCCAAAGAAATCAAGTTACTTGCTCCAAGTCCCATCTAGTAAGCAGGGATTTGAATAAAATCTGTGGAATTACAATGCCCTATTTTTTCCTTACTATATTATATTGGTTCCTTTCTCTATAGTTTCCAGTGATTTTTCTCAGTGTCTCATGTCAATCTTTTGGTACCTTTGTGGGGCTTTCCTAGAGTCAGAAAGGAATTTCAGCTTCTTAGTGGTCTGAGTCCATGACAGTGTGACTTCCTAAAGGGAAGTAACTCAAAACATTGTCTGGGAGAGACTTGGAGAAGGTAGCTATGAAATAATTGGGATACAAGCTCACATCTTCCCTCCTGCAACCAGGAATGCTTCCACCATCACGGGCAATGTTGAGCCCAGTGAGGCAGCACTTGGTGGGGGGTGGGGTTGGTAATGGCTTCTCCAGCTTTTCTAGAAGCTGTCACATAGCTCAGTGGGTCTTTAGTGGGGCCCAGGATAGGATTTTTATTTCTATAAACCTTTTATTTTCTTTTTCTTTTCTTCTTGTCTCTTTTTCCTTCTCCTAGTTCCTACCTCTTCCCTGACCCCCTCCACTTCTCTTCCTCTTCCTCCCTTTCTTCCTTCTCCTCCTCTCTCTTCTTCTTCCTTTCTTCCTTTTGTTCCCCCTCCTCCATCATTAATTTTGTCAGGTATGTAAGTGTTTTTTTGTTTGTTTGTTTTGTTTTTTCTTTTTTTAAAAATTTTTTTATTAGTTGGAGGCTAATTACTTCACAACATTTCAGTGGGTTTTGTCATACATTGATATGAATCAGCCATAGATTTACACGTATTCCCCATCCCGATCCCCCCTCCCACCTCCCTCTCCACCCGATCCCTCTGGGTCTTCCCAGTGCACCAGGCCCGAGCACTTGTCTCATGCATCCCACCTGGGCTGGTGATCTGTTTCACCATAGATAGTATACATGCTGTTCTTTTGAAATATCCCACCCTCACCTTCTCCCACATAGTTCAATAGTCTGTTCTGTATTTCTGTGTCTCAGCATACACTATAATCATCTTGATAAGTATCAATAGTTTTTTTTTAAGTTTTAGTAAATCAAATCATAATAGAACTCATAAAAGGAGTATAATGAGGATGTGCTTGAGCTGCAGATTAACTTTCAGTTTTCAAATTTGATCTTAGGTGACTTTTATTTCCAAAACTATATAGTAAGAAAACTCTGAGGTATTTTATTAAAATACTTTATTGTGGAGCACTTGATATAAATAACATTAAGCACAGTCCTTGAGTGCTGCACAATAAAGATTTCAGCAGTAACTTCAACCTTGATCAGCTCTTCCCACATTCCATATGATTCCAGGCAAAGTCACACCATTCAAACAGCTCTTGTTTACCAAGTACCTAGAATTTGCCAGATATTTTGCGTATATTATTTAAAATGTCCATGGCTTCCCAAAAGTGGATATTATTTTACAAAGAGGAAAATAGATTCAGAAAGTTTTATGCTATTTGCCAAAGTTTATGCTATGTCCATGGGCTTCCCTGGTGGCTCAGCAGTAAAGAATCCACCTGCAATGCAGGAAACACAAGAGATGCAGGATCAATCCCTGGGTCGGGACGATCCCCCAGAGAAGAGCATGGAAACCCACTCCAGTATTCTTACCTGGAGAATCCCATGGACAGAGGATCCTGGCAGGCTAGTGGCCACAGGGGCACAAAGAGTTGGACACAACTGAAGTGACTGAGCACACATGCACATGCTATGTCCATAACTAGTAAATGACATTGCTGGGACTCATAATGCAGTCCCTCTGATTTCTAAGTTCCTGTTCTTGCCATCACATCATATTTCTTTGCCAACTAAGAAATAGCTAAGAAAGGTAATAGAAGCTTCTATGCCTATAGCCTCTTAAACTCTGGGCTGAAAATTAATTTATTGAGAGATTATTGAATTTTCCTCATTGTGCTCCCCCATCATTTTATATATGAAGAAACTGAGTCTTAATAGAAAACATTGACTTGCCCAGCACCTCACAGTGAGCCTTTGTAGTCAAGCCATAACTTACACGTCCTTGCCTCATTCCAGAATTCTTTCATCCTCTTTTGTATTATTGCTATTTCGTGTGTATTCATTTTATCTCCCACTAGATTGCAAGCTCCTAAAAGGCAACTGTTATGGTTTTCTCTCTCTTTTGTACAGACTCAGCACAGTGCTTGACTCTTGGGTTTTCAGTAGACATTTATTAGTAAACTAACTTGTAATTGTTCAGTCACTCAGTCACGTCCAACTCTTTGTGACTCCACAGACTGTAGCACGCCAGGCTTCCTTGTCCTTCACCATCTCCTGGAGTTTGTTCAAATCCATATTCATTGAGTCAGTGATGCCAATAGTATTATAAAGTTATTGACTAGCTTATTTTGTCAATAGCAGGAGTACCTTCTCTGGCCTTATTAGAGTAGCAGCTTCTCTAATTACACAGGATGGTGAACAAGCAACACACCCTTTGTGAGTGGTGACTCAGTAAACTGGGAACTAGGATGTGCTTGGGGGCATCTCGTGTTGGTTTTCTCTCTGAACAACCCCCTTGTTGTGTAAGTAGGGATACCGAAGCCCAGAGAGTGTAAATGATTTATCTCAAGGCAACAGGGAAGTTTATAACAGAGGTTTGACTATTTTAAGTGTATTATTTATTTAAAGTAGACAATGCATGCACATGATTCAAAACTGTTAAATCACAAAAGGTTAAAGAGTGAAAAATAATTCCAACTCCCCATCATTCAGGCATGCAATTCTCTTCTTCAGAGGCAACCAATAATTTTTAGTTTCTTGTATACATCATATATGAATTTATAAACACATATAGAAAATACATCAATTTTCCCCAGAGAATTTGTGTTCTGTGTTGTTTTGCATCTTTTCCCCACTTTACTATGTATCTTGGAGATTGTTCTACTTGGTTTATATAGAACTGCTTCATTTTTAAATGGCTGCATTATACAACTGTATCTACTGATGATCGTTCATCTTGTTTCCAGTCTTCCGCTATTATAAACAATGTTGCAGAGAATGTTCTTGTATATATGTCATGTCACACATGTATGGGCTGGGTTAAAGCATATATACATTTTAATTTTGAAAGCTTTTGTCAAAGTATCCTCCACAAAGATTGTAAGATTATGCAAAATGTGAATTTGATGCAATTTATAAATGAAATAGTTACAAAATAATTATCTTGACCTTACAGCAATATTCAATATCAAGTTTCTTTAAATAATCAATGCCCACTGTATACTCAAATGAGAATTCAGTTTAAAGAAATGTGATTTATACACTACTGTCCAGGAAAACTTCTATTGGGTAAAGCATGTGAAGATAGCAATGTTTCTAAAATGCAATTGAGGCTATATAAACTGTACTTTTAATCATATTACCAGGCCCCAGAGATGTGCTCAGATGAAAGTAAATGGAGTAAAGGACAAGGGGATCAGACTCTAGTAGAAGAAAGTAAAGCTACCATGAGGGCAGGACTGGTATTGTGCCAAGAAACTAGATTTCTGACTGTGAGGGAGCAGGGGTCAGTGGGAAGTCTTGATATTTGTAGTGTTCATTAATATTCCATAATGTAGACACTCATCATAACAAACACCATCTTCCAACAACACAATAAAAGACTCTACACATGGACATCACCAGATGGTCAATATCGGAATCAGATTGATTATATTCTTTGTAGGCAAAGATGAAAAAGCTCTATACAGTCAGCAAAAACAAGACTGGGAGCTGACTGTGGCTCAGATCATAAACTCTTTATTGCCAAATTCAGACATAAATTGAAGAAAGTAGGGAAAACCACTAGACTACTCCGGTATGACCTAAATTCAATCCCTAACGATTATAAAATGAAAGTGACAAATAGATTAAAGAGGTTAGATCTGATAGACAAGAGTGCCTGAAGGATGATGGACAGAGGTTCCTGACATTGTACAGGAGGCAGGGATCAAGACCATCCCCAATAAAGAGAAATGCAAAAAGGGAAAATGGTTGTCTGAGGAGGCCTTATAAATAGCCGAGAAAAGAAAAGAAGTGAAATGCAAAGGAGAAAAGGAAAGTTATGCCCATCTGAGTGCAGGGTTCCAAAGAATAGCAAGGTAAGATAAGAAAGCCTTCCTATGTGATCAATGCAAAGAAATGAAGGAAAACAATAGAATGTGAAAGACTAGAGATGTCTTCAAGAAAATTAGAGATACCAAGGGAACATTTCATGCAAAGATGGGCATGCTAAAGGGCAGAAATGGTATGGACCTAACAGAAACAGAAGATATTAAGAAGAGGTGGCAAGAATACATGGAAGAACTATACAAAAAAGATCTTCATGAACCAGATAACACGATGGTATGATCACTCACCTAGAGCCAGATATCCTGGAATGTGAAGGCAATTGGGCCTTAGGAAGCATCACTACGGACAAAGCTAGTGGAAGTGATGGAATTCCAGTTTAGTTCAAATTCTAAAAGAAGATGCTGTTAAAGTGCTACACTCAATGTGCCAGGAAATTTGGAAAACTCAGCAGTGGCCACAGGACTGGAAAAGATCAGTCTTCGTTCCAATCCCAAAGAAAGGCATTGCCAAAGACAGTTCAAACAATTGCACTCATCTCACACGCTAGCAAAATAATGCTCAAAATTCTCCAAGTGAGGCATCAACAGTATGTGAACCATGAACTTCCAGATGTTAAAGCTGGATTTAGAAAAGGCAGAGGAACCAGAGATCAAATTACCAACATCCGTTGGATCAATGAGAAAGCGAGTTCCAGAAAAAAGCATCTGCTTTATTGACTATGCCAAATCCTTTGACTGGGTGGATCACAACAAACTGTGGAAAATTCTTCAAGCGATGGGAATACCAGACCACCTTACCTGTCTCCTGAGAAATCTGTATGCAGGTCAAGGAGCAAATGTTGGAACTGGACATGGAACAACAGACTGGTTCCAAATTGGGAGAGGAGTACGTCAAAGCTGTATATGGTCACCCTGCTTATTTAACTTATATGCAGAGTTTATCTTGTGAAATGCTGGGCTGGATGAAGCACAAGCTGGAACCAGGATTGCTGGGAGAAATATCAATAACCTCAGATATGTAGATGACACCACCTTTATGGCCAAACGCGAAGAACACAGAGCCTCTTGATGAAAGTGAAACAGGAGAGTGAAAAAGTTGACTTACAACTCAACATTCAAAAAACTAAGATCATGGCATCCATTCCCATCACTTCATGGCAAATAGATGGGGAAACAATGGAAACAGTGACAGATTTTATTTTCCTGGGCTCCAAAATAGTTGCATATGTTGACTGCAGCCATGAAATTAAAAGACGCTTACTCCTTGGAAGAAAAGCTGTGACCAACCTAGACAGCATATTAAAAAACTGAGACATTACTTTGCCGACAAAGGTCTATCTAATCAAAGCTATGGTTTTTCCAGTAGTCATGTATGGGTTTGAGAGTTGGACCATAAGGAAAGCTGAGCTCAAGAGAATTGATGCTTTTGAACTGTGGTGTTGGAGAAAACTCTTGAGAGTCCCTTGGACTGCAAAGAGATCAAACCAGTCAATCCTAAAGGAAATCAGTCCTGAATATTCATTGTAATTACTGATGCGGAAGCTGGTACTTCAATACTATGACCACCTGATGCAAAGAACTGACTCGCTGGAAAAGACCCTGCTTCTGGGAAAGACTGAAGGCAAGAAGAGAAGGGGATGACAGAGAATGAGATGGTTGAATGGCATCACTGACTCAATGGACATGAATTTCAGCAAGCTCTGGGAGTTGGTGATGGACAGGGAAGCCTGGTATGCATTCCTTGGGGTCACAAAGAGTCGGACATGACTGAGCAGCTGAACTGAACTGAGACAGTCTTATGAGGACCAGTTTTAAGTTACCAGTATGTCAGCAGTGAAGGTAAAGTTGTGAAGAGATGCTCAGAATTGTTTCAGAAGCCAACTCCAGCCCAAGACTGGACAGAACTTAAGGGAAGACAACTTGACAACATAAAACTTGGGTCTGACCAAATCTCAGATGACCTTGACAGAAGTGAACTGCCTATTCTTCATAGTGTTTTCCTTGATGAGGTTGGAACCTGTAATTCTCCAATATGGTCTTTCCAAATCCCATATGAAGAACATTATCTGTTTGATGCTCCCTACACTGTTCATCTGAGTGGACTGAACCTCAGTAGTCTCCGGAGAAGCCAGAAAATAAAAAGAAAAGTGTTTTGTGAATTGTCAAATGCTATTTCAATGTCAAATGTTCATCCAGTTATTTACCTGGTGTCACCTGCAAAACTACATAAACAGTCAACTCACCGTCAAGGGCCAACATCAGCTGTTCTCTCCCCAAGCTGCACATTAGATACAATAGGGAAGTGTTTTAAAAAATCACAGTGCCTACCCTTTCCCCCAGTTAATTGAATCAGAACTATCAGGAGTGAAACTGGGCATAAGTATTTTGTAAAATATCCCTAGGTGATTCTGGCTTGTAGCCAAAGTTAAGAATTACTACCCTGCACAACCTGGTTCTACAGTCAAATCAACTTAACCTACCACCTCCCCTCCATTACCATATGCCAGCCACACAGGCCACATTGCTGTTTCAACAACACATCAAATTCATTCATGACTTTAAGGCTTTGTATTTGCTATTTCTTCTCTTGAGAATTTTGCATGTATGTCTCTATTATTCAGGTGTCATCTCAAAACCTCATCCTCAGAGAATCTTTTCCCACTGTACTTAAATAAGCTCTCCTGTTCTATCACAGCACCCTGTTTTATTTCTTTCATTTTATGTATCACCATCTGAAAATATCTAAATTACTATCACTCATTTATTGCTTGTCTTTTTCCACCAAAAGTTCACCTAGTTTAAGGGCAAGGCCTTTGTATTATTCACTATTGTTTTCCCAGTTGCCTAGAATTGTGTTTGAAACATAGTAGATATACACTCAAAAATTGTCGTTTAACTATCCTAAGATAGTTATTAAACATCTTCTATGGTTGAATTCAATGATGTCTTCAAATATTTCATTGTATTAAGGGTTTAACTGCATAGCATTGTGTTCAAGGCTGTTTATGACCTAGCCACCATCTAATTTGTCACCTTCACCTTCTATTTCCTGTCTTATTGAGGCAGGAGGTCTATATGAAATGCAGTAGACAGGAAAGATGGTCTAGAACTGAATATTGCAGGATTTTCTTTAACAGAGAAATATGTGTGTGTGTGTACTGGGGGCAGGAAGCGGAGATGGAATGCTTGTGACCAGGGGAGGGGCCAATGTAGAGAATAGCATAGTCATAAGAGGGTTGCTCTTGGAGTGAAATGAAAGACAAGATAGATTCAGCAACATTATACATAACTCATCTCACACATCTAATATTTCCTTACTACAAATCACTTTCACATACATTCTATATAATTTGTTTTGTAAAACTCTAGGATGTAGACAATGCCATTATTTTTATCCTCATTTTTTTAGATGAGTAATCAAAGCTCACACTTGCCTTAGGCCATTTGCAGCTGGGATTTGACACTTACTGTTCTGATTGCCAGTCTATTACTCTTTATATTTCTGTTTTGTGGAGGTTGGGCCAGATTGCGGAAGATCCAGAAAGCCAAGAAGAGAAGTGTGGGCTTGATTCCTATCACCCTCACTAGAGCTAACCATAACATTGAAAAGAATCAGTAATGATCATGGCTTTATAACCACTCCCAAGAAGACTTCCCATTGAGCAATAGCTGAGGGGCCTGGCTGAGGGCCCATTCATTGTACTGGTTTAATGGCCATCTGTGTTTCTGGGTTGGTGGGACAGGTAAGGGAATGGTTAAATCCTTAGAATCACAAGGACTCAGCTACCTTATAAGTCCTTCTCATAAAAGACCTGCCATTTGGCATAGCACAGACTGTGTTGTTTAGAGTTGTCTAGCCTATTCCACAGGCCCAAAGATAGTATTCAAGGAGAAAAAAAAAGTACTAGAAATCAATAATGCTTGGGGTTGCTTTTCTTTTTTTTTCTTCTTTATATATATATATATACATATATATACACATATATATATATATATACACATATATATATATACATTTTCCCCCCAATTATTAGAAGAGAGCCCTTGGGTGATTAGGTCAGAGGTTCTACGCTGTCTCAGCCCCAGAGAAATAATGTCCATAGGATACATGACCATAAATAAGAGCTGGTCTCCCTTCAGTCTATGTAGGTCACTCAGGGAAGAGACACTTAGCTACTCGTTTCTATAAAGTGTCTTTGTTTTTCAGACAAAGCCTTTAGGGTCAAGAGAGTCGAGATTGGAAAAAAAAAGATAGAAATGCAGATTGGCTTTAGCTCTCCTTGAGTCACACTCAGGTGAACTCTGAGACTCTCAGCACAAGTTCTAATATGAATAGAAGACTTCTGAACCTACCTTCCATAGTCTTCTACTGTTCTCTTATGCCTAAGATTCCCTTCTAGTTATAGATCGGGGGTGAGGGGGGGCAGGGAAGATCAAGAGAAAAGTAAAAACATACACCTGGTCACATAGTGATTCAGTGAGACAGCAGGGATTGTCCTTAGGTCTTTCTCCTTCTTGCTCTGTGCTTTTTAACTATTCTGTGCTACCTCTTTCTTTTAAGTATAGTGTCAGGGCCCATGTGAGAAAAGATATCACATTGAAAAAGACAAACATCTATATCACAGGTCATACAGACCTGGCTTCTGATTCTGCTTCTGCCACTTATTAGCTGGTAACTGTAAGTGAGTCATTCAGCATCTCTGAGCCTTATTTTCCTCAACCTTAAAATAAGAATAGCAGTTATAAAAAATACTTTTTACAAGAATTAAATGAGTCAACATCTTTGAAGTCACCTAGAATAGTACACAAAGCACAGTGGGTTACCTCCTCTCTCCATTGCTTTCCCCAGGAACTTCAAGTATTACTCTTCCTTGACACTAGGAAGAGGCAGTGGGTATATGGAGAAAATACAGGGCAAATAAGTCATATGAGAGGGAAATAAAATATTTTCTTGGTTATAGTGGTTCAGTAGAAAGCGTATGGTAACCTGTATTGAAACTGGGATATATTCTTTGGTATCAATAGGCACTCTGTATCTTAGGTTTCCTCATAAATTGAAGATAATGGCCTGTACCCTCCCTACTCTGAAGGAAGGTTCAGCGAGATAATGAATATGAAAATGACTTTGAAGTAATAAAGGAAATGTGCAAAGAATATTGTGGGCAAAACCCCGAGTTTTAGTGCTATCATTGTCATTGACTCATTTAATCTTAGTCAAGTCCACTATGCTTTCTGGATCTTGATTTCCTCATCTGTAAAATGAGAGCATTGGACTTCTCAGCAGATGTTGTTGTCTCTTCTTATATTCAAGGAGTATATTAGTTAAATAATAATAGATAAGATCTGTATAATGTCTTATGATTTGTTATTTTATATCTACTATCAGTGTAAGGATAGCACTGAACTACTAGAACTGCTAGACTGGGGATAGAGAGACATGAATTCTTGTTTCTTGTCCCTACTTTGACACTGACTCATGGTATGATCTGAAGCAAGTTTTTTTTTCCCTCACTTTTGGACTCCAAGTTTCTTAATCTGTAAAATAGGAGATATGAGGGTTGGCTATGTCAAGTAGACTTCTAAACTTTTCTGCAAAGCCCTGGGGAGTAATAATGATATCATCATTAGATAATGATCAATAGATAAGATCTATATAATGCTTTGTGCTTTGTTATTTTATATCTACTATCATACCACAGTGATAAAGCTACAGAGAAGGGGAGAAATGGAGAGCTCTAACTGGAGTTTTAAGTTTCCTATGCTTGCTTCAGATACATTAGGTTTAATTTTCATCTGTTATGTATATGGGGCCTCTACATAATGCTTCATTTGTAAAAAAAATAAATAAATAATTTGTAAAAAAAAAAAGAAAAAATAATTTGTATAGATAGTTTCTAAAGTCTTAAGTTTTAAAAGTTGGATTCAATAAAATACATTGTTTGATAACACCATTTTGTTGTTTTAATGGAATAGTATATTGTGACTATCCTTCGAAATTAAAAAAAAGACATTGACTGCACAGTGTTTGCATGAGTATGGAATAATTTATTTAATCATTCTCATAATGTTGGACATTTACATTTTTCCAATGCAGTTGTCACTTGGTATCTGCTGGAGATTGGTTCCAGGATCCCCAGTGGATGCCAAAATATGTGAATGCTCAAGTCCCTTATATAAAATGATTTAGTCCACCTGAAACCATAAAACTCCTAGAAGAAAACAAAGACAGTACAGTTTTTGTCATCAGTCCTAGCAGTTCTTTGTTGAATCTGTTTCCTCGGACATAAACAACAACATAAAAATAAAATATAAATGAGACTACATCACACTAAAAAACTTTTGCATAGTAAAGAAAACTGACAAAACAAACAGGCAATTTACTGTTTGGGAGAAGATATTTGCAAATGATATGTCAGATAAAGGATTAATATCAAAATATATAAAGAACTCACACAACTCAACATACATTTTAAAAAAGCAATTTAAAAATGAGCAGAGGACTTGAGTAGACATGTTTCCAAAGAACACATATAGATGACCAAAATGCACATGAAAAGATACTCAGCATCACTAATTATCAAAGAAATGCAAATAAAAACACAATGAGATGTCACTTCACACCTGTTAGAATGACTATCACCAAAAAGACAATAAAAAACAAGTGTTGGAGAGGATGTGGAAAAAAGAGGACCCTCATGCACTACTGGTGGGATTGTAAATTGATGCAGCCACTATGCAAAAACAGTATGGTTAGTCCTCAAAACATTAAAAATAGAACTACCATATGATCCAGCAGTTCCACTTCTGGGCATTTATCCAAAGGAAAAGAAAACACTAATTCAAAAAGATATATTTATCCCTGTGTTCATTGCAGCATCATTTATAATAGCTAAGATATGGAAGCAACCTAAGTGTCCATCAACAGAAGAATAGATAAAGAAGATATAGTGTATATATACTGAGCCATAAGGAAAAATGAAATCTTACCATTTGCGACAACATAGATGGTCTTGGGAGGCATTATGCTAAGTGGAAAAAAATGGAGAGAGAAAGGTAAATAACATATTATTTCACTTATATGTGGATTCTGAAAAATAAATGAAACAAAACAGTACCAAGAGCAAACTGGTAGTCACCAGAGGGGAGGGGAGTGAGGGGTTGGGAGAAATAAGTGAAGAGAATTAAGAGATAGAGACTTGGGGTTCTCTTTCTGCCCCCTTCTGATGTCTATGTCAGAAGCTTTCTCTATCTCCTTATACTTTAATAAAACTTTATTGCACAAAAGCTCTGAGCGATCCAGCCTCGTCTCTGGCCCCAGATTGAATTCTTCTCCTCCGGAGGCCAAGAACCCCAGCGTCTTTGCGTGATTCAGAACACCAGCAAGCGGGTATTCTTTCTACCCCCTTCTGATGTCTATGTCAGAAGCTTTCTCTATCTCCTTATATTTTAATAAAACTTTATTGCACAAAAAAAAGAGAGACTTCCAATTATGAAATAAATAAGTCACAGGGCTCTGATGTACAGCATAGGGAATATTGTCAATAATATTATAATAACTTTGTATTACGACAGATGGTTTCTAGACTTATCATGATGATTAAGTCCTAAACTATATAAATGTTGGATCACTATGTTGTACAACTGAAAAAGTAAAGTCACTCAGTTGTGTCCGACTCTTTGTGAGCCCATGGACTGTAGCCCACCAGGCTCCTCTGTCCATGGAATTTTCCAGGCAAGAGTACTGGAGTGGGTTGCCATCTCCTTCTCCAGGGGATCTTCCCGACCCAGGATTTGAACCTGGGTCTCCCAGATTGCAGGCAGATGCTTTACCATCTGAGCCACCAGGGAAGCCCCAACTGAAACTAATATAATTGAATATAATACAACTGAACCTAATATAATTCTGTATGTCAACTGTGGGGTTCCCCCAGTGGTCCAGCTAGTAAAGAACCTTCCTGCCAATGCAAGAGACACAAGAGATGTGGGTTCGATCCCTGGGTCAGGAAGATCCCTTGGAGAAGGAAATGGCAACCTGCTCCAGTATTCTTGCCTGGAAAAATTCTATGGACAGAGGAGCCTGGCAGGCTACATACAGTCCATGGGGTCTCAAAGAGTCAGACACAACTGAGCATGCACATGCAAACATGTCAACTGTAGTACAATAATAAAGAAAAAACCTTGAAAAACAAATAATAAAAATAAATTGGCATAATAGAATAAAAGCGGTTGAAATTTTGATCTGTGATTGGTTGAATCTATGGATGTGAAACATGAATATTGAGGGCTGACTGTTTTCCTTTTTTATATAATGATAAATGGAACTACATGTTGGTGCTTAACCTTGCTATTTTCTTGTAAAAAATTCCAAAAGTGGAATTACTGATTGAATTTTGTGTGAATTTAACTTTTCAGATATATGGCAAAATTGCACTCTAAAAAGTTTACACACCCACCTACAATACCTTCACACCATTAATTAGTAGTAAATGTTCACCAATCTTCCTTGTGAAAATGATGTCTTATTTCATATTTCTATAATTACTAATAAAATTTAAATTTTACAATTTTCATATGCTTATTGATCTTTTGTGTTCTTCTTTTATTTGCCTGTTCATGTCTGTTGCCTATATTTCTATCATACTACTCATCTTTATAGATCAAGGAAATTAACCACTGCTTTTACATACTTGATACCAATATGTATTTTTTAGTTCGTGATTGTCTTCAGATTATATTATTATGTTTGTTTCATGTAAGAAAACTTAAATATTTTCAAGTCTATCAGAATTTTCACTTCCATATTCTTCATTGTCATGTTCTAAAAATCCCCATTGGATCTTCAAAAATTAAAAAAAAATGTTCACCTACAATATTTCAACATCTAACAATATTTCAATAGTTCCTTTTTTGTTTTTCTATTGACATATTTAATTCATCTGGAATTTATTTTGGTTTCAACTGGTAATTTAACTTTATTATCTTTTCCAAATGAGTAACCAGTTGTTCTGGCACCATTTAATGAATAAATCATCCTTTCTTTGCTGATTTATAATGATATATTGCATATGCAGTCTGTTTTTGACTTCTCTGGTCTGATGAATCTGTGCTGGAATCAATACCAATCTGTTGTAATCATTATGGAGTTATAATACTTAAAATGTCTGGTAGGAAAAGTCTCATTACTCTTTTTTTTTTTCAAATAATATCTTGGCAATATCACACATTTTATCCCTTTAGATAAACTTTAGGATTATTTTGTCAAAATTTTGTTCAGGTTTGTTTAAATTTGTAGATTTGACTGGGAGAAAAGCTAGCATCCTTGCAGTATTGCATCTTCCCATCCAGGAACACTATATATCTTTCCATTTAACTCCAGTCTTCATTTACATACCTCAATAAAGGGTTTGGGGGTCAGAGCTACAAGGAGACAGATACAGAGTTTCCTGGAAGTAAGAGCCCTATGATAGAGTCCAGAGATGAAGTGGGCTAAAGTTTAAGAAAAAATGGGGCAGGGATGCTATAGAGGGATTCAAGCTTTGTATGGAATAGAGATGGTGTGACCAATGCTTAATTATTTCCAATATGTGAGATTCATAGCCTTATGCACTCTGATATGGAACAAATAAATGGTGTGATGCCAGGCTGGTCAATTTCATTTTAACGAGCATCATTTTCTTCAGCTGTATAATGAGGTATGTTGTAATCCCTGTTATACTTAATTTGTACAAAATTGTTATTAACCTTTGCAAGCTAATCAAATGGGATGGATTTTTATTTCATGTTATTATAATTTATATATTTTATTATTACTTTATGTTATATGTTATATAGTATGTAAATAAATATGTATCATATGTGCTTTATGCTTAGTTGCTCAGTGGTGTCCAACTCTTTGTGACCCCATGGACTGCAGCCCATCATGCTCCTCTGTCCATGGGGATTCTCCAGGCAAGAATACTGGAGTGGGTTGCCATGCCCTCCCCCAGGTGATCTTCCCAACCCAGAGACTGAACCCAGGTCTCCCACATTATAAGCAGATTCTTTACCATGTGAGTCACCAGGGAAGCCGTATTGTACAGTAGATTGTAAATATAACCTTTACATGCACTGAGAAAGTGAAAATTCATGTGACTCCCTTTAATGGCGTATTCACTTTATTGCAATAGTCTGGAACCACACCTGTAATATCTCTGAGATGTCTTCAGGATTGCAGGAACACTGATTCTGTGAGGGTGTCCCAGTTCTAGAACATTCACAGCACTAGAAATGAACCCACTAGAATTGGTACAGGGCCTGCCTTCTAGGAGTTGGCACCCAAAAGCTGTATGGCAGTTATCATAGCACCATCCTTTCTATACACATATTACCATCCTCAGTTTGAAGCACAAAGAAGCTGTTTGCAAGTTATGTGTTCTGTTTATACAAATAAAATCTTGTGGTATGGTAGAAAGGTTATTGGCCTAGAGGCCTTAATTTTGTCATTGTTGAATGAAAGTGATGATAGTACCTACCTCAAAGCATTGTTGAGGTGATTTATTTAAATAGCACATGTAAATCCCCTCACATAGCCTTGTTCATAGTAAATGCCTATTAAATGGTAGTTTTTCTTCCTTCTGGTGCCTCTAATTCAGTGTTCTTCAGTCAAGTCACCTCCCCAGAACTCATCCTTGGAATGAAAGTGTTGTTTTGGGGTGAACTTTAACAGTTCTTTCAAGCCCAGCATTTTGGAGTCCTTTGACAAAGGGAAGAGAAAAAGAGAGGGAGGGAGGAAAAGGAAATTTTATAATCTGGTTACACTGAATCTCCAACATAAAATAACCTACTGCAATAGATGAGTTTTCTGTGACAGTTATGTACATTTTAGGCTGAGTGAAGAGAGAGGAAAGCTGAGCTGTAGCTAAATTTGTGGGTTCCCCTGATATCAAATAACAATTGTTTTTCAATTTGTCTTTCTTTTCCCTACAACAAACATTCTTCCCCTGCCAAAAGAAGCCTCCTTAAAATCTTGATCTATTCCATAAAGTAAAGCATGGCAGCAAATGAGAAAAAGAAAATACCAAGGACTTGGCAAAAGAAAGGGGTGGGATGAGGGGAAGAAAAATCTCAGGCTAGGGGCAGGACAAAGAGCATAAGTTCTGCATGTTTTAGAATAGCAGGTATTACTATCTATTTCTGCTGATAACTCTATGTGCCTCTAGATCTCTCCGTTCAACTTCAGTATTCATTAAATCAGTGTTTATTAAAGACCTACTGTGTGCCAGGCCTGTGTTAGGAACAAGGAATGAAGTATGTGTTTTTGAGTGGAACTCCATGTTTTTCTTTGAACAGCTATGATCTTAAGGATTTCTGAGTGTGAAAATGTGTATGGTGTGTTTGTGTGTATATATTTCTGTGTATCTCTCACAACTTCATGTGTACATGACAGTAATTGTTTTTCTTCTTCTATCTTCAGAAGACTTCCTTTCATTTGCTGTGTTTACAAAGAGTGGGCTTTATCCCTTTGATTTTTATACCCTGAAAGCTTGGTGGTATGATCATTAACTTTTTAAAAATTAATTTATTTGTTATAATTGGAGGCTAATTACTTTACAATATTGTGGTGGTTTTTGCCATACATTGACATGAATCGTCTATGGGTGTACATGTGTCCCCATGTCCCGAACTCCCCTCCTATCTCCCTCCCCATTCCATCCCTCTGGGTTGTCCCAGTGAACCGACTCTGAGTGCCTTGTTTCATGCATCAAAAGTGGACTGGTCATCTATTTCACATATGGTAATATATATGTTTCAATGCCATTCTCTCAAATCATCCCACCCTCGCCTTCTCCCACAGAGCCCAAAAGTCTGTTCTTTATATCTGTGTCTCTTTTGCTGTCTCACATAACAATTAAAAATCACATGGAGTTCTCTTTTATAGAAGGATTATCTGTACTTGTATTATGAAAAACAACCATGTTGTGTCATCCTAATAAAAGAAGTATTAGAAGGACCTGAACTGTCCATCCCTTTGAAAAACACCTATGAAAATCAAACAATACAGCACTGAATTAAATCATCATGGTTTAATAGGGTTTTGTGATCAAACTGTATGAGACCATTCCCTGTCCACCTCTCTCATTGGGCAGGATATGTCTCACACCTTTTCTGTCTAGAAATACTTTCTGGAGAGGCTCTAGCGACACATTAACAGGGCTGTCTACTCTTATATTTGTTCTCCCAGGAAAACAGAAGTACCTGTGTGCCAGCAGAAATGATTGTACCATTGATAAATTCCGAAGAAAAAATTGTCCATCTTGTCGTCTCCGGAAATGCTATGAAGCAGGGATGACTCTGGGAGGTATGATACTTTTCTTCTTCTTTTTCATTCTTCCTTTCCCTCCCTTATTCTCTTGTTCTCTCTTTAAACCAGATTTTCTCTTTGATGCTTCTAAGGAGGCCAGCCATGCTCTGAAAACAGGCTGACCCCTTCACATCCAACATGGCCATCAGTCATCTGGTGCTTTTCTTTATCCTTAAACATGCTACACAACACTGTGGGGCTCATCATAGGAGCAGGAGGTGTGAAGCAGGGATCAGGACCCATCAGAGGATGAGTGAGTATGGACTTGACTTGAAGGGCTTCCCAGGGGACATAATGGTACTGACCTTATGTTGTTAAATGATGGCTAGGATGAGAGAACTAAGGAATTCAGAACAGTCGCAGGTGCAGGATGACCCAGGCACAGGCTGGCCCTGAACACCCAGGAATATTCCTCAGTTAACTGCTGCCTGTGTTGTGGTGCTGGCCACCTGGAATGAAAAGCTGCTTTTCTTTGGAATCTATGACTAGGCTGCCAAGCAGAGCCAATTTCCTATCCCACATCTCCCAGGGATGAGCAGGCTTTTTAATCATTTCCCTTTCTTTGCAAATCTATTGACAATTTCCAAAAGCATTTTTTTTAGTAACAGAGGAGTTTGACAGAATGAAGATACAGCTCTTTCAAGGGTAATCCCCCATCAAAATGCTCTCTGTCCTCTAGTCCATGTCTACCATGATTTTTGTCACCATTACAGAAAAGATTTGACTGACACTTATATTTTCCCCCTTCAAATTCGTATTCCTTCATGTTTGTATCTGTTCCCTGCCAGGTTCCTTCCTACCACTTGCCACTTCCTGAAAGATGCACCTTTCATGAGAAAAGCAAGCTTATTAGTTTACTTTGATTTGGAAATTTGAAGAAAGACAAGCCTGTTTCTGAACACCTGAAACTGTGGCCTCATACCTGAGTACTTATTATCATCCTGGAAAATCCAAGTGTTTATAATTCTACCCTCCCCCCTCCCCTCCTCAAGACTGATTTAGAGTACTTGTTTATCGTTGGCTTTCTGCAAGGTACTCAATACCTTGTCTGCCTATGTGCATATTTACAGAAATCAACATGGTAGTTTTCTAACCATCTGTGGGTCTTCATGTGGGTAGCTGTATCCTTGCCTCCTTGAAGGCTAGTAATATTCTTTAAACAAACCAAAGTATTAAAAATGAATTTACACAGGCTCAGTTTGAGACAGCCTTTCAAATAGTGTCTAGTACTCGTAGACATAGCATGCAGATGCTCTACAAGTGGTTTTCCGGTCAACTACATCAAATGAGATTCAAATCTTTGAGAAAAATAAACTTTATTCTTCTTTGCTTGGCTTACTACAGAGAAATCCTACAATTGTGGTCTACAGTGAGGAGGAAAAAACAGGGCTGGGAGTAGAGGGAGAGTGCAGGACACCCAGGAAAGTTGACAAAGGAATTGTCAAGATGAAATGAAATGTTGTCACAACATTCACGGTGGTGGGATCACCCCAGGGGGAGGATTCTGATACACTCAACTCAATTATTTAGCCCTCTCTGAATTATGTATAAGAGATGGGGGCTTCCGGATAGACAGCCCCTTAGTTTTCCATTTGCTGATACGAATTGCAAACCTGCTTTAACACAGGTAAAGTTTAATGATAATAAAAGTCTTCATAACATTTGGGCCCAAATCCTAAAATTAGTTTCATGTGTCAGCTAATATCATCCACTGTAAAGCATCTGTAACATGATTACAGTGAATCCCTTGTGAAAAGAAGTATGTATATAACAGACAATTTCACTAGTCCATATAGCATTGTGACATAAATCTATACATTAATTTCTTGAAGAGAGTGGTAAAGTAAGTTTTTAAATTGATTTATTAAGGTATTTAAATTTGAATGAGCTTGGTCAACACAATGAAAAGAAGCTGAGAAGTGCTGTGGCTGGCTCTGGTTTCAGTTCCCTTTTTACATTTATTGAATGTCTCCTATGTACAAGGAACCATGCTAGGCAATAGAGCTTCAGGCAGGCAAACTTCAAGAAATGTTCACAAGATACAAGGATTCTTGATGTTTTGTAAATGGTCTTGCCTTTGGAGTCAGGCAGACCTAGGTTAAAGGCCCAGCACTATTATTCACTGTTCCCCCTCTAAGCTTCAATTTCTTCATCTGTAATTTAGACATACCATTCTCACGGAGCTGTAATGGGGATCTGATGACATGATGAATGTGAACATCCTTGGTAAATGACAAAGTGCTAGACAAATGTAAGGACTTATGATAGTAAGGTCAGTGGTAATTTAGCTGGTAAAGCTGTTCACAGAACTTCCCAGTTGGCTTTAACCCTGTTACTTGGCATGCCCTATAATACGTAATAGCTCCAACAGACAGAACATTATCAGAAATCATCTCAAAACAAAAGTATTATCAAGATCCTGCTTGAAAGCCAATTCTAGTAATTAAGGGACTCATACAGTATATTCAAGCACCACATCAATAAAAACCTAAGTATTTACCCTCTTAGATACTATTGTTTGGGAAACAAACCTTTCCATTTTGCTAAACTTATCTTCATAGTCCCTGCTTCCCTGCTGCAAACCCCTCCCAAGTTTATTTTTATCTTGCAATTTCAGTGTATACTACAACTTTACTCAAATAATGGAAAAAAGGAAGCAAACATCAATACAGTGATCCTTTTGAATATACTAGTAATAGACTTCCTTTTTCATCAGATGTGGGTTTAGCATCAACATTTTGATCACCTTGAAGGAGGATTTATATAGTTTTGTTTTATTTTTCCTACCGCTCAATTCAAAGTTATATAATATATTCCAAAATGGCAATTAAGAATATGGTTTTGGGTAATTCCTTTCTCCCCTCTGAGGCTCATTTTCTCATCATAAAAATAAAGTAATGAGCTTCACCAAGGACCTTTTAAGAATGACCATTTTGTGATTCTGTGTCTAAGCTCACAGAGAAAGAATTGTAGATGTGACAGTCCTTTTTTGGATTGTCCATTCACTGTCCCAGAAATATAGATTAGTCTAGACTTATGTACTTTGACTCGCATAGTGACTTTAGCTACCTCTGGTCACACCTAAGTAAAATATATCATGTGTCTAGACTGTATGGATAGGTGCTTGATGGAGTGGAGGGTAGAAGGACTGTCTTTGTATCTTAGAGAAGCTGGCACTCTGCAACTGATGGCTGCTTGATCTTGATGCCTCAAAGTCTCTAATTTAGCTTTCTCTGTAGTATTTGGTAATGGAATCTCCTCAGCTCAAAGATACTTAAAACACATACCCTTTTGTTTTTGCTTCCAGGCCTCTATACCTGTTGATTCTTATTGTTTAACTGTTCTTACTGTTTCTGAAAGGATCCTGGAGGTGGTTGGATTCTCAGCATGGTTCCCTTAAAGGCTACCTCCAGGCTCTCAACTGCCCATCTACAACAAGGATAGGCTTTTCTTTGAACATGATTTGTTTCTGCCTGCTTTGGAAAAACCACATGTCTCTAATTGCTTCAATAATCTAACCTTCTTGCCTACTCTTCATTTAGAATTTTTTTTAAATGTAACTGTCCAAAGATGCACTTTCTCTCTGATGAATTAACTGCTCTTTTTTTTCACAGCTCATAATTTAAGTAAATAGAGTCACCTCACTTTTCTCTGTACTTCTTAATGATATACTCCCAGTTTTCAAGATGGAATGAGAAAGAAAGAATTACTTTTACCCATCATATTCTTCCCTGACGCTTCTTTCTTTCTCATTTGCTTTCCTGTTCCTCCCAAAACACTATTTATTTCTGTGTTAAGCAACTCTTGAATTCTCAACTTTTAATAAATGGCATTGGCCCCTGCTTATTCCCTCCTCTCCTGAACCATGGAAGATGGTAGGCCTTTTAGGAATTTCAGGTAACAGCCAAACCCCAGACATGGAGAAGAAACATGAAGCTCCAGAGCTTGTGAGAATTGGAAGTATGCAGCATTTTCTTCAGGGATTACTCTAACATATATGAGAAGTCTCATTCCTTCTAGGGGCTAAACTCCACACCTGAGACTCAAAACTATTAATAGATCTGCAGGTTTTAACAACCTCCATGATTCTCTAGTTGAGAGGATATCCTGGTCTGATGTTGCCATGAGCACTACAAACATCCTTATCATTTTCTAGTGTTGACAAGAGCCTTGATATCAGTTCTTTCATCATTCCCCATGCTCATGGGCAGCCCACCACTGCTACTTCTGGTTCACATGCCTTGGATGCAATAGAATGATTCCAGTGCTGAAATACCACTCATAGCCTGATTCTTCAGGAGACAAGTTTCACATTTATTCATCCATCTATCCTTTCATCCTTCCAACCAGCCAACTAGCTAGGCCTTTCATATTTCCATCCTTCCATTCATCTAGTTATCCACTTAACAAATACTCCTTGACTGCCAGCTATGTGCCCGTTTCTGTAGTAGGCATTTTGGGGGAACATAGATGAATAAGATACAATCCCTGTCCTCAAAAAGTTAAATAATTGGAGACAGGCAGTGATAACTAATACAGCTTAACCTTAAAGAATAAATAGGAAATGACTGGGAAGAAGTTGAGTGAGGTAGAGGGAAAGGACATTCAAAGCAAAGTACACAGTTTGAATAAATTCAGAGAGACATTTTAAATAAGCATCAAGGTTTATAGGAATAACACAAGTATTAATAGTTTAATATAGTCAGATTTGGGCTTCCCTGGTGGCTGAGATGGAAAAGAATCTGCCTGCAATGTGGGAGACCTGGGTTCAGTACCTGGACTGGGAAGATCCCCTGAAGAAGGGGTGACAACCCACTCCAGTATTCTTGCCTGGAGAATTCCATGGGCAGAGGAGCCTGGTGAACTATAGTCCATGGGGTCACAAAGAGTTGGACATGACTGAGTAACTTAACACTTTCACTTTTACTTTCGTGGCCAGATCTGGGGAAATAGGGAAGGCAAGCTGAAACCACTCTGAAAATATACTTGGTTGTTAATGCTAAAAGATTTGAACTTCAGGCAGTTGAAGAGCTATGACATGGGATAGACATGTTCACATATCCATTTTATTTGCATGTTTGTTTTGTAAGAGAATTAGTGAGGGCTTAAGTTTTATAAAAGGAGATAGTAGCCCAGGTAGTGAGAGAGAAAGAAATTTCTAGCATCAATTTTGTTAAACATCTAGGATTACAGCTTTGGTTCCTGGAGTTAGTTGCCTCTGTTCAGATTGATGCCTGCAAGTACTGACCACATGCATAAGCCCTTCCCTTATACAAGCCTGTTGCCTTGATCTAGGCCAGTGCTTCTTGGTGTGAGTTCTGAGAAAAATAGTTCTGTGATATGATACATGAAAATATATTTTTATGGTTGAAAAAGTTAGGAAAACCTGCATATTATAGTCTTGATCAGGAATATTTACAGTGCATGTTATCATATCACAGACCTTGTCAAATATTGCAGTAAAATAACCTGAGGAGCTTAGTAACTCAGGATTCCCAAATTTATCTCACAAACAGAATCCTGTTTTTATATAACACCTGCTAATATCCTATAAAACCGATTTTTTCTGGAATGTACTTTGGAAAACTTGGTTATAGATAAATACTCTATCCTAAAGTAGATGATACCACTAGCCCAGGTCATGCATTTATAGATGTGTATATCTACATGTATATTGCTCACAAGGAGAATCAATTAAGAATGACTTCATGACCAAGAGCCAACGATCTTCACCACATCTCAAGAGTATGCACCAATGCCTTCTAAAACAACCAAAGTAAACTATTTTGGGTATATATATATTGTCATACACAAAGGATAGGATATAATTCAGGCCTAAGCAGGGTTACTAAGTAAGTTTCCTAATGGTCATAGGTACATATTCCTTACCCAAGGAGCATGCTAGATACATTATTTCTGAGAAGCATGATGACTTCTAGCATCATGCAAAGTGATCACTAAATATTTTGGCTATCTAGATATTCTACCCTAAAGTTTAACAGTCCTTTTTCTCTGACTAGCATTCCAACATCCACCCAGAACCTCATCATGGTGCTACCACATACCTTCATTATTCATGTCAGAGGCCTAGAAATCACAAATTTTAAGACTTTGGGTCCCATTGCCTACCCAATGATTGAATCCCCTCAAAGCCCCTTTCAGCAAGCAGCAGAGTATTAAGTGTCATAAAGACTCAACAATGTAGAACTCAGTTAATAGAGTTTCTTCCCTTCTGCTTTGACTCTGTAGATTAGAGCCCCAAAAGTCTCTAGGTTGGAGATGCAAGCAGTAAGTCTCAATTCTGAGCAATGCTACTCCCCACACAAATGTCTTAGATACTTGAGTACTCCTACAGATCTGTATAACTGAGGCATGCACAGAGGAGTATAATTGCCATATAAATTTTGACATCAACATGTCCATGTGGCTCAGCAGTTACAGTTTCTGGTTTTCTTTTTTTATTTTGGTTTCATGTTTTAGGAGGTCCTCGGTATAGTGGAAATAGCTTGATGGACTAGGATACAGACAGGCCTTGTTTCTCGTCCTAGCTCTGCCACTTACTATCTTGATGACCTTGGATAACTTATTAAATCTCTCTGAGCCTCAGTTTCCTCAACTCAATTTCCTAACTACATTATGGGAATAATAAAATCTTCCTTACAAAATTGTGGTAAATTTGTAAAGAAGCTAACACATAGTAAGTATACAATGAATATCATTGTGCCTCCTTTTTCAGATGAAAATTGGTCTGTGTGCTCCCAGTCACCACTGAAGCCTGTTCTCTTTGCTATAGCAGTGGGGATTTTGGCACTGGTTCCTTGGTTCTCTAGTCTCTGAATTTCCCTTGAATTAACCCTTGTAATCTGTCCTCCAAGGCCAATATTGTCATCTTCCAACTGGTTACATACATATTTGGTGACATATTGGAGAGTAAAAGGTATCTTTCTAATTGTAGTTCTCAAGTGAACTTTTATATGGAATTACCTCCAAACCACATTGTCTGGGACAGCATATATATGCTGTAGTCTGTCTCTGAATATTTGTTTTTATAAAACTGTGATTAGAAGTAAATAATTTTCTCTGATCATCAAAATTGATGATATCTGGTTCTGAATAAGTATCTCACTTGTAAAATCACCACTTAAAATCCTTGAGTTTTTAAAGTGTAATAGCAGCAGATTTTATTGTTGTTTGCTTTTGCTGTGAGTGCTCCAAATTCCCTCAGTTGCTTTTGAGAGAGTAAAATGATGTCATAGGCAATATTTTTTGAAGGTACTATGCTGAAAGCTAAGAGTACACAGCACACAATAGGTCATATATACAAAAGCAGGTATTTTCCAAATATAACAATTTAGAAAAAAAGCTTCATATGAGCTGATAATATAACTGTTTGTATGAAAACCTTTTACTTTTGATTTAAGAAAAGTGCCACTTGTTCTTACAAATTGGAGAATGTATTACTTAAGATCAACAAAAGTGTTTAGAATATTTTCTTATTGTCCTGAACTTCTACATAGAAAATTTACCTGAGAAAGACGCTTTCTTAGAGACTTTTGTACATCCTTTTGGATCATGTTTTTTGAAGTAGAACTAAGGGGAAAATATTCAACCATCCAGAAACCAGTAGAGCCTTCAAATGGTCTATTACTGATAATATTTCCATGACAACAGATATATAGAAAGTAAACTGCAAATGGCATGGCTACCCTGGATCACCTCTTTTAGAACCAAGTTCCATTCTCTTCAGTCCATTTCATCGTTGCTGCAGTTTTTAGATCTCTTAAGCCTGGCATAGAATGTATTTCTTGCCACTGTTTAATACCCCATTGGACCAGTGGTTCTGTGGCTGAAGTGAAAATTGATTGTTGAGGGACATTTCAGACTTTTAACAGTCAGCAATTAAAAAAAAAAATGAAAAAAAAAATGTAAGCACGAATCCTGAAGAAATCACCTGCGAAAAACTTGGCCTGGCATTTCAAACTAAAAGGAAAATCTGGATCTTGACCAAAGACAAAAGGTCACCAGCCTGGGCCTGCACAGTGTGGTGTATCATGCTGACCACAATGAAACTGGAAGAGACTGAGGACTCTCACCAGGGTGGCAAATGAGGCATAGAAGCTTTGATTAGTGAGCTGTTAGGTGCAGAGACATTAATTTCGAAGCATTCCCATCGCCAGGCTGAGTAATAATGCTTGTAATATTATGGGATTGTTTGGCTGCTACAAGAAATTCAGAAGACCAAATAGGGAGTCTTTGTTGGCCTCTGAGTGGCTATAAGGAGACTATTAAATTTCACCTCCCTTCTCTCCCTCCATATCCTTTCCTCTCAACCACAACCACCACTTCATTCTTGCCCAAGAGGCGCATACAAACACATATATGTCCTTTAGTATATTGATCAATAAAGCAGAAAAGAAAGAGAAAGAGGAAAAGCCCCCAAAACTCCAAATAAAGAATTTTCCATTTCCCAGTCTCACTTCTGTCTTCCAGTTAGATAGGAAATGAGAAGAAAACCTCTAGTCCAAAATGACAGGCACCCCTTCTCCCCAACTTTGCATTGCTGCCTCTTATATCAGAGGATCTGACTCAAGTATCTGATTATGGGGCCAGCTAACATGCTAGCACATCTTCAAGTTGCTATGTTCACCAGTGTCTCTCTTTTATATTAGAAAAATTCCAGGTTAGATATTGCAAACATCTCATAATGACCAGACACTGAAGAAAGGCTGACCTTATTTGCCTTATTCAAAATGAGGGTTCTAGAGGATTTTATTGGATATCCCGGAAACACCTGGAATGCGAAACTTGGGGACTTAAGCCCCTGCTCCTCAACAGAAACTCTGATGTTGGGACTGGAGACTACTCTCTTAGTTGATTAGTCCTCCCAGTGAGGCTGATGGTATTTCCCTACCTCATAGCTATGTGAGGACTAAGTAGTAGAGTTACCAGTTCATGTAGCTGTGACTCTCATGATTGTTGTTTTTTATAATATGACTTGGTATTAGCAAAGGGCCCTTTGACTGTTTTTGATCATATATGATGGCATTAGGCACTGACTCAAGTGAATACAGTGAAGCTCTAGTGCAGTTCCTTGCTTTCCAGTGTGCTACTGCTGCAAAGAAGCTTAGCTAATGGGACTCAAAGAGCTGCTTTGAACAAGAAGCCACTGTCCCTATCTGAGGCTCCTGTGGTCATTTTCACTTGGTTATTTTACAGTTCACAAGTTTCCTCTTACCTCTATTTTGCTGGACCTCTGCCGTGGAGCTAGATTGTAACCTTAGGCTCCATCATTGAGCTGAAGGTAGTAGCTGATCCATACAAGTTCAGTAAGCAAAGACCAGATTTCTGATTCCCCTAGAGGAACACCTCCAAGAAGGCAGCCAGCCGTCTCTTCAAACAGACCAGGAGAGTACAATCAGACATTCTTTTTCTCCTTATTCTCAAAGTTAATGTGACTTCCCTTTTAGCAGTGCACATACACTTGAACTTTTCATAAACCGAAAGAAGGCAAAATCTAAGAACCAGTGCCTACTTTCTTGTTTTCTATTGAAGTTAAGATGATGGAAGAAAGTTGATAAGACTTTACCTCTTAACTTCTAGCTTTAGTGCCCCACACTATTCACTTACATCATACAATTGCTTCTCCATCAAGTGTGATGCTTTGTTCTTCTCCCAGGCCAGCCTCAAACTTTGCATTGATATAAGAGGAGAGAGCCTTAGAATTTACAATATTTTGCTATGCTCTGCCTCTGCCTCAGAGACTTCATCTTGAAGCTAGCTTCCTTCTGGTAGATGTGGAATCTTTGAGGCCGGGGGCTGACAAATGTGAGGGTCAGAAGCACTCTTCCAGCCTTACCTGGAGCCTGCATTTTCCACCCTCTTCCTTCTTCTCTCTCCACCTACACACACACACACACACACACACACACACACACGCACACACACATCTCTCTCCTTCTCTGACTCAACAACATTCTGGAGAAAAACCGAGGAAAGACTTCCAGGAGGGAAGGGAATTAATTTCCCCCTCTTTGGGGCAGAATTTTAACCTCCAGGCCAACAAGAGTTTCCCTAATGTGAATTGAAAGGCTAATGTGGTTTATTTTTTAACTGCTTTCTATTTGTTTGAATGTTGCATATTTCTGCTAGTGAATTTTCCTTTAATAAAACCATTAATACACCCATGGTATTTTCTTATTTACAACAGACTGACAGAATTAATGCTGTTAACATTGGGCCTTTTTTCTTTTTCTTTTTTCTTTCTTTCTTTTTTTTTTTTTTTCTCTCGTTTGCTTTCCAGGTCATGCTGACCTGTTCGGCTTGGACTGTTTCACATTTGTTTTTAATGTCAGTTTAAATGTAATTGTAAAAGCATGTATGCTCTAAATTCATGTAGTTACTTTTTCCAGTGGAAAAGCCTGATATGTGAAACCATCTCCAGGCTCTTCAATTTCACATGAGCAGGTTTTTGGTAATGACCTTGTGCCCCTCACCCAGAATGGTATCTGGACGGTGAACCTCTTTCTTCTGGCTCAGTAGTCAGAGAGAGGAGACTTGGAAATATTTTCTGCCAGATCCTGTGCTTTGGCAAGCATGTGCAGCATTGCATATCATTCTATTATTAATTACGTTTACTCCTTCATGAACTAAAAAACATTAGACTAAATAGTCCAACATAAACCTTGAAAGATAAAATTTGATATTCTTTTCCCTGGCTATCCCTCTGACTCAGGATTGGAACTGGGAGAATAGGGGCATGAGCGGAAGGACCAAGAAGCCTTCTTGCCTGGGAGAATTTGGCCAACACTTGTTTGTGTACACTTACACTTGGATGCACCCCCTACTAATCTCTCACTCCATGCCTGCCAAGAACTGGCTCTGTTCCCTGTCTCTTATCCCTGTCCTAGTTATTCCCCACTCATCTCCAGCTGACCCTTCTCCCCACTAACGTGCTACCCTACCTGATAAAATTGAAAGAGTACTACCCAAGAAGTCAGGATACCTGATCCTAGTTCCTGCTCTGCTACTATCTAGCTATGTGACCTTGGGCAAGACTTGGCTTTAACCCTCAGTCTTCTCATTTTAAAAATGGGGATTAATTTCAATAGGAAAATAAGAAATAGACAAGACTTGGGGCCTTCAAGCAACTTGTTGGCAATGGAATCTTTTCTTCAAACAAAATCTGATGCAAAGCCCCAAATGAAGATACAGAATAAAGCACTGCTTTGAAAGAAGGCAGGGTTATTGGAGTCACATGCTCAGCCCCACTTTGCTTCCTCTCAGGGCACTTTAAAAATCTGTGGGGCTCCATTACTGCAGTAGATTGATGTCTGGGGGAACTTCTAATTTGTTTCTCTCTCCTAATTGGTTTAAATCCCTGTCAAAACTCTGTATGTTTCATAAGTTAGCTTTTTCAGAGAGAAATTCATCTACTTGAGATAAAGGAAATGACATGTAGAAATGTAGGGTTTAGCAACTAGCAAGAGAATAAGAGGCATCATGTATTGTCTTACAGAATTCATTCTGTGCTAAGCACCTTACATGTATTCTCTTAGGTAAAGTTATAACAACTCTATGAGGTAGATCTTATAATTATCTTAAGATTCTTAAACCTATCAGTATGGCCCTCAATCTTTGGCTTGAGACCAGTTGCCCAAGATGGAAGGCAATATTTTTATAGGTTGCTACCCTAAACAGCTTTTCAGAATGTTGTCTAGCTAGAGATTCATTCTTGGAAACTGTCATAGCCTTCCCATTGGGATACACTTTTATAAAATTCAGAGCACTTTCATTGAGATCATCTCACTTTCTCCTAATAATAGTTTTATGCAATAGTCTGATCAGATGAGAAAAGTGAGGTGTAGAAGGAATAAAGGTGTATGTCCAAGCTCAGATAGTCCATAAGACTGTGACTACCACTACCAATAATAAAAATCCCTTTATTGTGAGTACCATTTTAGAATTCTGATGTCATCATTGCATTCTGCTTCCTTAAGTTCAGTGAAATTTTTCACCATGCTGTGGTCTTGGACGGTTCTTCTGGTGGTGTTGAATCTTCACTTTACTCTCAGACACCACCACAGTGTCTATATTCCTCATTATATATTATTACATTATATATATATAATATATTATATATATTATTATATATATATTAGGTGCTAATAGTTTTCCCAATTTATAGATGTGGAAATTAATGTACATAGAACCTAAGTCTTGCCCAAAGTCACATAACTAGTGAACAATTGACCCAGGCTTAACCCTGAGGCAGTCTAACTCCAGGTTATTTGCTGTTAACTACTACGCTTTATACCTATATCAAGAAACTAAAAGCAAAAGAAGGAAAAGGATGTTCCGGAGATCATACATCAGGCTCCCCTGGATCTTAATATCCCCTGGATATTAAGCGTAATAATATCTGAATATCCCCTCTGAATATCTAAGCGTAAAGTTGTACAATGAGATCCCCTGACTCTAATCCTAGTGGATGGAAAGATAGTTGGCATGATTTAAGCCAGAGGCCACAAATTGGTTTTCCACAGGCCAAAACTGACTTGCAGAATTTTGTCTGTCTAGCATAAACAGACTTAGACTGCCCCTAGGTAGGATATCAATCACTTTCACTGTCCCCAACCCACCCTATTTATGTTTACTAGGCTGTTTTAACTCATTTATGTACCTGTCTAACTAGTGAAGATATTCAAGCTCATGACCCATAGATTTAAGTATTATATAAGCACCTGTGCATGCACATGTGTGCACACACACACAAACACACACATAATTGCAAACATTCACATAAGTACAGCCTAGTCTGGTTTCACAAAGAATTTGAAGCTCTGCACCAAATGTACCTTTGTGTTTAGTCAACATTTAGAATTACACTTAAGACCTGAATTCAGTTTTATAAGCAATTATGTGCTGAATAAACTCAGCTACTTATTTTTTTTTTCATTTCATAATGTGTCACTCTTCCCTTCTCTGCCATTTCTGGTTCTCTATTAATCCTGCTGTCCTTCCTTCCCCATATCCAGGTTTCATTTCCTGTAGTACAGTCATTCTCTACTCTTCAGGAATGGATGGAGAATTAAGGAAATCATTTTGGAGGGCTCACTAGAATGTGCCAGGAATTATCTCTCATTTAGTTCTCGTAAGTGTCCTAAGAAGTAGGTGGTGGTACCCCCATTTTACAAGTGAGGAAACAGAATCTCAGAGAAACTAAGCAACAGGCTCAAAGTTATTAAGCTAGTAATTGATGGAACTGTGGTTTGAATCTAAGAATGTCTGATTCCAAAGCCAATTACCTTGCCAATACCACACTTTTTGTAAAGAAAGTGTATTAGTTTTCCACTTCTGCATAACAAGTAACCTCAAACTTAGTACCTATTTATCAGTTCACAGTTTTGTAAGTCAGAAGTCTGACACAGCATGACTGGATTCTCAGCTCATTGTCTCACAAGGATGAAATAAAACTATTGGCCAGGCTTCATTCTAATCTGGAGTTCACAGTCTTCTTTTAAGCTCATGTGATTATGTCAGGATTCAGTTCCTTGCAGTTGTATGATTAAGGTTTCTGTTTGCTTTCTGGCTGTCCATCAGAGGCTGTTCTTATCTTCCAGAGGCTGCCCTCATTTCTTTCCCTGTGAACTCCTCCAGTTTCAAAGCCTGCAATCTTCCATATGTTGAGTCACCCTGAGTCCATTAATATCTTTCCAAAAAGAGCCCAGTACCTTTTAAGGCTTATATGACTAGGTCAAGCCCATCAAGCATAATCACCTTCAAAATTTAACTGACTTGTGACCCTAACTACATCTGTCTATTTCTTTCACAACAGCACCTATATTAGTGTTTGACTAAAGAACTGGAAGAAAGCATGTGTACACCAGGCATGGGGAATCTTGGTGGCTATCTTAAAAGTCTACCTATCACAGGAAGTCATTATTTTATGTTTCAAATTCCCTGGTGAGATCCTAGGAAGAGAAACATCCTTGACCTTAGGGAGAGGAACTTGGACTTTCTAAGACTTTGGAAACTTCACCTCACCTTGCCTGTTCTCTGTCCATAGATGAGAAAACCTCTATCTTGAGGTACCAAGGAATGAGGCTGCAATGGTGCCTAATGGTCACAGTAGCTGTAGAAGTTACAGATTAATCACATCTACTTCTCCTAGGGAATGTACCTGGTTGGAAAAATCATTCTCTGTTGTAGAGACTGCCCTCATAGGGGTCCAATGCCACTAGGCTGAAAAGTGAATTCCCAATAGGGTCCAGGCAGCAGGATCCAGGCATCATTTAAAGGACTCCAGTCCCCTAAATATCAGGTACAGACAAGGACATGCCTTGCCAATGTCCCTTTCTTGTCACTGTTTTGACCTATGATTGAAAGACAGGGAAGAGATGAAAAGCAGCTCACATGCTGTTAGAACTATCCACCTTTACTGTCCCCTTTATCCAGATTTCACTACTCAATTTGAGCAAACCAATGGGTCTCTGCCATAAACAGGGGCCTGTCAAGCCTGTACCTGGCATGCAGGAGTTAGATCTGGCTCTGGGGCTCAGGTGCAGGAGACACAAGGGGTGTGGGGGCGGCCTTCATGGATGAAAACAAGGCCTTGGGCATTGAGTAACAGCTGAGACTAGCAATCCTCATTGTCCAGCATTCCAAGTCGTCTAGCAACATGCTGGCCTCTGCTGCAGACAGAGAACAGAGGATCCCCAGGCAGAATGAATGGAATCTGATTTCAATTATGTTCAGTACAGTCACTCTCTTTAGGCTGAGAGGCCAGAACACCTGGTGCAGCTTGGGCCACTGTGGCCGCAGGGACAGCACATTATACAGGTCCTGGAGGCAAGTGGGAATGCAGCTTCTCTTCCTCAAGCAGATGCTCTATAGGTCTAAAGGAGGAAGATATGAGAATACCAGCTAAGTTTTCACTAGCACTATGCAGAGAAGGGGGATTATTTTATGTTGATGGATTCCCCCCAGAGTCTCTACACATATTGAACTTGCTTGTAATGAGCTTACTTAGGTCCATGAGTCATCACCCCATTGAGATCTGAATCATTGGTGGGAGAGTCAAGGTGACAGAGTGTACCTTGCTAATTACATCAGCACCAACTGTTCCATGTGTCCTTCCACCTTTTAGAAAAACCCATGGATTCATCTATACACTGTTCATGTGATTTTTTTTTTTAATCAAAAACATGAGTAGGGCATGACAAATGAGACGGCTGCCCCAGAGTACATTCTAGATTCACAGCACTATTCCATAGAACTTTGCAAGATGAAGGCTATGTTCTGTATCTGTGCTGTCGGGTGTAGCAGGCCACAAGCAACATGTGACTTTTGAGCACTTACACTGTGTCTAGTCTCCCAACAGGAAGCTTCCATAAGCCTCTGATCCTTCTCCATCAAAGGGCAGACAGAATGAAAACCACAATCACAGAAAACTAACCAATCTGATCACATGAACCACAGCCTTGTCTAACTCAATGAAACTATGAGCCATGATGTGTAGGGCCACCCAAGAAGACGGGTCATGGTGGAGAGTTCTGGCAAAATGTGGTCCACTGGAGAAGGGAGTGGCAAACCACTTCAGTTTTCTTCCCTTGAGAACTCCATGAACAGTATGAAAAGGCAAAAAGATAGGACACTGAAAGAGGAACTCTCCAGGTTGATAGGTGCCCAATATGCTCCTGGAGATCAGTGGAGAAATAACTCCAGAAAGAATGAGGAGATGAGCCAAAGCAAAAACAACACCCAGTTGTGGATGTGACTGGTGATAGAAGTAAAGTCTGATGCGGTAAAGCATCACAATATTGCATCGTTTCCTGGAATGTTAGGTCCATGAATCAAGGCAAATTGGAAGTGGTCAAACAGGACATGACAAGAGTGAACATTGACATTTAAGAATCAGCAAACTAAAATGGACTGGATTGGGTGAATTTAACTCAGATGACCATTATATCTACTATTGTGGGCAAGAATCCCTTAGAAGAAATGGAGTGGTCCTCAACAAAAGAGTCTGAAATGCAGTACTTGGATGCAATCTCAAAAATGACAGAATGATCTCTGTTCATTTCCAAGACAAACCACTCAATTACACAGTAATCCAAGTCTATGCCCTGACCAGTAATGCTGAAGAAGCTGAAGTTGAATGGTTCTGTGAAGACCTACAAGACCTTCTAGAACTACTAGCCAAAAAATATGTGCTTTTCATCATAGGGGACTGGAATACAAAAGTAGGAAGTCATGAAATACCTGGAGTAACAGGCAAATTTGGCCTTGGAGTACAGAATGAAGTGGGGCAAAGGCTAGTAGAGTTTTGTCAAGAGAACACATTGGCCATAGCAAACACCCTCTTCCAACAACACAAGAGAAGACTCTACACATGGACATCAATAGATGGTCAATACCGAAATCAGATTGATTATCTTCTTTGCAGCCAAAGATGAAGAAGCTCTATACAGACAGCAAAAACAAGACTGGGAGCTGACTGTGGCTCAGATCATGAACTCCTTATTGCCAAATTCAGACTTAAATTGAAGAAAGTAGGGAAAACCAATAGACCATCCAGGTATGACCTAAATAAAATCACTTACACTTATACAGTGGAAGTGACAAATAGATTTAAGGGATTAGATCTGATAGAGTGCCTGAAGAATGATAGACAGAGGTTTGTGACATTGTACAGGAGGCAGGGATCAAGACCATCCCCAAGAAAAAGAAATGAAAAAAAAGGCAAAATGGTTGTCTGAGGAGACCTTACAAATAGCTGTGAAAAGAGAAGCAAAAGGCAAAGGAGAAAAAGAAAGATATACCCATTTGAACGCAGAGTTCCAAAGAATAGCAAGGAGAGATAAGAAAGCCTTTCTTACTGATCAACCCAAAGAAATAGAGGAAAGCAATTGAATGGGAAAGACTAGCTATCTCTTCAAGAAAATTAGAGATACCAAGGGAACATTTCATACAAAACTGGGCTCAATAAAGGACAGAAGTTATATGGACTTAACAGAAGCAGAAGATATGAGAAGAGGTGGCAAGAATACACAGAAGAACTCTACAAAAAAGATCTTCAAGACCCAGATAATTACGATGGTATGATCACTCACCTAGAGCCAGACATCCTGGAATTCAAAGTCAAGTGGGCCTTAGGAAGCATCACTACGAACAAAACTACTGGAGGTGATGAAATTCCAGTTGAGCTATTTCAAATCCTAAAAGATGATGCTGTGAAAGTGCTGCACTAAATATGCCAAAAATTTTGGAAAACTCAGCAGTGGCCACAGGACTGGGAAAGATCAGTTTTCATTCTAGTCCCAAAAAAAGCAATGCCAAAGAATGCTCAAACTACCACACAATTGCACTCATCTCACACCCTAGTAAAGTAATGCTCAAAATTCTCCAAGCCAGGCTTCAACAGCATGTGAACCATGAACTTCCAGATGTTCAAGCTGGATTTAGAAAAAGAAGAGGAACCAGAGGTCAAATTGCCAACATCTGTTGGATCATCAAAAAAGCAAGAAAGTTCCAGAAAAGCATCTGCTTCTGCTTTATTGACTATGCCAAAGCCTTTGACTGTGTGGATAACAAAAAACTGTGGAAAATTCTTCAAGATATGGGAATACCAGACCACCTTACCTGTCTCCTGAGAAATCTGTATGCAGGAAGCAACAGTTAGAGCTGGACATGGAACAACAGACTGGTTCCAAATAGGGAAAGGAGTATGTCAATGCTGTATATTGTCACCCTGCTTATTTAACTTATATGCAGAGCACATCATGAGAAACGCTGGGCTGAATAAAGCACAAGTTGGAATCAGGAATGCCAGGAGAAATATCAATAACCTGAGATATGCAGATGACACCACCCTTATGACAGAAAGTGAAGAAGAACTAAAGAGCCTCTTGATGAAAGTGAAGGAAGAGAGTGAAAAAGTTGGCTTAAAACTCAACATTCAGAAAACTAAGATCATGGCATATGGTCCCATCACTTCATGGCAAATAGATAAGGAAACAATGGAAACAGTGAGATACTTTATTTTGGGGGAGGGGCTCCAAAACCACTCCAGATGGTGACTGCAGCCATGAAATTAAAAGATGCTTGCTCCTTGGAAGAAGAGTTATAACCAACCTAGACAGCATATTAAAAAGCAGAGACATTACTTTGTCAACAAATGTCCATCTAGTAGTCATGTATGGTTGTGAGAGTTGGACCATAAAGAAAGCTGAGCGCTGAAGAATTGATGTTTTTGAATTATGGTGTTTAAGAAGACTCTTGAGAGTTCTTTGGACTGCAAGGAGATCCAACCAGTCCATTCTAAAGGAACTCAGTCCTGAATATTCATTGGAAGGACTGATGCTGAAGCTGAAACTCCAATACTTTGGCCACTTGGTGGGAAGAACTGACTCATTTGAAAAGACCCTGATGTTGGGAAAGATTGAAGATGGAAGGAGAAGGGGACGACAGAGGATGAGATGGTTGGATGGCCTCACCGAGTCAATGGACATGAGTTTGAGCAAACTCCGGAAGTTGGTGATGGACAGGGTAGCCTGGTGTGCTGCAGTTCATGGGGTTGCAAAGAGTCGGACAAGACTGAATGACTGAACTGACTAAGTGAGACTAAGGAATTATGTTTCAAATTTTATTTTATTTTAATTCATTTAAGTAGCCACATGTGTCTAGCGGCTGCTGTGTTGGACATTGCAAATCTAAAAGGAGCTCAGAGAGGCAGGTACTGAGATATAGTAGAAATGACTTAGTCAAAAAAAGAACTAATATAGCACAGGGAACTCTTGATTAGGAATAAGAGCCTCTGCTCTGCCACTTGGTGACCTCACTCACTCTGGCCTCAGCCTCCCCATCCTTGACGTGAAATGTTGGATTAGCAACAGAAGTCCCAAATAAAGGCTACGGCTTGAATTTAACTTTGGGATGCAGATGAGTTTTAGGAAAATTTGTAAATATTATATGAATGCCTTCTAACAGTATGTGTATATGTATGTATATGTGACATGTATTATAGGGGCCAGATGGTGGTCAAGCACTCACTTTAGTTCACCACAGTTCCCACCATTCTCCTATAAACACATTCCCAGAGAGAGAGAAACATGCATACACACTGTATTATATGTGTAAACACTGAAGTTTCACATTCTGTGAACCCCCTGGATGTGAATGAGTTCTAAGGACCTTTCCTATTTTGTGATTTTACGAATCACTAAGCCACTATAGTTCCAGTCACTATAGTTCCCCAAACCTATTTCTGCTTTAGGCACCCTGCCAGAGGAATCTCATAGCTTTCTACCTTTTCCTTTCTGGATTTGATGCTATTATAGTTACTGAAGTTTAGGGTCAAGGGTTAGCGAGGAAGGTAGGGAGGATATAACCCTAGTCCCACTCCTCAACTCTATTAGGCCAGATGTAGAGTTTAAGGCTCCTTGGGGGAGGCAGTATTATATAGTAGAAAGAACATTGGCTTTACAGTCAGACTACATTAAGATTTTTAGATTCTGTTTCTTGATAGTTGTGTTACCTCAGTTTACTCACTTGCAAAACAGAGATAGGAAATATTTCTCACCTCCTAAGATCATTGTGGAGTTAAATGATATAATATGTTCATGAAGTAAAGTATATAGAAGGCTGAGAAAAAGTACTTACCCTTATATCTTTTAGTTTGCTCAGGCATAGAGTTAATTATATCTCTGTCCTCTCCCAGGCTGAAAGGGGAACTACATGGCTTGGCAACTTCTAAGCCCACAGTCAAAAAGTGCCAGTGATGGGGAAAAGAGTGTCTACCTCTAGAAACTGTACTAGAGGAGCAGATCCAGTAAGCACTGCCAGTCTGTAGAGCTGCCTGCATGAACCTGTGTCAACAATGGTTTCACCAAATAACAAGATTTTGTGGGGGCCAGGCCTCTAGCTCTGGGGCAAGATGAGCTTAGTCCTGCCCATACCTTCTAGCTTGTGCCCTTGATGGGAGGTGGGAGTTGACAGTGGGTGTGCATATCTCCTTATTACTGACTGTGCCCAAGCCTTGCAGAAATGATTGTTGGACAAGGTCATCTTGAACTCTGTGTTGATTTTCCAGGTTCCCTTGTTATTTTACCCTGAGTTCTTCACTGTGCTCCTCTTGTAGCACCAACCCCTCTATTTTCTCCTCCTCTATCCTGGTTGTTAATCCAAACATGTGATTCATTCTTTCATTGATTTACTGAGTTGCACTATGATTGAAGTTTGCATTGCAAGACTTATTTTTCTAATTAAAGCTGAAAGCCAGTTCCAGCTAAGTATCTTTTTTTTTTTTTTTTTGCAGGAGCCAGAAACAGATCAGCAACAGGTTTTGTTGTATTCATCCATTAAAATTGAGCAATCAGCGGCTCTCTTTGTTGTATACCTTTTAAAATTTATTATTATTATTTAAATGGATTAGAGATAAAGTGGTTTATGGTCTGCCCCAGTGCAACTGTCTATGCTAGACATCAGAGTTATGACCTTTTCAATTATTTATATTTCTGCCAATATAAATGCTAAGGAAAATAGCACAAAGTAAACATCAGGATGCTCAAGGACCTCTAAATTATGTGTATGAGAGCATGGAGGGGGATGGTTCTTAAGATTTTAGTTTTAGATTATTGTTGCTTTTTAAAATAACATTATTTCTATTGATATCATCCTTTTTAATGGATGCTTCCTAGCACAGTTCCCATTTTACAGGCAGATTATAAAGGCAGGGACATTCTGTTATGTCTTTGATACAGCTGGGGATTTCAGAATTCAGCTTTCCCCTCTCTCCTTTACTAAAGAAGAAAATCAATATATGTGTTGCAATGTATGTTCAACTATAAGTGTAAATATCTAACAATAACTTGGGCCGTTACAGTTGAAGTGAGAAATGCTGCAACACCAGAAAATTCCCATTTATTTACCCCAAAGTGGGATGATATAACAATTCTAGTCCTTCTTCAATAGATCTGCCTTTCTGGTCTCCTTTCCTAGCAATCTGCTAGACATGCTGGACATAGACACAAGTACATCATTCTCTTGATTTAAAATGTTCCATATTTGCCTATCACATGTGTGATAAGACCCAAATTTCTTAATATGTTACACATGTTCCTTCAAAGTCAAATGCCATCATTATTTTCAACCTCATAAATAGCCATTCTACCCACACGTAAAATATACACTCCAGCCACACTGGTCTCTTTTTCCCTTAAACTCTCAGTGCTTTTGTTTATGCCCTTTCCATCCCTCTCTGCCTGGTGAAGTCCTTGCTATTCTTCAAGGTCCAGGTAAAATGTCACCATAATCTCTTCCTGACCCCACCTATGCAGAAAGATTGTTGCCTTCCTCTTTTGTTAATACCCGTGTTATAACATCCACCAGTTTGACATTTTCTAACTGCTAGATTTTTTAGTGGGCATTTATTTTTCCTCTCCCAAACTGGTTAGGGCCTGTGTTCTTTTTGTCACTCAGAAGTAAGCCTTAACAATGGATATATGTTGAATGAATGAGTGAACCATGAATATATTAGTAATGATTTAATTAAAGATTCAAAGTATGAATACTGGAGACTGTATTTAGGCAGAGCCCAATCCGAAGATATACTAGGTATGTCTGGCAAGAAGATAAAGGAGAAAGCAAGATATGAAGGTTTGAGTTTAGTAGGAATTTAGAATGATGAACCATTCATTCAACCAGTGGTTAAAATGTACACTTGTCCTTGAGGAGTTGAGAGTCTGTGATCAGGAAAAATGATCATACTTGTTTTCTTAGCTCAAGCAGCTTTTCTAACAGGGTAGCTGTGCTGTGTGTTTTTTGCCACTGGTAATAAATCCAACTTTCCCTTCTTTCCCAATAGCCCGGAAACTGAAGAAACTTGGGAATCTGAAGCTACAGGAGGAAGGGGAGGCTTCCAATGCCACCAGCCCCACTGAGGAACCAGCCCAGAAGCTGACAGTGTCACATATTGAAGGCTATGAGTGTCAGCCCATCTTTCTGAATGTCCTGGAAGCCATTGAGCCAGGGGTGGTGTGTGCTGGACATGACAACAACCAGCCTGACTCCTTCGCAGCTTTACTCTCTAGCCTCAATGAACTGGGCGAAAGACAGCTTGTACATGTGGTCAAGTGGGCCAAGGCCTTGCCTGGTAAGTGGGGGCATGGGATATGGGATATCATATTTAGTGAATGTTCCTTTGGGCCAGGCACCACATCTGTTCCTTTCCCATCTGTTAACTCATGCAATCCTCACCATAACCTTGTGAGGGGAAAGAATGGTAAAAATCCCCATGTTAAAAATAAGGAAACTCAAAAATCAAGAAGAACAGCATTACTGAGTATCCCATATGCCTCACATCAGCACATAACAATCATGTTCAACCCACAGATTTAATCAGCAAATTTCCTCATAATCATGGATCACACAGACATACCCTTATATTCCTTAAGATGCTCTTCTACATGTGCATACACAAGTTCACTCCAAAGATAATCTTGAACCTAACTGATAATCTGTTTTGACTATTAGTTAGGACCCATACCATGGGAACTCTTATAATATGGTATGGTAGAAGGAACATGGGGTTGGAAGTCAGAACACTTGGGTTCTAGCCTTAGCTCTGCTGGTAACTCATTATATGACCCCTTCCCTTTCCTGGTCTGTTTTTCCATATGTATAAATATGTGAAAAGTGGTTTGGACTCCGTTAATAGTTTTCCAGTTTTACTTCAAGGGAATTCCCTGATAAGTGCTCTTAAAACTATCTTAGGGAATTCCCCGGAAGTCCAGTGGTTAAGACTCTGTGCTTTCACTGAGGGCATGGGTCCAATCCCTGGTTGAGGAACTAAGATCCCATAGGCTGCACGGTGTGACCAAAAAAGAAAAAAAATATATAAAATAAGGATTTTATTAATCCTTAACAAAATAGGATCACCATAGTGGAAGAGTATATTAAGTGATAGTGAAAGAAATATGAAGTGTTTGTCTAACTCCTGCAAGTTTACCTCCAGTGATGAGGAACTCACTTCCTCCCTTGGCCATCTGTTGTTTGGAAAGAAATAATTATTCAAATATTAGAGTTTAAAGAAGCATCAGAGATCCTCTACCCCATATGCCTCACATCACATCCAATGATTCACAAATGTTCCTTTAGCAGCCAAACTCTTTATTTCTCAAAAACATGGTACACATCCAAGTGGAGCTGGTTGATTTTGAGCCAGTGCCTCTCCCTCACTCCGCCTGGAGAAGCCTCAGATCACTCTTACAGAATCTTAGGGCTCTAGGGAACACAATGTGGAAACAAGTGAAGCATAAACTCTTTAAGGATTCTCTTAATCCTAAACTCCCATGATTGAAAGATTCTTCTGAATCATCAACAACCAAATCTCTTCTTGCAGAATCAAAGATTAACCTGCCTTTTAATAATAACTGCCAATCAATTGGAAATTTCTATTGAACAGAGCAGTTTCATGTGTATGACCTGATTTGATCCTCATAAGAATTCTTTAAAGTAGGGATTCTTTTCCCTATTTTATAGATAAAGAATGAAGCTCTGAGAGTTGATGTTTGCCCTACAGTTGCACATTCAGAAGATAGCAGGGCCCGAACTTGAGCCCAGGTCCCCTCCTAAGTCCAAATTCCCTCCTCATCGAATTCTACCCCATAGTCTGTGTAGCACCCTTGTAGATCTCTAGCCTTGGGTTTTACAGTGAGGGACCAAGTTATCCAAAGCCAGTTGGGTCATAACGTGGAAGACATTTCATGTTGACTGTCAAGCCCCTTTTTTCTCTTTCCAATTCACAAGGCCCAGATACAAGCACCAGATTGTCCCTAACACCTTCTTAGCTTGGAAATCTGAGGTTGACTAGCCAATAAAATCCCTGGGAAGAAGGCCCAAGGACACTGTGTATGCACTGTGCCAAAAACAGAGTTCACACAGGGAAGAAAAATAAAAAAATAATAATAATAAAATTAAAAGTTACTTTAATTCTTATCAGTTATTCAGCTGAGTGTCTTGATGTTATATGTCTAACAGAGATTCTGTTAGACAATATTTTGGCCACCTGTTGGGAAGAACTGACTTATTTGAAAAGACCCTGATGCTGGGAAAGATTGAAGGTGGGAAGAGAAGGGGATGACAGAGGATGAAATGATTGGATGGCATCACCGACTCAATGGACATGAGTTTGAGTAAACTCCAGGAGTTGGTGATGGACAGGGAGGCCTGGTGTGCTGCAGTCCGTGGGGTTGCAAAGAGTCAGACATGACTAAGCAGACTGAACTGAGCTGAACTGAACAGAGATTCAGTTTAATCTTTCCAAGCAGTTGCCAGACACCTAATAGTCCCATTTTATAGGCTACATAACTTTTTCTTACATATGATTCCACTTAATCCTTATAGCAGTTCTATGAACCATAGGGGCTTTTACTCCCATTTCATATGACAAGTTTCAAAGTGGTAAATTAACTTGTTCAATTTGGGGACTTAACAAATACAGCCATAACTTGAGTTCACACCCTCTGATTTCCAGTCTTAGCAATAACCTAGTACAAATCATTATGACAGAATTTGTGTAACTTGGAGTCACTGGATCTCCTCAGCCCAACCTTCAGGGTGAGAAGCTGTTTCCTTACATTAACAAGTCTGCGAGTTAATATCAGTTCACCATCCAGCTTGTCCAAGGAAATGATCCTTGATCCTGAGTCATTTAAAAGAATAGCTTCAAAAGAAAGCTGAGTACCACATTCATTAGAACTGTTATTCATGTTATCAATAATCATCTACTAATTCAAGTTATTTGCTCATTGAACAGACTGAGCTCTTGTCCTTTGAGAAGCACTGTGCTGGTACCTACTCATATAAATTTTGTTGTGAAGCTTTCTTTGATAATGATAGTACATGTAAATTGCCTTGTATGGCACCATCACATTAATAAATGATAACTATTGAGAGAGAGTGAGTAGATTGTATGCACACAGTATATTTATAATCAGATGTATCTGGCTTGGCATCTTAGCTATACACTAGCATGACTTTGAGCAAATCACGTGTCTGCACGTACTTCCATTTCCTTGTTTGTAGAGGTGGTAGAGCAGTTGCTACCTTGCAAATTGTTATCAACATAGAAATTATGTATGAAGAGTACAATAGCTGGAACATAGAAGAGTTTCTGTAAATAGTGGGTCATTATTATAAAGGTTGAGAACTAAACCACTAAAATCATTTTAAACCACCACTAACTTTGCCTAGAAGTACATTCATAGGTCCCAAAGATGAATTGTCTTCTTTGAAGACCTTGGCTGTCAGGTGCACTAAAGCTGCAAATATTTCCTAATTGACCTTTCTTTAGGCATGTTCTTCCAGAGATTTTTGCTCACGATTGCTAAGAAGTGATGTTAACTGGATTCTCCTGAGAAAACAGAGTCTCCAAGAAACTGCCTCTGCTCCCTAACCTGTTTGGTGTGTTTCAAAACTTGAAAATGACTTCTCTCTGTTTTTCCAAAAGAGCCTGATGCAGTGCCAAATAGGAGTTGAGTGAATGTATGTTGAAGGAAACCTGTAGGCTGAAGCTAGTGTTTCCTCAACTCATGCCTTCACAGCATACTATCTGAGCAGGCCTTTTCAAAGGCTGGACATTGGAGAACAGAGTTAGGTATTATAATGAGATTAGACCTATAGGAAACTTAGCCTGCTCTGTTGCTGATGTGTACATAGTAATTAGGTTTGAGTTCTAAGCAGCTCTCACTAAGGATCATTAACTAGTATTAAGCCAAACTAAGCTATCCCGTTTTTCTCTGTTAGTTCTCTGACATCTCAGTGAAGGAAAAAAATCATTAGTATTGATGACTTCCTTGTTACTAGTACAGTTTAATCCTCATACTTCCATGAACCCTCATATTCACACCGTCACCATCCAAGGCTTTCTTTGATTCCCACTGCCATCCACCACAGAGGTTCAAGGTTCAAGCTCCTGGACCCCTCCCAAAGAGATTCTTGGATGTTATGTGCTTGACCCTGGCTTTTTGTCTCCTACTGGAAAGAGTCCATCCCAGACATTCTGTTCTACAGAAGGGCTTCAGGCAGGAAATACTCTGGTGTCTGAGGCTGCAACTAGTCTGTTAGCATATCACTACCAGTGAAGGTGGGAGGCACATGACTGGGAGGTTTGATTGCAGTCAAGGGTGGTGATGTGAGGAACTCTAACATCCCTGATGTCTGGTAGACTTGGGACCTAAGGGAAATATAGTGTGTGTGTGGCAAGGACCAACCAAACAGAACAATGTATCTTGATAGCGTAGATTTCAGACCTGACCCTATGACTAAGAAAAACTTGTGACCTTGGTAGTTTTGAGCTGTGACTTCTCTGGCTTTCGGTTTCCTTATTTCCAAAATAGGTGTCACACTGCCCACACTCCAGGGTAATTGTGAGAGCTAAATGAGGTCATCATCAGGAAAATTAGAAGCATTATCTAAATTCATGTAAGCATTTATAATGAGGTATAGCAAGACAAAATTTTAGATAATCCTGGATCTGTTAGGGAGAAGTTAAAGGGGGTACTGTTAAGGGATAAGCTCTGAGGTGATACTCTAAGTATGCAACTGTTTGGAAACCTCCAGAGAGCAGAACCATATCTGTTCTATCTATGTAGAACCTATTTGTGGAGGCAGCATTTGGGAACCTCTGTTATCCGAGTTTAAGGGAGGTAATTTGAAGATCATCTAATTCTCAGTTTATAAAATGAAAAAAAAATGAGAGTCCTTAATATGTTTAATTAATATTTCTCAAACTCATACTCAAATACCTGAGCTGTATTATATACTAGGGAGGAAAAAATGAAAAAAGGGGATGGTCCTTGTCATCAAGAAACTCTAAGTCTTGTGGAGTAGACAGATATGTGCATAAATAAATTCCAGTGCAGTGTAATGAGTGCTATAATTAGATGGAACTACTTAAGATTCAATAAGATGGTAAAAGAAGAATCAATAGGTCTTCTGCTTGGATGTATTGGAAGAGGCTTCACAGAGAAAGTAGCCTTCCAGTGAATACTTGAAAGATGAGTAGGTATTTATCAGATGGAAAGTGTGGGAAGGGAAGAATACATTCTAGGGAAAGACAACTGCCTTTGCAGAGATAGCAGAGATTTAGAGGCATGAAGTATATGTGTTCAGCAAATTGTGGGTTTTTCAGAATAGCTAGAACCTAAATTATGAGAAGATAAATGATAAGAAGTTAGTTTAAGAAGGTAGGTCATAAAGAGCCTGTTTGTGTATACATAATGGCAGTTGGCAGAAATGGCAGTAGGGTAGGAAACTAGCAGTGCCAGGTACTTGTTGAATAGAAAATAATGGAGAGGAAGTGGGAGGCAGGAAAAGGATTGGAGAAAAGAGATGAAGCCTGAAGGTGAAGAAGGAGAAGGCATGGCCGTCAAAGGCATTTCACCATATGCTGATATGTAATAGTATCCCTTTTCCAGGGTTGTTAGAGGGTACAAACAAGATTATAGCTAGAAAAGAGCTTTGTAAAATGAAAAATGCTGTTCATGTGAGAAAAATGATTATTACACTGCATCTTCAGAAAGTCAGTGAACCTTTCTGAAGATCAAGAGCATGGGCTTTGGAATCAGACCAGCTTTGGAACTTGATCTGCCAGTTACTAGCCTTATGATCTTGGACAAATTCTTTAACTTTTCTGTGACTCACTTTTACTGATTCACAGACTGGGCACGAAAATATACACTTTATTGGATTGTTGTGAGTATTAAATGAATTAATATAAGTAATATACTTATAATAAAGTTAATTCATTGTAAGCAGTCAGTGTTAGATTATTATTCTCTTCCAGTGGGCAGTGCACTTTTTGCCTCCATTACCATCTCTTTCGAGCAGCTTAATGAATTAGGGAGCACAAATAATTATCCCCACCATATAATCTGTTCTCCTTTTACTCCCCAGCATTGATGGTCCCTGGGTCTCCTCAGGGGCAGCCGCAGTACCAGAAATTCTCAGCCCAGCAGAGTCCCAGACTTCACTTAGACCATCAGTGCTCAGTCTGACCATTGCCTCTGTCCTATCTCCAGGCTTCCGCAACTTGCACGTGGACGACCAGATGGCAGTCATTCAGTACTCCTGGATGGGGCTTATGGTGTTTGCCATGGGCTGGCGGTCCTTCACCAACGTCAACTCCAGGATGCTCTACTTTGCCCCTGACCTGGTTTTCAATGAGTAAGTGCTAATGGGCCCAGAACTCACATAGACACAGACCTGGTTTGTGGCGATGATGGTAATGGAAGTAATGGTGAGAGTTATTACATTTGACCTTTACATGAGGCAGTAGAGGCCTAGCCAACCTATTCAGTCTAACGTGGCTTTGCCCAGCTGAAAGGCCAATTGATAGGAGGAAGGGGGGAAGGCCATCACGTTTCCTGATCAAGACACAATCCTGGTAATTTGGCAGTGCTTCTGACCTGCTTTTAGCTTATCTCAGACCCTCATAACAGGGTCCTTCTCCTTCGTTCTGGGCAAAATAAGGAGTGAACAGAAACACTCTAGATCTGAAGGCTGAAGCTCCCTTGGTCCCTTTGCTACCACCAAAAGCAACTGCCAGTCACCTTTTGTTGAGAAACTCCTATGTGCCAGGACTATACTAGATATTTTCCTAATTCTTTCTCATTGAGCCCACATTTTAATGGTGAAATCAAGTTATCATAAATTTAAAATATTTTTTAATGGATGGGGGAAATTAGGCTCAACAAAATAGTGATTCATCCAACAATGTTAAATAGTGCATGTTGGCAACAGAATTCAAAGTATGACTGTGTAACTCCCAGCTTTTATACTGCCTCCTGGTGGTAAGTGATGAAGAAGAGCAACTCCACCATTTTTTGGCATGTGACCTTGGCCCAGCCAGTTCCTTCTTCTTAAAAACGAGTTTAATTAATACTTGCCCTGCCCACCAGCTCTATTTATCCTTCATAAATTTAGCCAAGAGCTCAAATTTTAGTATACTTTTCTTAACTGAAACCTCTGTTGTATTATTTCCTACATCATTCTCTGGTTAACAGTTTCCTCAGCTGTTCATAAAATAAAACTTCCTTCAATGGTTTGTTTTGACAACTAAAATAGGAGCTAATGGATGTGAAATGTCTGGCTCACAATGGGCAAGAAATAAAAAGAAGTACCTTTCCAATATTCTCTTTTCCTAGTAGTGATAATCGTTTCTGTGTCTCTATTTGAGGTCCCTCATGTTATTGTGAATGTTGTTGTTCAGTTGCAGGAGTCGTGTGTGACTCCTTGTGACACCATGGACTGAAGCACATCAGACTCCCTTGTCTTTCATTATCTCCTGGAGTTTGCTCAAATTCATGTCCACTGAATGCTATCTAACCATCTCATCTTCTGCCGCCCCCTTCTTCTTTGCCTTCAGTCTTTCCCAGCATCTGGATCTTTTCCAATGAATCAGGTCTTCACATCAGGTGGCCAAAGTATTAGTTTCAGCTTTAGTCCTTCCAATGAATATTCAGGGTTGATTTCCTTTAAGATTGATTGGTTTTATCTCCTTGCAGCCCAAGGGACTCTCAAGAGTCTTCTCCCACACCACAATTCAAAAGCATCAATTCTTCGGTGCTCAGCCTTCTTTACGGTCCAACTCTCACATCCGTACATGACTACTGGAAAAATGATAGCTTTGACTAAACAGACATTTGTTGGCAAAGTGATATCTCTACTTTTAATACACTGTCTAGGTTTGTCATAGCTTTCCTTCCAAGGAACATCATCTTTTAATTTCATGGCTGCAGTCACCATCTGCAGTGATTTTGGAGCCCAAGAAAATAAAGTCTGTCACACTGCTTCTACTTTTTTCCCCTTCTACTTGCCATGAAGTGATGGGACCAGATGCCATGATCTTAGTTTTTTGAATGTTGAGTTCTAAGCCAGCTTTTTCACTCTCCTATTTCACCTTCATCAAGAGGCTCTTTAGTTCCTCTTCACTCCCTTCCATTAGAGTGGCATCATCTGCATATCTTAGGTTGTTGATATTTCTCCCAGCAATCTTGATTCCAGTTTGTGATTCATTCAGATTGGCATTTTGAATGATGTACTCTGGATATAAGTTAAATAAGCATGGTGATTATATACAGCCTTGTTATATTCTTTTCCCAGTTTTGAATCAGTCTGTAGTTCCATGTCTGGCTCTGACTGTTGTTTCTTGACTTGCATACAGGTTTCTCAAGAGACAGGTAAGATAGTCTGATATTCCCATTTCTTTAAGAATTGTCTGCAGTTTGTTGTGATCCACATAGTCAAAGGCTTTAGCATAGTCAATGAAACAGTAGTAGATGTTTTTCTAGAATTACCTTGCTTTCTCTATGATCCACCAAATGTTGGCAATTTGATCTCTGGTTTCTCACCATAGAGAACCCCTTTAATCAGGGAAGGAATTGACCTTTCCTCTCTTCCAGCCCTCTAACCCAGAAGAACCTTAAAATAAAATCTACAGGCCAGTGGTTCCTCCCATTACAGCAATGCCATATGGGGGAAAATAAGTGTCCCCAGCTGCCCTCTTCCAACTCAGCCAGCCCTGGTAGCCAGAAGCTAAGAATAACCATTGAGCTTTTGGCACAACCTGATTTATGGTTTCCAGATATCCAAAGAGGTACCTATGATGCCATCTTCTGGGTCAGGCCTTAAAAAGCCCTTTTCCTGTTCTCCTCTTGCTGTGCTCCAGTGATTAAATCAACTATTGGGCACCTACCCCATCCAGAGCCCAAAGACCTTTGAACCTTTGTAAAGTGATAATTGGCTATTTTCTAAATCTTCATTTCCTCTTCCACCTCTGTGGCACCCTACCTCAGCTTTCTAGTCCACTTCCCTGTACCTCATCAAAAGGTACTATAAGATTCCACACAGAGTCAGGGTCCTCCATGAAGCCCCAGGACTCCTGAAATATCAGGTCCCCTTCCTCTTATAGGAACTGACTATGTTAGAGCTCTTAAAATCCCTAGAATCATCTAAACCAATGCTTCTCAATGGGGATTGACTTTTCCTGAGGAATGGTTTTTCATTGTGTAATACATTCTTACATGTTGGAATGTGTTTAACATCCCTGGTACCTGCCTCAGTTCAGTTCAGTTCAGTCACTCAGTCGTGTCCAACTATTTGCTGACCCCATGGACTGCAGTATGCTAGGCTTCCCTGTCCATCACCAACTCCCAGAGCATACTCAAACTCATGTCCATTGAGTTGGTGATGCCATCGGACCATCTCTTCCTCTGTTGTCCCACTGACAGACACCACTGACCAACTAACACTTTCAGTGTCTAAACACTTCCTTTTTCTAGTTGGGCTCCAGCCTTCATTAAATGCTTCTGCACTATCTGCTCCTTCTTTTCCCTCTTTCTCTAGGCCAGCCAAGATCTATCTGAGATAGGATTCTGAGCTTCCACCCAGCCAGTATCAGGCCTGCTCAGCCTGTCAATGAAGCTAGTGGTTTGGGGACCAAAATGTCAAACCATAAGCTTCAGGACCAATCTCAGTGGTCTTTTTCCTCACTACTTAAGTGAGTGTCAAATTCCCTTTCCTTTCTTTATAAGATATAAAATCAATTTCTCTCTCTCCTCCTCCCCGCCTCTCTCTCTCTGTCTCTCTCTCTCTCTCTCTCTCACACACACACACACACACACACACACACACACTCTCATACACACACACACACACACAATTTCTGATGTGCTGAAGACCAGGAAGTTCTACTAGCAGAAGAATGGTGTATCAGTGTATCTTCTCTTACAGGCTTGTCACAGTCAGTCATGGAACAGAGATGTTGCTCTCCCCAAGAAGCTGTCCAAGCCATGGCTACTTCCCTATATAATTTATGGGTGATAATGTGGTGATCTGTTCACAAGTCACTATAATAAAGGCAGCTCGTACGTTTTTATAACTCCCAAACTGTGGTAAGGAACAGCTAGTATATGAAAGAGTAAGCTCCCCTTCAGCAGGGGATATTTAGATTGGATATTCAGAAATACTTTGTGGCTGATTTGATAAGCATTGAAACTCATTTAAAGGGGCAATGGGAATCTCTTTTTCTGAGAGTTTTTAAAGAAATAATTTCATTTCTAGTATAGCATGTGTGGCTACTTGGGAATCCTGGTGTCCTTATGTCAGGAGTTGATTTCTAAGGCCTGTCTGTTAGAAATTCTTCGTTTGAATGTTTGGGAGGCAGGCTCTGACTCTGGCTGTAGCTGCAATATTAGAACTGTAGTCAGGGAGACCATGTGCCATTGTATTCATTTGGTTAGGTTTTCCTTTCCCTGTCTCAGGAAACAGGAGGTGTATGGGGACCTGGAAACTCCATGTGCTAACCCATATCCTAGCCAGGGAAGATGAGTAGTTATCAAGATATCATGATTTTGGGGGAAAAAAGAACAACCTGTTCTTTGTCACTGAAGCACCAGCAAGAGAAACATCAAGCTCTTCTTGGAGAAACTGGAAAGGGGAGGGCACCCACAGACATTCTCTCTGGGTTTATTCTAATCCTTCCCTTACTCCTCTCTTTTCTTTGTGTCTTTCATTCCTAGGTACCGCATGCACAAGTCCCGGATGTACAGCCAGTGTGTCCGAATGAGGCACCTCTCCCAAGAATTTGGATGGCTCCAAATCACCCCCCAGGAATTCCTGTGCATGAAGGCACTGCTGCTCTTTAGCATTAGTAAGTGCCTGGAAGGGTAGAGAGTGCCCCTAGGGGGCATAGGGGATCAGAGGAGAGGTGCTTTTTCATTAAAGGATTATCAGGAAGAAGCCAGCTCCTGAATATTTCCCTTCTTCTTTCACCCTCCCTCCTCCACTCTCCCTTAGCATCTTTTTCCCTAACAAGGATGAATTTCATGGCTAGAGACCAATTTCTTTGCTACAATCAAACCTCTATTAGATCCCCACCTACCCCCAATCTTTCTTTGGGACAAGGCCTTTTTGGCTAGTTTTAGCAGGTCTCTGAATTTTCCCATAGCTTCTACCATAGAAACAGGCAAGGACTACCTTATATTTCTTGTAGGGTAGAAGGGATTGCCTCCTGGAAGGAATTTCTTCTTCTGCCAAAAAGACAAGGTCTGTGTAAGCAACTCAGACAAGGCTTATTTGGCAGCCAAGGAATATTTCTTTAATATCTCTTCTAAGCAGAGTGCTGTCTTAGCCCCTATGGGGGAGAAAGGAGATAAAATTTGATAATCAAGGCCACATATTTTAATTGTCTAATTCAGAGCTGGACTGTGGATAATGTAAAACCAAGAAATGTATAGAAACAAAGACTAGAGAAAGGAAAGGCTCAGTAAATTTTATTTACTTGATGCCCTACAGACTGGGTCCAGCTAGCCTTCTCCCTAAGACCTTCCTGGCAGACTTCCTGAAGGCCCCAGGCATATAGACCTGAAGTGACAGGAAGCCAAGTCGATGGCTCCCTCCTTGTGGGGGTGGGGGTCAAGTTTGTGGTCAGAAAACTTGGTGCTTTGTCTAATGCTCCTTCGTGGGCATGCTTCCCCTCCCCATTCTGTCTTCATCCCACATCAGTTCCAGTGGATGGGCTGAAAAATCAAAAATTCTTTGATGAACTTCGAATGAACTACATCAAGGAACTTGATCGTATCATTGCATGCAAGAGAAAAAATCCCACATCCTGCTCAAGGCGCTTCTACCAGCTCACCAAGCTCCTGGACTCTGTGCAGCCTGTAAGCAAACAATGGAGGGTGCTTTGTCAGGGAGAGTAGCCTGATAGAGCCAAGTGATAATATGCTCTTCTAGGGTCTGGCACCACCTGTTGGGAGGTGCTTCCATTCCCCTCTGGCTTTGAGTGTGGTCCAGGAAGAAAATCCAATGAAGAAGAAAGGAACACAGGTCACAGTGTCCCAGCTGGATGTTGTGAAAGAGGTGGAGGAGTTGAGAACAGAGCAACTGGGACTCAGAGAAGGGGCTTAGAGTAGATAAGTTCTTTAGGCAGACAAAACAGACCTGGATGTTTTCCCCCTCTTCCTTGAGTCATGTGCATGTACATTTGTGTGTGTGTGTGTGAGAGAGAGAGTGTGTGTGTGTATGTGTGTGTGTGTGTGCTGGGGAAAAGGAACAGCCAGTCCTGAGTCAGAGAGCTTGCAGTGGTGTAAGAGATCTCTTGGGAGCTCTCAGTGACTCCCTGGAGACAATTTAATGCACATGTGTGTGTATGCACTCATGCACACAAACACATACACACACTCACAGAGGCCCAAGGACATGAAAGGAAGGAGGAGGAAATCAAAGACTGTGGGGGAGACCCTGACAAGAAGCCAACTCCTTGTCAACCCTGTTTTCTCCCTCTTTTATTGTCTCCCTGCAGATTGCACGAGAGCTGCATCAGTTCACTTTTGACCTGCTAATCAAGTCTCACATGGTGAGCGTGGACTTTCCAGAAATGATGGCAGAGATCATCTCTGTGCAAGTGCCCAAGATCCTTTCCGGGAAAGTCAAGCCTATCTATTTTCACACTCAGTGAAGCTTTGGAAGCCTCCATTTTCTTACCCCACCTCACTCCCTTTTTCAGATATCTTCTGCCTGTTTTAACTCTGCACTACTTCTCTGCAGTGCCTTGGGGAATTTCCTCTATTTATGTACAGTCTGTCATGAAGATGTTCTTGAATTCTATTTGCTGGGCTTTTTTTTTTTTTCTCTTTTCCTCCTTTCTTTTCTATCTCTCCCTATCTGACTCTCCCATGGCACTTTCAGACTGTACTCCCTGCTGTGGCTCTTATCTGTGTTTTGAATGCTGTTGTATTTCTTTAAATCTGTGATGATCCTCATGTGGCACAGTGTCAAGTTGTGCTTGTTTATAGCACTGTGCTGTGTGCCAGCTACACAAACGTTTACTCACCTAATGCCACGTGAAGTTTAGAGAGCTAAGAGTATCTGGGAAAACAAAAGACAAACAAACAAACAAAAAACACATTAGGGTTTTTCCCTCTTAAAAATATTAAAACAAACAGATTACCAAAGAGGCCAACAGTAACTAGAATAAGGTGAAAATTGCAAGCCCATGGGGTGTCACTGCTTTTTTTCCCCAAACCCTCTCTCCCTGGGAGACTTTATTTTCTGCCAACGGCTATTGCCATTAGAGGGCAGGGTGACCCCAGAACTGAGGTAGATGGGGGGTAGATTTAAGATAAGACAGATGGATTACCAGTACCTGCCCACAGCCTTGGCCCCTGAGAGCTAGGCTGTTCAACTGCAGCACAATTCATGGTACTGAAAAATGTGCTTCATGTTTGAAAACCTGTCTGTTGAGAATGCCTCCCCACACCAGTCCCTTTTCTTTCGCATCCTCTGCCTCCACCCTCAAATTGACTTTCAATATCTTTTCTAAGAGCTTTGAACTGAATGTTCTCTTTAGCCAAAACTTGGCCACTTCCACTGAAGAATCAGACCAGCAAGAGGGAGAGGGAGATCTGACCTTTTGTAAGGCCCCATTCTGATCCAGGTCTGCTTTCCCATTTGTGGCCCAGGGAGGAGCCTGGGGCTAGAGTCAAAGGAAAAGGAAGTGGTGGCTTGACTGTTCTCCTGCTTAGGACACTGAAGATTTGATCCTTCTTTGCCTCTACCTTTAAGAGACCTGAATGTTTTCTGCCTGACTCCATGCAGCTGCAAGCATTGTCCATCCTCCCTTCTGTGTTTTGTGGGCCTGAGCTTCACCAGACGTCATTACAGCCACAGTGGTGAAACTTGTCCACTCCTTGGGCACGTTCAGACTCTCTGCTAAGAACTCCCATCCCCAAGAAGGCTAGCAAGTCAGCAGTCTTGATGTCTATCTCTAGATGCCAGTAGGCTCAAAGACTTCTTACCATATGTCTCTCATCAACTGAACTCTCAGAACTCTGGAGACCTTAAACAAACTGGAAAGAAGGCATCAATGGGATTGGACAAGCTGGGCGTCTTGCCCTTGTCCCCCAGAGATAACACCTTCCCACCAAGTGAAGAATTCCCACTTCCTCCTTCAGAGCAGCTAAAGGGGCTACCCAGATCTGTGTTGAAGAGAAAACTCTGTTACCAAGGTGAGAAAAATGAAGGCACTAGAACCGGAAATCCTGTAAATGCTCTCCTTTCCATCCAACATATCCACCTCCAGAAGTAAGGGGAAGAAGAGAGAAGAAATCAAGATAATACTAACTAATAAATTAAAAGTTTTCAGAAGGAAAGTCTAAAGCCAGATGGGCACCATCTGGTGAGTTTATTCACCATCCTTCTCTGCTGCTGATTCTGGGCTCTAACGTTGGCCATACTCACTCAGCCACCTTTGTTGCTGCCTCTCGGCCACAGGAAGCTGAAATATTGAAACTACCAAACCATGGCCTCCTTTGGAAAGGTCTGGTTGGTGTGACTCTGATGGGCTGCCACCTATGAACTTGGTGTACTCCTGGGACACTGGTTTCATATAGTCCTTTGGCACTCCTTTGTTCTGTTGACTTTGTCCCCCAGTCACGAGTACTGGGGAATGCCTACCTACTTTCTCATCTTGGCCACTGCCTCTTCACATAGCTCTTAAATTCATCTGCTAAACAACAAATTAGAGGCCAGTCACCAAGCTGCCCATTTCAGCTAGTTCACTCTACTTGTTGTTGAGAAGATAGTTTCTGAGTGACATGATATGATCTACATGGGTTTCCTCCCCTGATTTCTGCTGATATTAATAGCCAAATGAACCTGCAAAACAGCTTCTTTAAATAACAAGGGAGAGGGGAACTTAAGATGTGTGTTATACCAATCCAAGTCTGCTGGACAAATCTAAAGCTGACAGGTTCTCTTTATAAGGTAGGATAGAACAATTCTGTTTTTCTTTGTTATGACACCATTTGGCTTATATAGGCTTACAGGATCACTTTTAGCTGTTTTAAAGAGAAAAAAATCCACCACTCTATTCATTTAAACTAGGTTACTTTTTAATAGTTCCTTTACATATGTTTTGAAATGATCCTCATCTTTTGTGGTACATGGATTTGAGTATATCATTCTAATACCTCTCCTTGTAAATACTAGATGCTCTCCTTTCCATTTCTCTGGCTATCAAGGTTTTCATCTTTATAGATTTCCCAATCGTGACTCTTGTCTTTATGAGTATATGTTTTTCACTTGTGAAAGCCAAAAATCAGAAATGGCAGTGTAATTAAAAACAGAAACAACTAGATTACTCTGAACTCCCAAATGGCAAGACTAGGAGAAAATGGCCTAAACAAATATTTAGGTGTACTGTTTTTGCACTGGGGTTTCAGTGAGCAAAAGAGATTTTAGCTTAGCTTTGTCTCCCACAGATGAAAGGGGGATTTTTTTTTTCTTTTGGCCATTGTTGTTCCAGCCAGCATAATTGACAGAAGTCTCATTTTGCATGCACTCTGCTCTACAAGCAGAGTTAATACGGTTGGTACACTGTGCTCACCTTTGAAGGACTGGCCACCCACACCCATTCACCTGGTGAGCTTAAAGATGAGGATCACTCACCAGACAAGCCATGGAGACTATCCCCAAAAAGGTTTGCAGTGCTCAATGGGGATGGAGAGTGAGGAAGAGAAAAAGAAGGAGCACCAGGGAGAAAGTCTCATCTGTGCTGGGCAGCAGACAGCTGCCAGGTTCATAAATTCTGTGGTCAAGGAAAAGAGTCGTGTGGCAGTTTCAGCTCTTGCTCATTGGGCAGCTTGCCCAGGCCTGGCCTCTGAGTTGAAATGGGGGTTGGGTACTTTGTTTCCATAGCTTTTCTATGCCACAGACAGTATCTTTGTTCTTGGAGAGTTCATTATTTTTTTAACAAGAAAGGAGTTTTTTGAAGGATTCTGTCATATATCTTTGAAAAAAAGAATCAGTAATACATATATTTTTATATATGTTAACTGGCAGTAAAAAAGGTTGGGGGAAGGAGTTTCACTCTGTCCTTTGGGTAGTTGCTGAAGTGATTTTCCAGGTTGAGAAATAATGCGCTGATGCTAGAATCCCTCTCTGTTCATACTCTACTTCTATATACATATATGCATATATAGCAAGAAATATTCTATTTGTACTTCAAGAGAAAATAGGTCCACCATCCACATGATATTGATACTACACAAATGATCTTATGGTAAGCATCAAGTAGCTTCTGAGTGTTTGTTTCATTAGGCACAGCACAGACATGGCCTTGTCCTATTTTCTTTCTTGATACTGGGCATGACTCAAAAGTACAAGCCACTCCCTCTGCTCCCTCTCAGTCTTGTGCTAGGGTTGCACTTCATGAGACTCTCTTCAGACAGCTTAGTAACTATCCCTGCATGGTTCCTACATGGCCCTGGGAAGACAAGAGGTTGAATATTAATTATTTTATGCCAGTTGCCCAGGTGAGAGGACACTGGGCCCAAGGGGGTGACCTTCATGCTCAACTATATGTAGGGGGTCATGAGAATCAGGAATGCTAAAACACAAGATCCAATCCCAAGCTTAAAGTCAAAATAAGCCATTTATCATATGCAATATCTTATAAAAGGAAGTTTCTACCCTTGCTGCCTTTTATAGGCAGGTCTGTTCTCACCACTAATCTCTTTGAAAATCTGTGAAAGCAGTTTAAAAAAAATAAAGAGACCAAAAAAAAAAAAAAAGACAGTGCATCACATTATGTAACCAAAGATTACATTGTATCTGCTAATTTACCAAAATTTTTAAGGGCAGGGAGGGAGCAAACATTAGTGCCTCTTTGGTAACCTATCCAAAAACAGACTAAAGGACTTTGCTGGTGACTGACTTATAAGAGTTTTGTGGGGTTTTCCTGTCCACAATATACATGTTTAGAACAGTAAGAGATAATTTTGAAAAATAATGGGATTCTGGGTCTTTCAGTAAGTGATTTTTATAAACAGAACTAGCTTTCCTTTTATGTAGTAGTTGCTGAGCAAATTCTTAAAGCTCCATCATTGAATGGTTGGAAATGGAGCTGTCTTGGCCACTGTGTTTGCTAGTTCTGATGTTAGCTTATCTGAAGATGTGAAGCCCTTGCTGAGAAGGGAACGTTTAAAGGATTAGATTTTGCACTAGAGGGACAGCAGGCAGAAATCCTCATTTCTGCCCACTTTGAATGGCACAAAAACTTTCTCTGCAGTTTAAGGCAGAAGGTTGAAATATATTGTAAATGAGTATTTGTATCCATATTTCAAAATTGAATTTTTTATATATATATATATATATATATATATATATATATATATATATGTATATATAATGTGTTCTAATAGCTTTACCTCTCTCTGCACCTTTATATTTGGTTCCAGGTCATATCTGATACCATGTACTTGTAAGAGAGGCCACAGCTACATTTTAGAAGCTCTCTCAGAATGGAAAAGACACCTGAGTTGATCAGATAACCAAGGGAGCTCTGTTCCTATTGAGGCCTGACTCACAGCCTTGCAAAGGAGCAGAGAAGGGAAAAGGGTAGGGTACATGATGTGTTGCACTTTACTAGCCCAAGACAGATGAATGTGTAAAGGGTGGTGAAGTTCCATTGAAACAGACTGGGATTTACCATATGGAAGGCCCATACTTGGGGCCAAAGGCCCACCCAAACGATTAGCCAGTGGCCCCCTAATGGGACCTGTGCAGCTGGAAGAAGAAATGGTGTTCTTTGTTCTTCATCATCCCAGTGAGAAAAGGGCAGTTTCCTGCACTTGGGAACCTGGAGCAAGTGCTCCATTTCAAACAATTCACTCACCTGCGATTGAGGTGCTCTTGCTACTGGGTGTCTATGTGCTCTAATTCTGATTTTGGATATGTTCTGTAAAGATTTTGACAATGAAAATGTGTTTCTATTTGTTAAAAAAATTATCAGTGTACTAGAAGTAGTGTATCTGTAGATACAGGTCCATCTCTGCCCACAGGTAGGGATGTTTTTCTTCAGTTAAGAGATTGACACTGGGGTCTGTTGCCCAGAGCCTCCCAATCCTTAACCTTTTCTAGGTGAAGGCAGAAAAATCCACAATTAGTCACTCCTCTAAAAAGACTTCAGCTGAGGTAACAAACCATTCAGAATGTTCCCATTCCAAAAATAAGTGGTAAATATTTTAATTTAACAGGTAGCGTTTTAAATGGAGAAGGAAATGGCAACCCACTCCAGTATTTTTGCCTGGAGAATCCCAGGAACAGAGGAGCCTGGTGGGCTGCCATCTATGGGATCGCACAGAGTTGGACATGACTGAAGCAACTTAGCAGCAGCAGCAGCAGTGTTTTAAAGGGAAAAGTAGCCTTTGACTCATCTTTGATTTTTCCCCATTAGATTTGGCCATAAAATAAATGATACACATTGATTGGTTTCCAACCTCAATTCAGTTGAGCAAGAGTGTTGGTTCCTTTCTTTATCCCACTTTTCTCTTAGCTTTTTATGGAATTAAACGAGAAGCTATGGTCTGAGTAGCCCTTGTGGTTTAAAACAGTTTGCACATGCATTACTTTAAAAGGCTGTCACATAGCTACAGATTCCATTGGCCACCAATACTGGAACTCACAACCAATCCCAAAGGAAAAGGAATTCTGGAACGATACTGCTTCTATGCTGGTGCCCTCCTGGGCTAATGCTTCACATTTTGGAACTCTGTTCCTTGCACAGTAGATAAACCAAGCCCACAGTCTCTCCCAGCTTTAGCCCCTTGGTGTTGTCCTACAGTGATGTGCCTGTGGGGTTGTTCAATCCCATAAGCCACTCAGGTGCTGAGAGTACCCACCATTGGGATGACCCAAGCTACAAAAATACTTTCTCCCACCACTCATTGACACCTTTCTGCTTTTCCCTAGACTAGAGTATTGATTAGGGAGTGCCTCAGACATGACTTTCTTGGGCTGTTCTCGAGATTAATTTAGCAGCAGAAGAGAGCAGACTATGTAACCAGATGTAAGAATTTACTTTATGCTGAGGGAAAAATTTAAAAGAAAACATCATATAAAGTTTTTGTTTTTTTTAAGAAACATTCATTTTGCTTGAAACGTCTTTCGACGGGGCTTCAGTTCTCACAACGACACTTGGCCTCCACTGGGCAGCAGAACCAGCCCCAGGCGCTAGTGTTCTATTCTCTTTTTGTAATCTTGGAATCTTTTGTTGCTCTAAATACAATTAAAAATGGCAGAAACTTGTTTGTTGGAATACATGTGTGACTCTGGGTTTGTCTCTGTCTCTGCTTTCAGAAATGTCATCCATTGTGTAAAATACTGCCTTGCTGGCCTGCCAGCTAAAACTTGGCCACAGCCCCTGTTGTGGCTGCAGGCTCAAGTTATTGTTAACAAAGAGACCCAAGAAAAGCTGCTAATGTCCTCTTATCACCATTGTTAATTTGTTAAAACATAAAACAATCTAAAATTTCAGATGAATGTCATCAGAGTTCTTTTAATTAGCTCTTTTTATTGGCTGTCTTTATTGAAGTCGAGTTGGTATCATGCCCAGTGACTTTTTAATGCTACTTTGATTTTCATATATTTTTAAAAATCTTTGCAGAGGGGTTATAAATTTGTCCTGCTTTGGCCTTTAGCATAATTTGACCTGGGACCACCAAAATATCAAAGGGTCTGTGCTAGCAAGCACAGATGGACACTGGCTGCCCATTACAACATCTCATCAAAAAACCTGAGTTTGTCAGGAGAAAGCTACACAAAACCCAGTTGTTCACCCTCATTCTCATCTTCGTGGGAGCATAAAATGAGTGGAGGCTTCACAGCCCAATTTTTGCCAAGCTTCAGATTAAGCTGGGCATGTTCACATCCTCAGTGGTTTTCAGGGCAAATATCGTCCTTGACCACCAACATAAAATCTGATCCAGCCTTCTTTAGGGTTTACAAAAGTTCAAGCAAAGCCCCCTCCCATCTCCTCTCAGTGTGAATACTTAATGAGATCCTACATTGAACTCTAGGCTTGAGATACAGGCCATCAATGAAGTGTGACAGATGTGTTAAGGAATAATTGGAAAAATCTCAGTGTCCTCACATATAATAGGAGTTATCACAGTGCCTCTTTACTAGTCCAGTTTGGGGATTCAGTAAAAATGTATATGATCCAACTGGTGGGCTTATTGCTGTGGCTTTGATCCCTGCTAAAATGCCAGAACCCCTGAGAGGGATCTTACATTGAGCCATGTTTATCATTACCTCACAGTAGATGTATTTCTCAGACTTTTATGGAGAGCAATGCTTGATGGAGAGGAGAAGAAAACAAGAGCTTCTTAGGATGTGTATTTGTTTGTGTGTGTCTAAGTAAAGAGAGAGAATATGAATGTTTGTGGGTTGTGTGTGGAAGTCAGAGTCTGCCACCAGAAGAGTTCCCATCTGACCATTGCTTAGTTTCTCTTCTCTTGGATCTATAGAGAGTAACCTAACAGCCACGCTACCTGGTTTCATTGACCACTTAGCTCATGATACAGTAGTTATCATCATCATAGATTTTCCAAAATTAGAATGGCACAGAGGTCAGGGGTAAAAGGACACCTAGTGGATTAAGAAGAGCCTGGAGGCAGGAGTCTTATATGTGACTTAATCATGATCATATAGTGTATAGCTAGGATTCTGGCCTGCTGATTCACTATATGATACCAGGCAACCCTCTGCCCTTTTATGTACCTTAGTTTTCTCATCTATAAAACGAATGTGCCTGAAGATATGAAATAGAACTAGAAGAGATGGAGAGCCCCTTCCAGTGTGGATACTACAGTTATTGCAAACTACAGCAACACTTTAAAAAATTGTAACATAAAGGGGAAAGCAAAGGGCCTTTTATTATCCCTAGAACACATAGTTTTGTAACTAGAATTCCAATGTTTGTACTCAATAAAAATTTACCAAACACCTGGGGCAGGGGGTCAAAACAAAAATTGAATCCTGTGTAATAGATGCTGTCAACCCCCTTGATGGATGGGGATACTACTCAAAAGTAAAATAATTTGTTTACCATTTAGATGATCTCATAAATAGCAGAGATAAGTAGGAGTTAAGCCACAGTCCATGCTTTCAGTGAGTTTACAGTCTATTAAATGCCTTAGACCAGGCCAGTCCGTGACTTCAACCCATCACATCCATCCCAAACCCTCCCACATCTACCCTCCAAACAATATTGGACTAACCCCTGATTTGTAATTGTTGCCTTTTAGAGCTAGAAGGGATCTTAGATAGCATCTAGCCCAAATTTTACATTCTTCACATGAGGAAGTCCAGGCACAAAACTGTGGCAAAGGACTAGCTCTAGCACACCCAGCTCACAGCCCCTTCATGTGCCTGCAGGCACATCCCCTTGCATACTGGTTCAGAGCTTTGGTTAAAGAGTCTCCACTTCTCATCTGTGGTTCCCATGTATACAGCCCAAGGATCTCTACTCCAACTGCAGTACCTACTTAACTGACTGTCAGAGGTTTTCTTCATATCACTGCAGGAGAGAGTGAGATGAGAGAATTACTGGGGGAGCTGGAATAGGAACTATAGAAGCAGTGAGAAACATTCAAAAGACACACTGAAGTATGAAAACCTAGTTTTCTTAGTTAATAGGCAGATGCCTATTCTAACCGTCAGATTCTTCTGCCACCATTTTTCAGGACACAACTTCCCCTCTTCCTTCAACTTCTTTCTCAAAGTGCTTCAAGCAAGGAGAAGACCATTTGCAGAACTTTGAGTCCCAATCAGCAAAACTACCCAAAAAACTGACTTAAGTCAGACTCTATGCAAATAGTCCCCCAGTCCACATTGGGGCACTTCAAATCTAAGACCAAAAAAAGGTCAACAGAGCAGAAAGGTACTGTGGGTGTCACATCATTTACCACCTGGGCAGAGATGCTTGTCCCCAAAGGAAACAAGTCCTGATGCTTAAACACAGTGCCAAGAGTTGATAATTTCAAAGTTGGACTAATCTTATGAGAGAATCCCACCACCTCAAAAGACTCCTGGGACTCTTCACAAGGGACAATATACAGTTATATTTATATGATACATTTTTTCTTTCATTTATTCAACAATCATTTGTTTGTTTAACCACTATGTAATAGACATGGGGACAAACGAGACATGGTCTCTGTCCTCATGGAACTTCTAGTCTAGTAGGACAGACAAACACAGACAATTGTAATGAATGCTATGGTAAGAGAAGGTATGCTAAGGTATGCAATATTCTGTTGGGGTGCAGAAGAAGGGTGCCTGGCCAAGTCTAGTGGGAAGATCAGGGAAGACTTCTTAGAGAAGTCCAGGCTGTGATTCAAGTTCAATGAAGAAAGGGTTGAAGGGGAGAAAGGGGCCTTCCTTCTCAGGCAAGAGACAGCAACCTTGCAAGGGAAAAAACAAATAGTCTAGCCTGAGTGAAAAGTTTGAAAAAGAGGGTGATTGTGAGAGAAGATAATAGAGAAAAAGGCAAATGCAAAAGTCAGTGAGTGCCCATGTGTCACACTGAAGAGTTGAGCCTTTATTTCAAGATTAAAGGAGAGCTATAGAAATCCTTGCCACCATTTCAGTTCCCAGACAAACGATTTCATCCGTTCCTCATAACATCCTGAATTCAGGCCAACCAGAGATCAAGCCCATTTTGCAGATAGGAAAACTGAAACTCAGAACAGTGATGTGATTGGCCCAAAGGCTGTTCCTGAATAATTAACAATCCTAAGTCTGAACTGGAAGCCCCGAATCTCCTGATTTCCAGTTTTAGGCTCCTCAAATTAGAACAATCTATCAAAACCCTGGACCTGGCATAACTCTTGGAATGTATTCAACAGTCTCTGTGGTGACAGCATGCACTGTTTACTATGCCATCTATACCTGCCATGGCTTTCCCGCATGCATGCTAAGTCGCTTGAGTTGTGTCCAACTCTCTGCAGCCCTATGGACTGTAGCCTGCCAGACTCCTCTGTCCACGGGATTCTCCCGGCAGGAATACTAGAGTGAGTTGTCATTTCCCCCTCCAGGTGATCTTCCCGACCCGGAGATCAAACCCACGTCTATTACATCTCCTGCATTGGCAGACGGGTTCTTTACCACTAGCACCACTGGGCAGCCATGGTCTTCCTGAGGTGACACTCACTGGCACGAGTTTCCAAGATTGCAGACAAGACATCCCAGAGAGGATTATCAGCAGTTTCATAAGGGATAGTGGATGCTGTGGGAAGCCTGCCGATTTGGTGCTCTATGGATGTGGGATCTCATTCATTCATCCAAATAGGAATGTCAGAGAACATGCTGGAGAAAAATATATAACATTTCACCTTCCTAAAGGTGATGATATCTGACTCAGGCTTTGAACAATGACATGAAAATTCACAGGAGGAAATGCACCTGAGCAGCCAGGAAAGAATATATGGCTTCTGCTTTGGAATAAAGCAAAAGGAACTAGTAAGAAGTAATAGTTGGAAATGAATCTGAGCAAAGGTTCCATTGTGAAAAGCCTGCATGTGCTGCAAAGAAATGAAATTTCTTTTGTAGGCCAGTCATTCTCAGTTGAGACATGTGAAAGATAATGGCCACATGTGTGACATTCTCTCAAGGAAGCCTCCAGGATTATATGCAATACCTGATACATAGCTATCATTTAGTCCCTTTCTCTCCCACTTAAGAAAGCAAATATGAATACAAGTGAGATTGACAATATTGAAGGGAAAATCTTGAACTTCCTATAGTATAGCTATGAAAAAATTCTGCCAGTTTCAATGCTTAAAATATTCTCAACATGCTACTTATCAACATGCTAATAAGTAATGAGAGAACACCAGTTGAGATAACTAAGCATTTTTTTAACAAAGCTATAACATACTTAGTTTCAGGAGTTGAAACCTATGTTAAACCATATTGTATAAGAGTACAATAAAAGGTGACACAGAGATTGACTCAAGGGAATAGTGGTAGTAGTAGTAGTGGTAAATGTATTGAGCATACATTATGTGAAAAGAAGTGCTAAAGCAAAGATCTTTATATTGTGTCTTACATAATTCTTACATTAACACTATGAGTTGAGCACAATTATTCCCATAATATAAATGAAGAAACTGAGTCCCTGACCCAAATTATTTCTGGCTCAGACCCAAGATTAATTCTAATAAATTAATTCTTTATTATTTATTAATTAAATAAATAATTAAATTAAAATTCTAATAAAACCTGAATTCTAAAGTACATTTGTTGTCAAAGTCTACAGTTTTGATCACTGTCATATAGTTTGCTTGTTTTATTTTTTTGTGATTTTCTCAGTCTTTGCATAGAGGCCCAAAGAACTGAAAGCAGGCTGCATTATAGATATGAATAAGGAAAGAACGAACAGAATTGTCTTTACAACTACACATTTCAAGAGTAAAAGTGTTGTCTGGTATGAGCCCATGATTTCTTCAGAGCAGCTACCTACTCCCCAAACTTTAAATGAGTACTTTTGGGAGGAAAAGTTGTCTTATCCAGCCCTACCATCTCCCAAATGTCTTTCAAAGCCTCTTGCTTTCATTTCTGTCTCTGATTAGAGATCGCTGGAGTACAGCAATTCACTGGGTGTCCACAAAATCTATGAGCATATTTGTCTGTAAAGGCATAAAGGCACTGGATAAGAAATCAGAATACCAGCTTCTGCCATTAACCAGCAGGTGAACTTTAGCAGTCTTCTCCTCAGTATCCCCATCTGTAAAGCAAGGGAGATAAAGACTAGGCTGGTTTCTTCTCTTATATGCCTTCTTAGATTCTGTGAAAGTTTTGACTAAAACCAAAATTTTGTCAATCTGGGAATTTCCAACTTTATCTCACTCCAATGCCTATAATCTTATTCCTATATTTTAGAATTTCTACCATAGAAAAAGCTTATAGTTTTGCTGGACTTGCAAATGTCCAGTCATCAGCATCTTTGGGAACACACTCAGTATTACATTGCTTGTGTTCCACAACAGCCTCCACCCTACAGCGTGCCACCTTGCCTAAGACACCTGCCAGTCTCAGTGATAGTACATTTCTACTAATACTTCTTGGGTCATTCTGTACCTGGACAATTTTTATATGGACCAGAGACTCTAATAGATATATCTGTTATCAAGAATAAACATGGGCAGTTGTGATCGTTTGGGGAGTCTCTGAGGTGGAGGTGGTATGGACTTTATTAATGGTTCAGGTCAGAAACCAGTATATAGGCAATGCCATTGTTGTTGTTCAGTCACTAAGTCATTTCCAACTCTTCTGAGACCCCACAGACTATAGCCTACCAGGCTCATCTGTCCATGGAATTTCCCAGGCAAGAATACTGGAGTGGGTTTCCATTTCCTTCTCCCACAGATCTTCCCAACCCAGGGATCGAACCTGTCTCTCCTGCATTGGCAGGCAGATTCTTTACCACTGAGCCACCTGGGAGACCCTAGGCAATGCCATTATATAAGCACTAATGGACAAGAGACCAGATCAATATCTTCCTTTTGGGAATAGAGCAATATATTCTATTAGTCTTCATTTTTGTGGTTCCCTTCATGTGAAATGATAGCCTTCTTTTCTGCCTAAGTTAATCTTTCTTACCCATTAAGGGCTCAGCTCAAAAGTCAAATCTAGTATGTTTTCCTGATTTCCTCAGTGGGGAATCAGTTCTCTCTCCTTTTAACTTTCAACCTCCTTCCCCTAAGCCCACACTATTACTTTGGCTTGCACTTAGTTGTAACAATAGCAATCCATTGTCATTTAAATAGTGCTTTATCCCTAAGAGAACTTTGATATCAGCTATCTCATTGGAGACTCACATGAACCCTATAAGGAAATTGCAGCAGGAATTATTAATATTCCAATTAAATATGTGACAAGAAGAAAGCATTATTATTTTAGAAGCTGGCTAGAGACTTTTTATTTCTAGCAGTGTGTTTTACTAGATACCCTAAATGACCCTCCCAATGAAAGCAATTAAAATATAAGTTAAAATATAAAACAATATTTTAAAATAATATTTTAAAATTCACTTTTAAATTAGTATGATAATAGAAAAAATCCACGGTCAAAAAGGAAGTTAAAGCAGGAACTCTGGAAGTAATTGAGTATCAAAGCCAAATTTGAATTTCTACATTGATGACTGTAAGAGGTGAGGAAAATGAGATAAAGGCTAGAGCTTGCCCAAGATGAGGAGTGTTATAGAAGACTTCCACAAAGGCTGGTATTATCAAAGGCTATATTCTCAATGTGAAGAATTAAATCTGCTTCACAGAAGGAGGTAGCAAGTGAAGAAGTGAAGAAAAATTAAACCTGTTTCACAGAAGGATATAGCAAGGAAATCTGTTTGGCTTGACCTTAGCACTGGGTGGAGGAGAAAGATAAACCTCTTATGAGAATTTATAACTATAAGTGACCTTCATAAAGTTTTTAGTCCTAATTCAAGATACTAATGACATCTGAAAAACCGAAAGATGAGATCCCAGATTGGTAGTTCTTACAGATGATTGGCACAAGCAAATCCTCTGTAGAAGAATGCAACTTTCATTTAAGCCTCAAAAATTTCTATGTATAAAATTCCAAAGAAAATGAACATCTCACAGTCAAAATTTACAAAATATACAAAGAAACAAGACACCCTGTGTAACAACCTTCAGAAACAACAAATATCATAATCAGACCCACAGACCATAAAATATAAAACCATCACATTTAGAATATAAAATTTACTTTACTTAAAATGATTAAATGTCTTTATAAAATAGTTAACATAGAAGGAAGGAAGAACAAAGTATAAAGAAAAAACAAGCATATTAGAAAAAGAATAAAACATAATCTTTCAAATTAAAAAATAGAATAGTGGAATTAAATATATACTGATAAAGAATATATATATATATATATACACACACACACACACACACAGCTAAAGAAAGAATTAAGGAAATGGAAGATGGATGCAAACAAATTATCCATAATATGGATAATTATTTTTATTTTCCATAAAAAATGGAAAATATGAGAAGTTAGGAGATAAGAAGGTAGTGCAGATAAACCTAGTATATATCTAACTAGATCTAATATCGGAGAAGGCAATGGCAACCCACTCCAGTACTCTTGCCTGGAAAATCTCATGGATGGAGGAGCCTGGTAGGCTGCAGTCCATGGGACCGCTACAAGTCAGACACGACTGAGCGACTTCACTTTCACTTTTCACTGTCACGCTTTGGAGAAGGAAGTGGCAACCCACTCCAGTGTTCTTGCCTGGAGAATCCCAGGGACGGGGAAGCCTGGTGGGCTGCCGTCTATGGGGTCGCACAGAGTCAGACACTACTGGAGCGACTTAGCACCAGCAGCAGCAGCAGATCTAATATATATATCTAACTAGACTTCCAGGGCACAATCATGGAGCAGGAAAAAGGCAACATTCAAAGACAAAATAACTGAGAATTTGTCAACATTGTTGAAAGACATTCATCTTTAAGACCTACAATCCTGACAAATCCCAAGCTAGACAAATAAAAGAAATTCACACTAGACACATCACAGGGATATTAATATAGAATGCTAAAGAAAAAGAATATTACAAAATCAGTCAGTGAGAAGGGGAAAACTTGAACAAAATATTAAAAATAAATTATATTAACACATCAGTAATAATAATAGTAGCAGAAGAGAGTGGTAAATGACTTTTGATATACTGAGAGAATTCTCTACCCAGCAGAACTATCATTCAAGTTAAAATAAAAATGTTTTAAATCAGATCTTCCATAAAGGCAATTCTAAGTGACGTACTTCAGATATTTGAAGAAAGATCTTAGATAGAAGATCTGAGACCCTAGTTAATAGTGAGCAAAGGTATTCATAAACGTTGATAAATCTAAACACACCTTGACTATAAGCAAAATATACTGTGATTTCTATCTAATATTGTGAGAAAAGAGCAAGATAGAATTAAATAATTTGAAAGCTGCCTATATATTGATCAGGAGTTATTACAGTTATAGAAGTTAAGTCCTTAATTTGCTAAGAAAGAAGATAAAGATACTAACCTTATTTTTATCCAGTTATTTTATTTTTCCAATTTTATTGAGATATAATTTATACACAGCACTCTGTAAGCATATGATATACAGTGTAATGACTTGAGTTTCATATATTGTGAAATGGTTAACACAGTAAGTTTAGTTAAGATCCATCATCTCATATAGAAACTAAAAAATGCTTTTTCCTTTATGTGGTGAGAACTCTTAAGGTCTACTCCCTTAACAATTTTCAAATATGCCAAATGGTAATCTTACTATAGTCATAGTATAGTTATACATCCCCAGTACTTATTTATCTTATAACTGGAAGTTTATATAGTTTGAACACCTCCATCCAATTTCCCTGCCCCTCACCTCCTGCCTCTGGTAACCACAAATTTGATTTCTTAGAGTTTGGTTGTTTTTTTGTTTTACTGTCTTGTTTTTGTTTCTTGTTTTGTTTTATTTACATTCCACATTGACATGTATTTGTCTTTGTCTGACTGATTTCAGTTAGCATAATGCCCTCAAGGTCCATTCATGTTGTCACAAAAGGCAGGATTTTCTGTAGCTGCATAACATTCTATTCCATTATATATACCACAACTTTTTAATCAATTTATCTGTCAACAAAAAGTTAAGTTTATCCATATTTTAGGTATTCTAAACAATGCCTCTATGAGTGTGAGGGTGCAGATATCTCTTCAACATAGTGTTTTGGGATATATCACCACATGCAGAATTGTTGGACCATCTGATAATGCTACCTTTAATTTTTTGAGAAATCCCCATACTATTTTTAATGTTTTGTATATGGGATTGTTTTCTTTATTTCTTTTCCAGATTTGTTGTTAGTGTATAGAAATTCTGATTTTCATATGCTAATTTTATATCCAAGACTTCCCTGGTGGCTTAGATGGTAAAGCGTCTGCCTAAGATGAGGGAGACTCAGGTTCGATCCCCAGGTGGGGAAGATCCTCTGAAGAAGGAAATGGCAACCCACTCCAGTACTCTTGCCTGGAAACTCTCATGGGAGGAGCCTGGTAGGCTACAATCCATGGGGTCGCAAAGAGTCGGACACGACTGAGCAATTTGTTGTTAGTGTATAGAAATTCTGATTTTTATATGCTAATTTTATATCCTGCAACTTTATTAAACTTGATCAGATACAATAGCTTTCTGTTGCAGTTTTTAGGGTTTTCTATATAGAAAATCAGGTCGTTTACAAATAGAGACAATTTTACTTCTTCATTTCCAATTCAGATGCCTTTTCTTTCTTTTTGTTGCCTGACTGCTCTGGTTAGGACTTCCAGTGCTATGTTGAAAAGTGGTGGTGACAGCAGGTATCTTTGTCTCATTCCTGATCTTAGAGGAAAAGTTTTCAACCTTTCACCACTGAGTAAAATATTAGCTGTGGGCTTGTCATATACAGCCTTTATTATGTTGGGGCATGTTTCTTCTATATCTAATTTATTAAGAGCTTTTATCATGAATGGATGCTGAATTTTGCTCCTTAACTTTAGACTTTATTAAGTCAAATATCTACATAATATTTTTGAAAATAATAATCAGAAAGTTTGATAGTCACAGAATGGAAAATATACACTAGGCAAATACCAACCAGAGAAATCTTATTTATTTATATTACAGATAGACAAAATTACATGACAAAAGCATTACTACAAATAGATACATTTGTATTGATAAAAAGTCCAGTTTACCAGGAAGATGGCATCATTTAAAATTTGTATGCCTCTCATAAAAAGGCCTCATAAGGCAAAATGTGAAATCACAGAGTTAAAAGTCTTAATATACAGTAGGTGATTTTAGCATATTTCAGCCATAAATTGACAGATTAAAGAGACTAAAACATAATAAAGATAATAATTAGGATAAGTTTTGAGCACAAAATTAAAAAGATTTTTGGTCATATGTAGAGCTTTAGACTCAACATTGGGAACTGTATATTCTTTTCAAGCACATGTAAAACATTTTTGAAAATAGCCCATGGGCTAAGCCAAGGGTCAGGAAACCATAGCCTTTTGGTGAAAATCAGCCTGCTGTATGATTGCTTTTTTTCTTGTTTAATACCTTTATTGAGATACAACTTACATACCACACATTTCTCTCATATAATTCAGTAGATTTAATAGATTCACTGAGTTGTGCATCCATTGACACAATTATGAAACAATTTCATTGCACCAAAGGAAGTCCCATACCTCTTAGTTATCATCATCTGATCTCCCCATACCCTGTCCCTCTAGCCTAAGCAGCCAATAATCTACTTTCTCTCTTTGTAGATTCACCTACTCTGTACATTCTATATAAATGGAATCATAAAGTGTTTGTCCTTTGTGACTGACTTCTTTCACTTAGCTTAATGTTTTTAAAGTTCATCCATATCGAAGAGGGTATCAATACATTATTTGTTTTATTGTTAATAGAATTTCATTACATGGACAAGCTACAGTTTGTTTATCCATTCATCAGTTGATGGATAATTGGCCTGTGCATACTTTTTGGCAGCTATGATGAATGCTAACAACTTTTATGTATAAGATTTTGTGTGGACATCTGCTTTCATTTCTCTTGAGTATATACCTATATGTGAAATTGCTAAATCACATGGCAACTCTTTGTCTAAAATTTTGAGGAACTGCCAGCCTATTTTCCATAGTTGCTGCAACAATTCACATTTCCACCAACAGTGTATAAGGGTTCCAAATTCTCTATATCCTCACCAGCACCCATTGCCCCCCCCCTTTTTTAATCATTGCCATTTTGGTGGGTACAGAGTAGTAGCTCGTGGTTTTGATTTGAATTTCCTTGATGGTTAATGGTATTGGCCATCTTTTCGTGTGCTTGTTGTCCATTTGTACATATTCTTTTGAGAAACATTCATTCAGATCATCTGCCCATTTCAAACTGACATGTCTTTTTATTATTGAATTGTAACATCCTTTATATATTCTAGATATAAGGCCCTTATCAAATATATGATTTGCAAAAATTTCCCCTTATCCTGTAGAATGTCTTTTCACTTTCTTGATAGTGTCCCTAAAATGCAAAAGTTCATTGTGATAATATCCACTTTATTACTTCTTTTGTTGCTTTTGCCTTTGACATCAAATCTAAGGTATCATCACCCTAATTCATGGTCACAAAGATTTATGCTTACCATTTCTTTTAAGAATTTTACAGTTTGAACGGTTAAATTTAAGTCTTTGAGTTAATTTTTATGCATAGTGTGAGGTGGAAGTCTAATTTCATTATTTTGTATGTGGACATCTGGGTGTCCCAGCACCGTTTCCTGCAAAGATTATTTTTCCCCATTGCATTTACTTAGCACCCTTGTCAAAAATCAACTGAAAATATATTTAAAGGTTTATTTCTTGACTCTCAATTCTATCCCATAGCTCTATATGTCTGTCCTTAAGCAAATACTATATTCTCTTGTTTACTGCCACCACATTATATCACCATATGAATGAAAATCCTACAACATGCCTTCTGTCAAAATCCCCTTAATGACTCACTTTCCACCCATTTCTTCTCTAGGGCTCAGGATGAGATATGCCCACATGGCAAATTAATTTAGTTGGTTCCAGGGCCTCATTCATTTTCATTATCCTTCCTTCTCTCTAATTTTATCTTTCATTCTGTCTTTGTCTCTTTTTCCTATCTGTCCTTTTCCCTCTCAGTTGTCCCACCTATCTCCTTCCCTCTTTTTGCTCCCTTTTCCTTTATTTTTTCCTATCTATCTTTTTTCTCTCTCTATTGTTTTCCTTTCTCTTGATGTGTTTTTCTTTCTCATTTTACTGTCCCATTCTGCTCTCCCCATTCAATCTTACTCTCTCTCCAATCTCAATCTCTCTCTTCCCCTAGTCTTCAGCTGTGAGCTCTCCTAGGTCCTGTCTTTTAGAATCTTGCTAATTCCTGCTAGGTGCCTGTGCAAAACCATCCAAAGAATGTAGTTAGCTTTGGATTGTATTAGGGCCAATCTCTACATCAAAGAGATCTCAAACATTGCTCCAAGTATTTCAATTTAGCAAATATTTATAGAGAAACCACATATATCAGACATTATGCTCAGTTTCATTATGCATAATTTCATTGACTCTTCACATGAAATTTGCAAAGAAATAAGGAGCTATTATCCTCACATTACAGACAAGGAATCTGAAGTGAGAGTTGAAGTTCACTGAAGAAAAGAGGCATGACAAGAATTGCATATGAGAATGAAGATTTGTGTCTGGTTCCATAATCCATGTTATTTTCACTGTGCTGGGCTGGGAATGATCACTATCTATCCCCAAGAGTTAAAACCGAGAGTAGCAGTAGAGCGTAAGTGTAAAGATAGGTTGGAAGGGATAGGAATAGCCAGGTGTTGTATAAGCCCTAGCTCCCATCCTGCCCAATTTTCCAACCAAATTTTTCACATTCTTGACTTCATTCTCAGACCTCTTACTGCCACAAGTCCTTAACCAGTCTTGATCAAGGGAGAAAGAGTCTTAGAATTTTTATTCCCTTCAGTGAATGCAGCCTGGAAAGAAGTTACACTCCTCAAACTGAGACCTGACATTGGGTTACTATGTTATATCTACCACTTCCACTAGGCTTTTGCTGCTAATTGAATTTGACACTTGGTGGGTGAGGAGTAAGACAGAAGCACCTGTGTAACCCTTAAGATTAAGTATTCTGTCCCCTTACCTCATGCTTGTCCAATGCATAATCTTGGCCTCTTGCCTGGTTGTCTTGCTTCATGCATCTATAGGCCTGGGACTCTGAACACATGGTCATAGCTACCTCCCAATCCAGCCTTCCTCTTCTTAGGGTAGTTTTCACTCCTGTGCCTTCCATTCCTCCTATCTGTTACCCACAGCCAGATCTTGCATCACTTATCATGCAAGATGTGTAGTAGTCTACAATACTTCCCTGCATTGTCTTGTCCTGACCAGGCTACCTGTGTATACTGGGCCCTAAAATTGCAGTCAAGATAGTCTTCCCCTAGGTTATCTTCTTCCCACCAGGCCCACATCACCAAGGTCTTGGGGACCCTGGAACTCTTGCGACTAAGTCATGAAGAAATCAGCCTTAAATGAAGGTCTGAGCCTGATTTCCTCCCCCACCACATTATCTTGCTTCTACAGCCACAAACCAGACTGGAATTAATTAGGTAGTACATGTTTTTCAGGTACAGCATAACCTTTCCATGGGAAACTCTGACTGACAGATTCTAATTTATAAGCTTTATTCTTGTGCATAGGCAAACACTGCCATGCTCAGATTGTATCTTTTGAAGGTTATAGCATTTAGATCCTAAAGCTCTTAATTTTATTGGAAATGGGAGAAAAAATGTCATACAAATATTTCATTTTGAAGCATAATGATTTCAACACACACCTCTTACTGCAGTAATTGCCACCCACCCATTTGCATCATAATTTCATAGTCAGTTATAGAAGGGCCCAATTCCCTCTTATGTCTGTTTTTGGTGTCTTAAAGCAATAGAAGTGGGCTTCCTCTACCCCATGATAGTTTTCAGAATATTAGCTTCCCTGTATACACATGGACTGGGGGTGAGGGAATTCCTTTTGATGCAAGTTTAGCATTTCAGTATATTAAGTGTAAACTGGAGTATCCTTCCAAATATACTGTAGCCGTTGAAACTTATTCCTGGGTTAGAGTTCCCTGGCAGGCTAGCTGGCAGAAGCACTTTGATCATTCCATCCTAGATGAAGTAAATGTTTCTTAGAAGGCAAAGAAGAAAGAGAAACCAACAAGCAGAAGGGCACAGAGAGTTTGGAACTAAGAGAGCTGAAGAGAGAGAGCTTGGAATCCTAAGGGGGCCACTGGACAGAAAACTCCAGTGAGAAAGGCTGAAAAGTGAGATTAGGGGCAAAGACTATGCTGGTTAAAGCAGGAATGATATGAGAATGGAATAGGAAGTAGTGGAGCAGATGTCTGGGTAAAACATGATTCAAGAGAAAAGGCTGGAACAAGCAAACTGGAAATGATAAAATAGAAATCAGAGTTGGAAGAGCTGCCTGAGGAGCAGTTCTAGCCAAAATTCTGGTGGTGGCATTCAAACCTACAATGAGTAGCCATATTTCTTGGAAGATGACAGGGGAAGAGTGAACCACTCAACTAGAGGTTAGTTTTTAATAGTCAGAAGTTTGGCTTGAACTTCTTATCAGAGTGTATACACGTGTCACTACAGTGGCAGAATTTGTCCTTGTCAGTCCAAGAGGCCCTGTATTTGCCCACCAAAACTTTGGCTAAAGGGGAGGTTGTAAATAATGACTTAAGAAGCCAACTGTTGAAGAGAAAATGGTTGGAGATGCCTTTCCTACCTTTTAATCCCATATGGAGTCTTCTCTTTGGCACCCCTTCTCTTCTTCTCCCCAAGAAGTCTTCATTATAGTCAGACATACCCATCTTCCAGTCCCCGTTCCATCACCAGATGACAGTGAATGAGTTACTTTATCAGCCTTAGTTTCCCTTTCTGGAAACTAAAAATAATATCACAATGTTATCATTGAGGTTTCTCAGTGTTAAGTGAATTTAATGCAACCCTCTCTCCTGCTGACCAGGAGAGGGCAGTACAGTAAATCCCAAGATTATAACACCTCTTTTCCTTTGCTGCTGGGTGGTCTGGGCTTTGGGTCAAATTGTTCTTCTATTGGACAAGTGGAGCAAGGGTCTGGTAACCCTTGCCACATTGAAGATAGGGTGGATGTTAGGATGATATGGGATTCTCAGACAAGAATACTGGAGTGGATTACTGTGCCCTTAGCCTAGACTTTAGTAAATATGGGAGAGGGCACTAGAATTTGTAGAATGCTGAGCATATTCTGAACATAGCCAAATACATTACATTTGTTATCTCATTTAATCTGTGCAAAGGTCTTTCAGTTCAGTTTCAATTTCAGTTTATATCACTTTCAGTTCAGCTCAGTCACTCAGTCATGTCCAACTCTTTGCGAGCCATGGACTGAAGCATGCCAGGCTTCGCTGTCTATCATCAACTCCTGGAGCTTGCTCAAACTCATGTCCATTGAGTCAGTGATGCCATCCAACCATCTCATCCTCTGTCATAATCACTTTACAGATGAGAAAACTATGGCAGATAGGAACGTGATAAACTTATGAAAAGTCACATAGTTAAGAAGTAACAGAGTCAAGATTTTGGCTTTCTGACTTCAAATCCAATGCCTTTGCCACTGTGAACACCTCTGGGAAAGCCTAACCTTCAGTTTCTGCTTCAGTCAAGCCTATATAGCAAAAAGTCCCCTTCTGATTTCATATATTCATAGGCCATCACTTATGGTGGAGATGAGGAGACAATTACAGATAACTTTCACTCACACTAAGTTTTCATGCCTCAGCTTAGATAATCAGGGAGCAGGTAGTGATAACTCCTATTTTCACTGTTATTCCATAGATCTCTCAGCTTCTCAGTATCTGCTTGAATAAGCTGCCTTCCCTGACCTGGCCCAGATGCCATGGCCCAGAATCCTCTCTTTCTTATTCCCATCCGGATGCCACTATCCCTGGTAAGACCAACTGTCACTCTTATTCTTCATCTAGAGAACCCTGTTAGGCAGACAGGCAGAAGCACCCTGATTGTTCCAGTCTGGATGGAGTAAATGCTTCCTGGAAGGAAAGAAACCTTAGTTTTCTAAGGATGCCAGAAATGAAGCCTAAAGGTCTACCTCCTGTGCCCTTCATTGTTTTCTGTGTATGAAGTTAGAGTTTCTAATAAGGTAGGCCACCAAAGTTGACTAATTTCTGCCATTTGACTCTGGCTTGGCCCAAACTAGCACCTTGGAAGAATAGTGAACCAGCCATGCCTGAGAGCTCAGTCACAGCTGCTCTGGGAGCCCACAGCTTGTGTCTGGCCCATTCCCTATCCCTGCAGTTTTATTAGCTTCATTTTTTTATGTGCTTTTTAACTTCCTGAATGCAGCCAAAACCAACATCAAATAACTTCAAGGAACACAAGTTCATGATTTCTCAAACCCCTAGTGCTTAGCCCCCCAAGTCACTTAGAGGCAGGGTGGGCAGAATGCACCACAGTTTTCCCCTTGCCTGTCTTTTCAGAGGGTGGAGAAGACTGCTGCTGTTCTGTGAGCTATTCTCAGACACTGCCGCCTCAGAACTCACTGTGAGAGACGGTTTCGGGTCACCATAACCCAAAGAGCAGAAGAAGGAAAAGGGAGGGGGGAGAAAACCCAGCCAGCAAGCAATCCTCAGATTCCAGCCTCCCTGAGTCCATGAGTACTGGGCCTAATGGTCCTGGCCAGTGCCTGCTGGGAGGGACAGTTGGAGAAACCAACCCCCTGCCTGTTTGCCTCCTTGCCTTACTCACTGCTTTTCTTCCTTTCTCCTATTTCCTTCCAGGGCCAGCTAGGAACTAGCATTCCAGCAGGCCTCCCAGATGGCTTCAAATCCCAGCCACACCAAGGGATTCACCAGTCCCTTCCCTTGAACTCTTAGTTAGTGAAGCCAAGAACTGCAGACAGGTCTGGGAAGTTTCCCATCCCTGCAAACTTGGCACTAGGCCTGAAATCAGATGCAGAAGCCAAGCTGCTTGTGTTAAAGGAGTTTCTCAGCCTAAACAAATTTAGAAAACAAGTTCATATTGTGGCTTTCCTGACGACTGCTGCTAGGAGGTATAGGCAGGACTCTTGGATTGACTGGACAGAGCTTGGGCCTTTTAGTAGATCCATGTGCTCTAGTCCTGAGTATGTATACAAAGAATGAAACATTCTTTGCCTTCCTTGGTCTCAGAATCTCCCAGAAACATAGCAACTTCCTTTGATCATATTCTCTTGAAGTGGAAACTTTCTAATTTTTTAAAATACATTAATGTTTTGATATTTTGCTTGCTAAGACTTTGATGAAGAGATTTTTTGAAATAGCAATGTAAAGCAAGGTCATATGACAAAAGAAAGGCAATTCTATAACTTTTGTTATATGCTTGCTCCCTTAGCAAACAAGGACTTAGGCCCTGCTTCTGTGCCCCACTACCCCATTAGAATCTGCCTAAATTTTTGCTGATCTCATCTGCAATGTGGACAGAAGGTCTCTAGATAACTTATTACCTTAACATTCTATTATTATTTAGCCTCTGAGTTTTCTTTCTTGCCCTTCTTAATGAGAATATTTAATAGTTTAATATTTTCCTCTGTGCATAATTATGAATATATATATTTATAGAACCTCCATCTCTATCTATCTATCTTTCTATCTATTTATCTACTTACTTACCTACCTACTTACTTATCTGTGTTAAGCATAGCATCTAGCATATGAGTTTCTTAAAAAAAACTGAGGCTTCCCTAATAGTTCAACTGGTAAAGAATCCACCTGCAGTGCAAAAGACCCCATTTTGATTCCTGGGTTGGGAAGATCCACTGGAGAAGGGAAAAGCTGCCCACTCCAGTACTGGGTTCCCTGGTGGCTCAGTTGGTAAAGCATCTGCCTGCAATGCGGGAGACCTGGGTTCAATCCCTGGATTGGGAAGATCTCCTGGAGAAAGAAAAGGCTACCCACTCTAATATTCTGACCTGGAGAATTCCATGGACTATACAGTCCATGGGGTCACAAAGAGTCGGACAAGACTGAGAGACTTTCTGTTTCTTACAATTAAATAGATGACAATTCTTATTTTGATTGTAATCACTTTTTTTGTGGGCCCTTTTTAATAAAATAAGCTGAAAATGTAGGTTAATCTAGAGACAGATCAGATAATATAGAAATTCTTATTCAGATCCCCTATTTCCACACACCCCCACCCAGCACTGAGAAGTCAGAGACAGGGAAAGAGAAACTTGAAGGAAGCTCCAGGCAGTCTTGTTGCCTCTCACACAGCAGGGAGAAAGGCAAGAGAGGAAGCATTTGGGGTACCTTCCCATCTATTTCTCTTCATTTATCAGGTTATATCAGAAGTTCTCAAGCTTTCTTGATTACCAATGCCCTTAGCATATCATTATTTTTTTCCATAGTGTCTGTTAGCCAAAAGAATTATCCAATAGTCCCATTTATTAGATAGTCAAGTTCAAACAAGTCAAAAAGTGTTCATGCCCTAATAACTTAGAGCTACTTGGAAATGATACACATACATTAAAAGAAAAATATTAACACACATGTTAATGTACAGGAATATATAATTTTATTTAATTTTAAATAATCATATTTTGGGCAGTGTATAACTTCTCAGATCCTTGAATCAGATTGGATATCACTACTTCCATTTCCTGTTCCATAAGGATTTTCACACAGTACTTGATTTTATCATGACAGCCATGAAAAGGAATGCTGCACAATAAAATGTTGAAATTTTTTAAATACCTCAAGCTAGTAGATTGCAAGATGTCTTAAAGATGTCAAGTACTACTGGGTTTCCCTCAAAAAATTAAAATATGTTACATGCCCTTGTGAGTTTACTGTGGTACCCTGAAGAATCTCAATTAATGATTTAGGAACCCCATCATTATACATTCTTGGGCTTTCTTGGTTGTAACTGCCTCGTTTCCCCATCCATTGGCCAAAATGTTTCTTCTTAGTTCTGTTTCCCCAGCATGCCCTTTGTTGTAATTGCAATCCGAGATAAAATAAAAAGTAGGTCTATATCATCAATAAAATTGCTGCTGAAGATATGGTCCATTTGTCCCTTCCACTGCATTGAGCTGGGGAGATTTTTTTTTAATTGCATATCTGGGAGGTGGGTCATAGAGGATCTTGCTGTGATTTATGTCAGAGAGTGTTTTGCCTATGTTCTCCTCTAGGAATTTTATAGTTTCTGGTCTTACATTTAGATCTTTAATCCATTTTGAGTTTATTTTTGTGTATGGTGTTAGAAAGTGTTCTAGTTTCATTCTTTTACAAGTGGTTGACCAGTTTTCCAAGCACCACTTGTTAAAGAGGTTGTCTTTTTTCCATTGTATATTCTTGCCTCCTTTGTCGAAGATAAGGTGTCCATAGGTATGTGGATTTATCTGTGGACTTTCTATTTTGTTGCATTGGTCTATATTTCTGTCTTTATTGGAAATAAAAGCAAAAATAAACAAATGGGACAAAATGAAACTTAAACGCTTTTGCACAACAAACAGAACTATAAGCAAGGTGAAAAGATAGCCTTCAGAATGGGAGAAAATAATAGCAAATGAAGAAACAGACAAAGGATTAATCTCAAAAATATACAAGCAACACCTGCAGCTCAATGCCAGAAAAATAAATGACCCAATCAAAAATTGGGCCAAAGATCTAAACAGACATTTCTCCAAAGAAGACATACAGATGGCTAACAAACACATGAAAAGATGCTCAACATCATTCATTATCAGAGAAATGCAAATCAAAACCTCAATGAGGTACCATTACACGCCAGTCAGAATGGCTGCTATCCAAAAGTCTACAAGCAATCAATGCTGCAGAGGGTGTGGAGAAAAGGGAACCCTCTTACACTGTTGGTGGGAATGCAAACTAGTACAGCCGCTATGGAGAACAGTGTGGAGATTCCTTAAAAAACTGGAAACAGAACTGCCATATGACCCAGCAATCCCACTCCTGGGCATACACACCGAGGAAACCAGATCTGAAAAAGACACATGCACCCCAATGTTCATCACAGCACTGTTTATAATAACCAGGATATGGAAGCAACCTAGATGCCCATCAGCAGATGAATGGATAAGAAAGCTGTGGTACATATACAAAATGGAATATTACTCAGCCATTAAAAAGAATTCATTTGAATCAGTTCTAATGAGGTGGATGAAACTGGAGCCCATTATACAGAGTGAAGTAAGCCAGAAAGAAAAACACCAATACAGTATACTAACACATATATATGGAGTTTTGAAAGATGGTAACTATAACCCTATATGCAAAACAGAAAAAGAGACACAGATGTACAGAACAAACTTTTGGACTCTATGGGAGAAGGTGAGGGTGGGATGATCTGGGAGAACAGCATCAAAACATGTATATTATCCAGTGTGAAACAGATCACCAGTCCAGGTTGGATGCATGAAACAAGTGCTCGGGGCTGGTGCACTGGGATGACCCAGAGGGATGGGGTGGGGAAGGAGGTGGGAGGGGGGTTCAGAATGGGGAACACATGTAAACCCATGGCTGATTCATGTCAATGTATGGCAAAAACCACTACAATATTGTAAAGTAATTAGCCTCCAACTAATAAAAATATTTGGGAAAAAAATAAATTGCATATCTGACATGCCCATCAGGTTGGAAAATATTTTAAAACCTGATAATAGGTGATAGTGAGGATATAAAGGGAACTCTTATATACTGCTGGTGGAAATACAAGTTGATATAAACACTTTGTGAAGATGTTTTAAATTATTTATTAGAGATGGACATGTTGTTCAGTCACTAAGTTGTATCTGGCTCTTTCTGACCCTATGGACTGTAGCCCACCAGGTTCCTCTTTCCACAGGATTTTCCAGGCAAGAATACTGGAGTCAGTTGCCATGCCCTCCTCCAGGGGATCTTCGTGACCCAGGGATTGAACATCTCCTGCATTGCAGGTGGATTCTTTACTGCTGAGCCATCAGGGAAACCCAAGAGTAGAGATGACAGAGAATCAAATCAGTAAACTTGGGGACGAAACAATAGAACTCACATAATATGTATAACAGAGAGAAAATAGACTAAGAAAAATGAATATGTGGATACCTGTGGGACAATAACAAAAGATCCAACATTTGTATCTTTGGGATCCAAGAAATGGAGGACAAAAGAAAGTGATACATTTTTAAGTATTGATAGGAAATAACTGTCAATCTAGTTTTCTATATCCAGTTAAATTATACTTCATTATGCAAGGAGAATAAAAACATTTTAAAATGAAGAAAAATTGGGAGAATTTGTCATCAGCAGACCTAGCTTAAAAGAACGGCTAAAAGTTCTCTGCATATAAAGTAAATGATGACAAAAGAAAGCTTTGAACCATGTAAAGGAAAGAACATTAGAATGGGCAAAACTAGGGATGACTATAGTAGACTGTCTTACTTCTCATGAGTTTCTTAAATCAATATTCATAAGCAAACCAAAAATTCTAAAATCTGATATAGTGCTCAATGTATGCAGAAGAAATACTTAACAAATTATGTTTTTAAAGTGCAGGAGGTAAAAGCATCTAAAGAAAGTAAAGTTGCTGCACTTAAATTGAAATAAAGAAATGGTAATAGCAGAAAACTGTGATAAGTTATGTAGGTATATCAATATCTAGAGCCACCACTAAGAAAATGATATAAAGTGATGTAATTTAAAAATACACTACAAATAAATCAAGATGGAATACTAAAAATGTTCAAATGTTTAACTGTTTAAAAAAAGAGAATAGGAACAGAAAACAGAGCAATCAAACAGGAAAAAATATGACAGACATATATCAATAATTATCTTAAATGTAAATGGTCTAAATATAATTGAGACAAATATTCCCAGAGTGAAAAAATAACTTATCCAGTGAAATACTTTCTTTAGGAAACTCTTTTCAAATACAGTGACATCACTAGGTTGAAAGTAAAAGCATGGAAAAGATATGCCATATAAGCATTAATTTAAAAAGTAAGAACAGCTAATAATATATGATGAAGAACAATTCAGAGAAAAAAATTACTAGAGGGACTCCCCTGGTGGTAGAGTGGATCGGAATCTGCCTTTCAATACAAGGGACAGAGTTTAAATCCCTGGTTTGGAAAGATTCCATATGCTGTGGAGCAACTAAGTCTGTGGGCCACAACTACTGAAGCCACATGCTCTGGAGCAAGCGAATGAGCGAGCTGCAACTTCTGAGCCTGCATGCTGCAACTACTGAAGACCATGTGCCTAGAGCCTGTGCTCTGCAACAGGAGAAGCCACTGCAATGAGAAGCCTGTGCACTGTAATTAGAAAGCAGTCCTGATACTTATTTGCATTTCATTCTAAAAATGTCCATGGATTACACAAGTCATTTTCATGCAGCTTTCTACACACATGCTATGTATCATAATGAAAAAAATTACTTGAAATATACATTGGATCATTTTTATTCACTTATTTAAATTTCTCCGTTGATTTCCTTTGTGCATAATGAAATCCAAACTCCTCAACAAAGCCTATGGGCAATTCTTCGCCTATCATTTTCCTCCTTATGTTATGTGGTCCTGACATTGTTTTTGCTGTTCAGCTGCTAACTCGTGTTTGACTCTTTGCAACCGCATGGAGTGCAGCACACCAGGCTTCCTTGTCCTTCCCTGTCTTCCGGGGATTCCTCAAATTCATCTCCATTGACTCGGTGATGCTATCTAACCATCTCATTCTCTGCCACCCCTTCTCCTTTGCCTTCAATTTTTCCCAGCATCAGGGTCTTTTCCAATGAGTCAGCTCTTTGAATCAGGTGGCCAAAGTATGGGAGCTTCAGCATCAGTCCTTCCAGTGAATATTCAGGACTGATTTCCTTTAGAATTGACTGGTTTGACCTCCTTCAGTCCAAGGGACTCTCAAGGGTCTTCTCCAGCACCACAGTTCAAAAGCCTCAATTCTTGGGTGCTCAGCCTTCTTTATCATTTAACTCTCACATCCATACATGGCTACTGGAAAAACCATAGCTTTAACTATACAGACCTTTGTCAGCAAAGTGATATCTTAGCTTTTTAATATACTGTCTAGGTTTGTCATAGCTTTCCTTCCAAGGAGCAAGCATCTTTGAATTTCATGGCTGCAGTCACCATCTGTAGTGATTTTGGAGCCCAAGAAAATAAAATGTCACTGATACTACTTTCTTTCATTCTATCTGTCATGTAGTGATGGAACCAGATGCCATGATCTCCACTTTCAAATGTTGAGTTTTAAAAGTCAGCTTTTTCAATCTCCTCTTTCACCCTCATCAAGAGGCTCTTTAATTCCTCTTCACTTTCTGCCATTAAAGTGGTATCATCTACATATCTGAGGTTGTTGCTATTTCTCCCAGCAATCTTGACTCCAGCTAGTGATTCATCCACCCAACATTTTGCATGATGTACTCTGCATAGAAGCTAAACAAACAGGCTGACAATATACAGCCTTGATATACTCCTTTCCCAATTTGGAACTAGCCAGTTGTTCCATGTTCAGTTCTAAGCGTTGCTTCTTGACCTGCATACAGGTTTCTCAAGAGACAGGTAAGGTGATATGTTCTTGGCATAGTAAACTTTTTTTCAGGTCTTCCCACCGCAGGATTTTTGCATGAACTTTTCCAACAGCTTGGAGAGTTAGTTTTATCATTCTCCCCATCCTTCACTTACAGTTTTAACTCAAACCTCAAAGACTTTTTCAAATTCAGTGATATGCTTTTTCCCCCTTATTAACACTGTCATAATTTATAATAAAATATTTTAAATATTTAGAGCACTATCTGTGTCCTCCTTAATCCCTTGACCTCCAAATCATAAACTCTGTGACTACAAGAATCCTATTTACCTTGTTTCCTACAGTGACTAGAACAGTGCCTGACATCTAGGACATCCTCAGTATATGTTTGTAGAATCAATGGAACAAAATTTCATTCTGTCACCTTGTGTTACTTTTGGAGGTAACATACTATGCTAGAAAGATTTTTTACAATGAAATTTATCAAATCTTGATCAAATATTGATTCTATCATTTATTAGCTATTGACCTAAGGCAGGATTATTTACCTTTCCGTTCCTTAATTGCATCATCTTCAAAATAAAACTAATAATTCTTATCTCATAAGGTTGTCACAAATTTGAAAAACAGTATTTTATGTCAAGATGCCTATCATAATGATGAAACATATGAAGCATGCAATAAAATTTTTCCTGCATAAATTCCCTTTCCATTTAACCCAGGAGAAACTTTGTTACTCCTAAACAACTCATTTTCTTTTATCAAATATGGAAATTATATAGTTCACTATATGTCCCTTTTTCTCTAGCCTCTAGGAAGCTCAAGCACTAAATTTCTCAGTGCAAGTAGGACAAGTGCTTCAGTTACACTAGATAATCTCTAAGGACACTTTCTGGTCTCTCTCTTCTGGTTCTTTTCAGGACAGTACTCAGTATAAAAGAAGAACATTTGCTGAATGAGCCTCTGTAGACTTACTGAAACTTTCAACTACATGCTTTGCAAACTTGGAACAGATGGTTGCATATTGGAAGGACTGATGTGGAAGCATAAGCTCCAATGCTTTGGCCACCTGATGCAAAGAACTGACTCATTGGAAAAGACCCTGATACTGGGAAAGATTGAAGGCAGAAGAAGAAGAGGGTGACAGAGGATGAGATGGTTGGATGGCATCACCAAATCAACAAACATGATCTTGGGCAAACTCTAGGAGATGGTGAGGGACAGAGAAGCCTGGTGTGCTGTAGTCCATGGGGTTACAGAGTCAGACACAACTTTCAACAACATGATCTGATAGGCCTAAGCAGGGTTGCAAATATAGTTTTTTATTCCATGTTTATCCATTTACAGATGATGTTTCTGAGACAGTGTTTAAGTTCTATAGAAGAAAGTGGTATGATCAATTAGTGATTTGTACAAAGCACAGAATGGTGTGTTGTTGTTCAGTCATTCTTTTGTCTGACTCTTTGCCACCCCAAGGACTGCAGAATGCCAGGCTCCCCTGTTCTTCACCATCTCTCGGATCTTGCTCAAACTCATGTCCATTGAGTCAGTGATGCCATCCAATCAACTCATCCTCTGTTATTCCCTCCTCCCCCTGCCTTCAATCTTTCCCAGCATCAGGGTCTTTTCCAATGAGTCAGTTCCTGCATCAGGTGGCCAAAGTATTGGAGGTTCAGCATCAATCCTTCCTCTGAATATTAAGGGTTGATTTCCTTCAGGATTGACTGGTTTGATCTCTGTGTAGTCTAAGCTACTCTCAAGAGTCTTGTCCAACACCACAGTTCAAAAGCATCAATTCTTTGGTGCACAGCCTTCTTTATTGTCCAACTCTCAAATCCATACATGACTACTGGAAAAACCATAGCTTTGACTATACAGGCCTTTGCAGGCAAAGTAGTGTCTACATTACAGAATGGGGTAATGAGGCATATTTACTGCATGATGATCATTTCAGATCTTGTCATACATCTTCCCAGTACCTGACCCAAAGCCTGAAATTCCACTGTTCATGTTTCACACTTTTGGGAGGAGCCAAGGGAACAACCTGAGGCTTATTAGCAGGCCTCATAGCAAGAACTGATTGAGAGCCAGCTGAGACCTGATAATAATGGCACATAGGATAAGACTGGCTACTGAAAGTTCATGGCATGGAAGAGAGATGAAGTTTCCTATCTGCATACTATATTCATTGCTTCTCTGAACCTCCTGGGCTACCCAACGTCTTTAGAAGCCACTACACAGAGGTAATTGCTGGAAGTCACTATTCAGAGGATGAGATGGCTGGATGGCATCACCAATGCAAACTTCAGGAGATGGTGAAGGGCAGGGAGGCCTTGTGTGCTACAGTCCATGGGGTTGCAAAGAGTCAGACATGACTAGGCAACTGAACAACAATAACAATGCAGAGGTGATAGAGCTGGAGTTGACTCTCACTTGGGTCCTTTAAATCATGTCAGGTTCTAAGGCAAGTCATATGATGCCTTTGGGCCTCAAAGACCAAAAGATTGTAGAAAATAATATATTGATAACCTTGTTTCTACATACTGGTTAAGAAGACTTCCCTCCTTCTCTCTCTTACCCCTTCCCTCCTTCCTTCCTTTCTTCCCTTTTTTATCACCTCTTCTCTGCTGTCCCCAGTCATCTCCCTGACTTCTTTTATACTGTTTCCTTCCAAAATCCTTGGGCTTCCCAGCTGGTGCTAGTGGTAAAGAACCCACCTGACAGTGCAGGAGATGTAAAAGATATGGGTTTAATCCCTAGGTCAGGAAGATCTCCTGGAGGAGGGCTTGGAAACCTACTCCAATATTCTTGCCTAGAGAGTCCCCATGGACTGGGTAGCCTGGTGGGTTACAGTCTGTGGGGTTGCACAGAGTTGGACATGACTGAGCAACTAACACTTCCAAAATCCTTAGTCTGTGTCTTCTCTAGAGCCGTCAGGATATGTCTCTAGTTACCTTCACACCCTGGGTCCTTTTTAAGAGTTTTGATTCAGGAATATTTATGATTTATAGATGCCATGTGATTATTCCCCTCTTGCCTGAGACTCAGGGCAGGTTAGTATGGTCTTCTGCCCTCATTAAAGTAGGAGCTTTGTGAGGGAGAGATGATGTCTTGCTCACACAGGGCTTGACATTGAGGAAGTGATTATTGAGTGACCATATTTCAACTGAATGAATGAATGAGCTGCAAGAAAATTTAATAGTCATCTAGCTGAAGCCCCTTGTCTGTATTTTATTACATATTGTATTACAAATGTGGAACCTAGAATTAGGAAAGAGAAAGGCTACACAGTGACTTAGGGGAAGAACTAAGGCTTAATCCTAATCCTTTAGATCTTCAGACAAGGGTTTTTTGCTAAAGAAAACACAGATGTTATGAATTTAAGCCTCAGCTCTGCTGCTTTCCTAGCCATGGTAACTCAGTTACAGAGAATTTCAGTTTCACTCTGCAGCTATTCTCAGTGCATCCTCACTTCCTGTCTGTTGGGGCTGCCTGCCTATCTAGCATACAACAGAGAAACTTGACCTGTACTACTCCAGAAGGCAACACTAGGGCAAATGAGAGACAGTTAATGGAGAGGCAAATTTAGATTCAATTTAAAGAATAGTTTTCTAATAATTTAGGTATCAGTCTAGCAACAGCCTGGATAGACTGCTTTATAATGTGGGCATGGTCTCAATTAGTGGAATGGGGACAGAGGCTGGAAGGCCCTTTGCCAGGGGCATTGGAGAGGGGGATCTTGATTCTTCCATCTCTGAGATTTGATTAATTCATAAATTTAAAAAAATCTTTAAAAATCTAGTGGATCCCACTGCCTACCTCAGTGTTTCTCAAAGTGTGGTTTATAGACCCTCTGCATAAGCATCATGTGAGGCACCATGTGGGACCCAAGCCCCATCCTATGCCTACTGAATCTGAATCATTGGAGAATGGTATGTAGGAATCTGAATGTTTACCAAATTCCTTGGCTAGCTCCTACCCACTTCAGGGGCTTATTTGCACTCCAGAACCTGCACCATTTGCCATTCCAAATATTGACTTATTTCCATAGCTCACCCAAACATTTATTTTTCCTTTCAGCTTTTCCCCAGATGCTTAGTCTTGTGACCTTTGGCAAATTACTTAATTTCTCTGAGATTAAGAAACCTGGAATATAACACATATTCCTTAGATCTCAATTCCTTTCTGCCTTTTACTTCATTCTTTAGTGTTCTTTTCCATTTTGGACCTTTGGTTTTAAACTCCTTCTTGTAATTTGTCATGATCTCCAGTACACTGATTCTCCACTCCCCTACCTGTTTTAGCACATGTGTGTACATACACACACACACCAAAAATTAAATAAAACGGAAAGAAAAAATCAACATCAACTGAGAATCATCTGAGTACTTATTACACAGCAGACCCTCTGATAGGCACTGAAGTTACAGAGATAAATATATCATGGTCTCTACCATCAAAGTGATCACTTTTCAGCACAGGAACATTCACATATACAACCTGTTCATCCCACACCCAGAATGCTATTGGAGCTGAGAGAGAGGGATCATGTATTCTGAACTGCATGTGAGAAGGAAAGAGAATCAGGGAAGGCAGTAAGTACCTACAGGTCAAAGTTTCAGGGCACTGAGTAGTGTGTAAAGAGTAGAGAGAGAATATTCAGGTCAAATAGAAAACATACAGCATAGTTGGGGAATATTGGCAGGATTAATGGTTTGGAAAGTACCCTGAGTGTGAGGTACCTGAATGCTCTCCAGATGGAGATGGTAGGTAGATAGTTAGATAATATCTTTCTGAAGTTTAAGAGTAAAGTAGGGCTGAAGAACTGGATTAAGGACAGATCAACATGAAGGCAAGACTTAAAGCTTTGAAATAGAAAATACCAGAGGGTTAAAGTGAGTGAGGATGGAAAGGTCTAGTTTTCAGAGGTCTCTGTTTTGGAACTCTGATCAGCCCAGAGAAGCTTCTGGAACATTTCTTTTAAGAAGAGTTCTTCAGGTCTCATCAGTGCTTCCCTAGCCTATGCAGTATTAGTTAGGAGAAAAAAAAAAAAAAAAAACCACCCTTTTTGGTCAGACCCATTACATGTTCTTGCCAAAGAACACAAAACTGTCCCTTTTGGATGGATGCAGCACTATATGAACAGTTACCTGATAAGACAGACAATCTCTCTCAACTAAGCAACTTTGTTGTCTAATAAATAGTGAAACCCTACAATGTGTCTTTGAGTATACCACCACCGGGAAGGTGGATGTAGGTGAAAAATATCATCAGGTACCCATCTGGCCTTCCCTGGGAGAGAACTACCTAGACTCTCACACAAGGAGCAGGGCTTCAAGTCCTTTGCTTTTGCTGGAAAAATTTGAAGTTTACCCCAGAATTTCATGGTTCTCATTCAAAGGCCACAGGCGTTGGGATTTGTGTTACTTCACCAGGGAGAAGTTTTCCTGAGGCAACTGTAGAATAATTCAATGAAAAATGTTGGGTTTTTGGTATTGTTTTAATAACCATTCAATAGAAGAATCCTGAATGATCTGCATCTCTTCTGTGATGTTCATCTTTCTCCCTCAACCTTGTGACTGACTGAAAGGACTTTGTAGCATCTTTAAGATCCCAACTACTCAAAGATGAATTCAGATTTCCTGGATCTAGGCCTTATACACATGCTGCCTGGTCAGGTTCAAAATCACTAAACAAGCTGCTACCTGGTCAGACTCATAATCCCTGAGTGACACCCCTGGGCTGGAGGCAAAATGTAGGTGACCCAGGAAGGAAACTTAATGCCAGAGTTGGGCACCCAAAATAGTACTACAGCAATTGTAAAAGGGAAACAAGTGGCACTTGTTTGAAGCTAGTGCTAAAGTCTCAACTCAAAGTCATGCTGGAGTTACAGGTCAGGTCAATGGATTCTAGCTGTTCTTAGAGAATAAGACTAGAATAAGGCAGCCCAACAGGAAAAGTTCAGGGTTCTTTGTTGTCTACAGCTGCTCTATGAGCTGTGTGCCACATCTTCCCTGCCTAAACCAGAGAGCTGGCTTGAGGAACAGCTGTGCATGTGGACCACATTCCTCTTCCTCACCCTTTTCTTAGCTAGGATGAGCATGTAACTAGACACTGGTTCTGCTGACAGGAGCTGTCAGGAGCTGTCAGCAGCAGAATGGGTTGCTGATAACAAGGTATGTCAAATAGGCTAGTGCTGATACTGGCATACAGAATCCAGTGGAAGTTGATTAAATTTTGTCCACTGGCCCAGGTATTAGGACCCAAATACTGGTGAGTACTTTGTGCCAGCTCTTGTCTGTGGGACTTGCTATGTGGGAATAAACCCTGCCTTGCCACAATTCTCCTTGGCAGGAAGATACTCCAGACTACAGGTCAAGAGCCTCAGGTTCTAGCTGTGGCTCTGTCACACATTTAAAATATGGCCTTTAGCAAGTCATTTCCTTATCTGTATCTGTTTCTCCATGAATAGCAAGACAGATTTGGACCCTTCTAGTTCCATTGTTTTGTGACTTCCCAGAGACTCTGACTTGGCCTATTCTACTAATGTCAGGCCTTTCCCTCTCTTTCTCCCTCACTTCCTACTCCTGTCATCTGCACATTCTCTGGAGAAACCTCTGACCTTAATTTGTGGCATTATCTATCCCAGGGAAAACTCCTGTAATTTAAGAAGAGTCTTTATGAGGTAATACCTTAAACCAGTGTTTTTCAAACTGTGGGTCACAACAAACTAGTAATTATGATTATGAAATCAACAAAATGAGCAACAACTAGCCCTTCTTAAAATGAAATAGAATAAATAGAAAGTATTACAGTGATTGCACATACTAATGATAATAAAACTTTTATATTTGTTCAAACAATATAAAACTGCCAATATTTAGCAATTTTGTCATATAAAAGCTTCAATCCACATGTACATGAAAATTTATATGAAGATACACGCACATAGACACACAAGTGAAAACATTCATTGGTTCACTGTATAAAATGAAATTTTTACTGTGGGCCAAAATTAGAAATGTTTAAAGACACAGCCTTAAACAGAGGAGATGGCTAGAGGTGAGCCATAGTTTGGGCATAGGTCTTTTGGGATTCATCACTTCTCAAAGAATGACAATTTTCTCTCTTATCTGTAGAGTCTTCCAATTCTATTTATACACTAATTCTGGTGTATTTTAGGTAGTCCTAACCTCCCTGACAAGACAATGGAATGTATTTAGGGGCCCTTTTCTGCAGTATCATATCTTAGAAAGGAAAAGATGTTCTAGGGTCTTCTAGGATTAGTGAAATGTGGCTTCCATCTTTGGTCCTCAGTATTTGCTGAACCACTAGCCTCCATTCATCCTGGTGCTCCCTACAAGTGGGAACAACAAACATGATACTCCAGAACTCTCAAGGGACAAGTAAAGTGGTCGGGCATTCCCATCTCCTTAAGAATTTTCCACAGTTTGTTGTGATACACACAGTCACAGGCTTAAGTGTAGACAATGAAGCAGAAGTAGATGCTTTTTTCTGGAATTCCTTTGCTTTATGATCCAACAGATATTGGTAATTTTATCTTTGGTTCCTCTGCCTTTTCTAAATCCAGCTTGTACATATGAAAATCCTTAGTTCATGCACTTCTGAAGCCTAGTTTGAAGGATTTTGAGCATTACCTTGCTAGCATGTGAAATAAGCACAATTGTGAGGTAGCTTTAAAATTTTTTATATAGCTCTTCAGGATTGGAATGAAAACTGAATTTTTCCAGTCCTGTGGTCACTGCTGAATTTTCCAAATTTGGTAACATATTGAGTGCAGCACTTTAGCAGCATCATCTTTTAGGATTTGAAATAGCTCAGCTGGAATTCTATCACCTCCACTAATTTTGTAGTAGTGCTTCCTAAGGCCCACTTCACTTCACGCTCCAGGATGTCTGGCTCTAGGTGACTGACCACACCATCATGGTTGCCCAGGTCATTAAGACCTTTTCTGTAGAGTTCTTCTGTGTATTCTTGCCACCTCTTCTAAATTTCTTTTGCTTCTGTTAGGTCCTTGCCATTTCTGTCCTTTATTGTGCTCATCTTTGCATGAAATTTTCCTTTAATATCTCTAATTTTCTTAAAGAGATCTCTAGCCTTTCCCATTCTATTGTTTTCCTCTCCTTTGCATTGTTCATTTAAGAATGCCTTCTTATCTCTCCTTGCTATTCTCTCTAACTCTGCATTCAGTTGGGTATATTTTTCCCTTTCTCCCTTGCTTTCCACTTCTCTTCTTTCCTCAGCTATTTGTTAAGCCTCCTCTGACAACCATTTTGCCTTTTTGTATTTCTTTTTCTTGGAAGTGGTCTTGATCACTGCCTCATGTACAATGTCATGAACCTCCATCCATAGTTCTTCAGGCACTCTGTCTACCAGATCTAATCCCTTGAATCTATGGATCACCTCCACTAGGTTATACTTGAAAGGCCTAGTGGTTTTTCCTACTTTCTTCAACTTAAGCTTGAATTTTGCAATAAGGTGCTGATGATCTGAGCCACAGTCAGCTCCTGGTCTTGTTTTTGCTGACTGTAAACAGCTTCTCCAAAGACTATAATCAATCTTATTTTGATTTTTAATGTCTGGTGATGTCCATGTGTAGAGTTGTCTCTTGTGTTGTTGGAAGAGGGTGTTGCTATGACCATTGTGTTCTCTTGACAAAACTCTGTTAGCCTTGCTCTGTTTCATTTTGTACTCCAAGGTCAAACTTGCCTGTTACTCCAGGCTTCTCTTGTCTTCCTACTTTTGTATTCCAGTCCCCTGTGATGAAAAAGACATCTTTGTGTGTGTGTGTGTGTGTGTTCATTCTAGAAGGTCTTTTAAGTCTTCATAGAACCATTTTACTTCAGTTTATTTGGTATTAGTGGTTGGGGCATAGACTTTGCTTTGATTTTGAATGGTTTGCCTTGGAAACAAAACAAGATCATTCTGTCATTTTTGAGATTGCACATAAGTACTGAACTTTGGGCTCTTTTGTTGACTATAAGGGCTACTCCATTCCTTCTAAGGGATTCTTGCCCACAGTAGTAGACATAATGATCATCTGAGTTAAATTCTCCCATTCCTGTCCACTTTAGTTCACTGATTCCCAAGATGTTGTTCATTCTTACCATCACTTGCTTGACCACATCCAATTCATGGATTTAACATTTCAGGGTCCTGTGCAATATGGTTCTTTACAGCATCAGACTTTACTTTCATCACCAAACACATTCACAACTGGGCATCATTTCCACTTTGTCCCAGACTCTTCATTCTTTCTGGCACTATTTCTCCTCTCTTCCCTAGTAGCATATTGGACACCTTCCAACCTAGGGGCTCATCTTCCAGTGTCATATCTTTTTGACCTTTCATACTGTTCATGGAGTTCTCAAGGCAATAATACTGGAGTCATTTGTCATTCCCGGCTCCAATGGTCCATGTTTTGTCAGAACTCTTCACTGACCCTGTTTGTCTTGGGTGGCCCTGCACAGCATGGCTCATAGCGTCATTGAGTTACACAAGCCCCTTTGCCACAACAAGGCTGTGATCCATGAAGGGTTATCCTTAATATAATTTAGTTGTTCCTAAGATAAAGGGGGACCTTAATCTTAAATGACTACAGCCTGGTGTTAACCACATAAATCAATTCCACAATTGTGGGAGGTTTAATTCCTTGGCTGAAAATTTCCTTATTGCTCTAACTGAGCTTGACTAACTTAGAAGAAATTCATATTTTATTGCCAGGGTCAGAGCAGCTATTATTAATCGGCCAAGTAAGAAGATCCCACCTAGTAATATTAAGATAGCCTAAATAGAAGTGAACTTTCTTCTGAAAAATTTTTGAGGGTCTTCCATTTAGAGTCTTGGAGTGGACAAATCCACTAAGGTAATGTGGAAGTACTAGACACAGATAATTGGCCAAAACCTACCAATTGCACTGATTAAACAAACAAACAAACAAACAAACTAGCACAGGAATGTGTCCATGATAGAAAGCATTTGATCTATATGCAAAGGTGCAAGAAGTCAAGAAAACATTATAAGTGACTATACAAATCAGGTCCAGCATCTTGGGTAAGCTGTCTGCTTCTGATGTCATCATCTTATCCTAGTGTAGTTGTAGTTCAGACAGCCCTCTAAATTGTCTTTTCCAGTATACATAATCCCATATTACAAGTCCAACTTTACTGAGATAAGCTTCAGAAACAAAATTTAGAGTGTCCTTTTAATAATTTCAATTAAATTTACATGAATATAGCATAACAGTAAGGAGCTATCTAGGAAGTGAGTCAGTAAATGCAGACCGACATCAACAAAACTGGAATTAACATCCACTGAAACATAATCTTTTTCTTTCCAAAATTATCCTAATTTCCACCAAATATATCCAAATTAAGACTAATCTGTTGCAAAATAAGTCTGGTCTCAAAAAAACTTGGCCTGATAATTTATATAACTATAATTGATCATAGGCTTTTGCTTACTGAAATTTTTTATAAGGAGGCTTAGACTGAACTTAAAAAAACTGTCATGGCTAGGAAGGGCACACCAACCAAGAGCTTATCACATATTTCACCTACCAATCTAGGTGAATTCCTCCCTTTATAATGTCTCCAAAATACCTTGAGATTTCTGTACCTGTTGATGAGGTAGCTTTCCTAACTTATCTGATAAATCTGCTGGAAACCTAAGAGTTTACAATCTCTGGAGGGAGCAGATAGAGAAAAAAGATAAATGTTTCAATTCTGCTTACAAAAGTATAGTAAGTAAGTAAGTAAGTAAAGTTGCTCAGTTGTGTCTGACTCTTTGCGACCCCATGGATGTAGCCTACCAGGCTTCTCCCATGGGATTTTCCAGGCAAGAGTACTAGAGTGGGTTGCCATTTCCTTCTCCAGAGGGTCTTCCCCACCCAGGGATCAAACCCAGGTCTCCCACATTGTAGGCAGACGCTTTACCATCTGAGCCACCAATTTACCAAATTACTGTGTCATAATTAGCTTAAGGGGAAACTTTTCATTACACCTATAAAACACAGTTTCAAACCAGTAATTTTCCAGACAGAAATCATGAAAGTTATAACCATTTTCACCAGTTCACTCAGTCTTATGTAATTAATTCTTTTTGTTAGCAGTTTTACAAAACCATCAGGTTTCCCATTAGGATTCTTTAATTTCTTACCCAGTTCAGCATTACTGGCTGAAAGTCAGAAATTTGTATTTATCCTAAAGTTCTTTCTGTTATCCATCTTGAAGAAGAAGCATTTTTGCAAAAGAATCAGAATAAAACTGCACTGTCTATAATGACAAAGATTTAAGAAGGCACATTTAAAATCTGATTACAATTTAGTTAACAAAGTAAATTTGTTACTGCTGTGACATACAACACTTTCAGATAATAACTAGAATTAGTGTCAGAATTTTAGGAATTTCATATAAATTTGAGAATATCTATATTAATAACATTTACCATTCACTATAACCTGAGAAGATTTATTACTCATTTGACAATACTTCCCATGTAATTTAATGTATCAAATTAACCTGATTAAACCTAGTTTAATATCTCTCTTTGGAATGTTTCAAAGGCCCTTTGAAGCATCCCAAAGTTACCTAAAAGTAAAAAACTTTATTAAATTTTGATTTAGGAAGTTTTTTCAATAAATATCAAAAAGGTTTAAAACACTTAGTCAGACAGGATCATAGGTCACTTGAAAAAAAAATAGTTTTTCACTTAGCAAAAGTAGCAATAAAAAAATTTCAAAGACAAATACAGAGTAGATCACTTGAAAGTATAATAACTTAAAACCTGTTAACAAAGGCAGTTCAACATCTTACGAAAACTTAGTACCGTGCACAAAATTCTTCTCTCAGGATCCACTTTCCACAAACCTTTCTGTAGCTATCACTTAATTTGCCCATCTAAAAACAGCCACCTCTAAGTCAGACCTACTTCCTTTTCCTTCAATAAAACGCAACTCAATTTCTCATGTCTTTTTTACTGAAAACACATATCCTTATTTTCCTTAAGAAACCATGAACTAAGTTTTATATTAGCATTCTTAAGATTGGTGAGCATGAATATCAGTGATAATTTATAAAATACATTTGCTTTCTTATAGAGAACATCTCAGGATGGCACCAAACATATTCATTAATAGTCCAAAATATCTTTAGTTTCTCTGTAAAAGGAAGCCAGTGATCAGTAGTTAATGTTTCAGTATCTTATTTTAATTGTAAGTGATTTAGCTATTCAATAATCTTCTATCACTTAATTTAGCACAACCCTAGAAATTCAATTTACCAAATTCTGTACAGAATGAAACATAGCTACTCTTAATAGAGTTTATTTAAAAGCTCTTATCTCCTTTACATCTTCCTTCCTTAAAACTTTGTTCTATTGTTTACTTTCCTTGCTAACAAATTTGTAACAGATATAATGAGATTTTATTTAACCTATATTAAGTCTAAGCACAGTGAAATTACTATACTTAATATCATATTTAATGTTTGAATCAAGACATGTCTATGTTAGTTAGATCAACAAACTTAAACATAAATACAGGTACTAGTTTAATATTGAATACTTCCCAGTTCACCTGAAACTGAAATTCATTATCTTAAGTTCTCTCGTATTTAGAATTGCTTGATTCGTAAGCACTTACTTTTCTCTTGTTTGGTGGTGGTGTTTAGTCCCTAAGTCATGTCTGACTCTTTTGCGACCGACCAAGCTCCTCTGTCTATGGGATTTCCCAGGCAAGAATACTGGAATGGGATGTCATTTTCTTCTCCAGGAGATCTTCCCAACCCAGGGATCTAACCTGTGTATCCTGAATTGGCAGGCAGATTTCTACCACTGAGCCACCAGGGAAGACCATTTAATTTCTTTAGACCAATTTAATTAGAGCTTATTTACAAATTAACCTCAGCAATGCTACCCAAAGAGAAAGACATACTGAGACATACATATATTCACGGAGACACAGCGAGAGATGTAGCTTCATTTTTTAAACTTAGTCATGAATCAGATATGTCAATATAAAATTCACCACTTTATAAAATAGAGTCGCAAAGAGTCAGAAATGACTGAGTGACTGAGCATGCAAGCAGTTTATAAAATATATTTTTAAAGGTTTCATTCCCTCTTTTCTTTTTCTTTGCTCTAGAAATTAGAGATGGTCTACATAAGTGACCCTGAGTCCTCTGGTCTCAAGGTACAGGGAGCAAAAATCACGTTTTCTTAATTCAGATTTATATATATATATTCAGTAAGATCAGTTCAGTCACTCAGTCGTGTCCAACTCTGAGAACCCATGCAATGTAACATGCCAGGCTTCCTGGACCATCATCATCACTTGGAGCTTGCTCAAACTCACGTCCATCAAGTCAGTGATGTCATACAACCATCTGATCCTCTATTGTCCCCTTCTCCTCTTGTTTTCAATCTTTCCCAGCATCAGGGTCCTTTCCAATGAGGAAGTTCTTCCCATCAGGTGGCCAAAGTATTGGAGTTTCAGCTTCAACATCAGTCCTTCCAGTGAATATTCAGGACTGATTTCCTTTATTTATTTATTTATTTATTATTAGTTGGAGGATAATTACTTTACAATATTGTAGTAGTTTTTGCCATACATTGACATGAATCAGCCATGGATTTACATGTGTTCCCCATTCTGAACCCCCCTCCCACCTCCCTCCCCACCCCATCCCTCTGGGTCTTCCCAGTGCACCAGCCTCGAGCACTTGTCTCATGCATCCAGCCTGGACTGGCGATCTGTTTCACTCTTGATAATATACATGTTTCGATGCTGTTCTCCCAGATCATCCCACCATCGCCTTCTCCCATAGAGTCCAAAAGTCTGTTCTGTACATCTGTGTCTCTTTTTCTGTCTTGCATATAGGGTTATAGTTACCATCTTTCTAAACTCCATATAAATGCGTTAGTATACTGTATTGGTGTTTATCTTTCTGGCTTGCTTCACTCGGTATAATGGGCTTCAGTTTTATCCATCTCATTAGAACTGATTCAAATGTATTCTTTTTAGTGGCTGAGTAATATTCCATTGTGTATATGTACCACAGCTTTCTTATCCATTCATCTGCTGATGGGCATCTAGGTTGCTTCCATGTCCTGGCTATTATAAACAGTGCTGTGATGAACATTGGGGTGCATGTGTCTCTTTCAGATCTGGTTTCCTCGGTGTGTATGCCCAGGAGTGGGATTGCTGGGTCATATGGCAGTTCTATTTCCAGTTTTTTAAGGAATCACCACACTGTTCTCCATAGCGGCTGTACTAGTTTGCATTCCCACCAACAGTGTAAGAGGGTTCCCTTTTCTCCACACCCTCTCCAGCATTGATTGCTTGTAGACTTTTGGATAGCAGCCATTCTGACTGGCATGCAATGGTACCTCATTGTGGTTTTGATTTGCATTTCTCTGATAATGAGTGATGTTGAGCATCTTTTCATGTGTTTGTTAGCCATCTGTATGTCTTCTTTGGAGAAATGTCTGTTTAGTTCTTTGGCCCATTTTTTGATTGGGTCATTTATTTTTCTGGCATTGAGCTGCAGGAGATGCTTGTATATTTTTGAGATTAATCCTTTGTCTGTTTCTTCATTTGCTATTATTTTCTCCCATTCTGAAGGCTATCTTTTCACCTTGCTTATAGTTCTGTTTGTTGTGCAAAAGCTTTTAAGTTTCATTAGGTGCCATTTGTTTGTTTTTGCTTTTATTTCCAATATTCTGGGAGGTGGGTCATAGAGGATCTTGCTGTGATTTATGTTGGAGAGTGTTTTGCCTATGTTCTCCTCTAGGAGTTTTATAGCTTCTGGTCTTACATTTAGATCTTTAATCCATTTTGAGTTTATTTTTCTATATGGTGTTAGAGAGTGTTCTAGTTTCATTCTTTTACAAGTGGTTGACCAGTTTTCCCAGCACCACTTGTTAAAGAGGTTGTCTTTCTTCCATTGTATATTCTTGCCTCCTTTGTCAAAGATAAGTTGTCCATAGGTACGTGGATTTATCTCTGGGCTTTCTATTTTGTTCCACTGATCTATAGTTCTGTCTTTGTGCCAGTACCATACTGTCTTGATGACTTTGGCTTAGTAGTAGAGCCTGAAGTCAGGCAGGTTGATTCCTCCAGTTCCATTCTTCTTTGTCAAGATTACTTTGGCTATTCAAGGTTTTTTGTATTTCCATACAAATTGTGAAATTATTTGTTCTAGTTCTGTGTAGAATACCGTTGGTAGCTTGATAGGGATTGCATTGAATCTATAGATTGCTTTGGGTAATATACTCGTTTTCACAATATTGATTCTTCCAATCCATGAACACGGTATATTTCTCCATCTAAACAAAATTGACAAACTGTTAGCCAGACTCATTAAGAAACAAAGGGAGAAGAACCAAATCAACAAAATCAGAAATGAAAATGGAGAGATCACAACAGACAACACTGAAATACAAAGGATCATAAGAGATTACCACCAGCAGCTCTATGCCAATAAAATGGACAACTTGGAAGAAATGGACAAATTCTTAGAAAAGTATAACTTTCCAATACTGAACCAGGAAGAAATAGAAGATCTTAACAGACCCATCTCAAGCACAGAAATTGGAACTGTAATCAGAAATCTTCCAGCAAACAGAAGTCCAGGACCAGATGGCTTCACAGCTGAATTCTACCAAAAATTTAGAGAAGAGCTAACACCTATCTTACTCAAACTCTTCCAGAAAATTGCAGAAGAAGGTTAACTTCCAAACTCATTCTATGAGGCCACCATCACCCTAATTCCAAAACCAGACATAGATGCCACAAATAAAGAAAACTACAGGTCAATATCACTGATGAACTTAGATGCAAAAGTCCTTAACAAAATTCTAGCAAACAGAATCCAACAACATATTAAAAAGATCATACATCATGACCAAGTGGGCTTTATCCCAGGGATGCAAGGATTCTTTAATATCCACAAATCAATCAATGTAATACACTACATAAACAAATTAAAAGATAAAAACCATATGATTATCTCAATAGATGCAGAAAAAGCCTTTGACAAAATTCAACATCCTTTTATGATTAAAACTCCCCAGAAAGCAGGAATAGAAGGAACATACCTCAACATAATAAAAGTTATATATGAAAAACCCACAGCAAGCATCACCCTCAATGGTGAAAAATTGAAAGCATTTCCCCTAAAATCAGGAACAAGACAAGGGTGCCCACTCTCACCACTACTATTCAACATAGCTTTGGAAGTTTTGACCACAGCAATCAAAGCAGAAAAAGAAATAAAAGGAATCCAGATAGGAAAAGAAGAAGTGAAACTCTCACTTTTTGCAGATGACAAGATCCTCTACATAGAAAACCCTAAAGACTCTACCAGAAAATTACTAGAGCTAATCAATGAATATAGTAAATTTGCAGGATATAAAATTAACAAACAGAAATCCCTTACATTCCTATACACTAACAATGAGAAAACAGAAAGAGAAATTAAGGAAACAATACCATTCACCATTGCAACAAAAAGAATATAGTAACTAGGATTATATCTACCTAAAGAAACAGAAGACCTATACACAGAAAACTATAAAACACTGATGGATGATTTCCTTTAGCATTGACTGGTTTGATCTTCTTGCTGTCTAAGGGACTCTCAAGAGTCTTCTGCAACACCACAGTTCAAAAGCATCAATTCTTCTGTACTTGGCTTTCTTTATAGTCCAACTCTCATATCCATAATGACTACTGGAAAAACTATAGCTTTGACTAGATGGACCTTTCTTAGCAAAGTAATGTCTCTGCTTTTTAATATGATGTCTAGGTTGGTCACAGCTTTTCTTCCAAGGAGCAAGTGTCTTTTAATTTCATAGCTGCAGTCACCATCTGCAGTGATTTTGGAGCCCCTCCCACAAAAAAAAATAAATAAAATCTCTCATTGTTTCCATTGTTTCCCAAGAAGTGATGCCATGATCTTCGTCTTTTGAATGTTGAATTTTAAGCCAACTTTTTCACTCCCCTCTTTCACTTTTATCAAGAGACTCTTTAGTTTTTCTTCACTTTCTGCCATAAGGGTGGTGTCATTTGCATATCTGAGGTTATTGATATTTCTCCCAGCAATCTTGTACAGCTTATACTTCATCCAGCCCAGCATTTTGCATGATGTACTTTGCATATAAGTTAAATAAGCAGGATTACAATATACAGCCTTGATGTACTCTTCCCCCGATTTGGAAATAGTCCATTTTTCCATGTCAGGTTCTAACTGTTGCTTCTTGACCTCCATACAGCTTTCTTAGGAGGCAGGTAAGGTGATCTGGTATTCCCATCTCTTGAAGAATTTTCCAGTTTGTTGTGATCGACACTAGACTTTGGCATAGTCAATAAAGCAGAAGTAGATTTTTTTCTGGAACTCTCCTGCTTTTTCTATGATCCAACGGATGTTGGCAATTTGATCTCTGGTCCCTCTGCCTTTTCTAAATCCAGCTTGAACGTCTGGTAGTTTTTGGTTCACATATTGTTGAAGCCTGGCTTGGAGAATTTTGGGCATTACTTTGCTAGCATGTGAGATGAGTGCAAATGTGCAATAGTTTGAACATTCTTTGGCATTGCCTTTCTTTGGGTTTGGAATGAAAACTGACCTTTCCCAGTCTTGTGACCACTGCTGAGTTTTCCAAATTTATTGGCATATTGAGTGCAGCACTTTCACAGCATCATCTTTTAGGATTTGAAATAGCTCAACTGGAATTCCATCACCTTCTCTAGCTTGGTTCATAGTGATGCTTCCTAAGCACCACACTCCAGGATGTCTGACTTTAGGTAAGTGATCACACCATTGTGATTATCTGGGTCATAAAGATCTTTTTTGTATAGTTCTTCTGTGTATTCTTGCCACCTCTTCTTAATAGCTTCTGCTTCTGTTAGGTCCATACCATTACTGTCCTTTATTGTCCCCATGTTTGCATGAAGTGTTCCCTTGGTATCTCTAATTTTTCTGAAGAGATCTCTAGTCTTTTCCATTCTATTGTTTTCCTCTAAATCTTTGCATTGATCACTGAAGAAGGTTTTCTTATCTCTCCTTGCTTTTCTTTGGAACTCTGCATTGATATGGGTATATCTTTCCTTTTCTCCTTTGCCTTTATCTTCCCTTCTTTTCTCAGCTATTTGTAACTCCTCCTCAGAAAACCATTTTATATATATATATATATATATATATATATATATATATATATATATATATATATATAAATTTTTTTTCTGACTAACTTTCTGTACTGGTTGCAATTAAACTGATTGGGGGTTGGCTAACCTTGACTGGCATTGTATACTTAATTGGCACAATTGAAGTTTCATGGTTTTTGTAGATGCCCCTCTTATTTTTCTTTTATTAGTTCTGAAAAGTTGGTAGGCCAGTGTAACAAGTTTTAGTGTATAACTCAGAACAACCTAGATTATCTTTTTGACTAGAGTAGCCAAATCCTCATCTAAGCCTTCTGTAAGCCAGAATTAAGCAAAACATCATTTTGATGGTTAGAGAATGACTCAGGTGTCAAACCAGAATATTGCTTAGCTTTTTATTTTTATAATCCTCCTTTGCTTGGGAAAGTGGAGCAGCAGAAGGTGGAAGGGTTGTAAGAGGAAAAAAAAAAAAAAGACAGCATCTGGCCAAGTAATTCAGATAGAGGAGGATACCTTGAGTGAGAGACAGTCAATGACGAGCTGCTAGCAGTCTTTTTGTTGTTGTTCTGATATAGTTTCAAGAGAAGCTTCTAGATAGCAATCAAAGTAAGGATTCCATTCAATCTGTTTGATCTTATGGCCACTTTTTTCTAACTATGTGTACATAAATATTTATTTTGGAATATCAAAAGAACACCAATTTGTTCATTTTAAGTTGGGATCTCCTTTAGTATAGCTTCCCCAATTAAGTAAGTTCTTTCAAGTATAAGTTTTGTATGTGTATAACTATGGGTGAGGTGTTAGTTAGAGGCTGGCTTTCTGACGCCCCTTGTAAAAGTATCAGATCAGCCTCTTTTCTAACCACTCAGCCCAGACCACTCAGTCTCCTACAGCTGAGCAAATCCTGGTATGTTTCAACCATTCCTCTGGGTGGGTATTCCTTTGGTATCTTTCAACTACCCCCCCCCCCCCAACGCAGTATCTTTCAATTAGAAGGGGGAAGGTAACCTGCTCCACTGCCAAATAAAACTCAGGATCTTCAACCAATATGGGAGATCTGAGAACCAGGAGAGAGTTACAAAGTCATTTGGACTCTCCAAAGAGGTGGATGGGCACAAGGGGCACATAGTTCAGGCAAAGGAGTCTACTCTGGATCCCTCGTGGTCACCATAAAACTGCTGATTTAAAAAAAAACAAAACGCACATGAGAGTTGCAAGTTGTTTTATTGGGGGCTGCAGCCCAGGAGGCAGCACCTTAGATAGCTCTGAGAAACTACTCCAAAGAGGTAGGGGAAAAGGTCAATATATATGTGATTTTGGTAAGGGAGGAATACATGCAACCAAGCACATATTTTTCCAGAAGGTTTCTGCTGGTCTCATGAAGCTTCTGCTAGTTACAAGAAACAGTCGTCACCATGGAGGATTTTAGTGCTTTTCTGGATATGGGGAGATATACGAATTGGACTCATACAATTGGCTCCTGAAGATATTTAACTATCTGAGGTCCTATCCTACCAGCTTTCCCCCAAGCACAGAATGCCTCATTTCTGCTCTCCACTTTGAACTCCTTTCAGGGTATATTGAAGGCCATCAGTCACAGCAGCACATGACTTAATCCTTGTACAAATAGATAGGTAGATAGCAAACACCCATGGCAAGTGATAATTTGTAGTTGATAGATTTTAGAATTGTTAGACAAGAAACTTAAAATAATTATAATTAATATGCAAAAGATGAATGGTAAACGTAGACAGCATTCAAAAACAGGTAAGTACTGGAGGTAGAGAAATGGACATTCTAAGAAAGAATCAAAGGAAAATGCTAGGAATTAAAAGTACTGTAGCAGAAATTAAGAATCAGTAGAGTGGGCACAGCCAAGAAAAGAATCAGTGAGCTTGAAAATGTGTCAACAGAAACTTCCCAGTGTTAAAAAGAATACTACAGGCCCAAAATGGCATCATTTATGCTGAAGTGTATGATACTGAACCAGATTTAATACTTAGCCTAATTGCAGTTTTGACCTTCCCCAGAAATGTAATCTTAATCAGTCTGAAATTTTGTTGTCAGCACAATTGGAGGTAACCTGTCACAGGAGCCCTCTTTATGTGCCAGAGGAAGAAGAGACAAGCTGTGCAATAAAAACCCATACTGTTCCCTTCCCCCAAAGGATTTCTTGACCCAGAATACCCCTTCTTTTCTTTTACTAATGACTTCCTTGCTCTATCCTCCTTTTCATAGTAGCCCTCCATTTTGTACCACTCTTCAAGGTGCCTTTCCAGTTGCTAGAGGGCACGCTGACCAATTCATGAATTCCTAAAAAAGCCAATTATATGTTCAAATTTACCTGATTGAGTTTTTTGTTTTTCAACCAATTGGTAGCAGTGATGGAAAAAACACAGGAGGTGGTGTCCTGCTGACACTTTTGAGTCCACTGTCTTTCTCACTGTTTCCCATAGCCATTGGTGAATTCCTCTTGGTTTGAGTTCTGCTTTCTTTGTGGTGAGCTCCCAATCTAATTGGTTTTTTACAGTTCTCTATTTTGAGTGGAAAACCCCAGTCCCTTGATTTTTCTCCCTTGTTTAGTTTGTATGTCCACATTTGCTTGAAATCCTTCCCCAGATTCTACTTTGAGAACTCGTGACAGCAGCTGCAGTGCTCCATTTTCTTGGAATCAGTCTGCAGCTCCCATTCTTTGGGGCCTGCTGGTTTATTACACCCTCCAATCCCCAGGTTCCACATAGGGAACTGTTGATTGTTGCTGGCCTAACTTGAACTGGGTTCAACCTAAAAACAGAATATGTCTGGGATTTCTAATCTGGGCCCAATTAGGCTATAGTATTGTTTAAATCCTGGCCCTTGGTTTTGTTCCTGGGTTCCATATTGGGAACTCTTGATGCATGTTTGTGGTTCCCCATTTGTTTGGAATCATTCCCCAGGTTCCATTGGGAATTGTTTGTGGCAGCTGCACTTCTCCATTTTCACGGGATAAATATCTATTCTTTGAGGTCTGTTGATTCAATCTTTTCTCAATTTCTAGATTTTTTTGGTTCCTGTTCTGTTAATGAGCACATAAGGTAAAGGCTAAATGGGAATCTCAGAAGTGAAAAAAGCTACAAAAATCAGTGGGCATGAGACGAGCATTTAAAATCTGACAGAATACTAGCCACCTCAAGAAGACTCCTGTGATTAGATAACTTGGTCACAAAATAGGTTAGATTGACACTAGGTCACACATCAACCTCAAGAAAATTTCTGTGCAATGAGATACACTGTAAAGCACCCCATAATTCCCAACCTTGTAGCATATCACTCTTAGGTATTAGTTTGGCCCTGAGAAACCCAAAGTCTGAGCACAAAGAAATGGGATCATTTATATCGAAAGATTTGAATGCATCACCTTTCAGCACACCTGCTTATTTTATGTTTAACATTTATAGTCCTAGAAGCTGCAGTATCTAACAAGATGGTAAGATTTTACTATTAATAAAGATAATCTAGAATTACAATGGCCATTATGAGTAATGTTCCAAATACGTAAGATAATTTTCAAAGTGTATCTAAAACTGGGGCTCACAAATCAAACAGACAAAATGGAACGCTTATTTAAATGAGTATTCAGAAGACTCCAGAAGTTTTTAAAGTTATAAAATAATCTCATTGAAAGATTAATTGCCAAAAGTACTGAAGAATTAAATACACAAAAAGTACCTGAAACAACACCTAGGCATTCCTCATTTCACTGTCCTAGGGGTCTATTATCAAAACACTGACACCAAATTTAATGTCAATTATAATCAACTTGGATACTGTAAAAAAGAGAGTGTCCTCAAAAGCACTATGTCTTCAACAGCAACTTAAATGTGCTCATATGGGCCCATTCCAAAGTTAATGAAACTTGAAGGGTATTGTTTAAGGGAATATCCTAGCAGTTTATCAAAAGAATAAAATATCAGCCTTTTTATCACTCAGATCACAACACAGTTCTTCCGGGGAATTGGGAAAAACTGTCTTTGTCTTGCAAATCTCTTTAGGGTCAAAGGTGTGTCTCTAGATTTAAAGTTCACCGGCACTTTTTGCCAAACCTCTCCTCTTCATCTCAAAATGCTTTTAAAAACCAAGGTAATGGAAACAGAATTGTCCTGCCCTTAATATGTGCCTTTGTAATGTAGAATTTCTACCCCTGTCTTCTCTAGGACCTAAGAGCCATTCTTTGAAAACACAAAATTTAGGCAGAAGCTTCTTGTAAGAAAAGAAAAACAAAGAGAGAGAGAGAGATTTGGAAATTGAAAAAATGAAAAATCTTAAGTGTTGTCTCCACAAACCCTAAGATTTCTCTGTTGCATCTGTCTTTATGTTATGGGGAAACACTGACTAAAACTGCTCACCCTGGCTGGGTACCACAGTAACCATCTGTATGAGGTATTTTATGACAGGAGGTCTTAGTAAGGAACATGGAACTAACAATACACCACCAACTGAAAGAATTTGGGAAAGGTCAGGAGAAGCCGCATGTCCAACCAACCTCCCAGAATCCTCCTTGCTGGAATCCATCTTGGCTGAGCAATGCCTGCACCATCAGGAAGGACCCTGAGTCAGAATGATTGGGCAGATACACCCCAGAAACTAATCCCATCACCATAGACCCAAGACTGCGAGCCTTGTGGCAGAGCAGTCCTCCTGGATTCCCTTAACCTCTTGTGCTCCACCGGGATGCCCCTTTCCAATAATGTTTCTTGTTTCAACACATGTGTCTCTTCCAACAATTCATTTCCTAGTGTTAGTCAAGAGTCCCCTGTAAGGCCCTGGAAGGGGTCTCCCTTTCTGGAACACTTCTGTGGGTTTGTTTAGATAGATGCTGCTGCTGCTAAGTCACTTCAGTCATGTCCGACTCTGTGCGAGCCCACAGATGGCAGCCCACCAGGCTCCCCCTTCCCTGGGATTCTCCAGGCAAGAATACTGGAGTGGGTTGCCCGTTTCCTCCTCCAATGCGTGAAAGTGAAAAGTGAAAGTGAAGTCGCTCAGTTGTGTCCGACTCTTAGTGACCCCATGGACAGCAGCCTACCAGGCTCCTCCGTCCATGGGATTTTCCAGGCAAGAGTACTGAAGTGGGGTGCCATTGCCTTCTCTGATAGATAGATGATAGATAGATAAATAGATAAGAACCCAAATGCTTTTCAAGTTCATATATTCTGGAATGATCTTCAGTAAATACATGTTAGTTTAAGTTTGCTAATTTAATCGAAGCAGACATGTCTTTAAAGTTGTCAACATTAAATAAAATGTAGATAAGCAACTTTCATTTCGTAGGTTTATTAGTCAAATAAATTCCTTTTATCGTTGTTGCAAAATGTGTCACCAAAAATTAATTAATTAATTATTAGTATGACATAATTAGTAGTTCATAATTACTCACATGGTTTTCACTAGAAATTAAGGATTTTAAGGGTTAAAATTCTAATATAAGTAACTGGATTAATATTGGAAATAACATGCACAAGGAAAACAGAATGTGTTTTTGGATTAAAGAAAGATATGAGAAATTAAAATGTATGTTTGTTAAGGAAAATGGGAGTAAATTTGCCTAAACTAGAACTTCTAGTTATTTCAGATTGAGAAGCAAGAAAATAAAGGACAAGCTAAATGCATATAGAAGGAAAGAGAAGGAATTTTAACTTGTGCAATAAAACTGGCTAATATTGAATTGTTATTGTAAGGGTTACAAAAATTATGCTTGCTTTCTCATTTACAAAACACAAACAGATTCACAGACACAGAAAACAAACTTAGATAGTTACCAAAGGAGAAGCAGGGTGGAGGGATAAATTAGAAATTTGGGATTAGCAGATACAAGCTACTATATATAAAATAGACAAACAACCAGGTCTTAGTTTACAGCATAGGGAACTATATTGAATATCTTATAATAGCTTGCAATGAAAAGGAATGTATATGTATGTATGCATGTGTGTGTGTGTATATATATATATATATATATATAACTGAATCACCTTGCTGTACAGCAGAATCTAATGCAACATTGTAAATTAAAAAATAATAATAAATTGAGCTTTAATATTAGTAATGTACTTATATAAAACAAGAAGTTAATGTCCTTTCATTTGCTAAAAGGATAAAGTTTCTTGGATTATTGATCTGCTCTTAATAATAAGAGATTGTGAAAAGTTTTCTTAACCTTTGAGGTAATCTACATAAAAGCAAAAATTCTTGGTTTAATAAAAATATTTTTTGCTTTAAGGTGTATTAATTGGGTCTTTGATTACTTAAGTAAACCAAGTCTTCTTAATACTAAGAGACCTAAGTTTTGCTAATAGATAATTAAGTTTCATAGTAGTCTGTGATTCTATTTAGGTAAACATTTCAAAACTTTTAAATTTATTTTTGGCAAACTTTCCAAAATCAAATTGTAATTGAAGTATTTTGACTGCAGACTATGAAATTTTCCAGAGGATTCCTGGAAAATTTCAAAAGAATTGTTCTCTCTCCATATAAAAAGGGAGCTATTAAGCCAATAGGTGCCTCTAGGTGGAGCCAATGCAGGAGACATAAGAGATGTGGGTTCGATCCCTGGGTCAGGAAGATCCCCTGGAGGATGGCATGGCAACCCACTGCAGTATTCTTGCCTGGAGAATCCCATGGACATTAGGAGCCTGACAGGCTATAGTCCATAGGGTCGCAAAGAATCGGACATGACTGAAGTGACTTAGCATGCAGCATGCACAGGCATATTTGATATGTTAAATTACATGAGAAGCATTGTCAAATAATTGATGCTAAATTGATTATATTTGTGTAGACATATGGTATTAATACAGATATTCAAGAAACTGTGTGAAATTCTTAGAAATCTGATATGCTCTGATATAATGTTTTCACTTGGAATTTTAGTTTATTATCTTTAATTGTTGTATGATGTCCTCTGAGACCCCAATCAGAAATGGTCAATGAGCAAATAATCTTCTTACTGTTTTTTCTTACCTTCTGACATTGCTGTCATCAAAATTGAGGCCCACACTAAAAGGATACACTAAAAGTATCAGGGAAATGCCCTTACTAGCTTTTATGTAAAATCAGCAGCAACAGAATCTATAAAGATTATAGCACATGTAGATGAAGTCCATTTTGCTTCTGGAAAAAATAAACCCTCATTGCCAGGCTTTTGCCATTCTGATGTCCTTGTAACATGGCAATAGTCTGCTTCTGAATCAAACAAATTAGGATGGGTAAACAATGGCTGTAAATTAAATTGAAAATCAGGGCTATGAGAAACTCAAGATAATCACTTGGTTCTTCTCAGCTGCCTGGCAAATCTCAATGTTTGGCTTTTACATTACTTCACCCATCATAGTGCATTTAAGAAAAGTTATTTTTGTCCTCAGAGGCCTGAAGTTTAACAACTGCAACTGGACTTCATTCAACTGCTCCTTAGTATGGGTTATCAATATGTTCTTGTTATCATGTATATATTTTCTGGATGGGTTGAAGAACTCCCCCTGTTGTAAGGCCAAAGTCCTTAAGTGGCAGAGAAATTGTTAGAAGATGTATTTTCCACTTGGAATATACCTTCCACAATTTCCAGTGACTGAAGCACTCCCTTCACTGGGTAAATCATATAAGTCTAAACAAAAGTCTTTCAAATTTATTGGATTTATCAATATCCCTATCACCCTTAATTATCAGGCAAGGTTGAGAGAACTAATGGAAAAACAGGAGTCAAGTAGGACAAGTATTAATAACATGAGACTGAATGAAGTAATTCGGAAATTATAATTTTTATGAATTCGTTTAAAATATAACTGGTTCTTTAATGTTTTTTTCCAGATTAACTAAATCTTTTCTCTTAAGTTAGCAACTTTGTAAGCTATAACATTATGAACAAAGATGAAACATTTACTTTTTCTCCCTTCCTGGTCCCTCCAGTATTAAGAAAGTCTCAGTGAGTATATTTTTGGCTGCACTAGGCAGCATGTGGGATCTTAGTTCCATGACCAGGGATCAAACCCACACCACCTGAATTGGAAGGGTAGAGTCTTAACCACTGAACTGCCAGGGAAATCCCTCAGTAAGTATTCTTAACCTTGGGTTTCCCAGGTGGCACTTCTGGTAAAGAACCCACCTGCCAATGCAAGAGACATAAGAAACACAGCTTCAGTCCCTGGGCTGGGAAGATCCCCTGGAGAAGGGCATGGCAGACCCATTCCATTATTCTGGGCAGAGGAGCCTGGTGGGCTACAGTCTACGAGGTTGCAATGAGTCAGACACAACTGAAGTGACGTAGCACATAGCACACACATTCTTAACCTTATATAAATAATCAGGCTAATTTCATTACAAAAAAATGGCTTTACTGTGATTATCTTTGGTAAAAAAAAAAAGAGTAATTGAGAGGAAAATTGTTTGAACTTTTGTAGATATTAAATTCTAGTCCTGTTAATTGTCTTTGAGGTTTTGTTACATATCTATAAATTGGACTGGATCTTGAGTTCTTGTAGTTTCCTCAAATATCTGGTTGCAACTTACCAAATTAACATTTCCAATTTTCTTCCACTTTTCTGATTTGTAATCACTAGGAATGAAGGTTGTCTTCAAGCCCCTTTGTCTCCTGACCCTAACCCTAAACACTGACACTATTACAAAACTAGAAAATATTGGGCCTTGGGAACACATCTCATAACTAAGGAGAATTCCAACTGACATCTGGTCCTGTACAAACTTTAGACACTTCTAAATCATATTTAGGAGGAAAAGAAGTAGCTGACATTGAGGTAGACTGTTTCCACCCATGAATGGATCAATACTTCACACTTTACCTAAACATAAAATCTTTTCTTTCATTTCTTTACTCTGGTATTGGCCTGGAAAGATAACACCAACATTCATATCTTTCAGGCCATTGTTATGGTAGGAACTTCAGGAATTTAGAACAACTTTTTTTTTTTTTTTCAGGTCAGGAGAAACTTTATCTAACCCCTGGCTTGAATAGGCAAAGGCAGTAATCCCTGTAAATAAATCCATTAGTAGTGCCAACTTAGTGGAAGTAGTTTTGAGGCAAGAGATAGATGTGTCCCAGGCTGAACAGTATCCTCTGTGGACAGACACTCCAAGATGAACAGGAAAAATGAGCCCTACCCAGATAAAAGACAGCAACAACATATTTCTCATTCTAGAGGTCAAGGAGACATTCCCAACTATACATGCTCAGAAAAATTCCTGGAGGTCAAAAGGAGAGTGATGTCAATCTATCCATTGGCCTCTTCACTGGAATCCGTCTTGGCTAAGAGATGGAGGATCCTGAGATATACGAAATATGGACTCAGAATCAGGCAAAGCAAGATGACTGGCCAAAGGAAATCCAGATGAAAGGCCCACTTAAGTGATTCAAACTACTATGAGGGTGCAACTCTTTAAGCCCACTCATGTGTCTGTCCACACATAACTCCTTTTCTTCCTAATAAACACTTACTTGTTTCACTACTTTCTGTCTTTGTAGGAATTCATTTCTGCAAAATAAAGGGCCAGGACCTTGTCACTGACCATTGATCTAGTTGCTAGGATTTGGTTCTCCAACTGCCATCACCTGATCTCTATCTCTGTCCAGAAACCAAAGCCCAGTTTCAAGCTGCTGCAGGCCGAGGCTCCCAAGATCACATTGTGCCCTGACAGGATTTGTCTTTGTCATGGTTACCATTCTCCTTGGTCCTATGAATGCTTAGGTAGCTGACACACAAAGTAGCAATGCCTCTTAGGTTATCTAACTGTGCCCCTAAATGTTCTAGAAAATAAAATACCCCAGGAATATTTAGCACAGCCATATTTTCCTGGTTAGGAGTAAATACACCCATTTTTTCATTGGTTTGTTTGTTTGATATTGAACTACATCCAAAGATGACAAACAGGTGGTTAAAAGTACATGAAAATATGCTGAACATCATTAATTATTAGAGAAATGCAATTCAAAACTATAATGAAGTATCACCTCACATCATTCGGAGTAGCCATCATCAAAAAGTCTACAAACAATAAGTGCTGAAGAGGATGTGGAGAAAAGGGACCCCCCCCCCACCATGCTACACCATTGGTAGGAATGTAAACTGCTATAGCCACTATGGAGAACAGTATGGAGTTTCCTTTAAAAAAAAAACTAAAAATAGAGCTACCATATGTTTCAGCAATCTCATTTCTGGGCACATATCTGGAGAAAATCATAATACAAAAAGATACATGCACCTCAACTTTCCCTGTAGCACTATTTACAATATCCAGAACATGGAAACAACCTAAATGTCCATCAACCGAGGAATGGATAGTGAAAATGTGAAGTGAAGTGAAGTGAAGTGAAAGTTTCTCAGTCGTGCCCAACTCCTTGTGACCCCATGGACTATACAGCCCGTGGAATTCTCTAGGCCAGAATACTGGAGTGGGTAGCCTTTGCCTTCTCTAGGGGATCTTCCCAACCCAGGGATTAAACCCAGGTCTCCCATTTTGCAGGCCAATTCTTTACCAATTGAGCTACCGGGGAAGCCCAAGAATACTGGAGTGGTAGCCTATTCCTTCTCCAGAGGATCTTCCCAACCCAGGAATTGAACTGGGGTCTCCTGCATTATAAGAGGATTCTTTACCAACTGAGCTATCCCATATACATTAATAGGATATTTATTACTCAGCCATAGAAAAGGATGAAATAATACCTTCTGCAGCAACATGGATGGAACTAGAGATTATCATACTAAGTGAGGTAAGTAAAAAAAGAACAAATATCATATGATGTCACTTATATGTAGAATCTAAAAACAATGATACAAATGAGCTTATTTACAAAGCAAATACAGTTACAGATGTAGAAAATAAACTTAAGATTACTGGGGTAAATGGGGGAGGGGGATAAATTGGAAGACTGAGACTGACACATACATACTACTATATATAAAATAGATAACTAATAAACACAGGGAACTGTATAGCATGGGGAACCCTACCTAATACTCTGTAATGGCCTATATAGGGAAAGAATCTAAAACAGAATGGATATATGTATATGTATAAGAGATTCACAGCAGGACCTTCAGTAGCTCTGTTGGTAGAGCAGAGTACTATAGTTAGATTCATTTTGCTGTACACCTGAAACTGACACAACATTATAAGTTATACTATTATACTATTATATATAATTATAAATTATAACACAATAAAATTTTTAAATAAATTAATTTTTAAAAAGGAGTTAAATACAAGTGAGAATATATTTCAGAACCTCTCTTTAACTATTTCTTAAATGATTTAATCAATTTATCAATATTCTGCTATATTTTTATCATTTTATGTGTATATCACATATATGCATATTTATGATGCTTTATATATACGTGTGTATAAGTATTCTAATATTGCAGCTTTGACAATTAACTCAATTATATCCTTTATGGCCTGTTTTTCTAATAAAAGTTCCAAACCAAGATAACACATTGCATTTATTTACTGAAGTATAGTTAATTTACAATATTATACTAGTTTCTAGTGTACAGCATATTGATTAAGTATTTTTGCAGATTATACTCTATTATAGGATATTATAGGATAATGACTATAATTCTCTGTGCTATAGAGAAGCTTGGCTTGCTGCAGTCCATGGGGTCACAAGGAGTTGGACACGCCTGAACGACTGAACTGAACTGATAGAATATATCCTGGTTGCTTATCTATTTTACACATAATAGCTTTTATCTGTTAATCCTATGTCCTTAATTTGTTTCTTCTCCATTTCTAGTCTCCTTTTGTAATCACAATTTATTTCCTTTAACTATGAATCTGTTTTTATAAACATTTAGTTGTATTCTTTTTTATATTTCACATATAAGGTGCTATCATACAGTATTTATCTTTCTCTGTCTGACTTAACTCTTGAAAATGTTTCAGAATCCACTCCTAAAGAATTGGTTGTCTAGCAAAGATCCTTAGACACTCTGGTTAAAGTTGTTTTTGATAAAAGGATAGTCAGATTGTCTTTTACCTGAGCAGGAAGTGTCTGTGCTGTGGCCAACACCACCTTCTCTACTCGGAGCAACACTTCTGGGGAAGTTGAAAGTCAGTTCATAAAATCACTGAGCAATGGAATAGTGCTACAGTCTTGACTTAAAAGGATGACTCTACCAATAGGATATTTCTTTGATGGGTCTTGGGAACCACAGCATGTCACATACTCTTAAAAGTTTTATTTAAAGCATGTCCACAAGCATTAACCACCAGACAAGTGATCACCCTAAGTCTGGAACATCAAAAAGGAAACAAAGAGAGTAACTCCAATTTAAGGATTACGAACTTGGAACTGTGATCTGTGAATGCCAGGAAGATTAAACAAAAATATCATGACAATAAGTAACATGACAAAGATCAACAAAGCTATGGGATGGTAGCTGGGAGTAATGCTAATTCCTTAAATCTTGACCACATCTCTTGGTTAAGCTGAGAGTCTGATCAAAGGGGGGGAGGGTGATTATTGCAAAGAAAATCACAGGCCCCAAATGGCATCACTTCTGTTAAGGCCCATGATACCAAACCTAAATTTAATCTAATTATGGTTTAAAACTTCCTCAGAATTATGATCTTAATCAACTAGTCTGGAACTTTGTTGTCAACAATCAATTAGGTAATCGGTCATATGAACCCTCTCTATCCCCCAGAGGAAGAAGAGCCAATCTGCACAATAAAAACCCATGATGTTCTCTTCCTCCAAAAGATTTCCTGACCCAGAATAACCTCTTCCTTCCTTTCACTAATGATGTCTCTGCCCCATCCTCCTTTTCGTAATAACATTCCATTTTGTAAGGTGCTTCAACATACCCTCCCAGCTGCTAGATGGGAAGCAACTCAATTAATGAATTGCTTATTAAAGCAAATTAGATATTCAAATTTATTCAGTTGAATTTTTTAAACACAGCATAAAATGCAAAGGGGGCTTCTCAGGTGGCTCAGTATAATCTCAGAAGAATCTTCCTGCCAAGATAGGAGACACACATTTGATCCCTGAGTCAGAATGATACCTTAGAGAGGAAATGGCAACCCACTCAAGTATTCTTGCATGGGAAATTCCATGGGCAAAGGAGCCTGGTTGGCTACAGTCCATGGAATTGCAAAAGAGTCAGACATGACTTAACGAATAAACAATAACAAACATGTGAAGAGCAAAAAGCAAATCAGAGTATCCAAGAACAATGAGAACATCAAAAAGTGGACTTGAATTACCAGGGAAGAAAGTAGAAATGAAGCAGAATAAATATTTGAGGTATTAATGGCTGATAACATTCCCAAATTAATAACAAACACTGAAACACAGATTCAGGAAGCCCAGAGATCTTATACAATGAGGTAAATGCTCCTCAAACGCACAGCTAGATGTGTCATATTCAAAATACAGAAAGCCAAAGACAAAAAGAATATCTTGAGACATGTCAGAAAGTGGGGGTTAGTGTGAAAGAAAGAATATCTATAGGTGAACAAAGATAATAATAACACCAGACTTCTCATCAGATACCATGCAAGCAAGAAGAGAGTGGAGTGAATAATTTAGTGTCTTAAAAAAAAAACAACCCATGAACCTAGAATTCTATCCAGCAAAATGATCCTTCAAAAGTAAGTGAAAAATGAAGACTCTCAGACAAATGAGAACTGAGGGAATTAATTGCCAGCCAATATGCTTTGCAAGAGATTTTAAAAGAAGATATTTAAGAAGAAGTAAAATATAGGTCAGAAATTTGGATGCACATAAAGAAAGGAAGAGCAATGTAGAAGGAATAAATGAAGGTAAAATAGATTCTTTTTACTCTGAATTGATCTAAAACTGTTTAAAGTGATGCTAGTAACACTGTACTGTGTTATTATATAATAACACGTAGAAAAGTGAAGTGAGAATTGAAGACATGAGGAATGAAGAAGATGGTGGAGGAGTAAGATGGGGTGATCACCGGCTTCCCCACAAATATAACAAAAATTCATCAGAATACAGAACAACACCTATGATCACCTGCCTCCCCACAAATATGCTAAAATTCATTAGATATGGAACAACACCTACAGAACAACTTTTCAACAACAATCAGTTCAGTTCAGTTCAGTTCAGTTCAGTCGCTCAGTTGTGTCCGACTCTTGGCGACCCCATGAATCGCAGCACGCCAGGCCTCCCTGTCCATAACCAACTCCCGGAGTTTACTCAAACTCATGCCCATTGAGTCGGTGATGCCATCCAGCCATCTCATCCTCTGCTGTCCCCTTCTCCTCCTGCCCCCAATCCCTCCCAGCATCAGAGTCTTTCCCAATGAATCAACTCTTCACATGAGGTGGCCAAAGTATTGAAGTTTCAGCTTCAGCATCAGCATCAGTCCTTCCAATGAACACCCAGTACTTATCTCCTTCAGGATGGACTGGTTGGATCTCCTTGCAGTCCAAGGGACTCTCAAGAGTCTTCTCCAACACCACAGTTCAAAAGCATCAATTTTTCAGTGCTCAGCTTTCTTCACAGTCCAACTCTCACATCCATACATGACCACTGGAAAAACCATAGCCTTGACCAGACGGACCTTTGTTGGCAAAGGAATGTCTCTGCTTTTTAATATGCTATCTAGGTTGGTCATAACTTTCCTTCCAAGGAGTAAGCGTCTTTTAATTTCATGGCTGCAGTCACCATCTGCAGTGATTTTGGAGCCCCCCAAAATAAAGTCTGACACTGTTTCCACTGTCTCCCCATCTATTTCCCATGAGGTGTTGGGACCAGATGCCATGATCTCAGTTTTCTGAATGTTGAGCTTTAAGCCAAATTTTTCACTCTCCTCTTTCACTTTCATCAAGAGGCTTTTTAGTTCCTCTTCACTTTCTGCCGTAAGGGTGGTGTCATCAGAAGATCTGAGGTTATTGATATTTCTCCCAGCAATCTTAATTCCAGTGTGTGCTTCTTCCAGCCCAGCATTTCTCATGATGTACTCTGCATATAAATTAAACAAGCAGGGTGACAATACACAGCCTTGACGTACTCCTTTTCCTATTTGGAACCAGTCAGTTGTTCCATGTCCAGTCTAACTGTGCTTCCTGATCTGCATACAGGTTTCTCAAGAGGCAGGTCAGGGGGTCTGGTATTCCCATCTCCTTCAGAATTTTCCACAGTTTATCATGATCCACACAGTCGAAGGCTTTGACATAGTCAGTAAAGCAGAAGTAGATGTTTTTCTGGAACTATCTTGCTTTTTCGATGATCCAGCAGATATTGGCAATTTGATCTCTTGTTCCTCTGCCTTTTCTAAAACCAGCTTGGACATCTGGAAGTTCTCGGTTCATGTATTGCTGAAGCCTGGCTTGGAGAATTTTGAGCATTACTTTACTAGCATGTGAGATGAGTGCAATTGTACAGTAGTTTGAGCATTCTTTGGGATTGCCCTTCTTAGGGATTGGAATGAAAACTGACCTTTTCCAGTCAGTTTTCAACAACAATAGAAGACCCCAACAATTTCAACAACAATAGAAGGCCCCAAACTTCCAAAATGGCAAGCCAATCTCCTTAGAACCAGGTAGGACAAAAGATAAAGACATAAAAAGAGACAAAGGATTTCAGGACAGGGATGTGTGCCCCAAGGAAGAGAGTCATGAAGAAGGAAAATTTTCTGCACACTAGGAAACTCCCTCACAGGTGGGACCAGGGAGGAACTACAGAACCTCAGAATGTGGTGCAACAGGTGGGGCTCAGAGTGCAAAACACAGAGAAAATTCACTACACAAATCACTGCCAAATATCACTTCTCAGTTCATAAGCCTCAGCCCAGAGCAGAGGGTAGAGACAGGGAATTGAGAGAAGTGGCTAGCAAGTTTTGGCCTGCAACAAAGGGCAAGGGTGGGGAACCAAAGCTCCAGTGAAGATCTCAGGGAGAGGTCAAGGGTGGCAGCCTTGAGGATACACTGAGAGGGCTACTTTGACAAGGCTGCAGAATTAGATGTGACTGTCACTGCCAAAGCTGGGGAAGATGCTTGAGGCAGCAGACAAAATACTACTGATACAGTCCTAACTCCAGGTGGCAGCTACCACCAGGCTGTGATCAGGCACAGGTCTGGGTGGGGAACAGACTGTGAACTTTAGGGGCAACTGTGAACTTTAGGAGCAAGAACAAGCTGGAATAAGGCCATGTCTGAGGCTGAACTGACCCCACACTGCCCGCAACAGGCCAAGAGCCCTTCCTAGAAATATTAGAGGACCTTGGAGTAAATCTTATTGGGTGTTCTGGGCTGTTAAGTGTTGCCCTCACCATGAGTCTTGGGGACTTTTCTTCCTCACTGTGTGGCTTGAGAGGTCTTCATGCTATAGTAAGGGTCAAGCCTGAACCCCCGAGGTGGAGGACCTGAGCCCAATACTTTGATCCACCAAAGAACTGCTGACCCCAGGGAATATTAACAGGCAAGAGCCCTCCCCAAAACCTTCATCTCAAAACCAAAATCAAGCTCACCCGAACGCCAGCAAATGACAGTGCCTCAATGCCCCATGCCAATCCTTCAGCAAAACAGGAAAATAGCACACTAGCAGACAGGCTGTCCAAAGCCATACCAAACCCACATACACTCCAAGACTCACTATTGGACATGGCACTGCCCTTCAGAGAGACAAGATGCAACTTCATCCACAAGAACATAGGCAAAAGCCCCCTAATTGGGAACCTTCAAAAGGCATTGGTCCATCCCCACCCACAGGGGCAGACTATGCAATTAAGAAGAACTAAAACCTTCTAGCCTTCAGAAAGGAAATCCTAAGCACAGTAAACTAAACAAAATGAAAAGACAGAAAAACATGCAGCTGGTGAAGGAACATGGTACAAACCCTCCAAACCAACAAGCAAGGAGGAAATAGGAAGTCTACCTGAAAGAGAATTCAGAATAATGATAGTAAAGATTTCAAAATCTTGAAAACAAAATAGAGGCATGGATAAATATACCAGAAACATGGATTGAGAAGATGCAATAAATGTTTAATGAGGACCTAGAAGAATTAAACAATAAGCAATCAACAATGAACAATGCAATAACTGAGATTAAAAATGCACTGGAGAGAACCAACAATTGAGTGAACTGAGGCAGAAAAATGGATAAGTGAGCTGGAAGATAGAATGGTGGAAATAAATGAGGCAGAGAGGAATAAAGAAAAAAGAATAAAAAGAAGTGGAGGCAGCCTCAGAGACTTCCAGAACAATATTAAGCACCTCAACATTCAAATCATAGGTGTCGCAGAAGAAGAAGATAAAAGGAAATGGCATGAGAAAATATTTGAGGAGATTATAGTCAAATACTTCCCTAAAATGGGGAAGGAAATAGCCAACCAAGTCCAGGAAGACCAGAGATTACTATATAGGATAAATCCAAGGAGAATCACATCAAGACATATATTAATCAAGCTAACAAAAATTAAACACAAAGAACAAATATTAAAAGCAGCAAGGGAAAAGCAACAAATAACATGCAAGGGGACCTCCATAAGGCTAATAGCTAATCTTTCAATAGAAACTCTGCAGGACTTATCAAGAGAAAGACAGGATATACCTTAAGTGATAGAAGGCGGAAAAATCCCATAACCAAGATTACTCTATCCAGTAAAGATTTCATTCAGATTTGAGCAAAAAAATAAAAAGCTTTACAGACAAGCAAATGCTAGGAAAATTCAGCACCATCAAACCAGCTCTTCAACAAATGCTAAAGGAACTTCTCTAGACAGCAGGAAACACAGAAATGGTCTATAAAATCAAACTCAAAAGAATAGAATAAGTGGTAATAAGATCATTAATTCCTTAGACTTTCTGCTGGAATTAATTTAAGGGTATCTGATTAGACACATGGTGAACAGAAGACTGAGATGACCTTCAAGTGACAGTGTCATTATTTTCTTATGACTTTAATTGATATGATAATTAAGATGTGAATCTGTTAAAACTAAATGGCAGAAGTTATTAGTTTACCAAATTGGAAATTACTTTAGTGATTGTTGCAAAGAAATATGAAGCCATAACAGAAGTCATGATCTTTATTTTGGAGTGCTACTTAACAGAGTACAAAGAGGTTATTAGAAAGATTAGAACTATTCATCATTTAATTATACTTATTAATGGTATTTATTATCAGTGTTTTAAATATGGATAATTTTCTCACCTCCTCTTAAGAGGAATGATCTTTATTGATTAAAGATGGGAAATGGTTAAGAAGAAACCAGTTCTATTTCAGATCTTTGACTATATTATGTATGCATTGTATCAATATGTGGAATTTCATTTTTCATAAAAAGTATTGATAAATGAAGACTTCCCTGTAGCTCAAATGGTAAAGAATCTGCCTTTGATGCAGGAGACCAGGGTTCGATCCCTGGGCTTGGAAATTCCTCTGGGGAAGGGAATGACTCTCCACTCCAGTATTCTTGCCTGGAGAATTCCACGGACAGAGAAGCCTGGTGGGCTATAGTCTGTGGGGTCACAGAGTCGGACACAACTGAGTGACTAACACACACAAACAATAGGATCATACTTATCAATAGTTACCTTAAATGTAAATGGAATAAATGCTCCAACCAAAAGACACAGATTGGCTGAATGGATGCAAAAACAAGACCCCTACATAAGCTGTCTATAAAAGACCCATCTCAAACCTAGGGACACATGCAGACTAAAAGTGAGGGGCTGGAAAAAGTTATTCCATGCAAACAGAAATCAAAAGAAAGCTGGAGTAGCAGTACTCATATCTGATAAAATATATTTTAAGATAAAGACCATTACAAAAAAAAGAGAGAGAGAAAAGGATGACACTACATAATGATCAAGGGATTAATCTGAGAAGAAGATATAACAATTATAGCTATATATGCACCCAACACAGGAGCCTTACAATATATAAGGCAAATGCTAGCAATAATTAAAGGGGAAATCAATAGTAACACAGTAATAGTGGGGATCTTTAATACCCCACTCACACCAATGGAGAGATCATCCAGACATAAAAAAATTAATAAGGAAATATAAGCTTTAAATAGTACATTGGACAACGGGACCTAACTTTTATCTACGGGGCATTTAATCCCAAAAAATAGACTTCATTTTTTTCTCAAGTGCACATGGAACATTCTTCAAGATAGATTACATCCTGGGCCACAAATTGAGTCTTGGTAAATTTTTAAAAATTGAAATAATTTTAAGCATCTTTTCTGATCACAACACTGTAAAATTAAACATCAACTACAAGACAAAAACTATAAGAAATACAAACACAGGGAAGATAAACAATATGCTTTTGAATAACCAACAGATCACTGAAGAAATAAAAAGGTAATCAAAATATACCTAGAACCATTGACAATGAGATCATGACAACTCAAAACCTGTGGGATGCAGTACAAACAATGCTAAGAGGGAAGTTTGTAGCAATACAAGCCTACCTCAAGAAACAAGAGAGACATCAAATAAACAACATAATCTTATACATAAAGCAACTAGAAAATAAAGAACAAAAAACACCAAAGCTAGTAGCGGGAAAGAAATCATAATCATCAGAGCAGAAACAAAAGAAAAAAAAAAAAAGAGAGAGAGAGAGAGAGAGAGAGACTATAGTAAAGATCAATAAAACTAAAAGCTGATTCTTTGAGAAGATAAACAAAATTGATAAACCATTAGCCAGACTCAGAAAGATTCAAATCAATAAAAAAGAGAAGTGAAAAAGGAAACTTTACAACAGAAAGCACATCAATACAAAGGATCATTACAGAGTACTATGAGCTACTATATGCCAATAAAATGGACAACCTGGAAGAAACGGACAAATTCTTAGAAAAGTATAACCTTCCAAAGGTGAACAAGGAATAAATAGAAAATATGAACAGACCAATCACAATAACGGAAATTGAAACTGCAATCAAAAATCTTCCAACAAACAAAAGTCCAGGGCCAGATGGCTTCACAGACAAATTCTAACAAATGTTTAGAGAAGAGCTAACAGCTATTCTGCTCAAACTCTTCCAGAAAATTGCAGAGGAAGGAAAACTCCCAAACTCATTCTATGAGGCCACCCTCACCCTGATACCAAAACCAGACAAAGATGCCACCAAAAATAGAAAATTATAGGCTAATATCACTGATGAACATGAATGAAAAACCTTCAAAAAGCTTTTAGGAAACATAATCCAACAGCACATTAAAAATATCATACATATATCATGATCAAGTGGCCTTTATCCCAGGAATGCAAGGATTCTTAAATATACACAAATAAATCAATATGATTCATCATAATAACAAATTGAGAGATAAACACCATCTGATCAACTCAGTAGAAACATAGAAAGCTTCTGATAAGCTTAAGTACCCATTTGTGATTAAAACTCTCCAGAAATTAGGAATAGAAGGAACATATCTCAACAACCTCAAGGTACATCTAGTCAAAGCTGTGGTTTTTCCAGTAGTCGTGTATGGATGTGAGAGTTGGACTATAAAGAAAGCTGAGTGCCAAAGAATTGATGCTTTCAAAATGTGGTATTGGAGAAGATTCTTGAGAGTCCCTTGAACTGCAAAGAGATCAAACCAGTCAATCCTAAAGGGAATTAGTCCTGAATGTTCATTGGAAGGATGGATGCTGAAGCTGAAGCTCTAATACTTTGGCCATCTGATTCGAAGAACTGACTCACTGGAAAAGACCCTGTTGCTGGTAAAGATTGAAGGCAGGAGGAGAAGGGGACGTCAGAGGATGAGATGGTTGGATGGCATCACCAACTTGATGGACATGAGTTTGAGCAAGCTCTGGAAGTTGGTGATGGACAGGTAAGCCTGGCATGCTGCAGTCCATGGGGTCACAAAGAGTCAGACACGACTGTGCAACTGAACTGAACTGAACTGACCTGACCTCAACATAATTAAAGGCTATATATGACAAACTCACAGCAAATATTATCCTCAGTGGTGAAAAACTGAAAGCATTTCCTCTAAATTCAGTAACAACACAAGGGTGCCCACTCTCATGACTATTATAAAACATATTTTTGGAAGTCCTAGACACAGTAGTCAGAGAAGAAAAAGAAATAAAGTAATCCAGATTGAAAACGGAGAAGTAAAACTCTGTTTGCAGATAACATGATTCTATAACTAGAAACCCTAAAGATGCCACCAAAAATTACTAGAGTTAAATGATGAATACAATAAAGTTGCAGGATATAAAATTAATACATAGAAATCCTTTGCATTCCTATACCCTAACAAGGAAAAATCAGAAGAGAAATTAAGGAAACAATCCTATTTGCTGTTGCAACAAAAAGAATAAAATATTTATTAATAAATTTGCCTAAAGAGACAAAAGATCTGTATGCAGAAAACTATAAAACACTGATGAAAGAAAACGGCGAAACAAGGAGATGGAGAAATATACCATGTTCTTGGATAGAAAGAATCAATGTAGTGAAAATGACTATACTACCCAAAGCAACCTAGATTCAATGCAATCCTTATCAAACTGTAAATGGTATTTTTCACAGAACTAGCACACAAATTTCGCAATTTGTATGAAAACAAAGAAGACCCAAATAGCCAAGTCAATCTTGAGAAAGAACAGAACTGAAGGAACCAATCTTTCTGACTTCAGACTATACTACAAAGCTAATGCCATCAAGACAGTATGGTTCTGTCACAAAAAACTGAAATATAGACCAGTGGAAGAAGGTAAAAATCCCAGAGACAAACCCATGCACCTATGGACACCTTATCTTTGACAAAGGTGGCAAAAATATACAATGGACTAAAAACAGTCCCTTCAACAAGTGGTGCTGGGAAAACTGGTCAAATACCTTTAAAGGGATGAAATTGGAACCTTCTAATACCATACACAAAAATAGACTCAATGTGAATTAAAAACCTAAATGTAAGACCAGAAACTATGAAACTCTTAGAGGAAAACACAGGCAGAACACTTCTGACATAAACCACAAGAAGATCTTCTAAGACCTACCTCCTAGAGTAATGGAAATAAAAACAATAAACAAATATAGCCTAATTGAACTTAAAAGCTTTTGCACAACAAAGGAAACTATAAGCAATGTAAAGACAACCCTCAGAATGGGAGAAATTGATAGCAAATGAAACAACTAACAAAAGTTTAATCTCCAAAATATACAAACTGCTCATGCAACTCAATACCAGAAAAACAAAAACAAAAACAAAACCCAATCAAAAAGTGAGCAGAAGACCTACAGGGCAACAGTGGAAAAACAGACATAGAGAATAGACTTATGGACATGGGGAGAGGGGAGGAGAGGGTGAGATGTATGGAAAGAGAAACATGGAAACTTACATTACCATATGTAAAATAGATAGCTAATGGGAATTTGCTCTATGGCTCAGGAAACCCAAATAGGTGTTCTGTATCAACCTAGAGGGGTGAGATGGGGAGGGAGATGGGAGGGAGGTTCAAAAGGGAGGGGATATATGTATACCTATGGTTGATTCATGTTGACATTTGACAGAAAAGAGCAAAATTCTGTAAAGCAATTATCCTTCAATAAAAAATTTAAGTTAATTAATTAATTTTAAAAAGTGGGCAGAAGACTTAAACAGACACTTTTCCAGAGAAGATATACAGATGGCTAACAAATACATTAAAAGATGTTCAACATCACTCATTATTAGAGAAATGCAAATCAAAACTACAATGAGGTATCATTTTACACCAGTCAGAATGGCCATCATCAAAATATCTACAAACAGCTATTCCTGGAGAGATTGTTGAGAAGAGGGAATCCTCATACACTGTTGGTGGGAATGCAAATTGATGACCATCTGGCCCTGGGCCTTTGTTTTTTTGGGAGATTTTTTAAAATTACAGTTTCAATTTATATGATTGTGATTGGTTTGTTCATATTTTCTATTTCTTCCTTGTTCAATTTTGGAAGGTTTTGCAAATTGGAGAGCAGTAGGGAGATTCCTTACAAATCTATAAATAAAACTGCCATATGAACCAACAACCCCACTACTGGGCATATACCCTGAGGAAACCATAATTGAACAGACACATGCACCCCAATAGCACCAGCACTATTTACAATAGCTAGGACATGGAAGCAACCTAGATGTCCATCGAAAGGTGAGTGAATAAGGAAGTTTTGGTACATATACACAATGGAATATTACTCAGCTATAAAAAGAAACATATTTGAATTAGTTCTAATGAGGTGGATGAACCTAGAGTCTATTATACTGAGTGAAGTCAGAAACAGAAAAACAAATATTGTATACTACTGCATATATATGGAATCTAGAAAGATAGTACTGATGATCCTACATGCAGGGCACCAAAGGAGACATGGACATAAAAAACAGACTTTTGGACACAGTGGGGGAAGGAGAGGGTGGAATGATTTGAGAGAATAGAATTGAAACATATTCTTTACCATATGTAAAATAGATAGCCTTTGCAGTTCGATACCTGATGCAGGGAATGCAAAGCAGGTGCTCTGTGACAAACTAGAGGGATGGAAAGGGGAGGGAGTGGAAGGGAGTTTCAAGAGGGTGGGGACATATGTATATCTAATGTCAGTTTATGTTGATGTATGTCAAAATACATCACAATATTGTAGTTATCCTCTAATTAAAATAAATAAATAAAAATTTTAAAAGGTGAAGTGAATGACAACAATGTTACACAGGAGGGTTTGGGAATACTCTAAGGTACTTATACTGCAAAGTGGTATAGTGCGATTTGAAAATGGATTAGCTTCAAATTAGCTGTATTTAAACTAATTAGATTAGCTGTATTTAATTCCAGTTAGGTTATTTGAAAGTCGACTTAGATTAGTTGTTCAACGTCTGAACCACTAATTTTTTAAAAAGTATAATTGATGTGTTAAGAGAAAAGAGAAAATTAAATTATATAAAATGCTTAAAGTAAAATGCTCCATTACAACCAGAAAAAGCAGAAAAGAAGGGAAAAGGAAAAAGGGAAATAAAGAACAAGTGCAACAGAAAAGTTACAAATGTTATAGATAGTAATTCAATTGTACTGATAATAACTGTAATTGTGAATGATCTAATACACCAATTAAAAGACAGAGAAGATCTGAATGGATGAAAATAAGAAACCAACCTTTTAAATAAAGAGTCATTTTAAAAGTAAAGGGATGGAAAAAGATACATTGAATATAATGAGAAAAAGGCTTTTACATAGTTAGAGCTCAATGAACGGTAGCTATGACTATTTTGTTGGAGTTTTTGTTGTTGTTACCAAACTTGGAGCTCCTAGAGAGCCTGGACCTAATCTACTTCATCTCTGCTTTCCCAGTACCTGGCACAGATCAAGTGCGGAAGAAGAGAAGTCAAATCAATTCTCATAAAATGGATTAATTGACCACTCTGTGCCATACCTTATTTGGGAAAAAGAAAGATGATTTAGACTCAGATTCTGTCCTTGAGTAGCTCACAGTCAAATGGAAAAGATGGACTTTCACTTTTCCAATAAATACTTATATGTAAGTCTATAGTTGATATATGGCAAAAACCATCACAATATTGTAAAGTAATCCTCCAATTAGAGTAAATAAAAATTTTTTTAAATGAACAGTGTGGTAAGTTTTTCACATTTTGAGGCCTTTGAAATTGTAAGACATCTTGAGACTATTGGTGACTTAAGTGTGTTGTAATTTAATCTACAGTATGTTTTTATCCTCTGCGTTATATAAAATGACAGTGTGGTTTCATTCAATGGCATTTTAGATTTGATAAAATAGGATAATAGATTATACACAAGGTCTTCAAAAACCTTAAGCCATGGGTTTTATTTATGAGAAAACTGAAGTTTAGAGAGGTTAATTAATTTGTTCAAGGTCACACAGCTGGCAAGTAGCAAGACATTACGCCTCTAAAACTCCTTTCTCTTTTACCAGAACTCTTCAAGAACTGAGTAGGCATTCAATATCACTTTGAATGTTGGAATAAATGAGTATATAATAGTAAATATCAGTTTTTACATAAAGTGTTTGATGATATTGTGTTGCTGTTTCTTCATCTGTAAAATAAGATAAGATAGCTATGACATTGAGTTGTGACTATACAATCAGATAACTCCAGATAACTCCAGCTCTAAGCATAGTGTTTGGTGCATAGTGTGAACTTACTGAACTATAAGATGGTAAAAAGGAAGTCTGAACTAATCAACTAGAGCAGATTGGTAGCCTTAATTGTTCCAGGTACAGTTTTATTAATGTAGCCTATCAGTGTCTTAGCTTTTGTGGATAGTCCTATCTCAATATTAAGCCAAGCAACTTACTGCCAATTTTCAGAACTGCTGCTATTGAGTCCTGACTTTGCAGCTTGTGCTTGTACCTATACCTTTATCCTCTAGCAAATCTGTCTCTCTTTGCTAAGGTCTTTATTGTCTCAGGCTCAGATGGTTGTACAGTCTCCTAACAAGCTTCCCTGCCATTCTAGACCTCCTTCATTCTATTGGCTTTGAGGTTTCCAGATTCTGAGAGAATGGCCAACTCTACTCCAGCTCCCTCAGGAATTTGAGATAAGTGGAAATAACAGTGGAAGGCATCAGAGGATGAGATGGCTAGATGGCATCACTGATGCAATGGACATGAACCTTGGGCAAACTTCAGGAGATGGTGAGGGACAGGGAGGCCATGGGGTCCATGGGGTCACAAAGAGTCAGACACCGTTGGGTAACTGAACAACAATAACAATAGTAGAAGGACTGAGATGAAAAGGGCATTTTATGGAGAATGGTGAATTTTCTTAACTGGTTTTCCTGTTTCCAGGTGAAACAAGAGGGAATGGGGCTGGACACAACCACTAAAAGAATGACATAACCCTTTAGGATACAACATGAACTCGTTAGAACCGACTAGATATAAGATGGTGGAAGATTCAACTTCCAGAGGAACTTGAGCCTTATTATATGCTCATTGTAAAACATTTGCATCTAAATAACATGCCCACCAGTGCCATGAAAGTTCTGAGGCCAACCATAAAAGGCCAAAAAGTGAGTGTTGACTGAATTCCTGGAAATCCCTACCCCTTTCCCAAAATAGTTGGAATAATTCTTCTGCTCATTAGCCTATGAAAGTATCCAGCCCATAAAAGTTAGCCACACTGCATTTCAGGGCCTCTCACCTTCTGAGATGGCTCACACTCTGTGGATTGTGTTCTTTCTTAAATAAATCCACTTCTTATCACTTTGTCTCACTGACTTCTTTCTGTGGCAAGGCATCAAGAATCTGAACTTCATTACGTCTTGAGATCAGGTGTGTGACTTCAATTAAAGAACAGTGGGATCAAGTCTAAATCTTGGATTTGGCTGGGTTTAAGTCCCAAAACATGGGTTGAAGTCCCATCAGAAGTGCACAGTTTCACAGGTTCTCCCCTTCAATTTACCCTCTACAAGCCACCAGAGTGATCTTTGTAACAGAGACTCACACGTCAGTCCCTTTCTCAAAACACTTCAGAGATGTCCCTTATTCTATAGAATAAAGTCCAACTCCTGAACACAGCACTTTTTTCAGATCTTTATTCAAATACTACCTTCTCAGTGCTTGCATTTTATTTAAAATTATATCTCCCATCCCCACACATCTCATCCTTTTTCTTTTCTTTATTTTCTACTATAGCATTTAATATAAAACTTGTTTTAAATTTTATTATCTGTCTCCCTCTACTGGAATATAAATTGCATGAAAGCAGTGATTCTTCTTTATTGTTTATTGTCATATTCCTTACACTCCCCCAACCTTCCCATCTAGATATATTAACAGTTTTTCCCATCTCAGTGCAATGTCCTGTATTTATCCTTGGGGTAGCACTTATCACACCAGACTACTATTTTCTCTCTCCTTGTCTGTCTCCTGCACTATGTCTAGAGCTCCTTGCAAGATTTGCACTGTGTAAATGTCTATTGTCTAACTGAATTTTACAGGTGGGTTTTGTAGCTGATGTGCAGGACTTTGCACTTAAGTAAGACAAATGCATCCTGTTGGCTGTGGCCCAGAACTCCAGTCTACACACACCTTCCTTAGACTGATGATCACCTCCTGAGTTATTGTCCCCTAACTCCACTCTTTTATAGCTTCTTGGCATTTGTGATTTTGATTGGCATGCTTTCTAGTTCAACAATGCAACTGGCAAAATTATTATATACTAAGGTAGGATTTGGGGTCGGGGAATGCCTTGTGGCAAACTATCAAGTGTATCATCTGAAAAGACTATTCTATTTCTAAATGCAGCACTCATGCAGCCATTCCAGGCATACCTGCCACAACTAGTCATTAAATTGGTCTTTGCTATTCTCTTGGCTTGTCCATAGGTAGGCAAAGAGTCTTGACTCATCCCCCATATACACACATCCCTCTGGGCTTTAATACTATTGTCCTAATAACTCAGGATTTTCAGAGGTCTGAGGAACTGCAATATTAAGACATGTAATTCATCATATATTGTCAGACTTATCGTGTCTTAAGACCTGTGAAGAGTAGCCTGAGAGCTTTTGAGGGGAGGCACCTTATCTTATTCACCTCTGTATCCCTAAAATCTGGAAATCGTAAAAGAGCGTGGTGCAAAATAGACATGCATCAGATGACTAACAGTAAATGGATGAGTGAACAAATAAACCAGTAAATTAAGCTGCTCACAGTCTAGAATACAAGAGGAGGAAAGATAACTATTTGTTAGAATAATTAACCAACAAAAAAAAAATCATATCTAGAAACCAAGGACTGAAACTAGAAAACCATGTGAAGATTCTAGAGACCATGTGCCTTCCCATTCTTTAAAAATTTTTTTTTACCCATTTGCATTTTCCTGCAGAAATAATCAAGAAATGACTCAAGGTTCAAAATTAAATCTAGTGTTGATGAGAATATGGCAAAATGAGAACTCATATTCTGTCTGTATCTAGACAGAATATGAGTATAAATACTTTCAGGGAAGCAGTCCCAGCTCAGCAGTTCCATCTCCAGGAACTGAACCCAAGGAAACAAACAGCCTACTAGACTACAAGCTTCAGGATGATAGGAAACAAGTCTGCTTTGTCCGTCATATTTCTCTAGAGCTTAGCATGATAAGTACTTGTAAGCATTCAACCTTTTTTTTGCATTTCTTTTTCGTGGAGATGGTTTTGATTACTGCCTCCTGTACAATGTCATGAACCTCTGTCCATAGTTCTTCAGGCACTCTGTCAATCAGATCTAATCCCTTAAACCTATTTGAATCCCCAAGGAAAAGAAATGCAAAAAGGCAAAATGACTGTCTGAGGCACCCTTACAAATAGCTGAAAAAAGAAGAGAAGTGAAAGGCAAAGGAGAAAAGGAAAGATATACCCATCTGAATGCAGAGTTCCAAAAAAGAGCAAGGAGAGATAAAACCTTCCTAAGTAATAAATGCAAAGCAATAGAGGAAAACAATAGAATGGGAAAGGGTAGAGATCTCTTCAAGAAAATTAGAGATACCAAGGGAACATTTCATGCAAAGATGGGCACAATAAAGGACAGAAATGGCATGGACCCAACAGAAGTAGAAGGTATTAAGAAAAGGTGGCGAGAATACACAGAAGAACTATACCAAAAAGATCCTAATGACCCAGATAACCATGATGGTATGATCGCTCACCTAGAGCCAGACATCTTGGAGTGTGAAGTCAAGTGGGCCTTAGGAAGCATAGCTACAAACAAAGCTAGTGGAGGTGATTGAACTACAGCTAAGCTACTTCAAGTCCTAAAAGATGATGCTGTGAAAGTGCTGCACTTAATATGTCAGCAACTATAGAAAACTAAGCAGTGACCACAGGACTGGAAAACGTCAGTTTTCACTCCAGTCTCAAAGAAGAGCAGTGCCAAAGAATATTCAAACTACTGCACAATTGACTCATTTCACATGCTATCAGGAACTCATTTCACATGCTATCAAAGTAATGCTCAAAGTTCTCCAAGCCAGCCTTCAACAGTATGTGAACTGAGAACTTCTAGATGTTCAACCAAGATTTAGAAAAAGAAGATTTGTTCCTGTTGGAATAAATCAATTATTTCTAGTAAAGTTGCAAGATATAAAATCAAAATACATAAATTAGTTGCATTTCTATACATTGAAAATGAAATATGTGAACAAGAAATGGAGAAAATCACTGCATTCACAATAGCATTGAAAACAATAAATATATATAGGAATAAATTTAACCAAAGAGATGAAAGATCTGTATGACAAAAACCACAAGACTTTATTGAAAGAAATTAAATAAGAAACAAATAGAAAGACATCTCAAGTTCATGGGTTGAAAAAATTAATATGTTAAAGTATCCTGGATACTCATAGGAATGTCTGGGCCAATTTCTTGTGGGGGTCACTGCTCTTAACTCTTGGGTCCTGGTGTGCACAAGGTTTTGTTTGTGTGCTCCAAAAGTCTGTTTCCCCAGTCCTATGTAAGTTCTGATGGTTTTATGGTGGGGTTAATGGCAACCACCTTCAAGAGGGCTTATGCCATACCCAGGTCTGCTGCACCCAGAGCCCCTGCAGCAGGCCACTGCTGACCCATACCTCCACAGGAGACACCCAGACACAGTTCTGGCTCAGGCTCTGTGGGTTGGGCATGTACTTTGTGCCCTTCCCAGGTCTGAGCTGCTTAGGCGACCAGGTGCTTGGTGAGCACACTGTCTCAGGTAGGCTGTGTGTCAATCACCTCCCTGGTCCTGGCTGCTCGTTTTCCCAGGTGCACCACTAGAGCACCATCTCAGGTATGTCATGTGTCTCCTCTGGAGAGCTGATCTCAGCCTGCGACTCTCCTGGTGGATGTCAATCATCCAGGATCTCAGGAAGACATGGTTAGCAGGTGGAACCCTGCTCACACTTTGATGGAAGATGCCATCTCTAGGGCTGAGATTGTAGCAGTCCCTTGCCTTCTGGCTCTGATTATGGCAAGCCTGCCTCTCTGCCTCTGGATGGGGAGGGGCTGGTGCACAGCCTGCTAGCTCTCCTTTGGTATTCTCCCAATCCATTGTTCTGTGAGGGGGGCAGGCTCCAAGTTAGGTTGTTAGATTAGAGTCTTCTGTGGGAAAGTTTTCTTTTCCAAAGTTGCGGTTAGGTATGTATTCTGTGGCCTTTTTTTTTTTTTTTTTTCCTCTCCCATTTATGTTGCTTTCTGAGATTCCAAAACTCCCCACAAACATGCCTGTTAGAGGGTTTCCTACTGTGTGGAAACTCCTCCTCCTTCACGAATCCCTCCCCAAGACAGGGCTCTGTCCCTAAATATTTTGTCTCTCTTTTTGTCTTTTATATTCTGTCCTACCTCCTTTCAAAGAGAATGGGCTGCCTTTCTGGGTGCCTCGTCTCCTCCACCAGTGTTCAGAAGTTGTTTTGTGGAAGTTGCCCAGACCTGCCCATGAGTGTCCAGGAGTCTCCGGTGGAGGCATGGGTTGGTGGTGGCCTGCTTCAGGGTGAGAGACACTGAGTGCAACAGTGTGTGCATGGGACATTTAGAAGGAGGTTACCATTATCTTTATTATATCCACCATAGTTTGGAATCAGGTCAAGCAACAGGTAGGGAACACAGCCCCAGACATCAACAAAAAATTGGATTAAAGGTTCACTGAGCATGACACCACCCATCAGAACAAGACCTAGTTTCCCCCTCAGTCAGTTTCTCCCATCAGAAAGCTTCCGTAAGCCTCTTATCCATATCCATCAAAGGGCAGACAGGATGAAAGCCACAATCACAGAAAAATAACCAAACTGATGACATGGACCACAGCCTTGTCTAGCTCAATGAAACTATGAGCCATGCCCTGTAGGGCCACCCAAGACAGACAGGTCACGGTGGAGAGTTCTGACAAAACGTGGTCCACTGGAGAAGGGAATGGCAAACCACTTCAGTATTCTTGCCTTGAGAATTCCATGAACAGTATGAAAAGGTAAAAAGGTATGACACTGAAAGTTGAACTCACCAGGTCATCAGGTGCCCAATATGGTACTGGAGAAGAGTGGAGAAATAACTTCAGAAACAATGAAAAGATGAAGCCAAAGCAAAAACAACACCCAGTTGTGGATGTGACTGGTGATGGAAGTAAAATCCGAGGCTGTAAAGAGCAGTGCTGCATAGGAACCTGGAATGTTAGGTCCATGAATCAAGGCAAATTGAAAGTGGTCAGACAGCAGACAGGAGATGGCAAGAGCGAACATCAACATTTTAGGAATCAGTAAAATAAAAGGGACTGGAGTGGGTGAATTTAACTCAGATGACCATTATATTTGCTACCGTGGGCAAGAATCCCTCCGAAGAAATGCAGTAGCCATCATAGTCAACAAAAGAGTCCAAAATGCAGTACTTGGGTGCAGTCTCAAAGACCACAGAATGATCTCAGTTTGTTTCCAAGGCAAACCATTCAATATCACAGTAAACTAAGTCTATGCCCCGACCAGTAATGCTGAAGAGGCCAAAGTTGAATGGTTCTAGGAAGACTTACAAGACCTTCTAGAACTAACACCCCAAAAATATGTCTTCTTCATTATAAGGGACTGGAATGCAAAAGTGTGAAGTCAAGAGCTACCTGGAGTAACAGGCAGATTTGGCCTTGGAGTAAAAAATGAAGCAGGTCAACAGCTAACAGAGTCTTGCCAAGAGAACACATTGGTCATAGCAAACACCTTCTTCCAACAACACAAGAGAAGACTCTATACATGGACGTCACCAGATGGTCAACACCAAAATCAGATTATCTTCTTTGCAGCCAAAGATGGAGAGCTCTATACAGTCAGCAAAAACAAGACCAGGAGCTGACTGTGGCTCAGATCATGAACTCCTTATCACCAAATTCATAATTAAATTGAAGAAAGTAGGGAAAAACAATAGATCATTCAGGTATTACCTAAATCAAATCCCTTACAGTTATACAGTGGAAGTGACAAATAAATTCAGGGGATTAGATCTGATAGACAGAGTGTCTGAAGAATTATGGACAGAGGTTCATGACATTGTACAGGAGGCAGGGATCAAGACCATCCCCAAGAAAAATAAATGCATAAAGGCAAAATGGTTGTCTGAGGAGGTCTTACAAATAGCTGAGAAAAGAAGAGAAGCAAAAGGAGAAGGAGAAAAGGAAAGATATACCCATTTGAATTCAGAATTCCAAAGAATAACAAGGACAAACAGGAAATCCTTCCCCAGTGATTAATACAGAGAAACAGAGGAAAATAAGAGAATGGGAAAGACTAGAGATATCTTCAAGAAAATTAGAGACACCAAGGGAACATATCATGAAAAGATGAGCACAATCAAGGGCAGAAATGGTATGGACCTACCAGAATCAGAAGATATTAAGAAAAAGTGGCAAAAATATACAGAAGAGGTATACCAAAAAGATCTTCATGACCCAGATAACCACGATGGTGTGATCACTCACCTAGAGCCAGACATCCTGGAATGTGAAGTCAAGTGGGCCTTAGGAAACATCACTGCAAAGCTAGTTGAGGTGATAGAATTCCAGTTGAGCTATTTCAAATCCTAAAAGATGATGCTGTGAAAGTGTTGCAATGAATATGCCAGCAAATATGGAAATCTCAGCAGTGGCCACGGGACTGGAAAAGGTCAGTTTTTATTCCAATCTCAAAGAAAGGCAATGCCAAAGAATGTTCAAACTACTACACAATTGCACTCACACACTAGCAAAGAAATACTCAAAATTCTCCAAGCCAGGCTTCAACAGTACATGAACCATGAACTTGCAGATGTTCAATATGGATTTAGAAAAGGCAGAGGGACCAGAGATCAAAGTGCTAACATCTGTTGGATCATCAAAAAAAAAAAAAATAATTCCAGAAAAACATGTACTTCTGCTTTATTGACTATGACAAAGACTTTGACTGTGTGGATCACAACAAACTGTGGAAAACTCTTAAAGAGAAGGGAATATCAGACCATCTTACCTTCCTCCTGGAGAAATGTGTATGCAGGTCAAGAAGCGACAGTTAGAACTGGACATGGAACAACAGAGTGGTTCCAAATCAGGAAAGGAGTACATCAAGGCTCTATATTGCCACCCTGCTTATTAAACATATATGCAGCATACATCATGCTAAATGCTGGGCTGGATGAAGCACAAGATGGAATCAAGATTGCTGGGAGAAATATCAACAACCTCTGATACACAGATGATACCATCCTTATGGCAGAAAGCTCAGAAAAACTAAAGCGTCTCTTAATGAAAGTGAAAGAGGAGATTGAAAAAGTTGGCTTAAAGCTCAACATTCAGAAAACTAAGATCATGGCGTCTGGTCTCATCACTTCTTGGCAAATAGATGGGGAAACAATGGAAACAGTGAGAGATTTCATTTTTTGGGGGGGGGGGGCTCCAAAATCACTGCAGATTGTGGTGACTGTAGACATGAAATCAAAAGACTCTTGCTCCTTGGAAGAAAAGCTATGACCAACCTAGACAGCATATTAAAAAGCAGAGACTTCACTTTACCAACAAAAGTCCGTCTAGTCAAAGTTTTGATTCTTCCAGTAGAAGGAACAGGCAATCCACTCCAGCAATCTTGCTTGGAAAATCCCATGTATGGAGGAGCCTGGTAGGCTACACAGTCCATGGGTTCGCAAAGAGTCGGACATGACTGAGCGACTTCATTCACTCACTCACTCACTCACTCGTGTATGAATGTGAGAGTTGGAGTATAAAGAAAGCTGAGCACCGAAGAATTGATGCTTTTGAACTGTGGTGTTGGAGAAGACTCTTGAAAGTCCCTTGGACTTCAAGGAGATCAAACCAGTCAATCCTAAAGGAAATCAGTCCTGAATATTCATTGGAAGTACTGATGCTGAAGCTGAAACTCCTTTGGCCACCTGATGTGAAGAACTGACTCATTGGAAAAGACTCTGATTCTGGGAAAGATTGAAGGTGGGAGGAGAAGGGGATGACAGAGGTTCAGAGGGGTAGATGATATCACCGACGTTTTGGACTTGAGTTTGAATAGGGTCCAGGAGTTGGTGATGGACAGGGAGATCTTGTGTGCTGCAGCCCATGGGGTCGCAAAGAGTCAGACATGACTGAGCGACTGAACTGAACTGAACTGATTCATACTACCCAAATTTATCTGCAAATTTAATGCAGTTTTCTTTAAAATATCAATATACTTTTTCAGAGATAGAAAAAATAATTCTAAAATTTGTATGGATCCCCCAAACGCCATGAAACAATCCTGAAGAAAAAGAACAAAGCCAGTGGTATCACTCATCATGATTTCAAACTATGGTACAATAGTATAGTAATAAGAACAGTAGAGTACTGGCATGAAGATAGACACATAAACCTATGGAACAGAATAAAGATCCCAGGACTAACACCCTACTGCTGTAGTCAACTAATATTCCATAAGGCAGCAAAGAACACCGAATGGGGAAAGAACAGTGTGTTCAAAAAGACGATTAGGGCCTTTTATACAGAATGATGTAAGTCAGAAGGAGAAAGAAAATTATTGTATATCAACACATGGAATGTGTATGGAATAGAAAGATCATACTGATGAACCCACTTGAGGGGAGCAATGGAGATGTAGACATAGAGAACAGACTTATGGACACAGTGGGGGAAGGATAGCATGGGACAAATTGAAAGACTAGTATGGGAACATACATTACCATATGTAAATGGATAGTAAGTGGGAATTTCTGTGTGACACAGGGAGCTCAATTCGGTGCTGTGTGACAACCTAGGGGGATGGAATAGAGTGGGAGATGGGAAGGAGGTTCAGGAGGGAGGGGACATATGTATACCTGTGGCTGATTCATGTTGATGTATGGCAGAAATAAACACAATAGTGTAAAGCAATTATCTTCCAATTAAAAAAAAGAATAAGAAGAAAAAGAAGACTTGGAAGTATGGATAAACACATGCAGAACAATAAAATTGGAGTCTTATCTTTCATTGCTCACAAAAAATTAACTCAAAATGGATCAAAGATTAAACAAGAGACTTGATACCATAAAACTACTAGAAGAAAATATAAGGAAGAAATTCCTTGATGTTGGTCTTGGCCATGATTTTCTGGATAAAACAAAAACACAAACGACAAAAGGAAAAAAGTCAGCAAATGTGACTACAACAAACTTAAAATATTCTGGGAATATAAATTGGTAGAGCTACTATGCAGAATGGTATGGAGGTTCCTAAAAAAACTAAAAATGGTGTTATTATGTGCATGCTTGCTAAGTTGCTTCAGTCATGTCTGACTGTTTGTGACACCATGGACTATAGCCTACCAGGTTCTTCCTCTGTCCACGGAATTCTCCAGGCAAGAATACAGGAGTGGGATACCATTTCCTTCTCCAGGGGATCTTCCTGATCCAGGGATTGAACCTGAGGTCTTGCAATAAAACTCCTGGGTATATATCTGGAAAACACTATAATTCAAAATGATACATACATCCCAAAAAGGAATGAAGCACTTGGGGAGCTTCCTCAGGGGCTAGGCCTCGTGCTGTCTTAAATATCCCCACTTAACTCATCCATTCATAAGGTTTATCAGAACCTCCCTGAAAGACACCTTCTCTTTGCAAATAAAAGCCACCATACAGAAAAGGAGGTAATCCCTCAAGAAATAGTTTCCACTGAGTCAGAGATCTCCATTGTGTTCTTGTGCACTGGCTTTTGGAACTCAAGTAAAGGCCCTTTTGTTTTGGGTGAAATTCCTCTTGGTCGATTGGACCTAGGCTGATCTTTGGAGAGAGATCAAGGCCTGAGCCTTTGGAGTGGGAGCACTGACTCTAAGACCCTGATAGCCAGAGAACTAACCCTAGGGAATATCAAATAATGAGAACTCACACAAAGGAAACTACCTGAATACAAGACTCAGCATCACCCAACCACCAGTAGCACCCTGTGCAGGACACCTCATCTAAAGAACAAACAAAACAAAAATACAAATGCAATCATCAGTAGACAGGATTACCACCTCATTCAGCCTTGCCCATCAGAGGAAAAACAAACAAACAAACAAAAGCTCAGGACAAATCTCACCCTATATGAAGCTTACAGAAATCATTGGGCCAACCTTAGGAGGGCAGAAACCAAAATGAAGAAATAATTCATCTTTGAACCCTGGGAAAAGGAAACTTCAAACACAATGAGTTAAAAAAAAGTAATGAAAAGGCAGAGAAATACTACACAAGTGAAGGAACAAACTAGAAACACAGAAGTCCAAATTAATGAAGAGGAAATAGGCAAACTACCTGAAAAAGAATTCAAAATAATGATAGTAAAGATGATAAAAAACTTTGAAAACAAAATGGAAAAAATGCAAAAATCAATAAACAAAGACCTAGAATAATTAAAGAATAAACATACAGAGACAAACAACACAATTACTGAAATTAAAAATACTCTAGAAGAAATCAGTAGCAGAATGTCTGAAGCAAAACGAATCAGTGAGCTGGAAGATAAAATGGTGGAAATAACTTCTGAAGAGCAGAATAAAGTAAAAAGAATGAAAAGAACTGGGAATAGTCTCAGAGACCTCTGGGACAATATCAAACGTGCCAACATTCTAATTATAGGGGTCCCAGAAGAAGAAGAAAAAACGAAAGCATATGAGAAAATTTTTGGAGAAATTATAGTTGAAATTTTTTCCAGCATGGAAAAAGAAATAGTCAATGAAGTCCCAGAGGCACAAAGAGTCCCATGAGGATAAATTCAAGGAGAAACACACCAAGATACATACTAATCAAACTAACAAAGACTAAACACAAAGAAAGAATATTAAAAACAACAAGCGAGAAGCAACAAGTAACATACAAGGAAAACTGCATATGCTTAACAGCTGATCTTTCAGCAGAAACTCTGCAGGCCAGAAGGGAATGACAGGATATATTTAAAGTATTGAAAGGGAAAAATATACAACAAAGATTACAGTACCCAGCAAGGATCTCATTCAAAATTGATGGAGAAATTAAAAACTTTTCAGACAAGCATAAGTTAAGAGAATTCAGTACCACCAAACCAGCTTTATGTCAAATGTTAAAGGGACTTATATAGTCAAGAAATACAAGAGAAGAAAAAAAGATCTACAAAATCAACCCCAATTAAGAAAATGGCAATAGGAACATATATATAAGTAATTACTTTAAAGGAAAATGGATTAAATGCTCTGACCAAAAGACACAGCCTGTCTGAATGGATACAAAAACAAGACCTATATATACACTGTCTACAGGAAGCCAACTTCAGACCTACAAGACACATATAGATTGAAAGTGAGAGGATGCAAAGATATATTCCATGCAATGGGAAACAGAAGTAAGCTGGAGTAGCAATCCTCATATCAGATAAAATATACCTTAAAATAAAGAATATTACTAGAGGTAAGGAAGGGCACTATATAATGATCAAGGTATCAATGCAAGAGGAAGATATAACAGTTGTACATATCTATGCTCCCAATGTAGGAACACCTCAATACATTAGACAAACACTAACAGATATAAAAGGAGAAATTGGCAGTAACACAATAATAGTAAGAGACTTTAACACTCCACTCACACCAATAAAGAGATCATTAAAACAGAAAATTAATAAGGAAACAAGTCTTAAATGATACATTAGATGAGATGGATCTCATTGATATATTCATGCAGAAGAATACACAATCTTCTCAAGTGCACATGGAACATTCTCTGGGATAGACCACATCCTGTGTCACAAATCAAACATCAGTAAATTTAAGAAAACTGAAATTGTACAAAACATCTCCTCTGACCACAACACTATAAGACTAGACATCAATTACAAGGAAAAAAATGTAAGACTCTCAAACACATAGAGATTAAACAACACGTTTCTAAATAACCAAAAGTTACTGAAGAAATAAAAAAGAAAATTAAAAAAAAATTCTAGACACAAATGACAATGAAAACACAAAGACTCAAAACCTATGAGATGCAGAAAAAGCAGTTCTAAGAGGGAAGTTTAATAACAATACAGTCCTACTTCAAGAAACAAACAAACAAACAAACAAACAAAAACATTGAATAGACAACCTAACTATACACCTAAAACAACTGGAAAAAGAAGAAGAACAACAACAACAACAAAACCCCAAATTAGTAGAAGGAAAGCAATCATAAAGATCTGAGCAGAAATAAATGAAAAAGAAATGAAAGAAACAATAGTAAAGATTAATAAAACTAAAAGCTGGTTCTTTGAGAAGATAACCAAAACTGACAAGCCTTTAGACAGACTCATCAAGAACAAAACAGAGAAGAATCTAATCAAAAAAATTCAAAATGAAAAAGGAGAGGTTACAAAAGACAACACAGAAATACAAAGGATGAGAGACTATTATCAAGAACTGTATGGCAATAAAATAGATAACCTGGAAGAAATGGACAGGTTTTAGAAAAGTTCAGTATTCCAAAACAGAAACAGGAAGAAATAGAAATTATTAAAAACCCAATTACAAGCACTGAAATTGAAGCTCTGATCAAAAATTTCCCAAAAAACAAAAGGCCAGGACCAGATGGCTTCACAGGAGAATTCTATCATACATTTAGAGAAGAGCTACTGCCTCTCTTTCTAAAACTCTTTCAAAAATTGCAGAGAAGGAACACTTTCAAATGTATTCTGCAAGGCCACCATCCTCTTGATACCAAAATCAGACAGTTCAGCTCAGTTCAGTTCAGTCGCTCAGTCGTGTCTGACTCTTTGTGACCCCATGAATCGCAACACGCCAGGCCTCCCTGTCCATCACCAACTCCCGGAGTTTACTCAAACTCATGTCCATCCAGTCGGTGATGCCATCCAGCCATCTCATCCTCTGTCGTCCCCTTCTCCTTCTGCCCCCAGTCCCTCCCAGCAGCAGGGTCTTTTCCAATGAGTCAATTCTTCGCATGAGGTGGCGCAAGAATTGGAGTTTCGGCTTCAGCGTCAATCCTCCCAATGAACACCCAAGACGGATCTCCCTTAGGATGGACTGGTTGGACCTCCTTGCAGTCCAAGGGACTCTCAAGAGTCTTCTACAACACCACAGTTCAAAAGCATTAATTTTTTGGCGCTCAGGTTTTTTCACAGTCCAAATCTCACATCCATACATGACCACTGGAAAAACCATAGCTTTGACTAGATGGACCTTTGTTGGAAAAGTAATGTCTCTGCTTTTTAATATGCTATCTAGGATGGTCATCATTTTCCTTACAAGGAGTAAGCGTCTTTTATTTTCATGGCTGCAATCACCATCTGCAGTGATTTTGGAGCACAAGAAAACAAAGTCTGGCACTCTCTACACTGTTTCCCCATCTATTTCCCATGAAGTGATGGGACCAGATGCCATGATCTTAGTTTTCTGAATGTTGAGCTTTAAGCCAACTTTTTCACTCTCCTCTTCCACTTTCATCGAGAGACGTTTTAGTTCCTCTTCAATTTCTGCCATAAGGGTGGGGTCATCTGCATATCTGAGGTTATTGATATTCCTCCCAGAAATCCTGATTCTATCTTGTACTGCATCCAATCCAGCATTTCTCATGATGTACTCTGCATATAAGTTAAATAAGCAGGGTGACAATATACAGCCTTGACGTACTCCTTTTCCTATTTGGAACCGGTCTGTTCTTCCATGTCCAGTTCTAACTGTTGCTTCCTGACCTGCATACAGGTTTCTCAAGAGGCAGGTCAGGTGGTCTGGTATTCTATCTCTTTCAGGATTTTCCACAGTTTATTGTAGAGTCTTCTCTTGTGTTGTTGGAAGAGGGTGTTTGCTATGACCACTGTGTTCTCTTGGCAAAACTCTATTAGCCTTTGCCCTGCTTCATTCCATATGCCAAGGCCAAATTTTCCTGTTTCTCCAAGTGATTCTTGACTTCCTACTTTTGCATTCCAGTCAAAGGCACCCCACTCCAGTACTCTTGCTTGTAAAATCCCATGGATGGAGGAGTCTGGTAGGCTGTAGTCCATGGGGTTGCTAAGAGTCAGACATGACTGAGCGACTTCCCTTTCACTTCACTTTCATGCATTGTAGAAGGAAATGGCAACCCACTCCAGTGTTCTTGCCTGGAGAATCCCAGGGACAGAGGGGCCTGGTGGGCTTCTGTCTATGGGGTCGCACAGAGTCGGACACGACTGAAGTGACTTAGCAGCAGCAGCCCCTATAATGAAAAAGACATCTCTTTTGGGTGTTAGTTCTAAAAGGTCTTGTAGGCCTTCATAGAACCATTCAACTTCAGCTTCTTCAGTGTTACTGGTTGGGGCATAGGCTTGGATTACCGTGATATTGAATGTCTTGCCTTGGAAACGAACAGAGATCATTCTGTCATTTTTGAAATTGCATCCAAGTACTGCATTTCAGACTCTTTTGTTGACCATGATGCTACTCCATTTCTTCTAAGGGATTCCTGCCCACAGTAGTAGATATAATGGTCATCTGAGTTAAATTCACCCAATCCAGTCCATTTTAGTTCGCTGATTCCTAGAATGTCGACATTCACTCTTGTCATCTCCTGTTTGACCACTTCCAATTTGCCTTGATTCATGGACCTAACATTCCAGGTTCCTATGCAATATTGCTCTTTACAGCATCAAACCTTGCTTCTATCACCAGCCACATCCCCATATGGGTATTGGTTTTGCTTTGGCTCCATCCTTTCATTCTTTTTGGAGTTATTTCTCCACTGATCTCCAGTAGCATATTGGGCATCTACCGACCTGGATAGTTCCTCTTTCAGTATCCTATCATTTTGCCTTTTTATACTATTCATGGGGTTCTCAAGGGAAGAATACTGAAGTGGTTTGCCACTCCCTTCTCCAGTGGACCACATTCTGTCAGACCTCTCCACCATGACGCGTCCGTCTTGCTTGACCCCACATGGCAAGGCTTAGTTTCACTGAGTTAGACAAGACTGTGGTCCATGTGATCAGACTGACTAGTTTTCTGTGAATATGGTTTCAGTGTGTCTGTCCTCTGATGCCCTCTCGCAATACCTACCATCTTACTTGGGTTTCTGTTACTGTGGACGTGGGGTATCTCTTTACAGCTGCTCCAGCAAAGTGCAGCCGCTGCTCCTTACCTTGAACAAGGGGTGTTTCTTCACGGCCGCCCCTCCTGACCTTGAACGTGAAGTAGCTCCTCTTGGCCCTCCTACACCCGCCCGGCCACCACTCTTTGGAGGTGGGGTTGCTCCTCTCGGCCACTGCCCCTGATCTCGGCTGTGAGGTAACTCCTCTGGGACACTCCTGTGCCTTCGCAGCCTGGCGCTCGCAGTAGCCACCCCTGACCTTGTGCAAGGGCTAGCTCCTCACGGCCATGCTTCTGCACAGTCTGTCACAGCCAGTGCACTTTTGCGTGGTCTGTCACAGCTTGACCAGACAAAGACAACACAGAAAAGGAAAACAACAGGCCAATATCACTGATGAACATAGGTGCAAAAATCCTTAACACAATTTTAGCAAACAGAATTCAGCAGTACATCTAAAACCTCATACACCATGATGAAGTTGAGTTTATTCCAGGGATGTAGGGATTATTCAATATATGCAAATCAACCAATGTGATACACCATATTAACAAATTGAAAGATAAAAACCATATGATAATCTCAATAGATGCAGAAAAAGCCTTTGACAAAATTCAGCACCCATTTATGATTAAAGCTCTTCAAAAAATGGACATAGAAGGAACCCACCTCAACATAGTAAAGACCATAAAAGATAAGCCTACAGCAAACATTATTCTCAATGGCAAAAAATTGAAAGCCTTCCCCCTGAGATCAGGAACAAGACAAGGGTGTCCACTTTCACAACTATTATTCAACATAGTTCTGGAAATGCTAGCTATAGCAATCAGAGAAGAAAAAGAAATAAAAGGAATCCAGATCAGAAAAGAAGAAGCAAAGCTCTCACTGTTTGCAGATGACATGATACTGTACATAGAAAATCCTAAAGATAGTTATCAGAAAATTACTAGTGCTAAACAGATAATTTAGCAAAGTTGAAGGATACAGAATCAGTACACAGAAATCACTTGCATTTCAATATACTAACACTGAAAAATCAGAAAGAGAAATTAAGGAATCAATCCCACTCACCATTGCAACAAAAATAATTATTTATCTAGGAATAAACTTACCTAAGGAGACAAAAGAACTGTACACAGAAAATTATAAAACACTAATGAAAGAAATAAAAGATGACATAAACAAATGGAGTGATATTCCATGTTCCTGGGTACAAAGAATCAATATTGTGAAAATGACTATACTACCAAATGCAATCTGCAGTTCAGTGTGACCCCTATCAAATTACCAATGGCATTTTTCACATAACTAGAAGAAAAAATTTCACAATTCATATGGAAACACAAAAGACCCCGAATAGCAAAAGCTGTCTTGAGAAAGAAGCATGGAGCTGGAGGAATCAACCTTGCTGACTTCAGATTATACTACAAAGCTATGGTCATCACGACATTATGTTACTGGCACAAAAACAGAAATATAGACCAATGGAATGAGATAGAAAGCCCAGAAATAAACCCATGCACCTGTGGGTACTTTATTTTTGACAAAGGAGGCAAGAAAATACAATGGGGCAAAGACAGACTCCTCAATAATTGGTGCTGGGAAAACTGGACAGCTATACCCCATGTCCAAGGAGTGGGGGCTGCGTGGGTGCAGGAGGACCGAGAGGAGCTACTCCACGTTCAAGGTCAGGAGGGGCGGCTGTGAGGAGATACCCCTCATCCAAGGTAAGGAGCAACGGCTGCACTTTGCTGGAGCAGCTGTAAAGAGATACCCCACGTCCAAGGTAAGAGAAACCCAAGTAAGACGGTAGGTATTGCGAGAGGGCATCAGAGGACAGACACACTGAAACCATAATCACAGAAAACTAACCAATCTGATCACACAGACCACAGCCTTGTCTAAGACGGGCGCATCATGGTGGAGAGGTCTAACAGAATGTGGTCCACTGGAGAAGGGAGTGGCAAACCACTTCAGTATTCTTGCTTTGAGAATCCCATGAATAGTATAAAAAGACAAAATGATAGGATACTGAAAGAGGAACTCCCCAAGCCTGTGGATGCCCAATATGCTACTGGAGATCAGTGGAGAAATAACTCCAAAAAGAATGAAGGGATGGAGCCAAAGTAAAACCAATACCCATATGGGGATGTGGCTGGTGATAGAAGTAAGGTCTGAGGCTATAAAGAGCAATATTGCATGCTTCTGATAAGTCGCATCAGTCGTGTCCAACCCTGTGCGACCCCATAGACAGAAGCCCACCGGGCCCTTCTGTCCCTGGGATTCTCCAGGCAAGAATACTGGAGTTGGTTGCCATTTCCCTCTCCAGTGCATGAAAGTGAAGTGAAAGGGAAGTCGCTCAGTCGTGTCTGACTCTTAGCAACCCCATGGACTGCAGCCTACCAGGCTCCTCCATTCACTGGATTTTACAGGCAAGAGTACTGGAGTTGGGTGCCTTTGACTGGAATGCAAAAGTAGGTAGTCAAGAATCACTTGGAGAAACAGGAAAATTTGGCCTTGGCGTATGGAATGAAGCAGGGCAAAGGCTAATAGAGTTTTGCCAAGAGAACACAGTGGTCATAGCAAACACCCTCCTCCAACAACACAAGAGAAGACTCTACACATGGACATCACCAGATGGTCAACACCGAAATCAGATTGCTTATATTCTTTGCAGCCAAAGATGGAGAATCTCTATACAGTCAGCAAAGACAAGACTGGGAGCTGACTGTGGCTCAAATCATGAATCCCTTACTGCCAAATTCAGACTTAAATTGAAAAAAGTAAGGAAAACCACTAGACCATTTAGGTATGACCTAAATCAAATCCCTTATGACTATACAGTGAAAATGAGAAATAGATTTAAGAGACTAGATCTGATAGACAGAGTGCCTGATGAACTATGGATGGAGGTTCGTGACATTGTACAGGAGACAGGGATCAAGACCATCCCCATGGAAAAGAAATGCAAAAAGGCAAAATAGTTGTCTGAGGAGGCCTTACAAATAGCTGTGAAAAGAAAAAAAGTGAAAAGCAAAGGAGAAAGGGAAAGATATTCCCATCTGAATGCAGAGTTCCAAGGAATAGCCGGGAGAGATAGGAAAGCCTTCCTCAGTGATCAATGCAAAGAAATAGAGGAAAACAACAGAATGGGAAAGACTAGAGATCTCTTCAAGAAAATTAGAGATACCAAGGGAACATTTCAGGCAAAGATGGGTTCAATAAAGGACAGAAATGGTATGGACCTAACAGAAGCAGAAGATACTAAGAAGAGGTGGCAAGAATACACAGAAGAACTGTACAAAAAAGATCTTCATGACCCAGATAATCACGATGGTGTGATCACTCACCTACAGCAAGACATCCTGGAATGTGAAGTCAGGTGGGCCTTAGAAAGCATCACTGTGAACAAAGCTAGTGGATGTGATGGAATTCCAGTTGAGCTATTTCAAATCCTGAAAGATGATGCCATGAAAGTGCTGCACTGAATATGCCAGCAAATTTGGAAATCTCAGCAGTGGCCACAGGACTGGAAAAGGTCAGTTTTCATTCCAATCCCAAAGAAAGGCAATGCCAAAGAATGCTCAAACTACCGCACAATTGCAGTCATCCCACACACTAGCAAAGTAATGCTCAAAATTCTCCAAGCCAGACTTCAGCAATATGTGAACTGTGAACTTCCAGATGTTCAAGCTGGTTTTAGAAAAGACAGAGGAACCAGAGATCAAATTGCCAGCATTCACTGGATCATCGAAAAAGCAAGAGAGTTCCAGAAAAACGTCTATTTCTGCTTTATTGACTATGCCAATGCCTTTGACTGTGTAGATCACAATAAACTGTGGAAAATCTTGAAAGAGATGGAATACCAGACCACCTGACGTGCCTCTTGAGAAAGGAAAATTTTGAAAGAGATGGAATACCAGACCACCTGACGTGCCTCTTGAGAAACCTTTATGCAGGTCAGGAAGCAACAGTTAGAACTGGACATGGAAGAACAGACTGGTTCCAAATAGGAAAAGGAGTATATCAAGGCTGTATATTGTCACCCTGCTTATTTAACTTATATGCAGAATACATCATGAGAAATGCTGGACTGGTAGCAGCACAAGCTGGAATCAAGATTTCCGGGAGAAGTATCAGTAGCCTCAGATATGCAGATGATACCACCCTTATGGCAGAAAGTGAAGAGGAACTAGAAAGCCTCTCAATGAAAGTGGAAGAGGAGAGTGAAAAAGTTGGCTTAAAGCTCAACATTCAGAAAACTAAGATCATGGCATCTGGTCCCATCACTTCACGGGAAATAGATGGGGAAACAGTGGATCAATGTCAGACTTCATTTGTTTGGGCTTCAAAATCACTGCAGATGCTGATTGCAGCCATGAAATTAAAAGGCGCCTAGTTCTTCGAAGGAAAATGATGACCAACCTAGATAGCATATTAAAAAGCAGAGACATTACTTTTCCAACAAAGGTCCATCTAGTCAAGGCTATGGTTTTTCCAGTGGTCATGTATGGATGTGAAAGTTGGACTGTGAAGAAAGCTGAGTGCCGAGAAATTGATGCTTTTGAACTGTGGTGTTGGAGAAGACTCTTGAGAGTCCCTTGGACTGCAAGGAGATCCAACCAGTCCGTCCTAAAGGAGATCAGTCCTGGGAAGGACTGACGTTGAAGCCAAAACTCCAATACTTTGGCCACCTCATGCGAAGAGTTGACTCATTGGAAAAGACCCTGATGCTTGGAGGGATTGGGGGCAGGAGGAGAAGGAATGGCCAAGCATGAGATGGCTGGATGGCATCACTGACTCGATGGACAGGAGTTTGAGTAAACTCCAGGAATTTGGATGGACAGAGAGGCCTCGCGTGCTGCAATTCGTGGGGTCGCAAAGAGGCAGACACGACTGAGCAACTGAATTGAACTGAACATGCAAAAGAATGAAACTAGAACACTTTCTATCACTATACACAAAGATCAACTCAAAATGGATTAAATACCTAAATGTAAGACCAGAAATTATGAAACTCTTAGAGGAAAACATAGACAGAACAGCGAATGAGATAAATCAAAGCAAGATCCTCTATGACCCATCTCCCAGAGAAATGGAAATAAAAACAAAACTAAACTTGACTAAACTGAAAAGTTTTTGAAGAGCAAAGGAAACTATAACCAAGGTAAAAAGACAACCCTCAGAATGGGAGAAAATAATAACAAATGAAACAACTGGCAAAGGATTAATTTCCAAAATATACAAACAGGTCATACAACTCAATGCCAGAAAAACAAACACAATCAAAATGTGGGAAAAGGACTTAAACAAATATTTCTCCAAAGAAGAGATACAGATGGGTAACAAACACATGAAAAATGCTCAACATCACTCATTATCAGAGAAATGCAAATCAAAACTTCAAAGAGATATCACCTCACACCGGTCAGAATGGCCTTCATCAGGAAGTCTGCAAACAATAAATGCTGGAGATGATGTGAAGAAAAAGGAACCCTCTTGCACTGTTGTTGGGGATGTAAATTGATACAGCCATTATGGAAGATGGTATGGTGATTCCTTAAAAAACTAGGAATAAGCAATTCTACTTCTAGGCATATACCCTGAGGAAATCAAAATTGAAAAATACACAAGTATCCCATTGTTCATTGCAGCACTATTTACAGTAACTAGAATATGGAAGCAACCTAGATGTCTATTGACAGATGAATGGATAAAGATGTTGTGGTACATATACACAATGGAATATTACTCAGCCATAAAAGGAACTCATTTGAGTCAGTTCTGAAGAGATGGATGAACCTAGAACCTATAGTACTGAGTCAAGTAATTCAGAAATAGAAAGATAAATATTATATTCTAACGCATATATACAGAATCTAGAAAAATGGTAGTGAAGAATTTATTTGCAGAGCAGCAATGAAGAAACAGACATAGAGAAGAAACTTATGGACATGGGGAGAGGGGAGGAGAGGGTGAGATGTATGGAAAGAGTAACATGGAAATTTACCTACCATATGCAAAATAGATAGCCAACGGGAATTTGCTGCATGGCTCAGGAAACTCAAACAGGGACTCTGGATCAATCTAGAGGAGTGGGATGGGGCAGGAGATGGGAAGTAGATTCAAAAGGGAGGGGATATATGTGTACCTATCGCTGATTCATGTTGAGGTTTGACAGTAAACAACAACATTCTGTAAAGCAATTATCCTTCAATAAAATAATAAATTTAAAAAAATGGTACTGCATCCCAATGTTCATTGCAGCACTATTTATAATAATCAAGACATGGAAGCAACCTAAATGTCTGTAATAGATGAATGGATAAAGAAGGTGTGGTAGAATACAGACAGTGGAATGTTGTTGCTGTTGTTCAGTTGCTAAGTTGTCTCCAACTCTTTGCGACCCCATGAAATGCAGCATGCCAGGCTTCTCTTTCCTTCATTACTTCCCAGAGTTTGTTCAAACTCATTATCATTGAGTCAGCGATGATATCCAACCATCTCCATCCTCTGTCATCCCCTTATTCTCCTGCCCTCAATCTTTCCCATCATCAGAGTTTTTTCCAATGAGTTGGCCCTTTACTTTAGGTGGCCAAAGTATTGGAGCTTCAGCTTCAACATCAGTCTTTCCAATGAATATTTATGGTTGATTTCCTTTCAGATTGACTGGTTTAATCTCCTTGCATACTTAATTACTACTCCAGCCATAAAAAAGAATGAAATCATACCTTTTGCAGCAACATGAATGGACCTAAAGATTATATTAAGTGAAGTGGGTCAGCCAGAGAAAGACAAATATGTGGTTATACTTATATGTGGGATATATATTTAAAAAAGACACAAATGAACTTATTTACAAAGCAGAAATAGACTCATAGACATAGAAAATAAACTTATATTGCCGAAGTGGAAAGTGGGTGGAGGGTGTCTCAGCAAGGATACTTTAGGAGGTTTGGGTTAAGATATACACACTTCTGTATATAAAACAGGTAACCTACAAAGACCTACTGTATAGCACAGGGAACTATCCACAATATTTTGTGATAATCTATAAGGGTAAATAATCTGAAAAATTATACATATATATGAAAATATATATGATATATATGAGGAGGACACAGCAACCCACTCCAGTATTCTTGCCTAGAGAATCCCTATCTACAGAGGAGCTTGGTAGGCTACAGTCCATGGGGTAGCAAAGAGTTGGACACAACTAAGCACAGCATGGCTATATGTATATATAATGTATATATATAAACACACACACACACACATATATATATGTAAATATAAATGAATCACTATGCTTTACACCTGAAACTAACATGACATTGTAAATCACTTTAATAGAAAACATTTCAAATTTTTTTTTAATTTAAAGAGACTCTGCTCAGAAAGGGATAGAATTAACAAAATAAAAAATTAACCTACAAATTGGGAGAAAATTTTGGCAAATCATCTATCAGATAGAGGAGGGCGTGGCAACCCACTTCAGTATTCTTGCCTGGAGAATCCCATGGACAGAGGCACCTGGCAGGCTACAGTCCATAGGGTCGCTCAGTCGTGTCCGACTCTTTGCAACCCCATGGACTGCAGTAGGCCAGGCTTCCCTCTCCATCACCAACTCCTGGAGTTTACTCAAACTCACGTCCATCAAGTTGGTGATGTCATCCAACCATCTCATCCTCTGTCGTCCCCTTCTCCTCTTGCCTTTAATCTTTCCCAGCATCAGGGTCTTTTCCAATGAGTCAGTTCTTCACAATAGGTGGCCAAAATATTGGAGTTTCAGCTCCAGCATCAGTCCTTCCAATGAATATTCAGGACTGATTTCCTTTAGGATTGACTGGTTTGATTTTCTTGCAGCCCAAGGGAACTCTCAAGAGCTCCCCAATACCACAGTTCAAAAACATCAATTCTTCAGTGATCTTTATGGTCCAACTGTCACATCCATACATGACTACTGGAAAAACCATAGCTTTGACTGGATGGACCTTTGTAGGCAAAGTAATGTCTCTGCTTTTTAATATGCTAAGGTGTATAACGAATGATTTCAGTGAGCCCAAACTCATGTCCCTTCTTTAGAAAAGCACTAAATTCCTTAACTTGGGATATCTGATTTTCTTTAATTTGCAGTAATCTTTTGAGGTTCAGACTGCCTGCCCTTTGTTGCAAAACTTCTATAATACCTGCCTCTCTCACTTGCCTCATTGGAGCAGTTCTCTCAGTGTTACTTGAGATGCTGTCTTCCCTCTCCCCCAACTTAAGTCTTAAAAATTTCCATTGAATGAGACATGACTCTAAACTTTTAAGTTTTGAATATTTTTTAAATTCACAGCAACACAGTGTGATGAAAAAACATCCAATGGGAATTCAGGCTGCGTTAATAAAACTATAGTTTCAGATCAAGGTAAGTGACAATTCCTTTCCATTCTGCCCTGTTTAGCCTCTTACTGAAAGGCTGTATCCAGCTCTGTATATCATACATCTATAGGGTCATATATAAGATGTGTTCAGAAGGAAGTGTACAGTCAGAGGAAGGAGCTAAAAGACAGAGTTGTGACTTTTTATGCTGGAGAACAGAACACTTTTGGGAAGTGGTCTTTGACTTCATACCTCTAAGGAGCTGGTAAAGGCAGAGAAAGAAGATGAGTTCAGGAAGCCCCAGAAGGCAGAGTTAAGACCCATGTGTAGAATCCATAAGGAGACAGATTTCAGCTCACCAGGAGGAAGAACTTTCTGAATGGGCTACAGATGTAACAAGTTGTCATCATGTGGAGTGAGCTCCCTGTCATGGGAGATGTTCAGGAAAGTTCTAGACAATTGATTCCTTAGGGTGCTGCAGAGGAGAACCACATTTCAGCTAAGGGGCATAGACATAGTCTAGGTGGCTTCTTAGCCCTCCCTCAACTGTATGCCTAGTTTTCTGGGCTCTATGAAGCTGAGAATTTCCCCTGTACAAGCTCAAACATAGCCTGTCTAGCAGTCTGTAGAGGCTGAGATACCACCTTCTGTCTCAGAAGAGTCTGTGGGATGATGCACAGCCTTTCCTCTGGGAGTTCAGAAGCTTATGTGCGGAATTATTTACTGACAATTTACTTTGCCATTTGGAATTACAAAAAGCATCTTCTATAAACTGCTTCTCAGGATGAGAACTGAGAACTAGAGGAAGACTGAAAGAAAAACTGTCAAATGTTATGATTAGGTCACCCAGTAAGGGCAGACTGAAAGGAGACACATAAGGTGGGCTGGGAGACAGGCAGATGACAATTAAGACAAGCACAACTTGCACTGAAGGTGAGGCAGATGAGGAGAGGAGTGGGGAGAGAATAGAAGAGGCCAGCCTGCTTAAATTGAACATCCAGTGGACTGTCATTACAATGACAAAGCTCTCAGTCTCATGTACTTAGCAGTTAACCTTTGAATTCCTAAGATTTTCATAAGTACCAATTACTTCTGAATTCATTCTACCAAAGGATGCTCAATTGCAAATAAATCTGTCATGTATGCTTCTTGTGGATTATATCTTTGTTTTACATGAGGAGAAAACACAGCACTTTCAACTTCCACCCATGGAAAGATCCCCCCATCCAGGGGAAACAGATACAGGTCTAGACGGATATAACTTCCTGACTTCCTACCCTAGCTCCCAGCCTGGCCCTTGTACATGACCACCAACTTTATGACCAGGAATGCCACAACCTCACCATGGCATAGGGTGGGGAGAATGAGCAGTAGCTGTGAAGGCAGGCCAAGGAGATGGACAGGTATTCAGCTATACCACACACTTGCCACACAGCACAAGAAAAGTCCAAGAGAATTCTCAAAGTGAGACCTTCCTATAAATTGGGCACTCCCATTTTTTTCTCTTATTTAATCCTCATTCATTCATTCAACAGCTTTCCATTGAGAAGACACAAAAATCAAACACTGTTCTAGGTGCTGGGCATTACAGAACTGAATGAAGTAGCCAAAACTCCCTATCCTCAGGCAGCTGACATTCCAATAGAAAATTGGGAAAATAATAAGCAAACAAATTATAAAGTATGCGAGAGAGTGAGAAATGCTATGAAAGAAATGTGAAGCTTGAAAATAAGGAATAAAGAATGCCCAGTGAGGTACTGTCTTTATTTTACAGATAAAATAGCTGAACTTTGAGACATGACTTGCCTGTCACCATCCTGGCAAGTGTTGCATCTGATATTGAAATGAAGCTTGTGGGACTCTTCCCATACTCTTGCCATACTGCCTCCAAGGGCACATAGCTAAGGAGTTGAGAGCTAGAGCATTGACCTGGTGGCAGGGTTTGGGGGTGCCCTGTATTAGGCATGAAATTTGGAAGAAGACTCTGGTGGGGCCTAACAAACCCACTAGTCTAACAGTTTTGTCTGCTGGCCAGGGCTTCAAAAAGAGATTTCAGCATCCCCCTAGACAGGCCAAAAGACAGTCAGGTGAAGTGTAGCATGCTACAGAAAGCTAGGATTCATATATACTTGGGGCACAGTTCTAGTTCTTTAAGTTCTTGTGGTGACTTTTCTTTTTTTTTTTTTTCATTTATTTTTATTGTGGTGACTTTTTCTATCCCCCTTCCTCTCTCGATCATAGAACCCCTTTTGTGTCATTAAGGGTTTAGACTTGATGAATTTTCTAAGATCTTTTCCCCTTCTGATATTTCATGGGCCACTAAGCTTAGTAATAGAAGATGCCAGTTGGCACTGATGAAAGAAATCAAAGAGGACACAAACAGATGGAGAAACATACCGTGTTCATGGATTGGAAGAATCAATATTGTCAAAATGGCTATTCTACCCAAAGCAATCTATAGATTCAGTGCAATCCCTATCAAGCTACCAACGGTATTTTTCACAGAACTAGACCAAAGAATTTCACAATTTGTATGGAAATACAAAAAACCTCGAATAGCCAAAGTAATCTTGAGAAAGAAGAATGGAACTGGAGGAATCAACCTGCCTGACTTCAGACTCTACTAAAAAATTCTGTAAGATTCTTTATTTGGTATGGTTCCTCCATGGCCCAGAAGTAAGAAGCACTAATACCCAAAGTTTCTTGACACTTAGTTTTAGGGAAGGCTAAAAAAGGAAAGAGATGAGGAGACTGTATTCAAACACAGAGTTAAACTCCAAATGGGTATATGGGATAGAACTCAAGAATGCTAAGTCAGTCATAATATTGGAAGAAGTAAGCAGATCCTGGAGTCAAAGAAAAATAAGAAGAGGCCTCAGCCAGGCAAACATAAGGCATTCAGGCAACTTCCTCAGCAGACTTCTGGATTTCCTATCATGGTTTCCTCACATTCTCCCCTCCAGCCCATCCTACCACCTATAAATTCAGTCTGGGCTACACTTGCTTCCCAGCTCTAGCTTAGTACTGTCATCACCTTCTATCTTCCTCTGTGCCCAGGGAACTACAGTTTGAAGAGAAAGGTTTAGTAGATTATTACATAGTTTAAAGAGTGTCTCCTTTTGTCTCAGAGGTATGAGTTCCAGTCCCAGTTCTGCTCCTAACTAACTCTGTCAGCTTTGGGCAAGTTCTCCACCCACTTTCTCAGAGACTCATTTGTAACTTTAAGGGTTTGGAATGCTTCTTAACTTTTTGTAGGATCACTGATTTCTGAGAATCTGATGAAATCTGTGAATGTAGATGCCACAATTTTGAATAAAAATTTAGGTGACTCATGGATCCCCAGGCTAAGAATTCTTGCCTGATAGCTAAGGGCTTTTTCAGCTCTAATCTGTGGTTCTGTGATCTGGGCATGAGACCAAGGTCTGCCTGCCCCTTCCGGAGGAAGAGGAGGAGGAATTCACCTTCCAAATATATCCCTCGGTCGGTGTTTCCAGCTGCTTTTGTCTTTAACTCATGACACTCTGGCACTAAGGGGAGTTCCTACTTCTCCCACAAAGCCTGAAACTGAGTTAAGTTCAGTTGCTCAGTCGTGTCTGACTCTTTGTGACTCCATGGACTGCAGCACGCCAGGCTTCTCTGTACATCACCAACTCCCGGAGCTTGCTCAAATGCATGTCCATTGAGTCGGTGATGCCATACAGCCAACTCAACCTCTGTTGTCTCCTTCTCCTCTTACCTCCAATCTTTTCCATCGTCAGGGTCTTTTCTAAGGAGTCAGTTCTTTGCACCAGCTGGCCAAAGTATTGGAACTTCAGCTTCAGCATCAGTCCTTCCAATGAATATTCAGGACCAATTTCCTTTAGGATTGACTGGTTTGATTTCCGGGCACGTTTCAAGTTTGATCTCCTGGAAACAGTAATAAAGACAAAAACAGGGTGCTACAATGCCCTTCAAAACCCAATGCCTCTGAGCTCCCTTCTTATGACTTCTTAGGTCTCAGTCCAAAATTAAAGACAGTAGTAGGAGGGTTTCTGGTCTAGCCAATAAATGACTCTCCAGGAGAACTTATTTACACTTCTTGTTGGCAAGGCTTTTCCAGACTGTGTTGTCCTCTGGTGGCTGTCAACTTGTATAGGTGCTTAGTTGAAGTCCCCAAGCTTTAATAGCTGTATAGGGACAGGAACAAGTTGGTAGCAAATCTAAGGGAAGTCCCACAAGGTGTTGAGGTTTTGTCCATTGCTACTGCCAAAAGGCAAGATCAGAATTTGGACTGTGGAGAATGAAGGCTGGGTACAGTACCATAAACACATACTGAAGCTAGCCTGAGTAACTACTGACTTTCAGCCTTGGAGACATTATCACTGATTCTAGGGAGGCTGCTCTTCTGTTCAGTTCTGTTCAGTTCAGTCGCTTAGCCGTGTCCAACTCTTTGCGATCCCATGAATCGCAGCATGCCAGGCCTCCCTGTCCATCACCAACTCCTGGAGTTTACTCAAACTCATGTCCATTGAGTCGGTGATACCATCCAGCCATCTCATCCTCTGTTGTCCCCTTCTCCTCTTGCCCCCAATCCCTCCCAGCATCAGGGTCTTTGCCAATGAGTCAACTCTTCACGTAAGGTCGCCAAAGTATTGGAGTTTCAGCTTCAGCATTAGTCCTTCCAATGAACACCCAGGACTGATCTTCTTTAGGATGGACTGGTTGGATCTCCTTGCAGTCCAAGGGACTCTCAAGAGTCTTCTCCAACACCATAGTTCAAAAGCATCAATTTTTCGGCGCTCAGCTTTCTTCACAGTCCAACTCTCACATCCATACATGACCACTGGAAAAACCATAGCCTTGACTAGATGGACCTTTGTTGGAAAAGTAATGTCTCTGCTTTTTAATATGCTATCTAGGTTCATAACTTTCCTCCAAGGAGTAAGCGTCTTTTAATTTCATGGCTGCAATCACCATCTGCAAGTGATTTTGGAGCCCCAAAAAATAAAGAATGAAGGGATGGAGCCAAAGCTCTTTTGTAGCTCCTTGTTATTATATCCCTGGGACCTTGAAGTAGAGCTCCCTTCTTATGACACTGCCAATACATTAGGCATAAGTAAGGAGACAGTGGTCACAATGGATAGCCAGGTCTCCAGAAACAATGAGGAGTAGGACTCCTTCCCCAAGATCAAAGACAATCTCATGTCTTCTTTTGGGCTCATACTTATATAGCTAACTGTTTGTTTGGCATCACAAACCTAGATGTGCCACGTATTTTTTTCTTTTTCTAAACTCACCATACCCCAACTTAACTCATCACTTCCCTTTCCTAACCTATTTGTATCAATTAGGAAGTTTTAAGGTACAAGTAAACAGAAATTAAGTAAATTGGTTAAATTATGATAAAATGTATAAAAATTTGTTGTCTTTAAGACATACTGGAGATGGTCACATATGTTGGCCAATTCATTGGCTTAATAATATCAAGAATCTAGGTCCTTTCCATCTGTTTGCTTTGTTATCATCAGTAGGCCAACCACTCCTCTTCTGGTCAAAAAATGGCCACAGTAGTATCACACATTAAGTTTTCATACAATAATGTCCAAAGACTGAAAGACAGGGCGATTGTTCCTTTTGACGATTTTTAGAGAGAGAAAAATCTTACCTAAATATCTGCAACAAATTTCTCTTCACATGTCATTAGCAAAAATTGTACCACACGGTATATGCATTACAAGTTAGGCTTAGGTTCAGCAGCAAAACAGCAGAAAAACAAACAAATCAAAACTGATGACCTAAGTATGATAAAATTGTATCCACAAGAAGAGAGGCAAACAGTCTAAGGCTGAAATAAGCAGAGACCCAGGATCCTTACAGCCTTCTATTTTGCCATCCTTAGGGACTTCACATATTTACATGATCCTAGATAGCTGGTGAAGATCCAGTCATCACATCCATATTCAGGAAGGAAGATGGAAGAAATACATGTAAAAGTCTTCCCAGAAGCCCCATACAATTAAATTTCATTGGCCAGTGTCATCACTCCACCCAACTGCAAGAAAATCCGGCAGTAATGTACCAGGCTAAAAATTGGCACTCTGTTGCTAAGAAAGAAATGGAAAATGGACTTGGGGTTGACCAGTGCTCTGAAGAACAAACTATTTTTAAATCAATCACTGGCAGAGGAAATTAAATTTCCATTATTAGTTTATCCCGGTGGCCCCTAGCCAGGGGTGATTTTGCCCACTAGGAAATATTTGACAATGTCTGGAGGCATTTTTAGTCATCACAACATGAGGGAATTATTGCTATTAGTACCTGGTGGGTAGAAGCCCAGGATGCTGCTAAACATCCTGCAATGCAAGGACAGACCACTGCATCAAAGAATTATCTAGCCTAAACTATGAATGAGGCTGAAAATTGGGAAACTCTGGCTTAGACTTGTCAAGATCTACCACATACCTACCTCTAGCTCTTAGGCTGAAGAAGGACCCAGGCTTCTCTAGGTTTTCCTAAGTCAGTGAATGGTAAGTAATGTATCCAACTGCCCAGTCTAAAATTAGGGATCTGTTTAAAACTCTATAGTAGCTTCTCATTGCTCTAAGGATAAAGACAAAACCCCTTAATATCACCTGAGGGAAGCTGCATGGACTGGAACCTATCAGTTTTATAACATACCAAACTGATGAAGGTGAAAGAGGAGAGCAAAAAAGCTGGCTTAAAATTCAACATTCAAAAAACTAAGATCATGGCATCCGGTCCCATCACTTCATGGCAAATAGATGAAGAAAGAATGGAAAGAGTAACAGACTTTATTTTCTTGGTCTTCAAAATCACTGTGAATGGTGACTGCAGCCATGAAATTAAAAGATGCTTGCTCCTTGGAAGAAAAGCTATGACAAAGCTAGACAGCATATTATAAAGCAGAGACATCACTTTGCCAACAAATGTCCACGTAGTCAAATCTATGGTTTTTCCAGTAATCATGTATGGATGTGAGAATTGGACCATAAAGAAGGCTGAGGGCCAAAGAATTGATGTTTTCAAACTGTGGTGCTGGCAAAGACTCTTGAGAGTCCTTTGGATAGCAAGGATATCAAACCAGTCAATTCTAAAAGAAATCAGTCCTGAATATTCATTGGATGGACTGATGCTGAAGCTGAAACTCCAATACTTTGGCCACCTGATGCAAAGAACTGACTCATTGGAAAAGACCTGATGCTGGGACAGGTTGAGAACAGGAGGAGAAGGGGGTGACAGAGGATGAGATGGTTGGATGGTGTCACCAAATAAATGGACATGAGTTTCAGCAAACTCCAGGAGACAGTGAAGGACAGGGAAACCTGGCATGCTGTAGTCCTTGGCGTTGCAAAGACTCAGACACAACTGAGGGACTGAGCAACAACAACAACAACTATCCCCATGCTCTCTGTGCTCCAACTGCCCTTCTGTTTCAGTTTCTTAAATGTCTTATAGTCTTTCCCATCTCTCCTCATTTGCATCATACAGATTCATCTTGAATAGATTGATAGCATTAGTGGTCTCAGTTTTTCACTCTTCCATATATCCATGCCCATTCACATTTAATATTGTAGTACCCTCCCACTCTTACTTAAGACCTGCATATCTTATTTGCTTTAGCTGATGAAAAGTTAGCATAAGCGACAGTGCACCAATTCAAAAACCAGGCATTGAGAAATATTTATGTCTTCTCATCCCTGTTATCAAATTCAGACTTAAACAGAAGAAAGTAGGGAAAACCACTAAACCATTCAGGTGGAAGTGACAAACAGATTCAAAGGGTTATATCTGATAGACAAAGTGCCTGAAGAACTATGGATGGAGGTTTGTGACATTCACAGGATGCAGTGATCAAGATCATCTCCAAAAAAATAAAGAAAGAAAATAAACAAAAAAAGAAATGCAGAAAGGCAAAATGGTTGTCTGAGGAGGCCTTACAAATAGCTGAGAAAAGAAGAGAAATGAAAGGAAATGGAGAAAAGGAAAGCTATATCCATCTGAATGCAGAGTTACAAAGAATAGCAAGGAGAGATAAGAAAGCCTTCTTCAGGGATCAATGCAAAGAAATAGAGCAAAAGAATAGAATGGGAAAGACTACAGATTCCCTTCAAGAAAATGAGAGATACCAAGGGAACATTTCATGCAAAGATGGGCACAATAAAGGACATAAATGTTATGGACCTAGCAGAAGAGATTAAGAAGAAGTGACAAGAATACAAGGAAGAACGATACAAAAAACATCTTCATGACCCAGATAACCATGATGGTGTGATCACTCACCTAGAGCCAGACATCCTGGAATGCAAAGTCAAGTGGGGCTTAGGAAGCATCACTAAGAGCAAAGCTAGTGGAGGAGATGGAATTCCAGCCGAGCTATTTCAAATCCTAAAAGATGATGCTATGACAGTTCTGCACTTAATATGTCAACAAATTTGGAAAACTCAACAGTAGCCACAGGACTGGAATAGGTCAGTTTTCATTGGAGTTCCAAAGAAAGACAACACCAAAGAATGTTCACACTACCACACAATTGCACTCATCTCTCATCTCACATGCTAGGAAAGTAATGATCAAAATTCTCCAAGCCAGGCTTCAAGAGTATGTGAACCAAGAACTTCCAGATGTCCAAGCTGGATTTAGAAAAGGCAGAGGAACCAGAGATCAAATTGTCAACATCTGCGGGATCATAGAAAAAGCAAGAGAGTTCCAGAAAAGCATCTACATTTGCTTTATTAACTATGCCAAAGCCTTTGACTGTGTGGATCACAACAAATTGTGGAAAATTCTGAAAGAGATGGGAATATCAGGTCACCTTACCTACCTCCTGAGAAATCTGTATGCAGGTCAGGAAGCAACTATTAGAACTGTACATGGAACAACGAACTGGTTCAAAATTGGGAAAGGAGTATGTCAAGGCTGTATATTGTCACCCTGCTTGTTTAACTTATATGCAGAGTACATCATGTGAAATGCCTGGCTGGATGAAGCACAAGGTGGAATCAAGATTTCCAGGGGAAATGTCAATAACCTCAGATATACAGATAACACCACCTTTATGGCAGAAACCTAAAAGGAACTAAAGAGTCTCTTGATGACAGTGAAAGAAGAGAGTGAAAAAGCTGTCTTAAAATTCATTCAAAAAACAAAGATCATGTCATCCGGTCCCATCACTTCATGGCAAATAGATGGGAAACAATGGAAACAGTGACAGACTTTGTTTTCTTTGTCTCCAAATTCACTGCAGACAGTGACTGAGGCCATGAAATTAGCAGACACTTGCTCCTTGGAAGAAAAATTATGACCAACCTAGACAGCAGAGCCATTACTTTGCCTACAAATGTCTGTCTAGTCAAAGCTATATTTTTTCCAGTGATTTTGTGTGGATGTGAGATTTGGACCACAAAGAAGCCTGAGCATTGAAGAATTGATGCTTTTGAACTGTGATGTTGGAGAAGACTCTTGAGAGTCCCTTGGACTGCAAGGAGATAAAACCAGTCAATCCTAAAGGAAATCAGTCCTGAATATTCATTGGAATGATTGATCCTGAATTTGAAGCTCCCATATTTTGGCTCTCTGATGCCAAGAAGTAAATCATTGGAAAAGACCTTGATGCTGGGAAAAAATGAAGAAAGGAGAAGAAGGGTACAACAGAGGATGAGATGGTTGTATGACATCACCGACTTGATGGACATGAGTTTTAGCAAGCTCCGGGAGTTAGTGATGGACAGGGAAGCCTGCCATTCTGTAGTCCATGGGTTCGCAAAGAGTCAGACATGAGTGAGTGACTGAAATGAACTTAACTGATCCTTGTTACCAATCCAGAACAATTCCAGACATAATTGGTAGAACCTCAGATGACCTGCTGATATTTGAATGCAAAGTAAATGCTTATTGTTATATGACATTGAGATTCTGTGATTTTTATGCAGCATTAATGTGGCAGGACCTGACTGATAAACTCCTCAATCCAATATTACATAGATTCTGTTCATTCTAGTGCCTATCATCCCACTGATTCATTTCTGACCTTTAAAATGTTCTAACTGGTCTCCCTATTTCTAGGCTTTCCCTCCTCCAGCCAAACCTCCACACTGCTTCCATAATTGTCATTCAAAACAAAACAAAACCCCCAGTAATCATGTTACTATCCTGCTTAAAATTCTTCTATATGTCTCCATTGCCTTCAGGAAAAGATCCAAACCCATCTAATCCTCACTTTTCAGGCTTCCTTTCTTTTTCATATTTTTATTTTATTTTTTTATTTTTTGTTATTTTCTTGGCTAATTACTTTACAATATTGTAGTGGTTTTTGTCACACATTGACATGAATCAGCCATGGATTTACATGTATTCCCCATTCCGATCCCCCCTCCCACCTCCCTCTCCACCTGATTCAGGCTTCCTTTCTATGCTACTTTAACCTTTAAAATCTCATCTACTCTGTCCTCCCTGGCATCCTCCAATTACAATGCTCAAACTTTTTCTGTACTTTAAAGACTATATACCATTATTCTTCCCTCTGTCCCCTTTACTTTCTTCATTTGGATAATATTCACTGTCAGTTTTCTAGGTGAACTCAAATATCAGCTTTTCTGTGCAGCCTTCCCTGATTCCCTTCACTTCTTCTCAGATGAAGATATCATGCCTCTCCTTTGTGCTTACGTGAGAAGCTGTTTAGCTCACATTTCCTTTAGCCTTGGGTTATAATTAGTTCCTTAAGTAGTCACCTTCTACACTCCCTGGGAACTTCCTCATGTTATTTTTTCCCCAGTCCCCTTCCTCACTCCCACAACCTCCCCATATCTAACACAGAACCTCGAACAGAATAAGTAATGTGTGTTGCAAAGAAAGAATACTCTAATTTTAAGCCCTTAATGATAGACCTTTAAGGTATTATATTAGGGGCAGTACAGTCAGTTCAGTTCAGTCGCTCAGTCATGTCCGACTCTTTGCGACCCCATGGACTGCAGCATGCCAGGCTTCCCTGTCCATCACCAACTCCTGGAGTTTACTCAAACTCATGTCCATTGAGTCAGTGATGCCATCCAACCATCTCATCCTCTGTCGTCCCCTTCTCCTCCCGCCTTCAATCTTTCCCAGCATCAGGGTCTTTTCCTATGAGTCAGCTCTTCACATCAGGTGGTCAAAGGATTGAAGTTTCAGCTTCAACATCAGTCCTTCCAATGAATATTCAGGACTGATTTCCTTTAGGATGGACTGGTTTCATCCCCTTGCAGTCCAAAGGACTCTCAAGAGTCTTCTCCAACACCACAGTACAAAAGCATCAATTCTTCAGTGCTCAGCTTTCTTTATAGTCCAACCTCACACTATCTTCCCTTCCCTGCCTTCACATTTCCAACCATAAATATCCACAAATAAGAAAGTAATTGGGGTAATGAGCACTCCTTTTGAAAGTTATATAACACCTGGGAGCAGGGAAGAGTCTTCATTAGTGTGGAGCCTAGGTTTTTCCTCTCATGTATCTACCTGAGATAAATTAACAAGCACTTTGCTGTATAAAGGAATTGAGCAATGATGTTGTATAGGTTTTTATGGGATGCACATTCCAGCTGTAAGGTATGCCAGTCAGATAGATCCATGGTAGGGTAGAATGGAGTTGGGACTAAGTATAGTGACTCTGAAACACACGTAACAGAAGGGAGAGTAACCAGAGGGTACTGAGGAGGTCAAGAGAGGAGAAGAGAAGTGAAGAGAGATGAGACAAGGAGATGAGTAATAAAAAAACAAAGGCTGGAGTCTATAGCAATTTTTCCATGTGCCTCTGGCCTACAAGCATTTGTTCTGCAGCAATCTTAGTACATGAAGACCATGATCCCTCACAGAATTGCCTTTAGAGTAAACACACAGATTGTGGGTGGTCTGCCTACTAAGCCCCTGGTGCCAGATATCTTCAGCCTTTGCTTCCATCTCCAACTTTATGCTTCAAGAAGTTTCCAAATACTTCTTAGTCTGTGTATCAATTTCCCAGCTTACCACTGACTCTCTGTGTGACCTTGGGTGGATACTTTCTTCTCTTTAGGCTTCTGGGTCTCCATTTATGAGACCCAGAGTTGTGAGTTGGGGTTGATACAATGATTTAAAAGGATTTGGCTCAAGGATACTGTGTATCTATGATTCCATAATGGTAAGGTCTGTTTATGAATGTGAGTGAGTATGTATGTATATGAATTTGGACATATCTCTGCCCCTTGAATGTTATTTAAGTTAAAAAATGGGTATATTTCATCCAAATGATCTCTTAAGGCCCTTCTAGGTTTTGAGTATCATAATCCCACAGTTCTGCAGGCCAAGCCATTTCCCTTAAGTCAGATCCTAGGGCTTCTCCTATATTTTTTAAAAAATATATTTATTTTCCTCCTATACATTTTCCCTTGTAGCTCAAGGATGCTTCCCCTCTTGCAACTCCCAGTAACATGATTTCCAGACCCTGCCCTAGATCTGGGGAGCTGCATTCTTCTCTGGTCACACCACTCTCACCTCCAAAGAACTATAAAAATGTCAGCTGCTTAGAGCAGTCTCCCACTACTAATACGTTTTTTCCAGTTGTCTTGAGAAACTAAATTATTCTCCAAATAAACTCCACTTAGGTTTATAATAAATGTGATTTAAGTGAAAAAAAATTATCACTCTCTTAGGCTGAGAAAACCACTCCAATCTCTCCAGGGAAGAGATGCCTTCATTAACCAGGGCCTCTCCCAGACTCTTCAAGGCAAGGACTTCACCCTGGGGGTTGCACTCAGAGAAATACAAAGGCTGTTGCACTGGAGTGAGCTCACAACTAGTCCCAGCCCTCCTGGGGGACACAGACATTCAGGGCCCATTGAGCCCTCAATGGGATCATCCTAGACAGCTCCCTGCCTTCACACTGAGCAGCCTTTCATCCAAGCCAGACAGTTGAGAGAAATATCTCCTACTTGTAAGGATATTTAGTCAAGGCTATGGTTTTTCCAGTGGTCATGTATGGATGTGAGAGTTGGACTATAAAGAGGACTGAGTGCAGAAGAATTGATGCTTTTGAACTGTGGTGTTGGAGAAGACTCTTGAGAGTCACTTGGACTGCAAGGAGATCCAACCAGTCCATCCTAAGGGAAACTGGTCCTGGGTGTTCATTGAAAGGACTGATGTTAAAGCTGAAACTCCAGTATTTTGGCCACCTGATGCGAAGAGCTGACTCATTTGAAAAGACCCTGATGTTGGGAAAGATTGAAGGCAGAAGGAGAAGGGGATGACAGAGGATGAGATGGTTGGATGGCATCACCTACTTAGTGGACATGAGTTTGGGTAAACTCTGGGAGTTGGTGATGGACAGGGATGCCTGGCATGCTGCAGTTCATGGAGTCATGAAGAGTCAGACATGACTGAGTGACTGAACTGAACTGAACTTGGATATCTCACTACACTATTTATGCCACAATTTAAATATCTGTAAGGATTCTTAAAGATCATCAGATCTAACTGCCTTATTGAAGAGATGGGGAGACTGAGGCCTAGGGCGGGGGGGAAAGGACTTGCTTAAGGTCACGTGGTCAATCAGTGGCAAAGCTAGAATCTTCTCAACCTGTGGAAGAGCAACAATCACATAGTAGTTTGATTTTTTTAAGATTTCCCTACCACATTCTTTACACCTTATCAACCAGTGCTCTAGTCTAAATCATCCTTGTCAGTTTTTGGTTTTTTATGAGTCCCCAATTTTTGGATGCAAGGGAAACTATCAGATAGTGGGACCTACACCTTTCTACAGTCTGGCACAAAGCGTTTACCAGCCACACCTGATTATGCTTGGGACCTTGGTTATCTAACAGCATAACCATGTTATGAGCCCCTGGCATTTTTTAATGACTGCTCTTGCTGTATTCCCAGCCCCTTTATCCAAAACCAAGGACAGCTGTCCCCATCTTTCCCACAGACAGGAGCTGCTAGCACCCAAGACATTTCTGCTTCTCCCTAAGAAACACCTCTAAGAGCATGCTCCACAGAAGAAAATGGAATGGAATTTTTCAACTCTGGAAAACTTGGCGACTTAGCACTTTTCCATCCCAACTTCTGTTCTCCTCAGAACCCACCCTTACAACCAGTCCCCTATGCTGATAGTTAGCCTAGTGCATTCTAGAACCATTTTGTTGTTCAGTCGCTCAGTTGTGTCTGACTCTTTGCGACCCCATGAACTACAGCACCCCATGCTTCCCCATCCTTCACTATTTCCCAGAGTTTGCTCAAACTCATGTCCATAGAGTCAGTGATGCCATCCAACCATCTCATCCTCTATCATCCCTTTCTCCTCCTGCCTTCAATCTTTCCCAGCATCAGGGTCTTTTTCAATGAGTTGGCTCTGTGCATCAGGTGGCCAAAGTATTGGAGCTTCAGCTTCAGCATCAGTCCTTTCAATGAATATTCAGGATTGATTCCCTTTAGGATTGACTGATTTGATCTCCTTGCTGTCCAAGGGACTAGCTCCATGTATCATCATAAACAAAACAGGAGGCCTGGCGATACATTTTAGGACAGTGTGAAAGAGGGACTTATAAACTCTGTCACTGGAAAGTCTAGGGCACACGGAGAATATGATTCCCATTGCTGCATTCTTTATTCATTCATCTATCACTAGTTCATTTATTCCTTAACAGTCACCAAGTTTCTATTGTGGGTCAGGATATGTGTGAGTTGCTGGGAATAAAGAAATAAAGCACAAACCATTATTTTCAAGGAGTTCGCAGATTAGTGGGAGTAGGTATGATAATATTATAATACAGTGATTTATGTCAGATCAGGATTAGGTACAAAGTGCTGAGTATATATAAATGTCATATTTTGTTTAGGGAATTCAAGCAACATTTCATGAAGGATATAATTTTTCAGTAATTTTGTAAGGACAAAAGGGAGTTTGCTGACAGAAGAGGAAAAGAGTGCCCCAGAGGGACTACCATATCAAAAGCCCATGGCTGAATTTTAATAACTACCACTTATTGAGAACCTACAATGTATGAGGTACTATATGCATTAACTAACTTAATCCTGACAGTAACCCTATGAAGTAGGTAATATTGTAACCTTATTTACAGATGGGTATCTGAGGGACAGAAATGTTAAATGACTTGCCCAAGGCTATTTTAACTAGGAAATAGGGGAGGCATTATTTTTATCCAAACAGTTGGACTTCAAAATTGGAGCTGTTAACCACTACATGATATTGCTTCTTTCAGACAGTTTTGGGAAGCAACTTGACTGGCATGCAAGATTGGAGGAGTAGAGACACAGAGGGTGAAAATGTCAAGAAACAGGTTGCAAAAATTCTACTCAAAAGGTCATGTAGAGGAACAAAAAAGAGACATTAGAATGTGGGAGACATTAGCATTAGTTATGACCCTCAGGCACAAATTCAGGTCTATGTGGAATACCCCATTTATTCACCTCTATGTAAAACACTATTGTCCCCTCCCAAGGAGACTTATGCAGTTGCCCAGAAAAATGGAATAAGGACCTCTAATATCCAGTTTCTCATGACCACCTCTGACACCCATCAATACTTTGGCCACCTGATGCGAAAAACTGACTCATTGGAAAAGACCCTGATGCTGGGAAAGATTGAAGGTGGTCTCCTCCTTTTTTTTTCTTTTTCTATTTTTGCAAATCATCAAAGCTTTATAATCTTCTTGAAAGGAGATGACATATTCCCATGAGCTTGTAGACAGACACATATATTTCTGTACCTCCACTTTGGCCTATTTCAGTCACCTTACTCAGAGTACCTCACAGTATATGTTTCACAAATATGGAAGGGCACGACAGAGGATGAGATGGTTGGATGGCATCACCGACTCAATGGAGATGAGTTTGAGTAAGCCCCGGGAATTGATGATGTACAGGGATTCCTGGCATGCTGCAATCCATGGGGTTGCAAAGAGTCAGACACGACTGAGCGACTGAACTGAATGTCTATGAATGAGGCAAGTTGGAAATATCTTGTGGTACTAGGGCCCCAGGCAATTGCTGTCTTTGGACTTGTTCTGGAAAGAGTTTTGTTAGGCTCAAGAGAGGTAGTATCTGAGATTTGGAAGGAAGCTAGGAGGGAAAAGAAGTCATTTCCTGAGATGTTGTGTTAATGAGGTACCACTGAGTTAACTCAGAGATGCTTTGTCTTCTGGCCACAAAAATTTGCTTTTGAAATTTGACTTCATTAATAAGATTTCTTTTTCTATCATTCTTCTGTTTTTTATCTTTTTTATCAGTTAATTTTTTTGTGTGTGAGATAGCAGTCACTTTCAGTTAAGATGTAAAGAAGCAGAAAAGTTGTGTGGCAGACACTGCTTGTCCTTACCCAGTATCCATTCTCCTCTCCTTCCTATCTAACAGAACTCTGGGCCCAGAAGGGATGGGGAAAACCTACATCTCTTAGCCTCCCTTGGTTTGCAGAGGGTAGTCAGAAGACTTAGTTCTGACTGATGATATGCAAGCAAAAGTCACTGTGTAGCAATTTCATAAAATAGTTTTTAAAAGAAGGTAGACTCAGTGGACGCATAAATTTTTCCTTTTCCTGTCCTTTCTTCCTATCATGCAGACATGATGTCTGGTGCTACAGGGGCTATCTGTCTTATATAGAGACTCCTATATATACCCTGAGGATGATTCTACAGGAAAGAATAGTAGAGTATAAAGACACAGCAGCCTGTTGGCAACCACTAACCAAATTTATGTCCCTATGAATTTGTTTTTTCTGGATATTTCATATAAATATAATCATGTGATATGTGGTCTTTTGTGTCTGGCTTCCTTCATTTAGCATAAAATTTTAAGGTTCATCCATATTATAGTTCATTCATACTTCATTCTTTCTAATGGTTGAATACTCCTCAATTGTATAGATACATCACACTTTGTTTGTCCATTCATCAACTGGTAGCATTTGGTTTATTTCAGATTTTTAGCTACTATGAATAATGCTCCTGTGAACCTAGGAGAAGAATTGCACATCATATAGTGACTCTATATTTAGCATTGTAAGAAACTACTGGATTATGTAATGAAGGGCATTTTTAAGTATGGGAAGTTTTATGTTTATTTTGTGAATTTATTTGGTGAGTATAGCTACCAAGAATCTACTCTGTGTGTAAAAAGATGAAAATATTGGGTTGGCCAAAAAGTTCATTCAGAACCCGAAAGAACTTTTTGGCCAACACAACATATCAAATAAATACAGTTCAGGTAAGGTGAAAGGGAAGAGGTGCTTCATTTTGCTGATGGAATCAGAGAGGGTTTTCAGGGAGATAGTGTCGTTTGGTTAAGCCTTGAAAGATGAATAAGATTTCCTTAGGTAGATGAAAGGGAGTGGAATAGGATGGACAGGGTTTTCCAAGTAGCGGGAGTAGTATAGCAAAAGCAGCAATTTTGGAAAGGATGTGACAATGTCAACTGAAGCACAGGCTTCAGAAAATGATGAGTTGATTAGTACAGGAAGGCAGGGCTAGATCATAGAAAGCTCAAATGCCATACAAAGGATTTGAGAATTTATTTCACCTATGGCTGATTCATGTTGACGTTTGACAGAAAACAGCAAAATTCTGTAAGGCAATTATCCTTCAATAAAAAATAAATTTAAAAAAGCAATGAAAAGTCACTGTAGATTTTTGTTGCTACAAGTGACATTTGAGTTGGGTGTTTTAGGAAACCCAATACTGGTGCACTGTTTTTCTTTCCATAGGATTACTGTGACATTCACTAGAAAATGAAGCTAGAGAATGTTAGTGCTGTGAAACATATACTATGAAATGCTCTGAGTAAGGTGATTGAAATAAACCAAAGTGGAGGTACAGAAATATATGTGTCTACAAGTTCATGGGAATATGTCATCTCCTTTCAAGAAGATTAAGAAGCTTTGATGATTCACAAAAAATAAAAATAAAAAAAGACTCAGGGGCCTGAATATTCAGTGAATCCTGGATTCTAACACTTGATTTCTTGTTAAATATATATGCATGTATATGAACTCTACTTGTTTAAACCTCTGGGTTTGTTTGTATGTTTGTTTGCTTTTATTATTAATAGTTGTTGCCAAATGTAATCCAGATTGGTATAGTTTGCATACCTTCTTAAGCTGGAGTTTAAAAAATAGTGGGATAACAGAATCCTCTAAGAAAGAGATGAAAAAGGTGATCCTGAGGGGAAAGTTGTAGGAAAGCCCTCCTTCCTTCCTGTAGGCCTTTCTTCCCAAGCTCCTCTTTATCTAAACCAGGGAATTCCTTCTGTTCAGATTAAACCAGGGAGGGTGTTCCCTTACAATGGGTGGCAGTGAGAAAGAGCCTTCAAGAGAGAGCGAAACCCAGGAGGTAAAATATGGGTATCTGATACAAGCTGTACCTTCCCTCCTACATCTCTGTTTTTTGGAACTCTTCTCTGGCAAAACCTAGGATGTTCCTTGTTCTATTTATTTTTAAATATGCAAATATAATGATTTAATGACTACAAACAAGACAAAGAGATAAAATTGTGCTTCTTTTATAGACTTGTGACAATGAGATGTTTAGCTATAATTTTTCCATAACAACTTGAAACAATATTCATATTGAATAAATACCTTCACAAATGGGTTATGAGTGATGAATACACACAGAGTTTGAACAAAGCAAATCATAAATTAAAAAATATTGGAATTATTCATATTTCAATTCAACATGTTTTTTTGTATTTAAAACTTGATACCTGTAGAAGATCACAGTAAAGTGACTGTATTTTCAGACATTACAAATAAAGTATATACCATCATTTATGATCATTAAAGTACCACTTAAATTAGAAAATATTGCTATACCACATATCAAAATTAAAAAAAAAAAAAAAACTTCCCGGTTTGTTTAAAATATAAACATTTTGGAGCCTTTCAAGATGGTGGAGAAATAAGAGGAGGAGATCACCTCCCCGCCCCCCAAATACATCAAAAATTTATCTGCCTGTGGAACACACAGAATACCTCCTGAATGCTGGCAGAAGGTCTCAGACATCCAAAACGGCAAGATAATCTCCTCAGAATAATGTAGGGCAAAAGATAAAGATTTAAAAAGAGAAAAAAGATTTTGGGAGAGGGACCTGCGCCCTGGGGAGGGAGTGTGAAGGAGGAAGTTTCCACACACTCGGAAATCCTCTCATGGGCAGTATCGGAGGGAGTTTTGGAACCTCAGAGGGAAAGTGCAGTGACAGGTGCTCCGAAGGCAAAACTAAGATTTCACCACAGAGATCACTGCCAAACAATGCTTTCCCAGCAGAGAGGCGACTTACATGCCCATGCTTGCAGTGAGTAGGGGCTGGGTACTCAGGCTCAGGCTTCAGGGGTCGGACTTCAGGGAGAGTATCAGGGTTGAATTCCATGAAGATACTCTCAGGGAGCTAGTATGACACAGCTGAGGAAGCCCAGAGAAAAGCCTGGGCCTGCCAGAGAGGCAAAAGATCATTGCCTCGGGAACGCTCTCTCTGCATGTGCAGAACACAGGACCTTACATTGGCGAATGCCGAAGGGGGATGAGCTGGCTGTGACTCCAGAGGTAGAAGAGCTGGTGCAAGTGCCAGAGGTGGAAAGCAGGTTGCTGCTATGGTCTCGGCCCCAGGGTCACAGGTGCCACCAAGCTGTGAGTGGGCACGGGTTGCTGCCCACATCTTCCTGGGAGCCTAAGCAGCTTGGCTTTGCCAAAGGACCCACAACCCAGGGCCAACTCCCCCTGGGGAGGTGTACAACTTTCTTCAGACTGTGGCTACTTCCTGCAGGTCTCAGACATGGCTGGCACTCTGCACACACCCCAGCTATGTCTACCATACCCCTCTCTGTCCTTAGCCCAACTGAGCAAGTGAGCACTAATAAGCTTCTACTTTCACCACTCCCCCATGTCTGGATAGAGAACAGACACTGGAGGGTGACTTGCAAGCAGAGGCGGGCCCAAAACCAAAGTGGAACACCAGGGGCTGTGCGAGTAAAGGAGAGAAGAGGAACGTGCTTCTACAGCCACAGGTACAGTAGATTAAATCTCTGTAATTAGCCTGAGACTATGGAATTTAGGGGCAACTGTACACTTTGACCCATTCCAGTGTTCTTGCCTGAATAATCCCAGCGACAGCGGAGCCTAGCGGGCTGCTGTCTATGGGGTCGCACAAAGTCGGACATGACTGAAGCGACTTAGCAGCAGCAGCAGCAGCAGTACACTTTGAGAGCAATTACAAGCTGGAGTAAAGCAAGCTCTGAGTAGGAGCTGATCCCCCACTGCCCAAAAGAGGTCCAGAGACCTTCACAGAATTCTCGGAGCACTTTCTAAGTAGGAAGATTGGCTGGAACATATTGTGTGGAGAGAAAACGAGGAATCACAAGGATATTCTTCTTACTACCACTCTCTCTGTATTTTCCCTAGAATTTCCTATTTTTGTAAAAATCATTTTCATATTGTTCTAATTTTGTATTATTCTTTTAATTTTCATTTTTTATAATCTAATATTTCCTTTTTAAAAACACTTTATTTAAAAATAAATCCATTTTATCTTTTCCCTAGTTTTACAGTACTGTTTAGTTATACTGCATTTTTATCCTTTTTTTGATTTTTCATTTTTGCATCTAATTTTTAGTACTCATTTTAATTTAGGGGTTTTTTTAATTATAAATTTATTTTATTATTTTTTTCATTTATTTTTATTAGTTGGAGGCTAATTACTTTACAATATTGTAGTCGGTTTTGTCATACATTGACATGAATCAGCCATGGAGTTACATGTATTCCCCATCCGGATCCCCCCTCCCACCTCCCTCTCCACCCTATCCCTCTGGGTCTTCCCAGTGCACCAGGCCCGAGCACTTGTCTCATGCATCCAACCTGGGCTGGTGATCTGTTTCCCTATAGATAATATACATGTTTCGATGCTGTTCTCTCTAAACATCCCACCCTCGGCTTCTCCCACAGAGTCCAAAAGTCTGTTCTGTACATCTGTGTCTCTTTTTCTGTTTTGCATATAGGGTTATCATTACCATCTTTCTAAATTCCATATATGTGTGTTAGTATGCTGTAAAGATCTTTATCTTTCTGGCTTACTTCACTCTGTATAATGGGCTCCAGTTTCATCCATCACATTAGGACTGATTCAAATGAATTCTTTTTAATGGCTGAGTAATATTCCATGGTGTATATGTACCACAGCTTCCTTATCCATTCTTCTGCTGATGGACATCTAGGTTGCTTCCATGTCCTGGCTATTATAAACAGTGCTGCGATGAACATTGGGGTGCATGTGTCTCTTTCAGATCTGGTTTCCTCAGTGTGTATGCCCAGAAGTGGGATTGCTGGGTCATATGGCAGTTCTATTTCCAGTTTTTTAAGAAATCTCCACACTGTTTTCCATAGTGGCTGTACTAGTTTGCATTCCCACCAACAGTGTAAGAGGGTTCCCTTTTCTCCACACCCTCTCCAGCATTTATTGCTTGTAGACTTTTGGCTAGCAGCCATCCTGACTGGCGTGTAATGGTACCTCATTGTGGTTTTGATTTGCATTTCTCTGATAATGAGTGATGTTGAGCATCTTTTCATGTGTTTGTTAGCCATCTGTATGTCTTCTTTGAAGAAATGTCTGTTTAGTTCTTTGGCCCATTTTTTGATTGGGTCATTTATTTTTCTGGAATTGAACTGCAGGGGTTGCTTGTACATAAGCAAGGTGAAAAGACAGCTCTCAGATTGGGAGAAAATAATAGCAAATGAAGCAACAAACAAAGGATTAATCTCAAAACATCTTTTATTTTAGTGCTTTCAAATCTTTTCCTGTTTTTTTTGACTTTTGATATATTAATTATAATGTTTATTCAGTTTATCTCTATCAGATTCAACCTATTTGGGGTCTTCTGGCCTCATGGATGTAGATGTCCATTTCTTTCGCCAGATTTGGCAACTTTTTGGTCATTACTGCTTTAAATATACTTTCTGTCCCTTTTACTTTTTCTTCTCTTTCTTGGATTCCCCTGATGAAGACATTGTTAAATAATGTCCTGAGAGTTCTATAGGTTTTCCTTTTATTCTTTTTGCTCCTCTGACAGTAATTTCAAATACTCTGTCTTCTAGATCACTGATTCTCCTGCATCATCAAGTCTACTGTTGATTCTCTCTATTTAATTCTTCAGGTTAATCATTTTATTCTTCAGCTGTAGCATTTCTGAACTGGTTTTTTATTGTTTATATTTTTGTTGTTGATCCTATCTTTTTGTTCATACATTATTTTCCTAATTTTGTTTAGTTGTCTGTATTTGCATTCTTATAGCTCACTAAACTTCAATAGGATTATTCTGAATTCTTTGTCTCACAGTTCATAGATCTTCATTTCTTTAGGATCAGTTATTGGATCTTAATTAGAGTCCCTTTGTGGTTCTATGTTTACCTGATTTTCCATGATCCTTGATTCCTCACATCTGTATCTGTATATTAGAGTAAGTGGTCTCCTCTTCCTGACTTTACAAGTTTGCTTTGGCAGAGAACCCTTCACAACTCTTCACCTGAACAGTTAACTCAAGTTTCGGTCCTTGTAGTGTGACCTGATATCATCTGGCAGGTGGGGCTTGCTATCTGTGTCCTTCTCTGGGAGAGCTTACTGCTCAAGCTTGAGATCAGATGGAGTGCCTCTTGCTGAAAACATTTGAATGAGACCTCAGGTTTGCTTCCCTGTCCAAGTGAAGCTATAGGATGGGCTCCATGATTTCCCACTTTCTCTGATAGGTTTTCTGGATGGTCAGGAGTGGGTACCATATTCAATAGTTGATGGAACTATGAATTAGTTTTTCTGTCCATGAAGGACAGCAGAATGGGTACCAAGGGCAGCAAGTCTTGTTTAGGGATTCAAGTCAAGTAGAACTATGTACTGAATTCCATGGCTATATGGGCCCACTTGCTTTGCTCTGTTGTTGGGGAGAGTCATTGGCTTGGATATCTGCTCAAGTGCCACCATAAGCAGGGGTTAAGGGATGGATAGATTACTCAGCTTAGTATATACTCTTATTAGGTTTCCTGTTTGAGCAGGCTGAAGGATGTATGCAGCAGTTGCTGAGGCTACAAATTGATTTCCCTTCCCAGGTGTAGCCATCATACAGACCTGATGTAAGTAAGGCTCTTGTTTTGGGACCAAATTAGGCAGAACTGTCACAAAATTCCCCAGACTTGTGGGCCATTGCTTGACTTTACCAATGGGCAGGCTGCCTGCTGTGCTCTCCACTCAAGTGCCAGTGTAATGAGGGTTGCAGGATGGACTACACAGATTCCTAGGAGTTCTGATTAGGTTTCCTGGTAAGGTAGGGTTCATGGGTAAGGTAGGCTATACACGGCCATGAAAAGGGCTATGGACTACCTTACCTGTCTATGTAGGCCTATAGAACAGGCCCTGAGGCTGGCATGTTTCTTGTTTGGGAACCACATCACGCTATTCACTTGGATGCTATTAGACTTGGCAGACTTCTAGATGCTCTGACCAAGCTTTCTGGTCAGGTGGGGCTGGGAGCTTCATTAAGAAGCAGGCAGGACTATTGACCTCTCTGCCCCGTGGAGCAGCAGAACAGCTCCAAGTCTGAAAAGCCATGTTGCCTGAGGATCCTGAATCAGGCAGACTTGTGCCCTGTCAAGTTCTCTTGTAAGACTGGGCCACCATCTTGGCTCTGAAGATGAGTAATTCTGCAGGTTGGGATTTCCATTTGGGTGCTGCTGTCAGTAGGAACTCAGTCTGCCAAGACTCAAGTGCTTGTTGATGAAAGCCCTGTCTCCATCGCTATCTGACCCCAGTAGTCAAGTACCACAGATTTTCTGGTGATCTCATGAGGCAAGATCTGAGTGGATCTGCTGAGAAGTAACCCACAACATTGGAGCAGCTGAATGTCCACCTTGGGCTCTCTTTTTCCCAATGAAGATGTTGTAAGCTCATGGGTCTCTCTCAGTGCAGTGCAGAGACAGCTAAAACTGAATCAATTCAAAGAAACTTAACCTGTCAGGGTTATAAGTTTGATTAGAGTAGACTGTATAGTCTAATGTCCTATGAATATGGATAGGGATACTGAGACCTAGAACTCAAGCATAAAATTTAGTAGTAATACCAAGCTTCATACTCTTAGTCTAGTTTTCTTTCTATTATGCCTGGCCCAGAGAACATGCATGGGGATTGTTCAGTAAAGGAATGAATAAATGGGTTAATGTTATACCTAAACTGAAACAAGTGGTTCTGACAATGCTGTGGGAATGGAGATAAATAGAGCAGGCTTATTAGTATCAAAGCAGAAGCTCTTAGAAGACAAAAGCAAGGTGTCCTGATCTCTCCTACATACTTATTTTATTTGAATATGGCCCAATAAGAACTATCAGAAACCTAGACAAATGCCTAATGAGGACAGTGAGTGATTCTGCTCTCAAAAAACTCTCTGTCTCTGTCTCTTTTCCTTTCTCTGTCTGTCTCTCTCACACACACAATTCCTCTTTTGTCAGGAAGCAGGATATCCTGTAAGGAAGCTGGCATATTGTGGCATTAAAAAGAGCACTGGAGCTGGACTCAGAGAATTCTAGGCTCTGCCACTTACAACCTATATGACAAATTATGTAACTTCCCTGAGCTTGTTTCCTCATTTGTCCAGTGAGAATTAAAAAACCTCCTCACAGTGTTGCTGGGAAGAGTAGATGAGATGATTTAATAAAAAGTTGATTAAATAATGGTTAGGAATGTATTGAGTCCCTATAATAGAAATTAAACTAAAATGACTAAAATAAATAGGGACTTTGTGTCACTAACAAATATCTGGAAGTAGATCACAGAGGTGTGGGACAACGGTTTCACAAAGTCGTTAAAGACCAGATTCCTGTGGTTTTTGCCTCCACCATCCCAAGCATATATCTTTCTTCTTTGCGCTCTCATGTTGACATCACATTCTAAGCATGAAAAGGAGAAGGACAAAAAGACATGCCAGCTGAGTCTATCCTTTTTCATCAGGAAATTTGTTTCCCGAAGCCCCAACCAGGGATCTCTTGCTTGTATTTCATTGGCCACAACTGAGTCATATGGCCAATACTAGGTGCAGTGAGTCTGGCAAAGAGAAAATTTTAAGTGAGTGCATTGTCGACCCTAGTTAAATCATGATTCTATAATGAAAAAGGGAAGAATGGATAAATGGTAGGCAACTTGCAGAGTTTATTACAATGGTGCATCTGAAAGATTTTATACATAAGGACAGTCTGGGACATAAGAGATGTTCAATAAATGTGAGTGAGTCATTGATCTCTGAATCTGAGAAAAGTTCAGGTGATGGATGAAGACAAAGTCATTCCAGCCTATTGGATTGGGGTATTCAAGAGTCAGATTTTCAGACTGGAGCTCCCCATCAAGTTGTCTACTTACATTTTGTTTCTTAAAGAATTTGAAAGATATTGGGGAAATCCTTGAAAAAAATAAGAACATATTGTAAAACCTCACACATCAAGATCTTGCCTACTGACCTCAAGCAATTCCTGAAATTATCATTCAGCTTGTTCTTTTGAACTAAGGCATTGCATCTAGTTTAAAATATCAACATGTCACCTTAGAGTGGATAATATGTTGGTCTTTTATGCCCTTTGCAAATCATCACAACTAAAAATGTAAGACATAAGATATGCCCTGAAAGAATGATGATGTGGGTACTTGTGGAAATGTGAAGATGAGATGTAAAAAGCCCAAACCAGGGGAAAACTCAGGGTAACTCTGTGGAGACAGACAATCAGATTTATATTTATATGGTGGGCACAGGAACCCACAGAGAAATATAAACTCCTAAAGATCAATTTATTCTTTTCCTCTGGAATCAACCTGCTTAGTCATCATGATCAAGTTTTTAAGCCATTTGTGGTACACAAAGGCCACCAACAAGTTTTTCAAGTTCTCATGTTTTACCCTGTTCTCCAATTCACTGGCAAAGCTTGATCTCACTTTCTTTCCTATTACCATGGTTGAAATCCCTTTATGGATAAAGAAGGAAGGCTAGAATAAGAGTCAGGAGATTCAATTTCCAACTTTGATGCTCATTTTTTGATAACATGGGGAAGTTGTATAGAATAAATATTGCAAAGTTTTACTTTCCCCATTGATCAAGTGAGGATGAGAATCCCCATCTGGCTCAGGGGATGGTTGTGTACCATCCTTCAGATAAGTGAAGGAAAGGGCTTTGAAAAGAATAAATCCTGATGTTTAGTACAAATGTAATGCATTATTTTCTGGGTTTGTTGTTCAGTCACTAAGTCATATCCAATTTTTTGCAACCCCGTGGACTGCAGCACTCCAGGCTTCCCTGTCCTTCACCACCTCCCAGAATTTGCTCAAAGTAATGTCCACTGTGTCAGTGATACCATCCAACTGTCTCATCCTCTGTCATCCCCTTCTCTTCCTGCCTTCAATCTTTTGCAGAATCAGAGTCTTTTCCAACGAGTCAGTTCTTTGCATCAGGTGGCCAAAGTATTGGAGTTTCAGCTTCAGCATCAGTCCTTCCAATGAATATTCAGGGTTGATTTCCTTTAGGATTGAGTGGTTGGATCTCCTTGCAGCCAAGGGACTCTCAAGAGTCTTCTCTAGCACCACAGTTTAAAGCATCAGTTCTTCAGTGCTTAGCCTTCTTTATGGTCCAGTTCTCACATTCATACATGACTACTGGAAAAACCATAGCTTTGACTAGACAGACCTTTGGTGCCCAAGCAATGTCTCTGCATTTGTAGGCAAAATAATGACTATGCATTTTACTATGCTGTCTGGGTTTGTAATTGCTTCTCTACCAAGGAGCAAGCATTTTTTTTTTTTAATTTCAGGGCTGCAGTAAACATCCACAGTGATTTTGGAGTCCAAGGAAATAAAGTCGGTCACTGTTTCCATTGATTCTCCATCTATCTGCTATGAAGTGATGGGACCAGATGCCATGATCTGAGTTTTTTGAATGTTGAGTTTTAAGCCAGCTTTTTCACTCTCTTCTTTCACCTTAATCAAAAATTTTTGTTTCCTCTTACCTTTCTTCCATAAAGGTGGTGTTATCTGCATACCTGAGGTTATTGATATTTTTCCCGACAATATTGATTCCAACTTGTGATTCATCCAGCTCAGCATTTTGAATGATGTACTCTGCATTTAAGTTAAGTAAGCAGGGTGAAAATATCCTTGACATACTTTTTTTTTTTTTTTTTACCAATTTTAAACCAGTCTGATTTTCCACGTCCTGTTCTAGCCATTGCTTCTTGACCTGCATACAGGTTTCACAGGAGGTGGGTGAGATAGTAAGGTATTTCCATCTCTTTAAGAATTTCCCACAGTTTGTTGTAATCTATACAGTCAAAGTCTTTAGCATAGTCAATGAAGCCAAAATAGATATTTTTTTCTGGAATTATCTGGTTTTTCATGTGATCCAATGAATGTTGGCAGTTTGATGTCTGGTTCTGCTACCCTTTCTAAATCCAACTTGTGCATCTGGAAGTTCTTGATTCACATACTGTTGAAGCTTATCTTGGAGAATTTTGAGCATTACTTTGCTAGTGTATGAGATGAGTTCAAGTGTATAGTAGTTTGTACATTCTGTGGCATTGCCTTTCTTCTGGACTGGAATGAAAACTGACCTTTTCCATTCCTGTGGCCACTGCTGAGTTTTCCAAATTTGCTGGCACATTGAGTGCAGCACTTTAATAACATCATCTTTTAGGATTTGAAATAGCTCATCTGGAATTCCATCACCTCCACTAGCTTTGTTCATAGTGACTTCGCAATCCTGGATGTCTGACTCTAGGTAAGTGATCACACCCTTGTGATTACATGGGTCATTGAGATTTTTTTTTTGTATAGTTCTTGTTTTTCTTGCCACCTCTTCTTAACATATTCTTCTTCTGTTAGGTCCATACCATTTCTGTCCTTTATTGTGCCCATCTTTGCATGAAATATTCACTTGGTATTTCTAATTTTCTTGAAGAGATCTCCAGTCTTTCCCATTCTTTTGTTTCCCTCTATTTCTTCCTTCCTTCCTTCCTTCCTTCCTTTCTTTCTTTCTTTCTTTTTTTTTTTTATAACTTAAAAATGCTTCCTTATCTCTCCTTTCTCTTCTCTGGAACTCTGCATTGAGATGGGTATATCTCTCCTTTGCCTTTCACTTCTCTTTTCTCAGCTATTCATAAGGCCTCCTCAGACAACCATTTTGCCTCTTTGTATCTCTATTTTCTTGGGGATGGTTTTGATCTCAGCCTCCTGTACAACGTTACAAACCTCCATTATAAATCTCATATCTACCTACTTGTTCAGTTCCAATTGCCTCCACAAAATGTCTTCTTATCCTTTCAATTCTTATGCCTTTGTTGAAAAACTATGGCCTGAAATCGTATGCAGAAGGCAATTCTTAAAAAAAAAAAAAAGTAGTTCTGAATTTGGTGATTCTCAACTGACAATCTAGACTATTGGGAGCTACTTTAGGTTGTGTCAGGAAAGTTCTTCAAGACAGACCCTTCACAATACAGTGTATTTTACACAGAGACACCCAAATGAAAAAGAGAGGGACTGAAATTCAGCCCACATTCTGCTAGCTTATACTTGGGCCTTTATATTGTGTCAGGAAAAAAGGAGAACCTTTTCTTAATAATTCCCTGAAGTTGTTCCTTTTTGGAATTTATCATGGGTGGGGTCAAGCCTTCATATAATTTTCAAAAGGATACTATATGTCTTAACTATGGTCTTTCTCTCTTAGAAAGTTACAATCAAGATATGAGATTTTACCTAAGTCATGATTTTAGCTAGTCGTTTTGCCTATTGCAGGCACCTTAAAATCAAAGTAAGGTACATATGTTAGTTTTTCCTGTGTTGATTAGCTGGCTGATTAACAGAAGTCTGTGTTACTGACAAGATTAGTGATGGACTAGACAGCTGGAATTAACTGAATTTCTGATTGGATGGCTTACAAACTGTTAGAATGAGTGGCAAACTGACTTGGTTGATAGTATGACTTGTTAACATTCTGACTAATAGAATAATTTGCTGGATGATTTATTATTGGTCTATAAGGCAAGCTTTCTGCCTGTCTTTCTCAGCTTCATGGAAGGCTGATTGTTTTGTTACTGTTTCCTGTTTTACATATGATTGGTAGGTTAATCAGATGGGCTGTGTTCATATATACTGATTTATTGACATACAAAGTTGATGAATATCTGATTGCCTGACTTTCTGTCTAACTGACTGACAGGCTGGGTATCATACTAGTTGACATACTACATAGATATCTTTCCAACTTGTGGCTTTTCAGGGTGACAGGCTGAGTGACAGGATAATCCAATGGGTGTGGAAATGGGTGACTGACTAGCTATTATTCTGACAGACTTGTCAACAAAATGGTCAAGTTCAGAGTCAAGGGCGAAAAAAGAAAAGTGATAAGACATGCAATTCAAGATTTTACCCCATGCAGATGAAAGAGGAAGGCAAGTTTTGTTCTTGTTCAGTTGCTCATTCGTGTCCAACTCTTGGTGACCCCATGGACTGTGGCACACCAGACATCCCTGTCCTTCACCATCTCCCAGAGCTTGCTCAAACTCACGTCCGTTGAGTCAGTGATGCCATCCAACCATCTCATCCTCTGTTGTCCACTTCTTTTCCTGCCTTCAATCTTTCCCAGCATCAGGGTCTTTTCCAATGAATTGGCTCTGCACATCAGGTAGCCAAAGTATTGAAGCTTCAACTTCAGCATCAATCCTTCAAATAAATATTCAGGATTGATTTCCTTTAGGATTGACTTGGTTGATCTCCTTGATGTCCAAGGGACTCTCAAGAGTCTTCTCCAACACCACGGTTCAAAAGCATAAATTCTTTGGCCCTCAGCCTTCTTTATGGTCCAACTCTCACATCTATACATGACTGCTGGAAAAACCACAGCTTTGACTAGACATACCTTTGCTGCCCAAGTAATGTGTCTGCTTTTTAATATGCTGTCTAGGTTTGTCATAGATTTTCTCTCAAGGAGCAAGTGTCTTTTAATTTCATGGCTGCAGTCACTGTCCACAGTAATTTTGCAGCCCAAGAAAATAAAGTCTGCCACTGTTTCCCCATCTATTTGCCATGAAGTGATGGGACTGAATGCCAGGATCTTCATTTTTTGAATGGTGAGCAAGAAGAGAGGGCACTTGACAAAGGTTTTAACAGTTTTCTCCTGACAGCTCAAGGGGGAAAATGGCTCTAGACAAAATCAACCTATTATTAATGGGGCATGATATTAATTTTAGCTCTAAAGTGCTTGAGACATAAGGCTTATTATTCAGCTTGATCATTAACAGAAAAAATAGCAGATGACACTTGGATAATAAAGGAGCAGCAAAGCATCTAGAATGGTTATAAAGGAGTTACTTGCTGAGCCAGCAGGAAGAGTACTGAGATGGCACAATTCCCAGAGTCCATAGATTCAGCTCCAGGTACTTAGGTATAAGGAAGCCCAGAATGAAAAGAGACTCAAGGATTCTACTTGTTTTCCAGTAGACAGAAGAGGTGGAGGAATTATTGTCTTTTTGGTCTCTGAATAACATAACCCTGAAGTCTCCTTTTCCCCAGAGTCCTTCAGTTTTATGTTTAGAAATATCAATTGGTACTATACTTACTGGGTTTCTCTGGTAGCTCATTGGTAAAGAATCCATCTGTCAAGGCAGGATGTGCTGGATTGATCCCTGGGTCAGGAAGATTTCCAAGAGAAGGAAATGGAAACCCACTCCAGTATTCTTTCCTGGGAAATTCCATGGAGAGAGGAGCCTGGAGGGCTGCAGACCATGCAGTCACAAAAGATTAGAACATGACTTAGTTACTGAATACCAACAACAACAATTACAATTACTACTGTGGTCTACACATTATTCTTTGTGCACTAGATGTCAATCTTGACACCAGCCACACCCACAGTTTCTTATAGATAGCTGGCTACACCTTGAGATCTTGGTATAGGAAGACATGACTATGCTTACATGCATAGCCATAGCTATAGCTATTAAAATATGAATGCAAAATTAATTAAATGCAAGCCTATCCATAGACTTGCCTATGACTTATGACATTGCCTACTACAAAAAGTTTGATTGGGGAAGTTCTGTATTCTTGAGAAGTTAGTTGAACTAAAAAATATATAGAGAAGGAAGCAGTTAGTAGGAGAACTAGAATCTGAAAGATGGTGGTAAAGAGAGACAAGGGCAACCTTCACGGGTCAATTTTAAGCCTAAATTCTATGAAAATAGAACCACATGTTTAGAGTCAAAGAAAAGGGTGATAAGTTGGCTATAATTGAAATGTGAAATCACAGACTAACCATGGGGTAGCTGCGTTTCAATCATAGAAAACTACTAGAATGAGGAACCAGTTGCTGAAATCTGTGGAACTGTTTTGACCCATTCTATAGTTCCCTTTTACTGAATACCAGGTGATTTGCTTATCCTGTGCTCCTGGGTACATGTCTCTAAAATAAATTTATCATACTTAAAGAAACAGTGAGTTTATTATAATCAAAATAACTAAGTCTATATATAGAAACCCCTAACCTCTTGCTCTCTTCCCAGCCTCTGTTTCCTTATAACTTAATCCTTTTTAATCAAAATCTTCCTTCTTCCATAATATTTCTATAAGGACTCTTATACAAAATATATGAGGTTCCATATTCTTAGATATATAATGCTGTTACTCAAGTCCTAAGTCTTGTATTTCTAGCAATTGTTAATATTTGTATGGAATGTTCACATTCCTTTAAAAAATTTTATCCCATAGCCCTGACAGGTAGATAAGGTAATTGTTCTTACCCTATTTTTTTCTTTCTTTTATTTTAAATTAGAGGATAATTGCTTTACATGTTGTTATAGTTTTTGCCATACATCAACATGAATCTACATTAGGTTCCCTCCATCTTGAACCTGGCTCCCACCTCCCTTCCCATCACACCCCCCTAGGATGTCACAGAGCACAGGCTTGGGGTTCCCTGCATCATACATTGAACTCCCACTGGTGATCCTTTGTACATATGGTAAAGTATATATTTCAATACTATTCTTTCAAAGCATTCCACCCTCTCCTTCCTCTACTGTGTCCAAAATTCTGTTCTTTATGTCTTTGTCTCCATTGGTGCCCTGCATGTAGGATTCTCAGCACTATCTTTCTAGGATCCATATGTATGCTTTGTATATGATATTGATCTTGCCCTTTCTGACTTACTTCACTCTGTATAATAGGCTTTAGGTTCACCCACCTCTTTAGAACTACACAAATGTGTTCCTTTTTATAGCTGAGTATATTCCACTGTGTATATGTACCACAACTTCCATATCCATGCACCTGTCAATGGACATCAAGGTTTCTTCCACGTTCTAGCTATTGTGAATAGTGCTGCAATGAACATCGGTGTATATGTGTCTTTTTCAATTCTGGTTTCTTCACAGGGTATATGCCCAGTAGTGAAATTGCTGGGTCATATGGTAGCTTTACTCTGAACTTTGTAAGCAATCTCCATCTGTGTTCCATAGTGTCTGTATCAATTTGCATTCGCACCAACAGTGTAAAAGGCATCCCTTTTCTCCACACCCTCTCCAGCATTTAATGTTTGTAGACTTTGATGATGGCCGTTCTGACTGATGTAGTTTTGATGTGCATTTCTCTAATGATGAGTGATGTTGAGCATCCTTTCATGTGTTTATTAGCCATCTTGTATGTCTTCTTTGGATAAATGTATGTTTAGGCCTTCTGTCCACGTTTTGACTGGGTTTTTATTTTTCTGGTGTTCAGCTACATGAAACTGCTTGTATATATTGGAGATTATTTTTTGTCAGTTTCATTTGCTATTAAATTCTCCCACTCTGAGGGTTGTCTTTTTCACCTTGTTTATAGTGTCCTTTGCTGTGCAAGATATTTTAAGTTTAATTATGCTTGATTTGTTCTTTTTTGTTTTTATTACCATTATTCTAGAAGATGGGTCATAGAGGATCTTTGCTGTTCTTTGTGTCAGAGAGTGTTCTGCCTGTGTTTTTCTCTAAGAGGTTTATAGTTTCTGGTCTTACATTTAGGTCTTCAATTCATTTTGAGTTTATTTTCTTGTATAGTGTTTGGAGGTGTTCTAATCTAATTTTTTTACATGTAGCTGACCAGTTTTATGAGAACCATTTGCTGAAGAGACTGTCTTTTCTCCACTGCAAATTTTTTGCCTCCTTTGTCAAAGATAAGGTACCGATAGGTGAGTGGATTTATCTCCAGGCTATCTGATTCCATTGGTGTATATTTCTATTTTTATGCCTGTTCCATACTTGCTTGATGACTGTAGCTTTGTAGAATTGTCTGACATCAAGAAGCTTGATTCCTCCAATTCCATTCTTCTTTTTCATGATTGGTTTGGCTATTCAGTGTCTTTTGTGTCTCTATACAAATTGTGACAAAGCACTGGTTCACAATTGGAAAAGGAGTAAGTCAAGGCTGTATATTGTCACCCTGCTTATGTAACTTATAGGCAGAATTCATCATGCGAAATGCTAGATGAAGCTCAAGCTGAAATCAAGGTTGGTGGGAGAAATATCAATAACCTCAGATGTGCAATAACACCACCCTGATGGTAGAAAAATAAGAGGAACTAAAGAACCTCTAGATGAAGGTGAAAGAGGAGAGTGAAAAAGCTGGCTTAAAACTCAAGATTCAAAAAATTAAGATCATAGCATTCAGTCCCATAACTTCATGAAAAATAGAGGGAAAAAATGAAAACTGTAGATTTTATTTTCTTGGGCTCCAAAATCACTGCAGACTATGACTGCAGCCATGAAATTAAAAGACACTTACTCTTTGGAAGAAAAGCTGTGACAAAACTAGAGGGCATATTAAAAAGCAGAGACAGCACTTTGCTGATAGAGATCCACATAGTCAAAGCTATGGTTTTTCCAGTAGTCATGTATGAATGTGTGGGTTGAACCATAAATAAGGCTGAGTGCCGAAGAATTGATGCTTTCAAGCTGTGGTGCTGGAGAATACTCTTGAGAATCCCTTGGCCAGCAAGGAAATCAAATCAGTCAATCCTAAAGGAAATCAACTGAGGATAATGTCTGCTGTGGATTTGTCATATATAGATTTTATTATGTTGTGGTATGTTCCTTCTATGCCTACTTTCAGGAGACTTTTTTTTTTTTTTTTTTTTTTACTATAAGTGGACATAGAATTTTGTCAAAGGCTTTTCTGCATCTATTGAGACAAACATATGGTTTTCATCTTTCTATTTCTTAATATGGTGTATCACATTGATAAGGCTCACTTGATCATGATATATGATCTTTTTAATATGTTGTTGGATTCTGTTTGCTAGAATTTTGTTGAGGATTTTTGCATCTATGTTCATCAGTGATATTAGCCTGTAATTTTCCTTTTTTGTGGCATCTTTGGTTTTCATTTCAAGGTGATGATGGCTTCGTAAAATGAGTTTGAGAGTTTTCCTTCCTCTGTAATTTTAAGTTTTTGCCTAGGATAGGTGTTAGCTCTTCTCCAATTTTTTTGTAGAATTCACCTGTGAAGCCATCTGGTCCTGGGTTTTTGTTTGTTGAAAGTTTTTTCTTTATTTATTTTTTAATGGAAGTATAATTGCTTTACAGAATTTTGTTGGTTTCTGCCAAACATCAACATGAATCAGTCGTAGGTATGCATGTGTCCCCTCCCTCCTGAGCCACCCTCCCATCTCCCTACCATCCCACACCTCTAGATTGTTGCAGAGCCCCTGTTTGAGTTCCCTGCAGTTTGTCCATGCTTGTCATTGGTCTGATCATATTTTAAATTTCTTCCTGATCCAGTTTTATAAAGTTATGCTCTTCTAACAATTTTTCCATTTTTCCAAGTCGTCCATTTTATTGTCATTTAATTGCTCATAACAGACTCGTATGATCTTTAATGTGTCTGTGTTGTCTGTGATATCTTCTTTTTCATTTAAAGTTTATTGATTTGGATCTTCTTTTTTTTCTTCATGAGTGTGGCTATCAGTTTGTCAATAGTGTTTATCTTCTTAAAGTACAAGCTTCTAGTTTTATTGATCTTTGCTATAGTCACCTTCATTTCGTTTTCATTTATTTCTGTTCAGATCTTTACAATTTCTTTCTTTCTACTAGCATTGTGGGGTTTTTTGTTCTTTTTCTAGCTGCTTTGGGTGTAAGGGTTGATCCTTTATTTGATGTCGCTCTTGTTTCTTGAAGTAGGCTTGTATTGCTATAAACATACATCTTAGCACTGCTTTTTCTGAATCCCATAGGTTTTGAGTTGTCATGTTCTCAGTGGCATTCATTTTTAAGCATATCTTGATTGGCTTTTTGATTTCTATGGTGATTGGTTGCTTATTCAGAAGCGTATTTTTTAGCCTCCTAAAGATTGTTTCTTATACTTTTCTTTCCTGTAGTTTATATCTTATCTTACATCATTGTGATCAGAAAAGATGCTTGTAATGATTTCAATTTTATTCTTATATTTACCAAGCCTTGACTTGTTGCATAGGATGTGGTCTCTCCTGGAGAATATTCCACATGCACTTGAGGAAGAAAAGTGCAGTCTATTATTTTCGGGTGACATGTCCTGTATATGTCAACTAAGGCCAACTGATCCAATGTATCATTTAAGGCTTATGTGTCCTTATTAATTTTCTGACTGGATGATCTAACCATCAGTGTGAGTGGGGTATTAATGTCCCCCACTATTATTGTATTACTGTTGATATCTCCTTAACTAGTTCACTTCAGTTCAGTTCAGTCACTCAACTGTGTCAGACTCTTTGCAACCCCATGAACTGAAGCACGCCAGGCTTCCCTGTCCATCACCAACTCCCAGAGCTTGCTCAAACTCATGTCCATCAAGTTGATGATGTCATCCAACCATCTCATCCCTTGTTGTCCCTTTCCCCTACTGCCTTCAATCTTTCCTAGCATCAGGGTCTTTTCCAGTGAGTCAGTTCTTTGCATCAGGTGGCCAAAGTATTGGAATTTCAGCTTCAGCATCAGTCCTTCCAATGAATATTCAGGACTGACTTCCTTTAGGATTGCCTGGTTTGATCTCCTTGCAATCCAAGGAACTCTCAAGAGTCTTCACCATCACCACAGCTCAAAAACATCAATTGTTCAGTGCTCAGCTTTCTTTATGGTCCAACTGTCACATTCATACATGGTTACTGGAAAAATCATAGCTTTGACTAGATAGACCTTTATCAGCAAAGTAATGTCTCTGTTTTTAATATGCTATCTAGGTTGGTCATAACTTTTCTTCCAAGGAGCAAGCATCTTTTAATTTCATGGCTGCAGTCACCATCTGCAGTGATTTTGGAGCCCAAGAAAATACAGTCTGTCACTGTTTCCATTGTTTCCCCATCTATTTGTCATGAAGTGATGGGAATGGATGCCATGATCTTAGTTTTTTGAAGGTTGAAAAAACCCAGCTTTTTCACTCTCCTCTTTCACTTTCATCAAGAGGCTCTTTAGTTTCTCTTCACTTTCTGCCATAAGGATGGTGTCATCTGCATATCTTGGGTTATTGGTATTTCTCCTGTCAATCTTGATTCCAGCTTGTGCTTCATCCAGCCTGGTATTTCACATGATGTACTCTGCATTTAAGTTAGATAAGCAGGGTGACAATATACAGCCTTGACATACTCCTTTCCCTATTTGGAACCAGTTTGTTGTTCCATGTCCAGTTCTAAATGTTGCTTCTTGACCTGCATACAGATTTCCCAGGAGGCAGATAAGGTTGTCTGGTATCCCCATCTCTTTAAGAAATCTCCTTAATAGTTGTTATCATTTTCTTACATTCTGAGGTTCTCCTATGTTGGGTGGATATATATTTATAATTGTTAAATCTGCTTCTTGAATTAATCTTTGATCATTATGAAGTGTTCCTCTTTGTCTCTTGTAATGGTCTTTGAATTGGAAAGGGTCAAACAGGAGATGGTAAGAGTGAATATCTACATTTTAGGAATCAGTGAACTAAGATGGACAGGGATGGGCAAATTTAATTCAGATGACCATTATATCTACTACTGTGGATAAAAATCCATCAGAAGAAATTGAGTAACCCTCATAGTCAACAAAAGAGTCCAAAATGCAGTACTTGGGTACAATCTCAAAAATGACAGAATGATCTCTGTTCATTTCCAAAGCAAACCATTTAATATCACAGTAATCCAAGTGTATGCCATGAACACTAATGCCAAAGAACCTGAAGCTGAATGGTTCTGTGAAAACTTATAAGACCTTCTAGTACTAACACCAAAAAAAGGATGCCCTTTTCATCATTGGGGACTGGAATGCAATAGCAGGAAGCCAAGAGATACCAGAAGTAACAGGAAAGTTTGGTCTTGGAGTACAAAATGAAGAAGGACAAAGGCTAACAGAGTTTTGCCAAGAGAATGCACTGGTCAGAGCAAACACCTTTTTCCAACAACACGAGATGACTCCACACATGGGCATCACCAGATGATCAATACTGAACTCAGATTGATTATATTCTTTGTAGTCGAAGATGGAGACCTCTATACAGTCTACAAAAACAAGACTGGGAGCTGACCACAGCTTGGATCATGAACTCCTTTCTGCAAAATTCAAACTTAAATTGAATAATGTAGGGAAAACCACTAGGCCATTCAGGTATAACCTAAATTAGATCCCTTACATTTATACAGTGGAAATGACAAACAGGTTCAGGAGATTAGATCTGAAAGAGTGCCTGAAGAATTATGGATGGAGGTTCATGATATTGTACAGTAGGTGGTGGTTAAAACCATCCTGAAGAAAAAGTAATGCAAAAAGACAAAATATCTGCCTTAGGAGGCCTTACAAATAGCTGAAAAAAAGAGAAATGAAAGGCAAAGTAGAAAAGGAAAGATATGCCCATCTCAATGCGGAGTTCCAGAGAAGAGCAAGAAGAGGTAAATATGCACTGTTAAGTGATCAAAGCAAAGAAATAGAGGAAAACAAAAGAATGGGACAGACTGGAAATCTGTTCAAGAAAATTAGAGATACCAAGTGAATATTTCATGCAAAGATTGGCACAATAAAGGACAGAAACGGTATGGGCCTAACAGAAGCAGAAGATATTAAGAAGAGGTGGCAAGAATACACAGAAGAACTTTACAGAAAAGATCTTAATGATCTGAATATCCATGACGTTATGATCCCTCACCTAGAGCCAAACATCCTGGAGTGCGAAGTCAAATGGGCATTAGGAAACATCACTACGAACAAAGCTAGTGCACATGATGGAATTCCAGTTGAACTATTTAAAATCCTAAAAGATGATGTTGTGGAAGTGCTGCCCTCAATATGCCAGCAAATTTAGAAAGCTCAACAGTAGCCAGATAACTGGAAAAGGTCTGTTTTCATTCCAGTCCCAAAGAAAGGCAATGTCAAGGAATGTTCAAACTACATTACAAATGCACTCATTTCACATGGTATCATAGTAATGCTCAGCATCCTTCAAGCTAAGCATCAACAATATGTGAAACAAGAACTTCCAGATGTACCAGTGGATTTAAAAAAGGCAGAGGTCCAGACATCAAATTGCCAATATCTGTTGGATCATATAAAAAGCTGGAGTATTCCAGAAAAACATCCACCTCTGCTTCATTGACTACACTAAAATCTTTGACTGTGTGGATCACAATAAACTGTGGAAAATTCTTAAGGAGATGGGACTACCAGACCACCTTACCTGCCTCCTGCAAAACCTGTATGTATGTCAAGAAGGAACAGTTAGAACAGGACATGAAACAACAGACTGGTTCAAAATTAGGAAAGGAGTATGTCAAAGCTGTATATATTCACCCTGCTTACTTAACTTATATGCCGAGTATGCCATGTGAAATGCCAGTCTGGACGAAGCACAAGATTGGATCAAGATTTTGGCAGAAGTATCAATAACCTCAGATATGCAGATGACACCACCCTTATGGCAGAAAGTGAAGAGGAACTAAAGAACCTCTTGATGAAAGTGAAAGAGGAAAGTAAAAATCTGGCTTAAAACTCAACACTCGATTCCTCTGGGTCTTCCCAGTGCACCAGGCCCGAGCACTTGTCTCATGCATCCCACCTGGGCAATGTTGTGAAGTAGTTAGCCTCCAACTAATAAAAATAAATGAAAAAAAAAAGAAACTATGCAAAAATAAACCACTGAATTTTAAAAGTAAAAAAAAACAAACAAAAAAAAAAGCAAAAAAAAAAAAACTCAACACTCATAAAAAGATCATGGCAGCTGGTCCCATCACTTCATGGCAGATAGATGGGGAAACAATGGAAATGGTGACAGACTTTCTTGGTCTCTAAAGTCACTGCAGATGGTGACTGCAGCCATGAAATCAAAAGATGCTTACTCCTTTGAAGGAAAGCAATAACAAACCTAGACAGCATATTAAAAAGTAGACTACTTTGCTGACAAAAGTCCGTCTAGTCAAAGCTATGGTTTTTTTCCAGTAGGTATGTATGGATGTGAGAGCAGGACAATAGGAAAGGCTGAGTGCTGAAGAATTGATGTATTTTTTTTTTTTAGCTGTGGTTTTGGAGAAGGCTCTTGAGAGTTCCTTGAACTGCAAAGAGGTCAAACCAGTCAATCTTAAAGGAGATCAACCCTGAGTATTGATTGGAAGGACTAACACTGAAGCTGAAGCACCAATTCTTTGGCCACCTTATGGGAAGAGCTGATTCGTTGGAAAAGACCCTGATGATGGGAAAGATTGAAGGGAGGAAGAGAAGGGAATGACAGAGGATGTGTTAATTGGATGGCTTCACCAACTCATTGGACATGAGTTTGAGCACACTCCAGAAGATGGTGAAGGACAGGGAAGCCTGACATGCTGCAATCCATGGGGTCGCAAAGAGTTGGAAATGACTGGCCAACTGAACAATGACATTTCATCTAATGTGAGTATTGTTACCCCTCTTTATTTTTACTTCCATTTGCATGGAATACCATTTTCCAGCCCCTAACTTGCTGTATGTGTCCCTATGTTTGAGTTGGGTCTCTTGTAGATAGCGTATGTAGGGGTCTTAGTTTTGTATCCATTCAGCTAGCCTGTGTCTTTTGGTTCAAGTATTTATCCCATTTACATTTAAAGTAATTTTTGGCAAGTATCATCCTTTGCTATTTACTTTATTGCTTTGGGTTTGTTTTCATAAGCTTTTCTGTGTTCCCTGTCTAGAGAAATTTGTTTAGCATTTTTTGCAGAATTTGTTTTGTGGTGCTGAGTTTTCTTAGCTTTTGATTATCTCTAAAGATTTTGATATTTTTGTTTGTTTGTTTGTTTGGATTTGGAAGATCTTTGTTAGATAGAGTAATCTTGGTTGTGGGTTTTTTCCCTTTCATCACTTGAAGTATATCCTGCCATTCTTTTATGGCCTGGAGAGTTTCTATTCACAGGTCTGCCATTAGCCTTATGGAGGTCCCCTTGTATGTTATTTGTTGCTTTTCCCTTGTTGCTTTTAATATTTGTTCTTTGTATTTAATTTCTGTTAATTTGATTAATTTGTGTCTTTTTGTGTTTCTTATTGGATTTGTTCTTTATGGTAATATCTGGGCTTCCTGGAATTGGATGGCTATATCCTTCCCCATTTTGGGAAAGTTTCAACCATAATCTCCTCAAATATTTTCTCATGCCCTTTCCTTTTGTCTTCTTCTTCTGGGCCGCCTATGATTCAAATGTTGTTCCAGAAGTCTCTGAGGCTTCTGAGACTGTCCTCATTTCTTTTTATTCTTTTTTTCTTTTTCTGTTCTGCTTCAATTATTTCCACCATTCTATCTTCCAGTTCACTTATCCATTCTTTTCCATCAGTTACACTACCATTGATTACCTTTAGTATATTTTAATCTCATTTATTGCATTGTTCATTGTTGATTTTTTATTCTTTAATTCTTTTAGTTCCTTGTTAAACATTTCTTGCATCTTCTTTATCTGTGTTTCCAGCCTGATTATACATGCCTCCATTTTGTTTTCAAGATTTTGGATCATCTTTACATTCTTTATTCTGAATTCTGTTTCAGGTCAACTCCCTATTTCCTCCTTGTTTGTTTGGTCTGGTGGGTTTTTACCTCATTCCTTCATCTGCTGCATATTTCTCGGTCATTTCATTTCGTTTAGTTTACTGTGCCTGGGGGTCTCCTTTTTGCAGGCTGGAAGGTTATCATTCCTCTTGACTGTGGAGTTTGCCCCCCACCTCCCCCTCCCCACCGTGGGTGGGTTTGGACGAGTGGCTTGTGATGATTTCCTGGTTGGGGAAACTTGTGCCTGTGTTCTTGTGGATGGATCTGGATCTCATTTCTGAGCAGGACCATGTCCAATAATGAGTTTTTGTGTGTCTATGTGTCCAGTATATCTTTGAACAGCCTGTCTTCTAGTGTGCAGCATTGTGTTTCTATTTTGTTGAATAATTGGCATAGGGTATCTGGGCACTGGGGCTTGCTGGGCTTTGGGTGGGCTTGGTTTTGGTGTTGAGATGGAGGCCTCTTGGAGCACTCTCATCTGTTAATGTTCCCTCGGTTTGGTGGTTCTCTGGTGGATCTAAGTCTTGGGCTCAGGTCTCCCACCTCAGGGATTCATGCTTGACCCCTACTGTAGCACCAAGACCTCACAAGCCACGCAGCACAGGAGAAAAGTCCCCAAGACTTTTGGTGAAGGTAACACTCAACCTCCCAGAACACCCAGTGAGACTTATACCAAAGTCCTTTAATATTTCTAGGAAAGTTTCTGGACCTGTAATGGGAAGTGTGGAGTCATTTTGGTGTCAGATCTGGCCTTATTCCAGCTTGTACTTGCTCCTAAAGTTCACAGTTGCCCCTAAAGTCCACAGTCTGTTCCCTACCTGGACACAAGGGGGTGAAGGCTTAGGAGCATTAGGGATTACTTGCTCTCTTGAGCTTGGGAGAGGGAAGGATATGGCAGCCACAGTTGGGATGTACTGGGGAGTGACTGGGGCAGTAGGGACCTGTTGGATGCTGTTACAATCTGAGTCAGGTCGTGAGTTCTCACAGAGGAAAAGGCCCCATTTAGTGGGTCCCTAGGGAGAGCCAAGATAGTTAATCTCCCAGCAAGGTGTGTATAGTAACCTTTACCTGCTCAGAGCCTGGTGGTAGCTGTCACCTCTAGGATTGGAACTGTATCAGTGGTATTTTGTCTGATACCTCTGGCACCTTCCCCAACTTTGGCAGTTGCAGTCAAGTCTAATTCCACAGCTATGTTGAAGCAGCCCTCTCAGCAAATCCTCAAGGCTGCTAGCCCCTGACCTCTCCCTGGGATCTTTTCTGAAGACTTGGCATCCTGCCCCCACCCTCTGATGTAGGCTGAGACTGGATAGCCACTTATCTTAGCTTCCTGCCCCCACCCTCTGGTCCAGGCTGAGGCTTGTGAGTTGCTTATCAGCTAAGAATTGCTGAGCAGCAGAGGCAGCAATTTCCATGGTGAATTTTCTGTTTTGCACTGAGACCCCACTGTTTCATGGCACTCTGGTGTTCTGTAGCTCCCCCCTTGGTCCTGGCTGTGAGGGAGTTTCCTGGTGTAAAAAAACATTTCCTCCTTCATGACTTCCTCCTTCCTTCAGGGCACAAGCCTCCATCTTGTAATACTCTGTCACTTTTTACGTCTTTATCTTTAGTCCTACCTCATTCTAAGGATATTGGTTTGTCTTTTTGTAGGTTTGAGACCTTCTTCTATCATTTAGAAGCTTTCCTTCAAGAGTTGTTCCATATACTTAAGAAAATTAGATGTATTTGTGGGGCAGCTGGTGATCTCCCTGTCTTACTCCTCTGCCATCTTCTTCTATCTGGTGTACCCTCATTTTTGAGCTAAAGAAACATAGACAAGGCGAAAAGAATGATTGGTCTAAAGTCATATAGTGCTCAAGATAGGACTATAACTCACTTTTCTTGACATTCAGTCCTAGGTTTTCTTCCTTAAGTTCTTATTTCCTAAGGACTCATTCTTTAGATCAGAGTTTTCAAAGTGGGTTGTGCCTACTTCACAGAATCCAGAAGACAATACGGTGCGACAAGTAAAAAAAAACAAAAAAACAACGCTATATAGAATTTTGCTTCTGGCAAGATGAAACAGACATAATTTTTCTTCTTTTTCATAGTAAGTACAACTAAAACCCATGGGCATTGTATACAAAACAAATATAAAAAGATTGAAATATAGAGAATAGCAGGCAGACTGGTAAGGAACACTGAGAATTCAAAAAAAAAAAAAAAGGATGGTCAGCTCTCCGGGTTTTCTTTTGATCATTAAGACATGAAACTGAAGACCAGCAATGCAGAAATACCAAAGGCACAGACATAAAAGCCTTTTACAGCAAACATCTACCCTCAAATAGCCAAAATACCAGAAAAGGACCAACATAGAAAAACAGAAAGTTTTAAGTAATACCACTTTACTCCAGCTAAACAATATGGAAAAAAAATGTTGGTTGCATTACCAACCTATGTGTATTAGGAAGGATTCCCCAGGAAAACCACCAATTTAACAGGCCTTAAGCAAATATATAAAATATTTTAATATTAGTGACTCGGCCCACACAATTATGGGTTTGTAGTAAGTCCAAAATTTTTAGAGCAGTCCAATATACTGGAAATTCAAGCAAAAGTTGGTGCTGAAGTCTTGAGTCCAAAAGCAATATCAAGGCAGAATTCCTTCTTTCCCAGGGGACCCCTGTCTTTTCTCTTAAAGTTGGAAGAAGTCTATCTATATAATGGAGAGTAATCTCCTTTACTCAAGTTTTACTTATTTAAATGCTAATCACATCTAGAAAACATCTTTACATTCATATTAAATTGATGTTTGAACAAACTACTGGACAGTATAGATTACTTAAGTTATACATAAAATTAACCATCACAATTCACCTCTTGTCAATGTGACACCCACACACATCTCTGGAAATTATACTAAATCTCAAAATAAAGACCACAGCAAGGTCATACTTCTGCCCAACATAATACAACTACCCTATATACAACTGAAGTTCACTAGCCCTTTCCCTAGAAGAGGAAACAAAGTCCTTGAGTGATATTTTCTCTTCTCAATATCCTGTAACAAATATTATGATGTAAAGTTAACAATATTTATATATTATTATGGGAAGCCAATGCATATTTTACTATAAAAAGAGGGGAAATAGGTTTGCAAACAAGCATTTAGATGTAGACACATGTATATGTCCTCTTCATGAATCACAGTCGTGTAGTGGTGAAAGGACTTGCATAACTCAATCAAGTGGGGCCACCCAAGATGGATGAGTCATACTGAAGAGTTCTGACAAAATGTGGTCTACTAGAGGAGGGAATGGCAAACCACTCCAGTATTATTGCCACGAGAACTCCATGAACAGTTTGAAAAGGTTTAATGATGACACCAAAAACTGAGTTCCCCAGGTCAGAAAGTGTCCATTATGCTGCTGGGGAAGAGTGGAGGGCAATTACAAATAGCCTCAGAAAGAATGAAGCAGCTGAGCCAAAGCAGAAATGGCGCTAAGTTATGGATGTGTCTGGTGGTGAAAGTAAAGCCTGATGCTATAAAGAACAATATTGCATAGGAACTGGGACTGTTAGGTACATGGGTCAATGTAAATTGGATGTAGTCAAGCAGATGTCAAGAGTGAATATCGACATCTTAGAAATCAGTGAACTAAAATGTATGAGAATGTGTGAATTTAATTCAGATGACAATTATATCTAATGCTGTGGGCAAGAGTTCCTTAGAAGAAATGGAGTAGCTCTCATAGCCAACAAAAGAATCTGAAATGCTTTAGCTGACTGCAGTTTCAAAAATGACAGAATGATCTCAATTCACTTTCAAAGCAAATCATTCAACATCTCAGTAATCCACCTCTATGCCCCAAATATTGATCCCAAAGAAACTGAGGTTGACTGGTTATATGAAGACCTACAAGACCTTCTAGAACTAACACAAAAAATAAAATGTCCTTTTAATTACAGGTGATTGTAATGTAAAATAGGTCAAGCGATACCTGGAATAATAGTACATTTGGCCTTGGAATACAAAATAAAGCAGGGCAAAGGCTAATAGAGTTTTGCCAAGGCAACACACTGGTGATAGCAAACACCCTCTTCCAACAACACAAGAAATGACTCTACACATGGACTTCACCAGACAATCAGTATGAAAATCAGATTGATTATATTCTTTACAGCAAAAGATGGAGAAACTGTATACAGTAGGCAAAATAAGACCTAAAGCTGACTGGCTGACTGTGCCTCAGATCATCAGCTCTTTATTGCAAAATTCAAGCTTAAATTGAATAAACTAGGAAAAATCACTAGGCTATTCGAGTATGACCTAAATCAAATCCCTTATGATTACACAGTGGAGGTGACAAATAGATTTAAGGGATTAGATGTGATAGAGTGTCTGAAGAACCATGATAGTGGTTCATAACTTTGTACATGAGGCAGTGCAGTGACCAAAACCATCCCAAAGAAAAAGAAATACAAGAAAGGAATGGGATTGTCTGAGGAGGTTTTACAAATACCTGAGGAAAGAAGAAGAGTGAAAAGCAAGAGAGAAAGGGAAGGATATACTCAAAAAAGTGCAGAGTTTCAGAGAATAGCAAGGAGAGATAAGAAGGCCTTCTTAAGTGAACAATGCAAAGAAGGAAATGAAAACAATAGAAGGGAAAAGAGTAGAGATCTCTTCAAAAAAAACTCAGAGTTATTAAGGGAACATTTCATGCAAGGATGGGCACGATAAAGGACAGAAGTGGTAAGGACCTAACAGAAGCAGAAGAGATTAGGAAGACGGGGCAAGGGTACACAAAAGAACTATACTACAAAAAAGGTCTTAATGACCTGGATAACCACAATGGTGTGGTCACTCACCTAGAGCCAGACATCCTGGAGTGTGAAGTCAAGTGGGCCTTAGGAAGCATCACTACAAGAAAAGCTAGTGGAGGTGATGGAACTCCAGCCGAGCTATTTCAAATCCTTAAAGATGATGCTGTTAAAGTGCTGAACTCAATATGTCAACAAACTTGGAAAACTCAGCAGTGTCCACAGGACTGTAAAAGGTCACTTTTCATTCCAATTCCAAAGAAGGGCAAAGCGAAAGACTGTTGAAACTAACAAACAATTGAGCTCATTTTGCATGATATTAAGATTGTGCTCAAAATTCTTCCAGCTAGGCTTCAACAATACATGAACTGAGAACTTTCAGGTATACAAGCTGGATTCAGAAAAGTCAGAGGAACCAGAGATCAAATTGTCAACATTCTTTGGGTCATGGAAAGAGTAAGGAAATTCCCACAAAAAAAAACATCTACTTCAGATTCATTGACTACCTGAAAGCCTTCGACTGTGTGGATAACAACAAACTGGAAAATTCTTGAAGATATGCAAACACCAGGCCACCTTACCTGACTCCTGAGATATCTGTATATGGGTCAAAAAGCAACTGTTAGAACCAGACAGGGAACGACTGACTGGTTCAAAATAGAGAAATGAGTATGACAAGGCTGTATATTGTCACCTTGTTTATTTAATTTCTATGTATAGTATATCATGTGAAATGCTGGGCTGGATGAATCACAAGCTGGAATCAAGATTTCCAGGAGAAATATCAGCAGTCTCAGATATGCAGATGATACCACTCTAGTGGCAGAAAGTGAAGAGAAACTTAAGAGTCTCTTGATGATGGTGAAAGAGCAGAGTCAAAAAGCTGGCTTAAAAGTCAACATTCAAAACCTGAGATTGAGAGTCATTTCCTAGGCAGGTTGATAAAAAGTCTAGGGGTCCCCAAGGAGAGAAGGGTCTGGAATTCTCAAGGAGGAAGAAAGGACAAACTTCTTTTTTTTCTTTTTTCCTCTCCTCTATATTCCTTAGGATTATATAACAATAGTGTATCCTGCCTGAGGACAGTATCTGGATTAACCTTCTGGCTAATCCTGTTATCTGAAAATGTAAAATTATGGGGGTAGGTCTGGTGAGGTCTTTACAACCTCCAGACATTCTTTTGATTCATTGGAGAGTATATAACTCCACTGCTAACACTGAAAGTGAAAGTGAAGTCGCTCAGTCGTGTTCGACTCTTTGAGACCCCGTGAACTGTAGCCTACCAAGCTCCTCCATCCATGGGATTCTCCAGGCAAGAATACTGGAGTGGGTTACCATTTCCTTCTCCAGGGGATCTTCCCAACCCAGGGATTGAACCCGGGTCTCCAGCATTGGAGGCAGACGCTTTTAACCTCTGAGCCACCAGGGAAGCCCCTGCTAACACTAGCAAGGGGTTACTCTTTCTACCCCCTTCTGATGTCTATGGCAGAAGCTTTCTCTATTTCCTTTATACTTTAATAAAACTTTATTACACAAAAACTCTGAGCGATCAAGCCTCGCCTCTGGCCCTGGATTGAATTCTTCTCCTCCAGAGGCCAAGAATCCTGGCGTCTTTTTGAGATTCAGCAACAACCCTTCAAGATTAAGGCATCTGATCCCATCACTTCATAACAAATAGAAGGGGAAGCAATGGATGCAGTGACAGACTTTATATTATTGGGCTCTGAAATCACTGCAGACGGTGACTGTCGCCAAGAAATTAAAAGACACTTGCTGCTTGGAAGAAAAACTATAACAAATCTAAACAGCATATTAGAGACATCACATTGCCTACAAAGGTCCATATAATTAAAGTTTTGGTTTTTCCAGTAGTCATATAAGGATGTGAGAGTTGAACCATAAAGAAGGCTGAGTGCTAAAGAATTTATTACTTTGAATTGTGGTGCTGGAGAAGTCCCTCCAGAGTCCCTTGGACTGCAAAGAGATCAAAGCAGTCAATCCTAAAGGAAAACAACCCTGAATATTCATTGGAAAGACTGATGCTGAGGCTGAAGCTCCAATATTTTGGCCACCTGATGTGCACAACTTACTCATTGGAAAAGACCTTAATGCTGGGAATGATTAAAGACAGAAAGGAGAATAGGGCAACAGATTATGAGATGGTTACATAGCATTACTGACTCAATGGATGTTAATTTGAGCAAACTCTAGGAAATAGTGAAAGACAGGGAAGCCTCTTCATGGGTCACAACTGGTCAAACATGAATTAGTAAATGAACAACAAAAACTATATATGTACATATAGCATAGACACACATAAAATATTTATAAAAATAAGTAAGAAATTCCATAACAGTTACAGTTCTAATTTCTGCAACTGGTCACATGGTTGTGTGTGTGTACTCACTTGCTCAGTCATGTCAGATAGTTTTCGATCCATGGACTGTAGTCCTCCAGGCGATGGCTCTAACTGGTATTTATAACTAGCTTCTTCTACTCATTATGCATTTCATTTGCCTTCAGCAAACACCTCGTGTTGTAGTGGTTCCATACCTGATGGCATGACCCAAATCTTCAGTCCTGAATGTTCTGTGCCATTGATAGTCTTACCTGAATTGAGCTGTAGTTTTCCATTGACTCTAAACACAGAGCGTGACACTAAGAAGCGTCCTAAAGTGTTTTCAGTTTTCCAGACACACTCGACTTTACCTCTCTTGTGGAGTAGTAGTTCAATTTGTCATGGTAATCAGTATCAATCATCACCACCGGTACAGTTACTCCCTTCCTTGACTATTGATTCAGAGGCATAAGGATCCCAAAGTGACTGTGTTATAGCCTTAACTTCTAGTTAAGTGGAATCATTGTTGTGTCTACTAAAAGGAACATTCCTCCTTCTGTAACTCTTTAATACATTTAGACCAACAGAGGAAAACTTTACAGCAACAAAAAGCTGGTGCATCCTTAGTGGTAATAGTGAGTAGTGCCACACATTTCTACCTTTTAATTCCTGGACTCATGAATATTGTACATAGAAGAAACAGTACAATATATTTAATGCTGATTTAGAGTTTCAAAAACCTCCTGAAGCACCTTGTCCCAGCTTTAGAAGTTATGGTTGCCTACTTAGCTGAGGCTGAAACTGAGTCTTCAAAAAGCTATTTTATCATTTATCTCCTTAGGATGGTGGGGAAAATAGTAACACCAATAAATTCCATGAAAGGAAACCCATCGCCACATTTCAATGGCTGTGAAGTGAGTTCCTTGATTATTTCTAGTCAATTAGAAGTAATCAAGGATCTTACTTGATTGCTGTGTGAGACCCACAGTCATCAAATTGGCAAAATTTCTTGAAAAATATTAAAAGCAACAAGGGAAGAGCAACAAATAATGTAGAAAGAAACTTTCATAAGGTTATCAGCTGATTTCTCAACATTAACTCTGTAGGCCAGAAAAAGTGGCACGATATATTTAAAGTGATGAAAAGGATTCTATTCAGCAATGTTCTCATTCAGAATTGACAGAGAAATCCAAAGCTTTGCAGACAAGCAAAAGCCAAGAGGATTCAGCACCACCAAAACAGCTTTGCACCAACTACTAAAGAAAGTTCACTAGGTGGAAAAGGAAAGACCACAATTAGAAAAAAAGAAAATTACCAAAGGAAAAACTCACTGGTAAAGGTAAATGTAGAGTAACATAGAAAATAATCTGCATAAAAAATATATCAAAGCCAGCATCTGTGAGAAAATGAGACCACAAATGTAAGACATTGGAAATGCATTTGAAATTAAAAGATCAACAGCATAAATTAAGCCTGTTTACATGTATACAACTATGTCAAAATCTCATGGCAACTATAAACCAAAAATCTCCAATACACAAACATACAAAGAAGAAAAAGGGATCCAAGTCACAAGGAAAAAAAAAACAAAACAAAAAGGAAAACCAAATCAAAAGCAACTAACAAAATGGCAATAAAAGCATACATATTGGTAATTACCTTAAATGCAAATGCTCCAACCAAAAGACATAGACTGGCTGAATGGATGAAAAAACAAGACCCATATCTATGCTGTCTACAAGAGACTCATTTCAGAGAAACATGGACTGAAAGTTGGGAAATGGAAAAGTGTATTCCATTCAAATGAAAATCAAAAGAAAGTTTTGTCACATCAGACAAAGATAGACTTTAAATAAAGACTGTTACGAGAGACAAAGAAGGACATTATATAATGACCAAGGATCAATGCAAGAAGATATAACAATTGGAAATATATATGCACTCAAGATAGGAGCACCTCAATATATAAGGCAAATACTAATAGCCATAAAATAAGAAATCAGTGGTAACAGTAATAGTGGGGGACATTAACATTTCACGTTCCTTAATGGACAGATCATCCAGACAGTTAATCAATAAGGAAACATAGGCCTTAAATGAAACATTAGACCACATGGGTTTGATATTTATAGAGCATTCCATTCAAAAGCTGTGGAATACACGTTCTTCTCAAGAGCACATAGAACAGTCTCTTGGATTGATTATACCCTGGGCCACAAAGCAAGCCTTGGTAAGTTTAAGAAAACTAAAATCATATAAAGCATCATTTCTGGTCACAATGTTATGAGATTAGAAATCAATTATAGGAAAAATAAATAGCAAAAACACAAACACATGGAGGTTAAACAATATGCTACTAAGCAACCAATAGATCACCAAAGAAATAAAGGAGGGAATCAGAAACTACTGAGAGACAAAGGAAAATAAAAACATGGAAATCCAAAACCTCTGGGACACAGTAAAAGCAATTCTAAGAGGCAAGGTTAGAGCAATAAAATCTTACCTCAGGAAACAAGAAAAACCTCAGATGAACAACCTAACTCTACACCTAAGGCAGCTAGAGAAAGAAGAACAAACAAAACCGAAGTTTAGTAGAAAGAAAGACATAATAAAGGCCAGAGCAGAAATAAATGAAATAGAATGGAAGAAAACAACAGAAAATCTCAATGAAACTAAAAGCAATTTATTTGAAAAGATAAACAAAATTAATATACCTTTAGTTATACTCATCAAGAAAAAGGAGACAGCTCAAATAAAAAAAAAATAGAAACTAAAAAGGAAAAAGAAGACCACCACAGAAATGCAAAGAATCATAAAAAAAATTATAAGAGACTATATGGCAATAAAATGTAAAACCTAGAAAAAATGAACAAATTCTTAGAAAGGTTCAGTTCAGTTCAGTTCAGTCACTCAGTCGTGTCCGACTCTGTGAATCCCAGCACGCCAGGCCTCCCTGTCCATTACCAGCTCCCAGAGTTTACCCAACTTCATGTCCATCGAGTCAGTGATGCGGTCCAGCCATCTCATCCTCTGTCATCCCCTTCTCCTCCTGCCCCCAATACTTCCCAGTATCAGGGTCTTTTCCAATGAGTCAACTCTTCGCATGAGGTGGCCGAAGTATTGGAGTTTCAGCTTCAGCATCAGTCCTTCCAATGAATACCCAAGACTGATCTCCTTTAGGAAGGACTGGTTGGATCTCCTTGCAGTCCAAGGGATTCTCAAGAATCTTCTATAATACCACAGTGACTTCAATATTATTGCCTTGAGAACCCCATGAACAGTATGAAAAGGCAAAAAGATAGGATACTGAAATAGGAACTCCCCAGGTCAGTAGATGCCCAATATGCTACTGGAGATCAGTGGAGAAATAACTCCAGAAAGAATGAAGGGATGGAGCCAAAGCAAAAACAATACCCAGTTGTGGATGTGACTGGTGATAGAAGCAAGGTCCGATACTGTAAAGAGCAATACTGCATAGGAACCTGGAATGTTAGGTCCATGAAGCAAGGTAAATTGGAAGTGGTCAAACAGGAGATGGCAAGAGTGAATGTCGACATTCTAGGAATCAGCAAACTAAAATGGACTGGAATGGGTGAATTTAACTCAGATGACCATTATATCTACTACTGTGGGCAGGAATCCCTTAGAAGAAATGGAATAGCCATCATGGTCAACAAGAGTCCGAAATGCAGTACTTGGATGCAATCTCAAAAATGACAGAATGATCTCTGTTCGTTTCCAAGGCAAGCCATTGAATATCATGGTAATCCAAGCCTATGCCCCAACCAGTAACACTGAAGAAGCTGAAGTTGAACGGTTCTATGAAGACCTTCAAAACCTTTTAGAACTAACACCCAAAAAGATGTCCTTTTCATTATAGGGGACTGGAATGCAAAAGTAGGAAGTCAAGAAACACATGGAATAACAGGCAAATTTGGCCTTGGCATACGGAATGAAGCAGGGCAAAGGCTAATAGAGTTTTGCCAAGAGAACACATTGGTCATAGCAAACACCCTCTTCCAACAACACAAGAGAATACTCTATACATGGACATTACCAGATGGTCAAAATCAAAATCAGATTGATTATATTCTTTGCAGCCAAAGATGGAGAAGCTCTATACAGTCAGCAAAAACAAGACTGGGAGCTGACTGTGGCTCAGATTATGAACTCCTTATTGCCAAATTCAGACTTAAATTGAAGAAAGTAGGGAAAACCACTAGACCACTCAGGTATGATCTAAATCAAATCCCTTATGACTATACAGTGGAAGTGAGAAATAGATTCAAGGGACTAGATCTGATAGACAGAGTGCCTGATGAACTATGGGCTGAGTTTTGTGACATTGTACAGGAGACAGGGATCAAGATCATCCCCATGGAAAAGAAATGCAAAAAGGCAAAATGGTTGTCTGAGGAGGCCTTACAAATAGCTGTGAAAAGAAGAGAAGTGAAAAGCAAAGGAGAAAGGGAAAGATATTCCCATTTGAATGAAGAGTTCCAAAGGATAGCAAGGAGATATAAGAAAGCCTTCCTCAGCGATCAATGCAAAGAAACAGAGGAAAACAACAGAATGGGAAAGACTAGAGATCTCTTCAAGAAAATTAGAGATGTCAAGGGAACATTTCAGGCAAAGATGGGTTCGATAAAGGACAGAAATGGTATGGACCTAACAGAAGCAGAAGATACTAAGAAGAGGTGGCAAGAATATACAGAAGAACTGTACAAAAAAGTTCTTCATGAGCCAGATAATCACAATGGTGTGATCACTCACCTAGAGCCAGACATCCTGGAATGTGAAGTCAGGTGGGCCTTAGAAAGCATCACTGTGAGCAGAGCTAGTGGAGGTGATGGAATTCCAGTTGAACTATTTCCAATCCTGAAAGATGATGCTGTGAAAGTGCTGCACTCAATATGCCAGCAAAATTGGAAAACTCAACACTGACAACAGGACTGGAAAATATCAGTTTTCATTCTAATCCCAAAGAAAGGCAATTCCAAAGACTGCTTAAACTACCACAGAATTGCACTCATCTCACACGCTACTAAAGTAATGCTCAAATTTCTCCAAGCCAGGCTTCAGCAATATGTGAGCCATGAACTTCCAGATGTTCAAGCTGGTTTTTAGAAAAGGCAGAGGAACTAGAGATCAAATTGCCAACATCGGCGGGATTATCGAAAAAGCAAGAGAGTTCCAGAAAAACATCTATTTCTGCTTTATTGACTATGCCAAAGCTTTTGATTGTGTGGATCACAATAAACTGTGGAAAATTCTGAAAGAGATGGGAATACCAGACCACTTGATCCACTTCTTGAGAAACCTATATGCAGGTCAGGAAACAACAGTTAGAACTGGACATGGACCAACAGACTGGTTCCAAATTGGAAAAAGAGTACATCAAGGCTGTATATTGTCACCCTGCTTATTTAACTTATATGCAGAGTACAACATGAGAAACGCTGGGATGGAAGAAGCACAAGCTGGGAATCAAGATTGCCAGGAGAAATATCCATAACCTCAGATATGCTCTTATGGCAGAAAGTGAAGAGGAACTAAAAAGCCTCTTGATGAAAGTGAAAAAGGAGGGTGAAAATGTTGGCTTAAAGTTCAACATTCAGAAAACTAAGATTGTGGCATCTGGGCCATCACTTCATGGGAAATAGATGGGGAAAGAGTGGAAGCAGTGTCAGACTTTATTTTTCTGGGCTCCAAAATCACTGCAGATGATGATTGCTGCCATGAAATTAAAAGGCGCTTACTCCTTGGAAGGAAAGTGATGACCAACCTTGATAGCAGAGATAGATATTAAAAAGCAAAGACATTCCTTTGCCAAAAAAGGTCCATCTAGTCAAGGCTATGGTTTTTCCAGTGGTCATGTATGGATATGAGAGTTGGACTATTAAGAAAGCTGAGTGCCCTGTATAATGGGCTCCAGTTTCATCCATCTCATTAGAATTGATTCAAATGAATTCTTTTTAATGGCTGAGTAATATTCCATGGTGTATATGTACCACAGCTTCCTTATCCATTCATCTGCTAATGGGCATCTAGGTTGCTTCCATATCCTGGCTATTATAAACTGTGCTGCGATGAACATTGTGGTGCATGTGTCTCTTTCAGATCTGGTTTCCTCGGTGTGTATGCCCAGAAGTGGATAGGGTAGAGAGGGAGGTGGGAGGGGGGTCGGGATGGGGAATACATGTAAATCCATGGCTGATTCATGTCAATGTATGACAAAAGCCACTACAATAAAGAAAAAAAAATGTTTAAAGTGAAAAAAAAAAAAAAAAGAAAGAAACCTGAGTGCCGAAAAATTGATGCTTTTGAACTGTGGTGTTGTAGAAGACTCTTGAGAGTCCCTTGGACTGCAAGGAGATCCAACCAGTCCATCCTAAAGGAGATCAGTCCTGGGTCTTCATTGGATGGACTGATGCTGAAGCTGAAACTCCAATACTTTGGCCACCTCATGCAAAGAGTTGACACATTGGAAAAGACTCTGATGCTGGGAGGGATTGGGGGCAGGAGGAGAAGGGGATGCCAGAGGATGAGATGGCTGGATGGCATCACCAACTCGATGGACATGAGTTTGAGTAAACTCCGGGTGTTGGTGATGGACAGGGAGGCCTGACTTGCTGAGATTCATGGAGTCGCAAAGAGTCGGACATGACTGAGCGATTGAACTGAACTGAGGTTTGTCATAGATTCTCTTCCAAGGAGCAAGCATCTGTTAATTTCATGGCTGCAGTCACTGCCCACAGTGATTTTGGAGACCAACATAGAATTTACAATAGCATGTGTAAAACATATAGCCAATGTAAATTTGGTTTTTAGTAAGGGAACTCAAGTATGGTTGAGTTGAAGGGTGGGGTGGGGAGGAAGATGGGAGGGAGGTCTGGGAGGGAGGGGACATGGGTGTACCTATGGCTGATGCTTGGTGATGTATGACAGGAAACCACAAAATTCTGTAAAGCAATTATCCTTAAGTTAAAAACATTTAATAAAAGAAAAGAAAATCTGTCACTGCTTAAATTTTTCCCCTTTCTATTTGCCATGAAGTGATGAGACTGATTGCCATGGTCTTAGGTTTTTAAATATTGAGTTTTAAGCTAGCTATTTCACTCTCCTTTTTCTCATCCATCAAGAAGCTCTTTAGTTCCTCATCCATTTCTGCCATAAGGATGGTGTCATAGGCATATATGGGGTTACTGATATTTCTTCCAACAATCTTGATTCCATCTTGTGATTCATCCAGCCCAGCATTTCACATGATGTACTCTGCATATAAGTTAGATAAGCAGGGTGACAATATACAGCCTTGAAATACTCCTTTCACAATTTCGAACCAGTCCACTGTTCCATGTCCAAGTCTAACTGTTGCTTCTTGACCTGCATGCAGGTTTCTCAGGACACAGGTAAGGCAGTCTGGTATTCCCTTATACTTTGTATAGACACACACACACACACACACACACACACACACACACACACACAAAACCAAAATATCCAAAGCAAACTTGAGAAAGAAAAATGGGGCTGGAGGTATCAAGCTCTTTGTCTTTAGACTGTATTATAAAGCTACAGTCATCAAAGCAGTGTGGTACTGATACAAACACAGAAATATAGATCAATGGAACTGGATAAGAGATAATCGCATGAACCTGGAGTTGATCAATTTATGGCAATAGAAGCAAGACTATAAAATGGAGAAAAGACAGTCTCTTCAATAAATAATGCTGGGGAAACTGGACAGTTACATGTAAAAAAAAATGAAACTAGAATGTTCTTTAGCATCATATACAAATTGCTGCTGCTGCTAAGTCACTTCAGTCGTGTCTGACTCTGTGTGATCCCATAGATGGCAGCCCACCAGGGCTCCCCCATCCCTGGGATTTTCCAGGCAAAAACACTGGAGTGAGTTGCCATTTCCTTCTCCAATGTGTGAAAGTGTAAAGTGAAAGTGAAGTTGCTCAGTCGTGTCCGACTTTTAGCGACCCCATGGACCGCAGCCTTCCAGGCTCCTCCATCCATGGGATTTTCCAGGCAAGAGTACTGGAGTGGGGTGCCATTGCCTTCTCTGATCATATACAAAAGTAAACTCCAAATGGAATAAGGACCTAAATGGGAGACTGGATAGTATAAAACTCTTAGAGGAAAATATAGCCCTAACATTCTTTGATATAAATCACAATGTGTTTCTCAGTTCATCTTCTAGACTAATGGAAATAAAAACAGAAATAAATTCATGGGACTAAATTAAATTCAAGTTTTTCATAGCAAAGGGAAGCATAAACAATATGAAAGGACAATCCATAGAATGGGACAGAATATTTTGCAAATGATAGGACTGACAAGATATTAGTCTTCATAATTTACTTACAGCTCATGTAGCTGAATGTAAAAAAAAAAAAAAAAAAAAAAAAACCCAAGCAATCCAGTCAACAAAATGACAGAAGATATAAATAGAAATTTCTCCAAAGAAGACATATAGATGGTCAAGGGGCACATGATGCTCAACCTCACTAATTATTTGTTGTTGTTCAGTTGCTAAGTCATGTCTGACTGTTTGTGACCCCCATGGACTGCAGCATGCCAGGCTTCCCTGTGCAACACTATCTCCTGGAGTTTGCTCAAACTCACATCCACTGAGTCAGTGATACCACCCAACCATCTCATTTTCTGTTGCTTCCTTCACCTCCTGCCCTCAGTCTTTCCCAGCATCAGTGTCTTTTCCCTTGAGTCCTCTCTTTGCATCACATGGCCAAAGTACTGGAGCTTCAGTTTCAGCATCAGCCTTTCCAAAGGATATTCACTAATTATTAGAGAAATTCAAATTAAAACTACAATGAAATATTACCTCATAGTAGTTAGAATGACCATCTTCTCAAAACAATAAATGCTGGAGAAGGTGTGGAGAAAAGAAAACCCTCTTATACTGCTGGTGAAAATGTAAATTTGGACAGCTATTATAGGGAAAAGTATTAAGGTTCCTGAAGAAACTAAAAATAGAACTACCATATGATCCAGCAATCCCTTACTGGGCATATATCTGGAGAGAAACATGGTTTGAAAGGATGCTTCCATCCCAGTGTTCATTGAAGCATTGTTTACAATAGCCAAGACATGGAAACAAATTAAATGCCCATCAATAGGTGAGTAGATAAAGATGTGGTACATATATACAAAGGAACATTATCCAGCCATCAAAAAGAATGAACTAATGCCACTTGTTTCAACAAGGATGGACCCAGAGAGTATCATACAAAGTGAATTAAGTCAGGTAAAGAAATACAAATATTATATAACACCATTTATATGCAGTCTATTTTAAAAGATACAAATGAACTTACTTACAAAAAAGAAACAGACCCATAGACTTAGAGAATGAACTTGTGGTTTCCAGGGTTAAGGGTGAGGAGGAAGGATAGATCGAGAGTTTTGGATTGATATGTACACATTGCTATATTTAAAATAGATAACCAGCAAGAACAAGAACATACTGTATTGCACAGGGAACTATGCTCAACATTCTTTAATAACATAAATGTGAAAACAATTTGAAAAAGAATAGATACATGTATATTTAAAAATGAATCACTTTGTTGTGCACCTGAAACTAACACAACTTTGCTAATCAATTATGCTGTAATATTAGTGAAAGTGAAAGTTGCTCAGTCGTGTCTGACTCTTTGCGACTCCATGGACTATACACTCCATGGAATTCGCCAGGCCAAAATACTGGAGCGGGTAGCCTTTCCCTTCTCCAGTGGCTCTTCCCAACTCAGGGGTTGAACCCAGGTTTCCTGCGTTGCAGGCAAATTCTTTACCAGCTGAGCCACAAGGGAAGCCCAAGAATACCAGCATGGATAGCCTATCCCTTCTCCAGCAGATCTGTCCACCCCAGGAATTGAACCGGGGTCTCCTGCATTGCAGGCAGATTCTTTACCAACTGAGCTATCAGGGAAGCCCATGCGTCAATATACAATAAAAGTTAAAAAAGAATTTATGCTGTGTGGAGTAATGCTATTTTCTGAGTTGTTTTCCCCCTCAAATTCCATATATTGAGTTTCTAACACCATTGTGACTGTATTCAGAGTAAAAATTAATTAAGGCTAGATGAATTCATAAGAGTGGGGTCCTGATCTGGTAGGATTACTGTCCTTATAAGAGACTTGCAGAGCTTTCTCCCTCCCTCTCCCATATGCACACAAAGAAGAGGTCATATGAGTATGTGATGAGATGGCAGCTACCTACAAGCCCAGAAAAATCCTCCCACAAGAAACTTACATTGTTGGCTGTTTATCTGGGACTTCTAGCCTCCAAAATGTGAGAAAATAAATTTTATGCTGCCTAAATCACCCAGAACATTATATTTTATTGTGACATACTAAGCTCACTGGGCTTCCCAGATGGCGCTAGTAGTAAAGAACCCACCTGAAAATGCAGGAGATGTAAGAGATGCAGGTTTGATCCCTGAGGCAGGAAGATCCCCTAGAGGAAGGCATGGAAACCCACTCCAGTATTCTTGCCTGGAGAATCCCATGGACAGAGGATCCTTGAAGGCTACAGTCCATAGTGTCACAAAGGGTCGGACATGACTGAAGTGACTTAACATGCTTAAGCTGACTAATACAAATACCATGAGAGTGGATGAAGCATTCTGTATGGCAAATTGTCATGGATAGTAATTATAGCAGAAACAATGCAAACAAAGAATTCAAATCTGTGATCAGGGTAAGTATCTATTCAAATAAGATCAAAATGTTGCTTCTTCAATCATGGAAATGCTCCCATGTAATCAGCTTGCCACCCAGGCTGATCATCTCAGGGAACAGTCCCATACTGGAGACTCAGTGTTGATTTATACTATTGGTAGATTGAGTACTGAGCCATGGCCGTAACTGAGTCAGCCTCACTGAATAGAAGTCCATATTCTTAAGTCCATATCAAACGTTCATCCTTGCCATCATGGCCAGAGTCTGTTGAACAATGATGAGAGGCTGAGAAAAGAAGTTAACTGGTAGTCACAGAATGGGTCATCCTATTACTTGATTATTAAAAGTTTCCTCTGCTGACATTACCCTACAGTGAAGATTCACATAGTACATAAATATCTTTGCTTTTCACCCATTCAGAAAGATCTACTGATATCCCTATTCCCCAGACCCTCCTAGGTACCAATTTTCCAATCACGTTCCTTCCAATTACCTGACCGTAGAGGCAAATCATTGACCACAGGTCATGAGCTGGTAAACAGCTACATCTCTGGCCATTTTTCTTTAAAAGAAAAACAAACAACCATATGCTAAAAAAAAACATGCCCCTGGGAGAATTTACTTTTACCACTGTTCTTCAAGGATGTCCCAGAAAGGGGTTGTAGTGCTAGAGCTGATACTGTCTACTTTGGGTGGTACCTGCATATTGTACAGAAGAATCTGTAAGTCAGGCCCTAGTTTACTTTTGCTTTGCCAACTGATCATAGAGAACTCTCCTTAAGGTTTATCTTCAGTCTAAAAGGAAGAAGGCAATGTAACAGAAATGGGGACCATAGGTATTTGGGGGCACTTCTGTATATACTTTATTTGTGTCTTCAAGTCCTACTTGAATTCAATCTCATATACCATTTCCACTGATAATAGATTACTGCTGTGCACACCAAACTTTTTTGGTTTTGTATGGCAGAAAACAACCAGTTCATGGTGGAAAGCTCATGAACTTGAGAGCCCAGTCCAGTCTTTACTAAGATCCAGTAGCAAGACAAAGTTCTTTCTCAAAAGGAGAGTGATAATCTGGTGAGAACTGTCAGGCTTTCAATTTATATCCAAAGGTTCTGAGCTTTAATTCATGTAGAAAGGCCTCCAAAATCTTCAAATAGTACCCCAATGTGCCACTGACACTTCAAGCACCATTGGATCTGTATGTCTTAAGTGGCTGAGAACCTTGCATGGCAGCCTGAAACTGTTACTGAGCCTTCTCTAATCTAGAGGCCCACTCAAAATTAACAGCTTTTCAGGTCCCTAGTAAATAGGCCAGAGTAGCACACCCAAATGAAGAATATGCTGGTTTAAATTTCAAAGAGGCACACTTATCAGTGTACCTATATTTTGGTTGTGTAGGAAGTGCCAGATATAACAACTTACTCTTCAGTTTAGAAGAGATATCTTAACATGCCCCACACCACTGGACGCCTAGAAATTTCACTTGAGATGAAAGCCCTAAATTTTGTCAGATTGATTTCACACACTCTGATATGTAAATATCTTACTGATGAGGTGGAACAAGGAAGGTGTATTTCTGGTCTTGCCAAGCGAAATAAAAATGATTCTGGTTCTTTTTACTAGAATTTATGGATAAAAAAGCAAGGATCAGATGAATAGCTGTATACTAGGTACTAAATACATATTAATTTACTCAAGAAATGAAACTATATCTGGCACAATACCTGCAATTGGCATCATCACCTGGCTAAGCTTATGGCAGTCCATTTTAATTCTTCAAGATCCATCTGTTTTCTACAGAGGCCAATAGGTGAATTGAATGAAGATTTAGTGAGAAACTATACTTTCACCAATGCGTGTGTGCTAAGTCGTTTCAGTCGTGTCTGACTCTTTGTGATCCTATGGACTGTAGCCCACCAGCTTCCTCTGTCCATGGGATTCTGCAGGCAAGAATAATGGAATGGGTTGCCATGCCCTACTCCAGAGAATCTTCCAGACTCAGGGATCCACCAATGAGGCTATAATTAAGCACCCCAAGATCCCCACTAGAGTGGTGTCAGAAAAGACTAGGAAGCCAGAATTTTCAACCAGTTGTCCAGTAACACATCCTCCAGATGTGTTAATGGAGAGAACTCAGGAGCTTAGATTTTCTCTACCACTTGGCAGTAAGAAGCTGGAGCGGCAGCCGTGTGGCCCTGGAGCAGCGGCTACACGGCTTTGGAGCGGCTGTGAGGACATACCCTATGTCCAAGGGCAGAGAAGCCCCAGCAAGATGGTAGGGGCTGGAGCAGTGTCTGTGTGGTGCTGGAGCAACTTTGAGAAGATATCCCACATCCAAGGGCAAATAAGGATTGTAGGAGGGGCAAAATTGTGTTTAGAATCAAACCTCATATCCACCAGAGATGCTCAGAGGGCTCAAACAAACTTTGTGCACACCAGGATCCAGAGACCCCACAGAGACTGAGACAGAACTGTGTTTGAGTGTCTCCTGTGGAGGTATGGGTCAGTAGTGGACTGCTGCAGGGGCAGGGGCTCTGAGTACAGTAGACCTCACTATGGCATAAGCCCTCTTTGAGGAGGTCTCCATTAACCCCACCTTAGAGCCACCAGAACTTACACAAGACTGGGGAAACAGTCTCTTAGAGGGCACAAACAGAACCTTGTATGCACCGGGACCCAGGAGAAAGGAGCAGTGACCCCACAAGAGACTGACCCAGACTTTCCCGTGAGTGTACAGGAGACTCCAACAGAAGTGTGGGTTGGCAGTGGCCTGCTGCAGGGTTGAGGGCACTGAGCCTAGCAGTGCATGCATGGTACCTGTTGAAGGAGGTCGCCATTATCTTCATTACCTCCACCATAGTTTGGCCACAGGTAAATAGCAAAAACATGACTTGGAGCTTACTGTGGCTCAGATCATGAACACCTTATTGCCAAATTCAGACTTAAACTGAAGAGAGTAGGGAAAACCACTAGACCATTCAGGTATGACCTAAATCAAATCCCTTATGCATATGCATTGGAAATGAGAAATAGATTTAAGGGTCTAGACCTGATAGACAGAGAGCCTGATGAACTATGGGTGGAGGTTCATGACATTGTACAGGAGACAGAGATCAAGACCATCCCCATGGAAAAGAAATGCAAAAAGATAAAATGGTTGTCTGAGGAGGCCTTACAAATAGCTGTGAAAAGGAGAGAAGCAAAAAGCAAATGAGAAAAAGAAAGAGATTCCCATTTGCATGCAGAGTTCCAAATAATAGCCAGGAGAGATAAGAAAGCCTTCCTCAGAGATCAATGCAAAGACATAGAGGAAAACAACAGAATGGAAAAAACTAGAGATCTCTTCAAGAAAATTAGAGATACCAAGGGAACATTTCATGCAAAAAATGGGCTCAATAAAGGACAGAAATGGTATGGACCTAACAGAAGCAGAAGATATTAAGAAGAGTTGGCAAGAATACACAGAAGAACTGTACAAAAAAAGATCTTCATGACCCAGATAATCACAATGGTGTGATCACTCACCTAGAGCCAGACATCCTGGAATGTGAAGTCAGGTGGGCCTTAGAAAGCAACACTACGAACAAAGCTAGTGGGTATGATGGAATTCTAGTTGAGCTATTTCCAATCCTGAAAGATGATGCTGTGAAAGTGCTGCACTCAATATGCCAGCAAATTTGGAAAACTCAGCAGTGGCCACAGGACTGGAAAAGGTCCATCTTCATTCCAATCCCTAAGAAAGGCAATGCCAAAGAATGCTCAAACTACCACACAATTGCACTCATCTCACACGCTAGTAAAGTAATGCTCAAAATTCTCCAATCCAGGCTTCAGCAATACATGAACCGAGAACTTCCAGATGTTCAAGCTGGTTTCAGAAAAGGCAGAGGAACCAGAGATCAAATTGCCAATATCTGCTGGATCATCAAAAAAGCAAGAAAGTTCCAGAAAAGCATCTATTTCTGCTTTATTGACTATGCCAAAGCCTTCAACTGTGTGTATCACAATAAACTGTGGAAAATTCTGAAGGAGATGGAAATACCAGACCACCTGACCTGCCTCTTGAGAAACCTGTATGCAGATCAGGAAGCAAGAGTTAGAACTGGATATGGAACAACAAGCTGTTTCCCAATAGGAAAAGGAGTACATCAAGGCTGTATATTGTCATCCTGCTTATTTAACTTGTATGCAGAGTACATCATGAGAAATGCTGGGCTGGAAGAAGCACACACTGGAATTAAGATTGCTGGGAGAAATATCAATAACCTCAGATCTGCAGATGTCACCACCCTTATGGCAGAAAGTGAAGAGTAACTAAAAAGCCTCTTGATGAAAGTGAAGGAGGAGAGTGAAAAAGTTGGCTTAACGCTCAACACTCAGAAAACTAGGATCATGGCATCTGATCCCATCACCTCATGGGAAATAGGTAGGGAGACAGTGGAAACAGTGTCAGACTTTATTTTGGGGGGCTCCAAAATCACTGCAGATGGTGACTGCAGCCATGAAATTAAAAGATGCTTACTCCTTGGAAGGAAAGTTATGACCAACCTAGATAGCATATTAAAAAGCAGAGACATTCCTTTGCCAACAAAGGTCCGTCTGGTCAAGGCTATGGTTTTTCCAGTGGTCATGTATGGATGTGAGAGTTGGACTGTGAAGAAAGCTGAGCACTGAAAAATTGATGCTTTTGAACTGTGGTGTTGGAGAAGACTCTTGAGAGTCCCTTGGACTGCAAGGAGATCCAACCAGTCCATCCTGAAGGAGATAAGTCCTGGGTGTTCATTGGAAGGACTGATGCTGAAGCTGAAACTCCAATACTTTGGCCACCTCATGCAAAGAGTTGACTCATTGGAAAAGACTGTGATGCTGGGAGGGATTGGGGGCATGAGGAGAAGGGGACGACAGAGGATGAGATGGCTGGATGGCATCACCGATTCGATGGACATGAGTTTGAGTAAACTCCGGGAGTTTGTGATGGACAGGGAAGCCTGGCATGCTGCAATTGTGATTGCAATTGTGATGGACAGGGAATTGTGATGGACAGGGAAGCCTGGGTCGCAAAGAGACGGACACGACTGAGCAACTGAACTGAACTGACTAAATAACAGGGAGGGTACACAGCCCAGGCATCAACAGAAAAGTGGGTTAAAAATTTACTGCATAGCCCACTCATCAGAAAAAGACCCAGTTTCTGAGACTGGGTCCTCTAGGAGATTTATAGTTTCTGGTCTTAAGTTTAGATCTTTAATCCATTTTGAGTTTATTTTTGTGTATGGTGTTAGAAAGTGTTCTAGTTTCATTTTTTTACAAGTGGTTGACCAGTTTTCCCAGCACCATTTGTTAAAGAAATTGTCTTTTCTCCATTGTATATTCTTGCCCTTTTATACAGAGTGAAGTAAGCCAGAAAGAAAAACACCAATACAGTATACTAACGCATATCTATGGAATTTAGAAAGATGGTGATGATAACCCTATATTCAAGACAGCAAAAGAGAAACAGATGTATAGAAGACTCTTTTGGACTCTGTGGGAGAAGGCGAGGGTGGGGTGATTTGAAAGAATAGCATTGAAACATGTATATTATCATATTTTGAAACGGATTGCCAGTGCAGGTACAATGCATGAGACAGGGTGCTCAGGGCTGGTGCACTGGCATGACCCTGAGGGATGGGATGGAGAGGGAGGTGGGAGAGGGGTTCGGGATGGGGGACACATGTACACCCATGGCTGATTCATGCCAATGTGTGGGAAAAGCCACTACAATATTGTAAAGTAATTAGCTTCCAATTAAAATAAATAAATTAATTTTAAAAATAAAAGGACATTTAAAAAAGAAAGAAAAAGAAATTGCCTCTCCTTATCTCTTCTGAAGTGATATCAATGTTAGACTGGAAAGAGTGAGGACTTTAAGCATCACCAAGTTATATAGAGGCTTGCTTTATCATGCTGTGAGTAGACAGACTATATGCTGTTCAGACGCTCAGTCGTGTCCAACTCTGTGACCCCATGGACACAGGGGATTCATGTCCTTCAGTATCTCTCAAAGATAGTTCAAACTCATGTCCATTGAGTCAGTGCTGCCATCAAACCATCTCATCCTCTGTCCCCTTCTCCTCCTGCTTTCAATCTTTCACAGCATCAGGGTCTTTTACAATGAGTCGGCTCCTTTTACCAGCTGGCCAAAGTACTGAAGCTTCAACTTCAGCACCAGTCCTTCTAATGAATATTCAGGTTCGATTTCCTTTAGGGTTGAATGGTTTGATCTCCTTGCAGTCCAAGGGACTCTCAAGAGTCTTCTCCAACACCACAGTTCAAGAGCATCAATTCTTTAATGCTCAGCCTTCTTTGTGGTCTCTCTCACATCCATACTTGACTACTGCAAAAATCATAACTTTGACTCTATGGGACTCTGCTGACAAAGTGATGTTTATGCTTCTTAGTACGCTGTCTAGTTTTGTCATAGGTTATATTAAAAGAATCTAGCATCTTTTCATTTCTTGGCTGCAGTCTTTGTCAGCAGTGATTTTGGAACCCAAGAAAAAAAGTCTGTCACTGCTTCCATTTTCCTCCTGATACTTGCCATGAAATAATGGGAGCAGATGCCATGATATTAGATTTTGAAAGTTGAAGACAAACTTTTTTACTCTCCTCTTTTCACATTCATTTAGAAGCTCTTTAGTTCCTCTTCACTTTCGGCCATAAGGGTGATGCCATCTGCATATTTGAGGTTATTGATATTTCTATCAGCAATCCTGATTCTAGATTGTGTTTCATCCAGCCTGGCATTTCATGTCATGTACTCTGCATATAAGTTAAATAAGCAGGATGATAATAAACAGCCTTAAGGTACTCCTTTCCCAATTTAAACCAGTCTGTTGTTCCATATCTGGTTCTAACTGTTGCTTCTTGATCTGTGTACAGATTTCTCAGGAGGCAGGTAAGGTGGTCTGGTAGTCCCATTTCTTTAAGAATTTTCCAGAGTTTGTTGTGATCCACACAGCCAAAAGCTTTAGTGTAATCAATGAAGCATAAGTATTTATTTTTCTGGAACTCTCTTGCTTTTTCTATGATCCAGTAGATTTTGGCCATTTGATCTGCTTTTGCTATACCCAGCATGTACATCTGGAATTTCTTGATTCACATATGGTTGAAGCCTAGCTTGAAGGATTTTGAGCATTAGTTTGCTAGCATGTGAAATGGGTACAGTTGAGTGGTAGTTTGAACATTCTTTGGAAATTGCCATTCTTTGAGATTGGAATAAAAACTGACCTTTTCCAGTCCTGTGGCCACTGCTGACTATTCGAAATTCTGACATATTGAGTGCAGCTCTTAAATACCATCATCTCTCAGGATTTGAAATAGCTCATCTCGAATTCCATCATCTCCACTACCTTTGCTTGTAGTAATTCTTAAGGTCCACTTGACTTCACACCCCAGGATATCTGGCTCTAGGTGAATGATGACACAATTGGGGTTATCTGGGTCATTAATATCTTTTTTTTGTATAGCTCTTCTGTGTATTCTTGCCACCTCTTCTTAATATCTTCTAGTCTTGTTAAGTCCATACCATTTCTGTCCTTTATTGTGCCTATCATTGCATGAAATGTTCCCTTGGTATCTCTAATTTTCTTGAAGAGATCTCCAGTCTTTCCCACTCTACTGTTTTCCTCTATTTTTTTTTAATTCCATCCATTATCACAGTAATCCAAGTCTACGCCCCAACCACTAATGTCGAAGAAGCTGAAGTTGAACGTTTTTATGTAGACCTGCAAGACCTTTGAGAACTAACACCAAAAAATATCCTTTTCATGATAGGTGACTGGAATGCAAAACTAGGGAGTCAAGGGATACCTGGAGTAACCTGCAAGTTTGGCCTTGGAGTACAAATTCAATTAGGGAAAAGACTAACAGTTTTTCCAAGAGGACACACTGATCATAGCAAACATCCTCTTCCAACACAAGAGGTGACTCTACACATGGACATCACCAATACCAAAATCAGATTGATTATTTTCTTTACAGCCAAAGATGGGGAAGCTCTATACAGTCTGTGGCTCAGATCATGAACTCCTTATTGCTAAATTCAGACTTAAATTGAAGAAAGTAAGAAAAACCAGTAGGCCATTTAGGTATGACCGAAATCAAATCCTTTATGATTATGAAGTGGAAGTGACAAATTGATTCAAGGGATTAGATTTGATAGAGAGTGCCTGAAGAACTATGGTTGGAGGTTCATAGCATTGTGTGGTAGGTGGTGATCAAAATTATCCCCAAGAAAAAGAAAGGCAAAAAGGTTGTCTGAGGAGGCCTTACAGCTGAGAAACAAGAGAAGTTAAAGGCAAAGGAGAAAAGGAAAGACATACCCATCTGAATGCAGAGTTCCAAAGAATAGCAGGAAGAGACAAAAAGCCTTCCTAAGTGAACAATGCAAGTAAACAATGCAAAGACAGACCATATATGGAGCCAGAAACATCATGCCCAAACAGCAATAATGATAAATTCTCTCTTTTGTCAACAGTCTGCACGGGAAAACTGAATTTCTATGTCCACAAAAAATAATGAGGTGGAATATTTATTTACCCTGTTGGAGTGGTGTTTTTAAAAAATCCACTTAAAGCATAAATTATACAGAATTTAAATAATATCTAGAGTTCCCTAAGAAAAAATTGGAAATGCCCAGGTTTTAATTAAAAGTCTCATCAAATTAAAACCCAGGAAAATTTCAAGCAGAACAAACAGTGAAAGTAAATAGATGACAAAAAATAATGATAGAGATATTAGACTGATGTGACAAATAATTTAAAGCACTCATGATAAAAATGTTTCAGCATAAAATTACAAACACATAAACCTTATGATAAAATAGAAATATTCTCTAAAGAAATAGAAAGGCTCAGCAAAAGCAAAGAAAGGAAGAAAAAATGAATCAAAGAAAGTATGTAAAGAGAAAATGCAAAGAATTAGAAAATGGAAAGTTAGGATCGATACATATGTATAATAATTAAAGTATAAAGTTCTAGCTACATCAACAAGATGCAAGGTTTGGAGACCCCAACCTCCATCCCCGCCCCAAAATATGAAAAACAAAACCACTATCCATGAACAAAAGTACTTCAAGGAAAGCTCAGGAGTTTACTTAAGTTGCTTCATCAACACAGAGGAACAAAATACTTGGGAATATCCACACAAAAGAGTAGGAAAAACAGCTTCATTTTCCCTGAATCATTCCATACTTCAGGCCAGCATTCCTCAAGAAGAAATGTCTTAGCTTGAAAGAGTTCCCCTCACTGGGAAAGGAAAAATATGATGAGCAACAAGCTTCCTCAAATTTTGGGTGTATTACATAAAAAATCCATTTAGTTTTCATTGTGTCTAGAGGCAGAAAAGCAAGGACATCTAGAGATAACCAAGAATAAAAATGGCAGAGGATAGCACCATCAGTCAGTCAGAACTCAGTTGCACAGTGGTGTCCAACACGTTGAGAGCCCATGGACTGAAGCATGCGAGGCTTCCCTGTCCATCACGAACTCCTGGAGCCTGCTCAAACTCATGTCCATTGAGTCGGTGATGCCATCCAGCCATCTCATTCTCTGTCGTCTGCTTCTCCTCCTGCCTTCAATCTTTCCCAGCATCAGGGTCTTTTCCAGTGAGTCAGTTCTTCACATCAGGTGGCCAAAGTATTGGAGCTTCAGCTTCAGCATCAGTGTATCCACTGAATATTCAGGACTGATTTCCTGGTTTGATCTCCTTGCAGTTCAAGGGACTCTCAAGAGTCTTCTCCAACACCACAGTTCAAAAGCATCAATTCTTCAGCACTCAGCTTTCTTTATAGTCCAACTCTCACTTCCATACATGACTACTGGAAAAACAATAGCTTTAACTAGACATACCTTTGTTGGCAGACTGATTTTTAACACCACAGTTCAAAAGCATCAGTTCTTCTGCACTCGGCCTTCTGTATGGTCCAGTTCTCACATGCAAACATGATTACTGTTAAAACTATAGCTATGACTATATGGATATTTGTCGGTAAAGTCTTGCCTCTGCTTTTTAATATGCTGCCTAGGTTGGTCATAGATTTTCTTCCAATGAGCAAGCATCTTTTAATTTCATGGCTGCAGTCACCATCTGCAGTGATTTTGGTGGAGCCTAAGAAAATAACGTCTGTCGCTGTTTCCATTGTTTCCCCATCTATTTGCCGTGAAGTGATGGGACCAGATGCCATGACCTTAGTTTTGCAAAAGTTGAGGGTTTTTTTTATTCTTTATTTTACTTTACAATATTGTATTGGTTTTGCCATACATTGACTTGAATCCACCATGGGTGTACATGTGTTCCCCATCCTGAATCCCCCTCTCACTTCCCTCCCCATCCCATCCCACTGGTCATCCCAGTGCACCAGCCCCAAGCACCCTGTATCATGCATCAAACCTGGACTGGCCATCCATTTCACATATGATAATTTACATGTTTCAGTGCCATTCTCCCATATCATCTCACCCTCGCCCTCTCCCACAGAGTCCAAAAGACTGTTCTATATATCTGTGTCTATTTTGCTGTCTTGCATATAGGGTTATCATTACCATCTTTCTAAATTCCATATATATGCATTAGTATACTGTATTGGTGTTTTTATTTCTGGCTTACTTCACTCTGTATAATAGGCTCGAGTTTCATCCACCTCATTAGAACTGATTCAAATGTATTCTTTTTAATGGCTGAATAATATTCCATTGTGTATATGTATGACAGCTTTCTTATTCATTCATCTTCTGATGGACATCTAGGTTGCTTCCATGTCCTGGCTATTATAAACAGTGCTGTGATGAATATTTGGTACACACGTCTCTTTTAATTCTGGTTTCCTCAGTGTGTATGCCCAGGAGTGGGATTGCTGGGTCATATGGCAGTTCTATTTTCAGTCTTTAAGGAGTCTCCACACTATTCTCCATAGTGACTGTACTAGTCTGCATTCCCACCAACAGTGTAAGAAGGTTCTCTCTTCTCTGCACCCTCTCCAGCATTTATTGCTTGTAGACTTTTTGATAGCAGCCATTCTGAATGGCGTAAGATGGTACCTCATGGGGGTTTTGATTAGAATTTCTCTGATAATGAGTGATGCTGAGCATCTTTTCATGTCTTTGTTAGCCATCTGTATATCTTCTTTGGAGAAATGTCTGTTTAGTTCTTTGGCCCACTTTTTGATTGGGTCTTTTATTTTTCTGGTATTGAGCTGCAGGAGTTGCTTGTACATTTTTGAGATTAATTCTTTGTCCATTGCTTCGTTTGCTATTATTTTCTCCCATTCTAAAGGCTGCCTTTTCACTTTGCTTATAGTTTCCTTTGTTGTACAGAAGTTTTTAATTTTATTTAGGCCCCATTTGTTAATTTTTGCTTTTATTTCCAATATTCTGGGAGGTTGGTCATAGTGGATCCTGTTGTGGTTTCTGTCGGAGAGGGTTTTGCCTATGTTTTCCTCTAGGAGTTTAATAGTTTCTGGTCTTACGTTTAAATCTTTAATCCATTTTGAGTTTATTTTTGTGTATGGTGTTAGAAAGTGTTCTAATTTCATTCTTTTACATGTGTTTGACCAGTTTTCCCAGCACCACTTGTTAAAGAGATTGTCTTTTCTTCATTGTATATTCTTGCCTCCTTTGTCAAAGATAAGGTGTCCATAGGTGTGTAAATTTATCTCTGGGCTTTCTATTTTGTTCCATTGATCTATATTTCTGTCTTTGTGCCAGTACCACAATGTCTTAATGACTGTGGCTTTGTAGTAGAGACTAAAGTCAAGCAGGTTCATCCCTCCAGTTCTATTCTTCTTTCTCAATATTGCTTTGGCTATTTGAGATTTTTTTTTTTTTTGTATCTCCATTCAAATTGTGAAATTATTTGTTCTAGTTCTCTGAAAAATACTGTTGGTAACTTGACAGGGATTGCATTGAATCTATAGATTGCTTTGGGTAGTATAATCATTTTCACTATATTGAATCCAATCTATGAACAGGGTATATTTCTCCATCAGTTTGTGTCCTCTTTGATTTCTTTCACCAATGTTTTATAGTTTTCTATTTATAGGTCTTTTGTTTTTTTAGGCAGATATATTCCTATGTATTTTATTCTTTTCGTTGCAATGGTGAATGGAATTGTTTCCTTAATTTCTCTGTTTTCTCATTGTTAGTATATAGGAATGCAAGGGATTTCTGTGTGTTAATTTTATCTCCTCCAACTTTACTATATTCATTGATTAGCTCTAGCAATTTTCTGGTGGATTCTTTAGGGTTTTCTATGTAGAGGATCATGTCATCTGCAAACAGTGAGAGTTTTACTTCTTCTTTTCCAATCTGGATCCCTTTTATTTCTTTTTCTGCTCTGATTGCTGTGGCCAAAACTTCTAAAACTATGTTGAATAGTAGTGGTAAGAGTGGGCACCCTTGTCTTATTCCTGACTTTAGGGGAAATGCTTTCAATTTTTCACCATTGAGGATAATGTTTGCTGTGGGTTTGTCATAGATAGCTTTTATTATGTTGAAGTATGTTCCTTCTATTCCTGCTTTCTGGAGGGTTTTTACCATACATGGATGTTGAATTTTGTCAAAGTCTTTCTCTTCATCTATTGAGATAATCATATGGTTTTTATTTTTCAATTTGTTAATGTGATGTATTACACTGATTGATTTGCTGATATTGAAGAATCCTTGCATCCTTGGGATAAAGCCCACTTGGTCATGATGTATGATCTTTTTAATATGTTGTTGGATTCTGTTTGCTAGAATTTTGTTAAGGATTTTTGCATCTATGTTCATCAGTGGTACTAACCTGTAGTTTTCTTTTTCTGTGGCATCTTTGTCAGGTTTTGTTATTAGGGTGATAGTGGCCACATAGAATGAGTTTTGAAGTTTACCTTCCTCTGAAATTTTCTGGAAAAGTTTGAGTAAGATAGGTGTTAGCTCTTCTCTAATTTTTTGGTAGAATTCAGCTGTGAAGCCGTCTAGTCCTGGGGTTTTGTTTGTTGGAAGATTTCTGATTACAGTTTCAATTTCCGTACTTGTGATGGGTCTGTTGAGATTTTCTATTTCTTCGTGGTTCAGTTTTGGAAAGTTGTACTAGTCTAAGAATTTGTCCATTTCTTCTAAGTTGTCCATTTTATTTGCATACAGTTGCCAATAATAGTCTCTTTTGATCCTTTGTATTTCTGTGTTGTCTGTTGTGATCTCTCCATTTTCTTTTCTAATTCTGTTTATTTGATTTTTCTCCCTTTGTTTCTTGGTGAGTCTCGCTAGTGGTTTGTCAATTTTACTTATCTTCTCGAAGAACCAGCTTTTGGCTTTGTTGATTTTTGCTATGGTCTCTTTTATTTCTTTTACATTTATTGCTGCCTTAATTTTTAAGGTTTCTTTCCTTCTACTAACACTGGGGTTCTTCATTTCTTCCTTTTCTAGTTGCTTTAGGTGTAGAGTTAGGTTATTTATTTGACTTTTTTCTTTTCTCTTGAGGTAAGCCTTTATTGCTAGGAACCTTCCCCTTAGCACTGCTTTTACAGTGTCCCATAGGTTTTGGGTTGCTGTATTTTCACTTTCTTTCGTTTCTATGCATATTTTGATTTCTTCTGTGATTTGTTGGTTATTCAGCAGCGTGTTGTTCAGCCTCCGTATTTTGGAATTTTTAATCGTTTTTGTCCTGTAATTGACATCTAATCTTACTACATTGTGGTCAGAAAAGGTGCTTGGAATGATTTCAGTTTTTTTTTAATTTACCAAGGCTAGATTTATGGCCCAGGAAGTGATCTATCCTGGAGAAGGTTCCGTGTGTGCTTGAGAAAAAGGTGAAATTCGTTGTTTTGAAATGTCCTATAGATATCAATTAGGTGTAGCCGGTCCATTGTGTCATTTAAAGTTTGTGTTTCCTTGTTAATTTTCTATTTAGTTGGTCTATCCATAGGTGTGAGTGGGGTATTAAAGTCTCCCACTATTATTGTGTTATTGTTAATTTCCCCTTTCATGCTTGTTAGCATTTGTCTTACATATTGTGGTGCTCCTATGTTGAGTGCATGCATATTTATGATTGTTATTTCTTCTTCTTGTATTAATCCTTTGATCATTATGTAGTGTCCATCTTTGTCTCTTTTCACAGCTTTTGTTTTAAAGTCTATTTTATCTGATATGAGTATTGCTACTCCTGCTTTCTTTTGGTCTCTATTTGCATGGAATATCTTTTTCCAGGCCTTCACTTTCAGTCTGTATGTGTCACTTGTTTTGAGGTGGGTCTCTTGTAGACAACATATATAGGGGTCTTATTTTTTTATCCATTCAGCCAGTCTTTGTCTTTTGCTTGGGGCATTCAACCCAGGTACATTTAAGGTAATTATTGATAAGTATAATCCCGTTGCCATTTATTTTATTGTTTTGGGTTCTAATTTATACGCCCTTTCTGTGTTTCCTATCTAGAGAAGATCCTTTAGCATTTTTTGGAGAGCTGGTTTGGTGGTGCTGAGTTCTCTCAGCTTTTACTTATCTGTAAACTTTTGTTTTCTCCTTCATATTTGAATGAGATCCTTGTTGGGTATAATAATATGGGCTGTAGGTTATTTTCTTTCATCACTTTAAGTACGTCCTGCCATTCCCTTCTGGCCTGAAGAGTTTCTAATGAAAGATCAGCTGTAGCTGTTATCCTTATGGCAATCCCCTTGTGTGTTATTTGTTGTTTTGCCCTTGCTGCTTTTAATATTTGTTCTTTGTGTTTGATTTTTGTTAATTTAATTAATATGTGTCTTGGGGTGTTTCACCTTGGGTTTATCCTGTTTGGGACTCTCTGGGTTTCTTGGGCTTAGGTGATTATTTCCTTCCCCATTTTAGGGAGGTTTTCAACTATTATCTCCTGAAATATTTTCTCATGGTCTTTCTTTTTGTCTTCTTTTTCTGGGACTCCTATGATTCGAATATTGTGGCATTTAACATTGTCCCAGAGGTCTCTGAGGTTGTCCTCATTTCTTTAATTCTTTTTTTTCTTTTTTACTCTCTGTTTCATTTATTTCTACAGTTCTATCTTCTACCTCACTTATCCTATCTTCTGCCTCTGTTATTCTACTGTTGGTTCACTCCAGAGTGTTTTTGATCTCATTTATTGCATTATTCATTATATATTGACTCTTTTTTTAATTTCTTCTAGATCCTTGTTAAACCTTTCTTGCATCTTCCCAATCCTTGTCTCCAGGATATTTATCTGTAACTCCAATTTGTTTTCAAGATTTTGGATCATTTTCACTATAATTATTCAGAATTCTTTATCAGGTAGATTCCCTATCTCTTCCTCTTTTGTTTGGTTTGGTGGGCATTTATCCTGTTCCTTTACCTGCTAGGTATTTCTCTGCCTTTTTGTCTTGTTTATATTGCTGTGTTTGGGGTGGCCTTTCTGTATTCTGGCAATTGGTGGTTCCTCTTTATTGTGGAGGTTCCTCGCTGTGCATGGGGTTGGACGGGTGGCTTGTCAAGGTTTCCTGGTTAGCGAAGCTTGTGTTGGTGTTCTGGTGGGTGGAGCTGAATTTCTTCTCTCTGGAGTGCAATGAAGTGTCCAGTAGTGAGTTTTGAGATGTCACTAGGTTTGGTGTGACCTTGGTCAGCCTTTATATTGAGGCTCAGGGTTATGTTCTTGTGTTGCTGGAGAATTTGCGTCATATGTCTTGCTCTGGAGCTTGTTCACCCTTGGGTGGTGCTTGGTTTCAGTGTAGGTATGGAGGCATTTGATGAGCTCCTATCAACTAATGTTCCCTGGATTCAGGAGTTCTCTGGTGTTCTCAGGATTTGGACTTAAGCCTCCTGCCTCTGGTTTTCAGTCTTATTCTTACAGTAGTCTCAAGACTTCTCCATCTCTACAGCACTGATGATAAAACATCTAGGTTAATGATTAAAAGTTTCTCCACAGTGAGGGACACCCAGAGAGGTCCACAGAGTTACATGGATAAGAGAAGAGGGAGGAGGGAGATAGAGGTGTCCAGGAGGAGAAGAGGGGGAATCAAAAGGAGAGAGAGCCAGCTAGCCAGTAATCACTTCCCTATGTGCTCTCCACAGTCTGGTTCCCTCAGAGATGTTCACGGAGTTACATAAAGAAGAGAAGAGGGAGGAAGGAGACAGAGGTGGCCAGGCAGATAAAAGGGGGAATCAAAAGGAGAGAGACAGATCCAGCCAGTAATCAGTTCCCTAAGTGTTCTCCACAGCCTGGAACACAGAAAGAGATTCACTGAGTTGGGTAGAGAAGAAAAGGTGGTGGGGGAAGATAGAGGTGACCTGGTGGAGAAAAAGGAGAGTCAAAAGGGGGAGAGAGCAGTCAGGACAGCCATCTCACTGCCAAGTGAAAATGGGTACTGAAGATTGGGTTCTTAAAGGTACAGACTTGATAACAAATACCAAAAGGCAAAGATTAGAAATCTAGAATAGAGGTTAGATTCTCAAAAATACAATATATATATATTAAAAAAAGTCACAAAAATTATAATATATATATATATGAAGTTTGCTTTCAAAATAGGACCTTTTTTGGCAAGGTAATAATAGGTTGTAAAAATGAAAATTAAAGGAGTAATGGGGACTTTAAAAAATAAAATAAAATACATTAATACATTTTTTTAAATTTAAAAAATGATAATAGTGAAAATATATCTATGATTTTCTCTGGAGCTGTTGTGGACAGTGTGAGGTCAGTTCATTTTCAGATAGTTCCTTGGGCCAGCTTGTACTTCTCAAGTTCTATAGGTCCCTTCCTATGTAGTTGGTGCTAACTACAGGGTTTTAATCAATTGCACCTGTCACTTCCAAAGCGGTTCCCTCTGTTTATTTTAGCTTTTCTGTTTGCTGGTCTCTTCAGTGTCTAATTTCCACCCTGCCACAAGGGGAGTGGTGGTGGTCACTTTTTTATAGGCCCACTTGTCCAGTCGTGCTGTGGGGAGGGAGGAACACTGCAAACAAATGTCACTGGGGTGTGCTCACAGTGATTCAGCCACACTGGTTTTGCCCCCACTCACGGCTTGTGTGCTTTCCCAGTCTACACTGCTCAGGCTCCAGGTTGCTCTGCTGGGAACTGTCTGATGCGGGCCCTGGTTTGCATGCATTTCCCAGGTGTAAGCTGCTCAGGTTCAGGTTCTCGGGTACTCCACAAAGGCGCAGACTTGGTTGGGCCTGCATTTTGCACCCGTCCCAGGTCTGAGCAGCTCAGGTGACCAGGTGCTTGGTGTGCGTAGTTTCCCCCAGTTGAAGGCTGCGACTTATCACCTACCCCATCCCAGCTGCTCGGTTTTCTGAGTATACAATGGGTGTGCCTTCTCAGTTGTGCTGTCTCTTCTGGGGAGCTGATCTCTGGCTGCGACCCTCTTGGTGGATGTCGACCACCAGAATCCCAAGAAGTCTTGGTTAACAATGAAGTCTGCTTGCAGTTTGGTATAGGATGCCTCTCTGGGACCGCAATTGTTCCCTTCTGGCTCTTGCTGCTCTCGCCTGCCTGTCTCCGGTGGGAGATGGGCAGGTCCATAGCCGGCTAGCTCTGCTCAGTTCTTTGTGCTGTGAGCAGGCCTGGCAGTGTCTTAGGTTAGGGCTTTTCATGGGATAGCTTTCCCACAGTCTGGGTTGCTATCTCAAGCTAGTTCCCTCAGATTGCCCTCTGGGCATTCAGGCCTGGTCCTTACCCTAAGCAATGCAGCCCACTACTCCCTGTCCCACCCCCACTTGCTAGTGGGGGATGCAAGCCTCTGGGCTGCTGCTCCACTGGGAGTTGCTGTTAGGCACGTAATCTGTGAGGTTTAATTATATATTTATTTTTCCTCCCAGTTATTTTGCCCTCTGAGATTCCAAGACTCATCACAGACCCGCTGGAGAGAGTGTTTCCTGGTGTTTGGAAATCTCTCTAAGACTCCCTTCCCAGGACGCATCTCGGTCCCTACCTCTTTTGTCTCTCTTTTTATCTTTTATATTCTGTCCTACCTCCTTTCAAAGACAATGGACTGTCTTTCTGGGTGCCTGATGTCCTCTGCCAGCATTCAGTTGTTCTGTGGAATTTGCTCAGCATTCAAATGTTTTCTCGATGAATTTGTAGGGGAGAAAGTGGTCTTCCCGTCCTATTCCTCCCCCATCTTAGGACCGCCTCCCAACCGTTGAGTTTTAAGCCAGCTTTTTCACTCTCCTCTTTCACTTTCATCAAGAAGCTCCTCAGTTCCTCTTTGCTTTCTGTCATAAGGGTGGTGTCATCGGGTATCTCAGGTTATTGATATTTCTTCTGGCAATCTTGATACCAGCTTTTGCTTCATCCAGCACAGAATTTTGCATGATTCTCCGCCTATAAGTTAAATAGGCAGGGTGACAATATACAGCCTTGGTGTATTCCCTTCCCAGTCTGGAACCAGTCTGCTATTCCATGTCCAGTTCTAACTGTGGCTTCTTGGCCTGCATACAGTTTTCTCAGAAGACAAGTAAGATGGTCTGGTATTCTCATCTCTCTAAAAATTTTCTGCAGTTTGTTGTTAAGCACACAGTGAAAGACTGTCATAGTCAATAATGTAGAAGTAGATGATTTTTTCTGGAATTCTCTTGTTTTTTCTATAATCCAACAGATGTTGGCAATTTGAGCTCTGGCTCTTCTGCCTCTTCTAATCCAACTTGAACATCTGGAAGTTCTTGTTCACATACTGTTGAAGCCTGGCTTGGAGAATTTTGAGCATTACTTCGCTAGCATGTGAGATGAGTGCAATTGTGCAATAGTCTGAACATTCTTTGGCATTGCCTTTCTTTGGGTTTGGAATGAAAGGAAACCTTTTCCCATTCTGTGGCCATTGCTAAGTTTTCCATATTTGCTGGCATATTGAGTGCAGCACTTTCACAGCATCATCTTTTAGGATTTGAAATAGCTCAAATGGAATTCCATCACCTCCACTAGTTTTGTTCATAGTGATGCTTCTCAAGGCCCACTTGACTTCAGACTCCAGGATACTTGTCTCTAGGTGAATGATCACACCATCGTGGTTATCTGGGTCATGAAAATCTTTTTTTTTAAAAATAATTATTTTGTATATTTTTCCCACCTTTTCTTAATATCTTCTGTTTCTGTTAGGGCCATACCGTTTCTGTCTTTCATTGTGCCCATCTTTGCATTAAATGTTCCCTTGGTATCTCTAATTTTCTTGAAGAGATCTCTAATCTTTCCCATTCTACTGCTTTCCTCTATTTCCTTGCATTGGTCACTTAGGAAAGCTTTCTTAACTCTCCTTTCTATTCTTTGGAACTCTGCATTCAGATGGCTATAAATTTCCTTTTCTCTTTTGCCTTTAGCTTCTGCTATCTTCTCAGTGATTTGTAGGGCCTCCTTAGACAACCATTTTGCCTTTTTGCATTTCTCTTTCTTGGGGATGGTCTTGATCCCTGCCTCATGTACAATGTCATGAACCTCCATCCATAATTCTTCAGGAACTTTGTCTATCAGATCTAATCCCTTGAATCTCTTTATCATTTCCACTGTATAATTGTAAGGGATTTGATTAAGTTCATACCTGAATGGTCTATTGGTTTTCCCTACTTTCTTCTATTGAAGTCTGAATTTGGCAATAAAGAGTTCATGATCTGAGCCACAGTCTGCTCCTGGTCTTATTTTTGCTGCCTTAATAGAGCTTTTCCATCTTTGACTGCATTGAATATTATCGATCTGATTTTCCTATTGACCACCTAGTGAAGGCCATGTGTAGAGTCGTCTCTTGTGTTGTTGGACACAGGAATGTTTATTAGCGACTCCCCATAGAGTTTATCAATGAAGTTTTTACACCTTATGTCTTTGCATTCAGTCTGTATCCAACTGATGCAATCCTTGCCCCCTCCCTCCTCTCCACCACCAGCTGCCAGTGCTCAGTATCCACACAAGCAAACAGCACAAGACTCTGTGGTGCACACATGTAAGATGCCTGTGGTTTTCCTCTGCTGCTATGCATGTGTTCATGGATAAGCCCTCCAGCAGTGCACCTGCAACCCACCTCCCACCATTGGCTTCCACTGCCATACACAAGCTCATGGCAAGACCCTACAGCTACAGGAGTATACACTGATAGCAAGGGTCCCCACAGCAGCTAGTGCATTCATAGCTGATCTCAAGTCCTTATACTGGTTCTGGCTTTTGCCACTATGTGTGTGTCAGCAAATGACACCTGCCACTACAAAGGCACCTGTAGCTGGCCCCTGAAACCAAGTGTACATGTGCTGCCAGTTCCAACCAAACCACCACCTGCCTTGGCCCCTAACCACTGGACCTGAAGTCACCACTGAGGATCACAAAAGACTTTTTAGGCTCAACATAACCTTTGCAGATCTCTCCAAGAAACACACAGTTTCCAGTGTCTTAGAGCACAACCTGAGCTGATGAAGTATAATGTCCTCTGAATAAAAAACTGCAGCGTGCCCTGAACCACTAGACTTGGATTCATACCATGCTCTAGTGTACCCCCAGGCACAGATAAACAGATTTCCTTACTGAAGTCAATGTATAAAGTCTGGAAGAGGTGGAGGCTTCTTCTTTAAAAAAAAATTTACTTATTTTAATTGGAGGCTAATTACTTTACAGTATTGAAGTGGTTTTTGCCATACATTGGCGTGAATCAGCCATGGGTGTACATGTGTCCCCCAGCCTGAAACTCCCTCCCACCTCCCTCCCCATCCCATTCCTCAGGGTCATCCCAGGGCACCAGCCCTGAGCACCCTGACTCATGCATTGAACCTGGACTGGAAATCTGTTTCACATATGGTAATGTACATGTTTCAATGCTATTCTGTCAAACAATCCCACCCTCGCCTTCTCCCATAGAGTCCAAAAGTCTGTTCTTTATCTATGTGTCTCTTTTGCTGCCTCACATATAGGATCATTGTTACCATCTTTCTAAATTCCATATATGTGCATTAATATATTGTATTGGTGTTTTTCTTTCTGGCTTACTTCACTCTGTATAATGGGCTCAAGTTTCATCCACCTCATTAGAACGGATTCAAATGTATTCTTTTTAATAGCTGAGTAATATCCCATTGTGTATATATACCACAGCTTTCTTATCCATTCATCTTCTGATGGACATCTAGGTTGCTTCCATGTCCTGGCTATTATAAACAGTGAACATCAGGGTACATGAATCTCTTCAATTCTGGTTTCCTTGGTGCCTATGCCCAGCAGTGTGATTGCTGGGTCATATGGCAGTTCGGTTTCCAGTTTTTTAAGGAATCTCCACACTATTCTCCATAGTGGCTGTACTAGTTTGCATTCCCACCAACAGTGTAAGAGGGTTCTCTTTTCTCCGCACCCTCTCCAGCATTTATTATTTGTAGACTTTTTGATAGCAGCCATTCTGACCGGTGTGAGATAGTACCTCATTGTGGTTTTGATTAGAATTTCTCTGATAATGAGTGATGCTGAGCATCTTTTCATGTCTTTGTTAGCCATCTGTATATCTTCTTTGGAGAAATGTCTGTTTAGTTCTTTGGCCCACTTTTTGATTGGGTCTTTTATTTTTCTGGAATTGAGCTGCAGGAGTTGCTTGTACATTTTTGAGATTAATTCTTTGTCCATTGCTTCGTTTGCTATTATTTTCTCCCATTCTAAAGGCTGCCTTTTCACTTTGCTTATAGTTTCCTTTGTTGTACAGAAGTTTTTAATTTTATTTAGGTCCCATTTGTTAATTTTTGCTTTTATTTCCAATATTCTGGGAGGTTGGTCATAGTGGATCCTGTTGTGGTTTCTGTCGGAGAGGGTTTTGCCTATGTTTTCCTCTAGGAGTTTAATAGTTTCTGGTCTTACATTTAGATCTCTAATCCATTTTGAGCTTATTTTTGTGTATGGTGTTAGAAAGTGTTCTAATTTCATTCTTTTATATGTAGTTGACCAGTTTTCCCAGCACCACTTGTTAAAGAGATTGTCTTTTCTCCATTGTATATTCTTGCTTCCTTTGTTAAAGATAAGGTGTCCATAGGTGTGTGAATTTATCTCTGGGCTTTCTATTTTGTTCCATTGATGTGTATTTCTGTCTTTGTGCCAGTACCACAATGTCTTAATGACTGTGGCTTTGTAGTAGAGACTGAAGTCAAGCAGGTTGATCCCTCCAGTTCTATTCTTTTTCTCAATATTGCTTTGGCTATTTGAGATTTTTTTTGTATCTCCATACAAATTGTGAAATTATTTGTTCTAGTCCTCTGAAAAATACTGTTGGTAGCTTGATAGGGATTGCCTTGAATCTATAGATTGCTTTGGATAGTATACTCATTTTCACTATATTTATTTTTCCAATCCATGAACGTGGTGCTTTTCTCCATCTATTTATGTCATCTTTGATTTCTTTCATCAGTGTTTTATAGTTTTCTATATATAGGTCTTTTTGTTTTCTTTAGTAGATTTATTCCTAAGTATTTTACTCTTTTCATCACAATGGTGAATGGGATTGTTTCCTTAATTTCTGTTTTCTCATTGTTAGTGTATAGGAATGCAAGGGATCTCTGTGTGTTGATTTTATATCCTGCAACTTTACTATATTCATTGATTAGCTCTAGTAATTTTCTGATGGTAGTGTCTTTAGGGTTTTCTGTGTAGAGGATCATGTCATCAGCAAGCAGTGAGAGTTTTACTTCTTTTCCTTCTGGATTCCTTTTATTTCTTCTTCTTCTGCAATTACTGAGGCTAAAACTTCCAAAACTATGTTGAATAGTAGTGGTAAGAGTGGGCACCCTTGTCTTGTTCCTGACTTTAGGGGGTCAAAGGGATTAAAGGCATCAAAGTTATATGTTGTGGTGGTATTTGTTATTCAAAGTAGATTAATTTGAATATGGAAGGCATTGACCATTTTTTTTTAAGATAGTTGATTTTTTGGCAGTTGTTTCACAGAATCCTTTGAAGCATTAGCATGATGTACCAAACCAACCTAAGTTTTAAAGTAAAACAGATTAATAGGGTTCATTCCCTAAATGTTAGAATTGTTATTTTCAATAGGTTTTTAATATCTAATAATTCTGTGGCAATTAAATTATAAATAAAGTTCTTATGGAATACAAGAATAGGTAACAGGTTAAGTCAATCAATGTAAGTAATACTAGAAAATTAAAAAATAGAAAGAAATGAGACACTAGTTAACTTCTCTTCATGAATGGCAGTGACGTGTAAGATACAATAGGCTGTGAAGGAGTAGTGAGTTTGAGGGGAGAGGAGGACATGGAACTGATTCTTTGAAATAAGATTTTGTAGGAGATAGTTAGAATTGTATTCTTACTCACATTCTAATAAACGGATACTTTGTTTTCAGATTTTTCAGATTGAGATTCTACTAATTTGAGCCTCAATAATGAGACTTGTCAAAGAGCCAGGCATTTGCAAGTTGATGATCAGTGTCCGTTGATTTCACAATCAATGACCAAAAATTAGTCAGCATCCACAGAATTTGGACAGATGGCCTTAATAGATAAAGAAAAGGTGAATATTGGAATTACACACTCCATGACTTGTGCAAATCTCAACTGCCGGAACACAGAGAAAGCAAACAAGGTAATAAAGCCCAGAGCACTCAGCCCTGGGCCACCTGGTCACTGATGTTTCCAAAATTAGATTTTGTGGCAAAATCAACCTTATGCTAACTCCTTTTATGCAACCTACATCCAAACAGTATTTCTTAGTAAGGTGTTTGCTTTCCTCCTCTGATCATAGTAAGGCAATAAATGACAAAGAGAGTTAGGAGAAAGTAAATTCATTTAGACTAGTATTTAGGATATACCTGAGAGTGGGTGGCAGGATTATACTTAGAATTTTGGGTCTAGTTTGGAGACGTAGGTAGACATATAGAGATTGCCTTCTCAAAATGTGACTTCCTAGCTATATTTTTATATAGCTCTGAATTCATAAGTACTAGCTATAAATTGTCAGAGAAGGCAATGACTCTTGCCTGGAAAATCCCATGGAGGGAGGAGCCTGGTAGGCTGCAGTCCATGGGGTTGCTAAGAGTTGGACACGACTGGGTGACTTCGCTTTCACTTTCACTTTTCTGCATTGGAGAAGTAAATGGCAACCCACTCCAGTGTTCTTGCCTGGAGAATCCCAGGGATGGGGGAGCCTGGTGGGCTGCCATCTATGGGGTCGCACAGAGTCAGACACGACTGAAGCGACTTAGCAGCAGCAGCAGCAGCAGCAGCAGCTATAAATTATATTCTGTATGACTGCAAAAGCACCTCTGAAACCAAATACTAAAATATTTCTTGTGTTTTCTGTGACTATATATTTTACAATTGGCTTTCCCAATGATAATGGGAGTCATGGGAAATTTGCTACATAGTACCTCCTCAGTTGCATCCACCTAGTATATCAACTTGTTTTATTATTTGTAACGAATTAATATTTCAGAAGGGATGTTGGTTTTAAGGAGTGTTGTATCATTTAAAATCAGTATATAGAAAATCAATTCTTATTCTACTGAATGCCCGGTCTATTGAGTAACCACACTTAATACGTGTTGTCCATAAATACGAATTAATTTAGTGCCTTTTAATCAGTCATACGATTAGGGCTATAGTAAGAAATTATACAGTTTCTTTTTTCACTCCTATAGTTTTTTTCTTTTCTTTTCTTTCTTCAACTGTAGAAGTTACCTTTGCATTTACAAAAGATTCTCAGTTATCTCCTAGAATGGTGACTGCAAGCTATAAATTCAAAGTGCTTTAAAAAAAAAAAAAGAATCTCTACAACTGACTTGTTTTTGCTCTTGTCTTCCAATGAGCTTGGTAGGTCCAAGAAGCACAAATTCAAATAAAACACCTACACGTGTCCCTTCAACACTGGAAGATGTGAAATAGGAAAAATACCAAACAAATTGAAGCAACTTCAGACAGTTCATGTAGATCATTTCTCTTCTCAGTTGATACCTTTTTAGAGTAACTAGCAGAGTCTACTCCTTCAGGGTCCCAGGATTTGTACATGTATTCATTTCATAAAGAGTTATTCTAAACTTGACCCAGAAAATTTTATATCCTAAATGTTTATGGAAACACTCCCCCAGTTCAGGCCTGCATCACCTTTTTTGTTTCATTATTAATGCCTTCAGATTCATCTCCCTCCTTTTATTTGTATGCCTTCCAAATTCATCCCTCCTGTAGTGTTTAGAGTCACCTGTCTCAAAGCACATGTGACCGTGAACCACTCGTCAAATCATATTAATATCTAGACATCTTAAAGCGACACGTGGTACTTTAATAATCTGACTTCTGCCTGACTCTCCATCTCTCGCCCTTTCTGTCCTTTGCTCTGGAATCCTGAACTGCTGATGAGGCCCTCCTCCCCTGTCCTTGTACTTTCAACAAATATTTACTCGGTGGCTTCTTCTAATACACAAAAATCTACACGAGACTGCAAAAAACACAAAGAATCAGGGAAACATGGCACCAACAAAAGAATACAGTAAACTTTCAGTAACAGATATCCAAGAAATGGAGATTAATGAACATACATTAAATGGTTGACAAATAACTCACAATAGCAATTCTAAAGATGTTCTGAAGATCTGGTAGACAGACTGAACATTTATGGGCAGAAGTTTGACCAAATCCATCCAGATGAAAAAGAAATGCAAGAAGGCAAAGTGGTTGTCTGAGGACACCTTACAAATAGCTGGAAAAAAGAAGGGAAGCAAAAGGCAAAGGAGAAAGGGAAAGATACACCCAAATGAATACAGAGTTCCAGAGAATAGGAAGGAGAGATAAGAAAGCCTTCTTAAGTGAACAATGCAAATAAATAGAGAAAAACAATAGAATGGGAAAGACTACAGATCTTCAAGAAAATTGTAGATACCAAGGGAACATTTCATAAATAGATGAGCACAATAAAGGACAGAAGTGGCAAGGACCTAACAGAAGCAGAAGAGATTAAGAAGTGGTGGCAAGAATATACAGAAGGACTATACAAAAAGGTCTTATTGACCTGGATAACAATGGTGTGGTTGCTTACCTAGAGACAGACATCCTGGAGTGTGAAATCAAGTGGATCTTAGGAAACATTACTACAAAGAAAGCTAGTGGAGATGATGAATTCCAGCTGAGCTATTTAAAATCATAAAAGATGATGCTGTTAAGAGGGCTACATCCAATATACCAGAAAATTTGGAAAACTCATCAGTGGCCACAGAACTAGAAAAGGTCAGTTTTCATTTCAATCCCAAAGAAGGGCAATGCCAAAAATGTTCAAACTACCATACAATTATGCTCATTTCACATGCTAGCAAGGTAATGCTCAAAATCCTTCAAGTTTAACTTCAAGAGTACTTGAACCACTTGAACCAAGAACTTCCAGATGTCCAAACCTGGGTTTAGAAAAGGCAAAGGAAGCAGAGATCAAATTGCCAGCATTCTTTGGATCATAGAAAAAGCAAGAGAATTTTTTTTTAAATCAACTTCGGCTTCATTGACTATACTAAAGCCTTTGACTGTGTGGATCACAACAAATCGTGGAAAATTCTTAAAGAGATGGGAATACCATACCACCTTACTGTCTCTTGAGAAACCTGTATGCAGGTCGATAAACAACAGTTAGAAACAAACATGAAACAATGGGTTTGTTCACAATTGGGAAAGGAGCATGTCAAGGCTGTATATTGTCACTCTGCTTATTTAACTTATATGCATATTGCATCTTGTAAAATGCCAGGCTGGATGAATCAGAAGCTGAAATCAAGATTGCTGGGAGAAATCCCAACAAGCTCAGATATGCAGATAATACCACCCTAATGTCAGAAAACAAAGAGAAACTAAAGAGCCTCTTGATGATGGTGAAAGAGTGTGGATAAGGTAGCTTAAAATTCAACATTCAAAAACCTGAGATCATGGCATCCAGTCCCATCATTTCATTGCAAATAAATGGTGAAAAAGTGGGAACAGTGACAAATTTCATTTTCTTGGGCTCCAAAATCACTGGGGATGGTGACTGCGGCCATGAAATTAAAAGGCACTTGCTCCTTGGAGAAAAAGTTATGACAAACCTAAACAGCTGAGACTTCAATTTTCCAACAAACATCTGTGTAATCAAAGCTATAGTTTTTCCAGTAGTCATGTACTGATGTTAGTATTGGACCATAAAGAAAGCTGAGTGCCAAAGAATTGATACTTTTAAGCTATGGTGTTAGAGAAGACTCTCAAGAGTCCCTTGGACTGCAAGGAGATCAAACCAATCAATCATAAAGAAAACGACTCTGAATATTCATTGGAAGGACTGATGCTGAAACTCCAGTACTTTGGCCACCTGATGTTAAGAGCCAACTCACTGGAAAAAATTGTGATGCTGGGAGAGATTGAAGGCAGGAGAAGGGGATGACAGGCAATGAGATGATAGGATGGCGCTCACCAACTCAATGAATATGACTTTAAGCAAACTCTGGAAGATGGTTAAGGACAGGGAAGCCTGTCCCTTGTGCGTGCTGCAGTCCATGGGGTCACAAAGATTCATATATGACTTAGTGACTGAACAACAACAACAAAGATGCTCAGAGAGCACAAGAACACAGAAAAAAAAATTCATGAATTTAGGAAAATAATATCAGAACAAAATGAGAAGTTCACCAAAGAGGAAAGAGAAAACAATCAAATAGAAATTTGGGGTTTGAATAAATTCATGACTATACTGAAGATTTCATTAGGCAGCATCAAAAATAAACTGGACCTCGAAGAAGAAAGACTCAATGAAATCTAGTACAAATAATTTAAAATCATGCAGTCCAAAAAGAAAAAAAAAAACGAGTGAGAAAATAAAGAAAGGCTATGGAATATCATTAAGGGAAGCAATCTACAGATTATTGGAGTTCCAGAAGGAGAAGGGAGAGAGATTGGGTAATAAAACTTTATTTAAAAAATAATGGCTGACAATTTCCTAAATCAGAGGAGAGATTTGTATTTGTAACTTTAAATTTGTAAAGTTCAAAGATACTCAAACAAATTAAACTCACAATATGTTAGTGACAACTTTCATTTCTTTCATCAGTGTCTTATAGTTTATTTATTTATTTTGCATACAAGTCTTTTGCCTCCTTAGGTAGATTTATTCCTAGGTATTTTATCCTTTCTGTTGCATTGGCCAATGGTATTTTTCCATTAATTTCTCTTTTTTGATCTTTCACTATTAGTATGTAGGAACACAAGTGATTTCTGTGTATTAATTTTGTATTCTGTGATGTTGTTAAATCCATTGATTAGCTCTAGTAGTTTTTTGATGGCATCTTTAGGATTATCTAGATAGAGTATCATGTCATTTGCAAACAGTGACAATTTTACTCTTGTTTTCCAATTTGGATTCATTTTATTTCTTTTTCTTTTCTGATAGCCATGGCTAGGACTTCCAAAACTATGTTGAATAATACTGACAGGAGTGAACATCCTTGTCTTGCTCCTGGTCTTAGAGGAACAAACACCAGAAAAGTTGCTCAACATCGCTAATTATTAGAGAAATCCAAATCAAAACTACAACGAGATATCACCTCACACCAGTCAGAATGGTCATCATTAAAAAAATCTGCAAACAATAAATGCTGGATATGGTGTGGAGAGCAGGGTAATGTTGACCTCATAGAATGAGTTTGGGAGTGTTCCCTACTCTCCAAATTTTTGGAGTAGATTTTGAAAAATAGGTACTAACTTTTCTTTATGTTTGGTAAAATTCTTCTGTGAAGAAATTGGTCCTGTACCTTTGTCTGTTGGTAGCTTTTTGATTACAGATATTTTTTCTTAAAATTTTTTTTTAATTTATTTATTTGGCTACCCTGGGTCTTTATTGCTGCATGTGGACTTTCTCTAGTTGTGGCAAGTTAAGTCATTCTCTCTAGTGTAATTGAACAGAATTCTCATTGTGGTGGCTTCTTTTGTTGCATCGCACAGGCCCTAGGGCTTCAGTAGTTATGATGCACATGCTCAGCAGTAGCAGCACGTGGGCTCTAGGGCTCCCGGGCTTCAGTAGTTGTGGTGCACAGGCTTAGCTGCCGCATAGCATGTGGGATCTTAGCTCCCAGACTAGGGATTGAAACTGGGTCCCTCACATTGGCAAGTGGATTCTTAATCACTGGACAACTAGGGAAGTCCCACTGATTCTATTTTGATAATACTAATAGTAATTGATTGTTCAAGTTATCTTTCTTCCTGATTAGTCTCAGAAGTGCACATGATTCTGGGAATTCATCCATTTCTTCTCAGTTGTCCAATTTGCAATCATACAACTGCTTGTGGTATTCTCTTATGATTTTATATTTTTATAGTCCTTGAAACTTCTCTTTCATTTCTTATTTTGCTGTTTTTCTTCTTGATGAAAAAGGATAAGAATTTCTCAACTTTTTTCTTACCAAAAATCCAGCTCTTGCTTTCATTGATGTTTTTAATTCTTTGGACTCTTCTTTTTTATTTACTGCCACTGTGATGGTTATTATATCCTTATTTCAGCTGTCTTTCCACTTTGCTTTTTCTATCTCCTTTAGGTGATATGTTAGGTTGTGTATTTGATATTTTTCCTGTTTCTTGAGGTGAGCAAGTATCACTATAAATTCCCTTTTTGAAATTGATTTGGCTGAACACCATAGATTTTGGAAAATTTTTTACTTTCAATCGTCTAAAGGAATTTTGGATTATCCCTTTGATTTTTGTTGACTCGTTTTTTTTTTTTTCCATTTATTTTTATTAGTTGGAAGCTAATTACTTTACAATATTGTAGTGTTTTTTGCCATACATTGACATGAATCAGCCATGGACTTGCATGTGCTCCCCATCCTGAACCCCCCTCTCACCTCCCTCCCCATCCCATTCCTCTGGGTCATCCCAGTGCACCAGCCCTGAGCACTTGTCTTATACATCTAACCTGGACTGGCGATCTGTTTCACACTTGATAGTATACATGTTTCGATGCTGTTCTCTCAGATCATCCCACCCTCACCTTCTCCAATAGAGTCCAAAAGTCTGTTCTATACATTTGTGTCTCTTTTTCTGTCTTGCATATAGGGTTATCATTACCATCTTTCTAAATTCTATATATATGTGTTAGTATACTGTATGGGTGTTTATCTTTCTGGCTTACTTCACTCTGTATAATGGGCTCCAGTTTCATCCATCTCATTAGAATTGATTCAAGTGTATTCTTTTTAATGGCTGAGTAATATTCCATGGTGTATATGTACCACAGCTTTCTTATCCATTCGTCTGCTAATGGGCATCTAGGTTCCTTCCATGTCCTGGCTATTATAAACAGTGCTGCAATGAACATTGGGGTGCATGTGTCTCTTTCAGATCTGATTTCCTTGGTGTGTATGCCGAAGAGTGGGATTGCTGGGTCATATGGCAGTTCTATTTCCAGTATTTTAAGGAATCTCCACACTGTTCTCCATAGCGGCTGTACTAGTTTGCATTCCCACCAACAGTGTAAGAGGGTTCCCTTTTCTCCACACCCTCTCCAGCATTTATTGCTTGTAGACCTTTGGATAGCAGCCATTCTGACTGGCATGCAATGGTACCTCATTGAGGTTTTGATTTGCATTTCTCTGATAATGAGTGATGTTGAGCATCTTTTCATGTGTTTGCTAGCCATCTGTATGTCTTCTTTGGAGAAATGTCTGTTTAGATCTTTGGCCCATTTTTTGATTGGGTCATTTATTTTTCTGGCATTGAGCTTCAGGTGTTGCTTGTATATTTTTGAAATTAATCCTTTGTCTGTTTCTTCATATGCTACTATTTTCTCCCATTCTGAAGGCTTTCTTTTCACCTTGCTTATAGTTTCCTATGTTGTGCAAAAGATTTTAAGTTTAATTAGGTCCCATTTGTTAATTTTTGCTTTTATTGTCAATATTCTGGGAGGTGGGTCATAGATGATTTTGCTGTGATTTATGTCAGAGAGTGTTTTGCCTATGTTCTCCTCTAGGAGTTTTATAGTTTCTGGTCTTACATTTAGATCTTTAATCCATTTTGAGTTTATTTTTGTGTATGGTGTAAGAAAGTGTTCTAGTTTCATTCTTTTACAAGTGGTTGACGAGTTTTCCCAGCACCACTTGTTAAAGAGGTTGTCTTTTCTTCATTGTATATTCTTGCCTCCTTTGTCAAAGATAAGTTGTCCATAGGTTCGTGGATTTGTCTCTGGGCTTTCTATTTTGTTCCATTGATCTATATTTCTGTCTCTGTGCCAGTACCATACTGTCTTGATGACTGTGGCTTTGTAGTATAGGCTGAAGTCGGGCAGGTTGATTCCTCCCATTCCATTCTTCTTTCTCAAGATTTGGCTATTTGAGGTTTTTTGTATCTCCATACAGATTGTGAAATTATTTGTTCTAGTTCTGTGAAGAGTACTGTTGGTAACTTGATAGGGATTGCATTGAATCTATAGATTGTTTTGGGTAGTATAGTCATTTTGACAATATTGATTCTTCCAACCCATGGACACAGTATATTTCTCCATCTGTTTGTGTCCTCTTTGATTTCTTTCATCAGTGTTTTATAGTTTTCTATGTATAGGTATTTTGTTTCTTTAGGTAGATATACTCCTAACTATTTTATTCTTTTTGTTGCAATGGTGAATGGTATTGTTTCCTTAATTTCTCTTTCTGTTTTCTTATTGTTAGTGTATAGGAATGCAAGGGATTTCTGTGTGTTAATTTTATACCCTGCAACTTTGTCTGTTGTTTTTTTAATAGCATACTGTTTAGTCTCCAGATGTTTGTGAGTTGGTTTTTTTCCATTTTTCTTCCTGTAATTCATTTATACTTTCATACCATAGTTGTTGGAAAAGATGTTTGATAAAAATTCAACATGCATAAATTTATGAAGAAATATTTTGTATTCTAGCATGTGATCTATGCTGGATAACATTTCATGTGCACCTGAAGAGAATGTGTATTTCCAGAGGACAAGTAGGTGGTTGCCAGAGGATTCAGTTCAGTTCAATTGCTCAGTCATCCAACTCTTTGCCACCCCCTGAATTGCAGTGCGCCAGGTCTCCCTGTCCATCACCTCCTCCCGGAGTTTACTCAAGCTCATGTCCATCGAGTCAGTGATGCCATCCTGCCATCTCATCCTCTGTTGTCCCCTTCTCCTCCTGCCTCCAATCTCTCCCAGCATCAGGGTCTTTTCCAATGAGTCAACTCTTTGCATCAGGTGGCCAAAGTGTTTGAGTTTCAGCTTCAACATCAGTCCTACCAATGAACACCCAGGACTGATCTCCTTTAGAATGGACTGGTTGAATCTCCTTGCAGTCCAAGGGACTCTCAAGAGTTTTCCAGCACCACAGTTCAAAAGCATCAATTCTTCAGCACTCAGCTTTCTTCACTGTCCAACTCTCACATTCATACATGACCACTGGAGAAACCATAGCCTTGACTAGAAGGACCTTTGTTGGCAAAGTAATGTCTCTGCTTTTTAATATGCCAGAGTGTAGAGGTGGGTAGAAAAAACATAGGTTAGGGAGTTTAAGAGGTACAAACTTTCCATTACCAAAAAAAAAAAGTTATTAAATGTACAATGTGTGGAATATAGTTGATTATTATGTAATGTCTTTGGTGAAGAATGGTTACTAGTATTATCATAGTGATCATTTTGAAATGTACAGAAATATTGGATCAGTATGTCGTATAACAAGAACTATCACTGTATCTTAGGTCAATTATACTTCAAAGACAAACAAGCAAGCAAATAAGCAACCTCATATAAACTAACATCAGATTTGTGGTTACTGGAGGCAGGGGGTAGGAGAGAGGGAATTGGATGAAGGGATTTAAACATACAGGCTTCCAGTTATAAGATAAATAAGTACAAGGGGTATAATGTACGACACAATACAATTAACCCTGTTGTATGCTGTATATGAAAATTGTTAAGAGAGCACTCCTAAGAGTTATCATCATAAGAAAAACAATATATCATTTTGTAATTATATGAGATGGTGGATATTCACTCAACTCATTGTAGTAATAATTTTGTGATGTATGAAATTCAAATAATCATGTTATACAACTTAATCTTACATTAAATACAATATTGTGTGCAATTTATATCTAAATAAAAATGAAAAAAAGTGAAAATTAAAATTTTTAAATGTTAAAAAAAGAGAAAAGAATGCGTATTCTGCTATTTTATGGATAGAATTTCCTGTAAACATCTATAATACTAAGTTTATCTGGTCTAGTGTGTCATTTAAAGTCACTCTCTACCTAATGATTTTCTGTTTGGATAATATATCCATTGACATAAGTGGGATGTTAAAGTTTCCTACTATTATTGTATTAATGTCAATTTCTCCTTTAATGGGTGCTTGTATTTGCTTTATATATTTTAATGCTCCTATTTTAGACGCACATATGTTTAGGAATGTTATATCTTCTTGCACTGATGCCTTTATTTTTATATAGTATTTTATGCCTTTTATTATAGATTTTTAAAAATTGTGTCTAATATGAATATTGCTACTCTACCTTTCTTTTTATTTATGGAATATTTATCAGCCTCTTGCAATGTGTCTCTTCTAGGAAGCATGTAGATAAATCTTGCTTTTTTATTCAATTGGGCATCCTATGTTGTTTGACTGGACCATTTAGTCCACAAATATTTAAAGTGGTCACTCAAGTATGTACTTATTGCTATTTAATTTTTTCTTGATTGTCTTTGTAGTTCCTCTTTGTTATTTTCTTTTTCGTTTAGTATATTTGTTTGTGATCTGATGATTTTCTTTAGTGTTCCATATGGGTTCTGAAAGGTTGTTGCTGAATGATAAGATGCCAGGATTCTTGGCCTCTGGAGGAGACAAATTCAATCTGGGGCCAGAGACGAGGCTGGATCGCTCAGAGCTTTTGTGTAATAAAGTTTTATTAAAGTATAAAGGAGATAGAGAAAGCTTCTGACATAGCCATCAGAAGGGGACAGGAAGAATACCCCCCTGCTAGTCTTTATCTGTATGTTATATAGTCACTCGCAGTCTATTAATGAAAAGAAAGAAAAGTCTTAAAATTTAGAATGGAACCAGATAATTCATCCCAGGCCATAAAACAATTGACTTGAATCTTGTAGAAGGGCAGATTACCACAGAAATAGTTTCATTTACATAGATTAGGGGAACAATATCTGAGTATAACATACTGGTTTGTCAAGTAGGTTGAGCCATTTGGCGGAACCAACTTGAAGACAGAGTCTGGGGTACATTAACATAGCTTAAGACAAACATTTCCATAAGGAAAAAAAAAAATGTATTGGTTTACTCAAGGTTTGAGAATAGTTAGCTTCAGGTGAAACCAGATGTCATGGCAACACAGCATTTTAAGAGAAACCTCCTTTTAAATTTGTATAGAGAAGAAAAAAAATATCGCTAGTTTGTTTCCTCCTGCCACTTAAGAGAGATAAAAATGTCTCTCTAACTAATAAAAATAAATGAAAAAAAAAATGTCTGACACTTGCAGCCTATTTCCTGCGTTTGGAGATCCCTGGCCTTCCTGCCTGTTACCCTCTCAGTTCCTTTCTCTTTATTTTTTATGTATATATTATAAGCTTTGATTTGTGGTTACAATGGCGTTTATAATGTTGACCTATAACTATGTCTAAAAGTGAAAGTGAAAGTTGTTCAGTTGTGTCCAGCTCTTTGAGACTCCATGGACTATACACTCCATGGAATTCTTTAGGCCAGAATACTGGAGTGGGCAGCCTTTCCCTTCTCCAGGGGATCTTCTCAACCCAGGGATCGAATCCAGGTCTCCCGAATTGCAGGCGGATTCTTTACCAGCAGAGCCACAAGGGAATATAACTAAACAACTATGCCTACTTGTTTCAAACTGACAGTTAACTTCAAACACATTTTAAATGTCTACATTTTTTACTGTTCCCAAAAATTTTATGTCTTTTGGTGTATTTTATACCTTCATGCCTATTTCATAACTGTTTACTGCACTAATAAATAATTTTATGATTTTTTTCCTTTAACTTTCATACTATCTTAAGTGTTTGATCTCCTACCTTCTTTATATATTTGCTTTTACCAGTGGATTTTTCCCTTCCTATGTTTTCCTATTTCTTGTTATAGTTTTCTCTTTTCAAAGAAGAATTAAAGAAGACCCTATAACATTTCTTTCAAGGTCAGTTTAGTGGTAAAGAACTCCTTCAGTATTTGCTTGTCTGAAAAATTCCTTCTCTATTTCAATTCTGATTGACAGAGTACCCTAGGTTGTAGGTGTTTTTCCTTAAGCCTTTGAAATATATCATACCATGGCCCTCTGGCCTGCAAAGTTTCTGTTGGAAAATCATCCAATAACCTTACATGGGTTTCCTTGTGTGTAACTCTTTGTTTTTATCTTACTGCCTTTAGACTTCTCTAACTTTTGCCATTTTAATTATGATATGTTCTGGTGTTAGTCTCTTTGCATTCATCTTGATAGGGATTCTCCATGCTTCCTATACTTGAACATCTGTTTCTTTCTTCAGGTTCAGGAAGCTTTCAGCCATAATTTTTTCAAATACATTTTTACCCTTTCTCTCTCTCTATTTTCCTTCTGGGAACCCTATGGTGTGAATGTTAGTGCACTTGATATTGCCCCAGAGGTCCCTTTCAGTATTCTTTTCTTTTAAAGTTTATTTTTATTTTTTAATTTTTATTATTATTATTATTTTTTTTTTTTGCTCTTTTGAATGGGCCATTTCTATTTTATCTTCCAGATCACTTACACATTCTTCTGCTTCACTTAATCTGCTATTAATTCCTTCTAGTGTATCTTTATTGTATTCCTCAGCTCTGACTGGTTATATTTTTTTACTTCTTTGTTAAAATTTTCTTTGTGTTCATCTTTTCCTCAGTTCAGTTAATTTTCTTATTATTACTGCTTTGAATTCTCTATCAGGTAAACTATTTATCTCTGTTTCACTAGAAGTTTTTCAAGATTCTTTTCTTGTTGGAAACATAGTCCTCTGTCTTTTTATTTTGAAAACTTTTTCTGTCTTTATGAAATTATATGTCTCCCCCCAAGGTGCACTGCCAGCCATCAGGTAGGGTAGGCTGGAAACAGAAGCTCTGCACCTAGAACCAGGTGCAAATTGAGGATTCTGCTAGGCTGAATGATGATCGTCATCCTATCTCTGGGGCCCTATGTGCTGGAGCATAGGTTCTGAATGATTTGAATTTCTCCCTGTTGTAATGAAAGTCTTTGCTTTATTTGGAGGTGTTCTTAACCACGGAATTTGGGGCTGCATTTTTGTATTTGTTTCACTTTTTCCTCAGTTTGCATGCCTTGGTTAGAGATGAGATTGTAGCCATAGAGATTGGAGCTACACTACTAAACTCTTTCTGCTTCTTTCTTTGTACATGCATGTGCCAGCTATGGTAGTCTTTGCCTTGGCTTGAGGCAGGGCTGGTGCCTGAGCTGGTTCTGCTCCTTATCCAGTGTGCGCACACATATAAATGCCAGCAATGGCTGCCTCTACCTGGGTAGAGATAAGGCCAGAGCCTAAGCTGGCTCTTCTCTTTCACAACAGGGTGCATGAACATTGGCCATCATGACCTCCCTTTCTGTTCTGGCAGTGCCAGAACAGGAGGTGCTATAGTCAGAGCCCAGTGCAGACTGGGGGGATATGCTAGGTGTTTCTGGCAGCTGGCCAGAGCACCAGGCAGTTTTTAACCTTCTATATCTATGCTGTGACTGGAAGCAAGCAAATCTGTGCATGTGCTATTCAAGAGTGGAATCTCAGTTTCTTACAGTCTTCTGGTAAGCCTCACTGGTTTTCAAACCAGCTAAGAGGGCTCATCTTTCTGCTGTTGAACCCCAGGACTTGAGTGCCTAATGTGTGTCATAAACCCTTCACACTACCCCCACCCCAGGGATGATCATGAAGCCTAATGTATCCCCCTACTCTTCTGGGTCACCTGCTAGAGTTGTGGGTCCAAATTAGATAGTTTCTCCTCCCTTCCTGCAGACTCTATATGGTTCTTTTTTTTTTACAGCCTTGGATGTAGAAGAGCCATTCTACTAGTCTTCAAGTCATTCTCAGTGAGAGTTGTAGTTTTGAAGTGTACATGAGAGGAGGCAAGCTCAGGATCTTCCTACTCTGCCAAACTGATTCTGCCCCAACTGCTACCATTTTAATTTCAGTTAATAGGAAAGGTCCTAGACAAAACAGTAAACTAAGAAAAAGAAATAAAAATTTAAAGCATTAAAAATTTTAAACTGTTATTACTTACACAAGATTATTAATATAAAATAAAACAAAAGGAGAGTGACAAAAAATAAATTAGAATTAAGTAGGAAAGTTGCTTGATGAGAAATGAATATGCAGAAGTCAACTGCATTTTGATATCCCCAAAACAAGCAAGTAAGTTTAAAATTTAATTGAAAAAGATACCATTTTGGGGATCATCAAAAAATATGTGGAAGGCCTTATGCTTAGAGAAGCAAAACAGAGAAAGACAAATACTCTATTTTTCACTTATATATGGAATCTAAATATTAAAATGAATGAGTACATATAACAAAACAGAAACAGACTCAGATCAGAAAGCAAACTAGTCGTTATCAATGGGGAGAGGGATGGGACGTGGAACAAGATAGGGGAAGGGGATAAATTGGTACAAACTACCAGATAAAAGGGCTTGCCCTGTAACTCAGCTGGTAAAGAATCCGCCTGTAATTCAGGAAACCTGTGCTCGACCCCTGGGTTGGGAAGATCCCGTGGAGAAGGGAAAGACTACCCACTCCAGAATTCTGGCCTGGAGAATTCCATGGACTATATAGTCCAAGGGGTCACAAAGAATCAGATACGACTGAGCATGAACAAAATTTTCACTTTCACTAGAAAAAAAAAATAAGATACAAAGATGTAATGTACAACACAGAGAATACGGACAATATTTTATAAAAACTTTAAGTGAACTATAGTCTAAAAATGACAAGCCACTATGTAGTACTTCTGAAACTAACATCAGTTCAGTTCAGTTCAGTTCAGTTCAGTCCAGTTGCTCAGTTGTGTCCGACTCTTTGCGACCCCATGAATCGCAGCACGCCAGGTATCTCTGTCCATCACCAACTAGTATTGTAAATTAACTATATTTCTATTAAAGGAAAGAACAGAAAAGGGGGGCTTGTTTCTTCATTTTAAGGATATGACACAGAATTTGCATATTACCTCCATTCCCATTGCATTAATCACAATTTAGTTTTATTACTGTTTTGCTACTATGTAATAAGATTAAAATGGATATTGGAGAACTTGTTTCTTTTAACATTTAACCCTATTCACCATCCAAATATGTGGTCCTCTCCCAATACATCAGACACATTCAACCCTGTCTTCAAAAGAAACACTTGCATCAAGTTCAATGTCTCTGAGTAATGAGAAGTTAGCTTCATCATGGGTAGATGTGGCTTCCTGTGATGGTGACAGTATACTAATGGACAAATTATTTGTACACCCACAATATACAATGAAGGAAAAGAAACAAGATGCCTGAAATAAAACAGCAATGTGTAAAAGGAAATAATAGATTACACAGAAGTCACTGATCTATAAAAATTATCAGATGCTGCTGGATAGGAATTGTTAAAGCTCTCTTCCTATGGGTAAAGCATTCTTAATGAGCTCATGTTTCTACAATATTGAAGGCATTCATTCCCTTGTTCATTGTCTTTGTTGGTCCTTATTTCCCGCCCCCCCCCCTTGGAAGGTTCTCCTTTATCAATTATTCTCTAGTGAACATTTCTTCTCCACTTCTAGAATCTTATCTCTCTTCATGGAATTGACAGTTAAATCTGACAGCATCCTTCTCTTCCATAAATCTCAGAACTTGCAGTGTCAAGTGTGTATTGAAAGACCAATCAGCATGCCAGTTGCTGTTGGGCTATTGCAGAGAAATAATTATAAAAGAGCTCTTCCTAGAGTCTACAAATTTCTAGAAACCTATTAGACTGTAGGAATGTTTAGATTGTAAAAGCCTGGAATTAACTAAATGTCCCCTGATAAGAAAATGACTAAATTATAGCTTATACATATTATGTATATGCAGTCATTAAATAGTATAATATTGACTTATATGAACTAGAGTGGAAAATTATTCATATGCTATTTATGTGAAAAGCATAAGTTTTAGAGGCATATATAGTACACTTTTCTATTTATAGTACTAGTTTTAAAAAGCATGCTTGCTTGTCAATTCATGTCTGAGTCTTTGGGAACCTATGGACTATAACCCACCAGGCTCCTCTGTCCATGGGATTCTGCAGGCAAGAATACTGGAGTAGGTTGCCATGCCCTCCTCCAGGGAATCTTCCCAATCCGGGAATCAATCCCACATCTCCTGTGTCTCCTGCATTGCAGGTGGATTCTTTACTACTGAGTCACCAGAAGTGTGTGGAAGTGTTAGTTGCTCAGTCATGTCCAACTCCCTGGACTGTGGCTCACCAGCTTCTGTGCCCTAGGGGTTTTCCAGGCAAGAATACTGGAGTGGCTTGCCATTCCCTTCTCGAGGGATCTTCCCAACTCAGAAATCAAACCCAGGTTTCCCACACTGTAGGAAGATTCTTTACCATCTGAGCCAATGGGGGATCCCTTAAAAAGAAGAGAAAAAGATAATATAGAAATATATTAAAATTGTTAACTCTGGTGAAGAAGTATGAATAAGACTAAAGTGATGGTAGTAAAGGGAATCTCTTCCTTCTTAAGTATTCATATTATGGCAATATTTTACTGTTAGAAAACTCATTTTTAACTCCTTACAATTTCTGTTACCCTAGAATATTTCCCCCATTTCAGAGTGTTTATGAAATACTATCTTATTGCCCCCAAAGGAGACCACAAAATAATAACAAGTGAAAAAAGCTAATTTTTTTTTAATTTTCATTTTCAAAATAGGCTTTTGAATACCAAGAATCAATGTCTATTAAATGGTCTGTAGATTAGGAAGAATGAATAAAGACATAAGAGCCAGTTATTCTACTCTAGTAGTGGGAATTAACAAAACAATCTAGACATAGGGATTCAGAGAGGAAATAAGAAACACAGACCAGTGAGGGGGGGGGGGCAGGTAACTGAGAGGGCCCCGAAGCAACCTGGCCCCTCAAATTGATAGAGAAACACAAACCACCCAGTGGGTTTATGCAGCTGAGAAACATGTGTTTGTTCCACTTTCCGCTGCCTTTTAAAAGCTGTATAAGAAAGCAATGTTATTGGCATGGAGTGCCTGGGCAACTGGGCATAAATTAAACTCACTGAATCCTTGCTCACTGAATCCTGTTTTCAAGGGCCAAAGCTAAAAATTTTATCATGAGATATACTAAAACCAAGGGAAGTTTCATAAGCATTGTGATCAGGCTGAGAACCCTAGAGAATTTGCTCAGAACAATGAAAAGAGATTGGTTGGGGTCCCACAGTTCTCAGTAGAAGTCAGTAGGCTATAGATGTCAACCATTAGGACTAGGTAGCTTATCCAACCTGGAATGTACCACCTTGTTAATCTCCTAGAACATAAAATCAAGCCAGGGAAGGTGGGAGGAAAATAACCCTGAATTACCTTGGACTTGACTGAAAAAAAAAGCAAATTTGATTTAAGGGGATTTCAATCTAGATATTAATTTAAGTTTTCAGTTACACAAAATAAAGTCATCTTCAGCAAACAAAGCTTGTGGTCTATAAGAACTTCTAACTTGTATATTATTCTAAATTGTTTGATTAAAATATAGATTTATAAACAACAAAATAAGATTTACTAATAATACATCTTAACAAAGAGAATATAAGAGAGTATTAACAGAATATTTTTAACAAAGAGTATTAAGAGAACATTAACAAAAATAATATAAAGCTATTTTAATTTTAAAGCAATTAACATAAGAGGATAAGGAAAGATGACATAATTTTTTAACCAAAAAAACAACAGATATGTTATTAGAACTTGTGAGCCATTGCTGCTGTAGTTGATTCACTAAGTTGAGTGTGACTCTTTGTGACCCCATGGACTACCAGACCCCTCTGTCCTCCAATATCTCCCAAGTGTGCTCAAATTCATATCCATTGCAGTGGTCCCCTTCTCCTTCTGCCTTCGATCTTATCCAGCATCAAGGTCTTTTCCAATGAGTCGACCCTTCACATCAGGTGGCCAAACTATTAGAGCTTCAGCATCAGTCCTTCTTATGAATATTCAGGGTTGATTTCCTTTAGGATTGACTGATTTGATCTCTTTCTGTCCATGAGACTTTAAAGAGTCTTCTCCAGCACCACAGTTTTATTTTTATTTTTTTTAATTTTTTTGGGGGGCACCACAGTTTTAAAGCATCAATTCCTTAGCACTCAGCCTTCTTTATGGTCCAACTCTCACATCCATGCATGACTACTGGAAAAATCATAGCTTTGATTATACAGACTTTGTCTGCAAAGTGATGTCTCTGCTTTTTAATACACTGTCTAAGTTTGTCATAGCTTTTCTTCAAAGGATCAAGCGTCTTTTAATTTCATGGCTGCAGTCTCCATCTGCAGTGATTTTGGAGCCCAAGAAAAAGTCCATCAGTGTTTCTGATTTTTCCCCATCTATTTGTCATGAAGTAATGGGACTGGATGCCGTGATCTTCATTTTTTGAATGTTGAGTTTTAAGCCAGCTTTTTCACTCTCCTCTTTCACTTTTGTCAAGAGGCTCTTCAGTTCCTCTTTATCTTCTGCCATACGGCTGGTTTTATCTGCATGTCTGAGGTTATCAATATTTCTCCCAGCAATCTTGATTCTAGCTTGTGCTTCATCCATCCCGGCATTTCGCATGATGTACTCTGCATATAATTTAACTAAACGGAGTGGCAGTATGCAGCATTGACATACTCCTTTCTCAATTTTGAACCAGTCCATTGTTCCATGTCCAGTTCTAATTGTTGCTTCTTGACCCACATGCAGGTTTCTCAGGAGACAGGTAAGGTGATCTGGTATTCTCATCTCTTTAACAATTTCCCAGTTTTTTTGTGATCCACACAGTCAAGTCTTTAGCATAATCAATGAAGCATAAGTAGATGTTTTTCTGGTATTCCTTTGCTTTCTCCATGATCCAGTGAATGGTAGCAATTTGATCTCCAGTTCTCTGTCTTTTCTAAATCCAGTTTGTACATCTGGAATTTTCAGTTCATGTACTGCTGAAGGATAGCTTAGAGGATTTTGAGCATGATCTTGCTAGAATGTGAAATGAGCACAATTGTGCACTTGTTTGAACATTCTTTGGCATTGCCCTTCTTTGGGATTGGAATGAAAACTGACCTTTTCCAGTCCTGTGGCCACTGCTGAATTTTCCAAATTTGCTGGAGAAGGAAATGGCAACCTACTCCAGTATTCTTGCCTGGAGAATCCCAGGGACAGGAGAGCCTGGTGGGCTGCCGTCTATGGGGTCACACAGAGTCAGACAAAACTGACGGGGCTTAGCAGCAGCAGCAGTTGGCATACTGATTGTAGCACTTTAACAGCATCATACTTTAGGAATTTTAGTAGCTCAGCTGTAATTCCATCCCCTCCAAGTACTATAGCTTTGCTTGTAATAATGCTTCCTAAAGTCCATTTAACTTCACACTTCATGAGTGAGCAGCCATTGCAGTCATCCAGGTCATTAAGACCTTTCTTGCATCATTTTTCTGTATATTCTTGCCACCTCTTTTTAATATCTTCTGCTTCTGTTAGGTTCTTACCATTTCTGTCCATTATTGTGCCCATCCTTGTATGAAATGTTCCTTTGATATCTCCAATTTTCTTGAAGAGATCTCTACTGTTCTCCATTCTGTTGTTTTCCTCTATTTCTTTGCATTGTTTATTTAAGAAGGCTTTCTTATCTCCCCTCTGTATTCTGTGGAACTCTGCATTCAATTGAGTCTATTTTTGCCTTTCTCCTTTGCCTTTCACTTCTTTTCTTAGCTCTTTGTAAAGCCTCTTCAGACAACCACTTTTCCTCCTTGCATTTCTTTCTCTTTGGGATGGTTTTGGTCATTGCCTCCTGTACAATGCTATAATTTTCTTCCCATAGTTTTTCATGTACTCTGTCTACCAGATCTAATCCCTTGAATTTATTGGTTACCTCCTCTGTATAATCATAGGGTATTTGATTTTAGCCAAACTTGCTGGTTATTCCAGCTTCCTCTTCACTTCCTACTTATTCATTCTAGTCCCCTGTGGTGAAAAGGACATCTTTTTTTGGTGTTAGTTCTAAAAAGTCTTGTAGGTCCTCATAGAACTGATCAGCTTCACCTTCTTTGACATTAGTACTTGAAGCATAGATTTGGTTTACTGTGATGTTGAATGGTTTGCCTTTGAAAAGAACCTAGATCATTCAGTCATTTTTTGAGACCACAGCCACGTACTGGTTTTGGATTCCTTTGTTGACTATGAGGGCTACTTTATTTCTTCTAAGAGATTCTTGCCCATAGTAGTAGATAAACTGTAATGTTTAGCAAATAAATGTTTTAACAAGCTAATACCTTCTTTTATACACTGCTGCTGCTACTGCTAAGTCACTTCAGTCATGTCCGACTCTGTGCGACCCCATCCCTGGGATTCTCCAGGCAAGAACACTGGAGTGGGTTGCCATTTCCTTCTCCAATGCATAAAAGTGAAAAGTGAAAGTGAAGTTGCTCAGTCATGTCTGACTCTTCGCGACCCCATGGACTGTAGCCTACCAGGCTCCTCCGTCCATGGGATTTTCCAGGCAAGAGTACTGGAGTGGGGTCCCATTGCCTTCTCCATCTTTTACACACTAGAAATAACCAATTAGAAAATGTATCAAGAAATAATCTATTCATAATATCAGTGAACACTAGAAAATATGATGGCACAAACTTTATGTGATATGTGTAGGAACTACATGAACAAGGTACAAAATTGTGAATGACATAATGAAAAAATAATAAATAAGGATTAATACCATATTTCTGGATGAAAGATGAATAAGAGTATTTTTTATCAGATATTAAAATATATTTAACATGACTGTATTATGATTGTATGGTACTAGTACAATCTCAAAGAAATAGAATAAAAACCCAAGGTAAGGTTAAAAAATATATTGTAGAGGTGTATGTCATCATCATGACAATATAGGTCACTGCCAACTTCAGTTCTCCTCACATGAAGACTAACTAGCAACCATTTATAGACAAGACCTCATTATGAAAATCCCAGAACATGAGGGTGAGGATGAAAAACTTCCTGGATCACAGAGACTGAGGAAGACCACATTAAAAGAGTAACACAAATAGCTACACTCTAACCACATTATCGCTTTTCTAGACCAGAACAGCAACACACTGAGAGGACCACCCCCCTCCCCCACCCTGGAGGGCCACAATTTCTCTAATCAGATGGAAGAACCTCAAGTTAACCTCTAGCTTTCAAAGTATTGTGGCATTGTTTCCCAGGAGGTCCACTTGTTTTTCACTTTACAGGAACCATGGGACCATTGGAACATCTGTAGAACTTGAATAATGGAGATCCAACTGAGATAGAGAAACAATCAGCACTTGGAGTTTGGCAGATGACATTCCTCCTCAAAGGGGGAACAGAATAGAGATCCCAGCCACCAATCTTTCTATCTACAGAGACCCACTATTGAACCCATATAGCTAAGGAGTTCCATGTACAGTTCTGCTTAATTCATGTACAGAATTCTTCCTAGTTCGGCCTAATTCCATGTACAGTTCTGCCTAATTCATCCAATAATCCATACAGGCCTTAGAAGCCAGGCATGGGAAACTAATTTGCAGGCTTGTTTATTGCTAAATACCACCTTTAGCCCTATCCAAACAAGAAGCCTACTCAGACCATCTAAGAAACTTCATAGCATATCCTATAACCTCACTTACAATGATGCTCTAATAGGAACCCCAGTCAATGATTCTGCTCATCTGCAGAGACAAGCCAGTGTCCCTAACTGTCCAGGGAGTTTGGTGGCAGTTCTGCCTGATCCAGATCACCAACCAATGAGTCACACTGGCTGAGGAGCCTGTTCTGTGGCCTTGTCTCAACAAAGAAGTGGATTAAAAGCTCCGTCTACAGCTGAATATAGCCTACAATCCAGCCTGGCCAGGTAGCCTAACCAGAAGACCAGTGAGGCTTTGTGGCACATTCTCCACCCCAACTTGTGGCAATGCCCAAGCAGAGAGCCCGGCCAGCGGCTCTGTGCACTCTGCACAGCCAAATCAGTGACCTTTTACTGTCCACGGAATGCAGCTAGAAGTTCTGCATGATTCAGATCCCTAACAGACTAGTTATACTAGCTGGGTAACTTGTTCTATGACTGTATCAAAGCTACGAAGCAAATTTGAAGTGGTACTTATGAATAAATATAACCTCTAGCCCCAACTAACAATGAAATCAAACAAAAACATCTAGGAGGCTGTGTAGCTCATCTTACAGTTAAAAGGATCCTGAGAAGGGAGCCCAACTAGTGACACTGTCCATCTGCAGAACTAAATTGATTTATTTATCTGGCCAGGGAGTATGGTGGACAGCTTTGCTTGATTCAGGAATCTAGTCATTGAGCCATAATAGCTATGGAACCAGTTCTAACACATTGCCAGGAAAGGAAAAAATGTTTATATCCCTACCTGACTGCTAATTATGGCATCCAGTGCCTCCTGATTAGGAAGGTTGACCAGAGAGTCCAGGCAACTATGGAGCCCATCTTACAACCATGTTTGAGCGGGGAACCAAGCCAGTAGTCCTATTCAACTGTTCCCAGCCAGCAGATCTCAGGAAGCAGTCTTGCCAAAATAGAGGCAACAGCATGCCACACTTACCCAAAGATGTTACCAGCTGAATTATCCATAATCCTAAGATGAACTGACTGATGAAGAAGAGTCACTGCCAAAGTGAACCTGTAATGTCTTGACGAAGAGATTGCTTACTCAAATGCACAGATATCAATGTAAGAAATGAAGTGTCATCAAAAATCAGGTAAACATAATATCACCAAAGAAAACTGATAAAGTTCCAATAACTGACCCTAAATAGAGATCCATGAAATATCTGACAAAAAATTCAGAACAAATCCTCTAAAAGGAGATTAGTTAATGACAGGAGCATAGACAACTAAGCAAAATTAGAAAAATAAATAATTAAAAAAGAAATAAAAATCATCAGAAACAAGCAGAAATCCAACAGGTGTAGAATGTAATAAGTGAACTGAAGAATTAAAGAGCTTCAACAGCAGACTCAACCAAGTAAAAAAAATGACTTAATGAATTAGAAGATATATCATTTGAAATTGTCCAGTGATAGGGAAACATAAAATTTTAAAAATAAAAAGAGTAAAAAAAAAAGCCTACAGCATTCATAAAACATAAGAAAAGAAAAAAATAAGCATTATAGAATCCTAGAGGGAGAAGAAAAACAGATAGAAACAGAAAATTTATTTAAAGCAATAATGGCTAAAAATTTCCCACACACGTACAGACAAGATTCATGAGACTAGAGAACCCCAAATAATTTTAATCTAAAAAATGGATATACTGAGAAACATAATTAAATTTTCCAAAGTAAAAGAACAAAAGAGAATATTAAAAGCAGCAAGAAAGAAATGACTCAATACATATTAGTAACTTCCATAAAACTGTAGGGAATCTCTCAACAGAAACTGCACACTAAGAGAATGGGGAATGATATTTCAAAATATTAGAATAAAAAAAAGACTATTAATGAATATTACTATTCATTGAATAATACTACTACCTGGCAAAACTGTCCTTCACACATGAAGGAAAGATAAAGATTACCCCCCCCAAACCCCCAAAGCTGGGGAAGTTCATCACCACTGGACCTAGTTTACCAAGTAATGCTAAAGGGAATTATTCAAAGAAAAATGAAAGGATTATAGTGAATAATGTAAAAATATATATGTGTAAAACTCACTGATGATGGCAAATATACAACTTCAGATTGTCTAATATTTCAATGGTAGTGCATAATTCACTTACAACTTTACATTTAAAGTTAAAAAAACAAACATACTAAGAATAAATATAGTGACAGTAATTTGATAGTAGATACAAAATATCAAAATATGTTAATAGTGATTTCAATAACAAGAAGTGAGAAGGGAGAAGTTATAGTACAAAGTTTATGTGTGCAACTGACGTTATCAAGTTAACATAGGATGCTATCAATACATTTTATTTAAGCCTGATAGTAACCGAAATAGAAACATTTGTAGAAGATATATAAAATATCATGATAAAGGAATCAACGCATACTGTTAGTAATTGTCATCAAATAACAAAAGAATATAACAAGATGAGGAGTCAAGATGGTGGAATAGGAGGACACGGAGCTCACCTCTCCTAACACGTACATCAAGAATACATCTACAAATGGAACAATTCTCACAGAGCACCTGCTGAACACTAGTGGAGGACCTTAGACACCTAAAAGGATAAGAAAAATCCCCACACAACTGATCAGGATGAAAGAAAGACAAAAAATCAATGGGAAGAGAACAGCTCCCCTGAAGGGAGGGGGCAGAGGTGAAGGAAAGGAAAGGTTCCCACACTCAGAGAAGTCCCCTCACAGAAGGGGAATCAACTGAGAAAGAGAGGAACTTTGGAGGGGAATGGAGCAACCAGTCTGTGGAAGGCAGAATAGAGTAGGACTTATGCACTCGGTCTGTGCTGCCTTCCTGTGTACTCCAACCTGAGTTGTGAGTCTCCTGGTATAGAGAGGGCCTGGGTGTTGAAAAGTGGACCTTGGAGACTGAACTCAGGGAGGGGATATCGCTTGCTGTGAGGAGACATTCTGAAAAGAAGGGAGTGGGGAGCTCCACAACTGGAAAATTTTGCAGAGGAGAGCCAGGCCACCATAGATGCAAGATGCCATTGTTCAATGACACACAAGGGGCAGGACCACCATTGCAAACTCCTTCTCCATCCAATAGCTTCTGCCTCCATGGACACCCATCTGAGCAAATTTTTACCACCTCAAGCCAAGGCATAATTTGGCCCTCCTGGGCCCATATGCTACCCTTGCCAGGACCTCCTGGGGAGTCAGCCCTGGAATGGCCCATCCTGAGACAAGAGTTTGAAAATGTTGGCAGGGGCTAGGTGCTAAATGTGGGGACAGGAGAGAGGACCTAGGGAGAGGATTGCAGTTGACTGTAAGAAGATAGCCTGGAGAGATGAGAGTGAGGAGCTCCAGAACTGGGAATGCTCCTAGAGGAAGTGTGATCTGTCTCTGAAGTTAGGAACCATTGTTGAGTGGCATGCAAGGAGTGGGACTGCCATTATGGACTCTCTCCCTACAAGCCAGCCTCTGCCTCCACAGAGCAATCCCATCTCAATCTGTTGCAAACTCCTGCAGGCCTCTGCCACTTTGGGCATTAGAGGGGGTTCCCATCAGAATAAGCACGCACACCCCAACTGTGGTTGCTTTGTCCCTTCTCTGCCTGACTGATTATGTGATCTCCAGTCTGTTACTGCTTCTTGTACCTCCCATCTAAGTGAGAAACTGTGCCCCAGTCACTTCTGACTTTGCCTCCTGTTGCCTAGGGAGGAACAAACTCCTGAGAGTGGATCACACACAGAGGTGAGGCCAAAACCAAAGCTGAATCTCAGGGACTGTGTGACTAAGGAAGAGGAACTGAAATTTCTCCATACAGCTGCACAAGCTGCAAACTAAACTCCCATGATCAACTTGGGAAACATACTGTTTGAACAATATCTGAATAAACAAGTAATCCCACAACTGAGACCAATCTAGCTTTACCAGATGTGGAATTTAGGGGCAAGTATACATGGCAGTTGGGCCAGGAGAGAGTCTGAGATTACCCCCACAATGAACAGAAGGGATCCAGAAATATACCTAGAGGTATTAGAAGGTGTTGTGGAAAGGTGGGAGTCAGCTGTGTTTCAACACTAGGGAAAGAAGACTGACAGTGGAAACCCCAACAACAACAAAAAATTGTTAATTTATTTGTTTTATTTTTAAAATTTATGTTTAATTTTTCTTTTTTTAAAAATTTTACTTTTATGTTTTTTAGTTTTTTTTTTCATGTTTTTGTTTTGTTATTTTAAAATTTTTTTCTTCTCTTCAGGATTTTTTTGTTTTTTCGTTTTCTTTTTTTGTTTTGCCTTTATCTTTTTTTGATCATTCTTGAGTGTTTCCTTTCTGTTTTCTTTGCATTTCTTTTAAGTTTACTTTTTCTTTTCTTTTCTTGTTAGTTTTGCTTTTATTGTTTGTCTTGGGTTTTTTAGTTCTATTTGGTTGTTTTCTTATTTTATATTTTCTTTGACTTCTTAATTTTTGGGGGGAGGGTGTTTCTTGTTTAGTTTCAATTGATTTTACTTTTACTATTTGTCATGAGTATTGTTTGATTGTTTTTGTTATTTGTCTTGGGGGTTTTGATCATCTGTTTGTTTCCTTTTCCCTTGTTTTGGCCATGATGCATGGCTTGCAGGGTCTTGGTTCCCTGGGAAGGGATTGAGACTTAGCCCCAAGAGTGGGAGCACCGAGTCATAGCGCCAAGAATTATTAATACACATGAGCTTTCCTGGAGGTACTCAAGACTCAGTTCTATGCAACTGCCTGCAAGTTCCAGTATTGGTTGCCTCAGGCCAAACAACCAGAAAGACAGGAATACAGCCCAACCCATCAGCAAACAGCTTGCAAAAAGTTATACTAAACTCACGGACACCCCAAAACACACACCCTGAGAAGACATGGCCCATCAGAGGAACAAGACTCAGCTCCACCTACCAGAGGCCAAGTACCAGCCCATTATACCAGGAAGCAAACATAAACCCCTAAACAAACCTAACTACAAGACAGCAGAAGCAAGAGGAACTACAACCCTACATCCTGTGGAAAGGAAACCACAAACATAGCAACTTAGACAAAATGAGATGGCAGAGAAGTTTATTGAAGATGAAGGAACAAGGTAAAAACTCACAAGACCAAATAACTAAAGAGGAAATAGGCAATCTACCTGAAAAATTCAGAATACTGGTAGTAAAGGTGATTTAATATCTCAAAAATAAAATGAAAGCATTGAGAAGATATAAGATACATTTAACAAGGACATAGCATAACAAACAAACAATGATAAACAACATAATAAATGAATTGAAAAATGCACTAGAAGTAATCAATATCAGACTAAGTGAGGTAGAAGAAATAAGCAGAAAAATAAAATGGTGGACATAATTGCCACAGAGCAGAATAAAAAGATGAGAATGAAAACAAGGACAGTCCCAGAGACTTCTGGGACAACATTAAACCCACCAACATTTGAATTACAGGAGCTCAATAAGAAAAAGAGAAAGAAAAAGAGTCTGGGAAAATATTTGAAAATATTATAGCTAAAAACCTGCTTAACATGGGAAAGGGAATAGTCACCCAAGTCCAGGAAGTATAAGATAGTCATATACAGGATAAATCCAAGGAGAAACATGCCAAGGCACATATTAATAAAACAACAAAAATTAAATACAGAGAAAAAATATTAAAAACAGCAAGGGAAAAGCAACAAACATACAAGGAAATGACCATAAGGTTATTAACTGATTTTTCAGCAGAAACTGCATTCCAGAAGGGTGTGGCAAGATATATTTAAAATGATGAAAGGGACAAAACAACAGCCAAAATTATTCTAACCAGCAAGGCTCTCACTTAGATTTGATGGAGAAATCAAAAGCTTTACAGGCAAGCAAAAGTTAAGACAGTTCAGCAACACCAAACCAGCATTGCAATAAATGATAAAGTAACTTCTCTAGGAAGGAAAAACAAAAGAAATACAAAGACCCGTAAAAATAAACCCAAAACATTTGAGGAAATGGTAATGTGAATAAATATCTCAATAATTACCTTAAATTTAAATGAATTAAATACTTTAACCTAAAACCCCACAAAAGCAAGACAGACATACATGCTATCTATGAGAGACCTTCTTCCAACATAGGAACACATACAGACTGCAAGTGAGGGGATGGAAAAAGGTACTATGTGCAAATGGAAATCAAAAGAAAACTGGAGGAACAATACTCACAGCAGACAAAATATATTTTAACATAAAGACTGTTACAAACGACAAGGAAAGACACTACATAATAATAAAGGGATCAATCCAAAGAGAAGATATAACAATTGTAAATATTTTTGCACCCAGCAAGGAGAACCTCAATAAATACAGGAAACACTAGCAACCATAAAAGGGGAAAGCAACAGTAACACAACAGTAGTGGGAACATTAACACCTCACTTACACCAATGGACAGATCACTCAGGCTGAAATGTAATAAGGAAACAGAAGCCTTAAATGACACATTAGGTCAGATAAACTTAATTGATATTTATAAAACATTCCATCTGAAAGCAATAGAATAAACTTTCTTCTCAAGCGCACATGGAGCAGGATATCTAGGATATCCTGTTAGATATCCAGGATAGACAGACCACATCCTTGGTCACAAATCAAACTTTGGTAAATTTAAGAAAATTGAAATCACACCAAGCATCTTTTCCAACTACCATGCTATGAGATTGAAATCAACTACATGAAAATAGAAAACTATAAAAGACACAAACACATGGAGGATAAAGAATATGCTACATGCACACCGAGGAAACCAGATCTGAAAGAGACACATGCACCCCAATGTTCATTGCAGCACTGTTTATAATAGCCAGGACATGGAAGCAACCTAGATGTCCATCAGCAGACGAATGGATAAGGAAGCTGTGGTACATATACACCATGGAATATTACTCAGCCATTAAAAAGAATTCATTTGAATCAGTTCTAATGAGATGGATGAAACTGGAGCCCATTATACAGAGTGAAGTAAGTCAGAAAGATAAACACCAATACAGTATACTAATGCATATATATGGAATTTAGAAAGATGGTAATGATAACCCTATATGCAAAACGGAAAAAGAGACACAGATGTACAGAACAGACTTTTGAACTCTGTGGGAGAAGGCGAGGGTGGGATGTTTCAAGAGAACAGCATCAAAACATGTATATTATCTGTAGTGAAACAGATCACCAGCCCAGGTTGAATGCATGAGACAAGTGCTCGGGCCTGGTGCACTGGGAAGACCCAGAGGGATCGGCTAGAGAGGGAGGTGGGAGCAGGGAATTGGGATGGGGAATATATATAAATCCATGCCTGATTCATGTCAATGTATGGCAAAAACCACTACAATATTGTAAAGTAATTAGCCTCCAACTAATAAAAATAAATGAAAATAAAAAAGAGTATGCTACAAAACAGCCAAAGGATTAATGAAGAAACTGAAGAGGAAATTAAAAAATATATATATCTAGGTTATGATAAAAACTCTCTGAAAGTGGGCATAAAGGGAAACTACTTCAATATAATTAAGACCATTTATGACATACTAACAGTAGCAATCATTCACAATGGTAAAAAACTGAAAGCATTCACTCTTATGGCAGGAACAAGACAAGGATATCTGTTCTCACCACTGTGATTCAACATGTTGGGTTTGCCAAGAAGTTTGTTCAGGTTTTTCCATTACATCTTACAGGAAAATCTGAACAAAGTTTTTGGCCAACCCAATAGATTTGGATGCCCTAACCATAGCAATCATAGAAGAAAAAAACAAAGGGAATCAAAATTGGAAAGAAAAAGCAAAACTGTCACTGTTTGCAGATGACATGATACTATGCACAGAAAACCCTAAGGAGGCAACTAGAAAAATACTTGTGCTACTCTAAGAATCTGGTAAATTTGCAGAATACAAAATTAATGCACAAATGCCTCCTGCATTCCTATACACTAGCAATGAAAGAACAGAAAGAGAAATTAAGGAAACAATACCATTTACCACTGCAATAACAACAGCAAAATATTGAGGAATAATCCTACCTGAAGTCACAGAAGACCAGTACTCAGAAAACTATAAGATACTGATGAGGGGAGAAAGGAAGATGGTGGAGGAATAAGGCAGGGAGGTCACTTTCTTTCCCACAAATACATCAGAAATTAATCTGCATATGAAACAACTCTTACAGTACGCCTTCAGAACACTAGTAGAAGAACCTAGACTTCCAAAAATGCAAGTCAATCTCTTTAGAATGAGGTAGGGCAAAGATGAAGATAAAAAAAAGAGAAAAAGTATTTCTGGACAAGGACCTGCATCCTGGGGAGGGAGTCATGAAGGAGAAAATTTTTGCAAACTCAGAAACCCCTTCATGAGTGAGGACAGGAGAGAACTTCAGAACCTCAGAGAGGAGCACAACAGAAGGTTCCTAGAAGGCAAAATGAAGAAAATTCACCACAGAGTTTGTTTCTGAACAGCACTTCCACCTGAGAAGTGGCTCACATGCTTGTGCACATAGGAGAATGTGGGAAACAGAAGTGCCAAGGCTTAGGCTCGGGTATCAGACCCCAGGGAGAGGACCATGGTTGACTGCCATGAAGATACTCTGAGGGGGCTAGTACAACAGCTGAGGGAATCCAGGGAAAAGACTGGGTGTCACATAGAGGCAGGATATCATTGTCATTGGGACACTTCAATTCCATGCACATTCATAGTGGCTGTGTGCTCTGGTGGCCACCAAAACCAGCAAAACCGGTAGGAGTGCCAGCAGTAGAATTAGAAGTGATTTGCAATTTACAACCCCAGAGCAGCAAACGTAAACCCTTAGCCACTGTCAAAGCCAGCGAAAGTGCCTGAGGCAGCAGACAAAATGCCACCTCTGTGATCTTGACCCCAGAGGTGGCAGCTGCCACCAATCTGTGATTATGCACAGGTTACTGCCAACACCTTCCTGGGAGCCCAAGAAGCTTGGATTTTCCTGGGGACCCACGACATTGGGCCAAATCCTCTGGAAGAGTGCACAACGCACCTCAGGCTAACAACAACCGGCAAGTTTCTACCACTGGAGACACTCATTGGTACATCTCAATTGCAGCTGCCTTACCACTCCCTCTCCCCAGTCCGAGTGAGCAAGGGAGCCCTAATAAGCCTCAAACTTTGGCCCCTCTTTCCTCAGGAGCAAACACTGGAAGACAGCCTACAAGCAGAGCCAGGCCCAAAACCAAACCAGAACACGAGGGAATGTGTGATCAAAAAAGAGAAATGGAATTAGTTACTGTAGTCGCAGGGGCAGTGTATTAAATATCCATAATCAGCTTGAGATTGTGGACTTTAGGGGCAACTATGGACATTGAGAGCAAGTACAAGTTCGAGTAAGGCCATATTTGAGACTGAGTTGGCTCCACACTGCTAAAAACAGGTCCAGAGACTTTCCTAGAAATATTGGAGGATTTTGGTGTGAGTGTCTTTAGGTATTCTGGGCTGTTGAATGTTACTTTCACCAATAGTCTTGGGGTATTGTCTTCTGTGCTGTGTGACCTATGACTTCCTGGTGCTACAGTATGTGGTTGGGTCTGAACTCCTGACATGGGAGACCAGACTACAGGACTCTGAATCACCAGGCAACTCCTAACCCATGAAATATTAATTTGTGAGTGCTTTCCCAAAGGCCTCCACCTCAACAATAAGACAATGTCCCATCCAAAGGCCAGCAAGCTGCAGTGCTGAATGTCTCATGCAATCCTTCAGCAAAACAAGGGCACAAAACTTTACATTAACAGACAAGCTGCCTAAAGCCATAACAAACCCATAGACACCTAGACACCCCAAAACTCACTACTGGACACAGCATTACCCTTCAGAGACAAGATCCAGCTCCACCTACAAGAACACAGGCACAAGTGCCACCAACCAGGAAACTTTCACAAGGCACTGGTCCAACACTACCCATGGAGGGCAGACTCCACAAGTAAGAGGAACTATGACCTTCCAGCCTGCAGGAAGGGGACCCAAAGCACAGCAAATTAAACAAAATGAAAAGACAGAGAAATATTCAGCAGATGAAAAAACATGGTAAAAAAAAAAAAAAAACAACATAACCAAACAAATGAAGAGGAAATAGGCAGTCTACCTGAAAAGAATTCAGAATAATGATAGTAAAGATTACCAAAATCTTGAAAATAAAATGGAGACACAGATAAACAGATTGGAGCCTCAGATTGAGACAATACAAAAAATGTTTAATAAGGACTTAGAAAAATGAAAGAATGCACAGCCAGCAATGAAAAACAAACACTGAGATTAAAAATACACTAGAAGGAACACATAGAAGAGTCACTGAGGCATAAGAATGGGTAAGTGAGCTGGAAGATATAATGCTGGAAATAAACAAAGCAGAATAAAGAAAAATGAATAAAAAGAAATGAGGGCATACTCAGAGACCACTGGGATAACATTAAGTGTAACAACATTCGAATCATAGTAGTCCTAGAAGAAGAAGACAATAGAAAAAGTATGAAAAAATATTTGAGGAGATTATAGTAGAAACTAACCCAAAATGGGAAAGGAATTAGTCACCCAAGTCCAAGGAGTCCAGAGAGTCCCATAAAGGATAAACCGAAGAAGAAACGTGCCAAGACACATCTTAATCAAACTAAAAAAAATCAAACACAAAGAACAAATATTAAAAGCAGAAATGGAAAAGCAACAAATAATATACCAGGGAATCCCTATAAGAGTAACATGTGATCATTTAACAGAACCTCTCCAGGCAAGAAGGAAGTAGCATGATATACTTAAAGTGATGAAAGGAAAAAAGCCTACAACCAGGATTACTCTACCAGCAAGAATTTCATTCATTCAAAGAAGAAATCAAAAGCTTTACAGACAAGCAAAAATTAAGAGAATTCAGCACTGCCACCACCACTGTAAAGTTGTAGTTCAGCTTTACTACAAATACTAAAGGACTTCTCTACACAGGAAACACAAGAGAAAGAAAAGGCCTACAAAAACAAACCCAAAACAATAAATGATAATGTAAATGGATTAATTGCTCTAACCAAAAGAACAAATATTCGCAGAATGGATATGAAAGTAAAGAACCCTACGTATGCTGTCTGCAAGAGACCCAACACAGATGTAGGGATATAGAAGACTGAAAGTGAGGGGCTGGTAAACACATATTTCATGCAAACATAAATCAAAAGGAAGTGGGAGTAGCTATATTCATATCAGATAAAACCGACGTTAAAATAAAGACCATTACAAGAGACAAGGAAGAACATTACATAAAGATCAAGGGATCAATCCACAAAGATATAACAATTGTAAACATTTATGCACCAAACACAGGAGCACCTCAATACATAAGGCAAATGCTAATAACTATTAAAGGGGAAATTGACAGTAATACACTAAGAGTAGGAGATTTAATACCCCACTCAAACCAATGGACAGATCATCAAGACAGAAAATTTAAAAGGAAACACAAACTTTAAGTGATACATGGATCATTTGGAGTTGATTGATGTTTACAGGGCATTTCATCCAAAAACAGTAGATTTCACATTTTTCTTAAGTGTGAATTTTACACACAAAATTACATAGAATTTTCTCCAGGATAGATTAGAACTTGGGTCACAATTTAAAAAACTTAAATCATTTCAAGCATCTTTTCTGACCACAACACTATAAGATTAGATATCAACTACAGGGGAAAAAAAAACTATAAAAACTACAAAAACATGGAGGCTAAACAATACACTTCTGAATAACCAACAGATCAATGAAGAAATCAAATAGGGAATCAAAATATACCTAGAAACAATGACAATTAAAATACGACAAATCTAAACTTATGGGATGCAGAAAAAAAAAAAAAAACAGTGTTCAGAGGGAAATTTATAGCAATACAAGTCTACTTCAGGAGAAAGGAAAAGCACTGAATAAATAACTTCATGTTACACCTAAAGCAACTAAAAAAAGAAGAACAAAACCCCCAAAAGTTAGTAGAAGGAAAGACATCAAAAAATTAGAGCAAAAATAAATGAAAAAGATATAAAGAAGACAACAGCCAAGATCAATAAAACTGAAAGCTGATTCTTTGACAAGATAAACAAAATTCACAAATCATTAACCAGACTCATCAAGGAAAAAATAAGACTCAAATCAATAAAATTAGAAATGAAAAGGAGAAGTTAAAACAGATAACACAGAAATACCAAGGATCATAACAGAATACTATGAGCAACTGTATTCCAATGAAAGGACAATCTGGAAGAAATGGAAAGATTTTTTAGAAAAGTATAACCTTCCAAAGCTGAACCAGGAAGAAATACAAGATATGAACACACCAATCAGAAGCACAAAAATCGAAACTATAATAAAAAAATTTCCAACAAACAAAAACCCAGGGCCTGATAGCATTACAGGCGAATTCTATGAAATGTTTACAGAAGAGCTAACACTGAAATTCTCAAACTCTTCCAGAAAATTCCAGAGAAAGAAAAATTCCTGAACACATTCTACTAGGCCACCATCAACCTGGTACCAAAAACAGATAAAATTACCACAATTTTCTCAACAAATTTCCAGCAAACGTTCTCTAACAACACATTAAAAGAATCATACATCATGATCAAGTGGGCTTTGTCCCATGGATGCAAGGATTCTTCAATAGATGCAAATCAATCAATATGATACTTCATATTAACTATTGAAAGATTAGAAAACCATATGATTATCTCAATAGATGCAGAGAAAGCTTTTGACAAAATTAGACACCCATTTATGATAAAGAACTCTCTAGAAAATAGGCATAGAAAGATTGTACCTCAACATAATAAACACCATATATAACAAACCCACAGCAAACATTAATCTCAGTGGTGAATAAGTGAAAGCATTTGCACTAAGATCAGGAACAAGATGAGGGTGCCCACTCTCACAACTATTTTACAACATAGTTTTGGAATTCTTTGCCACAGCAATCAAAGAACTAAAAGAAAAAAAAAGATATAAAAGAAATAAAAGGAATCCAGATGGAAAAAGAAGAAACAAAACTACCACTTTTTGCAGATGGCATATATAGAAAGCCCTGAAGATGCCAGCAGAAAATTCATAGACCTAATCTATGAATATAGTAAAGTTACATGATATAAAATTAATACACAAAAATTCCTTCATTCCTATACACTAACAATGAAACATGATCAATAGAAATTAAAGAAAGAATCCCATTCACCATTGCAACAAAGAGAAAGAAATGCCTGGGAATAAACCTACCTGAAGAGAGAGACTTTTATGCAGAAAATTTTAAAACTTTGATGAAAGAAATCAGAGATGACACAGACAGATGGATAGATAAACCATGTTCTTGGGTTGCAAGAATCAATATTATGAAAATGACTATAAAACCCAAGGAAATCTACAGATTCAATGTAACTCTTATCAAACTACCAATATTTTTCATAAAACTAGAACAAAAAATTCACAATTTGTGTGGAAATGCAAAAGATCCTGAATATCAAAAGCAACCTTTAAAAGGAAAATAGAGCTGGAGGAATTAACCTTCCTGACTTCAGACTATACTACAAAGCTACAGTCATCAAGACAGTATGGTACTAGCAGAAAGGCAGAAATGTAGACCAATGGAACAAGACAGAAAGCTCAGTGATAAACCCACGCATCTATGGGCACCTTATCTTTGACAAAGGAGGCAAAAATATACAGTGGAAAAAAAACAGTCTCTTCAACAAGTGGTCCTCAGAAAACTGGTCAACTACATGTAAAAGAGAGATTAAAACACATCCTACACCACACACAAAAATAAACTCAAAATGGATTAGAGATATGAATGTAAGATCAGAAACTATAAAACTCTTAGAGGAAAACATAGGCAGAACACTCTATGTCATAAGTCACAGCAAGATCCTCTATGACCCACCTCCTTGAGTAATGGAAATAAAAACAAAATTAAACAAATGGGACCTAATTAAACTTAAAAGCTTTTACACAATGAAAGAAACTCTAAGCAAGGTGAAAATACAGTCCTCAGAATGGGAGAGATTAATAGCAAATGAAAAACTGGCAAAGAATTAATCTCCAAAATATACAAGCAGCTCATGTAGCTCAATACCAGAAAAACAAATAAACCAATCAAAAAGTGGGCAAAGGACTTAAACAGACATTTACCAAAAGAAGACATAGCAAAGATGGATAAGCCATCTTTGTGTTTGATGGCTTTGTGTTAGATGGCTAATAAACACATGAAAAGATGCTCAACACTGCTCATTGTTAGAGTAATGCAAATCAAAACGACAATGAGCTATCACCTTAAAATGGCCAGAGAGGTCACCATCAAAAAAGCCTACAAACAATAAATGGTGAAGAGTGTGGTGAAAAAGGAACCCTTTTGCCCTGTCAGTGAGAACGTAAATTGATAGAGCCACTATGGAGAACAGTATACAAGTTCCTTAAAATCTAGGAATAAAACTACCATGCTGTGCTGTGCTTAGTTGCTCAGTCATGTCTGACTCTTTGTGACCCCATGGACTGCAGCCTGCAGCCTCCGCTGTCCATGGGGATTCTTCAGGCAAGAATACTGGAGTGGGTTGCCATGCCCTCTTCCAGGGGATCTTCCCAGACCAGGGAAAGAACCCAGTTCTCCCACACTGCAGGCAGATTCTTTACAGTCTGAGACACCAGTAAAGCCCAAGCATAGGGTTCCTCCTGACCTAGGAATCAAATTGAGGTCTCCGGAATTGCAGGTGGATTCTTTACCAGCTGAGCTACCTGGGAAGCCCAAAACTACCATCTGATACTGCAATCCCACTTCTGGGCATATACCCTGAGAAAACCACTATTGAAAGAGACATATGTACCCCAGTCATTCATTCCAGCACTACTTAGATTGCCAGGACGTGGAAGCAACCTAGATGTCCATTGGCAGATGAATGGAGAAAGAAGTTGTGATACATGCATACAATGGAATATTACTTAGACATAAGAAGGGACATATTCAATTCACTTTAATGAGGTAGACAAACTTAGAGCCTATTATACTGAGTGAGAAAGATGAGATGCTTGTACTCAGTTGTGTCTGACTCTGTGGGATGCTATGGACTAGCCCACCAGGCTCCTCTGTCCATGCAATTTTCCAGGCAAGAACACTGGAGGGGGTTCCATTTCCTTCTTCAGAGGATCTTCTGGACCAAGGGATCAAATCCAGGTCTCTTGCATCTCCTGCATTGGCAGGTCAATTCTTTACCTGTAGTATCACCTGGGAAGTCCTATACAGGGTGAAGTAAGTAAGTAAGAAAGAGAAAGACAAATGTTATATATTAACATATATATATATATATATGAAATCTAAAAAGATGACACTGATAAGCCTATTTTCAGGGAAGCAGTGGAGATGCAGACATAAAGAACAGACTGGTGGACACAGTGGGTGAAGGAGAGGGAGGGATGAACTGAAAGAATAACACTGAAACATGTACATTACAATATGTAGAAGAGATAGCCAGTGGGAATTTGCTGTATGATTCAGAGAGCTCAAACCTGGTGGTCTCTGACAACATAGAGGAGTGGGCTGGGGTGGAAGGTAGTATGAGGTTCAAGAGAGATGGGACATATGTATACCTATGACTGATTCATGCTGATGTATGGCAAAAACTAACAGAATATTGTAAAGCCGTTATCCTCCAATTAAAAATAAATTTCAGAAAAAATCCTGATGAAAATGTCAAAGAAAACACAAACAGATGGAGAGATATGCCATATTCTTAGTTTTGAAGAATCAATATTGTAAAAATGACTATACTGCCCAAAGCAATCTACAGATTCAATGCAAACCCAATCAAATTACCAAAGGCATTTTTCACAGAATTACAACAATTTTACACTTCATATGGAAACACAAAAGACAGAGTAGCCAAAACGATCTTGAGAAAGAAGATTCCTGGAGGAATCAGTTCCCTTGACCTCAGACTATGCAAAGCTACTGTCATCATCAACAACAAAAAAAGTGGGATACTTACAGAAAAACAGAGATACAGATCAGTGGAACCAAAGTCAGAAATAAAGCCACGCACCTATGCCCACCTCATCTTTGACAAAGAATATACAATGGGGAAAAGACAGTCTCATCAATAAATAGTCCTGGGAAAGCTGGATAATCACATGTCAAAGAATTAAATTAGAGCACTCCCTAACACCATGTGGTGCATGTGACCATTACTGTCTGATTCTTTGTGATCCCATGGATTCTAGTCCACCAGGTTCCTCTCTGTGTGGACTTTTCCTCACAAGAATACTGGAGTGGGTTGCCATTTCCTACTCCAGGGAATCTTCCCCCACCTGGGATCAAACCTGCATCTCCTGTCTCCTGCATTGGCAGGTGGATTCTTTACCACTGAGCCACCTGGGAAGCCCATCCCTAACACCATATACACACACAAAAAAACTCAAAATGGATTAAAAACCTAAATGCAGAAGCAGACACTATAAAACTCTTACAGGGAAACATAGATAGAACCCTCCAGTATAAATCTCGCAAGATATTTTTTCTGTCCACCTCCTAGAATAATAACTACAAAAGCAAAAATAAACAAATTGGACCTAACTAGACTCAAAAGCTTTTTGTACCACGATGAAACCATAAACAGGATGAAAAGACAACACTCACAATGAGAGAAAATATTTGCAAATCAAACAACCAACAATAAATTGATCTCCCAAATAAACAAACAGCTCATGCAGCTCAATATCAAAAATATGAACAACCCAGGCAAAAAATGGGTTGTAGACTTAAATATACATTTTTCCATAAAAAGGCATATAGATGGCCAAAAAACATATTAAAAGATGTTCAACATTATTAATTATTAGAGAATTGTAAATCAAAATTAAAATGAGTTTTCACCTCACAGAAAACTGAGTGGTTGCTATCAAAATTATATAAACAGTAAATGCTGCAGAGGGTGTGGAGAAAAGGGAACACTCCTACACTGTTGGTGGGAATGTAAATTGTTGCAACCACTATGGGGAACAGTATTGAGGTTCCTTAAAAAAAATAGAGATACCATATGACCCAATAATCCCATTGTTAGACATATAATCAGAAAAAAAAAATCCTTCAAAAGGATGCATGCACTCTTATGTCCATTGCAGCACTATTTCCAGTAGCCAGCACAAGGAACTTCCCAAATGACCTTTGACAGAGGAATGGATAAAGATGTGGTATATATGTATACATATACACAATGGAATGTTAGTCACAGAAAAAAATAAAATAGTGTCATTTCTAGAGATGTGGATGGACTTAGAGACTGTCATACAGGTGAAGTAAGAAAGAGAAAAATAAGTATATTACTAAATATCATATAATAGCACTTGAAAGTAAAGTCACAGATGTAGAGATCAAACTTCTGGTTACCGAGGGAGAAGGAGTGATGGGATGAATTGGGAGATTGCGACTGGCATATATTCATTCATGCATGCATGCTAAAAAACTTCAGGCGTGTCTGACTCTGCAACCCTATGGACTGCAGCCCATCAGGCTCCTCCGTCCATGGGATCCTCCAGGCAAGAGCAATGGAGTGGGTTACCATGCACTCCTCCAGGGGATCTTCCTGACCCAGGGATCTAACCCACATCTGTTCTGTCTCCTGCATTTGGTAGGTGGGTTATTTACACTAGTGCTACTAGAAAGTCCATATATTCACTACTACAGATAAAATAGATAATTTAATGAGAACCTAATGTACAGTACAGGGAACTTTGCTCGGCGTTCTGTGGTGGCCTAAATGGGAAGGTAATCTAAAAAGGACTGGATATATGTATGCATATGACTGATTCATTTTGCTGTACAGCAAGAAACTAGCACAATATTATAAAGCAAATGTACTCTGATAAAATTTAATTTAAAAGAAGTTGGTGTAGATTAGTTACCAAATCTTTTAGGAAATGATTATTCAACCAGCTGGAAATCAATATAACTTGCTCTATTTGCTATACATCTCTCCATTAATCAACTAAGTTACTATAAATGATTTTTGTCTAAGATACTGAGAGGTACATTCACTGCTTTGACCTTCCAGCCCAATTATGCTTTAAAATAAATAAATTATCAATAAATCTTATTTATACTTCACCATTCATATTTTCTTTAGCACCTTTCTTTCACCAACTCTTGACTTTTCCTCCTGACCTGTGGCTTACTTAACATCAGACATTGGTCCTATCTAGAAGCTTGCTTCCTTCTTCTTCTTTTTTTTTTTTTTTTTTTGCTCTAGCTATACAATACAGTTTTTGTCTCCCTAAATACATTATCAGTTCAGTTCAGCCACACAGTCGTGTCCAACCCTTTGCGACCCCATGGACTGCAGCACACCAGGCTTTCTTGTCCATCACCAACTCCTGGAGCTTATTCAAACTCATGTCCATTGAGTCGTTGATGCCATCCAGCCATCTTATCCTTTGTCGTCCCCTTCTCCTCCTGCCTTCAATCTTTCCCAGCATCAGGGTCTTTTCCAATGAGTCAATTCTTTGCATCAGGTGGCCAAAGTATTGGAGTTTCAGCTTCAGCATCAGTCCTTGCAATGAATATTCAGGACTGATTTCCTTTAGGATGGATTGGTTGGATCTCCTTGTAGTCCAAGGGGCTCTCAAGAGTCTTCTCCAACACCACAGTTCATATGCATCAATTCTTCAGCGCTCAGCTTTCTTTATAGTCCAACTCTCACATCCATACATGACTCCTGGAAAAACCATAATTTTGACTAAATGGACCTTTGTTGGCAAAGTAATGACTCTACTTTTTAATATGTTGCCTAGGTTGGTCATAGCTTTTCTTCCAAGGAGCAAGTATCTTATAATTTCATGGCAGCAGTCACCATCTGCAGTGATTTTGGAGCCCCACAAAATAATCTTTCACTGTTTCCATTGTTTTCCCATCTATTCGCCATGAAGTGGTGGAACCAGATTCCATGACCCTAGTTTTTTGAAGAAATTGTGATCACTTGGGTCATATTTTAAGCACCCAATGAGCTGTTTCTATTTCATCAGTAAAGGTATTGATCATTAGAAAAACAAGGTAGCAAGGTAGGAAAGAAGGAGCAAAGGATATACAAAGAGTCAGAAAGCAATAAAGAAAATGGAAATAGTAAGTCTATCTATTAATAATTAGTTTAAATTAAAGGGATTATTATAGTAAAAGACGTGGGATTGCTGAATTGATTTTTAAAAAGCCCAACAGCCAATGATATACTGCCTACAAAAGACATTTTGGTTTTAAAGACACATATAGACTGAGAATGAAGGAATGGAAAAAAATCTGAAGCAAGGGTAGCTATATTTATATCCAATAAAATAAACTTTAAGAAGAAGGTCATTATATAATGATGAAGAGGTCAATTATTGGTAAGAAAATATACTGGAAAATTCTATCCACCCAACATCACAGCACAGAAATGTATAAAGCAAATATTAAAATAAGTAAAATGAGAAATAAGAAGCAATGCAATACTTTAATACTCCACTCTCAACAATGAATAGATAATCCAGACAGTGAATTGATGAGAAAACAATGGATTTCAACATTTTAGAGCAAATGGACCTTACATACATATATAGAATATACCACCCCCAAACACCAGAATACACATTCTTTTAATGTGCATATAGAACATTTTCTAGGCTGGATCGTCTGTTAGGCCACAAATCAAAACTGAGCAAATTTAACAAGATTGAAATCATATCAAGAATCGTTTCTGAGGTTCAATGCATGAGACAGGATGCTCAGGGCTGGTGCACTGGGATGACCCAGAGGGATGGGATGGGGAAGGAGGTGGGAGGGGGGTTCAGGATTGGGAACACATGTACACCCATGGAGGATTCATGTCAATGTATGGCAAAACCACTACAATATTGTAAAGCAATTAGCCTCCAATTAAAATAAATAAATTTATATTAAAAATAAACTATAAACCAATTGACAGGAAGAAAGCAGAAAAAATAATAAATAAGAAATTAAACAAATCCAAAGTAACCAATGGATCATTTAAATCAAAAAGGAAATTTTAAAATATCTTGATAGATAGGAAAATGAAAATCGAACATATCATAAATAATGGCATAAAGCAAAATAAGTTCTAAGATAAAGTGAATTTTTTATTTACTTTTTTGTTATTGATATACAACTAACACATAACATTAGTCCCAAGTTTACAACATAATAGTTCAATACTTGTATATATTGCAAATTGGTCACCAGAATAAGTATAGTTAGCACCCATAACCAAGCATAGTTACAATTTTTTCTTTTGATGAACACTTTTAGGTTCACAATTGTAGTAACTTTTACATATACAATTCAGTTTTATTAACTATAATCTCCCATGAAACATGTTACATAATCATGACTTATTCATTTCATAAGTGGAAGTTTGTACCTTTTCACCACTTTCACTCATTTCTCCCACACCCATCTCCCCATCTTTGGCAGCCTCAACAATCTCTTCTCTGTATCTGTAAGATTGTTGTCATTGTTGTGTAAAATATCATGTCAGTGAGATCATATTGATATTTCTCTGCTCCTCTGACTTATTTCACTTAACATTAGCAAAACGCCTTCAAGGTCCATATTTTCACAAATGGCAAGATGTCCTTCCTTTTAAAAGCTGAAATACATATACATATACGTACATATATGTATCTCCCAGAGGAGAAAATGGCAACCCACTACAGTGTTCTTTTTTTTTAATTTATTTATTTTTAATTGAAGGATAATTGCTGTATAGTATTGTGTTGGTTTCTACCAAACATTAACATGAATCAGCCATACGTCTACCGATGGATAAGTTTACCCTTGTCTTAAAAATTCCATGGATAGAGGAGCCTGGAGGGCTACAGTCCACGAGGCCACAAAGAGTTGGACATGACTGAATGCACACATATAAGTGTGCATGTGTGTGTGCACATATATAGGCTTCCCAGGTGTCGCTAGTGGTATAGAACCCATCCACCAAAGCAGAAGGCATTATAGACATGGGTTTGATTCCTGGGTTGAGAAGATCCCCTGGAGGAGGGCATGGCAACCCACTCCATTATTCTTGCCTGGAGAGTTCCATGGACAGAGGAGCCTGGCAGGGGTTGCAAACTGTAAGACATGACTGAACAACTATGCACATATGCACATACTTATTTCAATCTTGCTGATTCTTTTCTGGCTAGTTTGTAGTTTTTCTTCTCATTTCTTCTCTTGTTCTCTTCCTTTGTAATTTGATGATTTTCTGTAGTGCCAATGTTTGGATTCCTTTATCTTTGTAGTAGATACAATAGGTTTTTGCTTTGTTGTTACCATGAGGTTTACATGCAACAACTTATATATTTATAGAACAGTTTTTTAAAGTTGATAAAAATTATTGTGCTTATGTTTACTTTAATTATTTTTTTAATCTTCACACTGTAAGTGATTAACCCATCTCCTTTACATTAGATTATTCTAAATTTTACTATGTGTTTACATTTACCAGTGAGATTTATACTTTCATATGTTTTCCTGCTACTAATGTTGCCCTTTCTTTTCAGCTTAAAGAATTCCCTATAAAATGTCTTTTAAGTCCAACTCATAAGTAATAATGAGCTTATTTACCATTTGCTTGTCTGGAAAACTTTTCACCTCTCCTTCAATTTTGAATGCTAACTTTACAAAGTAGAATATTCTTTTTGGCAGTTTTTTTTTTCCAACAGCTTAAACTGTGATGCTTTCTTCTGAACAGTAAAGTTTCCATTGAAAATCTGCTAATAGTCTTATGGGAGTTCCATGGTACATAACGTGCTGTTTTTCTCTTGCTGTTTTTTAAGATTATCTCCTTGTCTTTAAAGATTTTTTCTATTTTTTTAATTTTCACTTGGAGGATAATTGCTTTACAATGTTGTGTTATTTCTGCTATACAACAACGTGAGTCAGTCATAAGTATACATATGCCCCCTCCATCTTGAACCTCTCTCCCACCCTCACCCCATCTTACCTCTCTAAGTTGTCTTTAGCTTTTGACACTTTAATTATAATAAGTTTTTGTATAGTTCTCTGGTTTCATCTTATTTGGAACTTTCTGGGCTCCTTGGATCTATATATCTCTTTTTTCCCTCATGTTAACAAAGTTTTCAGTCATTATTTCTCCAAATAAGTTTTTTACCCCTTTCTCTCTCTTTTCTCATTCTAGGACCACTACAATGGGAATGTTGGTCCACTTGATGATGTCCCACAAGCCTTGAAGCCCTATTCATTCTTGCTTCATTTTGCTACTCTGACTGAGTCCCACTATCCTGCCTTGGAGTTAATTGATCGTTTCTCTGCTCCATCTAATCTTTTGTTAAATCCCTCTATTATATTTTTCAACTCGTTTATTGTTTTCTTCACCTCTGTGACTTTTACTTGGTGTTTTATCATATTTTCTATGTCAAAATTCTCACTGTGTTCATCCATTCTTCTTCCTGAGCTCATTAACAACTTTATCAGCATTACTTTAAATTCCTAATCAGGTATATTACATATCTTTCATCAAGTTATTTTTCTGAGACTTTATTTTTGGTTTTAAACACATTCCTCTGTTTCTTCTTTTCCCTTGACCTTCTGTTTTGGTTTCAACGCATTGGATAAAACAGCCACTGCTCCAAATCTTTTTTAAGATTTATCTATTCATCTATTGACTGTGGTGGGTTTTTGTTGTTGCACATGGGCTTCCTCTAGTTGCAAAGAGTGGGAGCTACTCTTCATTGCAGTGTGCAGGCTTCTAATTGTAGTGGCTTCTCTTGTTGCAGAGCACAGGATCTAATTACACAAGCTTCAATAGTTGGAGCACGTGGGCTCAGTAGCTGTGACTCATGAGCGCTAGAGAACTGGCTCAGTGTTTGTGATGCTCAGGTTTAGTTGCTCCACAGCATATGGGATCTTCACAGACCAGGGATTGAACTGGTGTCTATTGCACAGCAAGGTAGATTCTTAACCACTGTATCACCAGGGAAGCCCCTGCTGCCAGTCTTGAAGGAGTGGCTTCATTTTGGAGATTAACCTTATTGTTCAACCCTGCCCAAGCCCTGGGCTATTTCTCAAACCTATGTGATTATACAAGTGGACTACTTAATTTTTAGTGGCTCCTAATAGTTTAGGGTGTTGGATATGATTTAGCCACTGAACAGCAACAACAAAACCTGTCAGTGTCCCAATTGGGAGGATCTGAGTCAGCACTGAGATTAAGGCAGTCTGGAATCCAGAAACTCAGGAAGCTACTTTTAAAGTATGGAAATATGCACAGAGCTATGAGACTGTGTGCATAATCCCTGCTGGCCACCAGATTCAGAAGATATAGAGTTGTCTCCAGGGAAGGGGCTGCAAAATAGGGGTGCCAGATGAATTTAGAAATTCTTTTCTGAAATATACCAGTGACCAGGAGCAAGGCAGAGGGATAGTCAAAGATGGCATCTGCTGGCCTCTGTCCCTAGACAGCACTTCAGTAAGTCCCTAGATTTATGCCAAATCAGTAGCCTTCCCTTCAGGTCAAAATTCCGGGACCAGCAAATATGCCTCTTTCACAGAAAAACAAGTGTTATATTTCATTCTGCTCTCTGTGCTGAAGCCAGCTGAGAACTACTTCTCTGTTTGCATGAGTCTCATATTCCCATGGGACCCACAAAAAGGCTCTGCTGGCCAGCAAACAAGGGGCTTTCCTTAGGTGGCAGCCACCAGAAGCAGAGCACCAGGTATAAAGAACAAGGCACAAGAAGTGTGTACAAGTTCACCTCCAGGAGATACTAGAAGAAGAAATTTTATAGAAATAACTGAATACATCAAGAAAAAAAGATTTCAAATAATAATCTAACTTTGCACTTCAAGAACTAGAAAAATATGGAACTCAGCCCAGAGGTAATTGAAGTAAGAAAATAACAAAATCATAGCATGAATAAATAAAATAGACAGAAAAAATAATACTAAACATCACCAAAAGTAACGATGTGTTTCTGAAAAAATCTTTAATTTTTTGAAAATTTAAAACTATTAGCTAGACAAGAAAAAGAGAGGAGTTTAAAAAATAAAAGCAGAAATGAAGTAGGAGTGATTACAGCCAAAAACAAAGAAACTCAATCTTAAGGAAATAATTTGGAAAATTATATGTTAACAAAGTGGAAAACCTAGGAGAAATGGATAAATTCCTGGAAAAATGTAGCTGTCAAAACTGATTCATAAGAAATAAGATATTTGAACAAAAGTGTAATGAGTAAGGAGATTAAAATTTTAAACAGATCAACAAAAAGTAAGAATATTGAATCCATAAAGAAAGAATTCCCAACACAGAAAAGCTTAGGAATAGATGGTTTCACTTGTGAATTTTAACAGACATTTAAAGAAAAATTTATGACAATTCTTCTTAAATTCTTCCAAAATATTTAAATGAGAAGACTTTCCAAAACTCATTTTTACAAAACAAGCATTACCTTTATACTAAAGCAGATAACACAATATGAGAAAGAAAACTATATGCTAATATCTCTGAAAATAATAGACACAAGCAATCACCAAAAAAATACTAGCAAACTGAATTCTATAGCACATTACAAGGATCACATTGCTTGGTCAAGTGGTATTCATATCTAGAATGCAAGGATGGTTGAACATAACCAAAACAATAAATTCAATATATCACATTAATTGAATAAAAAATAAAAATCAAATTATCTCAAGAGATGCAGAGAGAGTATTTGACAAAATTCAATAGCCATTCATAATAAAAAAAAAAATACTCTCAGCAAATCTGGTATAAAAAGAATTACCTTAGAGGGAGATCAAGATGGTAGAGTAGGATAATGTGAAATTCACCCCCTCCCAAAAAGCACATCAAAAATATTTCTACATGTGGAACAATTCTCATAGAAAGCTAACTGGAAACTGGTAGAAGAGCTCCTATGCAACCAACACTGCAAAAAAAAGATCTTCTCATAACTAGGTAAGATGGAAAAATACAACTGTCGGTACCTGTGCCCCTAGGAGGGATATCTAAGGGAGAGAAGGCACACACAGGTGGACATTTGCCCTGGGGAGTGAGAAAGACAACTCACAATCTGGATATCCCAGTCCTGGTTTCCTGCATAGAGGAGAAACACACCCTTTCCTACTAGGAAATCTGCTGAGACAGAGAGAAGGGTTGAAGAAGCCTAGACTCTACTCTTGAAATACATGCATGCTTGCATGCTAACAATGAGGACAGAGAGAGCCTTGAACTAGTGCCTTCCATCCTGCTGCACTTTCCAAACTGAAGGGACTGACATTCTAGACCCATTCATTCCATACCACACCCTGGCATGAGATCAGGGCAAAGGTTCCATCTGGCTACTCAGAAACAGACTGGGTTACCTGGGGTAACCATGAGGAGGAGCCATAGAAATCATTGACAGTGTGTGCACTGGGTGGTGCCACAGTTAGTTCACTTCAGTTCAGTTGCTCAGTCATGTCTGACTCTTTGTGACCCCATGGACTGCAGCATGCCAAGCTCCCCTGTCCATCACCAACTCCTGGAGCTTACTCAAACTCTTGTCCATTGAGTCGGTGATGTCATCCAACCCTTCTAATCCTCTGTCATCCCCTTCTCCTCCCACCTTCAGTCTTTCCCAGCATCAGGCTTTTTTCAAATGAGTCAGTTCTTTGCATCAGGGGACCAAAGTATTGGAGTTTTAGCTTCAGCATCAGTCCTTTCAATGAATATTTAGGACTAATTGCCTTTAGGATTGGCTTGTTTGATCTCTTTGCAGTCCAAGGGACTCTCAAGAGTCTTCTCCAACACCAAAGTTCAAAAGTATCAATTCTTTGGTGCTTAGCTTTATTTAAAATCCAACTCTCTCATCCATGCATGACTACTGGGAAAAACATAGCTTTGACTAGATGGACCTTTGTCGGCAAAGTAATGTCTCTGCTTTTTAATATGCTGTCTAAGTTGGTCATAGCTTTCCTTCCAAGGAGCAAGCATCTTTTAATTTCATGGCTGCAGTCATCATCTGCAGTGATTTTGGAGCCCCCCAAAATAAAGTCTGTCACTGTTTCCATTATGGTGGTGCCACAAGAATTTGCAAATGCTAAGTGGTGAATATCAGGCAGATAGGCCATGTGAGAGAACTTGATCTACCTATGTAGAGACAGTCCAGATGGCCCGGGGTGTGATCCAGGTGTAATTTCAGAGTTCATTGCCTGAACACACATAGTGACAGAGGATTTAGCCATAGAAGACATTGTCAGTGCTCACACCAGGCAGCATCACAAGAGCATGTAACAACTCAGTGTTAAAACTTGGGCAGAGGCCATGGTCACAGCTTTGCACTAGATCTGGGAAGACTACAACAAGGAACTTTGCTGCTTCTGAGCAAAACCGAGGACTCCTCAGTTTTGTAGGTTTGCTGTGACCCCACAGGCCTCAATTGCTTCAACAATCACATCCTTTGGGTCATGGCACATACTCAAGGGTAATGAAGCCTGATGGATCATGACTCAGAACTTCTACTCCAACTGGGAGCAAACCCACCCCTGGCAGGGTGGTGACAGCCACGAAGCAAAAAAGAAGCCCCACCTCACATCCAGCAAGTCTAGATACTACAACACGAACCACACTCCCTATCACTGGGAAAACTGTCAACACCCTCTGAAGAAAGATGGGGCTGGCATCCATATCAGATCAAGACCTCACGCAAAAAATATTGGATGAACACAGTATACACAAGAATACCCCAACACAAAAACACACTTTTAAGAACACAGCAGATAATTGACATTCCTAAATTCATACAGACAGAGAAATTAAAGTAAAATCAAAAAGCAGAACTATTTGAAATTACAAGGACAAGGGAACTCCCCTGAAAGAAAAAAAAAAAGGAAACAGACCTCACCATTGTCCTAGACTCTGAGTTCAAAAATAGGGTAATAGAGGGGAGGAGCTAAGATGGTGGAGGAATAGGAGGGGAGACCACTTTCTCCCCTACAAATTCATCAAAAGAACATTTGAACGCTGAGCAAACTGCACAAAACAACTTCTGATCACTAGCAGAGGACATCAGGTACCCAGAAAAGCAGCCTATTGTCTTCAAAAGGAGGTAGGACAAAATATAAAAGATAAAAAGAGAGACAAAAGAGTTAGGGACGGAGACCCATCCCGGGAAGGGAATCGTAATAGAGTAAGTTTCCAAACACCAGGAAACCCTCTAACTGGTGGGTCTGGGGGAAGTTTATGAATCTCGGAGGGCAACCTAAAAAAGCAACTCCCAGCAGAAAAGTACCCCAGACGCTCGCATCCGCCACCAGTAAGTGGGGGCTGAATGGAGAGGAGCGGGCAGCATTGCTTAGGAACAAAGGAAGGACTGAGCAATTCCAGATAAGAGCTAGCTGGCGGTAGGCCAGCCCATCCCCCTCTGGAGGCAGGAGGCAGGGGGGAGGAGAAAGGGGCAAACTCAGACCCAGAGACAGCATCCCCTACCAAACTGCAAACAGGCTCCCAGTTTCTAACCAAAGACTGCCTGAGATTCTGGATTGTTGACATCTGCCGGGAGGTTCGCGGCTAGGGACCAGCTCCCCAGAACAGACACAAGGCGCACCCAACCAGCGCGCACAGAAACAGAGGCTGGGGCCATGGAGGGGATAAGGTGCACTGCACCCAGGGAGAGTGTGCTCGTCAAGCTCCTGGCTGCCTGAGCTGCTCGGGCGGGGAAGGCACAAAACGCAGGCCCAACCAAGTCTGCGCTTTTGTGGAGTACCTGGAAACTGGAACCTCATGCAACTCAGGGCCCGCTCCCTATAGAGCAGCCTGGAGCCTGAGCAGTGTAGACGGGGAGAGCACATGCTCTGTGAGCAGGGGCAAACCCAGTGTGGCTGGAACACTGCGAGTGCTCCCCACACAAGCCGGTGATATTTGTCTGCAGTGCCCTCCCTCCCCACAGCACGACTGAACAAGCAGACCTAAAGAAGAGACCACCTCTGCCCGCTTGTGTCAGGGTGGAAATTAGACACTGAAGAGACCAGCAAACAGAAGTCAAATAAACAAAGGGAACTACTTCAGAAGTGAGCAGTTCAACAGATTAAAATCCCTGTAGTTAACACCAACTACACTGGAAGGGGCTAATAGATATCCAGAAGTGTAAGCTGGAACAAGGAGCTATCTGAAATTGGACTGAACCCATACTGCCCACAACAGCTCCAGAGAAATTCCTAGATATATTTTTACTGTTATTTTTTTTAATTAAAAAAATATTTTCTTCTTTTTTTTTTAATTTTTGTCTTTTATTTTCTTTTAAAATTCCCTATTAATCCTCTATTAATCCTTAATTTTAATTTTCTTTTATTTTCTTTTAAAGTCCTATATTACTCCTCTATTATTCCTTAATTTTCATTTCCATACATTTTAACTATTTTTTTAATTAAAATTTTTTTTCATTTTTTTCTTTTAAAGTCCTCTATTACTCATATATTACTCCTTGATTTTTATTTTCATTCTCATATATTTTTACTGTTTTTTTAATTAATATTTTTTTCTTTTTTTTCTTTTATTTTCTTCTAAAGTCCTCTATTACTCCTTAATTTTCATTTTCATTTCACTATAACCTTGCAAAAAAAGACCATATTTTTAAAGTGAACTTCATATGTATTTCTGAATTTTTTTGTGTGTGCTTTTGTTTTTAATATTGTATTTTAAAGAGTCAAACCTCTACTCTAGATGTTTAATCTTTGTTTTTCAGTATTTGATATCAATTTTGGACATTTAAGAATCCGATATTCAATACCCATTTTTACTCAGAAGTGTGATGATTACTGTCTCCCCCTTTTGACTCGCCTTTTTCTCCCCAGATCACCTTTATTTCCTCCCTCCCCCTTCTATTCTCAATCCAATTCTGTGAATCTCTGTGGGTGTTCTGGGCTATTGAGAACACTTAAGGAACATAGTGCTGCGGAGATCTGTCTCTCTCCTCTTGAGTCCCCCTTTTTCTCCTCCTGTTCATCTCGATCTCCTTCCTCCCTTTCCTCTTCTTCATGTAACTGTGAATCTCTCTGGGTGTCCTTCACTGTGGAGAATCTTTTCACCATTAACCTAGAAGTTTTATTATCAGTATTGTATAGTTGGAGAAGCCTTGAGGCTACTGGAAGTATAAGACCGAAAGCCAGAGGCAGGAGACTTAAGCCCAAAACCTGAGAGCACCAGATAACTCCTGACTACAGGGAACAGCAAGGAATAAGAGATCATTCAAAAGTCTCCATACCTACACTGAAACCAACCACCACCCAAGAGCCAATAAGTTCCAGAACAAGACATACCACACAAATTCTCCAGCAACACAGGAACATAGCCCTGAGCGTCAACATAAAGGCTGCCCATCACAAAACTCACTACTGAGCACTCCAATGCACTCCAGAGAGAAGAAATCCAGTTCCACGCACCAGAACACTGATGCAAGCTTCCCTAACCAAGAAACCTTGACAAGCCAATCGTCCAACCCCACCCACTGGGAGAAACCTCCACACTAAAAAGGAACCACGGACCATCAGAATACAGAAAGGCCACTCCAAACACAGCAATCTAAACAAGATGGGAAGGCAGGGAAATAACCAACATGTAAAGGATTATGAGAAATGCCCACCAAGCCAAACTAAAGAGGAGGAGATAGGGAATCTACCTGAAAAAAGGAATTTAGAATAATGATAATAAATATGATCCAAAATCTTGAAAACAAAATGGAGTTACAGATAAATAGTCTGGAGACAAGGATTGAGAAGATTCAAGAAATGTTTAACAAGGACCTAGAAGAAATAAAAAAGAGTCAATTAAAAATAAATAATGCAATAAATGAGATCAAATACACTCTGGAAGGAACGAACAATAGAATAAGGGAGGCAAAAGATAGGATAAGTGAGGTAGAAGATAAAATGGTGGAAATAAATGAAGCAGAGAGGAAAAAAGAAAAAAGAATCAAAAGAAATGAGGAAAACCTCAGGGACCTCTGGGACAATGTGAAACACCCCAACATTCGAATCATAGGAGTCCCAGAAGAAGAAGACAAAAAGAAAGGCCATGAGAAGATACTAGAGGAGATAATAGCTGAAAACTTCCCTAAAATGGGGAAGGAAATAGTTACACAGGTCGAAGAAACCCAGAGAGTCCCAAACAGGATAAACCCAAGGCGAAACACCCAAAGACACATATTAATCAAATTAACAAAGATCAAACACAAAGAAAAAACACTAAAAGCAGCAAGGGAGAAACAACAAATAACACACAAAGGGATTCCCATAAGGATAGCAGCTGATCTATCAATAGAAACTCTTCAGGCCAGAAGGGAATGGCAAGACATATTGAAAGTAATGAAACAGAATAAGCTACAACCCAGATTACTGTGCCCAGCAAGGATCTCATTCAGATATGAAGGAGAACTCAAAAGCTTTACAGACAAGCAAAAGCTGAGAGAATTCAGCACCAACAAACCAGCTCTTCAACAAATGAAAAGGATCTTCTCTAGACAGGAAACACAGAAAGGTTATATAAATGTGAACCCAAAACAACAAAGTAAATGGCAACGGGACCATACCTATCAATAATTACCTTAAAAGTAAATGGGTTGAATGTCCCAACCAAAAGACAAAGACTAGCTGAATGGATACAAAAAACAAGACCCTTATATATGCTGTCTACAAGAGACCCACCTCAAAACAAGGGGCACATACAGACTGAAAGTGAAGGGCTGGAAAAAAATATTTTACACAAATGGAGACCAAAAGAAAGCAGGAGTCGCAACACTCATATCAGATAAAATCGACTTTAAAATAAAGGCTGTGAAAAGAGACAAAGAAGGACACTACATAATGATCAAAGGATCAATCCAATAAGAAGATACAAAAATTATAAATATACATGCACCCAACACAGGAGCACTGTGATATGTAAGGCAAATGCTAATGAGTATGAAAGGGGAAATTAGCAATAACACAATAATACTGGGAGACTTTAATACCCCACTCACGCCTATGGATAGATCAACTAAACAGAAAATTAACAAGGAAACACAAGCTTTAAATGACACAATGGACCAGCTAGACCTAATTGATATCTATAGGACATTTCAACCCAAAACAATCAATTTCACCTTTTCCTCAAGTGCACACGGAACCTTCTCCAGAATAGATCACATCCTGCGCCATAAATCTAGCCTTGGTAAATTCAAAAAATTGAAATCATTCCAATCATCTTTTCTGACCACAATGCAGTAAGACTAGATCTCAATTGCAGGAAAAAAACTATTAACAATTCAAACATATAGAGGCTAAGTAACACGCTTCTGAATAGCAAAAAATCATAGAAGAAATCAAAAAAAGAAATCAAAATATGCATAGAAACGAATGAAAATGAGAACAAAACAACTGAAAACCTATGGGACACTGTAAAAGCAGTGGTAAGGGGAAGGTTAATAGCAATACAGGCTTACCTCAAGAAACAAGGAAAAAGTCAAATAAATAACCTAACTCTACACCTAAAGCAACAAGAGAAGGAAGAAATGAAGAACCACCATCACCCTGATACCCAAACCAGACAATGATGCCACAAAAAAAGAAAACTACAGGCCAATATCACTGATGAACATAGATGCAAAAATCCTTAACAAAATTCTAGCAAACAGAATCCAACAACATACTAAAAAAGATCATACATCGTGACCAAGTGGGCTTTATCCCAGGAATGCAAGGATTCTTTAATATCCACAAAACAATCAATGTAATACACCACATTAACAAATTGAAAGATAAAAACCATATGCCTTTGACAAAATTCAACACCCATTTATGATAAAAACTCTCCAGAAAGCAGGAATAGAAGGAACATACCTCAACATAATAAAAACTATATATGACAAACCCACAGCAAGCATTACCCTAAATGGTGAAAAACTGAAAGCATTTCCCCTAAAACCAGGAACAAGAGAAGGGTGCCCACTCTCACGACTACTATTCAACATAGTTTTGGAAGTTTTGGCCACAGCAATCAGAACAGAAAAAGAAGTAAAAGGAATCCAGATAGGAAAAGAAGAAGTGAAACTCTCGCTGTCTGCAGATGACATGATCCTCTATATAGAAAACCCTAAAGACTCTACCAGAAAATTACTAGAGCTAATCAATGAATATAGTAAAGTTGGAGGAGATAAAATTAACACACAGAAATCCCTTGCATTCTTATACACTAACAATGAGAAAACAGAAAGAGAAATTAAGGAAACAATAACAATCACCATTGCAACAAAAAGAATAAAATACTCAGGAATATATCTGCCTAAAGAAACAAAAGAATTATACATAGAAAACTATAAAACACTGATGAAAGAAATCAAAGAGTACACAAAGAGATGGAGAAATATACCATGTTCATGGATTGTAAGAATCAATATTGTCAAAATGAGTATACGGTCCAAAGCAACCTGTAGATTCAATGCAATCCCTGTCAAGCTACCAACAGTATTCATCACAGAACTAGAACAAATAATTTCACAATTTGTATGGAAATACAAAAAACCTCAAATAGCCAAAGCAATCTTGAGAAACTGGAGGAATCAACCTGCCTGACTACAGGCTCTACTACAAAGCCACAGTCATCAAGACAGTATGGTACTGGCACAAAGACAGAAATATAAATCAATGGAACAGAATAGAAAGCCCAGAGACAAATCCACATACCTTTGGACACCTTATCTTTGACAAAGGAGGCAAGAATATACAATGGAAAAAAGATAACCTCTTTAACAAGTGGTGCTGGGAAAACTGGTCAACCACTTGTAAAGAATGAAACTAGAACACTTTCTAACACCATACACAAAAATAAACTCAAAATGGATTAAAGATCTAAATGTGAGACCAGAAACTATAAAACTCCTAGAGGAGAACGTAGGAAAAACACTCTCTGACATAAACCACAGCAGGATCCTCTATGACCCACCTCCCAGAATATTGGAAATAAAAGCAAAAATAAACAAATGGGACCTAATCAAACTTAAAAGCTTTTGCACAACAAAGGGAACTAAAAGCAAGGTGAGAAGACAGCCCTCAGAATGGGAGAAAATAATAGCAAATGAAGAAACAGACAAAGGATTAATCTCAAAAATATACAAGCAACACCTGCAGCTCAATGCCAGAAATATAAATGACCCAATCAAAAAATGGGCCAAAGAACTAAACAGACATTTCTCCAAAGAAGACATACAGATGGCTAACAAACACACGAAAAGATGCTCAACATCACTCATTATCAGAGAAATGCAAATCAGTGTCACAATGAGGTACCATTACATGCCAGTCAGGATGTCTGCTATCCAAAAGTCTACAAGCAATAAATGCTGGAGACAGTGTGGAGAAAAGGGAACCCTCTTACACCGTTGGTGGGAATGCAAACTAGTACAGCCGCTATGGAGAACAGTGTGGAGATTCTTTAAAAAACTGGAAATAGAACTGCCATATGACCCAGCAATCCCACTGCTGGCCATACACATCGAGGAAACCAGATCTGAAAGAGACATGTGCACCCCAATGTTCATCGCAGCACTGTTTATAATAGCCAGGACATGGAAGCAACCTAGATGTCCATCAGCAGATGAATGGATAAGGAAGCTGTGGTACATATACACCATGGAATAATGCTGCGAAGTCGCTTCAGTCGTGTCTGACTCTGTGCGACCCCATAGATGGCAGCCCACCAGGCTCTGCCATCCCCGGGATTCTCCAGGCAAGAACACTGGAGTGGGTTGCCATTTCCTTCTCCAACTCAGCCATTAAAAATAATTTATTTCAATCAGTTCTAATGAGATGGATGAAACTGAAGCCCATTATACAGAGTGAAGTAAGCCAGAAAGATAAAGACCAATATAGTATACTAATGCATATATATGGAATTTAGAAAGATGGCAACGATAACCCTATATGCAAAACAGAAAAAGAGACACAGATGTATAGAACAGACTTTTAGACTCTGTGGGAGAAGCCGAGGGTGGGATGTTCTGAGAGAACAGCATTGAAACAAGTATACTATGAAGGGTGAAACAGATCACCAGCCCAGGTTGGATGCATGAGACAAATGCTCAGGGCTGGTGCACTGGGAATACCCAGAGGGATGGGATGAAGAGGGAGGTCTGAGGGGGGTTCGGGAAGGGGAACACATGTAAATCCATGGCTGATTCATGTCAATGTATGGCAAAAACCACTACAATATTGTAAAGTAATTAGCCTCCAACTAATAAGAATAAATGGGAAGAAAAAGAAAAGTAAAAGAAAAAATGAGGTAATAAAATGCTAACTTAATTAAGAAAGATTATCAATAGAAATGCAGATTATTGTAACAAGGAACTAGAACTTATAAAAATAAACCAATTAAAAATAGACAAATTGCCATGATAAAGACCAATCTAGAAGCACTACATAGCAGATTAATGTCACAGAATGAGTAAGTAATCTGAAAGATAGAATAATGAGAATCACCCAATCAGAACATCAACAGAAAGACAAATAAAAAAATGAAAGCAACACATGAGATTTATGGGATAATATTAAGCCTGCCAACCTATGCATATTAAGGCTTATAAAAGAGTAAGAGAGAAAAGGTGATCAAAATGTATTTGAGGAAATTATGACTGAAAAATTAAAAAAAATTAAAGGAGGAAAGAGATATCCAGGTACAGGAAGCACAGAGAGTCCCAAAGAAGATAAACCAAAAGAGACTTACACAAGATATATCATAATTAAAATGGCAAAATTTAAAGGGAGGATTCTAAATGCAGAATCAATATACTGACTGATTCTGAAAGTCAATTATGAGAGAATCCCCATAAGGCTATCAGCTGATTTCTCTGTGAAAAATCTGTAGGCCAGGAGGGAGTGGCATTCAAATCTTAAAAGGGAAAAATTTGCAACCTAGGGTATCCTATGTAGCAAGATTATAATTTAGAGTAGAAGGAGAGAGAAATAATTTTTCAGGTAAGCAAAAACTAAAAGAATTCAGCAATACTAAACCTACCCTACAAGAAATATTAAAGGGCCTTGTCTAAATAGAAAAGAAGCAGGAATCTATTAGAAAGCGAAAATCACAATAAGAAAGGCAAATAGATTGGTGATCACTTTAAAAGCCGGTACATGAACTTAAAAACAAGAAAAATAATTGTAAAAGTGACTATAATTGCAATTAACAATAAAAAAAGATGAAAATGAAATATGATATCAAAATCACAAAGCATGAGAGAGAAAAGTAGGAAAATATAGATCATTTAGAATGTGTTTGAACTTGTATGACTGTCAGTTTAAAGCAAGTAGATATATGGGTTAATAAACTTGAGCTACATGGTAACCTTGAATCACATACAAAATGGATTCACAAAAAGAAAAAAAGAAAGCAACTCAAGCACACTACAAAAGAAAATCAACAAACCACAAAATGAAAAGCAGAAAGAAGAAATGAACAAAAAAGACTATAAAAACAACTAGAAAACAAGGATTAACATGGAAGTTAGTGTATACCCATCAGTAATTATTTGAAAGGTCAATGAACTAAAAACATACAGAGTAGAAGACTGGATTAAAAAATAAGAACCTACAATATGCTGTCTACAGGAGACTCACTTCAAGGTAAAAGAGACACAAACTGAAAGTGAGGAAATGGAAAAGGATATTTCATGCAAATGGAATGGACAGAAAAGTAGAGGTAACAATAAAATAGATTGTAAAACAAATACCATAAAGAAAGAAAGAGATAGGCATTATATTCTGTTAAATGGATCAATACAAAGAGAAGATATTATACTCATTAATATCCAAATAATACATCCAAAATATCCAGAGGAATCGGGTGGAGAGGGAGGTGGGAGGGGGGATCGGGATGGGGAATGCATGTAAATCCATGGCTGATTCATATCAATGTATGACAAAAACCACGAGAATATTGTAAAGTAATTAGCCTCCAACTAATAAAAATAAATGGGAAAAAAACATACTAACAGATATAAAGGAGAAATGGATGAAATAATAGAATTTAACAATTCACACACATCAATGGAAAGATCATGCAGACAGAAAATCAATAACGCAAGAGAGGTCTAACTTATGCAATAGACCAATTGGACTTAACTGATACCTACAGGACACTATATCTGAAAAAAAAAAAAAAGAAGAAAAATGTACAATGTTTCAAGAACACATGGGGTGTTCTCTAGGAGAGACCACAAACTAGGTCATAAAAAAGCCTTAACAAATTTAAGAGGATAGAAGTTTTCTCAAGCATCTTTTTTGAAAACAGTGGTATGAAACTAGAAATCAACCACAGAAAGAAAAATGGGAAAAGAGTGAATGTATGGAGACTAAACAACACACTCTTAGAAAAAAATGGCTAAATGATGAAATCAAAGAGGAAATCAGAAAATATCTCAACACAATTGAAAATGAAAATACAGCCTTATAAAATCTATGAGATATAGCATAAGTAGTTCTAAGATTAAAGTTTATAGTAATACAGACCTTCTTCAAGAGACAAGAAAAAATATCAAATAAACCACCTAACCTACTACCTAAAGGGATCAGGAAAAGAACATATAAAACCCAAGGCCAGCAGAAGGAAGGAAACAATAAAGATCAGAGGGGAAATAAATAAAATAGGGATAAAATAGAAAAGGTCAATATAAAAAAGAGCTGAGTTATTAAGATAAAATTGAAAATCCTCTAGCTAGGCTCATCAAGAAGAAAAGTGAGGAGACTAAAATAAATAAAATAAGGAATGAAAGAGAGGAAATAACAACTAACTGATACCTAACTGATACCACAGATTACAAAAAATTATAAGCAAATATTATAAAGAGTTATATGTCAACAAATTGGACAACCTAGAAGAAATGGACATGTTTCTAAAAATGTAAAACTTGTCAAGGCGGAGTAAAAAGGGAACATAATTGCAACAGACCAATAGAGTCTGTAATTTTAAAACTCCCTCCAAACAAAAATCCACAACCAGATAGTTTCACCGGGGAAATTCATCCAAACATACAAAAAAGAACCTATACTTATCCTATTCAAAGTATTCCAAAAAACTGAAGAGATGAGAACACTCTCAAATTCATTCTATGAAGCCACCATCAACCTTGCACCAAAACCAAAGATACCATAAAAAAAAAAGAAGAAGAAAATTGCAGACCAATATCTTTGATGAATATAGATGTAAAAATCCTCAAAATATTAGCAAGCTGAATTCAGCAATACATAAAAAGGATGATCAAGTGGGATTCACTCCGGGATCATAGGATGGTTCAACATATGCAAACCAACTAATGTAATAAGGAACATTAATAAGAGGAAAGACAAAAATCATATGATTATTTCATTAGATGCAGAAAATGCATTTGACACAATTCAACATCAGTTTATTAAAAAAAAAAAACTCTCAGCAAAGCAGGTATAGAGGAAACATACATGTATATAATAAAGGCCACATATGACAAATCCATAGCCAATATTGGTGAAAAGCTGAAACCCTTTCATCCACATTCTCAGTGGTGAAAAGAAATTTAGGCTTTCTGCTAAATTCAGGAACAAAATAAGAATGCCCAGTCTCACTACTTCTATTTAACATAATATTGGAAGTCCTAGCCACAGTAGTCAAAAAAGAAAAAGAAATAAAATATATCTGAATTGGAAGGGAAGAATTAAAATGGTCACTATTTGCCAATGACATATACACTAATATAGAGAACCCTAAGTCTCCATACAAAATTATTAGAACTAATAAAGGAATTCAACAAGGTAAGAGGATATAAAATTATTATACAGAAATCTGTTGCATTTCTTCCCACTAAAACGAAATATTGGGAAAAAAAGAATAAAACCTTATTTAAACCTTGCCACCAAAAAAAAAAAAAAAACCCCAAAAAAAGAAAACCAACTAAGAATAAGCTTAACCTAGGAGATAAAAGACCTATCCACTCAAACCTATAAACATGGATAAAGGAAATTGAAGATGGTTCAAAATAATAAAAAGATATTCCATGTTCTTGGGTTGAAATAATTAATATTGTTATAATGGCCATGCTATCCAAATTAACCTACAAATTTAATGCAATCCCTATCAATTTCCCAAGACATTTTTTTTTCACAAAGCTAGAAGAGAGAATTCTAAAATTTACATGGAACCACAAAAGACACAGAAATGCCTAAGCAATTCTGAGGAAAAAGAACAAAGCAAGAGGCATACCCCTCTTGGATGTCACAAAATACTATGAAGCAACAGTAATCAAAACAGCGTGGTATTGGTGATAAAAAACTTACATGTAGGTCAATGAAACACAATAGAAATTCCAGAAACAAACCCACATGCCCATGGCCAATTAATCTATGACAAAGGAGGCAAGAATATACACTGGAGGAAATACAGTCTCTTTAACAAGTGGTGTTGGGAAACCTCGAAAGCTACATGTAAATCACTGAAGTTAGAACACTCCTCATACCATATATGAAAATAATCTCCAAATGTTTTAAAAACCTAAATATATGACATGACACTATAAAACTTCTAAAAGAGAACTTAAGCAAAATATTTTTCTGACATAAATTGTAGGAACATTTTTTTAATCAGCCTCCTAAAAGGAAAGAAATAAAAGCAAAAGTGAACAAATGGGACCTAACCAAGCTTACAAGCTTTTTTGCACAGCAAAGAAAATCAATAGAATGAAAAGACAACCTATGAAATGAAAGAAAATATTTGTAAATTATGCTACTGACAAGAATGATATCCAAAATATATAAATGGCTTATACAACTCAATATTAAAAAAAATTCAACCCAATCAAAAAATGGGCAGAAGATCTACATAGACATTTTTCTGAAGAGGACATACAGATGGCCAGTAGGCACGTGAAAATATGCTCAGCATTGCTAATTATTAGAGAGATTGAACACAAAACTACAATGAGGTATCACCTCACACGTGTCAGAATGGTTATCATAAAAAAAAAAAATCTACAAATAATAAATGCCGAAGATGTGTAAAGGAAGTCCTTGTATACTGTAGCTGGGAATGTAAATTGATGCAACTATTTTTGAAAAAGATGTAGAGCTTCCTTAAAACTAAAAATAGAGCTACTATAAGATTGAAAAATCCCATTTCTAAGTATATATTTGGAAAGTAAATAAAATCTTTAAACAAAAAACACTTCATTGTTCATAGCAGCCAAATTTACAATAGCTAAGACAAGGAAACAATCCAAGTGCATCAACAGATGATTGGTTGAAGAAGATGCAATATATATATATATAATGGAATATTACCTAACCTTAAGAAAGAGTGAAATATTGCCATTTGCAGCATTATAGACTGACATAGACAGCATTATACTTAAGTAAATCAGAGAAAGAGAAATATATGATATCATTATATGTGTAATCTAAAAAATAATATAAATTAAAATATAAATCCTAGGTTTCCCTGGTAGCTTAGAGGGTAAAGAATCTGCTCGCAATGAGAGAGACCTGGGTTTGATCCCTGGATTGGGAAGATCCCCTGGAGGAGGGCATGGCAACCTACTCCAGTATTCTTGTCTGGAGAATACCCGTGGACATAGGAGCCTGGCAGGCTACAGTTCATGACGTCACAAAGAGTCAGACATGACTGAGTGACTAAGCACAGTATGGTACATGCTATAATATGATAAAGATAATTTTAAAAAGAGTAAATTTCAGATGAATATCACTTATGAATATTGATGCAAAAAATTCCAAAATAAAATTTTAGTGAGCAGATTTCAACAGCAAGTTAAGAAAACATCATGACCAAGAACAGTTTATGAATAACCAGGAAGTTGATTCAATAATTTAAAAATCTATTACTATATTAATCTACTACTATATTAATACATTAATAGTTCTGAAAAAAACCTTTGAAAACATTCAACATTTGCTGCCAGGAACTAGGATGAGAGGGAATGTGGAAAAAGTGCTCAGTGACTGTAGGGCTTTATTTTCTATTGATGAAAATGTTTTGTTTCTAAATTATGTGAATGTTCTAAATGAAATGTGTTCACTTTAAATTGTTATTTTTAAATTATGTGAACAGGCGGTGTAGTGGTTAAGAATCCGCTTACCAATGCAGGATACAAAGGAGACACAGGTCCATTCCCTCAGTCAGGACGATTCTCCCAGAGGAGGAAATGGTAACCCACTCTAGTATTCTTGCCTGGAGAATCCCCATGGACAAAGGAGCCTGGTGAGCTACAATACATGGGATCGCAAAGAGTCAGACACAACTGAGTGACTAAGCACTAATGCATATGCAAAACAAAAACACAATTACAGACATAGGAAAAAAAACTTATGGTTATTAAAAAGAAAGGGAAAGGGAGGGACAAATGGGGAGTACGGGACTAAGAGATACAAACTACTATGCATTAAATAGATAAGCAGCAAGGTTTTATTGTATAGCACAGGAAATTATATTATCTTGTAATAACCTATAATAGAAAATAACGAGATATATATATATATATATATACACACACATATACACACACATATATAATTGAATCACTTTTCTGTACACCTGAAATAACAAAATATTGTAAATCAACTATACTTCAATTAAAAGAGAATTATCTTGATATATAAAGGCAATATATCACAAACCCATATTTAATATCATACTTAAGGTGAAAAACTAAAAACATTTATTTTTAAAATTTCAGGAATAAGGACAAGGGTGCCCTATCTCACCATTCTATTCAGCCTAATCCTGTATGTCCTAGCCAGAGCAACTAAACAAGGAAAAGAAATAAAGGTATCTGAATCAAAAAGGAAGAAATAAAATTGTCTTTGTTTGAAGATGACACTATGTTATATAGAAAATTCTAAATACTCCACCAAAAAAATTTTAGATATAATCAATGAATTTCAGTAAAGTTGAATGATATAAAATCAATGTAAAAAAAAAATCAGTAGTGTTTCTTTACCTTAACATGAAACATCAGAAATAAATTTAAAAAGACAATTCCATTTATAATAGTATCCAAAAAAAATAGCATCAAAAACAATAAAAAATACTTAGCCAACATCCACTGGATCATTGAAAAAGCAAAAGAGTTCCAGAAAAACATGTACTTCTGCTCTATGGACTACACCAAAGCTTTTGACTGTGTGGATCACAACAAACTGTGGAAAATTCTTAAACAGAGGGGAATACCAGACCACCTGACCTGCCTCCTGAGAAATCTGTATGCAGGTGAAGAAGCAAAAGTTAGAACTAGACATGGAAAAACAGACTGGTTCCAAATCATGAAAGGAGTATGTTAAGTCTGTATATTGTTACCCTGTTTATTTAACTTATATGCCGAGCTCATCATGAGAAATGCCAAGCTGGATGAAGCACAAGCTGGAATCAAGATTGCTGGGTGAAATATCAATAACCTCAGATATGCAGATGACACCACCCTTATGGCAGAAAGTGGAGAAGAACTAAAGAGTCTCTTGATGAAAATGAAAGAGGAGAGTGAAAAAGTTGGCTTAACACTCAACATTCAGAAAACTAAGATCATGGCATCTGGTCCCATCGCTTCATGACAAATAGATGAGGAAACAGTGAGAGACTTTATTTTGGGGGGGTTCCAAAATCACTGCATATGGTGAGTGCAGCCATGAAATTAAAAGTTACTTGGAAGGAAAGCTATGACCAACCTAGAAAGCATATTAAAAAACAGAGACATTAGGGGAGAGTGAAAAAGTTGGCTTAAAACTCAACATTCAAGAAACTAAAATCATGGCACCCAGTCCCATAATTTCATGGCAAGAGAATGGTAAAACAGTGGAAACAGAATGAGACTTTACTTTTTGGGAGGCTCCAAAATCACTTCATATGGTGACTGCAGCCCTGAAATTAAAAGACGCTTTCTCCTTGGAGGAAAAGCTATGACCAACCTAGACAGCATATTAAAAAGTAGAGACATTACCTTGCCAACAAAGGTCTGTCTAGTCAAAGCTATGGTTTTTGCAGTAGTCATGTATGGATGTGAGAGTTGGACTATAAAGAAAGCTGAGCACAGAAAAATTGATGCTTTTGAACTGTGGTGTTGGAGAAGACTCTTGAGAGTCCTTTGGACTGCAAGGAGATCCAACTAGTCCATCCTAAAGGAAATCAGTCCTGAATGTTCATTGCAAGGACTGATGCTGAAGCTGAAACTCCAATACTTTGGCCACCTGATGTGAAGAACTGACTCATTGCAAAAACCCTGATGCTGGGAAAGATTGAAGGTGGGAGGAGAAGGGGTCGACAGAGGATGAGATGGTTGGATGGCAGGACTGACTCAATGGACATGAGTTTGAGTAAGCTCCAGGAGTTGGTGATGGACAAGGAAGCCTGACATGCTACAGTCTATAGGGTTGCAAAGAGTTGGACATGACTGAGCAACTGAACTGAACTGAGGAACAAATTTAACTATTGAAGTAAAAGATCTCTGCACTGAAAACTATAAGATATTGATGAAAGAAATTGAATAAGACACAACTGAAGAAAAATACATCTTATGTTCATGCCTTGGAGAATTAATATTGTTAAAATATCTATGTTACTCAAAGTCATCTACAGATTCAATGGAATCCCTATCAAGATATCAGTGGCATTTTTATAAAAATAGAAAAATCCAACCAAACAATTTGTATGAAACCACAAAAGATCCTGAACAGTTAAATCGATCCTGAAAAAGAAGAGCAAAGCAGGAAGCATCACACTTCTTAATTTTAAACTATATTACAAACCTAGAGAAGTTTTTAAAATATAGTATTGGCATAAACACAGAACAATGGAAGAGAACCAAGAGCTTAGAAATAAACCTATGCATGTTTGTTCAACTAATATTTGACAAGGAATCCAAGAATATTTAATGCTAAAGATGGTTTCTTCCAAATGATTTAGAGAAATTTGGATATTTAAGTGTGAATAAATGAAACTAGGCCACTATTTACACCATTCACAAAAATTATCCCAAAGTGGATTAAGGACTTATACATACAATCTTAAGTTATAAAATTCCTAGAAAAAAAAAAAAAAAAAAAAACAGAGGAAAATCTCCCTGATATTGGTCTTGGCAATGATTTTTTTTTTTTTTTTTTGCATATGACACCTAAAGCACAGGCAATAAAAGCAAAAGTAAAAATCATGGCTACATCAAAGAGAAAAGCTCTTGCACAGCCAGATAAATAATCAGCAGAATGAAGAGGCAACATATGGAATGGAGGAAGATATTTGCAGTTCAAATATGTGATAAGGGGTTAATATATAAAATTTACACATAAATCATATAATAGCAAAATCATCATCATCATCATCACCATCTATTCAATCATGGCCTCAGCCTGAATAGACATTTTTCCTAAGAAGATATTCAAATTGCTAAGAGATACATGAAACAGTGCTCCACATCATTAATCATCAGGGAAATAAAAATGAAACTACAATGAGATACAACCTCACACCTGTTAGAAAGGCTATAATCAAAAAGACAAGAGATAACAAGTGTTGCCGAGGATGTAGAAAAAAAGTGAACCCTAGGGTACTATTGGTGGGAACATAAATTGGTATACCCACAGTGGGAAAAAAAATATAGAGGTTCCTATAAAACTAAAATATAGCTATCAAATGACACAGCAATTCTACTTCTGGGTATATATTTGAGGGAAATAAAATCACTACCTTGATGAGATATTTGCACCTCCATGTTTATTGCCGCATTACTTTCAGTAGCCAAGACATGGAAACAACTTGTGCCCATTGTTAGAAGACTGGATAAAGAAAATGTGATGTACATACAAGGAATGAAATATTATTCGACCAGAAAAAGAAGGAAATCTTTCCATTTGTGATAACATGAAAAATCCTGAAGGCATTATGCTAAAAGTGAACTGTCAGACAAAAAAGACAAATTTTGCATGATCTCTCTTATATAGGGAACTAAAACATCTAAACTCATAGAAACAGAGAATAAATTGATGGTAGCTGGAGTTGGGGATAGGAGTGAGTAAAATTGTTGAAGGAAGCAAAAAGGTTCAAAATACATTTCTAATACAAAGTTACAAAGATATATTCAGCATGGTGGCTACAGTCAATACTGTATTGTATATTTGGAATTTTCTAAGAGAGTAGATATTAAAAGTTCTCATCACAAAAAAATCAACTATGTGAGGTAATAAATGTTAACCAAAGTTATTGTGGTTATCATTTTGCAATATATTCATTTATCAAATCATTATGCTGTATACCTTAAACAATAAAACTAAGAAAAAGAATATACTGTGATTTAGTGTAGAATTAAGGCAGCTTCCATATCAATAGGGAATGTATAGATTACTGAATAAATGATACTAAGGCAATTTATTCATTATTTGTGTTTGTCACAGTGGACTTGTGACAGAATTCAGGTCACTGAGATGCAAGTAGAAGACTTTAGATTGGGCTTCTAGAAATGCTCTTTAAGTCGGAATGATTCATATTGTATATTTCTTTCACTCTCTGCCCTTTCTTTTTTTTTTCTTATGTTTAAATGCATATGATACAGGAAATAGAGTAGCCATCTTACTGTCTCAAGAAGATATAGCTAACCACAGGCAAATCATATGGTACCTTTGTTAGAAAGTGAAGAAGGTATTACCTCCACACACAGGATCAATTTCAGCTTTTACTTACCCCTTCACTAGGCATCGTTGGACAGTGAAGATTGTCACAACCAAATGTGATAATCCAGGCTGAGTGGAAGACCAGAAACAGATTCAATTTCTCAGAACATGAAAGTGTCACTTACAATGTACTTATCATTATGCGAGAAAAATAAGACCCATAATAAAGAGAAAACCACCATTTTTTATTATTCATGGGTAAATACATTGTTTAACTTATATATCTATGGACAGGGCTCTTCAGTGAGGACCATCATTGACAGGGCAAAAAGAAATCTGTATCTTTTTCTGGGCACTTGAGAAAAATGGATTTTCCTTTGGTATGTGAAGTGCTTACTTGAAAATTGGGAAAAAATGTTGGGTTTGGTTGCAAAAAATGTAAAATAAATTATTTCTTAGAAGTTTACTTCCCTCTAAGATGCCAAGAAAGAAAAAAAGTGTTGCTGAAATCATAAGCTCTTATAACGGTCCAACAGATATTTGAGTGTGGGCATATAAACCAAGAGTTTGCATAAGCTGGCATTTTTGTGTTCCTTTATCCTATCAGTCATGTTCTGACCCTGGACTGGGCACACACAAGCCAGAAAATACATAGTGGTAGAACCTTCCTGTTGTCTGCATAGTGCACTTCCTCCCTGCTCTCCCAACATCTGTCTCCTAGAAGGAAGCCCACAGTCCTAGTACTGACTTCATCATGGAGTCCTGAGAGCATATCCAGTATTCAAGAATACTTTCTTACAGGTTGTCCCAAAGTTAGTGGGTTGAGTAAGGGTTATGCTAAGGCTTGGGACTGATCTAAAAGTCAGTATCTCAAACAAGTAAAAGTCAAAGCCAAATGTATTCTCAAAGCATTTATCCAAAGTGGCTCATCCCAGTCAACAAATATACAAACCACATACTGCCACTAATAATCCACCATCAATCTACTCTCTTATGATATTCTGTACTAATCAGAGTACTCCCTCCCACGAAGCCCAGATAGAGTCAGATAATACTTCCCAATATGGTGTTCCAAGCAGTCGCAACTAATTGATTTTCCGGTACATTAAATACTATCTATGTGTCAGTCTGGGACTGGATAGAAAGGGAGAATCTGAACACCATGAAGCAATGAGATGGTAAATGAGGATCAAGACAAAAGCAGAAAGATTAAAAATTGAGTGCAGAAATGTAGCCTTCAGAAGGTTTGTGGAAGGTAACTGAGGATTAAGTAAGGAAAAGAGAAAACTGCTAGGGTTGCTGATTCAGTCTAGACAGGGGCATTTAAACATTGCTGTCTTATAGGAGCCTTCAGGAGACAAAGCCTGTAGGGAATGCAAGACTGAAGGTCAAGTCAGAGGATTTTGATGTTGGGACTATGGAGAAGAGAAAGGAAGCAAGAAAAGAGGACACTAGATTTCTAGCCTATGTTCGGTCAAGTTTTCTAGGAGTTTAAGCATCCTATCCCTGCCTCTGGCTTGCATTTGCTGGACTATGGCCTATGATGTAAATATTCTTATTTCCTCAAAACCTCTCTGAACTGGATCATGTACTCTTGGCCCCTTGCTATAAGGCTGTTTTATAAACTTTGTTCCTTCAGATTATTTGAGGCCTATTTATGTTGATTTCTTATTCAGTCAAGCTCTGAGCTGATTCTGAAAAACAGAATCTGCTCAACTACTCCTCAGAAAGATGTTTCCCTGAATGGACTTCAGTTCACAAGGCTAAACTTGCAAAAGTCCCTCTTTATGAGGCCGCAATTATTTGGAAGCCCCCAGAAAGCATTCAAGATTTTTTTTCCAGAAACTTATCAAAAGAAATTCCTTAGAGAACGAACATCATCCTTTGTTATGTCCCAAACAACTTTCAAAAATGAGTAACCATGGTTCTAAGATTAGGTACTTGTTTGTTTGATTTTTTCCTACTCCCTTAGGATGAATATCCTGCTCTCCAGGAGCAATTGCTGCCTCCATGCCTCAATTGGCTCATTTGTTGTCCTCTCTTTTTGTCTTAGAGTCTAATGTTTATTATCAGTTACAAAATTGCCCTCACTATATTTCCCAGGAGAGCTCAGACCTTGGTTTAACTGATTCCCCTGGTCTTAGTCTCTACTAGCTCGAAATTCCAGAGTTGGGTATGTAGATTAAGCCCTCTGCAATAATAATAATAACACATGTGTAAATAGAGCAGTAAAGCTTTTAAGGCACGCATGCTCATGATTTATTTTAATCCTTCCCTGTGAAATAAATGGATCAGAAGTTATTATCCCCATTTTCAAAATGAAAAAACTATGTTCCAGAGAGAGGTTATGACTTGTGCAAGGCCACATTGTACAACTATGTAATTCCCACTCTAATGTTCTTTCTGCTCTGCCATGGACCTCTGGATCAGGATAGTTTACACCCACAGTGGGATCAACTTTCCACTGACAAGCCCCTATTTCCAGGGCCAAGGAGCTGGCAGCCTTAGAGCCCATCTGGTCTCCAGTGGATGAAGCTTTCAGTGATTGGTGACAGGCCCCACCCTCCAGTCCACTCCATTAGGAGCATTCTGTCTGAACTGCTGGAGGCACGCAAAGCTCTGCAGTATGTGAGTATGCAGCAGAAATCTGCTTTGCATTTGCAGTTTGAAAACTGCAAACCCCAAAGCACTGGATTGGGGCTCAAGAGACATGAGAATGTTTGAGTGTGCCCACAGTCTAAGAAAAGGGAAACATTTCCAGTGCCAAATTCTTGGAAGAAGACAGGGAAGGCATATTTAAAACAGAAACTAAAAAGATAGAAATAAGTGTGAAAGTGGATCATTGAAATCCACCATGCATCATTTATCCAGTGTTCCAAAGGGAACACTGAGACATAAAAGATGGAAGGACCTGGTTGAGGTTCTACTATTAATACCTGACAGTGGTGGGATTTGAATTCAATTTGTGTGTCCCCAGACTGGTACTCTCCCCACTGTACCCCACTGCCATGCTAGGTGCCCTCAAAGGAAATTTTCCTATTCCTGTTCATTTCCTTCCTTCCCTTAAGTCAAGGCCTAAGGTGCTCAACCTTAAAGTCCCTAAGAGAAACTGGTGAGGAGGAAGCAGACAGCAGTGGTAAAATGACTTTGGCTTGCTCTGCGTGTATGATGAGAGAAGATGAAGGCTCCTGTTTCCAGTGTGCTCAGAAGAGTAGCAGTTCTGCTGGCTTTCAGGCTGGCTTATTTAAATTGTTTTTATATTATTTAATAATTCATAGCAAATGACTGATAATGTGCCTCACTCAGATACTCAAACAAAGAGATTTCTGATACCATGACTCTGTAAGTGAAATAAAGAACAACCTAGTCTTGGCAAAATCTTTACCTGAAGCATAAGCTAGAAAGCCTCACGATTGTTCACAGCTAAATATCTAGAGGAGGGTGCTGTGGCTAGGTTCAAATCATGAATGTGCCTCCCACTTGCCTTGTGAATTTTGGGTAGTCATATAAGTCTTTGTTGCCTCTGAGGAGGAAGAGATGTTGTCTGTTCTTCCAGTGCAGGACTATGAAGGATTTGGATTGGTTCAAATGTCTCTTTTCCTCTTTGAGCCTTAGTTTCTGCATTAAACCATAAAGAGGTGGATTAACTATTACCTAAGGGCCTTTCTATTTCTGAAAGATTCCTTTGGGCCTACACTGTGCCCTCATACACACTTTGAAATGCTTTAATTTTAAAAATCATATTAATACAATATTATTACAAATTTACCATACAACAATAGGAGAATGTAAACAGCAACATAAAAGTAAAAGAGAAAATCAACCAGAATTTCATTACTTAGAGATAACTATTGTTAAAATTGAGAGCTATCTACCCTTCTGGACATTTTTCTATGCAAAATTGCCTGTTTATTCTGTTTGAATTTTTTTAAAAATATAATCATGACACAGAGACTATTTTGTAATCTGTTTTTTTCACTACAGAATGCATCATGAATGTTGCATGGAAAATGTATGCCAATCTTTTCATGCTGTTGATTTAAAATGAGGAGACCTCTGTTCTCTTTCCCCATAGAGTTTCATGCTAGTGAGGGACTTATTTCTTCAAAACCTCACTAGTCTCCTGTTTGTTCATACACAGACACACACACACACACACACACACACATTTAAATATATATTACAGTACTTAAAAACAGTATCCTTCTTTTCATTTTCTGTGCCTAGACACTTCTGACCTTCTTCTACATCCTATCTGTAAGATAAAGGCACTAGATAAGAGCCCAGAACCTGCCATTTAGCTATCTTTTATCTTAACTCTCTTCTGCCTGTAATTGAAGTATGTAGCAAACTTTCATCCTCATTCATAGAACTGGCTGAGTAAATGTACCCAAGCTCACTTTTGCAGATTCATGAGAGGGAAAATGCCACAATTCAGCTTCAAACTTTCACTACTTTCTCTAAATCAAAGCTCTACTTGACAGTTACCTTGAGTAAAATTAGCATTTATTTCACACTTGGCTAGTGACCTTTGTGTATGCATCCCATTTTCAGAAATATGAAGAAACAAACAAACAAAAAAAGATGAATGGCATCCTGATGTTTAACAATGAATATATACATATATATAAACTACATTTCCACATTGTCAGTTGAACTGTCTACAGGTTACATCATTGTAACTATGTCTCATATTTATTTTTAAAATTCCCTATCGTTGAATATTTAAACTGCTTCATTTTTTGTCCAGGTTATAAGATCCATATGGTGAAAATTACAAAGTGCTGATAAAAGACATCGAAGAAAAACTGGACAGCAAAAGAGACACAGATGTAAAGAACAGACTTTTGGACTATGTGGGAGAAGGTGAGGGTGGGATGATTTGAGAGAATAGCATTGAAATATATATATTACCATATGTAAAATAGATGACCAATGCAAGTTTAATGCATGAAGCAGGGCACACAAAGCCGGTGCTTTGAGACAACCCAGAAGGCCGGGTTGGGAAGGGAGGTGGGAGGGGGTTTCAGAATGGGAGGACACATGTACACCCATGGCTGATTCATGCCAATGTATGGAAAAAACCACCACAATAGTGTAAAGTAATTAGCCTCCAATTAAAATAAATAAACTAATTTAAAACAAAGAAAACCTAAAGAAATGGAAATACCGTGTTCATGGGTTGGAAGAATCAGCATGGTAAAGATGTCAATTCCCATAAAAATCCCAACAAGATTTTTGCATATGCATAAAAGACCATGCTCTTGATAAAATGTAAATATAAAGGCAAAGAACCTAGACTAGCTAAAACAATTTTGGAAAAATGCTATAAAATGAGAGTAATAATTTTATGAGATATGAAGTCTTCCTATATAGCCACAATAATCAAGACTTCAGTACTGTCTGTGTGAAAGACATAAAGATCAATGGAACATAATAAAGGGATCAGAGATAGACCCATACAAATATGCTCAACTGAGTATTTTAGAAGGTGCAAAATAACTCAATGGAAGAAAGATAACTTTTTCCACAAATGGTCCTGGAGCAGTTGGATATTCATGGACAAAAACCCAGGAACTTTGATCTAAAGTCATAGCTTATACAAAAATTCATCAAAACTTATCATCAACTTAAATACAAAACTTAAACACAAAAGTTAAAATTTTTATAAATGTAGGGAAAAAATCTTTGGAATCTAAAGCTAAGCAATGAGTTCTTTGATTTGCCATCAAAGCATAACCCATCAAAAAAAATTGATAAGTTGCAGCTCATTAAAAAGATAAAAGCTTTGTTCTGTGAAAGACCATGTAAGAAGAAGGAAAAGACAAACTACAGACCAGGAGAAAATATTTGCAAAACACATATCCAATTGAAGATATATATATATAATCAATACTAAAATTGCTTTTGCCATGACAGCACTGATCAAGTCCCCAGAGAAACTCATGACTATTACTTAAAAACAATCATTTAAAGACTCTGGAAATGGTCCCAAGGGCAAACAGCAAATGAACCAATATCTATTCAAGAAGATATATGAAAATTAGATACAAAAGTCAAGAGTCTGTTTAAATTATTATCACACTCTCCTATTCTGCTACCAGATTAATAAGATGAAGATGCCACTCTAAAGAACTTCAGCTAAGAACACAGGGTTCCCTCTTCCCCCAACTACCAGTAAGACAACATTCTTCCCTGGAGGAACAAGACTTCAGGAAACAGCATTTCTCACATTGCTGCCACATGCTTGTTGCTGAGGCTAAATACTAGTGGTGTTCAGTCTAGAGGTGGGGGCTCCCTTATGCATAACCTCTGCATATGGAATGGAGTCTATACCTTGAGCATGGCTTGTTTATAATACTGAGGTACCAACAGCTTTCACTCTAGCATGTGAGATGGTGGTTCAACACCAAGAGGAACAAGATGAGAGGATTTCAGGCTACTGCTCAGCTTCCTCACCACCACTGACCACTCAGCTCCTATAACAGGATTGTCACTCAGAGATATGCTTGCCATTGTGGCAACTCCAGAGCCTAGCTCAGAGATTTTGCCTGGGTAGAAAAGGAGGATATAAAACTGACACCTATTAATCCCTTCTTAATGGAAGCAACAGTGGGTAAAGAATCTCCCAGCAATGTAGAAGATGCAGGGAGACGTGAATTTGATTCACAGGTAGGGAAGATTACCTGGAGGAGGGCACAGCAACCCACTCCAGTATTCTTGCCTGGAGAATCCCATGGACAGAGAATCTGGTGGGCTGCAGTCTGTGAGGTTGCAGAGTTGGACATGACTTAGGCAACTTAGCATGCAATGGAAGCAACTTCATTCGTAAGAATATGGAAAAGTATAAAACTAAGAGTACTGCCAAACCCAGTGAGGTTGTGGTGAAGGGAATTGAGAGTAAATTCATATACCTAATGAACAAACAATATAAAATGTAGACTGGCTAGTTTGGAGGAGAAAACTAGGGGAAAAGAGAGCCAGGAGGAGCTCTGTTGAGGTCAGAACAAATATCAAATACTAACCACTGAAACAGTTCCATAAAAGGAGCACAATTTTATTATATTAGTTTGTAGGTGAATTTTACACTCCATCACATTATGTAAGCAATAGATCAATAAAGGACCAATTAGTGTAGCTTAGCAGCTGAATATTGTCAGAGAAAGAGAGGAAGCAAGCCCTACCATTACCAGTATTATTCCCTGGTAACTGTAGACATACCCAAATTTCATCTCACTGAGGAATATCAGAGATTTAAAACTGAAAAGTTGGAATGTAGTAGACTTCAGTAAAATAATTAAGACATTCACTAAACAAGCTAATAATAATAACAATTTCCAGGATAGGAGGCCCAGTACACATAATTGCTAAAATATAATATATAAAATTTTCAGTTTCCAACAAAAATATTACAAAGAAATAGGAAAATATGACCATACAAAAGAAAGCATAGAAACTACCTGCTAAAGTCAGTAGATGTTAGACTTAAGAAGAAAATATTTTAAAGTAGCCATTACAAATATGTTCACAGAAACAAAGAAAAGTTTGACTAAAGTACAAGAAAATATGAAGAAAGTATTGATCAAAGTGATTATAAATATATAAGAAAAAGAAGAACAAGCAAAACCTAAATTCAGCAGAAGGAAGGAAATAATAAAGATCATGGAGGAAACAAAATAGACATTAAAAAATAGAAGAAATCAATAAAATCAAGAGCTGGTTCTTTGAAAGGGTAAACAAAAGTGACCAACCTCTGTCCAGGCCCACCAAGAAGGAAAGAAAAAGAACCCAAATAAACAAAATTTTAAAAATGAAAGGGAAAAATCTCCACTGATACCACAGAAATGCAAAAAACCCTAAGAGAAAACTATAAAAAAAAAAAACTATATGCAACAAATTTTGCAACCTAGAAGAAATAGACAACTTTCTAGAAATATACAGCTCACAAAAATTTAATCAACAAGAAATAAATAATTTGAACAGATCAATTAGAAGAAGTGAAGTAGAATCTGTAATTTAAAAAAATACTCCCTACAGACAAAAGTCCAGGACCAGAAAGCTTTGCACATGAAATCTATCAAACATACAAAAACTTATACTGATTCTCCTCAAAGTCTTCCAAAAAATTGAAGGGAGAGGAATACTCACAATGACATGCTATGAAGCCACCATCACCCTGATACCAAAACCAGACAAAGATGCCACCAAAAAAAGACAATTACAGGCCAAAATCTTTGATGAAAATACATGCAAAATCTCAACAAAATATTGAAAATTCAAATCCAGCATAAAAAAAAATTATACACTATGACCAAGTGGGATTCACTCCAGTGTCACAAGGATGGTTCAACATATGTAAATCAATTGATATAATACACCACCTTAACAAATGTCAAAAATCACATGATCATCTAAATAGATGCAGAAAAAAGCATTTGACAAAATTCAACATCCATTCATGATAAAACAAAAAAACTCTTTCCAAAGTGAGTACAACAGGAACATTTCTCAACATAATGAAAAATACATACGACAAACACAGCCAATATAATAATTGTGCAAAGCTGAAAAATGTCAAATGAAAGTCAGTCATGTCTGACTCTTTGCAACTCCATGGGCTGTATAGTCCATGGAATTCTCCAGGCCAGCATATTGGAGAGTTTAGCCTTTCCCCTCTCCAAGGGATTTTCCCAACCCAGGGATCAAAGTCAGGTCTCCCACGTTGCAGGCAGATTCTTTACCAGTTGAACCACCAGGGAAGCCCCAAAAGCTGAAAGACTTCTGCTAAAATCTAGAATAAAACATAAATGCCCAGTCTCACCAAATTTTTTGTCATTTCATTTTCTATGTTGTTGTTTTATTTTATTTTATTTTTTGATTAAAGTGTAATTCCTTTACAGAATTTTGTGGTTTTCTGTCATACGTCAACAAGAATCAGCCACAGGTAAACTCATGTCCCCTCCCTCTCAAACCTCCCTCCCATCTCCCTCCCCACCCCACCCTTCAGCTTGTCACAGAGTCCCTGTTTGACTTCCCTGAGTCACACAAAAAATGTATGGAATATAAAAAGATGGCACTGATGAATTTATTTTCATGGCATCAGTGGAGAAACAGACATAGAGAACAGACCTATGGACATGGTGGGAGGGGAGGAGGGAGAAGGTGAAATGTATGGAGAGAGTAACATGGAAATTTACAATACCACATGGAAAATAGATAGCCAATAGGAATTTGCTGTGTGACTCACCATTTTTATTCAGCATAGTGTTGGAAGTCCTAGCCATAGCAGTCAGACCAAAAAACTTTAAAAAATTATAAGTATCCAAATTGGAAGGGAAGAGGTAAAATTGTCACTATATGTAGATGGCATAATACTGCATGTAGGAAATCCTAAGGACTACACACAAAAACTACTAGATCTAATAAATGAATTTGGCAAAGTAACAGGATACAGGTTTAACATTTAGAAATTGATGGCATTTCTTTATGCTAACAATGAAGTATCAGAAAGGGAATGTAAAAAAATATGCCTTTTAAAATTGCACCAAAAAATACCTAGGAATAAACCTAACCATGGAGGTGAAAGACTTACATGCTGTGAACTATAAGCCGTTAATAAGGGAAATTAAAGATGATTCAAAGAAAGGAAAGCTATCCTATGCTCTTGGATTGCAAGAATTGGCATTATTATAATGTTAACTCCACCCAACTGAAAGGTCCGTTTTCATTCCAATCCCTAAGAAGGGCAATGAGAAAGAATGTTCAAACTACTGCACAATTGCATTCATCTCACACGCTAGCAAACTAATGCTCAAACTTCTCCAAGCCAGACTTCAACAGTATGTGAACTGAGAACATCCAGATGTTCAATCTGGATTTAGAAAAGGCAGAGGAACCAGATATCAAATTGCCAACATTCGTTGGATCATAGAAAAAGCAAGAGAATTCCAGAAAAAAATAAAACACCTACTTCTTCTTTATTGATTACACCAAAGCCTTTGACTGTGTAGATCACAACAAACTGTGGAAAATTCTTCAACAAATGGCAATACCAGACCACCATAACTGCCTCCTGAGAAATCTGTATGCAGGTCCAGGAGCAACAGTTAGAACCAGACATGGAACAACAGACTGGTTCCAAATTGGGAAAGGAATACGTCATATTGTCACCTTGCTTATTTAACTTATATGCAGAGTACATCATGCAAAATGCTGGGCTAGATAAAGCACAAGCTAGGATCAAGATTGCTGGGAGAAATATCAATAACCTGAGATATACAGATGACACTAACTTTTTGGCAGAAAGAGAAGAACTAAAGAGCCTCTTGATGAAAGTGAAAGAGGAGGGTGAAAAAACTGGCTTAAATCTCAACATTCAAAAAACTAAGTTCATGGCACCTGGTTCCATCACTTCATGGCAAGTAAATGGGGAAACAGTGGAAACAGTGACAGACTTTATTTTCTTGGGCTCCAAAATCACTGTGGATGGTGACTGTAGCCACAAAATTAAAAGACGCTTGCTCTTTGGAAGAAAAGCTATGACCAAACTAGACAGCATGTTAAAAAGCAGAGACATTACTTTGCCATCAAAGGTCTGTCTAGTTGTTATGGTTTTTCCAGTAATCATGTATGAATGTCAGAGTTGGACTATAAGGAAAACTGAGCATTGAAAAACTGATGCTTTTGAACTGTGGTGTTGGAGAAGACTCTTGAGAGTCCCTTGGACTGCAAGGATATCAAACCTGTCAATTCTAAAAGAAATCAGTCCTGAATATTCATTGAAAGGACTGATGCTGAAGCTGAAACTCCAATACTTTGGCCACCTGATGTGAAGAGCTGACTCATAGGAAAAGACCCTGATGATGGGAGAGATTGAAGGCAGGAGGAGAAGGGGATGACAGAGGATGAGTTGGTTGGATGGCATCACCGACTCGATGGACATGAGTTTGAGCAAGCTCCTGGAGTTAGTAATTGATAGGGAAGCCTGGCGTGCTGCAGCCCATAGGGTTGCAAAGAGTTGGACGTGACTGAGCGATTGAACTGAACCCAAAGGCAATCTTCAAATTTAATGCAATCCTTATCAAATTATCCATGACATTTTCCACAGAACCAGGGCAAATAATCCAAATATTTGTATAGAACAATAAAAGACCCAGAATTGCCAAAGTAATTCTGAGGAACAAATGTAAAACAAGAAGTATAACTCATCCAGACTTTAGACAATATTGCAAAGCTACAGTACTCAAAACAGTGTAGTATTGATACAAAAACATCAGGTTAATAGAGCATGATAGCAAAACAAGAAATGAATCCACACATCTATGGTGAATCAATCTTCAACAAAAGAGACAAGAATATCAAATGGGAAAAGACATTCTTCTTAGCAAGTGGTGCTGGGAAAGTTGGAAAGCTGCATGTAAATCAATGAAGTTAGAACACATCCTCATACCATGCACAAAAATAAGCTTAAAATGGATTAAGGACTTAAACATAAGACATGACACCAAAAAAACTCTTACAGCAGAGACAAAACATTCTCTGATATAAATCATATCAATGTTTCCTTAGGTCCATCTAGCAAGGAAATCAAAATAAAAGCAAAAATAAACAAATAAGACCTAATCAAACTTTCAAGCTTTAGCACAGAAAATGAAACAATAAGCAAAACAAAGAGACAACTAGGGGATGGGATAAAATATATGCAAATAATGTGACCAAGAAGGGATTTAATCTCCAAAACGTAGAAACAGATCATTCAACTCAACAACAAAAATACCAAACAAATCAATCCCCTTCTCCCCCCCCCCAAAAAAAGGAGCAAATCTTAATAGACATTTCTCCAAGTTGCTCAGTCGTGTCTGACTCTTTGCAACTCCATGGCCTGCAGCATGCCAGTCTTCCCTGTCCTTCACTATCTCCTGGAGTTTGCTCAAACTCATGTCAATTGAATCAATAATGCCATCAAACCATCTCACCCTCTGTTGCCTCCTTCTCCTCCTGCCCTCTATCTTTCCCAGCATCAGGATCTTTTCCAATGAATTGGCTCATCACACCCAAGGATAGCCAGTGGGTACATAGAAAGATGCTCAACATTGCTCATCATTAGAGAAATGCAAAGCAAAACTACAATGAGAACAACCTCACATTGGTCAGAATAGCCATCATTAAAGGCTACAAATAAATGCTGGATATAGTGTACAGAAAAGTGAACCTTATTATAATGTTGGTGGGGATATAAGTTTGTGCAGCTCCTATGAAAAAGAGTATAGAGGTTCCTCAGCAAACTAAACATAGAATTACCATATGATCCAGCAAACCTACTCTTGGGTATATACTCAAACAAAACTATAATTCAGAAAGATACACACACCCTTGTGTCATAGCAGCACTATTCACAGTAGCCAAAACATGGAAACAGCCTTAATGTCCATCAAGAGATGAATGGATAAAGATGTAATACATATACACAATGGAATACTACTCAGCCATGAAAAAGAACAAAATAATGCCATTTGCAAGAACATGGATGCTCCTGGAGATTTACATACTTAAGTGAAGTAAGTCAAAAAGGGAATGAAAAATGCCATATGATATCACTTATATGTGGAAACTTAAATATGATACAAATGAATTTATCTGCAAAACAGACTTAAAGACATAGAGAACAGACTTGTGTTGGCCAAGGGGAGTTGGGGGAGGGAGACTGATGGACTGGGAATTTGGGTTTGGTCAGTGTAAAGTATTACATTTAGAATGGATAAACAACAAGCTCTTACTGCATAGCACAGAGTACTATATCCAATCTCCTGCGATAAACCACAATGGAAAAGAACATTTTTGAAGGAATGTATATATATTTAAAACTGAGTCCTCTTGCTGTACATCAGAAATTGGCACAACATTGTAAATCTACTATACTTCAATAAAAAGATAATGCATAAATAGGAATTAAAAAAAACTTAAAGAATCAAATTTTTTAAAAGAACCAAATGTAAATTCTGAACCTTAAAATTGCAATAACTGATATAAAATTCTTACTAGAGAGGTTAAACAGCAGATTTGACAGGCACAAATGGACAGATTAACAGAGCTAAAGAACAACAACAAAAAAAAAAAGGAATGAAGAAACAGTAACAGAGCTTTGGAGAAATGTAAGACAACACTGAGAAAATTAACATGTGCCTAATGGGCATAACAGAAGGAGAGGGGAGAAATAAGGTGAAGAAAATTATCAAAGAAATACTAGCTGAAAACTTCTCAAATTTTTTTTTAAAATTATAATATACATATCTAGGAAGCTCAACGAAGACCAAGTGTGATAAACTCAAACAGACTGATAAACAGACACATGATGGCAAAAGACTGAAAATCAGCAACACTAAGAAAATCTTGAACACTGAAAAAGAAAAAAAAAAAAAACTTCTATTATAAAAGAACCCCAGTAAGGTTAAAAGGTGATGTCTCAGCAGAAATAATGGAAGCCAAAAGGCAGTAAGATACTGTACTCAAAGTGTTCAAGGAAAAACACTTTCAACCAAGGATCCTACATACAGCAAAACTAATATTAAAAATTAAGGCAAAAGAAAGACTATACAAACAAACAAGAATTGAGAAAACTCATTGATAGAAGACTTGCTTTATGAAAAATACCTAAAAATATTTTTCAGGCTGGAAAGAATTGACCTCAGATGATAATTTGATAATTTAAATTTGCATGAAGCAGAAGATACTTATAGGTATTCTTATGTAATTGTAATAGACACCATTAATACATACTTTACTCATTTTTCTCTTAATTCATTTAAATAGAAATTGTTTAAAATTATAACTATAAAACTCCTAGAGGAGAACATAGGCAAAACACTCTCCGACATAAATCACAACGAGATCCTCTATGACCCACCTCCCAGAATATTGGAAATAAAAGCAAAAATAAACAAATGGGACCTAATCAAACTTAAAAGCTTTTGCACAACAAAGGGAACTATAAGCAAGGTGAAAAGACAGCCTTCAGAATGGGAGAAAATAATAGCAAATGAAGAAACAGACAAAGGATTCATCTCAAAAATATACAAGCAACTCCTGTGGCTCAAAGCCAGAAAAATAAATGACCCAATCAAAAAATGGGCCAAAGAACTAAACAGACATTTCTCCAAAGAAGACATACAGATGGCTAACAAACACATGAAAAGATGCTCCACATCACTCATTATCAGAGAAATGCAAATCAAAACCTCAATGAGGTACCATTGCACGCCAGTCAGAATGGCTGCTATCCAAAAGTCTACAAGCAATAAATGCTGGAGAGGGTGTGGAGAAAAGGGAACCCTCTTACACTGTTGGTGGGAATGCAAACTAGTACAGCCACTATGGAGAACAGTGTGGAGATTTCTTAAAAAACTGGAAACAGAACTGCCATATGACCCAGCCATCCCACTCCTGGGCATACACACCGAGGAAACCAGATCTGAAAGAGACACATGCACCCCAGTGTTCATCGCAGCACTGTTTATAATAGCCAGGACATGGAAGCAACCTACACGCCCATCAGCAGACGAACAGATAAGAAAGTTGTGGTACATATATACTATGGGATATTACTCAGTCATTAAAAAGAATTCATTTGAATCAGTTCTAATGAGATGGATGAAACTGGAGCCCATTATACAGAGTGATGTAAGCCAGAAAGATAAAGACCAATACAGTATACTAACACGTATATATGGAATTTAAAAAGATGGTAATGATAACCCTATTTGCAAGGCATAAAAAGAGACACAGATGTACAGAACAGACTTTTAGCCTCTGTGGGAGAAGGTGAGGGTAGGATGTTCAGGGAGAACAGCCCAGGTTGGATGCATGAGACGGGTGCTCAGGGCTGGTGCACTGGGAAGACCCAGAGGGATGGGATGGAGAGGGAGGTGGGAGGGGGGATCGGGATGGGGAACACATGTAAATCCATGGCTGATTCATGTCAATGTATGGCAGAAACCACTACAATATTGAAATTAGCCTCCAACGAATAAAAATAAATGGAAAAAATAAAATAATTTTCTTTAAATATGTACCTATGAGTAGAATTGCTGGATGATATGGTAGTTTGATATTTACTTTTTTGATGAACCACCATACTGTTTCCATAGTGGCTAAACTAGTTTACATTCCCACCAACAGTGTACTAGAAGTTTCCATTTTTGCAGTCCTTACCAGCATTTGATATTTGTAATCTTTTTGTTGATAGCCATGCTGACTGTTGTGAGGTGATATCTCACTGTGGTTTTGATTTGCATTTCCCTGAGGATTAGCAATGTTGCATGTTTTTTCATAAGTCTCTTGGTCATCAGTATGTCTTCTTAGGAAAGATGTTTATTCAGATCTTTTGTCCATTTATTGACTGGGTCATTTGTTTTTTGATGTTGAGTCTTATGAAGTGTATATATTCCAACCTCTACTGGTTATATAACATGCAGATACATTCTCCCATTCGGTAGATTATCTTTTTTGTCAAAGGTTTCTTTTGCTGTGCAAAATTTTAAATTGGGTCCCATTTATTTTTGCTTTTGTTTCCTTTGCCATAGTAGACAGACTTATTATAAAAAATATTGCTACAATTTATGTCAAAGAGTGTTCTATGTTTTCCTCTAGTAGTCTTATGACTTGAAGTGTTAAAATTAGGGTTTTAATTCATTTTTATTTTCTTTTGCATATGGTGTGAGAAAATATTCTAATTTCATTATTTTAACTGTAGCTGCCCAGTTTTCTCAAGACCACTTATTAAAGAGACTTTCTTTTCCCCACTGTATGTTCCTGTCTCCTTTGTCATATACTAATTGACCCTAAGTGGGTTGGTTTATTTCTGGATTTAGTATTCTGTTCCAAGGATCTATATGTCTGTTTTTATATGAATATCATACTGGTTTGATTAATATAGATTTGTAGTGTAGTCTGTAGTCTTGGCACATGATACTCCAGCTTTGTTCTCTTTCTCAAGATTGCTTTGGAAATTCAGGGTATTTTGTTGTTCCATATAAATGTTAGGATGGTTTATTCTAGTTCAGTGAAATATGTTATGGGTATTTTGATGGGATTGCATTACATATGTAGATTGCTTTGTTTAGTGTGGAAATTAAAGCAATATTCATTCTTGCAATCCATGAATATGGATTTCTCTGTATCATTTCAGAGTATCATTTCTCTGTATCAGTTTCATCCATATCTTATCATTTTCAAAATACAGGGCTTTGTTCCTCTGTGTTTTATTCTTTGGGGTATTGTTTTAAATGAGCTTGTTTTTTTTCCATATTTTGTCTTGGATAGTTCATTATTAATGTATAGGAAAGCAACAAATTTCTGTGTATTAATCTTCTGTCTTGAATTTTACTGAATTCACTGATTAGTCATAATAGTTTTTTTGGTAGAGACTTTGAGATTTTCTATAAATAGTGTCATGTCATCTGCCAATAGTGATACAGTTTTACTTCTTTCTTTCCAAGTTGGATGTCTTACATTTTTTTCTTTAAAAAAATCAATTTATTTATTTTAATTGGAAGCTAATTACTTTACAATGTTGTAGTGGTTTTTGACATACATTGATGTGAATCAGTCATGGGTGTACATGTGTCTCCCATCCTGAACACCCTTCCCACCTCCCTCCCCATCCCATCTCTCAGAGTCATCCCAGTGCACTGGCCCTGAGAGCCCTGCCTTACATTTCTTTTTCTTGTCTGATTGTGTGATTTTTAAAGGCTTCAAGTACCATGTTAAATAGAAATGATGAGACTGGATATCTTCCTCTTGTTCATGATTTTAGAGAAGAAGCTTTCAGCTTGTCACCATTGAATATAGTGTTAGCTATGGGTTTGTCAAGTATGACCTGTATTATAATGAGGTATGTTCCCTCTATATCAACTTTATTGAGTGTTATTCCATGAATGGATGTTGAATTTTGTCAAATGCCCTTTTCTACCTTTGTTGAGGTGATAATGTGATTTTTATTATTCTTCTGTTGATGTGGTATAGCACATGGGTTGTTTTGTGGATATTGAACCATCCTTGATTTTTGGAATACATCCCACTTGACCATGATACTTTAAATGTATTGGGAGGTAGTTTGCTACTATTTTGTTGAGGAATTTTTCACCTATGATCATTAGGAATACTGGTCTGTAAATTCTTTGGGGTAGAGTCTTTGTCTGGTTCTGGTATCAGGGTAATGGTGGCATCATAGCATAAATTTGGGAGTGTTCTCCCTGGAGAAGGGAAAGGCTACCCTCTCCAGTATTCTGGCCTAGAGAATGGACCATACAGTCCATGGGATCACAAAGAGTTGGACATGACTAAGTGACTTTCACTTTCACGGCTTTAATTGTTTTGGAATAGCTTGATAAGGATAAGTATTAGTCTTTATACCTTTGGAAGAATTCCTCTCTGAAGTGGCTCAGGTCTGTATGTTTCTTTGCCTGGAGTTTTTCTTTTTTTTCCCCTTAATTCAATTTCAGTAACACTGATTGTTCTGTTCATATTGCCTATTTCTTCCTGATTCAGTCTGTGAAGATTATATGTTTCTAGAAATGTATCTATTTCTTCTCAGTTGTCTAATTGTTGACATATAACTGGTTTTAGTATTTGTTCATGAATTTTTATATCTCTGTGATATTGGTTGTAATTGCTCAGTTACATCTACTTCCACTTCATTGACTACACTAAAGACTTTGTGTGGATCACAACAAACTGTGGAAAATTCCTAAAGAGACGTGAATATGAGACCACCTTACCTGCTTCCTAAGAAACCTGTATGCAGGCCAAGAAGCAACAGTTAGAATTGGACATGGAACAATGGACTGGTTCAAAATTGACAAAGCAGTTCATCAACACTGTATATTATCAACCTGCTTATTTAACTTCTATGCAGAGTACATCATGTGAAAATGCTGGGCTGGATGACTCACAAGCTAGAATCAAGATTGTGAGGAGAAATATAAACAACCTATGATATTCAGATGACACCACCCTAATGGCAGAAAGTGAAGAGGAAATAAAGAGCCTCTTGATGAGGGTGAAGAGGAGAATGAAAAAGCTGGCTTAAAACTCAACATACCGTGTTCATGGATTGGAAGAATCAATATTGTCAAAATGGCTATTCTACCCAAAGCAATCTATAGATTCAATGCAATCCCTATCAAGCTACCAACGGTATTTTTCACAGAACTAGACCAAAGAATTTCACAATTTGTATGGAAATACAAAAAACCTCGAATAGCCAAAGTAACCTTGAGAAAGAAGAATGGAACTGGAGGAATCAACCTGCCTGACTTCAGACTCTACTACAAAGCCACAGTCATCAAGACAGTATGGTACTGGCACAAAGACAGAAATATAGATCAATGGAACAGAATAGAAAGCCCAGAGATAAATCCACGAACCTATGGACACCTTATCTTTGACAAAGGAGGCAAGGATATACAATGGAAAAAAGACAACCTCTTTAACAAGTGGTGCTGGGAAAACTGGTCAACCACTTGTAAAAGAATGAAACTAGAACACTTTCTAACACCATACACAAAAATAAACTCAAAATGGATTAAAGATCTAAATGTAAGACCCGAAACTATAAAACTCCTAGAGGAGAACATAGGCAAAAAACTCTCCGACATAAATCACAACGAGATCCTCTATGACCCACCTCCCAGAATATTGGAAATAAAAGCAAAACTAAACAAATGGGACCTAATGAAACTTAAAAGCTTTTGCACTACAAAGGAAACTATAAGTAAGGTGAAAAGACAGGCCTCAGATTGGGAGAAAATAATAGCAAATGAAGAAACAGACAAAGGATTAATCTCAAAAATATACAAGCAACCCCTGCAGCTCAATTCCAGAAAAATAAATGACCCAATCAAAAAATGGGCCAAAGAACTAAACAGACATTTCTCCAAAGACATACAGATGGCTAATAAACACATGAAAAGATGCTCAACATCACTAATTATTAGAGAAATGCAAATCAAAACCACAATGAGGTACCATTACATGCCAGTCAGGATGGCTGCTATCCAAAAGTCTACAAGCAATAAATGCTGGAGAGGGTGTGGAGAAAAGGGAACCCTCTTACACTGTTGGTGGGAATGCAAACTAGTACAGCCGCTACGGAAAACAGTGTGGAGATTTCTTAAAAACTGGAAATACACCTGCCATATGACCCAGCAATCCCACTCCTGGGCATACACACTGAGAAAACCAGATCTGAAAGAGATATGTGCACCCCAATGTTCATCGCAGCACTGTTTATAATAGCCAGGACATGGAAGCAACCTAGATGCCCATCAGCAGATGAATGGATAAGGAAGCTGTGGTACATATACACCATGGAATATTACTCAGCCATTAAAAAGAATTCATTTGAACCAGTCCTAATGAGATGGATGAAACTGGAGCCCCTTATACAGAGTGATGTAAGCCAGAAAGATAAAGATCTTTACAGCATACTAACACATATATATGGAATTTAGAAAGATGGTAACGATAACCCTATATGCAAAACAGAAAAAGAGACACAGATGTACAGAACAGACTTTTGAACTTTGTGGGAGAATGTGAGGGTGGGATATTTCAAAAGAACAGCATGTATACTATCTATGGTGAAACAGATCACCAGCCCAGGTGGGATGCATGAGACAAGTGCTCGGGCCTGGTGCACTGGGAAGACCCAGAGGAATCGGGTGGAGAGGGAGGTGGGAGGGGGGATCAGGATTGGGAATACATGTAAATCCATGGCTGATTCATATCAATGTATGACAAAACCCACTGAAATGTTGTGAAGTAATTAGCCTCCAACTGATAAAAAATAAATAAATAAATAAAATAAGAAGAAAAAAAACTCAACATTCAAAAAACAAAGATCATGGCATCCAGTCCAATCACTTCAATGCACATATATGGGGAAAAATGGAAACAGTAACAAACTTTATTTTCTTGGGCTCCAAAATCACTGAAGACAGTGACTGCAGGCATGAAATTAAAAGACCTTTGCTCCTTGGAACAAGAGCTATGACAAACAGGCAGTGTATTAAAAAGCAGAGACATCACTTTGTGAACAAAGGCCCATATAATCAAAGCTATGGTTTTTCCAGTAGTCATGTACAGATGTGAGAGTTGGACCATAAAGAAGACTGAGCAATGAAGAATTGATGCATTCAAATTTTGGTGCTGGATAAGACTCTTGAGAGTCCCTTGGACAGCAGGGATATCAAACCAGTCAATTCTAAAGGAAATAAACCCTGAATACCCATTAGAAGGACTGATGCTGAAACTGAAGCTCCAATATTTTGGCCAGCTGATGCAAATACTGACTAATTGGAAAAGACCCTGTTGTAAGGGAAATGAGGGCAGGAGGAGTAGAGCAAAACAGAGAATGAGGTGGTTAGGCATCATCAACTTAATGGACATGAGTTTGAGAAAAGTTCAGGAGATAGTGAAGGACAGAAAGCCTGGTGTGATGTGGTCCATGGGTTAGGAAAGAGTCAAACCTGACTGATTGACTGAAGAACAAATTTTGGTCTTCTTTTTTTTCACATGAGCAGGGCCAAAGGCTTATCACTTTGGTTTATCTTGTAAGAAAATAGCTCTTTCACTGATAGTTCCTTTTATTTTGGCCTCTGTTTTATTTATTTCCTCACTGATCTTTATTGTTTCTTTCCTTCTGCTGACTTTGGGCCGTATTTATTCTTATTTTTCTAATTTCGTTGCATGGTAAGTTTCATCATTTGAGATTTTTCTTATTTCTTGAGTAGACCTGGATTACTATCAACTTCCCTCTTTACACTGCTTTTGCTGCATCTGATAGATTTTGGAAAGTGTGTTTTGATTTCAATTTGTCTCAGGGATTTGTTGATTTCCTGTTTCCTTTGTTCATTAACTGATTGGTCTTTTAGTAACCAACTGATTTGGTCTTTTATATTTAGTCTCCAAGTATTTGTGTTTTCCCATTTCTCGTTCTGTAATTGAATTCTTGTTTCATACTGTTCTGGTTTGAAAAGCTACTTGATAAAATTTCTATCCTCTGAAACATTCTAAGACTTGTTTTGTGGCCTAACATTGGATCTATAGTGTAGAAATTCCTTGTGCACTTGAAAAGAATCTACACTCCCCTGTTTTTGCATGGAATGTCATGTAGATATCTATTAAGCCCAATGGTGTATAATTTCATGTAGTACCTTTGCTACCTTATTGATTTTCCCTCTGCATTTATCAGTCAATTGATGTCTGTGAGGTGTTAAAATTCCCTACTATTGTTGTATTATTTTCAGTTTCTCCTTTTATGTCTGTTATTGTTTGCTTTATACATTAAGGTACTCATATAATTAGGAGCATATATTAATGAGTATAATATTGTCTTCCTGTATTGATCTTGTATTCATCATTTTATAATGCTTGTCTTTATCTTTTGTTATGGACTTTATTTTTTTTTTCCATTTATTTGTATTAGTTGGAGGCTAACCATTTCACAGCATTGCAGTGGGTTTTGTCATACATTTACATGAATCAGCCATGGAGTCACATGTATTCCCCATCCCGATCCCCCCTCCCACCTCCCTCTCCATCCGATTCCTCTGGGTCTTCCCAGTGTACCAGGCCCGAGCACTTGTCTCATGCATCCCACCTGGGCTGCTGATCTGTTTCACTACAGATAGTATACATGCTGTTCTTTTGAAATATCCCACCCTCACATTCTCCCACAGAGTTCAAAAGTCTGTTCTGTATTTCTGTGTCTCTTTTTCTGTTTTGCATATAGGGTTGTTGTTACCATCTTTCTAAATTCCATATATATGTGTCAGTATGCTGTAATGTTCTTTATCTTTCTGGCTTACATCACTCTGTATAATGGGCTCCAGTTTCATCCACTTCATTAGAACTGATTCAAATGAATTCTTCTTAACGGCTGAGTAATATTCCATGGTGTATATGTACCACAGCTCCCTTATCCATTCGTCTGCTGATGGGCATCTAGGTTGCTTCCATGTCCTGGCTATTATAAACAGTGCTGCGATGAACATTGGGGTGCACATATCTCTTTCAGATCTGGTTTTCTCAGTGTGTATGCCCAGAAGTGGGATGGCTGGGTCATATGGCAGTTCTATTTCCAGTTTTTTAAGAAATCTCCACACTGTTCTCCATAGTGGCTGTACTAGTTTGCATTCCCACCAACAGTGTAAGAGGGTTCCCTTTTCTCCACACCCTCTCCAGCATTTATTGCTTGTAGACTTTTGGATAGCAGCCATCCTGACTGGAGTGTAATGGTACCTCATTATGGTTTTGATTTGCATTTCTCTGATAATGAGTGATGTGGAGCATCTTTTCATGTGTTTGTTAGCCATCTGTATGTCTTCTTTGGAGAAACGTCTGTTTAGTTCTTCGGCCCATTTTTTGATTGGGTCATTTATTTTTCTGGCTTTGAGCCACAGGAGTTGCTTGTATATTTTTGAGATGAATCCTTTGTCTGTTTCTTCATTTGCTATTATTTTCTCCCAATCTGAGGCCTGTCTTTTCACCTTACTTATAGTTTCCTTTGTTGTGCAAAAGCTTTTAAGTTTGATTAGGTCCCATTTGTTTATTTTTGCTTTTATTTCCAATATTCTGGGAGGTGGGTCATAGATGATTTTGCTGTGATTTATGTCAGAGAGTGTTTTGCCTATGTTCTCCTCTAGGAGTTTTATAGTTTCTGGTCTTACATTTAGATCTTTAATCTGTTATGGACTTTATTTTAAAGTCTACTTAGATTGAGTATTGCTAACCTTGCTTTCTTGTTATTTCCATTTGCATGAAATATTTTTTTCCATCCCCTCACTATCAGTCTTTATGTATCTTTACATCTGAAGTGAGTCTCTTGTAAGCAGCATATAGATGGTTCTGATTTTCATATGCAATCAACCATCTTATTCATTTTTATAGGAGCATTTATTCATTGATATTTAAAGATGATTTTCACCAATTCTACATAATTAGGATTTATACAATTTTCACACAATGGTAGGATAAAAATTCTATTCACTTTCCCATAGGCTATAAACTAGGAGACATTGGAAAATATCCAGGGACAAAGAATAAAGTGCAAAAAAATTCACGGTCTAAAGATGTCATAAAGAAATCATAGAGAGAGGAGGAACTAAGATGCAGAGGAATAGGATGGGGAGACCACTTTCTCCCCAACAAATTCATCAAAAGAACATTTGAACGCTGAGCAAACTGCACAAAACAACTTCTGATCACTAGCAGAGGACATCAGGTGCCCAGAAAAGCAGCCCACTGTCTTCGAAAGGAGGTAGGAAAAAATATAAAAGATAAAAAGAGAGACAAGAGAGCTAGGGATGGAGACTGGTCCTGGGAAGGGAGTCGTAATAGAAGAAGTTTCCAAACACCAGGAAACCCTCTCACTGGCGGGTCTGGGGGGAGTTTTCGAATCTCAGAGGGCAACCTAACTGGGAGGAAAAATAAATAAACCCACAGATTACATGCCTAAAAGCAACTCCCAGCAGAAAAGTACCCCAGACGCCAGCATCCGCCACAAGCAAGTGGGGGCTGAACAGAGAGGAGCTGGCGGCATTGCTTAGGAACAAAAGAAAGACTGAGCAATTCCAGAGAAGAGCTAGCTGGCAGCGGACCGGCCCATCCCCCACCAGAGGCAGGAGGCAGGGGGGAGGAGAAAGGGGCAAACTCAGACCCAGAGAAGGCATCCCCTACCAAACTGCAAACAGGTTCCCAGTTTCTAACCAAAGACTTCCTGAGATTCTGGATTGTTGACATCCGCCAGGAGGGTCGCGGCTAGAGACCAGCTCCCCAGAACAGACACAAGGCACACCCAACCGGCACACATGGAAACTGAGGCTGGGACTGCAGAGGGGAAAATGCGCGTTGCACCTGGGGAGCGTGCGCTCGTCAAGCTCCTGGCTGCCTGAGCTGCTCGGGCGGGGAAGGCACAAAATTCAGGCCCAACCTAGTCTGCGCTTTTGTGGAGTACCCGGAAACTTGAACCACACACAACTCAGGGCCCGCTCCCTATAGAGCAGCCTGGAGCCTGAGCAGTGTAACACACACGCCATGAGCAGGGGCAAACCCAGTGTGGCCGGAACACTGTGGGTGCTCCCCACACAGGCCAGCGATATCTGTCTGCAGCGCCCCTTCCTCCCCACAACACCACTGAACAAATGAACCTAAACAAGGGACCTCATACGCCCACTTGTGTCAGGGTGGAAATTAGACACTGAAGAGGCAGGCAAACAGAAGCCAAATAAACAAAGGGAACCGCTTCAGAAGTGACAGGTGCAACAGATTAAAATCCCTATAGTTAACACGGACTACACTGGAAGGGGCCTATAGATAGTGAGAAGTGTAAGGTGGAACAAGGAGCTATCTGAAACTGAACCAAACCCACACTGCCCACAACAACTCCAGAGAAATGGCTAGATATATATTCACTATTTTTAAAATTATTTTTTTCTTTTTTTAACTTTTTTCTTTTATTTTCTTTTAAAATTCCCTCTTTCTCCTCTATTACTCCTTAATTTTCATTTTCATATATTTTTACTATTTTTTAATTAAAAACATTTTTTCCTTTTTTTTCCTCTCTTTTATTTTCTTTTAAAGTCCTCTATTGCTCCTCTACTACTCCTTAATTTTCATTTTCGTTTCACTATAACCTTGCAAAAAAAGGACCCTATTTTTAAAGTGAACTTCATATACATTTATTAAATTTTTTGTGTTTTTGTTTTTAATATTGTATTTTCAAGAGTCTAACCTCTATTCTAGATTTTTAATCTTTGTTTTTCAGTATTTGATATCAATTTTGGACATTTAAGAATCCAGTATTCAGTACCCATCTTTACTCAGGAGTGTGATGATTACTGTCTCCCCCTTTTGACTCGCCTTTTTCTCCCCCAGATCACCTCTATTTCCTCCCTCCCCCTACTCTTCTCAGTCCAATTCTGTGAATCTCTGTGAGTGTTCTTGGCTATGGAGAACACTTAAGGAACAGAATGCTACATAGATCTGTCTCTCTCCTCTTGAGTCCCCCTTTTTCTCCTCCTGTTCATCTCGACCTCCTTCCTCCCTTTCCTCCTCTTCATGTAACTGTGAACCTCTCTGGGTGTCCTTCACTGTGGAGAATCTTTTCACCATTAACCTAGAAGTTTTATTATCAGTGTTGTATAGTTGGAGAAGCCTTGAGGCTACTGGAAGTATAAGACTGAAAGCCAGAGGCAGGAGACTTAAGCCCAAAACCTGAGAGCACCAGAGAACTGCTGACTACAGGGAACAGCAAGGAATAAGAGACCATCCAAAAGCCTCCATACCTACACTGAAACCAACCACCACCCAAGAGCCAATAAGTTCCAGAACAAGACATACCACACAAATTCTCCAGCAACACAGGAACATAGCCCTGAGCGTCAACATAAAGGCTGCCCAAAGTCACAACAAACACATAGACTCATCTCAAAACTCACTACTAGACACTCCATTGCTCTCCAGAGAGAAGAAATCAAGTTCCATGCACCAGAACACCAATGCAAGCTTCCCTAACCAAGAAACCTTGACAAGCCAATCGTCGAATCCCACACTGGGAGAAACCTCCACACTAAAAAGGAACCACAGACCACCAGAATACAGAAAGGACACTCCAAACACAGCAATCTAAACAAGATGAAAAGGCAGAGAAATACCCAACAGGTAAAGGAACATGAAAAATGCCCACCAAGCCAAACAAAAGAAGAAGAGATAGGGAATCTACCTGAAAAAAAGTTTAGAATAATGATAATAAAAATGATTCAAAATCTTGAAAACACAATAGAGTTACAGATAAATAGCCAGGAGACAAGGATTGAGAAGATTCAAGGAATGTTTAACAAGGACATAGAAGAAATAAAAAAGAGTCAATTATCTTTCTGGCTTACTTCACTCTGTATAAGGGGCTCCAGTTTCATCCATCTCATTAGGACTGGTTCAAATGAATTCTTTTTAATGGCTGAGTAATATTCCATGGTGTATATGTACCACAGCTTCCTTATCCATTCGTCTGCTGATGGGCATCTAGGTTGCTTCCATGTCCTGGCTATTATAAACAGTGCTGCGATGAACATTGGGGTGCACGTGTCTCTTTCAGATCTGGTTTCCTCAGTGTGTATGCCCAGAAGTGGGATTGCTGGGTCATATGGCAGTTCTATTTCCAGTTTTTTAAGGAATCTCCACACTGTTCTCCATAGTGGCTGTACTAGTTTGCATTCCCACCAACAGTGTAAGAGGGTTCCCTTTTCTCCACACCCTCTCCAGCATTTAATGCTTGTAGACTTTTGGCTAGCAGCCATCCTGACTGGCATGTAATGGTACCTCATTGAGGTTTTGATTTGCATTTCTCTGATAATGAGTGATGTGGAGCATCTTTTCATGTGTTTGTTAGCCATCTGTATGTCTTCTTTGGAGAAATCTCTGTGTAGATCTTTGGCCCATTTTTTGATTGGGTCATTTATGTTTCTGGAATTGAGCTGCAGGAGTTGCTTGTATATTTTTGAGATTAATCCTTTGTCTGTTGCTTCGTTTGCTATTATTTTCTCCCAATCTGATGGCTATCTTTTCACCTTGCTTATAGTTTCCTTTGTAGTGCAAAAGCTTTTAAGTTTCATTAGGTCCCATTTGTTTAGTTTTGCTTTTATTTCCAATATTCTGGGAGGTGGGTCATAGAGGATCCTGCTGTGATTTATGTCGGAGAGGGTTTTGCCTATGTTCTCCTCTAGTTTTATAGTTTCTGGTCTTACATTTAGATCTTTAATCCATTTTGAGTTTATTTTTGTGTATGGTGTTAGAAAGTGTTCTAGTTTCATTCTTTTACAAGTGGTTGACCAGTTTTCCCAGCACCACTTGTTAAAGAGGTTGTCTTTTTTCCATTGTATATCCTTGCCTCCTTTGTCAAAGATAAGGTGTCCATAGGTTCGTGGATTTATCTCTTGGCTTTCTATTCTGTTCCATTGGTCTATATTTCTGTCTTTGTGCCAGTACCATACTGTCTCACAACAACCTATGGGACACTGTAAAAGCAGTGCTAAGGGGAAGGTTCATAGCATTACAGGCTTACCTCAAGAAACAAGAAAAAAGTCAAATAAATAACCTAACTCTACACCTAAAGCAACTAGAGAAGGAAGAAATGAAGAACCCCAGGGTTAGTAGAAGGAAAGAAATCTTAAAAATTAGGACAGAAATAAATGCAAAAGAAACTAAAGAGACAATAGCAAAAATCAACAAAGCTCAAAGCTGGTTTTTTGAAAAAATAAACAAAATTGACAAACCATTAGCAAGACTCATTAAGAAGCAAAGGGAGAATAATTAAATTAACAAAATTAGAAATGAAAATGGAGAGATCACAACAGACAACACTGAAATACAAAGGATCACAAGAGACTACTACCAGCAGCTCTATGCCAATAAAATGGACAACTTGGATGAAATGGACAAATTCTTAGAAAAGTATAACTTTCCAAAACTGAACCAGAAAGAAATAGAAGATCTTAACAGACCCATCACAAGCAAGGAAATTGAAACTATAATCAGAAATCTTCCAGCAAACAAAAGCCCAGGACCAGATGGCTTCACACCTGAATTCTATAGATTTTTTTTTTTTTAAATCTGTGATCAGTTTTGTTTTGTATTTTTTATATTGTATTTTTGAGAGTCAAAATTCAATTTTAGGTTTTTAATCTTTGCTTTTTGATATTTGTTATCAATTTTGTGCCTTAAACAATCTAACCTTCAGAATCATTTTCACTTAGGGATTTGATAACTGGCTCGATTGCTCTCTCCCCTTTTGACTCTGTCTTTTCTCCTCCTGGTCACCTCTATCTCACTCCTCCCTCTTCTCTTCTCTATATAACTCTGTGAATCTCTCTGGTTATTCCTGGCTGTGGAGAGTTGTTTCACCATTAACCTAGGGATTTTATCTTCTGTGCTGTATGGATGGAGTAGTCTTGAGGCTACTCAAGTAAGAGAAAGACAGAAAGCCAGAGGCAGGAGGCTCAAATCTAGAACTTTAGAACATCAAAGAGTTCCTGACTCCAGGGGACATTAATAGACAAGAGACCATCCAAAAGTCTCCATACCTACACTGAAGCCAAGCTCCACCCAAGAGCCAGCAAGTTCCAGTGCAAGACACATCATGCTAATTCTCTAGCAAAACAGAAATGCAACCCTGAAAATTAAAAGGTGGGCTGCCCAAAGTCATACTAAACTCACTACTGGACACTTCATTGCATTCCAGAGAGAAGAGATATAGTTCCACCCACCAGAACACAGACATAAGTTCCCCCAGACAGGAAACCTTGACAAGCCACTGATCCAAACCCACCCATAGGTAGCAGATTCCACAATTAAGAGGAGCCATGAACTTCCAGCCTGCAGAATGGGCACCCCAAACTCATCAATATAAACAGAATAAAAAGACAAAGAAATACTCAGCAGGTGAATGAATATGATAAAAATCCACTAAACCAAACAAAAGAGGAGGAGATAGGGAGTCTACCTGAAAAAGCATCCAGACTAATGATAGTAAAGATGATTCCAAAATCTTGAAATAAAATGGAGATACAGATAAATAGAGTAGAGACAAGGATTGAGAAGATGCAAGCAATATTTGACAAAAACCTAGAAGAAATAAAGTCAATCAATAATGAGCAATGAAATAACTGAGATTAGTAACACTCTGGAGGGAACCAATAGTAGGATAACTGAGAAAGAAGAGAGGATAAAAGAGGTGGAATATAGAATGGTGGAAATAAATGAAGCAGAGGGGGAAAAAGAATAAAAAAAAAATGAGGACATCCTCAGAGACCTCTGAGACAATGTTAAATGCTGCAGCATTTGAACCACAGGTGTCCCAAAAGAATAATACCAAAAGAAAGGGCATAAAAAAATACCTGAGGAGATAATAGTTGAAAACCTCCCAAATATGGGGAAAGAAATAGGCACCCAAGTCCAAGAAATCCAGAGAATCCCAAACAGGATGAACCTAAGGACAAATATGCCAAGACACTTATTAATCAAACTAACAAAAATTAAACACAAAGTACAAATATTAAAATCAGCAAGGGAAAAGAAACAAATAACACACAAGGGGATCCCCATAAGAATAACAGCTGATCTTTCAATAGAAGCTCTTCAGGCCAGAAGGGGATGGCAGGACATACTTAAAGTGATGAAAGAGAAACACCTACAACCCAGATTACTGTACCCAGCAAGGGTCTCATTCAAATATGAAGGAGAAATCAAAAGTTTTACAGATAAGCAAAAGTTGAGAGAATTCAGCACCACCAAACCACTTCTTCAACAAATGCTGAAGGATCTTCTCTAGACAGGAAACACAGAAAAGGTTTATAAAACAGAACTCAAAACAACAAAGTAAATGTCAATGGGATCATACTTATCAATAATTACCTTAAATATAAATGAGTTAAATGCTCCAACCAAAAGACAAAGACTGGCCAAATGGATAAAAAAAAAAAACCAGGAACCCTATATATTCTGTATACAAGAGACTCACCTCAAATCTAGGGACACATACAGACTGAAAGTGACAGGCTTGAAAAAGTTATTTCATGAAAATGGAGACCAAAAGAAAGCAGGAATTGCAATATTCATATCAGAGAATATAGATTTTGAAATAAAGACCATGATAAGAGACAAAGCAGGACACTACATAATGATCAAGGGATGACTCCAAGAAGATATAACAATTATTAACATACATGCACCCAACATAAAAGCACCCCAATGCATAAGGCAAATGCTAACAAGTATGAAAGGGGAAATTAGAAGTAACACAATAATAGTGGGGAACTTTAATACCACAGTCACCTATGGATAGATCAACCAAACAGAAAATTAGCAAGGAAACACAAGCTCTAAATAATACAATGGACCAGTTAGACCTAATTGACATCGACAGGGCATTTCATCTAAGAACAATGGATTTTGCCTTTTTCTAAATTGCACACACAACTTTCTCCAGGATATATCACATCCTTTTCCACAAATTTAGCCTTGGTAAATTTTAAAAAATTGAAATCATTTCAAGCATCTTTTATGCTCAAAATGAAGTAAGATTAGATATCAACTACAGGAAAAAAAAACTATAAAAAACACAAAAATGTGTAGACTAAACAACAGAGTTCTGAATAACCAACAGATCATGGTAGAAATCAAAAAGTATCAAAATATGCATAGAAACAAATGAAAATTAAAACACAGTAACCCAAAATCTATGGGATTCAGGAAAAGCAGTGCTAAGAGGGAGATCCATAGCAACACAAGCCTACCTCAAGAAAAAAGAGAACCATAAAATAAACAACCTAACTTTGCACCTAAAATAACTATCAAAAAAGAACAGAAGGACCCCAAAGTTAGTAAAAGGAAAGAAATTATGAAAATCTAAGCAGAAATAAATGAAAAAGAAATGAAGGAGACTGTGACAAGCATCCCAAGTTAGTAAAAGGAAAGAAATTATGAAAATCTGAGCAGAAATAAATGAAAAAGAAACGAAGAAGACTGTGACAAGCATCAACAAAACTAAAAGTTTTTATCTTTTTAAAAATATTTTTATCTTATAGACAAATCATTAGCCAGACTCAAAAGAAAAAAAGGGAGAAGAATAAAATTAATAAAATTATAAATTAAAATGGAGAAATCACAACAGAAAACACAGAAATACAAAATAATATAAGAGACCTATATGAGCAATTGTATGCCAATAAAATGGTCAACTTGGAAGAAATGGGCAAATTCTTATAGAAGTGTAACATGGGGTTTATTCCCGGAGGTAAGGATTCTTCAATATTTGTAAATCAAGCAATGTGATTCACCATATTAACAAATTGAAAGATCAAAACCATATGACTATCTCAATAGATGCAGAGAAAGCCTTTGGCAAATTTCAACACCCATGTATGATAAAAACTCTCCAGAAAGCATGCATAGAAGGAACATACCTCAACATAATAAAAGTCATATACAACAAACCCACAGCAAACATTAACCTCAACGTGCCCATTCTCACCAGTACTATTCAACATAGTTTTGGAAGTCCTAGACACAGCCATTAGAGAAGAAAAAGAAATAAAAGGAACCCAGACTTGAAAATAAGAATTAAAACTCTGTTTGCAGATGACATGATCCACTACTTTGAAAACCCTAAAGATACCACCCGAAAATTTCCAGAGCTAGTCAGTGTATATAGTAAAATTGCAGGATATAAAATTAATACACAGAAATCCCTTGCATTCCTGTACACTAATAATGAAAAAAATGAGAAATTAAGGAAATATTCTCATTCTCCATTGCAATGAAAAGAATGAAATACTTAGGAATAAATTAACCTATAGGAACAAAAGACCTATATACAGAAAACTATAAAAGACTGATTAAATAAATCAAAGATGACACAAATAAATGGAGAAATATATCATGTTTGTGGATTGGAAAATCGATATAGTGAAAATGAGTATACTACCCCAAACAATCTATACATTCAAAGAGATCCCTATCAAGCTACCAATGGTATTTTTTCACAAAACTGGAACAAACAATTTCACAATTTGTATGCAAGCACAAATAACCTCGAATAGAGACAGAAATCTTGAGAAAAAAGACTGGAACAGGAGGAATCAACCTTCCTGACTTCAGACTATACTACAAAGCTACAATCATCAAAACAGTATGGTACTGGCACAAAGAAATATAGATCAATGGAACAAAATAGAAAGCCCAGAGATAAAAGCAAACACCTATGGACACCTCACCTTGACAAAGGAGGCAAAAGTATGCAATAGAGAAAAGACAATCTATTTAACAATTGCTGCTGGGAAAACTGGTCAACCACCTGTAAAAGAATGAAACTAGAACACTTTTTAACACTGTACACAAAAATAAACTCAAAATGGATTAAAGATCTAAACATAATACAAGAAACTATAAAACTGTTAGAGAAAAACATAGGCAGAACACTGTCTGACATAAATCACAGCAAGATCCTCTATGATCCATCTCCCAGAGTAATGGAAATAAAAACAAAAAATAAATGGGACCTAATTAAGTTTAAAATATTTTGCACAACGAAGGAAACTGTAAGCAAGGTGAAAAGGCAGCCTTCATAATGGGAGAAAATAATAGCAAATGAAGCAACTGACAAAGAATTAATCTCCAAAATATACAAGCAACTCATGCAGCTCAATACCAGAAAAATGAACACCCAATCAAAAAGTAGGCCAAAGAACTGAATAGACATTTCTCCAAAGAAGGCATACAGATGGCTAATAAACACATGAAAAGATGCTCAACATCACTCATTATTAGAGAAATGGAAATCAAAACCATAATCTCATGCCAGTCAGAATAGCTGCCTTCAAAATCTACTAACAGAAAATGCTGGAGAGGGTGTGGAGAAGAGGGAACCCTCTTACACTGTTGAGGGAATGCAAACTGGTACAGCCACTATGGAGAACAGTGTGGAGATTCCTTAAAAAACTGGAAATAGAACTGCCATACAACCCAGCAATCCCACTGCTGGGCATACACACTAAAGAAACCAGAATTGAAAGAGGCACAAGTACACCAATGTTCATTGCAGCACTGTTTACAACAGCTAGCATATGGAAGCAAACTAGATGTCCATCAGCAGATGAATGAATAAGGAAGTCATGGCACATATACACAATGGAATATTACTCGGCTATAAAAAAGAATGCATTTGAGTCAGTTCTAATGAGGTGGATGAAACTGGAGCTTATTTTACAGAGTGAAGTAAGTCAGAAAGAAAAACACCAATACAGTATATTAAGACATATAAATGGAATTTAGAAAGATAGTAAGGCAGAAAGAGACACAGCTGTAAAGAACAGACGTTGGGACTCTGTGAGAGACGATAAGGGTGGGATAAATTTAGAGAATAGCACTGAAACATAGATATTACCATATGTAAAATAGGTGACCAGTGCAAGTTCTATGCATGAAGCAGGGCACTCAAACCTGGTGTTCTGGGATAATCCAGAGGGATAGTTCAGAGAGGGAGGTGTGAGGGTATTTCAGGATGGAGGGGCACATGTGCACTTATGGTGGATTCATGTCAATGTATGAAAAAATCCACCAAAACACTGCAAATAATTATCTTCCAATTAAAATAAGTAAATTAATTTTTAAAAAGAAAGGCAGAGGAAACAGATATCAAATTGCCAACATCCATTGGATTATAGAAAGAGCAAGAGAGCTCCAGAAAAACATGTGCTTCCACTTCATTGGCTACACTGAAGTCTCTGACTATGTGGATCACAACAAACTGTGGAAAATCTGAAAAGAGATAAGAATACTAGACCACCTTACCTGCCTCCCTAAGAAATCTGTATACATGTCAAGAAGCAGCAGTTAAAACTGGACATGGAATAGTGGACTGGTTAACAGTTGGGAAAGGAGTACGTCAAGGCTTTATTTTGTCACCCTACTTATTTAATGTATATGCAGAGTACATCATGTAAAATGCTGGGATGGATGAATCACAAGCTGGAATCAAAATTATCTGGATGAATAACCTCAGATATGCAGATGACAACACCCTAATGGCAGAAAGTGAAGAGGAACTAAAGAGCCTCTTGAGAAAGGTGAAAGAGGAGAGTGAAAAGTTGGCTTAACACTCAACATTCAAAAAACTGAGATTATGGCATCTGGTCCCATCACTTCATGGCAAATAGATGGGGAAAAAATGGAAACCGTTACAGACTATTTTCTTGAACTCCAAAATCACTGCAGATGGTGACTGCGGCCATGAATTAAAAGATGCTTGCTTCTTGGAGTAAAGAGGCTGTATATTGTCATGCTGCTTATTTAGCATATATGCAAACTACATCATGCAAAATGCCAGGCTGGATGAAGCACAAGTTGCAATCAAGATTGCTGGGAGAAATATAAGTAACCTCAGATATTCAGATGACACCACCCTTATGTCAAAAAGCAAAGAGGAACTAAATAGCCACTTGATGAAAGTGAAAGAGGAGAGTGAAAAAGCTAGGTTAAAACTCAACATTCAAAAAATGAAGATCATGACAACCAGTACTATCACTTCATGGCAAATAGATGGGGAAATAGTGGAAACAGTGACAGACTTATTTTCTTGGGCTCTGAAATCAATGCAGATGGTGACTGCAGTCATGAAGTTAAAAGACACTTGCTCCTTGGAATAAAATCTATGACAAACCTAGACATCATATTAAAAAGTAGAGACATTACTTTGCTAACAAAGGTCCATCTAGTCAAAGCTATGATTTTCCAGTAGTCGTGTATGGATGTGACAGTTGGACCATAAACAATGCTGAGCACCAAAGAATCGATGCTTTTGAACTGTGGTGTTGAAGAAGACTCTTGAGAGTCCCTTGGACTGTGAGGATATCAAATTAATCAATCCTAAAGGAAATCAGTCCTGAATATTCATTGAAAGGACTGATGCTGAAGCTGAAGCTCTAGTACTTTGGCCACCTGATGTGAGGAAATAACTCATTGAAAAGACCCTGATACTGTGAAAGATTGAAGGCAGGAGGAGGAGCAAATGACAGAGGATGAGTTGATTGGATGGCATCACTGACTCAATGGACATGAGTTTGAGCAAGCTCTGGGAGTTGGTGATGGACAGGGAAGCCTGGTGTGCTGCAGTCCATGGGGTCACAATGAATCAGACACAACTGAGCAACTGAACTGAAGTGAATTGCTTCTTGGAAGGAAAGCTATGATAAACCTACACAGTGTATTAAAAAACAGAGACATCACTTTGCTGACAAAGGTTCACATAGTCAAAACTATGGTTTTTCCAGTAGTCATGTACAGATGTGAGATTTGGACCATAAAGTAAGCTGAGTCCTGAAGAACTGATGTTTTTCATCTGTGGTGGCAACGATGTTTGCAAGTCCCTTGCACAGCAAGATCAAACCAGTCAATCTTAAAGGAAATCAACCTTGAATATTCACTGGGGGTACTGATGTTGAAGTTGAAGCTACAGTATTTTGACCACTTGATGTGAACTGTCAAATCTTTGGAAAAAAAAACTTTGATTTTGAAAAGATTGAAGGCATGAGGAAAAATGGGCGACAGAGAATGAGATGTTTGGATGGCATCATTGACTCAATGGACATGAGTTTGGCCAAATCTTGGGAGATAGTGTTGGACAGGGAAGCCTGGCATGCTGCAGTCTATGGAGTCACAAAGAGGTGGACATGACTGAGCAACTTGACAACAACAACAATATTATACAAGGAAGCCAAGAACACTCAATTGAGATAAGATAATCTCTTCAACAAATGGTACTTGGAAAACTGGATAGACACATACAGAACAATGAAATTAGACCCCTATCTTACACCAATCACAAAAGTTAACTTTAATGGATTAAGACTTAACCTAATATATAATACCAAAAACTTCCATAGGAAAGCATTTGGAAAAATCTCTTTAACATAAATGTTGGTAATGATTTTTTGGATGAACATCAAAACCACAGACAACAAAAGCAAAAATCAACAAATGGGATATATAAAACTTAAAAGTTTCTGCACAGATAAATAAATTATTAACCAAAGAAAGTGTAACTTGTAAAATGGAAGAAAATTTTGCAAACTATATATTAGATAAGGGGTTAATATCCAAAATATATAAAGAATTATTACAACTCAATAACAAAAAGCAATATGATTATAAAATGAGCAGAGTGACTAAATAGACATTTTCCCAAAGACATCCAAAAGGCCAACAAGTGCATGAAAAAGTATTCAGCATCCCTATAATCTCCTGGAGAAAGGAATGGCTACCCACCCCAGTATTCTTGCCTGGAGAATCCCATGGAGAGAGGAACCTGGCAGGCTACAGTCCTTGTGGTCGCAAAGAGTTGGACACCACTGAACTAACACTTTGACTGTCAATTACCAGAGAAATGCTAATCAAAATCACATTAAGCTGTCACCTCACACCTGTTAGAATGGCTACTATCAGGAAGACAAGATCTAACAAGTGTTGGTAATTATGTGGATAAAAGGAAACTTTGTGAAATGTTGGTGGGAATTTAAGTTGGTTCAGCTCCTATGGAAAACAATATGGAGGTTCCTCAAACACTTAAAGATATATCTATAATATGATCCTGCAATCCCACTTCTGGGTATATACATGAGGGAAATGAAAATAGAATATTAAAGAGATATATTCTTTCCCAGGTTTACTGTTGCATTATTCACCATAGCCAATATCTGGAAATAACCTAGGTTCTCATTAGTGGGTGAACAGAATAAGATATAAGATTATATAGGTAGATAGATAAAGATATAATATATAAGAATAATCTATATATAATATATATATAGATGTGTATACACGCACACATATATATGTATGTGTAGAGAGACACAGAGAGAATAGAATAGAATGATATTCAGATGTGAGAAAGAAGGACATTCTGCCATTTGCAACAATGTGGATGGACCTTGAGGGCATTAAACTAAATCAGATAATTCAGACAGTGAAAGCCAATGCTGTATCTTATTATTTACATGTGGAATCTAAAAACAGTCAAAATCACAAAAAAAACAAAAGAAACGGGGGTGTAAGACAGATGTTTTTTAAGGGTACAAGCTTGAAGGAAGCAGCTAACAAGTCTTGGAGATCTAATTCACAGTATAGAGAATATAGACAACAGTACTGTATTAATACAATAATCATCAAAACTTGCTAAGAGATTAGAACTTAATTATTCCAATCATTAAATAGAAATGATAATTATGTACTATGATAGAGATGCTAATTATCTGTATAATTACAATTATATAAAATTAAAATTATATATATATATATATAAAATTAAAAAAAAAATAAACCATTGAATGTGCTCAATATCATTATAGAGATGAAAGAGGATTGGGTCGTAAAAATTATCCAATCTGCAGAAAAGAGAGAAAAAAATTTAAAGCAAACTGGGGTTCAGAAGCCTACGGAATAAAATCAGAAGGTATAACATTTAGGTTGCTGGAGTCCCAGAAGGGGAGGAAAAAGATACTGGTAAGAAAAAAAAAATTGAAGAAGTTATTTCCAAAGTTTGACTAAATTTGATAAAAGATAAAAATCTATAAATTCATGGGTGCACACGTATTAAATTGTATATTTTAAATATGCACAGTATTTTGTGTTTGAATTATACCTCAATAAAACTTTTCAAAAGACCTGCCAATGTTAAAGCTTACAGTTTTACACATGAATTACTTCACTGTTAAAAACAAGATATTAGTATTATTATTCATTAGAAAAATGCAATTAAAATCATAGTGAGGCAGCAAAATACAGCTACTAGAATAGTGAAAGATTTTTTTATATATATATAGCAGCAATACTATATGCTGAGGAGAAGTAGGAGAAACTGGAATTAACATATATAGCTGATCAGAATGAAAAATGCTAGAGCCACTTGGAGAAACAGTTGTTTCTTATAAAATTAAATGTGCTCTCACCATATGACTCAGTAATTCTATTCTTTTTTTTTTTTTTTCGTTTATTTTTATTAGTTGGAGGCTAACTACTTCACAACATTTCAGTGGGTTTTGTCATACATTGACATGAATTAGCCATGGATTTACATGTATTCCCCATCCCGATCCCCCCTCCCACCTCCCTCTCCACCCGATTCCTCTGGGTCTTCCCAGTGCACCAGGCCCGAGCACTTGTCTCATGCATCCCACCTGGGCTGGTGATCTGTTTCACCATTGATAATATACATATTTCCATGCTGTTCTCTCTAAACATCCCACCCTCGCCTTCTCCCACAGAGTCCAAAAGTCTGTTCTGTACATCTGTGTCTCTTTTTCTGTTTTGCATATAGGGTTATCGTTACCATCTTTCTAAATTCCATATATATGTGTTAGTATACTGTAACGGTCTTTATCTTTCTGGCTTACTTCACTGTGTATAATGGGTTCCAGTTTCATCCATCTCATTAGAACTGATTCAAATGAATTCTTTTTACTGGCTGAGTAATATTCCATGGTGTATAGTACCATGGCTTCCTTATCCATTCATCTGCTGATGGGCATCTAGGTTGCTTCCATGTCCTGGCTATTATAAACAGTGCTGCAATGAACACTGGGGTGCACGTGTCTCTTTCAGATCTGGTTTCCTCGGTGTGTATGCCCAGAAGTGGGATTGCTGGGTCATATGGCAGTTCTATTTCCAGTTTTTTAAGGAATCTCCACACTGTTCTCCATAGTGGCTGTACTAGTTTGCATTCCCACCAACAGTGAAAGAGGGTTCCCTTTTCTCCACACCGTCTCCAGCATTTATTGCTTGTAGACTTTTGGCTAGCAGCCATCCTGACTGGCATGTAATGGTACCTCATTGTGGTTTTGACTTGCATTTCTTTGATAATGAGTGATGTTGAGCATCTTTTCATGTGTTTGTTAGCCATCTGTATGTCTTCTTTGGAGAAATGTCTGTTTATTTCTTTGGCCCATTTTTTGATTGGGTCATTTATGTTTCTGAAATTGAGCTGCAGGTGTTGCTTGTATATTTTTGAGATTAATCTTTTGTCTGTTGCTTCGTTTGCTATTATTTTCTTCCAATATGAGGGCTGTCTTTTCACCTTGCTTATAGTTTCCTTTGTTGTGCAAAAGCTTTTAAGTTTCATTAGGTCCCATTTGTTTAGTTTTGCTTTTATTTCCAATATTCTGGGAGGTGGGTCATAGAGGATCCTGCTGTGATTCATGTCGGAGAGTGTTTTGCCTATGTTCTCCTCTAGGAGTTTTATAGTTTCTGGTCTTACATTTAGATCAGTAATTCTATTCTTATGCATTTACCTCGGAGAAATGAAAATTTATATTCACAAAATAACTGTACAGTGGATTATTATGGTAATTTTATTTGTAATCACCAAAGCTTGAAAAATCCAAATGCAATTTGATTGGTGATGATGGATTAAAAAACTGGTACATTCATAAAATGTGGCACTACACAGCAATAAAACATGTGAAATATAGATTAATCTCAAATGCATTATGATAAACAAAAGCATATTTTATAGTATGACTGCATATTTCATAATTTAATTTATATAACATTCTGGAAAATGTTTTAAAATTTCATTTATGTTATAAGTTTCACTTATATAACTACAGAAATGGTTTCCACCGTTTGGAAGTGAACTGAAGGCTCGAATATAAAGTGGCAACAGAAAATAATTTTTTTAAAGCATTTTTGCATCCTGATCATGCAGGTGGTTGAAAGATTTGTAGAGCCACACACTAAAAAAGTAAATTTTAATGTATCAATTTTTAAAATAATAATTTAAAATATAAAATTAAGAAGGGCCACCACAGCCATGTCTTATCACTATCCTTAATATTTACCCAAAATTATTCCTAGAAATATATTTACTTAAAAAACTTGCACACATTTTAAGATCTTCAGAAATATAGTGTATTCTATATTCAGAAATATAGTGTATCCCAATGAACCAACTGGATTATCTTTCACCAGAGAGCTGTCCTGGGGGTAAAAAGGTGACAAGTATTTCACCTTAGGTTCTTGAGCAGACCTTGTTTCAATTTAATGAGCTGATGTTTTGATTAATAGTGTTTTCAGTAGAAGCTGTTATACCTATAATGATCATGGATTGTAGACATTTACACCTTAACAGGTAAGAGCCCTAGATCTAAACTCAGAAACTGCATACATTCAAATCAGAACTCAACTAATGCCTTAGCTATATGACTCTGAGTAAGTTATTTAACTTCTTCAAGCTTGAGTTTCCTTACACATACCATGAAAATCAATTAATGCCTGTCTCAGAGAGTGTCATTGTTTTTGTTCCATGGTAAATAATAAATAGTAATAAAAATGTTAGTTGTTGTAGATAATGATGATGATGATAAAGATTTATAATTTGAGAATTCAACAGTATCTGTTTAGCAGATGTATAGCATAGGAAGTTCTACATGCTTGCTTCTTACACTGACCCCTTCTCGAGAAGCAGCCTTAGGCAGTTGTTTCTGTATAAGATTGTCATGTCATGTGATATGGGACCTTGATATTCTGGCCACAAGTAACTGAAACAGGGATCTATGCAAAATCCAAAATAATACAAAACAAGGTTTCTTAACCTATTTGGGATAATGAAAATTTTTCCTCCTGAAAAAGCTACACATTAATTATACTTTGCCAAATATTTTAGGGAGTCTATGGCCCTCTTAAAGATCACTCTATATATATGTATTAGTATACTGTCTTGGTCTTTATCTTTCTGGTTTACTTCACTCTGTATAATGGGCTCCAGTTTCATCCATCTCATTAGAACTGATTCAGATGAATTCTTTTTAATGGTTGAGTAATATTCCATAGTGTATATGTACCACAGCTTCCTTATCCATTCGTCTGCTGATGGGCATCTAGGTTGTTTCCATGTCCTGGCTATTATAAACAGTGCTGCGATGAACATTGGGGTACACATGTATCCTTCAGATCTGGTTTCCTTGGTGTGTATGCCCAGAATTAGCCTCCAACTAATAAAAATAAATGAAAAAAAAAAAAAAGATCACTCTAATCCAAATGCCATATGGCATATACTGACACAAAAACAAAAATATAGATCAATGGAAATGGATAGAAAGTCTAGAGATAAAACCATGCACCTAATCTATGACAGAGGAGGCAAGAATATACAAGGGAGAAAAGACAGTCTCTTCAATAAGTGGTGCTGGAGAAACTACACAACTGCATGTAAAAGAATAAAATTATAATACTCCCTAACACCATGCACAAAAATAAACTCAAAATGGATTAAAGACCTAAATGCAAGAATGGATACTGTAAAACTTTTAGAGGGAAACATAGGCATAACACACCTCTGACATAAATTGCAGCAGGGTTTTGTTTTCATTCACCTAAAATAATGAAAATAAAAAATGGGACCAATTTAAACTTAAAAGCTTTTGTACAGCAAAGGAAACCATATGCAAAATGAAAAGACAGTGCTCTAGGTTATTATTGAGCCCTGGTTTGAGTTCCCTGAGTCATCCAGCAAATTTCCATTGGATGTCTATTTTACCCATGATAACGTATATTTTCATGGAAGGGTTGAATGGAGAGGGAGGTGGGAAATATGTTCAAGTAGGAGAGGACATGAGTAAACCTATGGCTGATTCATGTTGATGCTTGGTAGAAACCAATGCAATACTGTGAAACAATTATCCTCCCATTAAATTTTTTAAAAAAAGATATAGAAAAGAAAAGACAAACCTCAAAATGGGAGAAAATATTTGCAAACAGAACCACCAACAAGGTATTAACCTCCAAAATATACAAACAGCTCATGTAGCTCAATATTAAAACAAAATTAAAAAGACAAAGATCTAAATAGACATTTCTCCAAAGAAGACATATAGGCGATTAAAATGCACATGAAATTATGCTGAACATCATTAACAATTAGAGAAATGCAAATCAAAACTACAAAACTATCACCTCACACAGGTCAGAGTACCAGTCATCAAAAAGTCTACAAACAACAAATGCTGGAGAGGATGTGAAGAAAAAGGAAACCCCCTACACTGTTTTTGGAAATGTAAACTGCTACAGCCACTATAGATGACAATATGGGGGTTCCTTTAAAAAACTAAAAATAGAGCTACCATATGATTCACCAGTCCTATTCCTGGGTGTATATCTGAAGAAAGCCATAATTTGAAAAAGCCTCATCAAACCTCATTTCTTGGATTATTGAACTGCCTTGTGGCCAGCAGAGTGAGCTTGGAGTCAGTAACATATTGTTGGTTATAAATTCTGTGTTGTTCATTAAATCTTCAGAACTTACTCATCTTCTAATTGTAAGTTTCTACCTTTTGACCAACAGCTCATAATTCACTTACTCTCCAGCCCTTGGTAATAACTATCATACTCTCTGTGTTTTTTTTGTTTTTTTTTTTTTATTTTTATTTTTTATTTATTTTTTATTATTATTATTATTATTTTTTTTCCCAGTGGGTTTTGTCATACATTGATATGAATCAGCCATGGATTTACATGTATTCCCAATCCCAATCCCCCCTCCCACCTCCCTCTCCACCCAATTCCTCTGGGTCTTCCCAGTGCACCAGGCCCGAGCACTTGTCTCATGCATCCCACCTGGGCTGGTGATGTGTTTCACCATAGATAGTATACATGCTGTTCTTTTGAAATATCCCACCCTCACATTCTCCCACAAAGTTCAAAAGTCTGTTCTGTACATCTGTGTCTCTTTTTCTGTTTTGCATATAGGGTTATCGTTACCATCTTTCTAAATTCCATATATATGTGTTAGTATGCTGTAAAGATCTTTATCTTTCTGGCTTACTTCACTCTGTATAATGGGCTCCAGTTTCATCCATCTCATTAGAACTGATTCAAATGAATTCTTTTTAATGGCTGAGTAATATTCCATGGTGTATATGTACCACAGCTTCCTTATCCATTCATCCGCTGATGGGCATCTAGGTTGCTTCCATGTCCTGGCTATTATAAACAGTGCTGCGATGAACATTGGGGTGCACGTGTCTCTTTCAGATCTGGTTTCCTCAGTGTGTATGCCCAGAAGTGGGATTGCTGGGTCATATGGCAGTTCTATTTCCAGTTTTTTAAGAAATCTCCACACTGTTCTCCACAGTGGCTGTACTAGTTTGCATTCCCACCAACAGTGTAAGAGGGTTCCCTTTTCTCCACACCCTCTCCAGCATTTATTGCTTGTAGACTTTTGGATAGCAGCCATCCTGACTGGCGTGTAATGGTACCTCATTGTGGCTTTGATTTGCATTTCTCTGATAATGAGTGATGTTGAGCATCTTTTCATGTGTTTGTTAGCCATCTGTATGTCTTCTTTGGAGAAATGTCTGTTTAGTTCTTTGGCCCATTATTTGATTGGGTCATTTATTTTTCTGGAATTGAGCTGCAGGAGTTGCTTGTATATTTTTGAGATTAATCCTTTGTCTGTTTCTTCATTTGCTATTATTTTCTCCCAATATGAGGGCTGTCTTTTCACCTTGCTTATAGTTTCCTTTGTAGTGCAAAAGCTTTTAAGTTTGATTAGGTCCCATTTGTTTATTTTTGCTTTTATTTCCAATATTCTGGGAGGTGGGTCATAGAGGATCCTGCTGTGATTTATGTCGGAGAGGGTTTTGCCTATGTTCTCCTCTAGGAGTTTTATAGTTTCTGGTCTTACATTTAGATCTTTAATCCATTTTGAGTTGATTAAAACTCTCCAAAAAGCAGGAATAGAAGGAACATACCTCAACATAATAAAAGCTATATATGACAAACCCACAGCAAGCATCACCCTCAATGGTGAAAAATTGAAGGCATTTCCCCTGAAATCAGGAACAAGACAAGGGTGCCCACTCTCACCACTACTATTCAACATAGTGTTGGAAGTTCTGGCCACAGCAATCAGAGCAGAAAAAGAAGTAAAAGGAATCCAGATAGGAAAAGAAGAAGTAAAACTCTCACTGTTTGCAGATGACATGATCCTCTATATAGAAAACCCTAAAGACTCTACCAGAAAATTACTAGAGCTAATCAATGAATATAGTAAAGTTGCAGGATATAAAATTAACACGCAGAAATCCCTTGCAATCCTATATACTAACAATGAAAAAACAGAAAGAGAAATTAAGGAAACAATACCATTCACCATTGCAACAAAAAGAATAAAATACTTAGGAGTATATCTACCTAAAGAAACAAAAGACCTATACATAGAAAACTATAAAACACTGATGAAAGAAATCAAAGAGGACACAAACGGATGGAGAAACATACCGTGTTCATGGATTGGAAGAATCAATATTGTCAAAATGGCTATTCTACCCAAAGCAGTCTATAGATTCAATGCAATCCCTATCAAGCTACCAACGGTATTTTTCACAGAACTAGACCAAAGAATTTCACAATTTGTATGGAAATACAAAAAACCTCGAATAGCCAAAGTAATCTTGAGAAAGAAGAATGGAACTGGAGGAATCAACCTGCCTGACTTCAGACTCTACTACAAAGCCACAGTCATCAAGACAGTATGGTACTGGCACAAAGACAGAAATATAGATCAATGGAACAGAATAGAAAGCCCAGAGATAAATCCACGAACCTATGGACACCTTATCTTTGACAAAGGAGGCAAGGATATACAATGGAAAAAAGACAACCTCTTTAACAAGTGGTGCTGGGAAAACTGGTCAACCACTTGTAAAAGAATGAAACTAGAACACTTTCTAACACCATACACAAAAATATACTCTCTGTTTTTATAAGTTTATTCTTTTAGATTTTACATGTAAGTAGTATTATACAGTATTTGTCTTTTTCTGACTTATCTCACTTATCATACCCCCTTTCAGTTCCATGAATATCATCACTATGGTAGGAACCCCTTATTTCTCATAGATGAATAATATTTCATTGTGTTGGATGGCAAGGAGATAAAACCAGTCAATCTTAAGGGAAATAAACCCTGAATACTCATTGGAAGAACTGATGTTGAAGCTGAAGCTCCAGTATTTTGATCATCTGATGTGAACAGCTTACTCATTGGAAAAGTCCCTGATGCTGGATGGTATCACTGATGTAATGGACCTGAACTTGGGCAAGCTTTGGGAGATGGCGAGGGACAGGAAGGTCTGGTGTGCTGCAGTCCATGGGGTCACAAAGAGTCGGACATGACTGGGCGACTGAACAAAAACAACATAAATAGGTACCACATCCTTTTTATCCATTCATCCATTAATGGAAATAGATTGTTTCCATATCTTGGTTATTGTGAGTAACAATGCAACAAACATTTAAATGCAGTTATCTTTTTGGTATTCTGTTTCTCTTCCTTTGGTTATATACTAAGAAGTAGGATTGCTGTGTGATATGGTAGCTGTATTTTTCTTTGAAGAACCTTCATATTGTTTTCTGTAGTGGTTGAACCAATTTATATTCCCACCAATTGTGCTCAATGGTTCCCTTCTCTGCACATCCTTGTTAACACATGTTATCTTTTTTCTTAATTATAACCATTCCAACAGGTGTGAGGTGATATCTCCTCTTGGTTTTGATTTGTGTTTCCTTGACTATTAGTAATGTTAAGTATCTTTTGATGCATCTGTTGACCATTTGAAGACATTCTTTGGAAAATTGTCTGGTCAGTTTGTCAATTTTTAAGTTGATTTGGTTTGTTGTTGTTGTTATGAAGTTGTATGAGTATTCTGCATGCATTTTTATATTGACCATCATCTAATATATGGTTTGCAAATGTTTTCTCCCATTCTGCAGGTTGCCTTTTCATCTTGGTGATTATTTACTTTATTTGCAGAAGCTTTTTGATTTGATGTAGTCCCACTTGTTGATTTTTGCTTTTGTTAATAATGCTTTTGATGTTATATCCAAAATATCATTGCCAAGACAAATGTCAAGGAGCTTATTCCCAAAGTTTTCCTATGTAAGTTTTTGGTAACACAGCTTATGGTTAAGTCCATAATCCATTTCAAGTTAATTTCTTGAGTGTTATAAGATAAGGGATCAATTTCACCTTGTGTGATTTCTAGGTTTTCCAGACACCATATATTGAGGAAACTATTCTTTGTCATTGAGTAAACTTGGCTCCATTCTCAAATATTAGTTGATCTCATATGTGTGTGCAGGGATAATTTTTGGGCTCATTAGCCCAATCCACACTACAATGTGTCTATTTTTATGCCAAAACCATAATGTTTTATTAATAATTACTATGGATTTGCAATATAGTTTGAAATCAGGAATTGATATTAATATTAATTATTTTGATCCATGAGCAAGTATATCTTTCAAGATGATTGTATTTTTCCATTTCTTTCACCAAATTATTATGGATTTTATTGTACAGATCTTTCAATTCCTTGACTAAGTTTATTCCTAAGTATATTGCTGTTTATGGTACTATTGTGAATGTTATAGCATTCTTTCTTTCTTTCCAGATATTTCTTTGTTAGTGCATAGAAATGCCACTAATTCTTTTGTGTTAACATTATATCCTGCAACTTTACTGAATTTGTTAGTTATAACCGCTTTTTTTGTTGTTGAGTCTTCAGGTTTTCCTGTTTATAAAACTTTGGTGCTGTTGCCTTTTAGTCACTAAGTCGTGTCCAACTCTTCTGTGACCCCATAGACTGTAGCCCACCAGGCTCCTCTGTCTATGGGGTTTCCCAGGCAAGAATACCAGAGTGGGTTGTCATTTCCTTTTCCAGGGTAGTCTCCCTACCCAAAGATCAAACCTACATCTCCTGTATTGGCAGGCATATTCTTTACTGCTGAACCACAAGGGAAGCCCCAAAAGATCATTTTCAAATAACAACAGCTTTGGGCTTCTCCTGCAGTCTAGTTATTAAGACTCCATACTTCCAATGCAGGAGGCACAGGTTCAATCCCTGGTCAGGGAACAAAGATGCCACATGCCACAGATCATGACCCAAAAATCCAATTTTATGTCGTCTTTAAGATTTAGATGGCTTTTCCTGTGGGAGCTGCCGGGTTGAGAGGAGTGTGGCCTTCTCCTCTCCCCGCCATGGCATGTGCTCATCCACTGATATCAGTGTACTCTGAAAAGGGGGAGTCCTCTGGCAAAAATGTCACTTTGCCTGCTGTGTTCAAGGCTCCCATTTGACCCGATATTGTTAACTTTGTTCACGCCAACTTGCGCAAAAACAACAGACAGCCCTATGCTGTCAGTGAATTAGCAGGTCATCAAACCAGTGCTGAGTCTTGGGGTGCCGGTAGAGCTGTGGCTCAAATTCCCAGGGTTCGAGGTGGCGGGACTCACCGTTCTGGTCAGGGTGCTTTTGGAAATATGTGTCGTGGGGGCCGCATGTTTGCACCAAGCAAGACCTGGCGATGTTGTCACCGCAGAGTGAATACAACACAGAAGCAATATGCCATCTGCTCTGCACTGGCTGCCTCAGCCTTACCAGTGCTGGTCATGTCTAAAGGTAATCACATAGAGGAAGTTCCTGAACTTCCTTTGGTGGTTGAAGATAAAGTTGAAGGCTACAAGAAGACCAAGGAGGCTGTTTTGCTTCTGAAGAAACTTAAAGCCTGGAATGATATCAAAAAGGTTTACGCCTCTCAGCGAATGAGAGCTGGCAAAGGCAAAATGAGAAACCGTCACCGTATCCAGCACAGGGGACCCTGCATCATCTATAATGAAGACTATTGTATCATCAAGGCCTTCAGAAACAACCCTGGAATTACTCTGCTTAATGTAAGCAAGCTGAACATTTTGAAACTTGCTCCTGGTGGTCATGTGGGACGTTTCTGCATTTGGACTGAAAGTGCTTTCCGAAAGTTAGATGAGCTGTACAGCACTTGGCGTAAAGTAGTCTCCCTCAAGAGTAACTACAACTCCCCATGCACAAGATGCTCAATACAGACCTTAGCAGAATCTTGAAAAGCCCAGAAATCCAAAGAGCACTCCGAGCACCATGCAAGAAGATTCATTGCAGAGTCCTGAAGAAGAATCCACTGAAAAACCTGAGAATCATGTTGAAGCTTAACCCATACGCAAAGACCATGCACTAGAACACCATTCTTCGACAGGCCAAGAACCACAAAATCCACATGGATAAGGCAGCAGCAGCACCAGAAGCCAAATCAGATCAGAAGGGGGTTCAGTTCAAGAAGCCTGTGCTGGGAAACAAAGAAAAGAAGGCTGTTGGCGATAAGAAGCTGAAGAAGCCTGTGGTGGGAAAAAGGCTGCAGGGACCAAGAAACCAGCAGCTGAAAAGAAACCCACAGAAAAGAAACCCACCTCAGAGGAAAAGAAGGCTGCTGCATAAACTTAAATTTGTTTATTCCATAAATGCCAAATCATTTTGGACAGCTAATTTTGAATAAAGACCTGAACAAAGAGGCAATGAGAAACATGAAAAAAAAAAAAAAGATTTAGATGTATTTTGTTTCTTTATCTTGTCTAATTGCTCTAACTAGATCTTCCAGTACCGTGTTGAAAAATGATTGTAATAGTGGGCTTCCTTGTCTTGTTCCTAATATTAGAGGAAGAGGTTTCAATTTATCATCACGGATATAATATCAGCTGTGTATTTGGCACACCTGCTTTTATTATGGAAGGTGTGTTCCTTGAAGTAGCAAATTGCTGAAAAAAGTTTTTAATAAAAAAAAAACATTGCTGAATTTTGTCAATGATTTTTCTTTATCTATTTAAGTGATCATATAACTTTTATTACTTATCCCATTAATAACTTTTATTCAGTTCAGTTCAGTTCAGTCGCTCAGTCATGTCTGACTGTAACAGCACACCAGGCATCCCTGTCCATCACCAAGTCCCGGAGTCCACCCAAACCCGTTTCCATCGAGTCAGTGATGCCATCCAGCCATCTCATCCTCTGTCGTCCCCTTCACCTCCTGCCCTCAATCTTTCCCAGCATCAGGGTCTTTTCAAATGAGTCAGCTCTTCTCATCAGGGGGCCAAAGTACTGGAGTTTCAGCTTCAACATCAGTCCTTCCAATGAACACCTAGGACTGATCTCCTTTAGAATGGACTGGTTGGATTTCCTTGCAGTCCAAGTGATTCTAAAGAGTCTTCTCCAACACCACAGTTCAAAAGCATCAATTCCTCAGTACTCAGCTTTCGTTATAGTCCAACTCTCACATCCATACATGGCCACTGGAAAAACCATACCCTTGAATAGAATAGATGGAGCTTTGTTGACAAAGTCATGTTTCTGCTTTTTAATATGCTGTCTAGGTTGGTCATAAGCTTCCTTCCAAGGAGTAAGTGTCTTAATTTCATGGCTGCAATCACCAACTGCAGTGATTCTGGAGACCAAAACAATAAAGTCAGCCACTGTTTCCACTGTTTCCCTATCTATTTGCCATGAAGTGATGGGACTGGATGTCATGATCTATGTTTTCTGAATGTTGAGCTTTAAGCTAACTTTTTCATGCTTCTCTTTCACTGTCATCAAGAGGCTCTTTAGTTCTTCTTCACTTTCTGTCATAAGGGTGGTGTCATCTGCATAACTGAGGTTATTGATATTTCTCCCAGCAATCTTGATTCTAGCTTGTGCTTCCTTGAGCCCAGAGTTTCTCATGATGTATTCTGCATATAATTTAAATAATCAGGGTGACAGTATACAGCCTTGAAGAACTCCTTTTCCTATTTGGAAACTCTATACGGGTTTCTCAAGAGGCAGGTCAAGTGGTCTGGTATTCCCATCTCTTTCAGAATTTTCCGCAGTTTATTGTGATCCACATAGTCAAAGGCTTTGGCATAGTCAATAAAGCAGAAATAGATGTTTTCCTGGAACTCCCTTGCTTTTCCTATGATCCAGCAGATGTGGGCAATTTGATTTCTGATTCCTCTGCCTTTTCTAAAACCAGCTTGAACAGCTGGAAGTTCAAGGTTCACGTATTGCTGAAGCCTGGCTTGGAGAATTTTGAGCATTACTTTACTAGCGTGTGAGATGAGTGCAATTGTGTGGTAGTTTGAGCATTCTTTGGCTTTGCCTTTCCTTGGGATTGGAATGAAAACGGAACTTTTCCAGTCCTGTGGCCACTGCTGAGTTTTCCAAATTTGCTGGTATATTGAGTGCAGCACTTTCACAGCATCATCTTTCAGGATTTGAAATAGCTCAACTGGAATTCCATCACCTCCACTAGCTTTGTTCATAGTGATGCTTCCTTAGGCCCACTTGACTTCACATTCCAGGATGTCTGACTCTAGGTGAGTGATCACACCGTCGTGATTTTCTGGGTCATGAAGATCTTTTTTGTACAGTTCTTCTGTGTATTCTTGCCAACTCTTAATATCTTCTGCTTCTGTTAGGTCCCTACCATTTCTGTCCTTTATTGAGCCCGTCCTTGCATGAAATGTTCCCTCAGTATCTCTAATTTTCTTGAAGAGGTCTCTAATCTTTCCCATTCTATTGTTTTCCTCTATTTCTTTGCACTGATTGCTGAGGAAGGCTTTCTTATCTCTCCTTGCTATTCTTTGGAACTCTGCATTCAAATGCGTATGTCTTTCCTTTTCTCCTTTGCTTTTTGCTTCCCTTCTTTTCACATCTACTTGTAAGGCCTCCTCAGATAGCCATTTTGCTTTTTACCTTTCTTTATCTTGGGGATGGTTTTGATTCCTGTCTCCTGTACAATGTCACGAACCTCCATCCCTAGTTCATCAGGCACTCTGTCTATCAGATCTAGTCCCTTAAATCTATTTCTCACTTCCATTGTATACTAATAAGGGATTTGATTTAGGTCATACTTGAATGGTCTAGTGGTTTTCTCCACTTTCTTCAATTTCAATCTGAATTTGGTAATAAGGATTTCGTAATCCGAGCCACAGTCAGCTCCCAGTCTTGTTTTTGCTGACTGTATAGAGCTTCTCCAACTTTTATTGCTCATTCTATTAATATGACATATCACATTTATTTTATTTATTTTGGACCACAATCAGAGCCAAGGGTTCAATCCCACTTGATCATACTCAATTCTTTCAATGTGAATTTTGAAATTAAAAGATAGTTAATTTACAAAATTATATTTTCAGGTTTACAGCTTAATGATCCAGTACATTTATGGATTATATTACATTATAGGTTATTACAAAGTAATGACTAAAATTACCTGTTGCTTCTCTATTTTATGCATAATGGTTATATCTGTTAATACTATACCCTTGATTTGCTTCTCTATCTTTTCCTATTTCCTTTGTAACCACAAATTTGTTTTCTGTATCTGTGAGTCTGTTTCTGTGTTGTAATGTGTTATTGAATTCAATTTGACAATATCTTGTTGAGAATTTTTGCATCTATATTTACCAGGGATAGTGTTCTCAAGTTTTCTTATAGTTCCCTTATGTGGCTTTGATATCAGGGTAATGCTGGCCTCATAAAATAAATTTGGAAGTATTCCCTCCTCTTCAATTTTTTGGAAGTGTTTGAAAAATATTGGAATTAATACATTTAAAGAGGAATTAACACATTCCTCTTTATTTTTTGTTTGTATTTTGTTGTTTATTTTTCATTTATTTTTCTTAGTTGGAGGCTAATTACTTTACAATATTGTAGTGGTTTTTGCCATACATTGACATGAATTAGCCATGGATTTACATGTGTTCCCCATCCCGATCCCCCCTCCCACCTCCCTCCCCACCCATCCCATCCCTCTGGGTCTTCCCAGTGCACCAGCCCTAAGCCCTTGTCTCATGCATGCAACCTGGGCTGGTGATCTGTTTCACCCTTGATAGTATACTTGTTTCAATGCTATTGTCTCAGAATATCGCACCCTCGCCTTCTCCCACAGAGTCCAAAAGTCTGTTCTGTACATCTGTGTATCTTTTTCTGTTTTGCATATAGGGTTAGCGTTACCATCTTTTAAAATTCCATATATATGTGTTAGTATACTGTATTGATGTTTAACTTTCTGGCTTACTTCACTCTGTATAATGGGCTCCAGTTTCATCCATCTCATTAGGACTGATTCAAATTCATTCTTTTTAACGGCTGAGTAATATTCCATTGGGTATATGTACCACAGCTTCCCTATCGATTCATCTGCTGATGGGCATCTAGGTTGCTTTCATGTCCTGGCTATTATAAACAGTGCTGCAGTGAACATTGGGGTGCAGGTGTCTCTTTCAGATCTGGTTGCCTTGGTGTGTATGCCCAGGAGTGGGATTGCTGGGTCATATGGCAGTTCTATTTCCAGTTTTTTATGGAATCTCCACACTGTTCCCCGTAGTGGCTGTATTAGTTTGCATTCCCACCAACAGTGTAAGAGGGTTCCCTTTTCTCCACACCCTCTCCAGCATTTATTGCTTGTAGACTTTGGGATAGCAGCCATCCTGACTGGCATGTAATGGTACCTCATTGTGGCACTGATTTGCATTTCTCTGATAATGAGTGATGTTGAGCATCTTTTCATGTGTTTGTTAGCCATCTGTATGTCTTCTTTGGAGAAATGTCTGTTTAGTTCTTTGGCCCATTTTTTGATTGGGTCATTTATTTTTCTGGCATTGAGCTGCAGGTGTTGCTTGTATATTTTTGAGATTAATCTTTTGTCTGTTTCTTCATTTGCTATTATTTTCTCCCATTCTGAAGACTGTCTTTTCACCTTGCTTATAGTTTCCTTTGTTGTGCAAAAGCTTTTAAGTTTGATTAGGTCCCATTTGTTTATTTTTGCTTTTATTTCCAATATTCTGGGAGGTGGGTCATAGAGGATCCTGCTGTGATTTATGTCGGAGAGGGTTTTGCCTATGTTCTCCTCTAGGAGTTTTATAGTTTCTGGTCTTACATTTAGATCTTTAATCCATTTTGAGTTTATTTTTGTGTATGGTGTTAGAAAGTGTTCTAGTTTCATTCTTTTACAAGTGGTTGACCAGTTTTCCCAGCACCACTTGTTAAAGAGGTTGTCTTTTTTCCATTGTATATTCTTGCCTCCTTTGTCGAAGATAAGGTGTCCACTGGTTCGTGGATTTATCTCTGGGCTTTCTATTTTGTTCCATTGATCTATATTTCTGTCTTTGTGCCAGTACCATACTGTCTTGATGACTGTGGCTTTGTAGTAGAGTCTGAAGTCAGGCAGGTTGATTCCTCCTGTTCCCTTCTTCTTTCTCAAGACACACATTCCCCTTTAAATGTTTCCTAAAGTTCACCAGTAAAACCATCTACTCCTGGGCTTTTTCTTTGGTGGAAGTCGTCTGATTACCATATCTTTTTTTTTTAAATTCACCTTACTCTTTATCGGTATATTTGGATTTTGTGCTTCTGATTCTATCTTGGTAGGTTGTATGTTTCTAGCAATTGATTAATTTCTTCTAGGTTATCAAATTTGTTGGCATATAATTGCTAATATTAGTCTCTTATGATTACATTTTTGTGATATCACTTGCAATGTCTCCCATGTCATTTCAGATTTTAATTTTGTGCTTCTTTTTTAATTCTATATAAGACTAGCTAAATTTTTTTTTAAGTTTTTTATCTTTCCAAAAAAGAAAGTTATTTTTCTTGGTCTTTTCTACTGTTTTTTTGTTTGTTTGTTTCCATTTCATTTGTTTCCACTCCAAACTTTGTTATTTACTTCCCTCTGCTAATTCTGGGCTTATTATTAATATTTTACTTTTTTAGTTCCTTGAAATATAATGCTGAGTTGTTTATTTGATATCTTTCTTTTTAATGCACACCTTTATTGCTATAAATGGCCCCATGAGAACTCCTTATTCATCAATTCATAAGTTTCTGTGTGTTCCATTTTAACTTTTCTCAAGATATTTTTAACATCCATTTTTATTTCTTCAACCCATTGTTTATTCAATAATGCTTTTTGGTTTCCACATGTTTGTAAATTTTCCAGTTTTCCTCTTATTTCATTTTAAATCAGTTTATGCATTTATTTATTTATTTTGGGTGTGCTAGATGTTTTTTACTGCATAGGCTTTTCTCTAGCTGTGGGGACCAGAGGCTACTCTCTAGTTGTGGTGTTTGGGCTCCTTATTGTGGTAGCTTCTCTTGTTGTGGAGCATGGGCTCTAGGATGCATGGGCTTCAGTGGATGTGGTGCATGAACTCAGTAGTTGTGGTTTTGGGGGGGATCTAGAGCACAGGCTCAATAGTGAGGTGCATGGGCATGGGATCCTCCTAGATCATGGATTGAACCTGTGTCTCCTGCATTCTCAGGTGGGCTCTTTAGCACTGAGCTACCAGGGAAGCTTTCTTCTTGTTTTTGATTTCTAATTTCATATCACTGCAGTCAGACAAGTTCCTTGGTATGATTTCAATCTTCCCTAAATTTGCTAAGACTTGCTTTATGGCCTATTATATAATCTATCCTATTGTATTTTGTGTGCACTTGAGAAACACGTAAATGAAATGTTGTATATGTGTTTGTTAGATCCATTTATTCTAATGTTTAGCCCAAACCCAATGTTTCATTGTAATATTTTGTCTGGATGATCGGTTCATTGTTGAAAGTATTGTGGTACTCTAGTATTATTGTGTTGTGATTTATTTCTTCCTTCAGATCTGTTAGTATTTACCTAGTATATTTAGGCCCTCTGATATTGAGTGCACATATATGATTGGTTTATCTTGTTTACGAAGTGACCACTTTATCATTATGTAATGATCTTTCTGTCTTTTGTTCCTGTTTGAAGTTTAACATCTATTTTGTCTAATAAGAGTATTAATTCTCATACTTTCTTTGGGTTTCACTTGCATGGAATATCTTTTTCCCTCCTCCCACTTTGTTGAACCTATGTGTGTCCTCAAAGGGAAAGTTCATAGCATATAATTGGATTTTTTACTTTATCCATTCAGCAACTATGTGCCTTTTGATCCATCCATTTAAAGTAATTATTGTTGTATAAACTATTACTGTCATCTTATGAATTGCTTTCTGCCTGTTTTGGAGTTCCATTGTTTCTTTTTTTTTATTTTTAAGCACTTTAGCATGCATTTTTCAAAAGAAATTTATTTATTTTAATTGGAGGCTAATTATTTTACAATATTGTAGCAGTTTTTGCCACACATTGACATGAATTAGCCATGGGTGTACATGTGTTCCCCATCCTGAACACCCCTCCCACCTCCCTTCCCTCAAGGTCATCCCAGTGCACCAGCCCTGAGCACCCTGTCTCATGCATCAAACCTGGACTGATGATCTCCTGTCTCTCTTCCTAAACTTGTGAATTGGTTAATAGCCATGGTCTTATGCATTGATCTGATTCCTCTCTTTTTACCTTTTGCAAATCTACTGTAGGTTTTGTTTTGTGTTTACCATGTTTACATAAAATATTTCACTTAGGAAGTTCATTTTTAGCAAATAGCAAGTTAACTTCAATTGCATGAAAAACTATACTTTTCCATCTTTTATGCTTCTAATGTTAAATTTATCTTTTATGCTCTGTACTAATTAACAAATTATAGTAGCTACAGTTATGTTTAATACACTTTTTAAAAATCTTTATATACAAGTGCTTAAAACAGCATAACATGTATGGTTATAGTTTTATAAGTATGACTTGATATTTACCTTTCCCACTATGTTGTATATTGTACTGTGTTTTCATGTTACAAGGCAGTGTTTTTATTCACCTTGAAGAACTACTTAAAAGATAGCTGTAGTGGTGGTGAACTCTCTCAACTTTTCTTTTGCCTGATAAAGTATTTCTCCTTCATTTCTGAATATAACTTTGCCAGATAGGGTATTCTTGGATGGCAGTTTTTCCCCAAAATTTTGAATATATCATTCCACTCTCTCCTAGCTTGTCAGGATTCTGCTGAGAAATATAGCCTAATGAGGGTCCTTATGTAGGTTACAATATTTTTTTACTACTGCTTTTAGGGTACTCTCTTCATCTTTTCATTTTGATGGTTTCATTATAATGTGTCTTAGAGAGGTTATTATGGGATTTGGAGGTGTTGGTTTTATGATTTAAAAAAAATATTGGAGTATAGTTGATTTACAAGGTTGTGTTAATTTCAGATGTATAGCAAAGTGAATCAGTTATCTGTATACATATAGCCACTCCTTTTTATATTATGTTCCCATATAGGCCATTAGAGAGTATTGAGTAGAGTTCCTTGTGCTATACAGTAGGTTCTTATTAGTTATCTAATTTATATACAATAGTGTGTATATGTCAATTCCAATCTCCCAAATTATCCCTCCCCTCCCATTCCTGGTAATCATAAGTTTGTTGTCTACCTCTGGAACTCTACTTGGATAATTTATTTTGAATTATGATAATGGGGTGACCTATTTGCTTCATAAACTGAGATGTCCAAGCCTCTCCCAAGGTTTGGGATTTTCTCATTACTATTTTTTCAATAAAAATTTTGCCTCCTTTCCCTCTGTTTTCTTTCTGGTGCTATAGTGATTGTGATTTTTTTTCATTTGCTGATGTCCATTAATAATATATAGTTTTTTTCTCTATTTTCATTCTTTTATTTTCTTTGTTCTCTCCTGACTGGGTTATTTTAAAGTTCCTATGCTCTAGATCATAGATTCTATCTTCTGTCAGGTCTATTCTGCTTCTAATGTTCTCCATTGCAGGGTTTTACCCATTCATTGAGTTCTTCAGCTCCCAAACTTATGTTTAACTTTTTTACAAATGCTCTTGGTTAAATATTTCAGTTAATTTGTGATTTTTTTCTTTAGTTTATTGAATTGTCTTTATGTATTTTCTTATATCTTACTGAGTTTCCTCAAAACAACTATTTTGACTTCTTTATTGGGTAAAGTATAGGATTCTGTGTCTTTGAGTTCAGTTACTGGAAATTACGGGTATTTTTTATGTTTCCTTGATTCTACTTATTCCTTCGTGTTTTGCATTTCTGGTTTTGCAATTGTTACACCCACCACTTTCACTCTTTTCTAGTTGCCTTCAGGATGGAGACATTTTACATTGGTCCTGTTTATTTCTGAGACTTTCTCTGACTGCGTAGATACATCTGTTTCACACTTCTTATTCCACCTTGTAGCAGAATTTTTAAAATTGCATGACTTTGATCTTACACTTCACCAGGCTGGCTGCTTGAAACCTTTTTTTGTTTTGTTTTCAGCAGGTAGCCCTGCAGCTCAAGTTTGTGGTTTCACTCTTACCCACAGATCATGGCCTATTTTCTGCATGCACTCTTTGTCTACCAGAGGCTGCACTTGGACAAAAAGCTCATTACAGAGTGGAAGGATGTGTTGATTTAACTCTCTGAGCATTAGGGTAACTGATGGCCAGGTGGGGAATCTTCAGATGAGGTTGAACCAATGGCTAATGGGTCGGCTACCTCCTCAAGTCCTAAACTCAGTCAGTAGGAATAGACTCTCATTAATGCCCTCATACTTTTATCTTCCTTCTTCTGAATCTCCTCCTCAGATTGGAGATGGAGGTCTCACCTCAATACTCTGGGTGCTGTGGCAGAGAAATGTATTTCCTTCACAATGTCCCACACAGCTGGGGTATTTGGGCACTTACCCCCTATTCTTTTTTCCCCCAAAAGTATTATAGTTATTGACTTGTTCAGACTCACACTGTGCCACCTTGAGGCAAAGTTCCTCTTACCCTCCCCAATGCATCAAAATTCATATTTTTGCTCCATTGGAGTGTTTGAATTTCTCAGAATACCTGGACTTCTACAAAAGCTCTCCTGTAAGTGGGTATTAGTCCAAGTTATCACTCTATAGGTTTCCCCACACTGTGGTGAGAAGGGTGGAACTGGTTCACAATTACCTGCTTATTCCAAAACCCATACTGAGATCTGTCTGCATATCATCTGATTCAAATGTGAGAGTTATCCCATAACTTGTACAGAGTTTCAACTGTTCATAGAGAATGGCATATTTTATTGTTAAAAGGAAGGAGGCCAAATGAATAGGTCTTCTTTTAAATTAGAGGATAAATTACCTTAAAATATTGTGATGTTTTTGCCATACATCAACATGAATCAGCCATAGGTATACATATGTCCCCTACCTCTTGAACCCCCCTCTCACCTCCCTTCCCATCCCACAACTCTAGGTTGTCGTAGATCACCAGCTTTGGGTTCCCTGCATCATATATCAAATTAACACTGGATATCTATTTTACATGTGGCAATATATATGTTTCAATATCATTCTCTCAAATTATCCAACTGTCTACTTCTCTCACTGTGTCCAAATGCCTGTTCTTTATATCTGTGTCTCCTTTGCTGCTCTGCAGGTAGGATCATCAGTACTACCTTTCTAGATTCCATATATATACATTAACATATGGTATTTGTCATTCTCTTTCTGACTCACTTCACTCGGTATAATAGGCTCTAGGTTCATCCACCTCATTATAACTGACTCAAATGCCTTCTTTTTTATTCAGTTCAGTTCAGTTCAGTCGCTCAGTCATGTCTGACTCTTTGCGACTCCATGGACTGCAGCACGCCAGGCTTCCCTGTCCATCACCAACTCCCGGAGTTTACTCAAACTCATGTCCATTGAGTCGGTGATGCCATCCAACCATCTCCTTCCCTGTCATCCCCTTCTCCTCCTGCCCTTAATCTTTACCAGCATCAGGGTATTTTCAAATGAGTCAGCTCTTTGCATCAGGTGGCCAAAGTATTGGAGTTTCAACTTCAACATCAGTCCTTCCAGTGAATACCCAGGACTGATCTCCATTGGGATGGACTGGGTGGATCTCCTTGCAGTCCAAGGGACTCTCAAGAGTCTTCTCCAGCACTACAGTTCAAAAGCATCAATTCTTCAGTGCTCAGCTTTCGTTATAGTCCAACTCTCACATCCATACATGACCACTGGAAAAACCATACCCTTGACTAGACGGACCTTTGTTGACAAAGTAATGTCTCTGCTTTTTAATATGTTGTCTAGGTTGGTCATAACCTTCCTTCCAAGGAGTAAGTGTTTTTTAATTTCATGGCTGCAGTCACCATCTGCAGTGACTTTGGTATCCAAAAAATAAAGTCAGCCACTGTTTCCACTGTTTTCCCATCTATTTGCCATGAAGTGATGGGACTGGATGCCATGAGCTTTGTTTTCTTAATGTTGAGCTTTAAGCCGACATTTTCACTCTCCTCTTTCACTTTCATCAAGAGGCTCTTTAGTTCTTTACTTTCTGCCATAAGGATGATGTCATCTTCATATCTGAGGTTACTGATATTTCTCCCAGCAAGCTTGATTCCAGCTTATGCTTCATCCAGCCCAGCATTTCTCATGGTGTACTCTGCATATAAGTTAAATAAGCGTGGTGACAATATACAGCCTTGATGTACTCCTTTTCCTATTTGGAACCAAATAAAGAACCAATTTTTTTTTATAGTTGAGTAATATTCCATTGTGTATATGTACCACAACTTCCTTATCCATTCATCTGTTGATGCCCATCTAGGTTGCTTCCATGCCCTAACTATTGTAAATAGTGTTGCAATGAATATTAGGATAAGTTTGTCTTTTTCAGTTATGGTTTCCTCAAAGTATATGCCAAGTAGTAGAATTGCTGGGTAGTATGGTAGATTTACTCCTAGTTTTTTAAGGAATCTCCATACTGTTCTCCATAGTGGCTGTATGGTGGGAAGGAGAGATGTCTTAGGCTGCTATGATACACATGTCACATTCATTTTATTGATTTTTGTTATCATTTTATTAGTTCTTCTCATCTGCTAGTTTTGTTTTTATTTTTGTCTCTTTTTTTCAAGTTCCTTTAAGTAGGGACTTAAGCTATTGATTTGAAACTCTTTTTCTTTTACAGTGTAAACAGTTGGCATCACATATTTACCTCTAAGCACTGCATTAACTGATTGCCACAATTTTTTATATGTTGCATTTTCATTTTCACTCAGTTCTAAGTATTCATTTAAATTTCCTTTAAGACGTCCATTTGACTCATGGATCATTTATAAGTATGTGGTTAATTTACAAGTGTTTGATAATTTTTATGTCATCTTTCTATCATGATATCTAGTTTGATTTCATTATGGTCAGAGAACTCTTTGTATTTTCAATTTGAACTTCTTTAATGAAGGAAATTCCTTAACGACTTAGAAAATTGAACAGATTTAGTATGTTTATTAGCCATTGAGCTAATCTCTTTTCTAAAGTTCTTTAAACCTTTAGCCCATTTTTATTGGATTGTTAATTTTTTTCCTTATTGATCTATAAATGTTTATATATTCTAAATATATAATTATCAATATTTATTGCTAACATTTTCCCCACTATGTATCTTTCTTTTTCCACCCTCTTCTTAAGCTACAAATTGCATTAATAATTGCAATGTAGTGCAATATACCAATTTTTATGCTTAGCATTTATGTCTTATAAAGAAACCATGATGACATTTTCTCATATTTTCATCTACAAACATTATTGCTTTATCTTTCATATTTTTCCATGACTACCTCACTGTGCTCCTCAGTTTGAGCTTGGCAATGTATCTAGAGAGGCCAGGACCTGGGGGGAAATGCCATCTAGAGATGCAGAGGTGACCTAGGGGCCCTGAGGCTTAGCCCGGGTGAGGCAACAGTTGTGGCCATTCTTGGTATTTATTCAAGCTATTCTCCAGAAGCAGTTCAGAATTTTGAACAGCAACACTGCTGTTGAATTTCCTGTGATCATCTTGCTCTATGCCCCAGCCTAAGTAGAGCAAACAATTCAATCCCACTCACTTTATGGCACAGCTTAACACTAGGTCTGGAATAGCCACAAAAGTGAGAAAGATGCAATCATGGATTTCCTCTGAGCAGAGCCACAAGTGCTTATACAGACAGAGCACTGGACCTTAGTAAGTGCATGAACCCCACTTGCTTCAACACTCCCCTCCTTTAAGACAAAGGCCCCAGTGTGGGAAGAGGAAACACTTGGAGGGGAGCTGAACCCTGCCACTAACATAGTGGTCAGACACTGAGCAGAAAGGAAGCCTGCCTCACACCTTGTGCAGGCTCCAGCTCTCGCATTATAGCCACCTTGGTGAAAGCAGCCAACACACCTTGAGGAAAGATGTGACTGGTGACTACATCAAATTTAGCTGTCTCACCAAAAGTAACGTGTGCATGCAGTCTATATGTAGGGAAGTTCCCACATAAAAACACACATTCAAGACCACAATAGGTAACAGTTGCCATACATCAACATGAATCAGCCATAGGTATACATATGTCCCCTACCTCTTGAACCCCCCTCTCACCTCCCTTCCCATCCCACAACTCTAGGTTGTCGTAGAGCACCAGCTTTGGGTTCCCTGCATCATATATCAAGTTAACACTGGATATCTATATCTATCTGGTTAACAGTTTCAGTTAAATTCAGGGATGGAGAAGGTTAAGGAAAATCAAAAGCCTTTCAATTGAGAGAAGATGAGAAAAACCCTAAAAAACAAATAATGATTTATCTCTGGGCTTTCTATTCTGTTCCATTGATCTATATTTCTGTCTTTGTGCCAGTACCATACTGTCTTGATGACTGTGGCTTTGTAGTAGAGTCTGAAGTCAGGCAGGTTGATTCCTCCAGTTCCATTCTTCTTTCTCAAGATTATTTTGGCTATTCGAGGTTTTTTGTATTTCCATACAAATTGTGAAATTCTTTGGTCTAGTTCTGTGAAAAATACCGTTGGTAGCTTGATAGGGATTGCATTGAATCTATAGACTGCTTTGGGTAGAATAGCCATTTTGACAATATTGATTCTTCCAATCCATGGACACGGTATGTTTCTCCATCCGTTTGTGTCCTCTTTGATTTCTTTCATCAGTGTTTTATAGTTTTCTATGTATAGGTCTTTTGTTTCTTTAGGTAGATATACTCCTAAGTATTTTATTCTTTTTGTTGCAATGGTGAATGGTATTGTTTCCTTAATTTCTCTTTCTGTTTTTTCATTGTTAGTATATAGGAATGCAAGGGATTTCTGCGTGTTAATTTTATATCCTGCAACTTTATTATATTCGTTGATTAGCTCTAGTAATTTTCTGGTAGAGTCTTTAGGGTTTTCTATATAGAGGATCATGTCATCTGCAAACAGTGAGAGTTTTACTTCTTCTTTTCCTATCTGGATTCCTTTTACTTCTTTTTCTGCTCTGATTGCTGTGGCCAGAACTTCCAACACTATGTTGAATAGTAGTGGTGAGAGTGGGCACCCTTGTCTTGTTCCTGATTTCAGGGGAAATGCCTTCAATTTTTCACCATTGAGGGTGATGCATGCTGTGGGTTTGTCATATATAGCTTTTATTATGTTGAGGTATGTTCCTTCTATTCCTGCTTTTTGGAGAGTTTTAATCATAAATGAGTGTTGAATTTTGTCAAAGGCTTTCTCTGCATCTATTGAGATAATCATATGGTTTTTATCTTTCAATTTGTTAATGTGGTGTATTACATTGATTGATTTGCGGATATTAAAGAATCCTTGCATTCCTGGGATAAAGCCCACTTGGTCATGGTGTATGATTTTTTTAATATGTTGTTGGATTCTGTTTGCTAGAATTTTGTTAAGGATTTTTGCATCTATGTTCATCAGTGATATTGGCCTGTAGTTTTCTTTTTTTGTGGCATCTTTGTCTGGTTTTGGAATTAGGGTGATGGTGGCCTCATAGAATGAGTTTGGAAGCTTACCTTCATCTGCAATTTTCTGGAAGAGTTTGAGTAAGATAGGTGTTAGCTCTTCTCTAAATTTTTGGTAGAATTCAGCTGTGAAGCCATCTGGTCCTGGGCTTTTGTTTGCTGGAAGATTTTTGATGATAGTTTCGATTTCCTTGCTTGTGATGGGTCTGTTAAGATCTTCTATTTCTTCCTGGTTCAGTTTTGGAAAGTTATACTTTTCTAAGAATTTGTCCATTTCATCCAAGTTGTCCATTTTATTGGCATAGAGCTGCTGGTAGTAGTCTCTTATGATCCTTTGTATTTCAGTGTTGTCTGTTGTGATCTCTCCATTTTCATTTCTAATTTTGTTAATTTGGTTTTTCTCTCTTTGTTTCTTAATGAGTCTTGCTAATGGTTTGTCAATTTTGTTTATTTTTTCAAAAAACCAGCTTTTAGCTTTGTTGATGGACACCTTATCTTTGACAAAGGAGGCAAGGATATACAATGGAAAAAAGACAACCTCTTTAACAAGTGGTGCTGGGAAAACTGGTCAACCACTTGTAAAAGAATGAAACTAGAACACTTTCTAACACCATACACAAAAATAAACTCAAAATGGATTAAAGATCTAAATGTAAGACCAGAAACTATAAAACTCCTAGAGGAGAACATAGGCAAAACACTCTCCGACATAAATCACAGCAAGATCCTCTATGACCCACCTCCCAGAATATTGGAAATAAAAGCAAAACTAAACAAATGGGACCTAATCAAACTTAAAAGCTTTTGCACTACAAAGGAAACTATAAGCAAGGTGAAAAGACAGCCCTCAGATTGGGAGAAAATAATAGCAAATGAAGCAACAGACAAAGGATTAATCTCAAAAATATACAAGCAACTCCTGCAGCTCAATTCCAGAAAAATAAATGACCCAATCAAATAATGGGCCAAAGAACTAAACAGACATTTCTCCAAAGAAGACATACAGATGGCTAACAAACACATGAAAAGATGCTCAACATCACTAATTATTAGAGAAATGCAAATCAAAACCACAATGAGGTACCATTACACGCCAGTCAGGATGGCTGCTATCCAAAAGTCTACAAGCAATAAATGCTGGAGAGGGTGTGGAGAAAAGGGAACCCTCTTACATTGTTGGTGGGAATGCAAACTAGTACAGCCACTATGGAAAACAGTGTGGAGATTTCTTAAAAAACTGGAAATAGAACTGCCATATGACCCAGCAATCCCACTTCTGGGCATACACACTGAGGAAACCAGATCTGAAAGAGACACGTGCACCCCAGTGTTCATTGCAGCACTGTTTATAATTGCCAGGACATGGAAGTAACCTAGATGCCCATCAGCAGATGAATGGATAAGGAAGCTGTGGTACATATACACCATGGAATATTACTCAGCCATTAAAAAGAATTCATTTGAACCAGTCCTAATGAGATGGATGAAGCTGGAGCCCATTATACAGAGTGAAGTAAGCCAGAAAGATAAAGATCTTTACAGCATACTAACACATATATATGGAATTTAGAAAGGTGATAACGATAACCCTATATGCAAAACAGAAAAAGAGACACAGAAATACAGAACAGACTTTTGAACTTTGTGGGAGAATGGGAGGGTGGGATATTTCAAAAGAACAGCATGTATACTATCTATGGTGAAACACATCACCAGCCCAGGTGGGATGCATGAGACAAGTGCTCGGGCCTGGTGCACTGGGAAGACCCAGAGGAATCGGGTGGAGAGGGAGGTGGGAGGGGGGATCGGGATTGGGAATACATGTAAATCCATGGCTGATTCATATCAATGTATGACAAAACCCACTGGAAAAAATAAAATAAAATAAAATAAAATAAAAATTAAAAAAAAAAACAAATAATGAAACAGAATCAGACAATTTACCATATAAAAAAATTTTTTAAATATTAATAAAAATGTTAACTGAGTTAGGGAAGAGAATTGATCTAAACACTGATCTTTTTAACAAAGAATTACCAAATATAAAGAAGACTTTATCAAAAATTAATTCAATATTTGAGATCAAAAGCACTCTAAAAGCAATGAATAAGAGACTATATGACACAGAAGAACACATCAGAATAGCAGACATAAAGAAAGATTTGAAAAATGAGTACAACATAAGTGATCTCTCACATAACAACAAACTTGGAAACATTCACATTATAAGAGTTCCATGAGGAGAGAAAGAGAGAAAACAGTATTGTAAATGCATTGGAAGTAATTATGGCTGAAAACTTCCCAAGTCTAAAGAAGGAAAAAGATGTCTAAGACATGTCATAATTTAACTGGCAAAAGTTTTAAAGAGATAAATCTAAAGACAGCAAGAGAAAAGAAGCCATATACAAGGGAATCCCCATGAGACTATCAGCTGAATTCTCTGCAGAAATTGTGCAGGCCATAAGGGAGTGGTGTGATATAGGCAACATGCTGAAAAGGAAAACCCTGCAGCCCTGGATACACCACCCAGCAAGATTATCATTCAGAATAGAAGAGAAATAAAGAACTTCTTAGACTAGCAAAAACGAAAAGAATTAATCAATACTACATCTACCCTAAAATAAATATTAAAGTATCTTCTCTATATGGAAAAGAAGTAATATATGTATATAGGAAAGGGAAAATTCCAACAGGAAAGGCAAATATATAGTAAGGATTGAAGGTCACTCAAACCTGTACATAGGTTAAAAGACAAAAAATTATAAAAGCTACTATAACTACAATAAACATGAAATAAGCATGAAAATATGCTATCAAAACAACAAAATGTAGGGGAGCATAGTAAACAATGTAGATCTTTTAAAAATTTCCTTGAGTTTAAATGACTACCAGTTTAAATCAAGTAGATGTAATTATGGTTCAACATATTTGAACCCCATGGTAATGACAAATTAAAAAGCCTGAAATAGATGTACAAAAACTAAAATAAAAGTAACCCAATCATACTATTAGGGACACCAATCAAACCACAATGGGAAAAAATAAATGAACAGAGAAGAACAACAAAAACAACTGCAAAACAAATAATAAATGACAATGATACATACTTTAAATGTCAATGGAATAAATGATTTGATCAAAAGACAGGATGGGAATTCCCTGGTGGTCCAGTGGTTAATAATACAGGTTTGATCCCTGGTCCAGAAAGATTCCACATGCCGTAAGGCAACTGAACAATGTGCCGCAACTACTAAAGACTACATGCCCTAGAACCCATGCTCTGCAACAGGAGAAGCCACCACAAAAAGAAGCCCATGCATTGCAACTAGAGAGTAGCCCTCAGTTACCACACTAGAGAAAGTCCATGCACAGCAAGAAAGACCCAGTGCAGCCAAAAATAAATAAATATAGAAAAACACAATATATTAAAAGAAAAGACATAGAGTAGCTGATTAGATAAAAATAAAAAGACCTTTCAATATGCTGACTTCAAGATACTCACTTCAGAGCTAAAGACACACAGAGACTAGAAATGAGAGGATAGAAAGAGATATGTCATTGAAATAGCAATGACAAGAAAGCAGGGGTAGCAATATTCATATCAGAAAGCAATAGGCCATAAAATAAAGGTTATCTCAAAAGCCAAACAAGGTCATTAATAATATAAATGAGAGCAGCATAAGAAGAGAATATTACACTTATTTTAATGCATACACATCCAATACAGGAGCACCTAAATGTGTAAAACAAATACTAACAGACATAAAGGGAGAACCTGACAATAATACAATAATTGTAGGGAAATTTTACACTCCTCTGACATTAATGGACAGAAAATCAATAAGGGCATTGAAACAGAAAATCAATCAGGCAATAGTGGTCTTAAATGAAACAAGAGACTATTTGCACTTAATTGGCATCTACAAGATATTATGTCCAATACAGCAGAATATGTGTTCTTTTTAAGTGCACGTGGAGTGTATTCTATGATAGATCACATAATATGTTACACAACAAGCTTCAACAAATTTAAGATAATAGAAATTATATCCAGCATTTTTTTTGACTGTAAGAGTATGAAACAATAAATCAAACAGAGAAAGAAAATAGGAAAGAGCAGACACTTAGAAACAAACTTGCATGCTATTTTAAAAATCAATGAGTAAATGACAAAATCAAAAGGAAATTTTAAAAAAAACCTTGAGAAAAATGAAAATGGAAACACAATTTTCTAAAATGTATGAGATGCAGCATAAACTGTTCTAAGAGTGAATTTTATAGTGACACAGGCCTACTCAAGAAATAACAAAACTCTCAAACAAACTAGCAAGCCTGCTATAAAAGAACAAAATCAGTAGAAGGTAGGAAATAATAAAGATCAGAGAGGCTTTAAGAAAGCAATAGTAAAGATCAATGAAACCAAGAGCTGATTTTTTGAAAAGAAAAACAGTATTGATAAACCTTTAGCCAGGCTCACCAAGAAGAAAAGTAAGTGGACCTAAATAAACAAAATAAGAAATTGCAGAAGATAAATAACAATCGATACAACAGAAATGCAAAAAAAAAAATTCATAAAAGAATATTATTAGCAATTGCATGCCAATGAATTAGACAACCTAGAGGAAAAAGATAAAGTTCTAGAAACATGCAGACTGTCAAGTCTGAATTAAGAAAGAATCAGTTCAGTTCAGTTCAGTCGCTCAGTCATGTCCGACTCTTTGCGACCCCATGAATCGCAGCACGCCAGGCCTCCCTGTCCATCACAAACTCTGGGAGTTTACTCAAACTCATGCCCATCGAGTCGGTGATGCCATCCAACCATCTCATCCTCTGTCGTCCCCTTCTCCTCCTGCCCCCAATCTCTCCCAGCATCAGGGTCTTTTCCAATGAGTCAACTCTTCACATGAGGTGGCCAAAGTATTGGAGTTTCAGCTTCAGCATCAGTCCTTCCAATGAACACCCAGGACTTATCTCCTTCAGGATGGACTGGTTGGATCTCCTTGTAGTCAAAGGAACTCTCAAGAGTCTTCTCCAACACCACAGTTCAAAAGCAAAGAATAGACACATTAAAAAAAAAAAATGTTGGATGAATCAGACAGGGAGATCACCTTCCTTCCCACAAACATGTCAAAGATTCATCCGCATACAGAACAAGGCCTGCAGAATAGCTTCTGAATGCTGGAAGAAGACCCTAGACTTCCAAAAAGGTAAACCAATCTTCTTAGAACTATGTAGGGCAAAAGATAAAGATTTAAAAATAAACGAAGGATTTCAGGACAAGGACCTGCACCCAGGGAAGGGAGTTGTGGGGGAGGAAATTTCTCTGCACATTAGAATACCCCCTCACAGGTAGGGTCAGGAGGAGCTTCAGAACCTCAGAGGGAGGTTTTTGCCCTCTGACTGCAATAACGTGCACTCAGAAGGCAAAAGAGACAGAATTCACCACAGATGTCAGTGCCAAACAGCACTTCTTAGCCCAAAAGCAGCGCACATGCCTCCATCTGCAGCAAAGTGTGGGGGCGGAGTGCCAAGTAAAAGTGAAAGTGAAAGTCGCTCAGTGGTGTCCAACTTTTTGCGACCCCATAGACTATACAGTCCATGGAATTTTCCAGGCCAGAATACTGGAGTGGGTAGCCTTTCCCTTCTCCAGGGGAGTTTCCCAGGTCTCCCGAATTGCAGGTGGGTTCTTTACCAGCTGAGCCACAAAGGAAGCCCAAGAATATTGGAGTGGGTAGCCTATCCCTTCTTCAGCGGATCTTGCTGACACAGAAATCAAACCAGGGTCCCCTACATTGCAGGCAGATTCTTTACCAACTGACCTATCAGGGAAGCCCAGGCTTGGATGTCTGACACCAGGGGTTGCAAATGTCTGACAACCGGGAGAGGACCAGGGTTGGCTATCCTGAGGATATTCTGAAGGGGTTAGAAGGACACAGCAGACGGAGTTCAGGGGAAAGACTGGACATCCAAGAGTGGCAAGAGGTTGTTATCATCAGGATACTCTAAATCCATACTCAGAGACAGCAGCTGAGTGCCTGCTGGTGGCCACCAAAATAGGCAAAACAAGCCAGAGTGCCAGCAGTGGAATTAGATGCTAGTGCAGTTTAAGGTCCCAGAAGGAGAAATGTAAGCTACTAGCCACCACCAAAGCCAGGGTTAAGTGCCTAAGGAAGCAGAAAAAAATGCTGCTGCAATGGTCCTAATCCCAAAGGTGACAGCTGCCACATGGCTGTGAGCAGGCACAGGTTACTGCCAATACCTTTGTGGGAGCCTAAACAGCTTTGCTCTTCTTAGGTAACCACAACCTGGAGCCAATGGGAGAGTGCACAACTCAGATTGTAAAAATATCTGGCAGGTCTCTACCACCACAGGCACTTCCCAGTATATCCCAATCTTGACTGCCTAACCCCTTACTCTCCCCAGCCCAAGCGAGCAAGTGAGCCCTAATAAGCCTCAGCTTTCACCCTCTCATGTCTGGGTGGGGAAGTCACTGGAGGGTGGTCTACAAGCAGACCTGGTACCCAAACCAAACCAAACACCAGGTACTATGTGATGAAAGAAAGTGAAAGTGAAAATATTAGTTGTTCAGATGTGTTCAGCTCTTTGTAACACCATGGACTGTAGCCTACCACACTCCGCTGTCCATGGGATTCTCCAGGCAAGAACACTGGAGTGGGTTGCCATTTCCTTTTCCAGGGGATCTTTCTGACACAGGGATCAAACGTTGTCCTCCTGCATTACGGGCAGATTGTTTATTGTCTGAGCCACCAGGAAAGGGAATTAGCTCCAGCAACCAAAGGTGAAGTGGATTAAATCCCCACAACTACCCTGAGACTATGAACTCTAGGGAAAGCTGTGGACTTTGGGAGCAAGTGCAAGCTAGAGTAAGCCAGATCTGAGATTTAGTGGACCCCACACTGCCACAACAGGCCCAGAGACCTTCCTAGAAATATTGGAGGATTTTGGTGTGAGTTTTTCTGAGTGTTCAGGGCTGTTTAGTGCTGCTTTCACCAATAGTCTTGAGGTTTTGTCTTCTGTGCTGTGTGGCTTGTGAGGTGTTGGCACTATGTAAATGGTAGGGCCTAAATGCTTGAGATGGGAGACCCAAGTCCAGAACTTTGGACCACCAGAGAACTCCTGACTCCATGGAATATTAATCAATGAGAGCTCTCCCAAATGACTCCATCTCAACACTAAGACCAAGCCATACCTAAAGGTCAGCAAGCTCCAGTGCTGGATGTCTCACACCAGTCCTTCAGCAAAATAGGAGCACAGACCTGCACATTAGCAGGCTGCCCAAAGCCCTACCAAAACCCATAGACATACCAAAATACACTACTGGACATGTCACTGCACCTCAGAAAGACAAGATCCAGCTCCATCCACAATAAAACAGGCACAAATTCCCCCCAAACAGGAAATCTTTCCAAGATACTGATTCAACCCCACCCACAGGGGCCACACTCCACAATTAAGAGAGAGTATGACCACTAGCCTGCAGAAAGGAGACCCCAAATACAGTAAATTAAACAAAATGAAAAGACAAAGAAACAAGCAGCAGAGGAAGGAACATGGTAAAAACCCATGAGACAAAACAAATGAAGAGGAAATAATTGAGAGTAATGATACTAAAGATTATCTAAAATCTTAAAAATAAAATGGAAGCACAGATAAATAGATTGGAGGCATGGATTGATAAGATAAAAAAAATGTTTTTAAAAGACCTAGAAGAATTAAAGAACAAACAATCAGTAATGAACAATGCAAACACTGAGATTAAAAATACACTGGAGAGAACCAACAGTTTACCAACTGAAGCAGAAGAATAGATAAGTGAGCTGGAAAATAGAATGGTAGAAATAACTGAAGCAGAATGAAATAAAGAAAAATAATATAAAGAAATGAGGATGGTCTCAGAGACCTCTGTGAAAACGTTAAGTATAATACTATTCAGATCATAGGAGTCCCAGAAAAAGGCAAAAGGAAAATAAGTAAGAAAATATCTGAAGAGATTATAATAAAAAATTTCTCTAAAATGGGAAAGGAAATAGCCACCCAAGTCCAGGAAGCCCAGAGAGTCCCATACAAGATAAACCCAAGGAGAAACACACCAAGAAACATATTAATCAAACTAACAAAAATCAAACACAAAGACAAATATTAAAAGTAGCAAGTGAAAAGCAATAAATAATATACAAGGGGATTACCACAGGCTAACAGGTGATCTTTCAACAGAAACTCTGCAGAACAGAAGGGATGGGGTTGGATATACTTAAAGTGATGAAAGGAAGAAAAACTACAACCAAAATTACTCAATCCTGCAAGGATTTCACTCAGATTCAAAGGAGAAACCAAAGGCTTTACAGCCAAGCAAAGTTAATTCAGCACCACCAAACCAGATTTACAACAAATACTAAAGGAACATCTCTAGACAGAAGAAACAAGAGAAAGAAAAGGCCTACAAAAACAAAAACAAACCTAAAACAATAAATGGTAATAGGATCATACAATAATTAATGCAATCGATAATTACATTAAGTGTAAATGGGCTACGTGCTTCAGTGAAGACACAGATTGACTGAATGGATACAAAACAAGACATCTATATAGGTTGTCTGTAAGAGATCCACCTCAGACCAAGAGATGAAAGTGAGGGCCTGGGAAAAGATATTCCATGCAAATGGAAATCAAAAGAAAGCAGGAGTAGCAACACTCATATCAGAAAAAATAGACTTGAGAATGAAGACAAAGAGGGACACTAAACAATAATCAAGGAATCAATCCAAGAAGAATATATGCATCCAACATAGGAGCACCTAAACACATAAACCACATGCCAACAACTATTAAAGAGGAAATTGACAGTAACACAATAATAGTGGGGGACTATAATACACCGCCCATACCAATGGACAGATCATTCAGACAGAAAATTAATGAGAAAACACAAACTTAAAATGACACATTGCATCAGTTGGATCCAATTGATATCTACAGGGCATTTCTTTGATCTTCTTTCTAGCCAAAGATGGAGAAGATACAGTCACCAAAATTGACCAAGAGCTGACTGTGGCTCAAATCATGAACTCCGTATTGCAAAATTCAGACTTAAATTGAAGAAAGCAGGGAAAACCACTAGGCCATTCAAAAAAGTGAAAGTTGGTCAGTTGTGTCCAACTCTTTGTGACCCCATGGACTATAGTTAATCAGGCTTCTCTGTCCATGGAATTCCCCAGGGCAGAATATTGGAGTGGGTAGCCATTCCCTTCTCCAGGGAATCTTCCCAACCCAGGACTGAACCCAGGTCTCTCACATTGCAGGCAGATTCTTTACCACCTAAACTATGAGGGAAAGCTCAAATCTATCCCTTTATGGTTATACAGTAGAAGCAACAAATAGCTTCAAATAATTAAATCTCATAGGCAGAGTGCATGAAGAACAAGAGACATAGATTAGTAAAATTGTCCAGGAGGTGATGACCAAAACCATCCCCAAGAAAAAGAAACAAAAGAAGGCAAAAATGTTGTCTGAGGAGGAGGTCTTACAAATAGCTGAGAAAAGAAGAGAAGAGAAAGGCAAAGGAGAAAAGGAAAGATATACCTATCTGAATGCAGAGTTCTAAAGAATATCGAGGAGAGATAAGAAAGCATTCTTAAGTGAACACTGCAGAGAAACCAGGAAAACAATAGAATTGGAAAGACCAGAGATCTCTTCAAAAAAATTAAAGATACCAAGGGAACATTTCATGAAAAGATATGCACAGTAAAGGTCAGACAGTAAGGACCTAACAGAAGCAGAAGGTTTTAAGAGGTGGCAAGAATACACAGAAGAACTATACAAAAAAAAAAAAAAAAAGGTCTTAATGACCAGGAAAACCATCATGGTGTGATCACTCACCTAGAGCCAGACATCCTGGAGTGTGAAGTCAAGTGGACCTCAGGAAGAATTACTATGAACAAAGCTAGTGGAGCTGATGGAATTATAGCTGAGCTACTTCAAATCCTTAAAGATGATGCTGTGAAAGTGCTGCACCCAGTAGGCCAGAAAATTTGGAAAATTCAGCAGTAGCCACAGGACTGGAAAAGATCAGTTTTCACTCCAACCCCAAAGAAGGGCAATGCCAAAGAATGTTCAAGCTACTTCTCAATTGCACTCCTTTCACATGCTAGCAATGTAATGCATAAAATCCTTCAAGTTAGGCTTCAACAATATGTCAGCTGATAATGTCCAGGTGTGCAAGCTGGATTTAGAAAAGGTAGAGGAACCAGAGATCAAGTTGACAATATCCACTCGATTGTTTAAAAAAGCAAAAGAATTACAGAAAAGCATCTGTTTTATTGACTATGCTAAAGCCTTGACTCTGTGGATGACAACAAAATGGAAAAATTTTAAAGAGATGGGAATACCAGGCCACGTTACCTGCCTCCTAAGAAACTTGTATACAGGTCAAGAAGCAAAAATAGATCTGGGCATGGACCAATGGACTGGTTCAACATTGGGAAAGGAGTACATCAAGGCAGTATATTGTCACCCTGCTTATTTAACTTCTATGCAGAGTACATCATGCCAAATGTCAGGCTGGGTGAAGCTCAAGCTGGAATCAAGATTGCTGGAAGAAATATCTATAATCTCAGATATGCAAATGACACCACCCTAATGACAGAAGTTGAAGACAAACTAAAAAGCCTCTGGATGAAGGTGAAAGAGGAGAATGAAAAAGTTGACTTACAACTCAACATTCAAAAAACTAAGACATCACTTCATGGCAAATGGAAGTGGGAAAATTGGAACCTATGCCAGACTTTATTTTCTTGGGCTCCAAAATATCTGTGGACAGAGACTGCAGTCATGAAATTAAAGGACACTTGCTTCTTGGAAGAAAAGCTGTGACAAACTAGACAGTGTGTTAAAAAGCAGAGACATCACTTTGCTGACAAAGGTGCATATAGTCAAAGGTATGGTTTTTCCACTAGTCACATATGGATGTGAGAGTTGGACCATAAGGTAAGCTGAACATGAAAGAACTGATGTTTTTGAACTGTGGTCCCAGAGAAGACTCTTGAGAACCCCTTGGACAGCAAGGAGATCAAACCAGTTAATCTTAAAGGAAATCAACTCTGAATATTCATTGGAAGGACTGATGTTGAAGCTCTAATATTTTGGCCACCTGATGTGAAGAGCTAATGCATTGGAAAAGACTTAGATCTTGGGAAGGATTGAGGGCAGGAGGAGAAGGGGGCAACAGGGGATGAGATGTTTGGATGGTATTAGCGACTCAATGGACATGAGTTTGATGAAACCCAGGGAAACAGTGAAACACAGGGAAGCCTGGCATGCTGCAGTCCATGGGGTCACAAAGAGTCACACACGAGTGAGCAAGTGAACAACAACAAAAGGGCACCTCATCCAAGATATAGTAGATTTCAGTTTTTTCTCAAGTGCCCATGGCACATTCTCCAAGAATTGTGACCCCACATCTTGGGTCACAAGTCAAGCCTTGGTAAATTTTTTAAAAAGATTAAAATCATGTCAACTCTCTTTTCTGACCATAATGCTATAAGATTAGATATCAGCTATAGGGGAAAAACTATTAAAAATGCAAATACATGGAGGCTAAACAATACAGTTCTGAATAATCAACAGATCACTGGAGGTATCAAAAAGGGAATCAAAACACACCTAAAACAAATGACAATGAAAGCACAGAAACTAAAAATCTATGGGATGCACTAAAAGGAGTGCTAAGAGAGAAGTTAATGGCAATACAATCCTACCTCAAGAAATGAGAAACATCGAATAAACAACCTAAACATATACCTAAAGCAACTAGAAAAGGAAGAACAACAGCAAAAAAAAAAAAAACTCCAAAGTTAATAGAAGGAAAGAAATCACAAAGATCAGAGCAGAGGTAAATGATAAAAAATGAAGGAGAAAACAGCATAGATCAATAAAACTAAAAGCTGATTCTTGAGAAGAAAACAATATTGAAAAATCACTAGCCACACTAATAATAAAAAATAGATAAGATTCAGTCAAAAAACTTTGAAATAAAAAAGTTACCATAGACAATGCAGAAATACAAAGGATCATAAAAGGCTACCATGAGCAACTATATTCCAATAAAATGGACAACCTGGAAGAAATGGACAGTTTCTTAGAAAAGTATAACCTTCCAAACCTGAACCAAGAAGAAATGGAAAATATGAACAGACTAATCACCAGTTGTAATTGAAACTGTAATAAAAATTCTTCCCACAAACAAAAGCCCATGCCCAGATGGCTTCGCAAGTGAATTCTACCAAGAGATTAGGGAAGAGATAATATCTATACTGCTCAAACTGTCCAGAAAATTTCAGAGGAAGGAAAACTATCAAGCTCATTCTACAAGGCTACCATCACCCTGATACCAAAACCAGACCAAGATGCCACAAAAAACAAAACTTTAGGCCAATATCACTGATGAGCATGGATGCAAAAATCCTGAACACAGTTCCAGCAAACAGAAGCCAAGAACACATAAAAAGGATCATGCATCATGATCAACTAGACTTTATCCCAGGGATGCAAGGATTCTTCAATATATGCAAAGAAATCAATGAGGTAGGGCATATTAAAAAATTGAAATCTCAGTAGATGAAAAGAAATCTTTTGACAAATTCAATACCCATTTATGATTTTAAAAGGTCTCTAAAAAGTGACATAGAAGGAACATGATGCAACATAATAAATATATGACAAAACATATATGACAAACCCACAGCAAACGTTATTATCAATGGAGAAAAACTGATGGCATTTCTACTAAAGTCAGGAATAAGACAATAATCACCACTATTATTCAACATAGTTTTGGAATACCTACCCACATCTCTCAGAGAAGAAAAATAAATAAAAGGAATCCAAATTGGAAAAGAAGTAAAACTCTCACTGTTTGCAGTTGACATGCTTCCATGCATAGAACAGCAAAGATGTCATCAAAAATTCCTAGAACTAATCAAGGAATATAGGACAGTCTCAGGAAATAAAGTTAATAAGCAGAAATCCCTTTCATTCCTATACACTAAGAATAAAAAATCAGAACCAGCAATTAAGGACAGAATTCGATTCACCACTGCCAAAAAGAAATAAAATACCTATGAATCAACCTATCTAAATGGAAAAAAAAGTATATTCAGAAAACTGTAAGACTCTGGTGAAAGAAATCAAAGATGACACAGATGGCACAAATATCATGTTCGTGAGTTGGAAGAATCAATATTGTGAAAACGACTATACTACTTAAAACAACCTACAGATTCAATGCAATCCCTATCAAAGTACCTATGATATTTTTCATAGATGTTTAGCAAAAAAACAATTTCACAAATTGTATGGAAACACAAAGGACACCAAATAGCCAAAGTGATTTTGACAAAGACAAACGGAGCTGGAGGAATCAACCTTCCTGACTTGAGACTGTACTACAAAGTTGCAGCCATCAAGACAGTATAATATTGGCACAAAAACAGAAATATAGACCAAGGGAACAAGATAGAAAGCCAACGAATCTATAGGCACCTTATTTTTGACAAAGAAGGCAAGAATACACAATGGAGAAAAGACACCCCCTTCAATATGTGGTGCTGAGTAAACTGGATCAGTTCAGTTCAGTTCAGTTCAGTTGCTCAGTCGTGTCCAACTCTTTGTGACCCCATGAATCACAGCACGCCAGGCCTCCCTGTCCATCACCAACTCCTGGAGTTTACTCAAACTCATGCTCATCGAGTTGGTGATGCCATCCAGCCATCTCATCCTCTGTCGTCCCCTTCTCCTCATGCCCCCAATCCCTCCCAGCATCACAGTCTTTCTCAATGAGTCAACTCTTCGCATGAGGTGCCCAAGTATTGGAGTTTCAGCTTCAACATCAGTCCATCCAATGAACACCCAGGACTTATCTCCTTCAGGACAGACTGGTTGGATCTGCTTGCAGTCCAAGGGACTCTCAACAGTCATCTCCAAAACCACAGTTCAAAAGCATCAATTTTTCAGCACTCAGCTTTCTTCACAGTCCAACTCTCACATCCATACATGACCACTGGAAAGACCATAGCCTTGACCAGACGTATCTTTGTTGGCAAAGTAATGTCTTTGCTTTATAATATGCTATCTAGGTTGGTCATAACTTTCCTTCCAAGGAGTAAGTGTCTTTTAATTTCATGGCTGCAGTCACCATCTGCAGTGATTTTGGAGCCCCAAAAAATAAAGTCTGACTCTGTTTCCACTGTCTCCCCATCTATTTCCCATGAGGTGATGGGACCAGATGCCATGATCTTAGTTTTCTGAATGTTAAGCTTTAAGCCAACATTTTCACTCTCCTCTTTCACTTTCATCAAGAGGCTTTTCACTTCCTCTTCACTTTCTGCCATAAGGATGGTGTCATCTGCATATCTGAGGTTATTGATATTTCTCCCGGCAAACTTGATTCCAGCTTGTGCTTCCTCCAGCCCAGCATTTTTCGTGATGTCCTCTGCATTTAAGTTAAATAAGCAGGGTGACAATATACAGCCTTGACGTACTCATTTTCCTATTTGGAACCAGTCTGTTGTTCCATGCCCAGTTCTAACTGTTGCTTCCTGACTTGCATATAGGTTTCTCAAGAGGCAGGTCAGGTGGTCTGGTATTCCCATCTCTTTCAGAATTTTCCAGTTTATTGTGATCCACACAGTCGAAGGCTTTGACATAGTCAATAAAGCAGAAATAGATGTTTTCCTGGAACTTTCTTGCTTTTTCAATGATCCAGCGGATATTGGCAATTTGATCTCTGGTTCCTCTGCCTTTTCTAAAACCAGCTTGAACATCTGGAAGTTCTCAGTTCATGTATTGCTGAAACCTGGCTTGGAGAATTTTGAGCAATATTTTACTAGTGTGTGAGACGAGTGCAATTGTGCGGCAGCTTGAGCATTCTTTGGGATTGCCTTTCTTAGGGAACGAAATGAAAACTGACCTATTCCAGTCCTGTGGCCACTGCTGAGTTTTCTAAATTTTGATGAACTATGGACGGAGGTTCGTGACATTGTACAGGAGACAGAGATCAAGACCATCCCCATGGAAAAGAAATGCAAAAAGGCAAAATGATTGAGGAGGCCTTACAAATAGCTGTGAAAAGAAGAGAAGTGAAAAGGAAAGGAGAAAAGGAAAGATATTCCCATTTGAATGAAGAGTTCCAAAGAATAGCCAGGAGAGATAAGAAAGCCTTCCTCAGTGATCAATGCAAAGAAATAGAGGAAAACAACAGAATGAGAAAGACTAGAGATCTCTTCAAGAAAATTAGAGATATCAAGGGAACATTTCAGGCAAAGATGGGTTTGATAAAGGACAGAAATGGTATGGACCTAACAGAAGCAGAAGATATTAAGAAGAGGTGGCAAGAACACACAGAGGAACTGTACAAAAAAAGATCTTCATGAGCCATATAATCACGATGGTGTGATCACTCACCTAGAGCCAGACATCCAGGAATGTGAAGTCAAGTGGGCTTTAGAAAGCATCACTACGAATAAAGCTAGTGGAGGTGATGGAATTCCAGTTGAATAAACTGGATAGCTATATGTAAAAGAATGAAACTAAAATACTTCCTAACACCATGCATGTGTGTTCAGTCATATCTGACTCTTTGTGACCCCCTGGACCTTAGCCCATCAGACTCTTCTGTCCATGTGATTTTCCAGGGAAGAATACTGGAACGGACTGCATTAGCTCTTCCAGCAGATATTCCTGACCCAGCGATCGAATTCACATCTCCTTTTCTCCTGAACTGGCAGGCAGAGTCTTTAACTTTGCAGCATCTGGGAAACCCTAACACAATACACAATAATAAACCCAAAATGGATTAATGACTTAAATGTAAGGCCAGAAACTATAAAACCCGTGGAGGATAACATCCACTTCGTGGATCACAGCCTTATTGTGGTGAAGTGGCTTGCATAATTCAATGATGTTATGACAATGCTGTGCAGGGCAACCCAAGGTGAACAAGGCATAGTGGAGAGTTCTAACAAAACCTGGTCCACTGGAGGAGGGAATAGCAAATCACTCCAGTAGTCTTGCCTTGAGAACTCCATTAACAGTATGAAAAGGCAAAAAGATTTGACACTGAAAGATGAAATCCAACCCCCGCCCCAGGTGAGTAGGTTTTGAATGCGCTACTGGAGAAGAGTGGAGAAATAGTTACAGAAGAAAGAGGCTGAGCCAAAGCAGAAACCATGCCCAGTTGTGGATGTGTCCAGTGGTGAAAGTAAAGCCTGATACTGTAAAGAACAATAAGGCATAAGAATCTGGAATGTTAGGTCCATGAATCAAGGTAAATTGGAAGTGGTCAAACAAGAGATGGCAAGACTGAACATCAACAATTTTGGAACCAGTGAACTAAAATGGATGGGAATAGGTGAATTTAATTCAGATGAACAGTATGTCAACTCTTGTGGACAAGAATGTCTTAGAAGAAATGGAGTAGCCCTCATAGTCAACAGAAGAGTCAAAAAATGCAGTGCATGTTAACTCACTTCAGTCATGTCCAACTCTTTGCAACCCCAAGGACTGTAGCCCACCAGGCACAGTGGCACCATAGCCCATCAGGCACCAGTCCATGGGATTCTCCAGGAAAGAATACTGGAGTGGGTTGCCATTTCCTTCTCCCCAAAATGCAGTACTTGTGTACAATCTCAAAAATGACAGAATGACATCAGTTCATTTTCAAAGCAAACCATTCAACATCACAATAATCCAAGTCTATGCCCCAATCACTGATGGCAAAGAAGATGTTGACCACTTTTGTAAAGATTTGCATAAAACTTCTAGAACTAGCATCAAGAAAAGATGTCCTTTTCATCATAGTGGACAGGAATGCAAAATAAAAAGTTAAGAGATACCTGGAGTTACAGGCCAGTTTGGCTTTGGAACGAAGAATGAAGCAGGGCAAAGGCAAACAGTTTTGTCAAGAGAACACACTAGTCATAGCAAACACCCTCTTCCAACAGCACAAGAAACAACTCTATAAATGGAGATCACCAAATGGTCAATACTGAAGTAAGATTCATTATATCCTTTGCAGCCAAAGATAGAGAAGCTCTATACTGTCAGCAAAACAAGACCTGGAGGTGATTGTGGCTCAGATCATCGGCTCCCTATTGCAAAATTCAACCTTAAATTGAAGAAAGTAGGGGAAACCAATAGGCATTGAAGTATGATTAAATAAAATCTTTTATGATTATACAGTGGAGGTGATGAATAGATTCAAAGGATTATTTCTGGTAGATAGACTGTCTGACAAATTATGAACAGAGGCTTATAACATTGTACAGAATGCAGTGACCAAAATCATCCCAAAGAAAAGGAAATGCAAGGAGACAAAGTGGTTGTCTGAGGAGGCTTTACATATAGCTAAGGAAAGAAGAGAAGCAAAAAGCAAGGGAGAAAGGGAAAGATATATGCAACTGAATGCAAAGTTACAAAGAATAGCAAGGAGAGATAAGAAGGCCTTCTTAAGTGAACAATGCAAAGAAGTAGAGGAAAACAATAAAATGGGGAAGGCTAGAGATCTCAAGAAAATCGGAGATACCAAGGGAATATTTCATGCAAAGATGAGCATAATAAAAGACAGAAACAGTGAAGACCTAACAGAAGCAGAAGAGATTAAGAATACAAGGTGGCAAGAATACACAGGAGAACTATACAAAAAAGTCTTAATCACCCAGAAAACCATGATGGTGTGATCACTCACCTAGAGCCAGACACCCTGTAGTGTGAAGTCTCAAGTCAGCTAGTGGAGGTGTAATTCCAGCTGAAATATTCAAAATCCTAAAAGATGATGCTGTTAAAGTGCTGCACTCAATATGCCAACAAATTTGGAAAACTCAGCAGTGGCCACAGGACTTTAAAAGATCAGTTTGCATTCCAATCCGAAGGAAGGGCAATGCCAAAAAATGTTCAAACTACTGGACAATTACACTAGCTAGCAAACAAGGTAATGCTAAAAATCCTTCAAGCTACACTTCAGCATTACTTGAACCATGAACTTCCTGATGTACAAGTTGAATTTAGAGAAGGCAGAGGAATCAGAGAATAAATTGCCAACATTTGCTGGGAAGAATATTCCAGAAAAACATCAATTTCTGCTTCATAGACTACACTAAAGATTTTAACTATGTGGATCACAACAAACTGAAAAATTCTTCAAGAGATGGGGCTATTAGACCACCTTACCTGCCTTCTGAAAAACCTGTATGCAGGTCAAAAAACAACAATTAGAGCCTTACGTGAAACATCTGACTGGTTTAAAATTGGGAAAGGAGTATGGCAAGAATGTACATTTTCACCTTGTTTATTTAACTTATATGCAGAGGACATCATGCAAAATGCTAGGCTGGATGAACCACAAGCTGCAATAAAGATTGCCTGAGAAATCTCAAAAACCTCAGATATACAGATACTACTACCTAATGGCAGAAAGTGAAGAGGAACTAAACAGCCTCTTCATGAGTGTGAAAGAGGAGAGTGGAAAATCTGGCTTAAAACTCAACATTCAAGAAACTGAGATCATGGCATCTGGTCCCATCAGTTCATGGAAAGAAAAAGGGTAAAAATTCAAAGCAGGTACAGATTTTATTTTCTTGGGCTCCAATATCACTGTAGACATTGACTACACCTGTGAAATTAAAAGACACTTGCTCCTTGGAAGGAAAGCTATGACAAAATTAGAGAGCATATTGAAAATCAAAGACATCACTTTTCCAACAAAGGTCCGTATGGTCAAAGTTATGATTTTTCCAGTAGTCATGTATGGATGTGTGAGTTGGACCATAAACAAGGCTGAGCACAGAAGAATTGATACTTTCGAACTGTGGTGTTGGAGAAGACACTTGAGAGTCCCTTGAATTGCAAGGAGATCAAACCAGTCAATCCTAAAGGCAATCAGTTCTGAATATTCATTGGCAGGATTGATGCTAAAGCTGAAGCTCCAATAGTTTGGCCACCTGATGTGAAGAACTGACTCATTGGAAAGTACCCTGATGCTGGGAAAGCTTGAGGGTAGGAGGAGAAGGAGACAGTGGAGGACAAGATGGTTGGATGGCATCACTAACTCGATGAACATGAGTTTGAGCAAGCTCTGGGATTTGGTGATGGACAGGGGATCCTGGCATGCTGCAGTTCATGGGGTCACAAAAAGTCAGAAATAACTGAGAGACTGAACTGAACTGAACTAAAATTTGCACCTTAAGAATGGGTAAACAAACAAGGTCTTACTGTATAGCACAGGGAACTATATTCAATCTCCTAGGATAAATCATAATGGAAAATAATATAAAAATAGCAGGTATATACTGCTACATTTAAAATGAATAATCAACAAGGACCAATTGTACAGGACAAGGGACTCTGCTTAATGTTTTGTGGCAGCCTAGACAGGAGGGGAGTTTGGAAGAGAATGGATGCATTTATATATATGGCTGAGTTCCATTGCTCTTCACTTGAAGCTATCACAACACAGTTAATTGGTCATACTACAATACAAAGTTAAATTTTTAAAAATGATGTGAAAAATGCAGATGGAAAAATTTTAATGAGCAAAATAAAAACTATGGTGCTGAAAAGTACAATAAATGTAAAAACTACTGGAAGGACTTAGCAGCAGATTTTAATTGGCAGCAAAAGAATCGGCGAATTGAAAGGTATTTGACTTGATTGGAATTTATTCAGCCTAAGAAGCAAAAACAAAAGGGAATGTTGAAAAGTGAACAGAGCTTAAGGGACTTATTGAACATTATCAAATATACCAACATACATGTAAAGGGAATCCCAAAGGAGAGAAGAGATAAAGGAAAGGACACAGAAAGAGCATTTGAAAGAATACTGGCCAAAATTGCCCAAATTTGACTAAAAACATTAATCTACATATGTAGAAAACTCATTGAACTTTTATCAGTTCAACTGAGTTGCTCAGTCATGTCCAACTCTTTGTGACCCCATGGGCTGCAGCACGCCAGGCTTTCCTGTCCAACACCAACTCCTGGAACTTGTTCAAACTCATGTTCATCGACTTGGTGATGCCATCCAACGATCTCATCCTCTGTCATCCCCTGCTCCTCCTGCCTTCAATCTTTCCCAGCAACAGGGTCTTTTCAAATGAGTCAGTTCTTTTCATCATGTGGCCAAAGTATTGGAGCTTCAGCTTCAGCATCAGTCCTTCCAATGAATATTCAGGACTGATTTCCTTCAGGATTGACTGCTTTGATCTCCTTGCAGTCCAAGGGACTTTCAAGTCTTCTCCACACCACAGTCCAAAGCATCAATTCTTCAGTGCTCAGCTTTTTTTATAGTCCAACTCTTACCTCCATACACAACTACTGGGAAAACCATAGTTTTGACCAGATGGACCATCATCAGCAAAATAATGTCTCTGCTTTTTAATATGCTGTCTAGGTTGGTCATAACTTTACTTCCAAGGAGCAAGCATCTTTTAATTTTATGGCTACAGTCATCATCTGCAGTGATTTTGGAGCCCAAGAAAATGAAGTCTGTCACTGTTTCCACTGTTTCCCCATCTATTTGCCATTAAATGATGGGACCATGATGCCATGATCTTAGTTTTTTGAATGCTGAGTTTTAAGCCAACTTTTTCACTCTCCTCTTTCACTTTCATCAGGAGGCTCTTTAGTTGTTCTTCACTTTCTATCATAAGGATGGTGTCATCTGTGTATCTGAGCTTATTGATATGTCTCCCAGCAATCTTGATTTCAGCATGTGCTTCATCCAGCCTGGCATTTCTCATGATGTACTCTGCATAAAAGTTAAATAAGCAGGGTGACAATATATAGACTTGACATACTCTTTTCCCAATCTGGAACCAATCTGGAACCAATCTGTTGTTCCATGTCCAATTCTAACTGTTGTTTCTTGACCTGCATAAAAATTTCCCAGGAGGCAGGTAAGGTGGTCTGGTATTTCCATCTCTTTAACAATTTTCCACTGTTTGCCATGATACATACAGTCAAAGGCTTTGGCATAGTCAAAAAAGCAAAAGTAGATGTTTTTCTGGAACTCTATTGCTTTTTCAGTGATTCAACAGATGTTGGAAATTTGATCTCTGAACTTTTATAAAGCGAACTAAAAGATTTTCACCCATAGATAAATAAAAATCTATTAAAAGTCAAAGGCAAAGAATAAATTTTGATAACAGGAAAGAAGCAACTCATCACATAAAAGGAAACCTCAATAAGTCAACAATTCTTTTTTTTTTTTACCCCATGGAAACTATGGAGGCCAGAAGGATGTGGAATGATATGTTCAAAGAAAAAATGTTTCAATTCTTTATCAATTCTATATCCAGCATAGCTTCACTTCAAAAATCAAGGAGAAATAAGGACATTCCAAGATAAACAATGGTGAAAATTTATTGCTAGTAAACCTGACCTATTAGAAAAACTAGAAGAAGTCCTTCAGGCTGAAATTAAAAGACATAGTTATTCAAATCCATATGAAAAAATAAGTAGGAATAAGAAAACCACATTGGCAAATGTCAGTTTACTGTAAGTATTTTTTGTAGCTCTTTTTTTCACCCTGTCTCATTGAAAAAACAAGTGCATAAACTATTATAAATCTGTGTTTATGGGCATGCAATGTATAAAGGTATAAATTTGTGACCATACCAGCACTAAGAGGAGGGAGGTAATAGTGATATAAATTTTTGAATGAATTGTATTGCAAAAGGATTCACATCCTGGCTTGCAAAAATCCATTATCATTTAACATCTGAATCAACTATGGACTCCATACCTGAGTCAAGGGGAATGAATGAACATTCAATGAACACTGAAGAACCAGGGGCTGTAGAGAAGGCTAGACCAAAGTGTCATTCTCAAGAAATAGCCAGGAACCTCCAGGGTTAAGCTATAAACTTACTTACACTTCTTTGGCATGGAAATTTTACAGTTCCTGTCCATTGAGACTTGATAATTATTTTGTACCAGTGACTACGGTGTGTTTCTAACTATTACTTTTTCCATATGAAAGTATTGTTACATTTGTCTGTTCCTACTCTATCAATATATTTTGGATTTGGGGGATGAAGAGGTAGATAATATATCTCACAGTTTCTAGATCACTAGACCACATGAAGATACATTCAAATCTGATAGAACTGTGGAGCCTCCAAAGATTCTGGCTTTAGGGCCAAATTTAGCAACTGGGAGAAAATTTGACTTGTCTTCCCTGGGAGTGGGTGATTGTGCCCCATGTCAAGAGAAGAACTTAGGTGTTCAAGTCAAAGGAAAGTATCAGTAAAGAATTTTAGTTTCTTCCCAATTATCCATCTCACCTTCATGATCTCCCATTTCCCCTGGTTGGAATGTAGATATGATGATAGGGACTGGAGCAGTCATCTAGGACCATAAGAAGGAAGTCATGTTTTATTTTAAATGACAAATAGCAAGGTACCTCTCACTGTCAAATCCCTATACCTATGATATCCTGGGATAAATATAAGCAGTCTATCATGTGAGAGAGAAATACATATCTATCTCACTTAAGCCATTGTTTTTTAATTTCTTTATATTAGTCAATCATGCATCCTAAATAATACAAGATATGTGTGTTGAGAAGTGCAGTTTGAAATCAAGTGGTGAGGGAAATTATACAATGAGAACAAAACACAAAGTAATACCTCAGTCAGTCATTCTACCACAATTCTCCACAGAGGAAGAGGTGTGCTGAGTTCTGACAAGTCTCTAAGGAGGCTTCCTTTAATGGCTCTTTCCTTTTTCTGGAATCAAAATGGCTTAATTAACAGTTATTTATCCAGAGTAGGAATAGCACTATGGTTTTATTTTGTGCTGTGAGTTTGGGGAATTGGTCTTGGAGATTTTAAAGAGGAACCCCACTGTCATCTCCTTTCCTCTGCTCCTCATTTTGAGTGGGTCCTACAGGGCTCAAAGAGGTTAAGTTATTAGCTAAAATTGCACATCTAGGAAGACATAGAGGCAGAACTGGAACTCAGGTCTGCCTGATTCCAAATTCTTTTCTGTTAGCCTCTGTGCTTTCCTAACTTGTGACTGTAATCTGCCTCTCACTGACAGACTTCCTGGTTGGCGGAGCAGTGGGGTTCCTCTTTAAAATTTCCAAGACCAATTGCCCAAATTTACAGCACAAAATAAAACCATAATTATATTTCTACTCTGGATAAGCAACTTTAAGTAAGCCATTTTGATTCCAGAAAAAGAAAAGAGCCATTAGGGGCAGCTCTTTAGAAGTAGCAGGAACTGCCCTGATTGGCTGTCTGCCTGATTGAATCTCAACTGAACTATGACTATGTCTCATATCTCTACCACTGTGATTGGCCTGCCTGACTGCACATCTGGAATTGGCTTCAATTTTTCTTACCAGATAGGAATCATGCTGAGTACCTACGCCCTCTTCTGCATTGTTGCAAGAAGACATCATGCCTTGTATTCTGATACCAAGCAACCCTCACATTCTTCTATGCCTCATCTGTTTGGGCATAGAAGAACAAGCATTACTTACCTTATAGAAACATATGTAGACTGATAGAAAAGGTATGAGGAAGGTCTTTTGCTTTGAGATACCAACTACCCCTTGTGCCTCAGAAGTTCAGTTCAGTCGCTCAGTCGTGTCTGACTCTTTGTGACCCCATGGACTACAGAATGCCAGGCTTCCTGCCCATCACCAACTCCCGGATGCCATCCAACCATCTCACCCTCTGTTATCCCCTTTTCTTCCTGCCTTCAATCTTTCCCAGCATCAGGGTCTTTTCCAATGAGTCAGTTCTTCACATCATGTGGCCAAAGTATTGGAGTTTCAGTTTCAGCATCAGTCCTTCCAATGAATACTCAGAACTGATTTCCTTCAGGATTGACTGGTTTGATCTCCTGGCAGTCCAAGGAACTCTCAAGAGTCTTCTCCAACACCACAGTTCAAAAGCATCAATTCTTTGGCACTCAGTTTTCTTTATAGTCCTCATAGCATAGAAGTATTTCTTATAGTATAGAAGTATAGAAATCTTATATACTTCTATGGAAAGTATATAAGAATTTTGTATAGTATAGAAGTATGGAAATTTCAACCGAATCATGACTGTGTCTCATACCTCTACCACTGTGATTGGCCTGCCTGACTGCACATCTGGAATTGGCTTCTATTTTTCTTACCAGATGGGAATCATGCTGAGTAAGTATGCCCTCTTCCACATTGTTGCAGGAAGACATCATTCCTTTAATTTAAAAATATTATTTTCTTACTTTGGGTTCTAAGTAAATAATTTTTATCTTTTTTATTTTTCAAATTATGAAAATATGATAACACATTTACAGGAGATTTGAAATACATAGAGCAAAGCTATATATAGTTCCACTATATATTACAATTGTTTGTTTTAGGTAGATAAATTAAGATTTTTAGTAGGAGTTTAAGTATCAAATTCTCATAAATTAATAGAATGAATGTACAGAGAAGTAGAAGAATGTAGTAGACCTGAAAAGCATTATGAACCAATTTGACATAATTAAGATTTTTACAATTTTCACACAATAGTAGGATAAAACTTCTATTCAAGTTCCCATAGACTATAAACTTGGAGACACTGGAAAATATCCAGAGACATAAGTTCAGGTGCAGAAATGTCATGGTCTAAAGATATTGAAATCATACAGAGTCCATTCTCTTATTACTGCGGAATTATGTTAGAGATCAATATCAAAAGATATTTGAAAATAACCCATATGTTTTCAAGTGTGACATTTACAAAGAGAGATCTTTGACTTAGCCATTGAAATCCTCAATAAAGTTAGAAGACTGAAAAAACACAGAGGGTGACTGCAGAGAGAAAAGCATTTAAGTGAGAAATTAATATCAAAATGAGAAACTAATACCAAAGATTTTATTTTTAAACCCCGTGTATTTGGAAATTAAATGTGTGCTTCTAAGTGATGGGTATATCTAAGAAGCCATAACAAGGAAAATTAGAAAATACTTGTAATAGAATAAAAATGAAAAAAGAATTTACCAGAATTTGTTTCATGTAACAGAAGCTGCTTAATGCAGTTAAATATAATATGAAGCCTTGAATAAGATATGGAAACGAACAGGACACTAGCATAAAATTTTGTTAGATTTAAACAAAATTTATACTTTAGTTAATAATACTATATCACATGTTAATTTCCCGTTTTCTTACAACATAATATTTCTTTATATACTCAGAATTGGATTAGAAGCTTCAAGCCTCATTCAAATTTTGTTTTTAATCACTAAGATAATAAAATTTCTAGACTTTTAGCAGTAATGGGCTGTGCTGTGCTTAGTCATTCAGTCATGTCAAACTCTTTGCAACCCCATTGACTGTAACATGTCAGGCTCCTCTGTCCATGGGAATTTGCCAGGCAAGAATACTTGAGTGGGCAGCATATCCCTTCTCCAGGGGATCTTCCTGACACTGGTATTGAACTGGGGTCTCCTGCATTGCAGGCAGATTCTTTACCAGCTGAGTTACCAGGGAAGCCATTAGCAGTAAAACTAGATGCCAAAATACATGGAACTATATCAAAATTTTAAGTGACAGTAAATTAGAATTCTAGCATTCTATCCATACAAAGTCAAACAAGTGGAATCAAGATATCATAATTTTTTTAGCTAGGCAAAAATTTGTAAGTTTTCTAAAATGTATGTATTATATTATACCTCCATTTTTTTAAAATCAAGAATTTCTTTTATTTTAAAATAAACATTGAAGATTCCCCCCTTCCCCACCACCCCACAAACTTTTGAATGTGGAATGTTCAATAGCCTATCCATTTTAGAAGGTTACAAAAACAGCAAAAACTCCAGTTGTCTAATGATGAATGTTTTGAGAATAGTTTTATGGGTTTAAGTAGCTGAGCACCTACTGGAAAAAGTCCTTAGCTAAAGGCTGAAAACTAAATTCAATTTCTGCACAGAAAGTACCATTAACTTAGTAGCCTTTGCTTAACATAAGGTGGGGTTAATTCCCCATGAAGTCAAAGTGGGATACAACAAGCAGCATTAAGTTCATAGGCACACAGAACTAGTACTCCAATTGCTAGCACAAATTTCAACATCGTACATAAATTACTAAACTGTCCATCATCATCAGACTTTGGACTCTCCCTATACATCTATGGGAAGGAATCACCACTTTGAAAATTAATACTTCCATGTGAAACAGATAATTCAGTTAGGGTTATACAAAAGATAAGGGCAAGTACTGTAGAAATAGCTGCTGCAGATAACCATAAAATTGGTAACACTAAACTGCATGGGGTGAACCACATAAGCTGCTAACTGTTGAACAACAGTGTTTCAAGATGCAACTTTTATAAACATGTTTTATTTTGTTTGTTTATACCATCAGAAGTGAAACTGTTGACTGTCATTTCCCTAAAATAGGGAAATCAACCTAAAACACATTCTGATGCTTTTCAAAAGATAGCAACTTAAAAGGGTGGCAGCAGCAGGCATTTGATACCTTTTCTTTTAAAAACTTTCAGGCTGCAGGAAAAACATGTGACCTAGAGTGTTATGATTATCCATTAGATTTTCATCAGTACCTGTAGCAATTTAGGTGACAATACAGCAAAATCCAAGGATTATATACTATCAATCCTTATAAAAGTTATTATCAAAGAAACTGTTAAGTGTTCGAAAGGTATCTAAATATTTCACATTAAGTACAGAAGTGGCCATCCAGATTATATCCCTTAATTGTTGCATATTTTTCAAAAAGTGCGAATCAAAACCTAATTTTGCATTTTGGCTTTGTCTTATACAGTATCAGCTGTTAAAAAGTATGTGTCTTACACTTGTACCCCAATGTTTATTGCAGCACTGTTTATAATAGCCAGGACATGGAAGCAACCTAGATGTCCATCAGCAGACGAACGGATAAGAAAGCTATTGTACATATACACAATGAAATATTACTCAGCCATTAAAAAGAATATATTTGAATCAGTTCTAATGAGGTGGATGAAACTGGAGCCTTTTATGCAGAGCGAAGTAAGCCAGAAAGAAAAACATCAATACAGTATACTAACGCATATATATGGAATTTAGAAAGATAGTAACAGTAACCCTATATGTGAGACAGCAAAAGAGACACAAATATATGGAACAGTCTTTTGGACTCTGTGGGAGAGGGTGAGGGTGGGGTGATTTGGGAGAATGGCATTGAAACATGTAAATTATCATATGTGGAACAGATCACCAGTCCAGGTTTGATGCATGAGACAGGGTGCTTGGGGCTGGTGCACTGGGATGACCCAGAGGGATGGGATGGGGAGGGAGGCGGGAGGGGGGGTTCAGAATGGGGAACACATGTACACCCGCGGCTGATTCATGTCAATGTATGGCAAAACCACTACAATATTGTAAAGTAATTAGCCTCCAATTAAAATGAATAAATTTATTAAAAAAATAAAGACAAAGCAAAAACCTAAAAAAAAAAAAAAAAAAGTATGTGTCTTAAACCACAGTTGTCTGGCCAGAGGATGAATAGTTCCATGTCAAAGCCTAAGGTTGGTACCCAGACTTGTATATACATACATTTTTAATATATATGTATACAAAAGCTTTTTTACTATGCTTGGTAAAGGCTTGAGAAAGAACATTTTTTAAAAAGATGGATAAATTGGAAAATGTGAACATGAATGAAATAGGAGAACTGAATGTGAAATAGAAAAAGTGAAACCAACTATATAAAAATAAAATATCATCATAATCCAGTTTTTTTTAAACATGGCTGCTCATTAGAGAAAAATCTGTAGCTTTGGAGAAAAAAGAAAAAGAAAACAAGAATACCTGGGTGTTTGCATTTTTCAAAAAATTCCAAGATAATTCTGATATGCATCTGGATTTTTAAAAGGGATTATAGGTTTTTCTATCAAATGGTAGTTTTAGTGATATAGAATTCTATTATTTTCTATTGACCAGTCATGATACAATCATTGCATTAAGCAAAAATCACAATAGTAAAAGACGTTTATCAGTTTTCACAATCAATAGCCAGACAAAAAATAAAAGATCACTACAGTTGCAAGCTATGATGGAAACATGATTAACCTAACAATACAAAATAATTACATACAATTTGAGAGATTAGGTAGAGTGATGTGGTAAGTAGAAGTGGAAACATGCACAGGTTCTCATCTGCCCAGGCAGTCTATGTATTTTGGTCCATGGACTTGATCCATTTACACTTAAGGTAATTATCGCTATGCATGATCCTATTACCATTTTCTTAATTGTTTTGGGTTTATTTTCTGTATGTCTTTTCCTTCTCTTGTGTTTCCTGCCTAGAGAAGTTCCTTTAGCATTTGTTGTAAAGCTGACTTGGTGGTGCTAAATTTTCTTAACTTTTGCTTGTCTGGACAGCTTTTGATTTCGCCATCAAATCTGAATGAGAGTCTTGCTGGGTAGAGTATTCTTGGTTGCAGGTTCTTCTTTTTCGTCACTTTAAGTATATCATGCCATTCCCTTCTAGCTTGCAGAGTTTCTGTTGAGAAATCAGCTGATAACCTTATGGGAGTTCCCTTGAATATTATTTGTTGCTTTTCCATTGTTACTTTTAATATTTATTTTTGTCTTTAATTTTTGTCAGTTTGATTGCTACATGTCTCAGTGTGTTCCTCCTTTGGTATATCTTGCCTGGGATTTTGTTGCCTATTTCTTTTTCCATGTTAGGGAATTTTTCAGCTATTATCTCTTCAAATATTTTCTCAGGTCTTATATCTCTCTCTTCTCCTTTTGGGACCCATATAATATGAATGTTGGTGCATTGAATGTTGTGCCAGAGGTCTCTTAGTTTGTTCTCTTTCTTTTTCTATGATCTGTTCTGCATCAGTGATTTCCACTATTTTGCCCTCCAAGTCATTTATCTGGTCTTCTGTCTCAGTTATCTGCTATTGATTCCTTCTAGCATATTGTTCATCTCCCTCCCTCCCTCTCTCTCTCTCTCTCTCTCTCTCTCTCTCTTTTAGCTCTTCTAGGTCTTTGGTAAACATTTTTTTGCATATTCTCCTTTGTTTTCCTGAGGTCCTGGATTACCTTCACTATCACTATTCTGAGTTCTTTTTCTGTATATTAGCCTATCTCCACTTCATTTAGCTGTTTTACTAGGGTTTCATGTTGTCCCGTCTTCTGGGACATAACTTTCTGCTTTTTTTATCCTGATTAACTTTATTTAATGTGGTTTTTGTTCTAGCTGCTGTGGGATTGTTGTTCTTCTTACTTTTGCCTCCATCTGGTAGAGAAGGCTAAGAGGTTTGTGTAAGCTTCCTGATGGGAGTGACTGGTGGTGGCAAAAACTGGATCTTGCCCTAGTGGGCAGGGCTGGACTCAGTAAAGTTTTAATTCAATTGTCTGCTGATGGGTGGGGTTGGCTCCTTCTCTGTTAGTTGTTTAGCCTGAGGCAACCCAGCCCTGGGATCTATGGGCTCTATGGTAGGATTAGTGGTAACTTCCAAGAGGACTTATGCCAAGGGAGCCCTTTCAGGACTACTCCTGCCAGTGCCCCCATCCTCATGCTGAGGCACTGTTGACCAATGCCACCCCAGGAGACCCTCCAACACTAGCAGGTAGGCCTTGTTCAGTCTCTTGTGGGATCACTGCTCCTTTCCCCTGGGTCTTGGTGCACACAAGAGTTTCTTTGTGTCCTCCAAGGTGGAGTCTGTTCCCCCCAGTCCTGTGGAAGTCTTGTAATCAAATCATGAAGGCCTTCAAATTCAGATTCCCTGGGAATTCTCAGTCCCTTTGTTGGATCCCCAGGCTTGAGACCCTGACATGGTCCTCAGAAGAGTGGGAGAATTTCTTTGGTATATTGCTGTCCAATTTGTAGGTCGCCCACCCAAAAGGTACAGGATTTGATTTTATCTTGATTGAGTACCTACTACCATCTCATTGTAGCTTCCTGTCTTTGGACATGTGGTATCATTTTTTGGTGGGTTTTTCAAAAGCTAGTTGCAGTTTTGGTGTTCTTGCAGGAGGAGATGAGCACACATCTTTCTACTCTTCCATCTTGAAACTAAAGTCTTAAGTAAATATTTTAAGAAATTAACATTGAATATTTTTTATGCACCAAGCTTTGTGCTTGGGACATAATATATGTTATCCAAATAGCTATCCTCTTGTAGCTAGGATTAATGATCACTTCTATACTAGAAATTCTCTCCTCTTCTTTGCTGTTCCATCTCTAATGGGCTGAGTGTTAAATACTGATTTGTCTAAGTTTAAAATAGTGTTTCATTGTCTTTGTCAGTGAGTGTTTTAAAGATGGGCTTGCAACCCAAGTTTGAAACATGAAAAGTTTTCTCAGAAGCACAAGAGAAAATATAACTCCTTTTCTTTTGCTGAATCAGGTTTATCAACAGCTGGATTACTCAGTGATATGTGAGACTAGATAATTCTTTGTTGTATGGAACTTTCCTTTGTGTTAGAGGATAGTTAGCAGCATTCATGGTTTCTAACTTCAAGATGACTGTAGCAACCTTTCTGATTTGTGACAATTCAATGATGTCTCCAAACATTTTCAAATGTCCCTTGGGAGGCAGAGTTACCACTAGGTGAGAGCCAATCTGCTACGTGTCATTAGCTCTAAATGTGATGCCTGAAAGTGTGGCACCAACTTGATTACTGAAGGGAGCTGACCCCGAGAAGAGCTGACATACTGAGAAGATGATAGCAGAAAGGTGGAAAGAACATGGGATCTTGTATTTGTAGAGCCACTGAATTACCAACCTTTGAATTGCCTTACCTAGGACTTCTTCCTAAGAAAAATTATAGCATTGGTACTATTTGCATCAGTTGAGTTGAGATTTTATGGTTCCTTGCAGATATTCCTTTCATCTTCCTCTTTAAGCTCCCTCTTTCCAATAAAATCTTATTAAACAAAGGAATTGTTAAATAAAACAAATCTTGACTAAAAAAATAGAGGAGATGAAGGGATGAATTTATATCACACACTTCTCAGCAAAGGAATTTAAAAGTTACTAATAATGACAATATTTAATATCCTAAATTCATCTTTTCTCTACTTAGTCATACATTGCTCCCATATCTTCCTCATTTTTTTCCTTTATGAACATTGTGCTCAGTGTTCACATGCTCCTTCCTTATGAAATATGCAAAGAAATTCTGCTCTACTTGGAAACTATCCTCATCTTATTACTAAGAAAAAATACTCTTGAGATCAAATAGATCCATCATCCTCAGATGGATAGCTCATTTCTTTTCATGTCAGCATGCAATCAGGGGCCTCAGATAATGAGTAGAACAGTTTGTAAGGAGAGTGTTGAAAGGAAAAGAAAATTCTCATGGGTACAGGAGCTGATACCCTGATACAGGCTTCCATTTTGTCTCAAAACTCTCATCTTCTGTTTCTTTCTCCACATGGTTTACTGGAAAATAGGAAAATAGATTGAGACTCAGGAACTGTTACAGTTCCAGGTCCATCAACAATTATTTACTTGCCTTTAGGAAAGTTACATGACTGCTCTAGAGTCTCGGTTTAACAACTTGTAGGATTATCTGAGTAATTCATAAGGACTCTGGCACTGACATTCTTTAATCTTATTATGCAAGATATCTAGTTCCTAGTTGAACTATCAATTCAGTTCAGTCACTCAGTTGTGTCCGACTCTTTGTGACCCCATGGACTGCAGCAGGCCAGGATTCTCTGTCCAAAACCAACTCCCAGAGCTTGCACAAACTCATGGCCACCGAGTTGGTGATGCCATCCAACAATTTCTTCCTGTAGTCACCTTTTCCTCCTGACTTCAATCTTTCCCAGCATCAGAATATTTTCCAATGATTCAGTTCTTCAAACCAGGTGGTCATAGTATTGGAGCTTCAGCTTCATCATCAGTGTTTCCAATTAATAATCAAGACTGATTTCCTTTAGGACTGGCTGGTTTGATCTCCTGGCAGTCCAAGGGACTCTTAAAAGTCTTCTCCAACATCACAGTCCAAAAGCAGCAATTCTTCAGTGCTCATCTTTCTTTATGGTCCACCTCTCACATCCATACATGACCACTGAAAAAACCAGAGCTATGACTATACAGACCTTTGTGTGCAAAGTAATGTCTCTGCTTTTTAATATGCTGTCTAGGTTGGTCATAGCATTTCTTACAAGGAGCAAGAGTATTTTAGTTTTGTGGTTGCCTGCAGTGATTTTGGAGCCCAAGAAAATAAAATCTGTCACTGTTTCCACTGTTTCAACATTTATTTGACATGAAGTGATGGGACAAGATGCCGTGATCTTCGTTTTTTGAATGTTGAATTTTAAGCCAACTTTTTCCCTCTCCTCTTTCACTTTCATCAAGAGGCTCTTTAGTTCCTCTTTGCTTTCTGCCATAAGGGTGGAGTTATCAACATATCTGAGATTATTGATATTTCTCCCAGCAATCCTGATTCCAGCTTGTGCTTCATCCAACCTGGCATTTTGCATGATGTACTCTGCACAAAAGTTAAATAATCAGGGTGACAATATACTACTTTGCTGTACTCCTTTCCCAATTTGGAAACAGTCTGTTGTTCCATATCCAGTTCTAACTGTGGTTTCTTGACCTGCATACAGATTTCTCAGGAAACAGGTAAGGTGGTCTGGTATTCCCTTTTCTTTAAGAATTTTCCAGTTTGTTGTGATCCACACAGTCAAATACTTTGGCACAGTCAATGAAGCAGAAATAGATGTTCTTCTGCAATTCTCTTCCTTTTTTCTATAATCCAATGGTTGTTTTCAATTTGATCAACAAAAGAGTCCAAAATGAAGTACTTGGATGCAATCTCAAAAATGACAGAATGATCTCTCTTCGTTTCCAAGGCAAACCATTCAATATCATGGTAATCCAAGTCTATTCCCCAACCAGTAATACTGAAGAAGCTGAAGTTGAACGGTTCTATGAAGATCTACAAGGTCTTCTAGAACTAACACCCAAAAAGATGTCCTTTTCATTATAAGGGACTGAAATGCGAAAGTAGGAAGTCAAGAAACACCTGGAGTAACAGGCAAATTTGACCTTGGAATACAGAATGAAGCAGGGCAAAGGGTAATAGAGTTTTGCCAAGAGAATGCACTGGTCGTAGCAAACACCCAGTTCCAACAACACAAGAGAAGACTCTACACATGGGCATCAGCAGATGGTTGACACTGAAATCAGATTGATTATATCCTTTGCAGACAAAAGTGGAGAATCTCTATACAGTCAGCAAAAACAAGACCGGGAGCTGACTGTGGCTTGGATCATGAACTCCTTATTATCAAATTCAGACTGAAATTGAAGAAAGTGGAGAAAACCACTAGACCATTCAGGTATGACCTAAATCAAATCTCTTATGACTAAAAAGTGGATGTGAGAAATAGATTTAAGAGACTAGATCTGATAGACAGAGTGCCTGTTGAACTATGGATGGAGGTTCGTGACATTGTACAGGAGACAGGAATCAAGACCATCCCCACGAAAAAGAAATGCAAAAAAGCAAATTGGCTGTCTCCCATCTGAATGCAGAGTTCCAAACAATAGCCAGGAGAGATAAGAAAGCCTTCCTCAGCAATCGATGCAAAGAAATAGAAGAAAACAAAAGAATGGGAAAGACTAGAGATCTCTTCAAGAAAATTAGAGATACCAAGGGAACATTTCATGCAAAGATGGGCTCAATAAAGGACAGAAATAGGAGGGACCTAACCAAAGCAGAAGATATTAAGAAGAGGTGGCAAGAATACACAGAAGAACTGTACAAAAAAGATCTTCACGACCCAGATAATCACAATGGTGTGATCATCTCACCTAGAGTCAAACATCCAGGAATGTGAAGTCAAGTGGGCCTTAGAAAGCATCACTACGAACAAAGCTAGTGGAGGTGATGGAATTCCAGTTAAGCTATTTCAAATCCTGAAAGACGAGGCTGTGAAAGTGCTGCATTCAATATACCAGCAAATTTGGAAAACTCAGCAGTGGCCACAGGACTGGAAAAGATCAGTTTTCATTCCAATCCCAAAGAAAAGCAATCCCAAAGAATGCTCAAACTACTGCACAATTGCATTCATCTCACACGCTAGTAAAGTAATGCTTAAAATTCTCCAAGCGAGGCTTCAGCAATACGTGAACTGTGAATTTCCAGATGTTCAAGCTGGTTTTAGAAAAGGCAGAGGAACCAGAGATCAAATTGCCAATATCCACTGGATCATCAAAAAAGCAAGAGAGTTCCAGAAAAAAACATCTATTTCTACTTTATTGACTATGCCAGGCCTTTGACTGTATGGATCACATAAACTGGAAAAATCTGAAGGAGATGGGAATACCAGACCACCTCAACTGCCTTTTGAGAAACCTGTATGCAGGTCAGGAAGCAAGAGTTAGAACTGGACATGGAACAACAGACTGGTTCCAAATAGGAAAAGGAGTACATCAAGGCTGCATATTGTCACCCTGCTCATTTAACTTATATGCAGAGTACCTCATGAGAGACGATGGGCTGGATGAAGCACAAGTTGGAATCAAGATTGCTGGGAGAAATATCAATAACCTCAGATACTCAGATGATACTACCCTTATGGCAGAAAGTGAAGAAGAACTAAAGAGCCTCTTGATGACAGAAAGAGGAGAGTGAAAAAGTTGGCTCAAAATTCAGAAAACTAAGATCATGGCATCCAGTCCCATCACTTCATGGCAAATAGATGGGCAAACAGTGGAAACAGCGGCTGACTTTATTTTTCTGGGCTCCAAAATCACTGCAGATGGTGATTGTCACCATGAAATTAAAAGACACTTACTCCTTGGAAGGAAAGTTATGACCAACCTAGACAGCATATTAAAAAGCAGAGACATTACTTTGCCAACAAAGGTCCGTCTAGTCAAGGCTATGGTTTCCAGTGGTCAGGTATGGATGTGAGAGTTGGACTATAAAGAAAGCTGAGCACCGAAGAATTGATGCTTTTGAACTGTGGTGTTGGAGAAGACTCTTGAGAGTCCCTTGGACTGCAAGGAGATCCAACCAGTCCATCGTAAAGGAGATCAGTCCTGGGTGTTCATTGGAGGGACTGGTGTTGAAGCTGAAACTCCAATTATTTTGGCGACCTGATGCGAAGAGCTGACTCATTTGAAAAGACCTTGTTGCTTGGAAAGATTGAGGGTAGGCGGAGAAGGGGACGACAGAGGATGAGAGTGTTGGATGGCATCACCGACTTGATGGAAATGGGTTTGGGTGGGCTCCCGGCATTGGTGATGGACAGCGAGGCCTGGTGTGCTGTGGTTCATGGGGTCACAAAGAGTCACACACGATTGAGCGACTGAACTGACCTGAACTGAACTGAACTGAACAACCATAAAAGAGGAAATCAACATCAACACAATGATATTGCAGAAATTTAACACGCCACGGACACCAATGGATTGATCACCCAGACAAAAAATTAGTAAGAAAACACAAGCCATAAATGACATAGTAGACAAAATGGAATTAATTGATAGTTATAGAACATTCCATAAGAAAGTAGTAGAATACATTTTCTTCCCAAATGCATATGGAATAGTCTTCAGGATAAATCACATCTTGGGCCAGAAATCAAGCTTCAGTATATTTAGGAAAATTGAAAACCTATCAAGCATCTTTTATGAACACAAGAGTACATGAAAACAAATTAGGTATAGGGCAAAAAAAGTAAAAGACACAAACACAGGGAAGCTAATCAATATGCTAATAAATATCCAATAAAGCACTGAACAAGTCAATAGGAATCTACAAAAACAAACAAACAAACAAAAAACAAGAAAAAAATCACAATGAAAAGATTGATGACCCAAAACCTATAGGATGCAACAAAAGCATTTCCAAGAGGCAAGTTTATAGCAATACAATCCTATCTCAGAACAAAAGAAACAAATAAATAAACAACCTAATCTTACACCTGAAGAAACTAGAGAAAGAAGAACAAAAAAAAAAAAAAAAATCAAATGTTAGTAGAAGGAAAGAAATCATAAAGATTGGAGTAGTAATAAATGAAATAGAAATGAAGCAAACAACCACAAAGATCAATGAAACTAAAAGTTAGGTTTTTCATAAGATAAACAAAACTGATAAACCTTTAGCCAGATTCATGGAGAAAAAAAAGAGAGGACTCACATCAATAAATTTAAAAATGAAAAAGAAGTTACAAGTATTGTCATATAAATACAAAGGATCACAAGAGACTAGTACAAGCAACAATATGACAATAAAATGGATAAACTGGAGGAAATAGACAAATTTTTTAAAAGTACAACCTTCCAAAAAAAAAAAAAAAAGTACAACCTTCCAAGGCTGAAACAGGAGGAAACAGAGAGTATGAACAGACTAATCGCAAGTACTGAAATTGAAACTATGATGAAAAAATGTTCCAACATATAAACGTCCTGGAACAGATGCCTTCAGTGGTTAATCCTATCAAACATTTAGAGAACATTTAACATCTATCTATCTCAAAATCTTCCAAAAAATAACAGAGTGAGGAACACGAACAAAGTAATTCTATGAGGGAACCATTACACTGATAACAAAGTCAGACAAAGATGTCACAATTAAAGAAAATTACGGGCCAATATGATTGATGAACATATATGCAAAAATCCTCAACAAAATAGTAGCAAACGAAATCCAACAATGCATTAAAAGAATCAGACACTATGATCAAGTGGAATTTATCCTAGGGATTCAAGTTTTCTTCAACATATACAAGTCAATCAATGTGATACAGCACTTCAACAAATCAAACAAAAAAAAAAGATGATCATCTTAATATATGCAAAAAAAGCTTTTGATAATATTAAACATAAAATTTTGATTAAAAATTCTCCAGAAAGTGTGTGTAGAGGGCTTAACTCACCATAATAGAGGGCACACATGACAAATTCACAGCAAACATCATTCTCAACAGTCAAAAAAGTGAAAGCATTTACTCTGAGATCAGGAACAAGGCAAGGTTGTCCACTCTCACCACTATTATTGAACATCATTTTGGAAACCCTATACACAATGGAAAAGAAAAAGAAATAATGGGAATCCAACTTGGAAATAATAAGTAAAACTGTCACAGTTTGCAGATAACATGATAGTTTACATAGAAAATCCTAAAGATGCCACCATAAAACAACTAGAGCTTATCTATAATCTTGGGGAAGTTGTAGGATCCAAAATTAATACACACAAAACTCTTGCATCCCCATACACTAACAATGAAAGATCCAGAAGGAGAAATCAAGGAAACAATCTCATTAAACACTGGATCAAAATGAATTAAATATCTAGGAATGAACCTATCTAAGGAGGCAAAATACCTGTACTCAGAAAACTATATGATCCTGATTAAAGAAATGAAAGATAAAACAAACAGGTGATCTTGGAAGAATCAGCAATGTGAAAATCAATATACTACCCAAAGAAACTGCTAATTTAATGCATACATATCAGATTCAGTTCAGTTCAGTCGCTCAGTCGTGTCCTACTCTTTGCCACCCCATGAATCGCAGCACGCCAGGCCTCTCTGTCCATCACCAACTCCCAGAGTTTACTCAAACTCATGCCCATCAAGTCAGTGAGGCCATCCAGCCATCTCATCCTCTGTCGTCCCCTTCTCCTCCTGTCCCCAATCCCTCCCAGCATCAGGGTCTTTTCCAACGAGTCAACTCTTCGCATGAGGTGGCCAAAGAATTGGAGTTTCAGCTTCAGCATCAGTCCTTCCAATGAACACCCAGGACTGATCTCCTTCAGGATGGACTGGTTGGATCTCCTTGCAGTCCATCCAGCAGATATTGGCAATTTGATCTCTGGTTCCTCTGCCTTTTCTAAAACCAGCTTGAACATCTGGAAGTTCTCGGTTCATGTGTTGCTGAAGCCTGGCTTGGAGAATTTTGAGCATTATTTTACTAGCGTGTGAGATGAGTGAAATTGTGTGGTAGTTTGAGCATTCTTTGGCATTGCCTTTCTCAGGGATTGGAATGAAAACTGACCTTTTCCAGTCCTGTGGCCTCTGCTGAGTTTTCCAAATTTGCTGGTATGTATATTGAGTGCAGCACTTTCACAGCCTCTTCTTTCAGGATTTGAAATAGCTCAACTGGAATTCCATCACCTCCACTAGCTTTGTTCGTAGTGATGCTTTCTAAGGCCCACTTGACTTCACATTCCAGGATGTCTGACTCTAGGTGAGATGATCACACCATCGTGATTATCTGGGTCGTGAAGATCTTTTTTGTACAGTTCTTCTGTGTATTCTTGCCACCTCTTCTTAATATCTTCTGCTTCGTTTAGGTCCCTCCTATTTCTGTCCTTTATTGAGCCCATCTTTGCATGAAATGTTCCCTTGGTATCTCTAATTTTCTTGAAGAGATCTCTAGTCTTTCCCATTCTGTTGTTTTCCTCTATTTCTTTTCATTGATCACAGAGAAAGGCTTTCTTATCTCTCCTGGCTATTCTTTGGAACTCTGCATTCAAATGGGAATATTTTTCCTTTTCTCCTTTGCTTTTAGCTACTATTCGTATATTACACACACATAAAAAGGAACAAAATTGGGACATTTGTTGAGACATGAATGGACTTAGAGTCTATCATCCAATGTTAAGTCAGGAAGAGAAAAACAAATAGTATATATTAATGTATATATCTGGAATCAAGGTAAATGGTACTGATGGATCTATTTGCAGGGCAGAAATAGAGATGCCCTGGACATGGACTTGTGGGCACAGTAGGACATGGGGGGAGTGAGATGAATTGGGAGATTGGGAAAGATACCTACACTACCATGTGTAAAATAGATAGCTAGTGGAAATCTGTTATATATCACTTGGGACCTAGCTCAGTGCTCTGTAACAACCCAGATGAGTGGGATGGGCGGCCATGGGAGGCAGGTCCAAGAAGGAGATTATATATATATATATATATATATATATAATATATATATATATATATATATATCTCTTTATGTTGTACAGCAGAAACTAACACAACATTGTAGAGCAATTATACTCCAATTTTAAAAAAAGAAGACACATGTTTCCTAATGTTCACTGAAACACTATTTTCAATAGTCAGGACATAGATGCAACCTTAATGTCCATGAACAGAGGAATAGGTAAAAAAAAAAAAAGATGTGTTTTATATATGGAATATGTGACAGTTGGACAATAAAGAAGGCTGAGTTCAAAGAATTGATGCTTTTGAACTGTGGTGTTGGAGAAGACTCTTGATAGTCCCTTGGACTGCAAGAAGATCAAACCAGTCAATCCTAAATAAAATCAACTCTGAATATTCGCTGGAAGGACTGATGCTGAAACTGAAGTTCCAATACTTTGGCACCTGATGCAAAGAACTGACTCACTAGAGAACACCCTGATGCTGGGAAAGACTGAAGGCAGACGGAGAAGAGGGTGACAAAGGACAGGATGGTTGGATGGTATCACTGATTCAACAGAAATTAATTTGAGCAAACTTCAGGAGACAGTGAAGGACAAGGAAGCCTGACGTTCTGTATTCCATGGGGTTGCGGAGTCAGACACGACTGAGCAACTGAACAACAAATTGCATGTGTGTGCTAGCTAAGTCATTCAGTCATGTTCGACTCTTTGAGACCCTATGGACTATAGCCCACCAGGCTTCTCTGTGCATGGGATTTCCCAGGCAAGAATACTGGAGTGGGTTACTATTTCCTCCTCCAGGGGATCTTCCTGACCCAGGGATCGAACCCACGTCTCTTATGTCTTCTGCATTGGTAGGTGGGTTCTTTACCACTGATGCTATCTGGGAAGCCCACAATGGAATATTACTTAGCCAGGCTTCCCTAGAGGCTCAGATGGTAAAGAATCTGCCTGCAATACAAGAGATCTGGGTTTAATTCTTGGGCCAGAAAGATCTCCTAGAGAAGGAAATGGCAACCTATTCCAGTATCCTAGCTTGGAAAATCCCATGGACAGAGGAGCCTGGTGGGCTACAGTTCATGGAGTAGCAAAGAGTTGGATATGACTGAGCAACTAACACACACACACACACACACACCTACCTTTGCATAATACTATTTTTTCATGATTGGTCAATAGAAAATAGAATATCACTAAACCTACCATTTACTATAAAACCCTGTAATCACTTTTTAAAATCCAGAGGCATATCAGAATTATCTTGGAATTATTTGAAAAATATAAATGACCAGGTATTGTTTTTTTCCTCCAAAGCTTCAGATGTGTTTCTAATGAGCAACAATGTTTATAAACTACTGGACTATGTGATGATCTTTCACTTTTATCATTTGTTTCACTTTTTCTTTTTCATATTCAGTGTTCTTATTTCATTTAGTATGTTTTACAGTTTCTCCTTTTCATTTTGTTGCTTTTGTTCTTTCTGAAGCATAGTAGAAAAACTTTTGTGTGTATACATATATATATATATAATGTATAATATATATTTTAGAAAATTTATGAATTTTTGCCTAGCTAAAATTTATATTTTGATTCCACTTGTTTGACTTTGTATGAATAGAATGCTATTAATAGATTTCTAAATTATATTCGATCAAAAATGTGATATAGTTTCATGTAGTTTGGCATCTAGCATTACTGCTAAAAGTCTAGAAAGTGTATTATCTTAGTGATATAAAAAAAATTGAATGAGACTTGCCAACTCTAATCCAATTTTGGAAGTATGAAGAGATACTATTTTAAGAAAAACAGGAAATCAACTTGTGCTGCAATATTGCTAACTAACTTTGCTCAAATTTCATAAAATGTTATGCTAGTGTCTATTATTCGTTTTCATACATTATTCAAAACTCCACATTGTATTTAGTTGCATTGAGCAGCTTCAGCTGCATGCAACAAACCTGGTAAATTATCTTTTCATTTTTATTCCATTAAAAACATTGTCTAATTTTCTTCATTATTGCTTCTTAGATACACCCATCATTTTAAAGTGATGAGATGGAGAAATGTCTGTTTTGTTCTTTGTCCCATTTTTTGATTGGGTTGTTTATTTTTCTGGAATTGAGCTGCAGGAGTTGCTTGTATATTTTTGAGATTAATTCTTTGTCAATTGCTTCGTTTGCTATTATTTTCTCCCATTCTGAAGGCTGTCTTTTCACCTTGCTTATAGTTTCCTTTGTTGTGCAAAAGCTTTTAAGTTTAATTAGGCCCCATTTGTTTATTTTTGCTGTTATTTCCATTACTCTGGGAGGTGGGTCATAGAGGATCCTGCTGTGATTTATGTCAGAGAGTGTTTTGCCTATGCTTTCCTCTAGGAGTTTTATAGTTTCTGGTCTTATTTGATCCATTTTGAGTTTATTTTTGTGTGTGGTGTTAGAAAGTGTTCTAGTTTCATTCTTTTACAAGTGGTTGACCAGTTTTCCCAGCACAACTTGTTAAAGAGATTGTCTTTTTTTCCATTGTATATTCTTGCCTCCTTTTTCAAAGATAAGGTGTCCATAGTTGCGTGGATTTATCTCCGGGCTTTCTATTTTGTCCCACTGATCTATATTTCTGTCTTTGTGCCAGTACCATACTGTCTTGATGACCTTAGCTTTGTAGTATAGCCTGAAGTCAGGCAGGTTGGTTCCTCCAGTTCCGTTCTCCTTTCTCAAGATTGCTTTGGCTATTCGAGGTTTTGTGTAAACCCATACAAATTGTGAAATTATTTGTTCTAGTTCTCTGAAAAATACCATTGGTAGCTTGATAGGGATTCCATTGAATCTATAGATTGCTTTGGGTAGTATACTCATTTTCACTATATTGATTCTTCCAATCCATGCTCACGGTATACTTCTCCATCTATTTGTGTCCTCTTTGATTTCTTTCATCAGTGTTTTATAGTTCTCTCTATATATATATATATGTCTTTTGTTTCTTTAGTTAGAGTTGTTCCTAAATATTTTATTCTTTTTGTTGCAATGGTGAATGGAATTGTTTCCTTAATTTCTCTTTCTGTTTTCTCATTGTTAGTGTATAGGAATGCAAAGGATTTCTGTGTGTTAATTTTATATCCTGAAACTTTACTATATTCATTGATTAGCTCTAGTAATTTTCTGGTGGAGTCTGGCTAATAAACACATGAAAAGATGCTCAGCATCACTCATTATTAGAGAAATGCAAATCAAAACCATAAGGAACCATCTCATGCCAGTCAGAATGGCCACTATCCAAAAGTCTTCAAATAATAAATGCTGGAGATGGTGTGGAGAAAAAGGAACCCTCTTACACTATTGGTGGGAATGCAAACTAGTACAGCCGCTATGGAGAACAGTGTGGAGATTCCTTTAAAAAACTGGAAATAGAACTTCCATATGACCCAGCAATCCCACTCCTGGGCATGCACACCAAGGAAACTAGATCTGAAAGAGACACGTGCACCCCAATGTTCATCGCAGCACTGTTTATAATTGCCAGAACATGGAAGCAACCTAGATGCCCATCAGCAGATGAATGGGTAAGGAAGCTATGGTACATATACAGCATGGAATATTACTCAGCCATTAAAAAGAATTCATTTGAATCAGTTCTAATGAGATGGATGAAACTGGAGCCCATCATACAGAGTGAAGTAAGCCAGAAAGATAAAGACCAATACAGTATATTAACGCATATATATGGTATTTAGAAAGATGGTAACAATAACCCTATATGAGAGACAGCAAAAGACACACAGATGTATAGAACAGTCTTTCGGACTCTGTGGGAGAAGGCGAGGGTGGGATGATTTGAGACGATAGCATTGAAACATGTTTATTACCATATGTGAAACAGATCACCAGTCCAGGTTAAATGCATGAGACAGGTTGCTCAGGGCTGATGTACTGGGATGACCCTGAGCAATGGGATGTGGAGGGAAATGGGAAGGGTGTTTGGGATGAGGAACACATGTATACCCATGGCTGATTCATGCCAATGTATGACAAAACCACTACAATATTGTAAAGTAACTCACCTCCAATTAAAATAAATAAATTAAAAAATAAAATAAACATGGTTCCACTCTCTACTAAAAAAATAATAAAACAAAAGTGATGAGATGGTTAGAGAGCATCACTGACTCAATGGATATGAATTTGAGCAAACTCTGGGAGATAGTGAAAGACAGGGAATCCTGATGTGCTGCAGTCAATGGAGTTGTGAAGAGTGGGACATGACTTATCAACTGAATAACAATTTAATTGCCAAATACATGGGATTTTGTTTAAAGTATCTTTAATATTATTTTTGATATTAATTTCTCATTTTGACATTAATTTATCATTTAAATGTTCTCTTCTCTGCAATTACCCACTATGTTTTCTTCAGTCTTCAACTTTATTGAAGGTTTCCATGGCTAAGTCAAAGATTTCTCTTGGTAAGTGTCACATAGCACTTGAAAATATGTGGTTTATTTTCAAATATCTTTTGACAATGGTTTATAACATATTTCCACAGTGATGAGCGAACAGACTCTGTGTGATTTCAATACCTTTAGACCATGAAAATTTTGCACCTTGTTTATGTCCCTGGATATTCTCCAGTGTCTCCTAGTTTATAGTCTATTGTAACTTGAATAGCACTTGTATCCTACTGTTGTATTTTAAATGTGTTGAATTGGCTCATGGTACTTTCCAGGTCGACTGCTTTCCAACTTTCTGTGTATATATTCTATTAATTTTTAGGAGTTTGATATTGAAATTTCAACTCACTTTTGTTCAGTCACTCAGTCATGTCCAACTCTGCAACACCATGGACTACAGTTTCTCTTGGACCCAAGGACATCATATACTGCAGCCATGGACTCCAGGCTTCCTTGTCCTTGACTAACTTCTGGAGTTTGCTCAAACTCATGTCCCTTGAGTCAATGATGCCATCCGACCATCTCATTCTCTGTTGGCCCCTTCTCTTCTTGCCCTCAGTCTCTGCCAGAATCAGGGTCTTATCCAATGAGTCAGCTCTTCAGGTGGCCAAACTTTGGAGCTTCAGCTTCAGCATCAGTCCTTCCAATGAATATTCAGGGTTTATTTGCTTTAGGACTGACTGATTTGATCTCCTTTCTGTCCAAGGGACTCTCAAGAGTCTTCTTCACTACCACAGTACAAAAGCATCAATTCTTCAGCGCTCAGCCTTCTTACTGGTCCACTGTCACATTCGTTCATGACTACTGAAAAAACCATTGCTTTGACTAGATGGACTTTTGCCATCCAATTGATGACTCTGCTTTTTAATATGCTGTCTAGGTTTGTCATGAAGAATGAAATGCCAACCTACTCCAGTATTCTTGCCTGGGAAATCCCATGGACTGAGTTGTTTGGTGGGTGAGACCATGGGGTCTCAAGAGTCAGACACTACTTAGTGAGTAAACAAAGAAACAAACAAGCAAAAGTTTCTCAAAGCTTTTCTTTCAAGGAGAGAGTGTCTTTTAATTTCATGGCTGCAGTCACCATCCACAGTGATTTTGGAGACCAAGAAAATTAAGTCTGCCACTGTTTCCATTTTTTACCCATCTACTTGCCATGAAGTGATGGGGCTGGATGGCATGATCTTAGCTTTTTAAATACTTAATTTTAAGCCAGTCTTTCCACTCTCCTCTTTCACCTTCAGCAAGAGGCTCTGTATTTCCTCTTTGCTTTCAGTTTTTAGGGTGATGTCATCTTCATATCTGAAGTTATTGATATTTTCCCTGGCAACCTTGATTCCAGCAGTGCTTCATGCAGCCTGGCATTTCACATGATGTACTCTATATATAAGCTAAATAAGCTAGGTGACAATATGCAACCTTGACATACTCCTTTTCCTATTTTGAACCAGTCCATTGTTCCATGTCCGGTTCTAACTGTTGCTTCTTGACCTGCATACAGGTTTCTCAAGAGGCACTTAATGTGGTCTGGTATTCCCATCTCTTTAAGAATTTCCCACTGTTTGTTGTGATCCACACAGTCAAATGCTTTCATGTAGTCAATGAAGCAGAAGTAGATATTTTTCTGGAGTTCCCTTGTTTTTTCTATGATCAAACAGATGTTGGCAATTTTATCTCTGATTCCTCTGCCTTTTCTAAATCCAACTTGTACATGTGGAAGTTATCAGTTCATGTACTGTTGAAGCCTTACTTGAAGGATTTTGAGCATTACCTTGCTAGCATGTAAAATGAATGCAGTTGTGCTGTAGTTTCAACATTCTTTGGCATTACCCTTCTTTGGGATTAGAAAGAAAACTGACCTTTTCCAGTCCTGTGGTCACTGCTGAGTTTTCCAAATTGGCTGGCATATTGAGTACAGCACTTTAACAGCATCATCTTTTAGGATTTGAAACAGCTCAGCTGGAATTCCATCACATCCACTAGTTTTGTTTGTTGTAATGCTTCCTAAGGCCCACTTGACTTCACATTCCAGGATGTCTGACTCTTGGTGAGAACCAGAAATTCCAACTAAAAACCTAAATTCATCTACTTAAAAAAAATAATTGCAACATATAGTGGAAATATATGTAACTTTGATCTGTATTTTCCAAGTCTCCTTTAAATGTATTACCATACTTTCATAATCTAAAAAATAAAAAGGAAAGAGAATATATACATATATGTAAAAGAAAATAAATCAGCTGCATTTTTTACACTAACAATGAAATATCAGAAAGGGAATGTTTAAAAAAAAAAATCCCTTTTAAAATTGCATCAAAAAGTACCTAGGAATATACCTGACTAAAGAGGTGAAAGACTTATATACTTAGAACTGTGAAAACAAGAAAATTTAAAAAGATTTGGTCTTCCCAGGTGGCACTAGCGGTAAAGAACCCACCTGCCAGTGCAAGAGAGATGTAAGACATGTGAGTTCGATTCCTGGGTTAGGAAGATCCCCTGGAGGAGGGCATGGCAGCCCACTCCAGTATCCTTGCCTGGAGAATCCCATGAACAGAGAAGCGTGGCAGGCTGCAGTCCATAGGGTCGCAAAGAGTTGGACAGGACTGAAGCGACTTAGAGCACAAAGAGATTTGAAGAAATTGAAAGATATCCCATTTTTTGGTTTGGAAGAATTAATTTTGTTAAAATTGCAATACTACCAAAGTATTCTATTAAATTAAAAATTTTCCATCAGTTCAAAAATTCTCTCTTTGGTGAGACATCACTCTTCAGACATATTTTTATTGGTTTAATATATTTAAAATAGATGATTGAATGTCTTCATCTAGTAAGTTCAATATCTGGGCCTTCACAGGGAAAGTTTGTACTGATTTCTCCTTATATAGATCATATTATCTTGTTTGTCTTGCAATTTGTATTGTTGAAAGCTGACATTTTGAATATATATTGACAACTCTGGAAATCAGATTTTCCATCTCATCCAGTATTTGTTCTTGTTGATGTCTATTGTGATGGGTATTTTTGCTTATTGACTTTTTGAACTAATTCTGCATTCTTTGTTCTTATGGTAATTGACATCTCTGCTTGGCTAAATTAGTAGTCAGGTAATCATTGAACAGAAATTCTCTTAAATATCTGGAATTAACGAGCCTTCAAGTCCTTGCCAAGAAGATCTGTGTATATGTTGGGATATGACTTCAACACTCAGCCAGGTAGCTGACAGCTGTGCCTTAGCCTTCACTTCTTATTTGTGCAGAGCTTCAAGGTTAGCCAGAGGTGAGAAATTGGGGCCTTGTCATGTTTTTCCTAAGCATGCACATTGCTCCCTGTACATGCACACAGCCTTAGAGATGTATCTAGTTTTATAAATTCTTAGAACTATGTCATAGCTTTTCAAAGCCCTTATGGATATCTCATTGATCATCTTTTCCTTCAATAATTTTGTTTAACCTATTGTTTGCCCCAGTTGTTATCCATCTCCTCAGGCAGCAGTGAAGTTAGATTACCTCTAAATACTTTTGGCTGATGCCCCCAGTAAAAAATCTTTTCACACAGGGCAAGCTTGAGTCAATTCAAACAAAGATATCCTTGCAGGAAGCATCTTCAACCCATATACAGGTTAATAATGGCAGTTCTCTGGAAATGAGGCTTTGAAGGAGCACATACCCCATTCTGCCACCTCCAGTGGTTGCCAGCCTGAATTGGTTTTCACTGTCATTGTAGACTCAGTTTTCAAGGCTACCACAGAGCTGACAATAGAGGAATGGGAATAGGTCAACTTGAACTGCTGCAAATCTCACTGTTTACTGTTACTAAGATTCATCCATTTTTCTTAAATAAATACTCCCCAGACTGCTGTCTGTGTGTGTGTTCAGTTGCTCAGTCATGTCAGACTCTTTGTGCTTCATGAAATTGTAGCCCACCAGTCTCCCCTGTCCATGGGATTTTTCAGGCAAGAATACTGGAGTGGTTTACCATGCCCTCCTCCAGGGGATCTTCCTGACCCACAGATTGAACCCAAGCCTCTTATGTCTGCTGCATTGACAGGTGGGTTCTTTACCACTGAACCACCTTTATAGTCCATCCCCAGACTATACAAGCGTTTAATATCCAGAATTCTGGAAAACATGAAGTTGAAATTTTTGACAGTTTTCTCATTGATTTTTTTTTTTTTTTTGAGCAGAATGTTTTTGGAGATACCTAATCTTTAACTTTTCTCAACATCCAAGAAATAGTTTTTACACTTTAAAACTTTAATTATTTATGTATTTGCATCTGTATTGTTTATGCCCCCTCTCTCTTATCTTAATGGCAGTTACCTTGAAGCTATCTGAAACAACCTGGTCTTTGGTGCTGGGCTGACTACCACTGTCTGACTGAAATTTTTCAAAAGGGCTGGCTTGAGAAAGTTTGAGGGCCACTTGGTTATTTCCTGCTGAAGCTGCTTCTTCAAAGTTACCACTTAAATCAGCTTAAGTGTGTCTCTTTCACAAGACTTTTCTAAAAGTGGCAAGAAGCAGTCAACACATTATAACATGACATTTTGCAACCCGTACCACTACAGCTAGAGGCTCTGTTAGAATGTGATTTGTTTTACAAGAATCAGTTGTAATATAATTCATAAGTGTTTTGCCATGATATGACTAGGGTTATCAGCTTTCTAGCTTGCACTGTTTGCGTTTTCTATGTGTGCTACTCATGATTAATACTGCGATAGTATTTCAAATCTGGTAACAAATTCTGTTAGTGAGTATACATGGTAGGTTGATTTAACAGAAAGTCACCCTAAAATATAATACCTTGAAATAGAATCTTAATTCTTATAAATTCAGATCAGGAGTTCAGGGCTAGTATACTACCCTTATGGCAGAAAGTGAAGATGAACTAAAAAGCCTCTTGATGAAAGTGAAAGAGGAACTAAGATCATGGCATCTGGTCCCATCACTTCATGGCAAATATATGAGGAAACAGTGGAAACAGTGTCAGACTTTATTTTTTGGGGCTCCAAAATCACTGCAGATGGTGATTGCAGACATCAAATTAAAAGACCTTGCTCCTTGGAAGGAAAGATATAACCAACCTAGACAGCATATTAAAAAGCAGAGACATTACTTTGCCAACAAAAGTCCATCTAGTCAAGGCCATGGTTTTTCCAGTGGTCATGTATGGGTGTGAGAGTTGGACTGTGAAGAAAGCTGAGTGCCGAAAAATTGATGCTTTTGAACTGTGGTGTTGGAGAAGACTCTTGAGAGTCCCTTGGACTGCAAGGGGATCCAACCAGTCCATCCTAAAGGAGATCAGTCCTGGGTGTTTATTGGAAGGACTGATGCTGAAGCTGAAACTCCAATACTTTGGCCACCTCATGCAAAGAGCTGACCCATTGGAAAAGACCCTGATGCTGGGAGGGATTGGGGACAGGAGAAGGGGATGACAGAAGATTAGATGGCTGGATGGCCTCACCAACTCGATGGACATGAGTTTGAGTAAACTCCAGGAGTTGGTGATGGACAGGGAGGCCTGGTGTGCTGTGATTCATGGGGTCGCAAAGAGTCGGACACTACTGAGCGACTGAACTGAACTGAACTGAACTGATGGATACTTAATAGTGTTGAACACTTGAATTATGGACATTTGAAGACTGAGGCCCTGTCTATATAATTATTATGCTATTCTTAAAAATGCCCAAATATTCAATGATTGTTCCAGCTTCCATTATCACTCCTGCATTTCAACCACCAGGAAGGGGAAAGAGAAAGAAGGAGAATATTCTTTACCTTTAAGAGACGAACTGGTGGTTGCACATATTGATTTGGATCACAGTCTGTTGGCCAGAGAGCTACACACAGCTGAAAAGAAACCTGGAAAAAGTATTATTTATATTGGGTGGCTGTTTGCCCAGCTGAAATTTGGGGATTCTATTAACAAAGGGAAAATGGAAGAATTGATATTGAAGATTAGCTACAGTCTGAATACCCTCCAAGAAGTATCATAAGCATGTGTTCCCTCGTGTCAAAGAAAGTTTGTGTTCCTGAACAAAAAGAAATTGCAGAGAACTCACTTTACTGGTTTTCATCATCCTAAATGTTTTGAGGTGGGGAAGGATTTGGATAAAGGAAGTGAGGTGTGAGATAAGTGACTTCTGTGTGAGAGTAAAAGCACTAAGAAAGAGAAATTTTCATAGGTTAGGAAAGGGATTAAATCTGTTTTCCCGTAGGTAGAGAGCTTCCATACCTTGATAACTGGCTGAGCCTTACAATTATTGCAGAACGTAAGTGAGTGGTGGCATGAAGCACTCTGGAAATATAAACCTTATATATAAGGATGCTCAGCCTCAGTAAGGTTTGACACAATCTATCTGGCATAGGAACTTTGTGAGCTTAGAGCAAGAAGATATGCCAGCATTGATGGATTGAAGACTGTAATGTTTTCTCCCATTTTATAGATACCACCAAAACTTTCTGGATTTTTGTGAGAACTTTGGGAGGAGAAGGGGTCTTTCTAGCATTGAGGGTGAATTTCCCATCACCCCAGAGAGGTTTCATTTCAAGTATATATAATAGTTCTTATACAGTCAAGTATGTGGTGTAAGATTCATCCACTTCTGAATGAGGGGAAACTTTGGAGTACATGGGCCCAGCAGACATTTCCAAGGTAAGGGATCATTTCTCTTTGGAAACTCAAACCACAACAGAACAGTTGATAGATCCAGTTACAAGGCCCAAATTAGGTCATAAAAAACAGAGTGGGAGTAGTGAAATTCTCATTTATTACCTCAACTAGGAGGGCCCTCCTGCATCCCACAGTACCTGGAGGAGCTGAAGGCTGGCTATACAGCTGAGGAGGACCAGTTGCTCTCCATTTCCAAAGAGCAAGACATAGAGGGAATAGACAGGAGCAATTGATGAAATGGAGGCCAGACACAGGGAAATATTGCTTTTTCATAAGCACCCAAAGGGGTAAATGAGAAAGTCCAGGAGGGCTGCTAAAAGCTCTCTAGTGGATTTCCATTTTATTCAGAGGAAAAACCAAGTGACTTACTATGGTTGTTAAGGGTCTACATAATCTTGTTCCTCTCCTATTCTCTCTCCCTGCCCCCCTTTGCTTCAGTAACACTGATCTCCTTGCCATCTTTCAGACACATCAAGCATATTGTAGCTTTTAGACCTCAGCATGGACTATTCCCTGTGTTGGAAAGGCTCTTCCTTTAGAAAATGTCATATCCGCCTTCCAGACTTCCTTCTCATTCCTCAAATTTCATTTACTTAGTGAGGTCTATCTCAAACACCTTATTTAAATTACAATCTTCCTTCTCTCAGAACTCCTGATATCCCTTACCCTGTTCTATGTTTTTCATTGCATATAAGCATATGTGATTGTTTGACTGATTGATTCAGTTTATTATTTTCATTTCTCTTCATACACTAGAATGTAAGCTCTATAAAGGCAGAGATTGTTTTTTCTTGTACACTGATGAATTTGAGCTTTTGGAATAGTGAGTAGCACATACCATACAATAAATATTTGTTGAATGAATTATTATTTTATTTTTATTTTTAAAAATTTATTTATTTTAATTGGAGGCTAATTACAATATTGTAGTGATTTTCGCCATACATTGACATCAGTCAGCCATAGGTGTACATGTGTTCCCCATCCTGAACCCCTCTCCCCCTTCTCTCCCCATCCCATCCCTCAGGGTCATCCCAGTGCATCAGTGCTGAGCACCCTGTCTAATGCATCAAACCTGAACTGGCGATGTATTTCACATATGATAATATACATGTTTAAATTCTCTCAAATCATCCCACCCTCGTCTTCTCCCACAGAGTCCAAAAGTGTCTCTTTTGCTGTCTTACATATAGGGTCAACATTACCGTATTTCTAAATTCCATATATATATACGTTAATATACTGTATTGGTCTTTTTCTTTCTGACTTACTTCACTCTGTATAATAGGCTCCAGTTTCATTCACCTCATTAAAACTGATTCAAATACATTCTTTTTAATACCTCAGTAATATTCCATTGGGTATATGTACCACAGCTTTCTTATCCATTCGTCTCTGACGAACATCTAGGTTGCTTCTGTGTCCTGGCTACTGTAAACAGTGCTGCGATGAACATTGGTATACAAGTGTCTCTTTCAATTTTGGTTTCCTTGGTGTGTATGCCCAGCAGTGGTATTGCTGGGTCATGTGGCAGTTCTGTTTGCAGTTTTTTTAAGGAATCTCTACACTGTTCTCCATAGTGGCTGTACAACTTTGCATTCTCACCAACAGTGTAAGAGGGTTCCCTTTTCTCCACACCCTCTCCAGCATTTATTATTTGTAGACTTTTGAACAGCAACAATTCTGACCAGTGTGAGATGGTACCTCATTGCAGTTTTGATTTGCATTTCTCTGATAATGAGTGATGTTGAGTATCCTTTCATGTGTTTGTTAGCCATCTGTATGTCTTTTTTGCAGAAATGTCTATTTAGTTCTTTGGCCCATTTTTTTTAATTGGGTCATTTATCTTTCTGGAATTGAGTTTCAGGAACTGCTTGTATATTTTTGAGATTAATTGTTTGTCAATTGCTTCATTTGCTATTATTTTCTCTCCATTCTGAAGGCTGTCTTTTCACCTTGCTTATAGTTTCCTTCATTGTGCAAAAGCTTTTAAGTTTAATTAGGTCACATTTCTTTACCTTTGCTTTTATTTCCATTACTCTGGGAGGTGGGTCACAGAGGATCCTGCTATGATTTACGTCAGGGAGTGTTTTGCCTATGTTTTCCTCTAGGAGTTTTACAGTATCTTGTCTTACATTTAAAATCTTTAATCCATTTTGAGTTTATTTTTCTGTATGGTGTTAGAAAGTGTTCTAGTTTAATTCTTTTAAAAGTGGTTGACCAGTTTTCCCAGCACAACTTGTTAAGGAGATTTTCTTTTCCCCATTATATAATTGTTGACTCCTTTGTCAAAGATAAGTTGTCCATAGAAGCATGGACTTATCTCTGAGCTTTCTATTTTGTCCCACTGATCTATATTTCTGTCTTTGTGCCAGTACCATACTGTCTTGATTACTGTAGCTTTGTAGGATAGCCTGAAGTCAGGCAGGTTGATTACCCCAGTTCCATTCTTCTTTCTCATGACTGCTTTGGCTATTCGAGGTTTTTTGTAAACCCATACAAATTGTGAAACTATTTGTTCTAGTTATCTGAAAAATACTGTTGGGAGCTTGATAGGGATTGCATTGAATCTATACATTGCTTCGGGTAGGATACTAATTTGCACTCTATTGATTCTTCTGATCCATGAACACGGTATATTTTTCCATCTATTTGTGTCCTCTTTGATTTCTTTCATCAGTGTTTTATAGTTCTCTATATATAGGTCTTTTGTTTCTTTAGGTAGAGTTATCCCTAAGTATTTTTTTCTTTTCGTTGCAATGGTGAATGGAATTGTTTCCTTAATTTCTCTTTCTGTTTTCTCATTGTTAGTGTATAGAAGTGCAAAGGATTTCTGTGTGTTAATTTTATATCCTGAAACTTTACTATATTCATTGATTAGCTCTAATAATTTTCTGGTGGTATCTTTAGGGTTTTCTATGTACAGGATCATGTCATCTGCAAACAGTGAGAGTTTTACTTCTCTTCCAAACTGGATTCCTTTTATTTATTTATTTATTTATTTATTTATGCTCTGATTGCTGTGGCTAAAATTTCCAAAACTATGGTGAACAGTAGTGGTGAGAGTGGGTACCCTTGTCTTGTTCCTGACTTTAGGGGAAATGCTTTCAATTTTTCACCACTGAGGATAATGTTTGCTGTGGGTTTATCATATATGGCTTTTATTATGTTGAAGTATGTGTCTTCTAAGCCTGCTTTCTGGAGAGTTTTTTTGTCATAAATGGATGTTGAGTTTTGTCAAAGTCTTTCTCTGCATCTGTTGAGATACTCATATGGTTTTCATCTTTCAATTTGTTAATGTGTTGTATTACATTGATTGATTTGCAAATATTGAAGATATCTTGCATCCCTGGGATAAAGCCCACTTGGTCAAAATGTATGATATTTTTAATACATTGTTGGATTCTGTTTGTTAGAATTTTGTTAAGGATTTTTGCATCTATGTTCATCAGTGATATCGGCCTGTAATTTTCTTTTTTTGTGTTGTCTTTGTCGGGTTTTGGTATTAGGGTTATAGTGGCCTCATAGAATGAGTTTGGAAGTTTACCTTCCTCTGTAATTTTTTGGAAGAATTTGAGTAGGATAAGTGTTCAGTTCAGTTCAGTCACTCAGTCGTGTCCGACTCTTAGCAACCCCATGAATTGCAGCACGCCAGGCCTCCCTGTCTATCACCAACTCCCAGAGTCTACCCAAACCCATGCCCATCAAGTCAGTGATGCCATCCAGCCATCTCATCCTCTGTTGTCCCCTTCTCCTCCTGCCCCCAATCCCTCCCAGCATCAGGGTCTTTGCCAATGAGTCAACACTTCACATGAGGTGGCCAAAGTATTGGAGTTTCAGCTTCAACATCAACCTTTCCAGTGAACACCCAGGACTGATCTCCTTTACAATGGACTGGTTGGATCTCCTTGCAGTCCAAGGGACTCTCAAGAGTCTTCTCCAACACCACAGTTCAAAAGCATCAATTTTTCGGTGCTCAGCTTTCTTCACAGTCCAACGCTCACATCCATACATGACCACTGGAAAAACCATAGCCTTGACTAGACGGACCTTTGTTGGCAAAGTAATGTCTCTGTTTTTTAATATGCTGTCTAGGTTGGTCATAACTTTCCTTCCAAGGAGTAAGCGTCTTTTAATTTGATGTCTGCAATCACCATCTGCATTGATTTTGTAGCCCCAAAAATAAAGTCTGACACTGTTTCCACTATTTCCCCATCTTTTTGCCATGAAGTGATGGAACGAGATGTCATGATCTTAGTTTGCTGAATGTTGAGCTTTAAGCCAACGTTTTCATTGTCCTCCTTCACTTTCATCAAGAGGTTTTTTAGTTCCTCTTCACTTTCTGCCATAAAGCTGGTGTCATCTGCGTATCTGAGGTTATTGATATTTCTCTGGCAATCTTGATTCTACTTGGGTTTCATCTAGCCCAGCATTTCACATTACATACACCGCATAGAAGTTAAATTAGCAGGGTGACAATATAGAGCCTTGACAAGCTCCTTTCCCAGTTTTGAAGAAATCCATTGTTCCATGCCTGTTTCTAATTATTGCTTCTTTATCTACAGGTTTCACAAAAGGTAGGTGAGGTGGTCTGGTATCCCCACCTCTTTTAGAATTTTCCACAGTTTGCTGTGATCCATACTCTGGTCACTCATTATCAACACCTTTTCTGACTCTTCTCCCCTGGGTTCCTTTGCACTTAATTTCCTACTATGGCTTCTTCTGAAAAAAGATGAGCACCAAAAAATTGATGCTTTTGAACTATTGTGTTGGAGAAGTCTCTTGAGAGTCCCTTGGACTGCAAGGAGATCCAACCAGTCCATCCTAAAGGAGATCAATCCTGGGTGTTCATTGGAAGGACTGATGCTGAAGCTGAAACTCCAGTACTTTGGCCACTTCATGCGAAGAGTTGACTCATTGGAAAAGACCCTGATGCTGGGAGGGATTGGGGGCAGGAGGAGAAGGGGACGACAGATTATGAGAGATGGCTTGATGGCATCACTGACTCGATAGGCATGGGTTTGGGTAGACTCTGGGAGTCGGTGATGGACAGGGAGGCCTGGTGTGCTGCGATTCATGGGGTTGCAAAGAGTCGGACACGACTGAGCGACTGAACTGAACTGAACTGATGGCTTCTTCTATTTTATTTTCACATGATCTTCCCAGTTGCTCTCATTCATCCAATAGCTTTATAAACGCTACCTGTAGGTAGACGACTCCTGTGTTTAAATCTCTAGCCCGTACTTCTTTTCTGGCATTGTATATCCAATTGCCCATCTAACACCTCAAATTGAAAATTTTGCAACTGTTTTAATCTTAATATATTCCAAAAGGATTTCTTGATTTCCACTACCCCTTCAAAACTCCATTATCTTATGAATCTCAGTAAATGATACAACTGTCCATCAGTTACTCAAAGCAGCGATTTGGGAATACTTGTTGACTTCTCCCTCTCTGGGCTTTAAATTTTCTTGAGTAATTTTTTTTATTCTACTTGCAAAATGTATTTTGTACCCATGCTCTTGTCTCCATATCTACCACCACTACCTTATTCCAAGCTGCCATCATGTCTTGCTGAACTTGTTGGTCCTATTTCCTTTACTGCTCTCTCCACTTAATTTCTACAAGATAGACAGTGTATATTTTTGAAAATTTAAATCGGATAGCACTCCTCTGCTTTAACCTCACAATTATTTCCCACTGCACTTGGAATAAAATCCAAATTCTATATCTTGGCTTACAAGGTCTTTCATCATTTAACCAACTTAATTTTATACTTCCCCCTAATTTTTTTCCTGCTCCACTGGTCTTTAGCTCTTGGAACACTTCCTAGCTTTAGCAGTTTTGAACATGCTGTTACCATTTTTTGATGCTCTTTCTCAGAAGGTTTACTACTTTTTGTCCTTCAGGTCTCAGCTTAAAAGTTAAATCTTGTCTGAGGTTTCTCCTGAACAAACAATCTACCAACAAGGTTAATAAATTTCCTGTCTTCCACCACATGATTATTCTCTCAGTACTTGTTTATTTTTATAGCATTTCAAGTTGTGTGTATATGTTTTCATTTATTTATTTATTTACTTGTATGTTCTCTGTCCTCCCTACTGGGCTACTAAAATCAGTAAAGGGAGAGATATTTTGTACTCACACATATATACCAAATTCTGGCACATTCCTGTCACATTTCAGGGATACAACAGATGCTTCTGGAGGAACTGAACTAAAAGATCAGTTCAAATATCACCATGGCTCATCTACCCGGATAAGAGATAGAATTTTCTAAATTTTTAGTCTAAGTGTCCTTCCTACTCTGACATGCTATACCTCTGTAATTTTATTATTCCATTAAATTAAAATTTTCAGACTCCCTGGTGTGAATCTTTGTAGTTATATTCATTCAAAAAAGAACTTATTCAAGAGCTGTGGTTTCATAAATATGTCTACTAGATACACAGCAAGAGACTCTCTGCTCTTAGATCTTATCATCCAAGATGGAATAACTGATGTTACTCTCCCTTCTCACATAAAAAATGAGAAGGAAAGAAAAGAAATCATTATGTAGTATTTTTTTAAGTTTTCTTTTTTTATTATTATTATTATTTTTTTTCCAGTGGGTTTTGTCATACATTGATATGAATCAGCCATGGATTTACATGTATTCCCAATCCCGATCCCCCCTCCCACCTCCCTCTCCACCCGATTCCTCATGTGCTGACTGTTCTAACATCCAAAATCTTGTTCACTCTCCTCAAGTTTTTGATTGTCTGAAAAGGGATTTATCTCCACCTTCCTCAAATCAGCATTTATATATATACAACTTCTTTATACATTCATCCATCCATGCACACTTAATTAGTTTCCATGTCTCAGCTATTACAAATAATGATTATATGTTTCTATGAATATGCTTCAATTCATAAAATAGCTCTCCAGTATTGTTTTTGTATCCATTAGATATATTCCCAGAAGGGGAATTGGTGAATCATATGGTAGTTCTATTTTTAATTTTTTGAAGAACCACTATATAGATTTCTACAGTTGATGTGCCAATTTGCAATCATCCACTTGTAAAAGAATGAAACTAGAACACTTTCTAACACCATACATAAAAATAAACTCAAAATGGATTAAAGATCTAAACATAAGACCAGAAACTATAAACTCTTAGAGGAAAACATAGGCAAAACACTCTCCAACATAAACCACAGCAGGATCCTCTATGACCCACCTCCCAGAATATTGGAAATAAAAGCAAAAATAAACAAATGGGACCTAATTAAACTTAAAGGCCTCTGCACAACAAAGGAAACTATAAACAAGGTGAAAAGACAGCCTTCAAAATGGGAGAAAATAATAGCAAACGAAGCAACAGACAAAGGATTAATCTCAAAAATATACAAGCAACTCCTGCAGCTCAATTCCAGAAAAATAAACTACCCAATCAAAAAGTTGACCAAAGAATTAAACAGACGTTTCTCCAAAGAAGACATACAGATGGCTAACAAACACATGAAAAGATGCTCAACATCACTCATTATCAGAGAATTACAAATCAAAACCACAATGAGGTACCATTACACGCCAGTCAGGATGGCTGCTATCCAAAAGTCTACAAGCAATAAATGCTGGAGAGGGTGTGGAGAAAAGGGAACCCTCTTACACTGTTGGTGGGAATGCAAACTAGTACAGCCACTATGAAGAACAGTGTGGAGATTCCTTAAAAAAATGGAAGTAAAACTGCCATATGACCCAGCAATGCCACTGCTGGGCATACACACTGAGGAAACCAGAATTGAAAGAGACACGTGTACCCCAATGTTTATTGCAGCACTATTTATAATAGCCAGGACATGGAAGCAACCTAGATGTCCATCAGCAGATGAATGGATAAGAAAGCTGTGGTACATATACACAGTGAAATATTACTCAGCCATTAAAAAGAATACATTTGAATCAGTTCTAATGCAGTGGATGAAACTGGAGCCTATTATACAGAATGAAGTAAGCCAGAAAGAAAACACCAATACAGTATATTAATGCATACATATGGAATTTAGAAAGATGGTAACAATAACCCTGTATGCTGCACAGCAAAAGAGACACAGATGTATAGAACAGTCTTTTGGACTCTGTGGGAGAGGGCGAGGGCAGGATCATGGGAGAATGGCATTGAAACATGTAAATTACCCTATGTGAAACAAATTGCCAGTCCAGGTTCAATGCATGATACAAGGTGCTCGGGGCTGGTGCACTGGGATGACCCAAAGGGATGGGATGGGTAGGGAGGTGGGAGGGGGATTCAGGATGGAGAACACATGTATACCCATGGCGGATTCATGTCAGTGTATGGCAAAACCAATACAACATTGTAAACTAAGAAAAGAAATAAATAAATAAAACTGAAAAAAAAATACAATGTTGCTAATATGTCAGAGGATTCCCTTTCCTTTAAAACCTTGCCAAATGAACAAAAAATAAAGAAAATAAAACCTTGCCTCCATTATCTCTGGTCTTTTTTATTATAGCCATTCCAACAGACATGAGGTGATATCTCATTGTGTATTGGATTTGCATTTCCTTAATGATTAGTTGAACACCTTGACTGCTTGTATATCTTCTTCAAAAAATGACTGGGTCCTTTGCACATTTTTAACTGTATTGTGTAGTTTTCTTTGCTATTGAGTTGTATTAGTTCTTTACATATTTTGGATATTAATTCCCATTAGATAAATGGCTTGCAAATAATTCTTTTCCATGTCATAATGTTTCTCCTTTCATTTTTTTTCTTCATTTCTTTTACTGTGCAGAAGCCTTTTAGTTTGTTGAAATCCCTCTTGTTTGTCTTCTATTTTGTTTGCTGTACTTTGAGTATCACTTCCAAAAAAGTAATTGCCAAGAACCATGTCAAGGAGTTTTTTCCCTGTGTTTTCTTTAGGAGTTCTATGGTTTAATATATCACATTTATGTCTTTAAATGATTTTGAGTTAACTTATGTGAGTGACATAAGATGGGGTCTAGTTTCATTCCTTTTTGTGTGAATATCCAATTTTCCCAGAACTATTTATTGAAGAGACTGTCTTTTCTCCATTGAGTATTATGGGTTCCCCCATCAATTATTGATTGACCAGATGTGAATAGGTTTATTTCTGAGCTCTCTGTTCTGTTCCATGGGTCTATGTGTTTGCTTTTATGACAGTACCATACTGTTTCAATTACTATAATTTTCTAACAAAGCTTGAAATTAGAAAGTATATGTAATCCCACTTTGCTCTTCTTTTTCAGGATTGTTTTGAATATATGGATTCTTTTTGGTTCAATCTAAATTTTAGAATTTTTTCTATTTCTGTAAAAAATACTGTTGGTATCTTTACAGAGATTGCATTGAACTGAATCTGTATGTTTCTTTTGTCAATGCTGGCTTTTTAAAAATATCAATTTTCCGACCCATGAACATAAGATACCTTTCCATTTGTTTGTCTTCTTGGATTTCTTTCATCAGTATCTTGTAGTTCTCTTTTGGTTAAATTTATCCCTAAATATTTTGTTGTTTTTGGTGATACTGCAAATGGATGTTTCCTTTATCTTTCAAATAATTTGTTATACACTACTGGTTTTTGTCTGTTAATTTTTTTTTTTTTTTGCTGTGAATTCACTGAATTTGCTGATCAGATCTAACAGCTTTTTTTTTGGTGGAGTCTTCAAGATTTTCTATATGTAAAATTATATCATCCACAAATAGCTGATTTTACGTCCTCCTTTCTAATTGTGATGTCTTTTATGTCTTTTTCTTGCCTGATTGCTGTGACTAGATCTTCTAGAACTATGTTGAATAAGAGTAATGGAAGTGGGCACTCTTGTCTTATTCTTGATCTCAAAGGAAAAGCTTTCAACCTTTCATCATGGAATATGATGTTAACTGTGGGTTTCTGATAGATAGCCTTTATTACACTGAGTTATGTTCCTTCTCTAATTTTGTTTTATCATGAACTGATATTGAATTTCACCAAATGTTTTTTTTTCTCTATTGAAATGATCATGTGATTTTTCTTTCATTCTATGCATACAATGATCACATTTATTGATTTGCACATGCTGAACCATTCTTACATCCCAGTAATAAATCCCACTTGATGGTAGTGAATTATCCTTTTAATGTTCAGCTAAATTCATTTGCTAGTATTTTATACAGAATTTTTACATCTATATTAATCATGAATTTTGTCCTGTAGATCTCTGTTCTTGTGCCCTTTTCTGGCTTTGGTATCAGGATAATGTTAGCCTTGTAAAATGAGTTGGGAAATGTTACCCTGTGTTCAACTTTTATGAAGAGCGTGAGAAGGATTGATATTGATTCTTTAAAAATTTGGTTAAAATTCACTGGTGAAACCATCTGGTCCAGGGTTTTTCTTCACTGGGAAATTCTTGATTACTGATTTACTCTCCTTACTAACATTTGGTCTGTTCAGACTTTTCTATTTCTTTATAACTCAGTCTTGGTAGATTTTATGTTTCTAGGAGTGATTCCATTTCTTCTAGGCTGTCCAGGTTGTTACTGTATATATATATGGACTTCCCTGGTGGCTCAGATGGTAAAGCATCTGCCTGCTGTGCAGGAGACCCAGGTTCGATCCCTGGGTTTGGAAGATCCCCTGGAGAAGGAAATGGCAACCCACTCCAGTACTCTTGCCTGGAAAAGTCCATGGACTGAGAAGCCTGGTGGGCTACAGTCCATGGGGTCGCAATGAGTCAGACATGACTGAGCGACTTCACTAAGATCACTAATATAGATATAGATAGATAGATAGTATCCTCATGGGCTCCCTTTTATTTCTGTGGTGTCAGGTATGATGCCTCCTTTTTCAATTATAATTTTGTTGATTTGAGTCATCTCTTTTTTCCTTGGTAAGTCTAGCTAAGAGTTGTCAAATTTGTTCATGTTTTTAATCTTAGTTTTGTTCATCTTTTCTATTGTTTACTGTTTTCTTGTTGAGTAATTCTTCTCTTGTTGTTCAGTCACTCAGTCATGTCTGAGTGACTTCTAGACTCTGCAGAGAAGTTAAATAAACAGGGTGACAATATACAGCCTTGACGTACTCCTTTCCCAATTTGGAAGCATGTTCCCGATTTGGAACCATGTTCCATCGACATTCTTCCATGTCTGGTTCTAACTATTGCTTCTTGACCTGCATACAGATTTCTCAGGAGAAATCTTTCAAACATTCCCACTCACTTGTAACTAAGATAAAGGGAAAAGGATTTGGTCACACTTCAACACTAAAGAGATGGGTGAGATCAAATGTGGACAAAGTTTTCCAAGTTTAGCATCTTAAAAAAATTAGTGAACTTTGGCAGAGAAGGAGGTGAAAATCCAGAAGAGGTAAAGTTCGGCACAGCTATTAAAGTATGTTCCATTCTATCCAGTGTTTGCTCTCCAATTAGTTGTTGGGAGTTGGCTGTATAGCTCTCTCCTTGAGTCCTATGATCCTCAGACACCGTGTGTGTCCTTTTGTTGTGTGTGTGTGGGGGGGGGGGGGGAGGGGAGGTTGTTGAACTGACAGAACCACCTCAATGTCAAGTCTTGGTCTCTCAAAGAATTGTGGAATCTCAACTATCAAACTTGGGAGGATCTGTCTGTAGAAGTTAGCTAGTTGAATGGCTGTCAATCATGGCTATTAACATTAGAATTTTCAATGACAGAGGTGAACCTTTACAAAAATATCAGTCCTTTCAGATTTATCCCTAGAAACTCATATTTAATTAGTCATGACTGGGGCCTCAGGCATCAGTGTTTTTAAAAATTCATAAATAATTCTAATGTGCAGTCAAGGTTGAGAAGCACTGATATAGTCCAATGTTTTCATTGCATGTCAGCAAACTGAGGCTCACAAAGGTGAAAAGAAATGTCAAAGATGTCATAACAAGTGAGTGACATGAACTCAAGTATAAGTCTTCTTATTCCTAATCCTGTACTCTTTCTAGTGTTCCACACTGCTTCTCCATGTAGAAAGCAAGTACAGTTCTGAGTTCCCTCAAAGCATTACATTTATCTGGTACTATATGGCATGATGCCTACTACTACCACTTCACTTAAACTTCTTAACATACACCTCATGTAACCTTACACTCAAAGAATGAATGGTAAAGTGTGGAAGAATGGCTTCTTATGTGAAGTGAAATATCCTTGTGTTTGACCACTCCCAACCCCAAGGAGCCCTTAACAGAGCAAATGGGAAAGTTTTTTTTTTTTTTTAATGAGATAATTCTGGACATTTTTATTATTTGTTTTTTTTAATATTATTTATTTCTTAATTGAAGATAATTGCCTTACAGAATTTTGTTGTTTTCTGTGAAACCTAAACATGAATCAGCCATAGGTATACATATATCCCCTCCCTTTTTTTTGTTTGTTTGTTTGTTTGTTTTAATTTATTTATTTATTTTTTTTTTCAGTGGGTTTTGTCATACATTGACATGAATCAGCACTAGATTTACACGTATTCCCCATCCCGATCCCCCCTCCCACCTCCCTCTCCACCCAATTCCTCTGGGTCTTATCCCCTCCCTTTTGAACCTCCCTTCCATCTCCCTCCCCATCCCACCCCTCTAATTTGATACAGAGCCCATGTTTGGGTTTCCTGAGACATACAGCAAATTCCCATTGGATATCTATTTTACATATGGTAATGTAAGTTTCCATGTTACTCTCTCCATACATTTCACCCTCTCATCCCCTCTCCCCATGTCCCTAAGTCTATTCTCTATGCTTGTTTCTCCATTGCTGCCCTGCAGATAAATTCTTCAGTACCATTTTATTTGTTTTTATGAAGATTTCCCTCAGTAATTAAATATGGTTGCAAAGTCTATTTGAAGATCTGATTTAATTAACTAATCCCACATTATTGTTACATTTAGGTGCTTTTTAATTGCTTTGCTATTAAAAAGAGTGCTTCAATGAATTTCAAACTATAAAAATATAAGTAATAATATTTTTGATCTTCAAGCTGATCTTATGAAAGATTCTCTCTCTCTCTTCACCACTGTTGTGTCCAACTTTCTGTGGCCCTTTGGACTGTAGCATGCCAGGCTCCTGTGGCCATGGGGTTTCCCAGGCAAGAATACTGGAGTGGGTTGCCATATCCTTCTCCAGGGGATCTTCCTGAACCAGGGATTAAACCTGTGTCTCCTGCATTGCAGGTGGATTCTTTACCTGCTGAGCCATCAAGGATGTAAGCTGTCATGTCAGTAGGTAAAAATGGCAAATTCTTCACATCCTGCCCAATATTGAGCTATCAGTCTTTTTAACTCTTTACCAATATGACAAAGGGGACAATGGCAACATTTTAATTGCACTTATTTTATTACTATTATTTTTCACGTCTTTAATGGCAATTTCTATTTCTTGTAGTTTCCCTAATCATGCCTTTTGCCCTTTATGATAGGAAAATTTCTAAAATGAAAACTCAAGATTCTCAGTACTTGGTGAGCATGTCCTTCACTAGAGTGTGGGTGGGACTTATGAATATGATGGGATAGTTGCTATTAGGTTACACTATTTTACAAAGGTGATGAGATAGTCAATGTCACAATTACGTATAAGCCCTTGAAATAGTATACTGAAAAAGGATTCTTTGCAGAAGTAAACTGTCATGTTATCAGAGGGCCACATGGCTTAGGCTTGAGAGTGGCATCTAGGAGTAGAGAAAAATCCTTCCCTCTCCAGTTGACAGCAAGAATATGGATACTCAGTTCTACAACCACAAGAAATAAATTTTGCCTATATCCTCCATGAGCTTGGAAGAAGTTCTTGAGCTCCAGTGGAAGTGGTATTATGAGACCTCAAAAGCTAAATTATAAGAAGCCTTTCAACTTTCATCTGGTTCTTTTGCAATGTTCTCTAAGAGCCAGGCTCTAAGCTGTGAGAAAGTCAAACCACATAGTTAGACAAAATGTAGGCATCCCCAAAGACAACCTCATCTGTAGCATCAACTGCCAGTCATACAAGTGAGCCATCTTGGACATTCCAGCCCCACTGAGCTCCCAGCTGATTGACACCTTAGTAATCCCAGATAATTACAAGACATAATAAGAATAATCATTGTCTTAAGCCACTATATTTGTTTATTTATTATGTAACAGAAGAACAGGAACAGAAATTGTCATTTGAAATGGATTTTAACCAATGCAGACAAATACTCAGTGCATCTTTTATACAGTAAAAGATAACTAGAATGTATATTAATACATTTAATCATTTTAATAACATAGAGAATAAATACAATTATTATCCCTATTTTACAAATGGTGAAAGGAAATAAGTAATTTGTCTAAGATCACAGGGCTAATAAATGATTAAGCCATAATTCAAATTCAGATATTTTCACTACAGGGTCCATATTTCTAATGAATATGCAATAATGCTGGTTATTAACACAAATGAAAAAAATCTAAATAAAACATTGGCAAATTAAGTCCAGCAGCATATTAGGAAAATAATAAAGCATAGCCAAGTGAAGTTTGTCTCAGAAATGCAAGGACAGAAAATCGGGAATTCTATCTTTAACAAATCAAAGGACAAAATATTACATGGTCATCTCAACAGATGTGGAAAAAGTAGTTGGTAAAAATCTCACATGCATTATTTCACGGAAAAAACCTTGGCAAGCTAACATATAACAGAACTCCCATAAGTTGAAAACAAGTCCTTCAAGAAACTTGCAGGACATATGAAGCATAAAGTTGAAATAAAATAATTTTTATCAAAACCAGAAAAGTATCCAGGTAAACCTACAACAAAAAATAAAGATGTTTTCAAAGAGGAACAACTATCAAATAAGGAAAATTGTTGTTCAGTTGCTAAGTTATGTTCAATTTATTGCAACCCCATGAACTGCAGCACACCAGGCTTCCCTGTCCTTCACTATCTCTCGGAGTTTGCTCAAACTCATGTGCATTGACTCAGTGATGACATCCAACCATCTCATCCCTGTCACCCCCTCCTCAATTTTTTCCAGCGTTAGAGTGTTTTCCAGTGAGTCAGCATTTTGCATCAGTTGGCCAAAGTATTGGAGTTTCAGTTTCAGCATCAGTCCTTCCAATGAATATTCAGAGTGATTTCTTTTAGGGTTGACTAGTTTGATCTCCTTGCAGTCCAAGGGACTCTCAAGAGTCTTTTCCAGCACCACAATTTGGAAGCATCACTTTTTCAGAACTCAGTCTTCTTTATGGTCCAACTCTCACATCCATACATGACTACTGGAAAAACCATACCTTTGACTATAAGGACATTTGTTGGCAAAATGTTATCTCTGCTTTTTAGTACACTGTCTAGTTTTGTCATAGCATTTCTTCAAAGGAGCAAGAATCTTTTAATTTTATATTACATATATTAAGAAAATATGTAGCCACAAAATATAAAAAATAGCTTTCCTACAAATCATTTATTGTTAAAAATGTGAGAGTTATATAACTTATAATCACAATAACAACATAAATATAAAGAACTTAGAAATAAGCATAAGAAGAAATACTCATGGCCATTGTAGAGAAAAATATGAAATTTCACTGATCATCTAAAGATGACCTAAATAAACAGAGAGCTAGACCATGTTCATGAATGGTAACCTACTATATGGGAAAAGAATCTTTAAAAAGTGCAATATGTACACTTATAACTGATTCACTTTGCTGTACAGAAGGAATACAGCACTGTAAACCAATTATACACAAATAATTTTTTTTAAGAAAATGAATGGCAAACTAGGTATTGTAAAGTTATTCTATGTTTAAATTATATAATATTTGTTAGTTGTTGCAAACCATTTCATACATAGACTACTTGCTCTGAAAATTTTGAAACTTGATAACTGTACAAATTTTGTAAATGTTTAATGAACACTGGAAAGTAAGATTTAGTCTATGTTTTATAGGGTAAAAAGTTCAATATAGTTATTAATAATTACATGTTTCAAAAGCCTTGTAGCCTTAATAATATTTGGCTACTTGACCCTTCAAAAATTGTATTATATTAAAATTTCACACTACAGGTGTATTTCTGTAAGTTTGTACCTCTACAGAAATTTCATTTTATGTATTCAAGTACCTTATTAGCACATAAATATGCCTTATAGTTATCTATTAATTGGAAAATTAATTTAAAATGCCTTCACACTATATGGCAAAATACAATGCAATAGCTAACAAAACAACAAAGCCATTTTAATCCTCCTCCTAGAGTAATGAAAATAAAAATAAATAAATGAGACCTAATTAAATTTAAATAAAAAGCAAAGGAAACCATAGACAAAAAGAAAAGACAACCCACAGAATGAGAGAAAATATTTGCAAACAAAGCTACTGACAAGAAATTAGCGTCCAATGTATACAAAGACCTCAAGCAGCGCAATATTAAAATGAAAATCCAATCAAAAATTGGGCAGATCTAGATATTTCTACAAAGAAGACATATAGATGGTCAGTAGGCATATGAAAAGATGCTCAATATCACTAATTGTCAAAGAAATGCAAATCAAAACTACAATGAGATATCATCTCACACTGGTCAGAATGGCCACCATAAAAAATCTACAAACAATACATACTGGAGAAGATGCAGAGAAAAGGGAAACTGTCCTACACTGTTGGTGGGAGTGAAAATTGGTTGAGCCATTATGGAAAACAAACAGTATGAAGGTTCCTTAAAAACTAAAATGGAGTTAATATATGATCCAGCAATCCCACCCTTAGGCATATATCAAGATAAAGACCATAATTCAAAAAGATTCATGTATCCAAATGTTCATTGCAGCACTATTCACAATAGCCAGGACATGGAAGCAACCTAAGTGCCCATTGATAGAGGAATGGATAAAGAAGATGTGGTACACATATACAATGGTACATATATACTACTACATATATATGTGGTACATATATACTACTCAGACATAAGAAAGAAGGAAATAATACCATTTTCAGCAACATGGATGAATCTAAGAGATTGTTATATTCAGTGAGAGGTCAGAGAAAGACAAATATCATATGATATTGCTTATATGTGGAATTTAAACAATGGTACAAATGAATCTATTTACAAAACAGAAACAGAAGCACAGATGTAAAAAACAAACTTATGGTTACCAAACGGGGGAAAGTGGGATGGGATAAATTTGGAGATTGGGAAGGATGTATACACACTACTATATATGAAATGGATAACTAATAGGAAACTATTGTATAGCATAGGGAACTCTATTCAATACTCTGTGATGATCTATTTTGGAGCAGAATCTTAAAAAGGGTGGATATATGTATATGTATAACTGATTCACTTTGCTGTACAGCAGAAACTAACACAACATTTTAAATCAACTATAAAAATAATGTGCATCCTCAATCATGTCTGATTCTCTGTGACCCCATGAACTGTAGCCTGCCAGGCCCCTCTGTCCATGGGAATTTTCAGCAACAATACTGGAGTGGGTTGCCATTTCCTTTTCCAGGGGATCTTCTCAACCCAAGGATTCAACCCATGTCTCCTGTGTCTCCTGCATTGGCAGACAGATTCTTTACCAAGTGCACCACCTGGGAAAACAACTACACTCCAACAAAAATTAATTTAAAAATATAAAATTAATTTAAAAACATAAAATTAAATTTATAAAAGAACAAGTCAGCACTACATGGAAAGGGTTTCAACACATTAAGTTAAAGTTACAAGGTGTAACTTTAACAAATTAATATTTGTGAAGAAAAAATTATGTGTGTATGAATATATAGATCTCTGAAAAGATAACACAAAATTGGGTAACAGTTGCATTAAGAAAGGGGAACTTGGTGACTGGGATCAGAGGAAGAAAGTCAGAATTAATTTTAATTGTATATCATTTTATGTCACGTAATTTTGCTTTACTCTATTCATCTACTTTTCAAAAAGTGAAGCAAATTAAAATTTTTAAATTATATCCAATAGTAAATAAAACAAAATATTTTAAGTAGGAAAGAAGTCACCAAAGGAAATGAATCACCAATTTACAGAAGAGAAATCTATATGTCTAATGAACATATGAGAAAGTACTCAACCTCATTAGCAGTCAGGAATATGCAAATTAAACAATTAAGACAATAAGTTTTACTTCTCACCCATTAGATTTACAAATATTATGAAGGCTATCATTTTACGTCTTGGCAAGAAGGTGAATAAATAGAAACCTTCTTACACTGCTGGTGGAGATGAGAATTGCTCTAATCACTTAAGAAATCTATTTGACTGTAAATGGAAAAATTGAAAGCTCACGTAACCTAGGATCCAGCAAATGTATTTCTTTAATCTCTAGTTAAACTCTTGTACATATAGGGACACATATAGAAGGATGTTTATTGCAGTAACATTCGTATTAGAAAACAGTTGGGGAAAACCTAAACATTCACTCTTTATCTGTGGTATATGTACAATATATACATGTACATATATATGTGTACATATATATATGATGTATATGTGCTTGATATATATGTACTCTTGAGAAACCTGTATGCAAGTCAAAAAGGAACAGTTAGAACCGGACATGGAACTACGTGGACTGGTTTCAAATTGGGAAAAGAATACATCAAGGCTGTATATTGTCACCCTGTTTATTTGACTTCTATGCAGAGTATATCATGTGAAATGTCAGGCTGGATGAAGCAAAAGCTGGAATCAAGATTGCTGGGAGAGAGATCAATAACCTCAGATATGCAGATGACACCACCCTTATGGAACTAAGCGAAGAACTAAAGAGCCTCTTGATGAAAGTGAAAGGGGAGAGTGAAAAAACTGGCTTAAAACTCAACATTCAAAAAACGAAGCTCATGGCATCCAGTCCCATCACTTCATGGCATCACTTCATCTATTGATGGGGAAACGATGGAAACAGTTAGAAACTCTATTTTCTTTTTCTCCATAATCACTGGAGATGGTGACTGCGGTCACGAAATTAAAAGACACTTGCTCCTTGGAAGAAAAGCTATGACCAACCTAGACAGCTTATTAAAAAGCAGAGACATTACTTCGCCAACAAAGGTCCGTATAGTCAAAGTTATGGTTTTTCCAGTAGTCATTTATGGATGTGAGATTTGGACCACAAAGAAGGCTGAGCTTTCTTTCATCAATTGAAGAATTGGTGCTTTTGAACTGTGGTGTTGGAGAAGACTCTTGAGAGTCCCTTGGACTGCAAGTAAATCAAACCAGTCAATCCTAAAGGAAATCAGTCCTGAATCTTCATTGGAAGGACTGATGCTGAAGCTGAAGCACCAATACTTTGGCCATTTGATGCAGAGAACCAACTTATTAGAAAAAGACCCTGATGTTGGGAAAGATTGAAGGCAGGAAGAGAAAGGGACGACAGAGGACAAGATGGTTGGATGGCATCACTGACTCAATGGACATGAGTTTGAGCAAGCTCTGGGAGATGGTGAAGGACAGGGAAACCTGGCGTGCTGCAGACCATGGGGTCACAAAGAGTCAGACACTACCGAACGACTGAACAACAACATATGTACATGATAGACTATATAGAAAAAGTAATGCATTATATGTTTGTAAAAACATATAACCAGTCAACATAGAAACTTACAAATATCAATTGATCCCTATAATATTAAATAATACTACTGATGTGCATTTTTAAAGCACACACAGAACATTACTATATATTGTTCATGGATATAGGAATATGTAAAAAAGAGGAAAGCATACATTAAATTAATGATCACAACTGCTTAGAGGGAAAAAAAGAGTGAAATGGGAATGAAGATAGGAAAAAAAGGGAGATTTAGCTTTACCTATAATAATGTACTTAGATTAAAAATACTTGAAACAAATATGATAAAATGGAAAATAGCAGCATTATTTATTTAAATTTTAATTGCCAATTCTGCATGATTAATAGAGATGTTTGTTCTATTTTTCCTGCAATTTCTGTCCTTAAAAAATTTTCCATATAGTAAATATATCCCAAAATCATAAAATATATATTTTTGAACTAACAGAACAAATAATTAGGCTGAGGTCGATCTAACTCTCAGTCTATTCTTTTTATTTTTCTCCCTCTCTGTTTCAAGTACTAACAGAAAATCTAATTCTTCAGAGTACATGATACCCAGGAAATACAGAGAATAGCAACAGGTGATGACCCAAATGATCAATAGATTCCAAAATATCCTGCAGTTAGCAATGGAAGGGTTACTGGACATATGGAGTACAGTAATGGAGAGGCCTGGAATAGAATTTATTGAGAGATCCAGGCAACATCTTGAATGTCTGTCCATGGGCAGTGGAGAAACAAAGGTTAGAGCAAGTGTGAGGTTGGGAAACATATTATGAACTGGACTAGGATCTGAAGAACTGAATTCTCGATATCTGTTACACTTTCCAAGCTACAGTGAACACATTTCACATTTCAAAACTTCAAGTTAAACACTAAAATAAAATGAATGTCTGCTCACATCTGCCAACAATTAGAAGAGATACTGGCTCTGACTCTAGTTGTGTCTCTTATGGGAAGAGATGTTGGCTAGGACCCTGAAACTCTGATTTACCAGCTGCAGACCATCATACTAAATCCACAAAGAACATAATGCTTAAACGACAAGCTGACACTCTAAGCCAACATAGAGTTTTTATTCCATGTCAGGGGTCTAGACCCAAACCCCAAGGTTGTTTCCTATCACTAAGATCAGGGTGAATCAGGTTGGGCTGTCAGGGACCAGATACAGGGCTAAGCAGCTTTCCCTATGCCCTCCTTCCTCAAAAAGCCCTCAGAATTTTACAGAGATCATGGTTTTCTGGATCTAATTGCCATAATTGCTAGTGGTGCCCCTGAACAGTGAGCCCAAAGAAAAAGCCTCTGTTTAATGCTTGATTTCATGAATCCAGTGACCTCATTTTTATACCTTAAATGAATCTGTTTTGTTGTTGTCTCTTTGGTTAAAAAAAGAGAGAGGAGAATAGGAGAAACTTTGGACTCCCCCAAGGGGTTAGAGAATCCCACTATTGCTCTTCACATAATGTAGAGGTCTTATAAGACAGGAAACTTGGGAATCTGCTTCATTTGGATATTTGAGTGTCCTTTAGGATTATATTTTACTTTATTTTTAGCATAAATAGAATTAACATTTCCAGAGCATCTATTTTGTGTCAAGAACTTTAGACATACAGCATGATGGAATGAGTTAAGAGTATTGCAGGTAAGGATGAGACAGAGAACATAACACCATAGCAGCAGTGGCCATATCTACTTCCCAGAAAAAGACAAGTATTGAACAATCCAAGACAGTGAACTTCCATTAAATACAATAGGCATTGGGATCTAAAAGGATCCAGTGAAGGTAAAATGCTAAATGAATGAGGGTATAAAGAGGATATTATTGGCCATTGATCATTCTCAGAATAAACTAAAATTTAGTTTAATTTACACAAGAAAGAGAACTGAATTCAGCCAACTAAAGAAGAGGGCTAAAAGGAGCTCAGTCAGGATTTTGGCCTGCCAGTTGATAATAGAACATCACTCACCCAAGTATGTGAGGCGTATGTGAGGACATAAGAAATTGAGTAACATAGACCTGATCAGCCACTGTGTAATAACAGAGCTCAGACACAAAATAAATATACATTGGTAGTTATCAATTAGGAAATGTTACAGACAAAAATATAATGATTATCATTCCAACCAGAACTACAAAATATCTAGGAATAAAGTGAATGAGTGAGTGAATTCACTCGGTCATGTCTGACTCTTTGTGACCCCATGGACTGTAGCATACCAGGCTCCTCTGTCCATGGGATTTTCTAGGCAAGGGTACTGGAGTGGGTTGCCATTTCCTTCTCCAATCTAGGAATAAACATAACAAGAAATGTGTAAGATGTATATGAAATAAAAACCAATAAAACATTACTTAGCAATATAAAAATCACAAATAAGTAGAGAGACATGTCCATTTCAAAGACAGAAAGAAAATATTAAAAAGATGATGATTCTCTCAAAATTGTTCTGTACATTTAAAGAGATCTCAATAAAATCTAATATGTCTTATTTAAGTAGAAATTAATAATCTCCTTTTAAAATTTGTTCTGAAGAAGAAATGCACCTATATATGTAAAATATCTTTGAAAATAAAAGTAACGTTAAAATTTTCCCCATCAGATATCAAAACATGTTATGAAGGTTTAATTATTGAAAAAGTATAATCAGCACAAGAACAGACAAATCAATAGAACAAAATGGAGTCCAGGAACAGATTATAGATTTATAGCCATAAACATAGATAAAGATGTGAACTGATATGTGACAAAGATGGTATTTTACATTAGTGTTGAAAGAACGGTTGAATTTACTAAATAGATTGTAAACAATTGGTCATATTGTTAGAAAAAAAGAAAGAAATCCCCAACTGGTACTATTTACAAAAGTAAATAATTTCACATTAATTAAACAGTTAAATGTGGAAAACAGTTATTAATTTTAGCAAATATTTGTAAATTTGGAGTATTAAATTGTTATATAAGTTTAAAAATCCAAATTTTAAAGGAAGAGATTTATAAATTTGACATCAAAATGCAAAAACTTTTTAAAACAAAAAGCAAATATAAAATAAAACTAATAGAATTAGAAAATTATTTTCATGGAACTAATATCTGGAATATAAAAAGAACACTTACAAACCAAGACAGAAAAGAGAAACAATTCAATTCGAAATGGAGAAATAAGAAAAGCAATTCACATAATAGGGAATCCAAAAGGCTAAAAAACAAATTAAATGATGCTCAAAGATCACTTATAATATTGGCGATTCTAATCTAATTAAAATGAGATCTGTTCACCCATCAAACTGACAAGAATTTTAAATGATGATAATATAAAATACTGATGAAGGTGAAGGGAAAAATATTCTCATATATTGTTGATGAAAATATAAATTCATACAGAGCTTTGTGGAAAGCAGGTAGTGTTCATTAAAATAAAAAAAATTGTATGTACCATTCAATGAAGTAATGCCACTTTTGAAAGACTAAAAGATAAATATTTGTATATAAAGAAGCATGTATAAGAAGCATTTTCAAAAATGTTTGATGTGAGGTTGCAATTCAAGCAGAGTAGAAGGATGTGTGTTCATCTCCTCCTGTAAGGATACCAAAATTGCAACTAGCTATTGAACAACCATTGCCAGGAGGACACTGGAACCCACCGATAACAGATACCCCATGTTCAAAGACAAAGAAACTGCAGCAAGATGGTAGGAGGGGTGCAATCATGACAAAATCAAATCCTATACCCTTCTGGTGGGTGAGTCACAAGCTGGAGAATAATAATACTAAAGAGGCTCTCCCACTGTTGTGAAGGTTCTGAACACCATGTCAGTCTTCCCAGCCTGGGGATCTGACAAAGGGACTGGGAATAACCAGGGAATCTGACTCAATGGAATTTTTTTTATTTTTTTTTTATTTTTTTTTTATTAGTTGGAGGCTAATTACTTCACAACATTTCAGTGGGTTTTGTCATACATTGATATGAATCAGCCATAGATTTACACTTATTCCCCATCCCGATCCCCCCTCCCACCTCCCTCTCCACCCGATTCCTCTGGGTCTTCCCAGTGCACCAGGCCCGAGCACTTGTCTCATGCATCCCACCTGGGCTGGTGATCTGTTTCACCATAGATAGTATACATGCTGTTCTTTTGAAACATCCCACCCTCACCTTCTCCCGCAGAGTTCAAAAGTCTGTTCTGTATTTCTGTGTGTCTTTTTCTGTTTTGCATATGGGGTTATCGTTACCATCTTTCTAAATTCCATATATATGTGTTAGTATGCTGTAATGTTCTTTATCTTTCTGGCTTACTTCACTCTGTATAATGGGCTCCAGTTTCATCCATCTCAATGGAATTTGATTACAGGACTTCCACAGGACTGTGGGAAACAGAGACTCTAGTATTGGAGGGACTGGAGGGACAAACAAAATATTGCACACACTAAGACCCAGAGGAAAGGAGTAGTGACCCCACAGGAGACTGAACCAAAACTACCTGCTAGTGTCAGAGTGTCTCCTGTGGAGGTGCAGGTCATCAGGGCCTCACTGAGGTAGAAATTACTAGGCAGTCAGTGTAGAATTCTGAAACCTGGGTCTTGTTTGCAGTAAATATCCTGCTCCATTGTCCTGAATTCCTGGAATGTGTCTTTAGTCTGATAAATTATCAGCACTCAGATCCAGGGAAGAACAGTAATTAAATTATGTTCCATATGCTTGAGGGAAAAACAATTGGAGATCATTAATCTTAAGCCCATGCATCTGGTCCATGGTAAAATGGCCAGAGGGCATGAAAAAGGGTGGTAACTTAATCCAAGAATCAAGGGAAGCCAGAAAGATGTTAAGTATCTTGACCTTAAATTGATTGGTTAGAAATAATGTGATTTAAGGAAGGATATAAAAACTGCTTTAAGTGCCACCTTGAGGGCACTCTTTACCCCCTCCCATTGTCTATGCTGAGAACTTTGTACTTGCCTCATCTTTAATAAATCCTGTTTGTTTGCTAGAATGAGTTTTTGCATGTTCATGGATTCCAATCTTCAGCTCCATGGACAAGAGCTCGGATTCCTGTCTCATCTTTTGTGGGCTCATCAAGGATTCCTCAATGCGTACTCAAGAAAAGCACAGACACTCACGCTCAACACTGTCATTCACCTCTCATTACCTAATCTGACCGCATAGTCTCTTGAGCCACTCTTTGTTTCACAAGCCTGCATGAGTTCCGAAGGCAGACAGAGTTAGTAGACAGTCTCCTCAGGTCTCGGTATTGGCCAGCCAACTGATCTGGAGGTGTTGAGCAAAACCTCTGCTAGGCTGCTGCCTCAGTGAGAACTGCAGGACATCTACCATTTCTCTTTCCTAACATTTAGAGGTCATGAGATTTTTCACTTAATGTAGGATCATTTTGGAGTGTGTGTAAATGCTACAAACCTTGTGCACTGCATAGTTTGCTTAAGGGAAACACCACTTCAGGCATACCCAATGTTCAAAAGCATAGGAAGTCCACCAAGCTAGACTCTCACTCTACCTATCTCTAGGTGGAAGGGAAGATAGATACAGGAAGAGGACAAAGGCCCAGGGCACCTGGATAAGGGTAGTCAAGCCCGGGGGCACACCAAAGTTGCGGGAAGCATACATTATTGGTGCTTCTTTGCTCCCACTCCTCAAGTAGGGGATACCCTCTATCGGAGGAACCAGAGAAAAGACAAAGAGTGCTGGATGCTGGTCTTCTCTCTTTCAGATGGAAGCAACTTCTTTGAGTCCCCTACCTGGCCCAAAGCTGATGCCTTTGGCATGTATACTTAAGAACTGGAAGAAGTTTGACCATCAGACCCTGTTAAAGACGTGTATGATTTTTTTTCTGCACTGAGGCATGGCCTCAATATGATCTACCTGATGGTGAAAAATGGCCCCCTGAAAGCTCACTTGATTATAATACCATCCTCCAAATAGACCTCCTTTGTAGAGGAGAAGGAAAATATTCAGAAGTCCCATATATATAGGTTTTCTTTGTCTTGAGAGAAAACACCCTCTTATGCAGGAGTTGTGGGCTTGTTCCTTCTATGTTGCCTATAACTTATCCCAAACCCTTGGGTTCAAACTCTCCCTCTTATCCAGGGCTGCCCAATCCTAGCCAAGAGGAGCCACCACAATCTCTAGCAACGCCTCTGGAACCAGCAGCAGCTCCTACACCAGTGGCTCCTAACCAACTCTGGTGATCTCTAGGCTATATCCTTCCCTCCTTCCATTACAGGAAGTTCCTAATGGGAACTTGGGACGCATGTGAATCCATGTCCTTTTCCCTCTCCAAGATTTAAGACAAATTAAATTAGACCTGGGAAGCTTTACTGAAGATCCTGACAATTATATGGGTTTTCCAGAGTCTAAGCTAATCTTTTGAAGTGGCATGGAAAGATGTTATGCTAATCCTGACTAGTACCCTTACTGACAACGAAAGAAGTAGAGTAATTAAAAATGCCCGGAATGGGGAAACGAATGATATTCTACTAACATGCAGGGGAGAGCTGACAGTGAATCATCCTGGTTACCTACAGGGCTCCAGGCAGTGCTCATAGCTGATCCTAATTGGGCACACGACAAAGACAGTGATGACTGGAGGAGAGTTCACGTCACTACTTGCATTAAGGCTTTTAAAAATTGTGAGCTAAGTCCTTAAACTACCTCAACCTATCTGGATTGACTCAGGTAAAGGAGGAAAATTGCACAGCTTTTCTGGAAAGGCTCAGGGAGTCATTGAGAAACCACACTTATTTGGACCCAGATTCCCCAGTTCAGTTCACTTCAGTTCAGTCACTCAGTCATGTCTGACTTTTTGTGACCCCATGTACTGCAGCACACCAGGCTTCTCTGTCCATCAACAATTCCTGGAGCTTGCTCAAACTCATGTCCATCGAGTCAGTGATGCCATCCAACCATCTCATCCTCCGTCATCCCCTTCTCTTCCTACCCTTAATCTTTCCCAGCATCAGGGTGTTTTCCAGTGAGTCAGTTCTTTGCATCAGATGGCAAAAGTATTGGAGCTTCAGCATCAGTCCTCCCAATGAATACTCAGGACTGATTTCCTTTAGGATTGACTGGTTTGCTCTCCTTGCAGTCCAAGGGACTCCCAAGAGTCTTCTCCAACACCACAGTTCAAAAGCATCAATTTTTCAATGCCCAATCTTTATGTACCAACTCTCACATCAATACATTACTACTGGGAAAAACCATAGTTTTGACTCTATGGACCTTTGTGGGCAAAGTAATGTCTCTGCTTTTTAATATGCTGTCGAGGTTGGTCATAACTTTTCTTCCAAGGAGCAAGTGTCTTTTAATTTCATGGTTGCAGTCACCATCTGCAGTGATTCTGGAGCCCAAGAAGATAAAGCCTGTCACTGTTCCAATTGCTTCCCCATCTATTTGCCATGAAGTGATGGGACTGGATGCCATGATCTTCATTTTTTGAATATTGAGTTTTAAGCCAACTTTTCACTCTCTTCTTTCATCGAGAGGCTCTTTAGTTCTTCTTCACTTTCTGCTATAAGGGTGGTGTCATCTGCATATCTGAGGTTATTGATATTTTTCCTGGCAATCTTGATTGCAGCTTCTGCTTCCTCCAGCCCAGTGTTTCACCTGATGTATTCTGCATACAATATATGGCATTGATGTATTCCTTTCTCATTTTGGAACCAGTCCATTGTTCCATCTCTGGTTCTAACTTTTGCTTCTTGACCTGCATACAGATTTCTCCTGAGGCAGATAAGGCAGTCTGGTATCCCCATCTTTTTAAGAATTTTCCACTGTTTGTTGTGATCCATACAGTCAAGGCTTTGACATAGTCAATAAAGCAGAAGTAGATGCTTTTCTGGAACTCTCTTGCGTTTTCTATGATCCAATGGATGTTGGCAATTTGATCTCTGGTTCCTCTGCCTTTTCTAAATCCAGTTTGAACATCTGGAAGTTCTTGGTTCACATACTGTTGAAGCCTGGCTTGGAGAATTTTGAGCATTACTTTGCTAGTGTGTGAGATTCCCCATGGGGCCAACTTATTCTTAAAGACTAATTTATTACTCAATTGGCTACAATTATTTGGAGGAAACTCCAAAAATTGGCCTTCGGTCCCAATATGGATTTAGAGTGCCTCCTAAGAGCTGCCACATCAATATTCTTTAACAGATATCAAGAGGAGCATAGGGAAAAAGAGAGGAGATAAAACAGAAAATCCGAAGCTCTCTTTATGGCCCTACAGGGAGTTAACTTTAAGACTCCAAAGGTGGGAGGACAAAAGCCAAACCCTAGAGCTTGTTTCCATTGTGGCAAGGATAGACACTTTAAGGCACAATGCCCCCAAGGCAAGCAGAGGCCACCATCATGGCCTTGCCCCACTTGCAAAGGAGATAACTGGAAGAGTAACTGTCCCCAGGGATGTAGATTTCAGGGCTCAGAAACTCAGACCCAGGATCAAGACTGATGGAGCCCAGGGCTTCCCATTTTGGCTTCTGTCCTCATCACTGCTACAGGTGCCTCGGGTGACTCTAACTGTAAGAGGCCATCCTGTTAACTTCCTACTCAATACATGAGCCATTTTTTTCAGCCCTCCTCTCTAATCTGGGTCTTTCTTCTATTAAGTCAGCTGCTATAGGTGGCATTTCTGGAAAGCCATTTACAACACTCTTTACACAGCAGTTGAGTTGTAACTGGGATGTCATTCTTTTTTCTTATGCCTTTCTAATAATACCAGAAAGCCCAACCCCCATCCTGGGAAGAGGTATTCTATGTAAAATTCATGCTTCCATTTATATGGAAGTGGAATCTACAGAAAACTTATGCTTATCCCTGACAGAAGTAGAAATTAACCCTGAAGTCTGGGCAACCGGAGGAAAGATAGGAAGAGCCATCTCAGCTCAACCAGTACAGATAACTCTTAAAAATCCTAATAACTTTCCTCACCAGAAACAATACCCTCTAAAGTCAGAGGGAAAACAGGGACTCATTCCCTTGATTAAAAATCTCAAAGGGCAGGGGCTCTTAATCAAATGTAACAGCCCGTGTAATACACTTGTTTTGGGAGTCCAAAAGCCTAATGGGGAATCGTGTCTAATTCAGGACCTCTGCCCCATTAATGAAGCAGTAATTCCATTACTTCCTGTCATGCCTAACCCCTATACTCTACTCTCCCAAATCCCAGAAACAGCCACTTGTTTTACCATTTTAGATTAGAAGGATGCCTTCTTTTTTTGCATACCTTTAGCTCAAAGTTCACAAATTTTGCTTCCTTTTGAGGATCCAACTGATTCCTCTACTCAGTTAACTTGGGCAGTATTGTCTCAAGGATTTAGAGATAGCCCTCATTTATTCAGGCAGGCTTCAGAGAAAGACCTAGCTGATTTGGGGGCAACTGAATCTATCAAACTCATTCAATATATAGATGATAGTCTCCTTTGTGCTGACACAGAGAAAAAAAATGTAACCAAGCCACTTGTGACCTTCTTAACTATCTAGCTGGATGTGGCTACAAGATATCAAAATCCAAAGCTCAAATGTGCCAACAAGAAATCAGATATTTAGGATTCAAACTCTCCCATGGAGCAAAGAAATAATGGAATCCATTTTAAAACATCCTCTCCCTAATACTCTTAGACAACTCCATGATTTCCTCGACATAACTGGCTACTGCTGGATTTGGATTCCCAGATATGAAGAGCTGGCTCAACCTTTATATAAGTTACTAAAAGAGATTCAACAATCAGGACAAAAGATATTACAATGGGAAACTGGAGAATAACAGGCTTTTCTTCAGGCTCCTGCTCTCAGCCTGATTGGAGGAGATGTTTTTAATAGTTTTGTAATAGAGAGATCAGGAATAGCACTGGAAGTTCTAACTCAGGCCAAAGGAAGCTCACAACAACCTGTTTCTTCTTTAAGAAAAGAGCTCGATTCCATAGCACAAGGATGGCCAGGTTGTCTATGAATAATGGCCTCAGTAGCTCTATTAATTCTTGAAGCTGCTAAGTTAATTATAGGCCAATATCTGATAGTCTATACTTCACATGATATCTCTGGAATTTTAAACTCTAAGGTAGGGCTATGGTTATCTGACAATCGGCTTCTCAGATACCAATCTCTGCTCTTAGAAGGAACCATAATTCAGCTAAAAACTTGTTCAGCTTTAAACCCAGCAACATTCCTTCTTGAGTCATTAGATAAGAAGCCAGAACACAATTGCCATCAAGTCCTAGCTCTAAATTACTCAGCCAGGGAGGGCTTAAAAGATAGACTTTCAGAAAATCCTGATGAAACTATGTTTACAGATGGCAGCTCAAGGAGCGGTGGCTGCACAGGCAGAGGAGGGTCGAGAGGAGCTACTCCACGTTCAAGGTCAGGAGCGGTGGCCATGAGGGGATATCCCTCATCCAAGGTAAGGAGCAGCAGCTTCACTTTGCTGGAGAAGCCGTGAAGAGATACCCCATGTCCAAGCTAAGAGAAACCTAAGTAAGATTGTAAGTATTGTGAGAGGGCATCAGAGGGCAGACACTGAAACCATAATCACAGAAAATAGCCAATCTGATCACATGGACCACAGCCTTGTCTAACTCAATAAAACTAAGCCATGCCATGTGGGGCCACCCAAGACGGATGGGTCATGGTGGAGAGGTCTGACAGAATGTGGTCCACTGGAGAAGGGAATGGCAAACCACTTCAGTATTCTTGCCTTGAGAACCCCATGACCAGTATGAAAAGGTAAAATGATAGGATACTGAAAGAGGAACTCCCCAGGTCAGTAGGTGCCCAATATGCTACTGGAGATCAGTGGAGAAATAACTCCAGAAAGAATGAAGGGATGGAGCCAAAGCAAAAACAATACCCAGTTGTGGATGTGACTGGTGATAGAAGCAAGGTCCGATACTGTAAAGAGCAATACTGCATAGGAACCTGGAATGTTAGGTCCATGCATCAAGGCAAATTGAAAGTGGTCAAAGAGGAGATGGCAAGAGTCAACGTTGACATTCTAGGAATCAGCGAACTAAAATGGACTGGAATGGGTGAATTTAACTCAGGTGACCATTATATCTACTACTGTGGACAAGAATCCCTAAGAAGAAATGGAGTAGCCATCATGGTCAACAAAAGAGTCCGAAATGCAGTACTTGGATGCAATCTCAAAAATGACAGACTGATCTCTGTTTGTTTCCAAGGCAAGCCATTCAATATCATGGTAATCCAAGCCTATGCCCCAAACAGTAACGCTGAATAAGCTGAAGTTGAATGGTTCTATGAAGACCTACAAAACCTTTTAGAACTAACATCCTAAAAAGATGTCCTTTTCATTATAAGGGACTGGAATGCGAAAGTAGGAAGTCAAGAAACACCTGGAGTAACAGGCAAATTTGGCCTTAGAGTATGGAATGAAGCAGGGCAAAGGCTAATAGAGTTTGGCCAAGAAAACGCACTGGTCATAGCAAACACCCTCTTCCAACAACACAAGAGAAGACTTTACACAAGGACATCCCCAGATGGTCAACACCGAAATCAGATTGATGATATTCTTTGAAGCCAAAGATGGAGAAGCTCTATACAGTCAGCAAAAACAAGACCGGGAGCTGACTGTGGCTCAGATCATGAACTCTTTATTGCCAAATTCAGACTTAAATTGAAGAAAGTAGGGAAAACCACTAGACCATTCAGGTATGACATAAATCAAATCCCTTATGACTATGCAGTGGAACTGAGAAATCTATTTAAGGGACTAGATATGATAGACAGAGTGCCTGCTGAACTATGGATGGAGGTTCGTGACATTGTACAGGAGACAGGGATCAAGACCATCTCCATGGAAAAGAAATGGAAAAAACCAAAATGGCTGTCTGAGGAGGCCTTACAAATGGCTGTGAAAAGAAGAGAAGCAAAAAGGAAAGGAGAAAAGGAAAGATATTCCCATTTGAATGCAGAGTTACAAAGAATAGCAAGGAGAGATAAGAAAGCCTTCCTCGGCAATTAATGCAAAGAAATAGAGGAAAACAACAGAATGGGAAAGACTAGAGATCTCTTCAAGAAAATTAGATATACCAAGGGAACATTTCAAGCAAAGATGGGCTCGATAAAGGACAAAAATGTTATGGACCTAAAAGAAGCAGAAGATATTAAGAAGAGGAGGCAAGAATACACATAAAAACTGTTCAAAAAAAGATCTTCATGACCCAGACAATCACGATGGTGATCACTCACCTAGAGCCAGACATCCAGGAATGTGAAGCCAAGTGGGCCTTAGGAAGCATCACTATGAACAAAGCTAGTAGAGGTGATGGAATTCCAGTTGAGCTATTTCAAATCCTGAAAGCCAATGCTGTGAAAGTGCTGCACTCAATATACCAGCAAATTTGGAAAACTCAGCAGTGGCCATAGGACTGGAAAAGTTCCGTTTTCATTCCAATCCCAAAGAAAGACAACGCTAAAGAATGCTCAAACTACTGCACAATTGCACGCATCTCACACGATAGTAAAGTAATGCTTAAATTCTCCAAGCCAGGCTTCAGCAGTACGTGAACCCTTCCAGATATTCAAGCTGGCTTTAAAAAAGGCAGAGGAATCAGAGATCAAATTGCCAATATCCGCTGGATCATTGAAAAAGCAAGAAAGTTCCAGAAAAACATCTAATTCTGCTTTATTGACTATGCCAAAGTCTTTGACTATGTGGATCACAATAAACTGTGGAAAATTCTGAAAGAGATGGGAATACAAGACCACCTGATCTCTCTCTTGAGAAACCTATATGCAGGTCAGGAAGCAGCAGTTAGAACTGGACATGGAACAATAGACTGGTTCCCAATAGGAAAAGGAGTACATCAAGGCTGTATATTGTCACCCTGTTTATTTAACTTATACGCAGAGTACATCATGAGAAACGCTGGGTTGGAAGAAGCACAAGCCAGAATCAAGATTGCCGGGATAAATATCAATGACCTCAGATATGACGATGACACCACCCTTATGGCAGAAAGTGAAGAGGAACTAAAAAGACTCTTGATGAAAGTGAAAGAGGAGAGTGAAAAAGTTGGCTTAAAGCTCAACATTCAGAAAACTAAGATTATGGCATCTGGTCCCATCACTTCATGGCAAGAAGATGGGGAAACAGTGGAAACACTGACAGACTTTATTTTTTGGGCTCCAGAATCACTGCAGATGGTGATTGCTGCCATGAAATTAAAAGACGCTTACTCCTTGGAAGGAAAGTTATGACCAACCTAGATAGCATATTTAAAAGTAGAGACATTACTTTGCCAACAAAAGTCTGTCTAGTCAAGGCTATAGTTTTCCCAATGGTCATGTATGGATGTGAGAGTTGGACTGTGAAGAAAGCTGAGTGCCGAAGAATTGACACTTTTGAACTGTGGTGTTGGAGAAGACTCTTGAGAGTCCCTTGGACTGCAAGGAGATCCAACCAGTCCATATTAAAGGAGATCAGTCCTGGGTGTTCATTGGATGGACTGATGCTGAAGCTGAAACTCCAATACTTTGGCCACCTCATGCGAAGAGCTGACTGATTGGAAAAGACCCTGATGCTGGGAGGGATTGGGGGCAGGAGAAGAACGGTACAACAGAGGATGAGATGGCTGGATGGCATCACCGACTCGATGGGCATGAGTTTGAGTAAACTCCGGGAGTTGGTGATGGACAAGGAGGCCTGGTGTGCTGCGATTCATGAGGTCGCAAAGAGTCAGACACGATTGAGTGACTGAACTGAACTGAACTGCACTGAAGGCAGGATTTGCAGTGGTCACACTATCTAAAATTTTAGAAAGTAATCCCTGACCCCCTGGAACTAGTGTTCAGTTAGCTGAATTGAATGCTTTAAGCCGAGCCTTAGAGCTGGGGACTGACAAGAGAGTGAACACCTATACTGACTCTAAATATGCTTACTTAATCCATCATGCTCACGCTGCCATCTGGAAGTAAAGAAACTTTACAACCTTAAATGTCAGCGCCATTAAATACTACCAAGAAATTATGCACCTCTTAGATGCACTTAAGCTACCTAAAGAAGTGGCAGTAATAAACTGCCGGGGCCATCAAAGGGATGATTCTGACATAATGGAGGGAAATAAGAGAGCCAACTGACAAGCAAAAAAGGCGGCCACCCACTCTTTTAATACTCAGGCTTCCCTCCTCTGTGATACGATCCCCACTGACATAAAACTCAAATATTCTCCTGAGGAACTTCAATACTCTTTTTCTTGTGAAGATTATCTACTCCCCTCTGAATGACTTCAAACAGAAGAGGACAAACTTGTGTTACCCTCTAGCACCCAACGGAAAATTCTTAAAACTCTACACCAAACTTTCCATTTGGGAATTGAAAATACTTACCAACTTCTAAGCGTCTTTTCAAGGGAAAAGGATTAATAAGTTTTTATTAATCTTGTTTTTATAAGCCAGATTGTTAAAGGATGAAAAGGCTGTCAAAAGAATAATCCCCATAACAACCACTCAGTTCTCCCAGGCTTACAGTGTACAGGAAGATATCCTGGAGAGGACTGGCAGATAGACTTCACTCATATGCCAAAAGCTAAGAGACATCAAAAACTACTGGTTTGGGTTGACACCTTTACCAGGTGGATAGAGCCATGAAATTAAAAGATGCTTGCTCCTTGGAAGAAAAGCTATGACCAACCTAGACAGTATATTAAAATGCCCACAAAGGTCCATATAGCCAAAACTATGGTTTTCTCAGGTATGGGTGTGTGAGTTGGGCCATAAAGAAAGCTGACACTGAAGAACTGATGCTTTTGAACTCTGGCACTGGAGAAGACTCTTGAGAGTCTCTTGGACTGCAAGGAGATCAAACCAATCAACCCTAAAGGAAATCAGTCTTGAATATTCATTGGAAGAACTGATGCTGAAGCTGACTCTCCAATACTTTGGTTATCTGATGCAAAGAGCCAACTCATTGGAGAAGACCCTGATGCTGGAAAAGATTGAAAGCAAAAGGAGAAGAGAGCAGCAGAAGATGAGATGGTTAGATAGCATCACCAACTCAATGAACAGAAATCTGAGCAAACTTCAGGAGATAGTGAAGGACAGAGGAGCCCAGCATGCTGGAGTCCATGGGGTCACAAAAAGTCGGACATGACCTAGCTACTGAACAATAACAACAAAACCTACTTAAGGAGATAGAAGACCTGTACTCAGAAAACTGTAAGACACTGATGAAAGAAATCAAAGATGACACAAAGATATGGAGAGATATACAATATTCTTGGAGAGGAAGAATTAATATGGTAAAAATTACAATACTACCCGAAGCAGTCTACAAATTCAATGCAATCACTGTCAAATTACCAATGGCATTTTTTCACAGACTTAGGACAAAATTTTTTACAATTTGTGCATGTGTGCTAAGTCGTTTCATTTGTATCTGACTCTTTGTGACCCTATGGACTTTAGCCCGCCAGGCTCTTCTGTCCATGGGATTCTCCAGGCAAGACTACTGGAGTGGGTTGCCATGCCCTCCTCCAGAGAATCTTCCTGACCCAGAGATTGAATCTCTGTCTCTTATGTTTTCTGAAATAGCAGGCGGGTTTTTTTGCTTGTTTGTTTGTTTTTACCACTATTGTCAACTGGGAAGCCACCAAGAAGCAATCTACAAATTCAATGCAATTCCTGTCAAATTACCGATGGCAGGTTTCACAGATTAGAACAAAAAAACAATTACAATTTGTATGGAGACACAAAAGACCCTGAATAACCAAAGAAATTTTTTTTTTTTAGGTATACTGTTTTATTAACATTTAAAACCAATGTTATGATTATTGAAATTATAATAGGCAGAGCTTTTAATAAATGATTGTTGAAATAAAATTACAATAGGCAGAGCTTTTAATGGAGCAACGTATTGAACACTGCAGATTACACAGACAAAAGCCCTGGAATTGGAAGTAAAACCCATCATTGAACAGAAGGCCTTGGTTGCTGACAGAATCTCTGACTTAAGACAAACCTGAATGAGTCAGTAATGAAGTCCAGGATCGGTAAACATGAACAGATATTGCAGATGCCAACCCTTAGATGGTTTTCCCACGCAGGGCAAAGAAATCTTAAGAGACATGGAAGTGAAGGAATCAGACTCCCTACTTCAGAATAAGCTACAAAGGTAATCATCAAGACAGTATCGTACTGGCACATAAACAGAAACATAGGTCAACAGAACAGGATAGAAAGCCCAGGGATAAACCCATAAACCTATGGTCACCTAATTTACATCAAAGGGGGCTCTAATATACAGTGGAGAAAAGACAGTCTCTTCAATAAGTGGTGCTGGGAAAACTGGACAGCTACTGTAAAAGAATGAAATTATAATACTCTATAATACCATACCGGAGAAGGCAATAGCACCCCACTCCAGTACTCTTGCCTGGAAAATCCCATGGACGGAGGAGCCTGGTAGGCTGCAGTCTGTGGGGTCGCTACAAGTCGGACACGACTGAGTGACTTCACTTTCACTTTTCACTTTCATGCATTGGAGAAGGAAATGGCAACCCACTCCAGTGATCTTACCTGGAGAATCCCAGGGATGAGGGAGCCTGGTGGGCTTCCGTCTATGGGGTCACACAGAGTTGGACACGACTGCAGCAACTTAGCAGCAGCAGCAGTATAACACCATACACAAAAATAAATTCAAAATGGATTAAAGACCTATATTTAAGGTCAGACACTATAAACTCAGAGGAAAACATAGGCAGATTACTCTTTGACATAAATCACAAGAAATTTTTTTTTACCCACCTCCCAGATTAATGAGTAGATATTCATATTTAATGAATATAAAAGAAAATACAAATAAACAGGACCTAATTAAATTTAAAATATTTTGCACAGAAAAGAAAACCATAAACATAAAATATAGACAACCCTCAGAATGGGATAAAATATTTGCAAATAAGGCATCTGATGAGGGATTAATCTCCAAAATATACAACAGCTCATGTAGCTTGAATCAAAAAAATAAGCAACCCAATCAAATATTGGGTGGAAGACCTAAATAGACACATCTTCTAAGAAGATATATAAATGTCCAACAAATATATGAAAAGATGCTCAGCATCACTCATTATTAAAGAAACTCAAATAACAGCTACAGTGAGATATCACCTCACAACGATCAGAGTGGCCATCATCAAATAATCTACAAACAATAAATGCTGGAGAGAGTATGGAGAAAAGGGAACCCTCTTGTAATGTTGGTGGGAGTATAAATTGAAATAGCCAGCATGGAGAGCAGTATAGAGTTAAAAAAAAAAAAAAGAAACAACTAAAAATAGAACTACCATATAACCCAGCAACCCCACTACTGAGAAAACCATAAATTTAAATGATACATACACCCCAATGTTCATAGCAGCACTATTTATAATAGCCAGGACAAGGAAGCAACCTTAAATGTCCATCAACAGAGGAATAGATAAAGATATGGTACATATATAATGGAATATTGCTCGGACATAAAAAGGGACAAAATTGGGTCATATGCAGAGATGTGGATGGACCTAAAGTCTGTTGTACATTGTGAAATAAATCAAAAAGAGAAAAACAAATATCATATGTTAACACATATATATGGAATCTAGAAAAATGGTACAGATGAACCTATGTGCAGGGCAGGAATAGAGACACTGGCATAAATGGACATGTGGACATGGTGGAGGAAGAGCGTGGGATGAATTGGGAGATTGGGACTGACATATGTGCACTGCTATGTGTAAAAGAGACAGCTAGCACAAATGCTGTATAGTACAGAAAGCCTCAGTGCTCTGTATTGACCTAGATGGGTGGAACTGGGGTAGGGTGAGAGGGAAGTTCAAGAGGGAGAGGATATATGTATACATACAGCTGATTAATTCTGTTGTACAGCAGAAAGTAACACAACTTGTAAAGCAATTATATCCCATATTTTAAAAATATCATTCTTGTATTTGCATTGCCATAGAAATTTTAGAATCATCTTGCCAATTATTTCAAAAATGTGCTAAAATTCCTATTAAAATTATGTTGAATCTGTAAAACAGTTTAGCAAGACGACATATTAATAATATTGAGGCCTTCAATTCATAAGTATAATGTATCTACACATTTATTTAGTCCTTCATTTATTAATCTCAGCAACATAGCACAGTTTTAGTAAGTGTTTAATCCTAAGTGTACTGTGGTTTTAGTGCTATTTTATTTTTTTTAATAATTCATTTTCAAAATGTTTAACATGATTATATAAAAATGTGAGATTTACTTGTTCCTTTCTAAAGTTCATGCCTTTTTGTCCACTTCACTATTATGATGAGTAGGATCGCCAGTACAATCTTGAATAGAAGTGGTGAGGGTAGGAATTGTTTTATTTTTCTGATATTAAGAGGGAAGTCCTCAATATTTAATCATTATAAATAATTTAAGCTGTAGTTTTACTCACTGTTTCCTCATATTGGAGAAGTTATACCTATTCTTATTTTCCTGAGGGATTTTAATCATGAATTGTTTTTCACTTGCTAAGTCATGTCTGACTCTTTGTGACCCCATGAACTGCAGCACGCCAGGCTTCCTTGTCCTTCACTATCTTCTGGTGTTTGCTGAAACTCATGTCCATTGAGTTGATGATGCCATCCAATCATCTCATCCTCTGTTGCCCCTTCTCTTTCTGCCCTCAATTTTTCCCCACATCAGGGTCTTTACCAATGTGTCGGCTCTTTGCATCAGGTGGCCAAAGTATTAGAGTTTCAGCTTCAGACGGATTTTAATCATGAAAGAGCCCTGAATTTTGTCAAATAGTATTTCTGCACGTATTAAAATGATATTTGTTTGTTTCTCATTATTCTGCCAATATGGTGAATTACACTTAATTTTCAAATGCAAAACCAACCTTGCATTTCTGGGACAAGCCCCACATGGTCACTGTGTATTGCTTTTATGTATATTGTTTGACTTGACTTGCTAATATTTTCTTAAGGATGTTTGGATCTATATTCATGAATTTTACTGATCTGTAATCTTATTTTCCCAACCCTTTTTTTCTACCCCTCCTCCTTCTCCTCCTCTTTTTTCTTTTATATTTATTTATTTTAAATGAAATAAAGATAAATATCTTTAATGACAAAAGTTACAATTCACAAAGAATATAGACATCACAAAACATTAGACACCTAACAACAAAGATATATAAAGCAAAAATCAGAAGATAAATAAGGGAAAATAAAAAATATATAATAATAGTGAGACATATTAATATTTATCTGAATATTTTATCAAGTGCAGAAAAAATAAGAAGAGGAGTATATTAAATATTGTCATATTACTACTTTAAAAATAATAGGCTTATATTTAACTTTATTAATTGTATATCCTACACAACTATATTTAAAATTTTGTATCTCATACATTGTTAGATGTCCATAGGACATTTAGAAAAACTGGCAAAAAGATAAACTTAATGAAATTTCAAAAAGTAGAATTCTTTTTCTGTGTGATTCAGTTATAAATAGATACATATATTATTTTTGAAATTATTTTCCATTATAGGTTATTATAAGATATTGAGTATAATTCCTGTGCTATACAATAAACTTTTGTTGGTTATTGCACATCTATCTTATTAAATTAGAAATCTAGCATTCTATTTATATTAACTCAAACAAATAGAATCAAAATGTCACAAATTTCAGTTAGGCAAAAATTCATAAGTTTTGGAGAGAACAAGATGGCAGAGGAGTAGGTGGACGTGGAGTACATCTCTCTCCACGGATACATCAGGAATACAGCTTCAGACACAGAAGAGCATGCAGAACACCAGAGAGCTAACAGGAGTACCTGACCAGTGGGAAAAAATATATAGAACCACCTAAAACTCCATAGGACAAAGGAACTAGGGGGGAAAAAACAGGCGTGTTAGTAGGACTGGACCTGCCCTCAGCTGGTGGGGGAACTGCAACAGGCGTCCAATCCCCACATTTGGGCAATTGTCTGAGTCAGAGGAGAAACATTTAAAGCTAAGAGTGAAACAGCTGATTTGTGGCAGCCTAAATGGAATGAGAATCAGACAGTCCTTGAGCAGTCATACATACCCTGGATAGGGATGCAGGTCCCCTGGAAGGCACAGCAGCTGGGAGCTGGAGTTTAGGAATTGTGGAGCAATCCCAGGGTGAGGGTTGCTGTTGACTGTGGAGAGATGGATTGAGGGGCTGTGAGGGAGGAGATCGTGGTGGGAAATGACTGTGGAGGAAAGCCAGACAGCCATGAAAGCAAAGGGATACTGCTGAGTCATGCATAGGGGTGGATCCATCACCATAGCCTCTCTCTCCCCACAGGCCACCATCTGCAGCTGAACAATAGAGAGGCTGGCCCATCAAACGCCTGATGCACTGAACTACAGAGTAGGACCCCACCCAACGTGCCCCTTTAAGTGTCTGATGAGCCAATCTACAGTGTAGGACCCCAGCCAGGGGGGCCCCTCTATGTGCCTGACACACCAAATTACAGAGAAGGACTCCAGGCAAGGGAGCCCTCTAAGTACCTGAATGGAGGGAGTTACAGAGAAAGATTGATCAAAGAGGCTTCTGCTCAGCAGCTACAAGAGGCTTGAAAAAAGACTCTGATAGGGCCATAACTGCTGCCACAGAGGCAGTCTGTGTCCCTGCACACTTGGTGCAACCAGGGTTCCAGCAAGCCAAGCAACTGCACCACCTTCATGCTCAACTCTTACTGGGGCAGAGCTGCCTCAGGCAAAAAATGTCTTGTGTCTATGCGTACAGGGTTGCTTTAGTAGTGTCTGACTCTTTGCGACCCTGTAGACTGTGGCCTACCAGCCTTCTCTGTCAGTGAGGGGAGTTCTCAAGGCAAGAATATTGGAGCATAATGGCCAATACTGGTTGCCCTACCCTTTTAGAGTCTTCTCCAATACCATAATTCAAAAGCATCAATTTTTCAGTGCTCAGCTTTCCTCACAGTCCAACTCCCACATCCATACATGACCACTGGAAAAACAATAGCCTTGACTAGACGGACCTTTGTTGGCAAAGTCAAGTCTCTGCTTTTTAATATGCTATCTAGGTTGGTCATAACTTTCCTTCCAAGGAGTAAGCATCTTTTAGTTTCATGCCTGCAATCACCATCTGCAGTGATTTTAGAGCCCAAAAAATAAAGTCTGTCACTGTTTTCACTGTCTCCCCATCTATTTCCCATGAAGTGATGGGACCAGATGCCATGATCTTACTTTTCTGAATGTTGAGCTTTAAGCCAACTTTTCACTCTCCTCTTTCACTTTCATCAAGAGGCTTTTTAGTTCCTCTTCACTTTCTGCCATAAGGTGGTGTCATCTGCATATCTGAGGTTATTGATATTTCTCCCAGCAATCTTGATTCCAGCTTGTGCTTCTTCCAGCCCAGCGTTTCTCATGATGTACTCTGCATATAAGTTGAATAAGCAGGGTGACAATATACAGCCTTGATGTACTCCTTTTCCTATTTGGAAACAGTCTGTTGTTCCGTGTCCAGTTCTAACTATTGCTTCCTGACTTGCATACAGGTTTTTCAAGAGGCAGCTCTTGAGAGTCCCTTGGACTGCAAGGAGATCCAACCAGTCTACCCTAAAGGAGATTAGTCCTGGGTGTTCATTGGAAGGACTGATGCTGAAGCTGAAACTCCAATACTTTGGCCACCTCATGCGAACAGTTGACTGATTGGAAAAGACCCTGATGCTGGGAGGGATTGGGGGCAGGAGGAGAATGGGACGACAGAGGATGAGATGGCTGGATGGCATCACCGACTCAATGGGCATGTGTTTGAGTAAACTCTGGGAATTGGTGATGGACAGGGAGGCCTGGCGTGCTGTGATTCATGGGGTCGTAAAGAGTCGGACACGACTGAGAGACTGAACTGAACTGAACCCTTTTAGAGCACTATATTTCCTGCTTCCCTAGCCACCAACCCCCCTGAATACCTGGTGCTCCCAGAACCCCTGCAACCCAAGCAACTGCACCACCTCCACACCTGGCCCTCACAGGGGCAAACCCAAGTCCTCAAGGGCAGCCTCAGGAGCAAATCCCAGTGGACGACGCACATGAAGAGGTTGAAATAAAACCATAATTGGAAACCCAGGGGCAGTGTGACTAAGGAAGAAGACCCAAAACCTTCTCGCCAGCTGTACAAGGTGAAGATTAAATCCACACTATCAACTAGGCAGACTCTGCGTCTATGGAATATATAAAAGGTCCTTGAGAGCTCCCACAAAAGAAAATACACTAGTTCTGATAACTGTGGACATTGGAGGCAAGAACACACAGGAGTAGGACCAGGTTAGAATCTGAGTTTCCCACACAGCAGGTCCAGAGGTCAGCACAGTGTTGGAGGGCATCCTAGGGAGGTGAGGTGGACTGTGACTCCCAGCGAGGGAAAGGATAGCAGTGACTCAAGAAAAACTTATTACTCTTATGTTTTAACTTTTTCGGTAGATTCTTTTGAATATTTTTCTTTTTTTCTTTTCCCTCACTCTGTTGTAGTTGTTGATTTTATTGGCACTATGAAATCCAATTAAGTTTTTTTTTTTCTCAGTCACATTTTTTGCTGTTGTTATAAACCTCTGCCTCTCCATTGAGCTTTTGCAGTTCTGTGGAGTTTTCCTCCCACCCCCCTTTTTCTTCCTTCCTCCATTTTTTTCTTATTTTCTTTTTTTATAATTTTAATTTTTTAAACCTATTATATTTTTTCTACATTTATTCCTTTGTATAGCTTTCCTACTCTTCTTTTCACCTTGCAGTTAATCTTAATGTATATAAGTCTTCTTCATCTACCTCTATTTAACTTTGCATATCTATTTATTCTTTCTTTCCTTTCCCCTCAACATATTTGTTAGTTTTGTTTTCATTGCTTTATTCCCCACTTGGCACCTTGCTTTAATTTTTTTTTCCAGTTTGTGATTTAGTTAGTTTTGTTCTTAACTTATAAATATAATTTTTTATTTCCTTTATTCGCCAGGTCAATCTTTATTTCTGTTGGACTGTTTTGACTTTACTCATAGGTGTATATGTATATGTGTATATTCCATGATTTTAATTATTATTTGCCTAGTTTTGTAACCACTATTTGTTTGGGGTTAATCTTTGGTTTCTTGTTTTCTGGATATTTGTTTTAATCTCACTTAATGCCATAACAAACCACTTGTGGAATCTTTGTTCCTGACTAGAGATCAAGCTCTAAGCCTTTGGAGTTGGAGCACTGACTCTAAGCCCCTAAACTACTAGAGAACTGACCCTAGGGAGTATCAAATAGTGAGAACTCACACAAAGGAAACCACATGAATTCAAGACCCAGCATCACCCAACCACCAGTAGCACCCTGTGCAGGATACTTCATCTAAACAACAAACAAAACAAAAATACAAACCAAATCATCAGCAGACAGGAGTACCACCTCACTCAGCCTTGCCCATCAGAGGAAAAATAAACAAACAAACAAAAGCTCAGCACAAATCTCACCCTATATGAAGCTCACACAAACCACTGGACTAAGCTTAGGAGGGAAGAAACCAAAAGGAAGAGACAATTCAATGTTCTTCAAGGAAAGAACTCAACTTTCCTTGAAGCCTGTGGAAAGCAGACCTCAAACGCAATAAGTTTAAAAAATAATGAAAAGGCAGAGAAATACTACACAAGTATAGAAGGAACAAACTAGAAACACAGAAGTCCAAATAAATGGAGAACAAACAGGAAAACTACCTGAAAAAGAATTCAGAAAAATGATAGTAAAGATGATCAAAAACCTTGAAAACAAAATGGAGAAGATGCAAGAATCAATTAACAGAGACCTAGAAGAATTAAAGAATAAACATACAGAGATAAACAGCACAATTACTGAAATTAAAAATACTCTAGAAGGAATCAATAGCAGAATATCTGAAGCAGAAGAACGAATCAGTGAGTTGGAAGATAAAATGGTGGAAATAACTTCTGAAGAGCAGAATAAAATAAAAATAATGAAAAGAACTTAGGATAGTCTCAGAGACCTCTGGGGCAATATCAAATGCACCAATATTCAAATTATAGGTGTCTCAGAAGAAGAAGAGAAAAAGAAAGGGTATGAGAAAATTTTTGAAGAGACAATAGTTGAAAATTTCCCAAACATGGAAAAAGAAGTAGTCAATGAAGTCCAAGAGGCACAAAGAGTCCCATACAGGATAAACCCAAGGAGAAACACGCCAAGACATGTACTAATCAAACTAACAAAGACTAAACACAAAGAATACTAATAGCAGCAAGGGAGAAGCAACAAGTAACATACAATGGAAACTCCATAGGCTTCACAGCTTATCTTTCAGCAGAAACTCTGCAGGCCAGAAGGGAATGGCATGATATATTTAAAGTACTGAAAGGGAAAAATCTACAATGAAGATTAGTGTACCCAGCAAGGGTCTCATTCAAAATTGATGGAGAAATAAAAAGCTTTTCAGATAAGCAAAAGTTGAGAATTCAGTACCACCAAACAAGTTTTATATCAAATGTTAAAGGGACTTATATAGTCAAGAAATACAAGAGAAGAAAAAAGATCAACAAAATCAACTACAAACAATTAAGAAAATGGAAATAGGAGCATATATATCAATAAGTACTTTAAATGTAGGTGGATTAAATGCTGTAACCAAAATACACAGATTGGCTGAATGGACACAAAAACAAGACCCATATATATGCTGTCTACAAAAATCCCATTTCAGACCTAAAGACACTTATAGACTGAAAGTGAGAGGATGGAAAAATATATTCCATCAAATGGGAAGCAAAAGAAAGCTGAAGTCGCAATCCTCATATCAGACAAAATAGACCTTAAAATAAAGAAGATTACAAGAGATAAGGAAGGATGCTACATAATAATCAATGGATCAATCCAAGAGGAAGACATAAAAATTGTAAATATCTATGCACCAAAAATAGGAGCACCTCACTATTTAAGACAACATGAACAGACATAAAAGAAGAAATTGATAGTAACACAATAATAGTAGGAGATTTTAATACCACACTCACACCAATGGACAGATCATCAAAACAGAAAATTAATAGTGAAACACAAGTCTTAAATGATACGTTAGATGAGAGGGATCTCATTGATATCTTCAGAACATTCCATCCAAATGCAGAAGTGTACACCTTCTTTTCAAGTGCACATGGAACATTCTCCAGGATAGACCACATCTTGGGTCACAAATCAAACCTCAGTAAATTTAAGAAAACTGAAATTATATCAAGCATCTTCTCTGACCACAATGCTTTGAGACTAGATATCAATTACAGGAAAAAAAACTGTAAGAAACACAAACATATGGAGATTAAACAATACGTTTCTAAATAGCCAACAGGTTACTGAAGAAATCAAAAGGGAAATAAAAAAATTTCTAGAAACAAATGACTATGAAAACACAAAAACTCAAAACCTATGGGATGCAGTTCTAAGTTCTAAGAGGGAAGTTTATAGCAATACAATCGTACCTCAAGAAACAAGAAAAACATTGAATAGACAACCTAACATTACACCTAAAACAACTGGAAAAAGAAGAACAAAAAAACACCAAAATTAGTAGAAGGAAAGGAATCATAAAGATCCAAGCAAAAATGAATGAAAAAGAAATGAAAGAAACAATAGTAAAAATTAATAGAACTAAAACCTGTTTCTTTGCAAAGATAAAATTGACAAACATTTGCCCAGACTCATCAAGAAAAAAAAGAGAGAAGAATCAAATTTAAAAATTAGAAATGTAATGAGACAAGTGCTCGGGAAGGCCCAGAGGAATCGGGTGGAGAGGGAGGTGGGAGGGGGGATCAGGATGGGGAATACGTGAAAATCTATGGCTGATTCATATCAATGTATGACAAAACCCACAAAAAAAATAAATAATAAAAAGAAATGTAAAAGGAAAGGTTACAATAGGCAATGCAGAAATACAAAGGATAATAAGAGACTATTATGAACAAGTATATGGCAATGAAATGAATAACCTGGAAGAAATGGACAGATTCTTGAAAAGTTCAATCTTCCAAGACTGAACCAGGAAGAAATAGAAATTATGAACAACCCAATTACAAGCACTGAAATTGAAGCTGTGATTAAAAAAATCTCCACAAAATCAAAAGTCCAGGACCAGATGGCTTCACAGAATTCTAACAAACATTTAGAGAAGAGCTAATGCCTGTCCTTCTAAAACTCTTTCAAAAAATTGTAGAGGAAGGAACACTTCCAAACTCATTCTATGAGGCTACCATCACCCTGATACCAAAATCAGACAAAGACAACACAAACAAGAAAACTACAGGCCAATATCACTGATGAACATAGATGCAAAAATCCTCTAGAAAATTTTAGCAAACAGAATTCAGCAACACATCAAAAAGCTCATACACCATGATCAAGTTGGTTTTATTCCAGGAATGCAGGGATTCTTAAATACATACAAATCAATTAATGGGATACACCTTATTAACAAATTGAAAGATAAAAATCATATGATAATCTAAATAGATGCAGCAAAAGCCTTTGAGAAATTTCAGCACCCATTTATGATTATAACTCTTCAAAAATGGGCATAGAAGGAACCTACCTCAACATAGTAAAGGCCATATATGACCAGCCTACAGCAAACTTTATTCTCAATGGTGAAAAACTGAAAGCATTCCTCCTAAGATCAGGAACAAAACAATGGTGTTCACTTTTACCACTATTATTCAACATAGTTCTGGAAGTCCTAGTTATAGCAATCAGAGAAGAAAAGGAAATAAAAGGTATTCAGGTCAGAAAAAAAAGAAGTAAAGCTCTAACTGTTTGAGGATGACACGATATTGTAAGTAGAAAACCCTAAAGATAGTATCAGAAAATTACTAGAGTTAATCAGTGAATTTAGCAAAGTTGTAGGATACAAAATCAATACACAGAAATGACTTGCATTTTTGTGTACTAACAATGAAAAATCAGAAAGAGCAATTAAAGAATCAATCCCATTCACCATTGCAACAAAAAGAATTAAATATCTAGGAATAAACTTACCTAAGGAGACAAAAGAATTGTACAAGGAAAATTATAAGACACTAATGAAAGAAATCAAAGATGACATAAACAGGTGGAAAGATATTCCATGTTCCCGGGTAGGAAGAATCAATATTGTGAAAATGGCTATACAACCAAATGCAATCTACAGATTCAATGTGATCCCTATCAAGATACCAAAGGCATTTTTCACAGAACTATAACAAAAAAAAAAAATGCACAATTCATATGGAAACACAAAAGACCCAGAATAGCCAAAGCAGCCTTGAGAAAGAAGAATGAAGCTGGAGGACTCAACCTTCCTGACTTAGATTATACTACAAAGCTACAGTCATCAAGACAGTATGGTACTGACACAAAAACGGAAATATAGACCAACTAAACAAGATAGAACCCCAGAAATAAACCCATGCACCTATAGGTACCTTATTTTTTACAAAGGAGGCAAGAATATGCAATGGGGCAAGGACAGCATCTTCAATAAGAGGTTCTGTGAAAACTGAACAGCTACCTATAAAAGAATGAAATTAGAATACTTTCTAACACCATACACAAAGATCAACTCAAAATGGATTAAAGACATGTAAGGCCAGAAACTATAAAACTCTTAGAGGAAAACATAGGCAGAGAACACGTGATGATATAAATCAAAGCAAGATCCTCTATGACCCACCTCCTAGAGTAATGGAAATAAAAACAAATGTAAACAAGTGGGGCCTGACTAACTTAAAAGCTTTTCCACAGCAAAGGAAACTGTAAGCAAGATGAAAAGACAACCCTAAGAATAGGAGAAAATAATAACAAATGAAACAACTGAGAAAGGATTAATCTCCTAGATATACAAGCAGCTCATACAACTCAATACTAGAAAAACAAACAACCCAATCAAAAAGTAGGAAAAAGACCCAAACAGACATCTCTCCAAAGAAGACATACAGATGACTAACAAACACATGAAAAGATGCTCAACACTGCACATTATTAAAGAAATGCAAATCAAACCTACGATGAGATATCACCTCACACAGGTCAGAATGGCCATCATTAAAAAGTCTACAAATGATAAATGCTGGAGAGGATGTGGAAAAAAGGAAAAGCTTTTGCACTGCTGGTGGGAATTTAAATTGATATAGCCACTATGGAAGATGGTATGGAAATTCCTTAAAAAACTAGGAATAAAAGCACCATATGACCCAGCTATCCCACTGCCAGGCATGTACCCTGAGGAAACCAAAATTTAAAAAGACACATGTATCCCATTGTTCATTGCAGCACCATTTACAATAGCTAGAACATGGAAGCAACCTAGATGTCCATCAACAGATGAATGGATAAAGAGGTTGTGATACATATACATGATGGAATATTACTTGGCCATAAAAAGGAGTACATTTGAGTCAGTTCTGATGAGGTGAATGAACCTAGAACCTATTATACAGAGTAAAGTGTGTCAGAAAGAGAAAGATAAATATCATATTCTAACACATATATTCGGAATCTAGAAGAATGGTACTGAAGAAGCTATTTAAAGGGCAGCAGTGGAGAAACAGACATAGAGAATAGACTTATCGACATGGGGAGAGGGGAGAAAAGGGTGAGATGGATGGAAAGAGTAACATGGAAACTTACATTACCATATGTAAAATAGATAGCCAGCGGGAATTTGTTGTATGGCTCAGGAAACTCAAACAGGGGCTCTGTATAAACCTAGAGGGGTGGGATGGGGAGGGAGATGGGAGTTATGTTCAAAAGGTAGGGCATATATGTATACCTATGGCTTTTTCATATTGAGGTTTGACAGAAAACAGCAAAATTCTGTAAAGCAATTGTCCTTCAATTAAAAAAATAAATCAAAAAGAAAATCTTCAAGGTCAGATTCCCTGGGAATTTCCTGTCCCTTTGTTGAGTCCTCAGGCTGGGAAGCCTTATGTGGGGTTCAGAACCTTCACAACAGTGGGAGAACTTCATGGTATTATTGTTCTCCAGTTTGTGGGTCACCCACCTGGCAGGTATGGGATTTTATTTTACTGTGATTGTGCCCCTCCTACTACTGTCTTACTGTGGCTTGTCTTTTGGCTTGAGGTATCTTTTTTTTTTTTTTTTTTTGTAAGTTCCAGTGTCCTCTTTTCAATAGTTGTTCTACAGCTGGTGCTCTGGCAGGAGGAGATGAGTGTATATCCTTTCTCACCATCTTGAACTGGAAGCCTTTTTTGTTTGTTTGTTTTTCTTTTTTAATGCCTTTATCAGCTTTTGGTATTGAGGTTATGTTGGTCTATTAAAATGAATTGGGAAATCTTCCTTCATCTTCTATTCTCTGAAAAATTTTTGTGTTATAAATTAGTATTATTCATTCTTATAATGTTTGATAGAATTCAACAGTAAAAATATATGAATGGCCTTGTAATTTTCCTTTATGAAAGAGGTATTACGGGCCTGGTGCACAGGGAAGACCCAGAGGAATCGGGTGGAGAGGGAGGTGGGAGGGGGGATCGGGATGGGGAATACATGTAAATCCATGGCTGATTCATGTCAATGTATGACAAAAAACACTACAATATTGTAAAGTAATTAGCCTCCAACTAATAAAAATAAATAGAAAAAAAAAAGAAAGAGCTATTAATGATAACTGCAAGTTCTTTAATAGACATAAAACTATTCAGATTTTCTGTTTAATGTTGAGTGAATTTTGGTAAATTTTTTAAAAAAATAAATTTCTTCATTGCATCTAAATTGCTGAAATTTTGGAATAGAGTTGTCCATATTATTGTATACTAGTGTTTGTAAGAAATGTAGTGGTTCCCCATCCTGAACAGGGTGGGAAACATATTAAATCCACGGCTGCTTCATGTCAATGTATGGCAAAAACCACTACAATATTGTAAAGTAATTAGCCTCCAACTAATAAAAATAATTGGAAAAAATTTTAAAAAAGAAAAGAAATGTGGTGGTAATGCTGCTTTCATTGTTGATTTGTTTTCCTTGTTTAGTCTTGCTAGGGTATTAGTTTGTTGAACTTTTTTATTTGTTGAGCTTTTTAAAAATATTTATTTATTTGGCTGTGCTGGGTCTTAGTCATGGCTTGCAGGATCTTCAACCTTCATTGCTGCATGTGGGAGCTTTACTTGTAGCATGTGGAATCTTTAGTTGTGCAATGCAAACACTTAGTTGTGACATGTGGGAACTAGTTCTCTGACCAGGTTTCAAGCCTGGCCTCCTTGCATTGGGAACTTGGAGTCTTAGACACTGGACCACCAAGGAAGTCACTATTTATTGAACTTTTTAAAGGAACTAACTTGTGGCCTTCTTAATTTGTTCTATCATTTGCCTTTTTTATATTTCATTTATTTCTGCCTCTATCTTTATTTTTTTATATCTTTTTCTTAGTTTAAGCATGCTTTGTTTATTTTTCCTAGATTCTCAAAATTAAGCTTTACTTCATTAACTTAAAACATTTCTTATTTTCCAATTTAAGCATATAAAGTTATAAATTGTCATACAAGCACTGCTTTTAGCTGGATCCCACACATTTTGATATGTTGTATTTTCATTGTTCCATTCAAACTATGTTCTAATTTCCTTTGTGATTTCTTCTTTATTTAGAAGTTTGTTGATTGATGTCTAACTACTTATTGTTTTTCTAGCTATCTTGCAACATTTGTAGTTTAACACTATTAGGGTTGTAAAACATTCTCAATATGATTTCATTCTCTATATGATTTAAATTTCTCAATTTATTGTGACTTGTTTTATGAACCAGTCTCTTGGGGAACTTGTTTTATGATCTCTCTGTGAATGTACAATGAGCACTTGAAAAGAGTATGCAGTCAGAAGATTTTGCATGGTCTTTTCTATAAATTTAAATGTCAAGGTGTTTGATTGTATTGTTTAGATCCTCTATATCTTTACTGACTTTTTGTTGTCTTTTTCTATAAATTTCTGAGAGAAAGGTGTTAAAACCTCTTACTATGATGGCTCAATTGCCTATTTGTCCCATTAGCTCTGCTAGTTTCTGCTTTATGTACTTTGAGGCTTTTTTATTAATCATATTCATGTTTATGATTTTTATTCCTGATGAATATGTCATTTTGCATTTATGAAATAGCAATCTTTTGGGGTAATATTTCTTATAATGGAGTCTATTTTATGTTATTAATATAGCCATTTTAGACTTCATATGATTATTTGCCAGGCATAGCCATTTGAATCCATTTTCTTTCAACCTCTCTGAGTCTTTACATTTATAGTGTGCTTCTTGTAGATAACATATAGTTTGGTTTGCTTTTTTAGTGCATTTTGATAATCCCTACCTTTCTGTTAGAGCACTTAGTCTATTAACATTTAATGCAATTAATTGAAATGGTTGGACTTAAGAATATTATTTTATTCTTTTTTTTTCCTATTTGTCTCTTCTAGCTTTTGTCCTACTATTTCCTTTTCCTGTCTTCTTTTGGATTTGTTAATTTTTTTCACTGTAAACATCTTTTAGATATTCATTTTATCTATTGGCTTTTTAGCTAATCTTATTTGCATTTTAAGTGGTTATCCTACAGATTGTAGTATACATACCTAACTTTTCACCTTGTGTTTGGAGTTAATAGTTTTCCACTTCATAGAAAATATAAATCTGGCAACATATACATTTATTATTACAGCAATCCTCAATCTTTTATACAATGTTTAATACATATAACTATGTATACTAATCTACATACATTATAAACTTAAGTCAATCTTACTCACACACATATACAGTAAGTCATGTTTTAAAGAAAGTAAGAGAAAAAATACTTTTTTATATTCACCCAGATATTTATATTTTTGATGCTTTTCATTTAGTCCCAAAGATCTGGGTTTCCCTCTAGCACGTCTACAACCTAAAGAATCCTATTTAGTTTTTGTATAGTCTAGATCTAGTGGCAATGAGTTATTTCAGAATTCCTTTATCTGAGAATATCTTAATTTTACCTCCATTCTTGAAGGTTATTTTTACTAGATGTAGAACTCTAAACTGATAGTTTTTCTTTCAGCACTTTAATGATACTCCTCCACTCTCCTCTGGACTTTATGAATTCTGGATATTATGATTTGAATTGTTTCATATATTTAAATTGTTCCATATATAATTGTCCCATATATAAGGTATTATTTGGAATTGGCTATTTTCTAGATTTCTTTTTATCTTTCATTTCTAGAAGATTGCCTCTTATGTATTCAAGTGTAGTTTCTTCATATTTATCTTCTTTGGGTTCTGATGTGGTGAATGAATCTGTAACGTGATTTCCTTTGCCAAATTGTGTGAGTTGTCAGCCATTTGTTCTTCACATAAGGGCTTTCTGAGTAGCTCAGCTGATAAAGAATCCGCCTGCAATGCGGGAGATCTGCGTTCGATTCCTGGCTTGGGAAGATCCCCTGGAGGAGAGCATGGCAACCCACTCCAGTATTCTGGTTTGGAGAATTCCCATGGACAGAGGAGCCTGGCAGACTACATTCCATGGGGTTGCAAAGAGTCAGACAGGACTGAGCAACTAAGCACACACGGGGTTGGTAATGCAGGAAAGTTTGTCAGTGGCTGCTGCTGCTGCTAAGTCGCTTCAGTCGTGTCTGACTCTGTGCGACCCCACAGATGGCAGCCCACCAGGCTCCCCCATCCCTGGGATTCTCCAGGCAAGAACACTGGAGTGGGTTGCCATTTCCTTCTCCAATGAATGAAAGTGAAAGTGAAGTTGCTCAGTTGTGTCCGACTCTTCATGACCCCATGAACTGCAGCCTACCAGGCTCCTCCGTCCATGGGATTTTCCAGGCAAGAGCACTGGAGTAGGTTGCCATTGCCTTCTGACAGTGGCTACTAGGCTTCAAATAACTTTTCTGTTCCATATTCTCTTCCTTCTCTTTGTAGTCTTCCCATTAGCCATATGTTAAGAATTTTGTATTGTTCCGCCAGTCAAGCCAGGGCTGAACTGACCCTAAGCTACTTTACATTTGAATAGCTCATTCTATTCTGAGAGATCCCATTTAAAACTTACAGATTAGTATGTATACACAATGGAACAGTACTCAGCTATTAAAAAGAATACATTTGAATCAGTTCTAATGAAGTGGATGAAACTGGAGCCTATTATACAGAGTGAAATAAGCCAGAAAGAAAAACACCAAAACAGTATAATAATGCATATATATGAAATTTAGAAAGATGGTAAGGATAACCCTCTATGTGAGATAGCAAAAGAGACACAGATGTATAGAACAGTCTTTTGGACTCTGTGGGAGAGGACAAGGGTAGGATGATTTGGGAGAAGGGCATTGAAACATGTAAATTATCATATGTGAAACGTATTGCCAGTCCAGGTTCAATGCATGATACAGGGTGCTCAGGGCTGGTGCATGGGGATGACCCAGAGGGATGGGATGGGGAGGGAGGTGGGAGGGGGTTTCAGGATGGGGAACACATGTATACCCATGGCGGATTCATGTCAATGTATGGCAAAACCAATACAATATCATAAAGTAAAAATTAATAATAAAATTTTAAAAATAAAAAAATAAAACTTACAGATTAATAAGCACCATTACAACAGTTTTCCTGAGGATGAATTGGGCCCCAAGAAACTGATTTACACTCACTGAGCCACAAAAGACTAATTCATAAATCAGATTCTATTTATTAATTTTCAGTGAGTAATATCAGTCCTGAACAAGTTGAGTATTCATGTCAGCTTATTCACTTCTCGGTGGGAAAACACACTTGGCAAAACAATCAAGATCAAAGTCCCAGAGTAAATGCAGTCAGAGTATACAGCATGAATGCTTTGAGGGAGAACATCAAATCCTGGTAGCTGTGAGCTTCTGCCCTCCCCCAGCCTCTTCTAGCTGAAGTCATGAATTCCTTCTGCCTACTCACCTAATTCTGGAACTGGGGTGGAAAATTCAATAAGCAGTTTGGAGTGTGGGATTACTCTTCCTTCCTGCTTTGGTTTTGACAGTTTTTAATCCAGTTACTTGTTGAATCTGAGACTGCTCTGATTCACGTGAAAGTGATGTTCTCTCCAAATGTAATAGGTATTTCAACTGACTAGTTCTATCATCCAAGGCCTTGGTTTCATTGCTAATCTAGAGAAATTTCTATTGTCCCCACAGAATAAAAAATGTGAGAGACTTAAAGCACATGTCATCATTTTAAGGAGAATCTGCAGATCAGCTGTTGAGAAATACTGCTTGAAATGCCCATCAAGCTTCACTCTTTCAGCTTTGCAGCTTCCCGTTTCAAAAAACATATAGCAGTTTACTTTGAGGATTGGTTGCTCTTCCTATCTTTTAGAAAGCCAGATGGGAACTAGCAAAGAGGCCTTAGATTTGCCTACTAGGGAAATAAAATAGAGCCCTCCTGGCTCTATGAGATCTAGCCTATCTCAACAGGACTAGAGCTCCACAGTAAGATTTGGTCATCAAGTCTTCCTTTATTCACACTGCTCCCTCTGCAATTTACTTCTGGACCTCATAGACTGATTGAGGACAGGATTTTAGAGTCTTGTGTCTGGACTCTCTCCTCCTTTTGTCCTGTCTCCTTTCCTCTCCTCTCTTGTCTCTCACTCACATTCTCTCTCTCTCACAATAGAAACATGTTAAGAAGAAAAAAAAAAAAAAAACCTCCTATCTTGAATAGGGATTTCTGCCTTTCTGGGACCATCCCAAGGATTAGAACAAATGCTAAGATTCTATTTCTCCCTTCCTACTTAGTGCCTTAGCCTCCATATCTTTCCTTACCCCTAAAAGTCAGTCCTCTAGTGGCAGATATCTGCTTTCTGGGGCTCCGAGTGGAAGCTGGCTAAACTAAGGGCCAAGCTAAGTTTTATGTTAATGAGAAATAGTAAGCTGGTAGAGGAGTAAATTAATAGATTTTACTATATCGCTTTCTAGATCTATGATCTTAGCTAATTAAGTCACTTATCTTCTCTGGAACTTATCTTTCTTAAATGATAAATAGAGAAGAGGGATTTATTAATAGTAACAAGTTCTGATTAAATGGTTTTCTAATTGTGATCTATAGTTGTTTGGGCCTATCACACTTCACTTCAACCAGAGCAATTCTGCTGTTTTTTCCTGTCTATAGTATAAGGAGACTCCAAACTAAAGCTTCATTGGGGAAAAAAAGGGATTAACTAGTGAAAAAAAAAGTTTTAAACAACTTGCTTAAAGATTTTTGAGGGCCAATCTAATCCTAACATGTTTTTATTAGGTAGTAGAAGCTCTCTATAACCACCTCTCTATGAGCACACCTGTGGTTGGCTTATCCAAAGGATAAATATACTAGGTAAGGATTTCAGTCTGCAAGTCCCAATCAAGCAACATCATGAAAGATTGGTAAGGGACATATATGAGGGACAGCTCATAGTCATTAAATAATTGTCCCAAATTCATGACCTGCCCCTCCCCTTGTGTTATGTATCCCATAGATGCTGAGCTCCTCATAAGTTGTCTGCATAAGCCTGCCTCACAATGGATAGACATTTATGAGTGCCTGCTATGTATGAGGCTCATAGTTGGGGGATATAGGGGGCGTTACAAAAGATTTTTCAACTATATGTTGCCTACAAGAGGCTCACTTTATTTTTTTTTTTAAGTTCATAAATAAATTTAATTCTCATAACAACAGATTGATGTAGCACATCCTTACTTTACAGGTAGAAAACTAAGGCAAGAGAGGTAAAGTTTTCCTGAAATCATAATTATTCCTTCATCATTTATTCAACACATAGATTCACACACTGGTAATTGGTGGATCTGGAACTCAAACCCTTTTCTTCCTTACTCAGCAACCCTTTATCATTGCGTGCTAAGTTGCTTCAGTTGTGTCTGACTCTATGAGACCCTATGGACTGTAGCCCACCAGGCTCCTCTGTCCATGGGATTCTCAAGGCAAGAATACTGGAGTGGATTGTCATACCCTCCTCCACGGGATCTTCCTGACACAGAGATCAAACCCACATCTCTTATGTCTCCTGCATTGGCAGGCAGATTCTTTACCACTAGTGCCACCTGAGAAGCCCCCCATCACTAGTCTTCTGGTTTCCACTTGGCTAGGAGATATCCAATCAATCCCTTTCTCTATTTCCATAGCCACTGTCTTAATTCAGATTCATAATTTATCTTCTGGACTATTGCAATTGCCTATTGCATATGCCAGAAAAGAGTTCTTGGCTTCTAGTCTCTTGCCTCTTTAATCCATTCTTCACTTAGTTGTAATAGCTGTTCTATAACACAAATTTGACTGTATTGTTTCCTTTCTTTAACATCAAAACTCCTACTGTCTTTAGAATGAAGTTCAAACTCAACATGGAACATGGAGTACTTCATTATACCACCCAGTTGCTTAGGCCAAAGCCTTATGGTCATCCTTGCTTTCTCTCTTTCCTTTATTCTTTGTCCATTAGCAACTTCTGTCTACATGGACCTCTAAAACACATCTTGAATCTGTACACTTTACATTTTCACTACATTTATAGCTATCACACTTGGCTGATCCACCATAACCTCTGTCATTTAGAGAATCCCTGTTACAATAACCTTCTAATTGCTTCACTCTTGCTTCCCTACAGCCTACTCTCCAAGTGACAGCCATGTGTGCATGCACGCTCAGTCGCTTCAGTCATGTTCAACTCTTTCTGACCTTATCGACTGTAGCCCATCAAGCTCCACTGTCCATGGGATTCTCTAGGCAAGAGTACTGGAATAAGTTGCCATGCCTTCCTCCAGGGAATCTTCCTGACCCAAGGATTGAACCTATATCTCCTGCATTAGCAGGCAGAATCTTTACCCACTAAGCGACCTGGGAAGCCCACATGACAGCAATAGTAGTCCTTTATAAATCCAAATTAAACCATGGTGTTCTTCTGCTCAGTATCTCCAATAAGATACTATCTCAGTCAAAGAAAATGACATATTAGACTCTAAATAATATGCTCCTATCCCCTGCTAAACCTTCACCTCTGATTTCTGTTCTTCAAACATATCAAGTTCATTCCCATCTTAGGATATTCCTGAAGCAATTTCCACTGCCCCAAATGCTCTTCTTTCCTAATGTCTCATGCCTAGTTTCTTCTCATCATTTAGATCTCAACTTAAATGCCATCTTCTTAGAGGGGCCTTCATGGACCACTCAAATTAAGATCCACCCAGTGAGTCTATCATACTACCTTATTTTGTTTTTTGCACAGCACTTATAACTATCTGGTATTTTCTTGTTTGTTGATTGCTTGTCTTCTTATACTAGACAGTAAGCTCCATAACATTAGGACTTTGCCTAATGGACTATTTGCCTATGGACTTTGCCTACGGACTCACTAATGCCTAGTGAGTAGTCTTGCTCACTACTCTATTCCTAGTACTCACAATAGTGTATGGAACACAATAAATATTCTATAAATATGTGTAGGGTGGATAAATTATTCTTTTCTACATCTCCAATTTCTTATCACTCCCTTTCCCATCCTGCTCTCAATTTTGTTAAAATCCCAGAAATGTCCATGCTCTTTTTTTGTCTTTGCTTAGACAAAATTGCCTTCCTGATAAGTTCCTAGTTATCATTCAAGACTCACTTCAAATATCACTTCCTCTGAGAAGCCTTTTTCTGATCCCTCCAGGAAGAATACAGACTTTGGCTCTGTGTTGCTAGAGTGCCTGGTTCATATAGTCATTATACTCTCCACTGAAGCCATTTTTCAGTTTGTCTGTGCCCTGAAGCCATTCCCAGCACTTTTCATAATGATTGACATTTAATGAATGTTTACTAAATGAATAGATGATATCAAAGCTAAAGCCTTCCAAACTACCAGACCACCTCCTTAGCCCTCTTGAGCTGCTGGAGAGACAGCATGGATATAGCATTGTGAAACTGAAAGATTTGGCTGTTGGAGTTTGTTGTCATTTCTATGTTTCTTGCCTTTTCTATGTTTCTTGCTAATTTCAGGGCACTGAATGAGTTATTCACCTTTATAAGACTCATGGTCGGAAGATTCCTAGCTTGCGGGCCGGAGCACAGTCCTAATGGCGTGGCGGAAGCTAGTGCTCTGTGTCCAGTCCACGTCCTTCCTTGGGCAGGGCTGCCACTCTTGCCTGTCCGTTTCCTCATGGCGCTGCTCCGACACCCGACGGTGTCCACCAATTTAGAGAATAATGACACAGGAGTTAATTCTAAACCTAAAAGTCATGTGACTATCAGGCGGGCATTTTTAGAAGAAATTGGAAATCGGGTTACAACCTGAGTCATACAAGTAGCTAAGAAAGCCCAGAACACTAAAGTACCTGTTCCACCCACCAAAACAACAAATGTCAACAAGCACTCGAAACTGACTGCTTCTGTGAAACCAGTGCATATGGATGTGTTGGCTCCAAAAGGTCCTTCTCCCACACCTCAGGACATCTCCATGAAGGAAGAGAACCTCTGCCAAGCTTTTTCTGATGCCTTGCTCTGCAAAATTGAGGATATTGATACTGAGGACTGGGAGAACCCTCAGCTCTGCAGCGACTATGTGAAGGATATCTACCAGTATCTAAGGCAGCTTGAGGTGTTGCAGTCCATAAACACATTTCCTAGATGGGAGAGATATAAACAGCCACATGCGTGCCATCCTGGTGGACTGGCTGGTGCAAGTGCACTCCAAGTTCAGGCTGCTGCAGGAAACGCTGTACATGTGTGTTGCAATCATGGACCGATATTTACAGGTTCAGCCAGTCTCTCGTAAGAAGCTTCAGCTGGTTGGCATTAAGGCACTGCTCTTGGCTTCCAAGTATGAGGAAATGTTTTCTCCAAACATCGAAGACTTTGTTTACATCACTGACAATGCTTATACCAGTTCTCAAATTCGAGAAATGGAAACTCTGGTTTTGAAGGAACTGAAATTTGAGCTGGGTCGACCGTTACCACTACATTTCTTAAGGCGGGTATCGAAAGCTGGGGAGGTCGATGTTGAACAGCACATTTTAGCCAAATACTTGATGGAGCTGACTCTCGTTGACTATGACATGGTGCACTATCACCCTTCCAAGGTGGCGGCAGCCGCTTCCTGCCTGTCCCAGAAGGTTCTAGGCCAAGGAAAATGGAACTTAAAGCAGCAGTATTACACCGGCTACACAGAGAGAGGTGCTGGAGGTCATGCGGCATATGGCCAAAAAAAGTCATGCGTGTCAACGAGAACATGACCAAGTTCACCACCATCAAGAATAAGTATGCAAGCAGCAAACTCCTGAAGATCAGCATGATTCCTCAGTTGAACTCAACAGCCATCCAGGAGCTTGCCTCACCTCTGCTGGGACAGTCCTAGGCTTCAGGACCCTGGGGAAGAGTGTGTCGTCTGTGCATTTTGTCTTGCTGATCTGGAATTCCTGAGTTTGTATATAGTCGTCTGGTCTATCTCATGAAACCTCTTAGACCAGTTTTCTAAATGTATATTGGGGGAAAATAAAGCTATTGATTTTCTTAAGGTAAAAAAAAAAAGACTCATGGTCTTCATTTGTAAAGTGAGCTAACAAAATGACAGTCTGTTTGTCTGAGGCCGAGGGGTTTCTTGGACATAGGAATTTTAGCACTAAAAACAGATAAATCCTAAGCACATCAGAAGAGCTAGTTATCCTAGCTAACAACTACCTTGTTGTCTTGCAACAAAACTTAAAAATAACATATGCAACCCCCTTAGTACCTCTTAGACTGTTTTCTGGTCTAATAATCTCTTCCCCTCCCCTTACTGATCTAACTGCAAATCTTGGCTGTCCACTGGATTTCTCAGCACTTGCCTTTTTTATCTGACACCCTCAGACCCATTAAAAGAAATATAGCATTGCATTAAAGACTGGTCTAGAATAACACAGACCTATGTTTGACAACTAACTATGCCTACAAACTGTTCTTAGAAACTTATGTAATCTCTCTGAACACTGGTATGCTTAAGCATTGAATAGTGACAAGAGTACATATGTAGAGGAAAAGTTTCTTCCACCCTTGTCTTATCCCTCTGCTCCCTCTCTTCCTCTAAGAGGAGGCAATACTAATAACAATGAAAGAAGCCTACAACATCGATTGTCATATTCACTAGTGGGAGTTGTTGCTATACATACAAAGGTCATATGCATCTCTATGTAGTCTCCTCAAAATTAGCCTCAAGTATGCATATATCTTTTTTGTCATCATTGTGATTATCTCTCTGTTATTGTGGTCCCTGTTCTACTCAAGCCCTCTTCTTGAAATACATGCAAAACACACACTTTCATCTCCCTTGCAACTGAATGAGCCAGAGCACTCAGGACAAGCCCTTGGCAGATGCATTTACTTCCTCTTAACTTTCTGATTTCATGCAAATGGTCAGAGGAATAAAGTCCCAAAATTCTTATTTTGAGCCCCAAATGCTCTCAAATAGGCTCCTAATTGTCCCAGGATTCCAAAAGATATATGCAGAAGGTCCTGGGTTTAAGATCCCAGCCTCCTGGAGTATCTGCTTTCCAGAATAATAAGCTCAGGATACTCCTCACTCATTTGAGAAACTCACTCATAGTTTGTGTTGGATGGGTTCCCAGGAAGTGCGATGGTAAAGAATCCATCTGCCAAAACAGGAGACAAAAGAGATGCGGGTTCAATCCCTGGGTTTAGAAGATCCCCTGGAGTAAGAAATGGCAACCTGTTTCAGTATTCTTGCCTGGAAAATTGCATGGACAGAGGAGCCTAGCAGGCTACAGTCCATGGGGGTCACAAAGAATTGGACATGACTGAGCAACTAAGCATACACACAGTCTGTATTGGGTTTACAAATATCCACCTTTTGGAGGTATAGAAAGGAGCACTGGGTTAACTTCACAACTGACTTTATTATCCCTGCATAAAGGCAGACTTTTCCAGATTCCTAACTTCTGGGCCCACTGATCTTTCCTACCCAGTTTCCCAAGCTCCCCCCCTGAGACTGGGATATTTTTGCACAATGGTGGGCACCAGGCTCCTACATAGTCCCCAAATACTAACCTCCAGCTAGACCTGGAGCTCTTAGGATATTTCCCAAAGCCAGTCATGGGTGCCTACATTAGCCTCTTCCTTTTTTCTCTTTGGGCTCTGTCTGTGCTTCCCTGGTGGCTCAGCAGCAAAGAATCTGCCTGCAATGCAGGAGCGGCAGGAGCTGTGGGTTTGATCCCTGGGTAGGGAAGATCCCCTGGAGGAGGGCATGACAATCCACTCCAGTATTCTTACCTGGAGAACCCCATGGACAGAGGAGCCTGGCAGGCTATAGTCCATAGGTTCACAGAGTCGGACACAACTGAAGAGACTTGGCATGTACATGGCCTCTGGCTTCTGCTTTTACGCTTACAATGTATTTCTGCCTATTCAACTTAACTTTTTCAATCTGTTCCCTAAATTAGTACAACCTAGTGACTATTGTAGTTTAGAAATTAATTAGGTCAAATAACCCAGTTGCTAAGTCTCAGTCAATCAATAAAAAACATTAATGGGCATTGTTCCCACCTCCTTTGTGCATAACTACATCATACTAGTCCTGGTTTCCCAGTTCCAAACTTTGCCTCTCATGTATACTTTCAGTTTGAGAACACTCCTGGCTTTCTGGACTTTGGTTTTCCCACACAAATTTTTATTCTGCCTTTGCCTTTGTTTTGGCATCCTTGTTACCTCAAAAGAAAACATAAATTAATTGGGAAATTCGGACAGCCTAGAATTTAACATATATTCTACTTTGGTCTTAGCAGGGCACAGGGCACAGAAACAGAACCATCTTCTCCTTGGCTCTAGATTTTATTTTTCTACTAATGCAGGTTAGGTTGGCAGTGGCCTTCTGACAAACTTTCCCACAGAACAGTCAATGAGCTTATAAGTTAAAGAAACTATAACTATAGTCAAAGAAAGCTCAAAGTCTTTCACATCTGCTACTACTAAACCAGGTCTCTTACACATCCTGGTCCTTGGGCAATTGATTATTTGAATTTAAGTGTTGTCATTTACATTTCTATAAAATTTAATTTAGTTGAGTCTCATTGTTCTGCTTTATTAACAAAGTTGGGAGATTAAAATGTCTAGTCCACTCCTTCAAAGCCCTAACTATAGTTCAAAGGAGACTATTGGAGTCTCATTCACTTAGCACTGGCAACATCTGACAAACTCAAAAGTTTATTACTCTGGCCCCTGAAACTCAAACTTTTGAAAGCCTTGAGACTAACTTAAATATGAATTTACAACCTGCCTAAAGTCATGATGGACTTCCCAGATGGTGTTAGTGGTAAAGAACCTGCCTGTGGATGCAGAAAACATAAGAGACACAGGTTTGATCCTTGGGTTGGGAAGATCCCTCGGAGAAGGAAATGACAACCCACCCTAGTATTCTTGCATGGAGAATTCCATGGAGAGAGGAGTCTGGCAGGCTACAGTCCATGGGGTCACAAAGAGTCGGACATGACTGAAGCAACTCAGCACACACAAAGGTCATGATGCCATCCTGATGGTGGTGGACATCTTATCCTAATTATTCTTTTTAGCTCCTGCATTAGACTCCCATTTGCTTGTGCCAGCACCATTCTCTTCTAAAAATTTATTTACTTCTCAATATATATCCTAGTGTTTGTGATTTCTCTTCACTTACACTCATCCTCACCACTTCTTGTTCCACATGTCCAGAGCTCACCATGCAGAAATTGACAGCTAGCTGCATGGAAATTAATATCTGCTACACCTCCTACAGACATAATCTTGAACTCATCTACTTTTCCACTGAAAAATTTACCTAGGATAGTTGGCTATTCTCCTTTAACCAAAATTCTTTCTCAAGGCAACCATGGAGACTCACTATTTAGGGCTGTGTAAAGTTTTCAAAGGGCTTCCCACGTGGTTCAGTGTTAAGTAAAGAATTTGCCTGCCAAACAGGAGATGTGAGTTCAATCCCTGGGTCAGGAAGATCTCCTATTGCTGAGGTTGAAGCTCCAATACTTAAGCCATGTGATGCAAAGAGCTGAATTGTTGGAAAATACCTTAATGTTGGGAAAGGTTGAAAACAAAAGGACAAAGGAGGGCAGAGGATAAGATGGTTAGATAGCATCACTGACTCAATGGACATGAATTTGAGCAAACTCCAGGAGATAGTGGAGAACAGAAGAGCTTGGTGTGCTACAGTCCATGAGGTCACAAACTGTCAGGCATGACTTAGTGACTGAACAATAGCAACAAAATTTTCAGAAGTCCTCAAACATGTAGTTCTCAGATCTACATATCCAACTAATTCATCCCATCTTCCATCACTTTCTCCTTTGCCTAACCCAACAAGGGCTTGACTTTTACTCCACATTGCCACACACAGCCCCATAAACATAATGTCAGACTCTGGATCATGTTGTGGAAGGATTTAATTTCCTTGAGCATCATGGTCTGCACCAATCTCCAGTTCCATGGATATGGGTAGGAGAGAGAGCTGCCAATTCCCAACTCAGTAACTCCCAGAAAAATGTTAAAACTTCCTACTAAGCAAATTTAGTAATACCCCAAATATGATCTCCAGAAGAATGGAGTGAGAGTGAAGGGTAAGATGGGAATATGTCTTTTCTTCTCTGAGCCCTTTAATCTGAGCCATCCTACCTGCACATCATATATCCCTACAAGGTCATAAAGCAAAGAATCACCTTAATTTGGTTCTAAGGAATAACTCAATTCCTAGTAGTGCCTCCTCTCCATTACTTTTTACTTTGTTCCATATTTTGATGACTCCAGCACCTGCTCTGGACCTTTTCACCACTGGCGATCAATTTCTGCAAGTTCAGAAACCATACTTCTTGTCAGATTCATTTCCTTTTACTTTTCAGATGAATTGTGTTATAAGGGTTTAACTTTAGATAAGTTTGCCTGGGGCCTGGTCCACTTATAAAGTGACCAATGATCTGTAGAACTGACTTAGACTTCTGAATCTTTCCTACCTCACATTCCCTGGTACAGTATAGCAGTGTCTGTATACCCTTAGAGTCAGAAAGAGCTGAGTTAAAAATCTGGCTATGCCATTAACAAGTTGTATGCCTATGAGCAAGTGATTTAACTACTCTGAGCCTCAGTTTACTCATATAAAAATATAAATATAATGGAAAAGCAAAGTTGAACAAGTATCATTGATATGTATTTCAGTCTTCCTTCCTGTAACCACTTGACAGCACCTCTATGCCTAATAGCTACGACTGGGTCCAACAACACTTGTTCTATCCCCAGGAGGCTGGTTTTTAACAGATTCTGACTCAATGCACTGCATCCACCTACTCTCCACCAATCAGGTTTGTGAATGCTGAGTTCTAAAGACAATAGCCCTGAAGGGGAAAAACTGAAAACAGCAATAGATTTTATTTTCTTGAGCTCCAAAATCTCTGTGGATGGTGACTGCAGCCATTAAAAGATGCTTGCTCCTGGAAGGAAAGCTATGACAAACCTAGACAACATATTAAAAAGCAGAGATATCACTTTGCTGACAAAAGTCCATATAGTCAAAGTTATGATTTGGCAAAAGGCAAGGGAGAAAAGGAAATATACACCCATCTGAACACAGAGTTCCAAAGAATAGCAAGGAGAGATAAGAAAGCCTTCCTTAAAAAAAGAAAAGAAAAGAAAACCTTCCTAAGTGAACAATGCAAAGAAATAGGGGACAACAATAGAATGGGAGGTCTAGAGATCTCTTCAAGAAAATTAGATCTCTTCAAGACTAGAGATCTCTTAAAGAAAATTAGAGATTCCCAGGGAACATTTCACGTAAAGATGTAAATCCATGGCTGATTCATGCCAATGTATGGCAAAAAACCACTACAATATTGTAAAGTAATTAGCCTCCAACTAACAAAAGTAAATGAAAAAATAATAATAATAATAAAAGCAAAAACAGAAAAAACAAGCAAAAAAAAAAAAAAAAAAAAAAGATGGGCACAATAAAGGACAGATCCATATGGACCTAACAGAAGCAGAAAATATTAAGAAGAGGTGGCAAGAATAGATCCTAATGACCCAGATAATCGCGATGTTCTGATCACTCATCTATAGCCAGACATTTCAGAATGTGAAGTCAAGTGGACCTTAGGAAGCATCACTAATAACGAAGCTAACGGAGGTGATGGAATCCCAGTTGAGCTATTTCAAATCTTAAATGATGATGCTGTTAAAGTGCTGCACTCAATATGCCAGGAAATTTGGAAAACTCAGCAGTGGCCACAGGACTGGAATAAGTCAATTTTCATTCCAATCGCAAAGAAAGGCAATCCCAAAGAATGTCCAAACTGTTGCACAATTGCACTCATCTCACACCCTAGCAAAGTATGATCAAAATTCCCCAGGCAAGGCTCCAAAAGTATGAGAACTGAGATCGTACAGGTGTTCAAGCTGGATTTAGTAAAGGCAGTGGGACCAGAGATCAATGCCAACATCTGTTGGATCATAGAAAAAACAAGAGAATTCCAGAAAAATATCTACTTCTGCTTCACTGACTATGCCAAAGCCTTTGACTGTGTGGATCACAACAAGCTGGAAAATTCTAAAGAGATGGGAATACCAGACACCTTATCTGCCTCCTGTGAAACTTATATGCAGGTCAAGAAGCAACAGTTAGAACTGGACATGCAACAACAGACTGGTTCCAAATTGTTCCCAATTTGGAGTATGTCAAGGCTGTATATTGCCACTTTGCTTATTTAAAGTATATGCAGAGTACATCATGCTAAATGCCAGGGTGGATGAAGCATCGGTTGGAATCCAGATTGCTTACAGAAATATCAACAAACTCAGAAATGCAGATGACACCACTTTTATGGCAGAAAGCAAAGGGGAGCTAAAGAGCCACTTGATGAAGGTGAAAGAGGAGAGTGAAAAAACTGGCTTAAAACTGAACATTCAAAAAATGAAGATCATGGCATCTTGTCTCATCACTTCACAGCAAATAGATGGGGGAAACAATGGGAAGAGTGACAGACTTTATTTTCTTGGGCTCCAAAATCACTGCCGATGGCAACTGCAGCCATGACATTAAAAGACACTTGCTCCTTGGAAGAAAAGCTATGAGAAACCTAGAACAGCTCCTTAAAATAGAGACATTACTTTGTCAACAAAGGTCCATATAGGCAAAGCTATGGTTTTTTAGTAGTCATGTATGCATATGATATTTGGACCATAAAGAAGGCTGAACACCAAAGCATTGTTGCTTTTGAACTGTGGTGTTGGAGAAGACTCTTGAGAGTCCCTTGGACTGCAAGGAGATGTAACCAGTCAATCCTAAAGGAAATCATCCTGAATATACATTGGAAGGACTGATGCTGAAGCTGAAACTCCAATACTTTGGCCACCTGATGTAAAGAGCCAACTCATTAAAAAGGACCCTGATACTGGGAAAGATTGAGGGCAGGAGGAGAAGAGAATGACAGAAAATGAGACGGTTGGATGGCGTCATCATTTCAATGAACATGAGTTTGAATAAGCTCTGGGAGATGGTGAAGGACAGGGACTCCTGGTGTGCTGCAGTTCACGGGGTCACAAAGAGTCAGACATGACTAAGTGACTGAACAGCAACATGATTTTTCCAGTAGTCATGTATGGATGTGAGAGTTGGACCATAAAGAGGCTGAGTGCCAAAGAACTGATGCTTTCAAATTGTGGTGCTGGAGAAGACTCCTGAGAGTCCCTCGGACAGCAAGGAGATCAAACCAGTCAATCCTAAAGAAAATCAATCCTGAATATTCATTTGAAAGACTGATGCTGAAGCTCCAGTACTTTGGCTACCTGATGCAAAGACCTGACTCATTCGAAAAGACCCTAATGCTGGGAGTGATTGAAAAAAAAGTAGAAGTATCAGAGGATGAGATGATTAGATAGCATCCTTGATGCAATAGACATGAATTTGAACAAACTCCAGGAGATAGTGGAGGATAGAGGAACCTGGTGTGTTGCAGCCTATGGGGTCACAAAGATTCAGGCACGACTTAGTGACTGAACAACAGCAAAAACAACACATATAGGGACCAGAAGTTTGTCTCCTCACTCTGCCAATAAGACCAGTGAGATCACTCACATCTCACACAAGGTGTGAGAAATTTTTGTAAGGTGGCTATTTCTATCATCTAGTTGACAATCTTCCTTCTATTCTGTATGTATTTGGAGGTCTAAATGCTGAGACTTGAGCACATGAGAGGACTTGTGGCACTCTAGGAAGACAGTCGAGACTTTAGAGTAAGAAAGTCCTGGATCAAAATCCTGACTATATCACTTACTAGCTATAGGATATTAGGAAAGTTTAATTCTTTGAGCTTTAATTTCCTCTAATAGAATCAAATGACTGAGCACATGATATAATCTTAATAAATACTGATTCTCTTTCATCCATTCTCCTTTTTTCATGGAGAAAGAGGTTGACATTAACCTAAATTTTGGAAGATGGAAGGGATGGGGTGGTGAACTAGCCCTCAGAGACACTTTTTTAAAAATAAAAGGGCTCGAATGCAAAGAAGCACCCATGAGTATTGCAAAGGGGTCAAGGAGAGTAAAGCAGAGCTCCCAGTTAAAATAAGGTAATTAGATTCTTGAAGCTGTGGCCCTCTTTACATTTCCCTTCTGATTTCCTTGCAGTGTTCTTTCTTTCCTCACCTCATGATGTCCTCCAATTCTGAGCCTCTATTTCCCAACCACACACACACACACACTTGAGATGAATTACTGTAAAATTCTACAACCACAAAGGGTTTTTCTAAGGGAGAGCAGCAAAGGAGGGGAAAGCTCACTTTAATCCCAACTCTGTGGAGAGTGGGGTCTTGAGGAACAGAATAGTAGGGGCAGTTTAGAGGAGAGAAAAGCAAGCCAAGTCCTTAGGGCCTGTCGGAAGGAAATGAAAGGGAACTTGTGGCTGAGAGCAGTCAATGTGATTCAGAATACTTTGTGCCCTCCCTACCTACATCCTGTGGCCATAGAGAAACAGACCAAAAGATCCTCCTTTTGTTGGCCTAAAAATATGGCTTAAGCACATCTGTGTATATTCATGATGCGAAATCACTCTACAACACATCACATCCTTTTTGTTTTCAGAATAATTAGCACATATCCTTTTCCCACCTGTCCTCTTGACAAACTCAACCAATTCCAATACATGCTTCAATTCAATTTAGAAAGTTTTAATTTCCAGTGTCTCTCAGGTAAAATGACATCTATAGAAGGTAGCACTGTTTAGTGAAAACAGAAGGTTGGCTTTTGAATAATAGGATTTCAGCTCAAATCTAAATTCTGTTCCTTACTAGCTGTGTGATCTTGAGCCAGACATTAAGCCTTCATTTCTAGTTTTATACAATTAGAATTATAGTACATTCCTTGGGGTTGTAGGAGCCAAATGAAATGGGGCTTATAAACATTTGGCAAATAATGACTGAAAAAATAAATACATATTATTTACCTCTCCATCATAGACAAGAGTTGGGGAACTTCTAGATACAGGCTTTTCTAGTTTATTATTCAGCCAGTTGAGCCTTGTGCTTAAGGAAGAGCATCTGTAGCCACCACATCTGAGTGTCAATTCTAATCCTGCTGCTTACTGCTTTTTTTTCAACTATAAAATTGGAATAATAATTATGATGGTAATACTAGTAGCTACCCAATGAGAGACTTAAATGAATTAATATGTGTACATATTTATGATAACAAATACATAATAAGTGCTCAATAATTGTTACTGTTCTCATTCTCCATATGTACTTTTAAAGTTTATAACGGAATATAAATTCTATAAGTATAGAAAAATTTGATCTGCTTTATTCACTGTTGTTTCCTAGCACCTGAACAGTTCTTGGAACACAGTAGGTGCTTAATATGTGTTTGTTGAATGAATAAATTAATCATGTTTATCTTCTTTCCTCACCCACACAAGTCTGGTGACTGAGCATTAGTATTTGACAAGACCAGTAATCTGACAGTCAAGAGCAACAGAAGACAGCTTAGTCTCTAGCCTTTCTCCCACATCTAGCCCAGCCTACACAGAGTTGTTAACACCCCTGCAACTAGATCCTCTTGTTGACATGGCAGCTGCCCTGTAGTCTTGGTATCAGGATACTTCAAAAGGAAAATTATGGTGTTTCCTTTTCTCTGGATATTGGTATCTAGAATGACTTGGCAAGCTAGGGCTCTGTCCTAGATGTGTCAACTGTGATATCTGTCACATATGCACAGTGTTTTCTAAGGGAAGATGCCCTTCCAAAGCCCTATTAGGGCCATCCTTAGGTAGCCATGCTTTGGGTCACTTGATGTGCCCCCTCCCCAACTTAGCCATTACTAACTGAACCAAGGTAACCACCTAACTAAGGGGGAAAAAAAAAACTATACGTAGGCTACCCAATTACAGGTGTAATCTGATGTCAAACGTTGACATAAGCCAATTAAGTTCTCTCACAGAAATTTGAATTAGGATGTTCCAAGAAAAGAAATCAGTTAACAGCAGGCACAAAAGCTGAAAGGTCATGATGAAGAAATACTGGAAGAATCATGAAGTGTTATTACAGGCTAGCTGTGCTAGTCATTCAGTCGTGTCCAACTCTTTGCAACCCCATGGGTTGTAGCCCACCAGGCTCCTCTGTCCACGGAATTTTCTTGGCAAGAATAATGGAGTGGGTTGCCATTCCCTTCTCCAGGGGATCGTTCTGACCCAAGGGTTGAATTTGGGTCTCCTGTATTGCAGTCAGCTTCTTTAGTGTCTGAGCCACCAGGGAAGCCCATTATAAGGTAACTGCAAGCCATAGTTAGGAGAGAGTAGAGTATATTAGAGAGCAAAGGTTAGCAGTGAAGAAAAGATACAGAGAAAAGAATGGAGCAGATACTGGGTCATGTTCATAACTGCGTACAACAGATGATAGAATCTAGTACTTCTATCTAGAATGACCAGAAAAGCTGGATAAAACAAAATATCCTATTTGAATGTAATAGAGAACTATTGAGACAACAGGAAATAGAGAAGATAACAATACAGAGATAATATTACCTTAGAGAGGTGAGCAAAATTTTGTAGCCACTTCTACCTCGGTAGAATTTACCTGTTCTAGGTATGGGTAGGGACTTGGTAATCCAGTATTGTCAGTAGTGTGGGCTGCTGCTGTGGGTCATAGAACCAGCAGAGCTTTTGGTGGAGGTCGAGATACCTCAAATATATGGCTTGTATCCTCTCATATAATTGGTAGATACTAGGAATACTTGGAGTAGGAGACAAATCCTATGAGACCCTGAAAATTAGAGCACTTAAGTTATGACACTAACATTAATCAAAAATTAGTTAAAGATCCACTAGAAGACTGGCCACACAAATTACACCAGGACTGAGTTGAACACCTTGAAAGTCCTACAGCAAACCAAATAAATATTGAGCCTTACCAGGAGAAGTGCAACCCAGAGGTAACTTAGCACAGTTCTTGATTGGAATAAGGTCATCACCCACGATGCTATCTACCTAATGTCTACCTAATAGAGTGAAGACTGAAGCTTTTCTGAAGGAAGATAATCCTAATTTGACTTAGCAAAATTGTTATACCATATCTGACATTCACTGAAAAAGAATTGTGTTGAGCTAAAACAAGGACCACTTGATGAAAAGTGGAGAGAATAGGCATTAAAGATATGCCCAAAGATGGTCTAAATATTAGGGTTAATTGACAAGAAGCATAAAATGATTACAATCGTTAAGTTCAAAACAAGTAATAGGTAAATAAAATAGATAAAAGATAAAGAATTTCTTCAGATATTTGAAATTCACAAAAGAGTCATAAGAAAATGTTAAAACTGCAAAATATAATACCTAAATTTAAGAATGAATTTGATGAGTTTAACTGAGGGTCCTTTGAACATGATGTCAAAGATAGATATCCATATGTAAAAGAAGACTTCATTACAAAATACAGTTTTCTCTTACTGCTCTTAAGATTATCTTCTTGGTTCTTACTTTCAGCATTTTTACTATGGTGTGTCTATTTGTGGGTATCTTTATGTTTATCCTACTTGAGTTGTTGAGTTTCCCAAATATGTAGAGAATCTCAGTAAGATTAGCAGCTGATTTCCCAGCAGAAACAATAGAAGCCAAAATGCAGTGGCATAACACATTCAAAGTAGAAAAGGGAAATAAAAAACTGGTCAATCAAGAAATCTACCCAGGCAAAACTACCCTCTGAAACTGAAGGCAAAATAAAGACACTCCCAGATAAACAAAAAGCTGATAATTTTTTGCTAATAACCAGCTTTTCAAAAATTACTGAATCAATTCTTTAGGCTAAAAATGAGTGATCCCAGATAGTAATTGAAATTCACAAACAAAAAATGAAAAGCACTGGTAAAGGAAACTTTGTAATTATAAAAGATAATATAAATTAACATAATGTCTCTTTTCTTTACTGATTTAAGAAACAGCTGTGTAAAATAGTATGTATATATTGTATTTGGGGGGCCTATAACATAACAAAATGTAACATATTTGCCAATTGCAGCACAAAGAAGGTTGGGTGTGAAGAAAAAGGTACATTTTGCTAACTAAATGAGGCTATATGACAACTCAAACACAAGAATAAGTGAAGGGAACCAAAAATAGTAAATAAGAGTATTAATATAAGACATAAAAATATATCCTTGTTCTCTGTTCTTCTTTCAATTTCTTAAAAGACATAAAATTATATAAAGTAATAATTGTTGCAATGTATTATTGAATTTGAAACATAGATACATGTAATATATATAATAATAATACCATAAAAGAAGGAGAATGGGGAATATGTGTGTGTGTGTGTGTGTGTGTGTATTTCTATATCACACTGGAATGGAGATATTAATAACATAAAGCTGAAGCTGATTCTGATCAGTATGTACATGGTAAGCTCTAGTGCAACCACTAGGGAAATAATTAAAAAATATAAACATCATTAAAGAAATTAAAATGATACATTAGGAAATATTCACTTAATTCAAAAGAAAGCAGTAAAGGAGGAAAAGAGGAAGAAAAAAGATATGTGACATAGAAACAACACGTAGGGAGATGGGCTAAGATGGCGGAGGAATAGGACGGGGAGACCACTTTCTCTCCCACAAATTCATCAAAGGAACATTTGAATGCCGAGCATATTCCACAGAACAACTTCTGAATGCTGGCAGAGGACATCAGGCACCCAGAAATGCAGCCCATTGTCTTCGAAAGGAGGTAGGACAAAAGATAAAAAGAGAGACAAAAGAGGTAGGGACAGAGGTCTGTCCTGGGAAGGGAGTCTTAAAAAGAAGTAAGTTTCCAAGCACCAGGAAACACTCTCTCCAGCGGGTCTGTGGCAAGCCTTGGAATCTCAGAGGGCAAAATAACCGGGAGGAAAAATAAATAAATAATTAAAACCCACAGATTACATGCCCAACAGCAACTCCCAGCAGAGCAGCAGCCCAGATGCTCGCATCCCCCACTAGCAAGTGGGGAGGGACAGGGAGGAGCGGGCTGCATTGCTTAGGGTTAGGACCCAGCCTGAATACCCTGAGGGCAATCTGAGGGAACTAGCTTGGGACAGCAACACAGACTGTGGGATAGGTATCCAAGGCAAAAAGCCCTAACCTAAGACACCGTCAGGCACTCTCACAGAACAAAGGACTGAGCAGAGCTAGCTGGATGCGGACCAGCCCATCCCCTGTAGGAGACAGGCAGGTGAGGGCAGTCAGAGCTGGAGGGGGCAATCACTCCAAAGAGGCACCCTATACCAAACTGCAAGCAGACTTCTTTGCTAACCATGACTTCTTGGGGTTCTGGACAATCAACATCTGCTGGGAGGGTCTCAGCCAGAGACCAGCTCCCCAGAATAGACACACGGCACACCTAACAAGGCGTGCCTGTTGTACACCCAGAAAACCGAGTGGCTGGGATGCGGGAGGGGATAAGCCACAGCCTTCACATGGGGGCAACTACACGTGCCAAGCACCTGGTCACCTGAGCTCCTCGGACCTGGGACGGGCACAAAACGCAGGCCCAACCAAGTCTGTGCCTCTGTAGAGTACCCGAGAACCTGAACCTGAACGGCTTAGACTGGGAAGTACATATAAACCAGGGCCCGCATCAGACAGTTCCCGGCAGAGCAACCTAGAGTCTGAGCAGTGTAGACTGAGAAAGCACACACGCCGTGAGTGGGGGAAAACCCAGTATGGCTGAAACACTGTGAGCACATGCCAGTGATATTTGTTCGCAGTGTTCCTCCCTCCCCAAAGCTTGACTGAACAAGCGAACCTAAAAAAAGAAAAAAAAAAAGTAACCACCACCGCCCCCCTTGTGGCAGGGTGGAAATTAGACACTGAAGAGACCAGCAAACAGAAGCTAAGATAAACAGAGGGAACTGCTTTGGAAGTGACAGGTGCAATAGATTAAAACCCTGTAGTTAGCACCGACTGCATAGGAAGGGGCCTATAGACCTTGAGAAGTACAAGCCAGACCAAGGAACTATCTGAAGATGAACCGACCCCACACTGTCCTTAACAGCTCCTGAGAAAGTCTTAGATATATTTTTACTATTATCATTTTTTAACTTTAAAAAAATAAAAAAAAATATTTTATCTTTTTTAATTTTTAATTTTTTTTTATTTTTAAGTCCCCATTACTCCTATAATTTTAATTTTAATAACCTACTATTACCTTGCAAAAAAAAGAAAGACCCTATTTTTAAAGCAAACTGTGACTTTGCATTTGTTTTTTTGTTTTCTTTTTTTTTAATATTGTATTTTTGGGAATCTAACTTCTACTCAAGATTTTTAATCTTTGATTTTTGTCATTTTTTTATCAACTTTGTACCTTTAAGAATCCAATCTTCAGTACCCATTTTTACTTGGGAGTGAGATCACTGGCCACCTGGTGAAGAAAAAGGAGAGTCAAAAGGGGGAGAGATAAATCAGGCCAGTGAGACTTAAGTCCAAGTCCTGAGAACACCAGAGAACTCTTGAATCCAGGGAACATTAAATGATAGGAGCTCATCAAACGCCTGCATACCTACACGGAAACCAAGCACTACCCAAGGGCCAACAAGCTCCGGAGCAAGACATACCATGCAAATTATCAAGCAACATAGGAACATAACCCTGAGTTTCAATATACAGGCTGACCAAAGTCACACCAAACCCAGTGACATCTCAAAACTCATTACTGGACACTTCATTGCACTTCAGAGAAAAGAAACCCAGCTCCCCCCACCAGAATACTGACACACCTTCCCTAACCAGAAAACTTTAACAAGCCACTGATCCAACCCCACCTGCAGCGAGGAACCTCCACAATAAAGAGGAACTACCAACTGCTAAAATACAGAAAGGCCACCCCAAACACAGCAATATAAACAAAATGAAAACGCAGAGAAATACCCAGCAGGTAAAGGAACAGGATAAATGCCCACCAAACCAAAGAGGAAGAGATAGGGAATCTACCTGATAAAGAATTCTGAATAATGATAGTGAAAATGATACAAAATCTTGAAAACAAATTGGAGTTACAGATAAATATCCTGGAGACAAGGATTGGGAAGATGCAAGAAAGGTTTAACAAAAACCTAGAAGAAGTAAAAAAAGAGTCAATATATAATGAATAATGCAATAAATGAGATCAAAAACACTCTGGAGGGAAACAACAGTAGAATAAATGAGGCTGAAGATAGGAAAAGTGAGGTAGAAGACAGAAGAGTAGAAATAAATGAAACAGAGAAGAAAAAAAAATTAAAAGAAATGAGGACAACCTCAGAGACCTCTGGGACAATGTTAAATGCCCCAACATTCGAATCATAGGAGTCCCAGAAGAAGAGGACAAAAAGAAAGACCTTGAGAAAATACTTGAGGAGATAATAGTTGAAAACTTCCCTAAAATGGGGAAGGAAATAATCACCCAAGGCCAAGAAACCCAGAGAGTCCCACACAAGATAAACCCAAGGTGAAACACCCCAAGACACATATTAATCAAATTAACAAAGATCAAACAAAAAGAACAAATATTAAAAGCAGCAAGCCAGAAACAACAAATAACACACAAGGGGATTGCCATAAGGATAACAGCTGATCTTTCAATAGAAACTCTTCGAGACAGAAGGGAATGGCAGGACATACTTAAAGTGATGAAATAAAGTAACCTACAGCCCAGATTACTGTACCCAGCAAGGATCTCATTCAAATATGAAGAAGTCAAATGCTTTATAGACAAGCAAAGGCTGAGAGAATTTAGCACCAGCAAACCAAATCTCCAACAAATGCTAAAGGATATAATCTAGACAGGAAACACAGAAAGGGTGTATAAACATAATCCAAAACAATAAAGTAAATGGCAATGGGATCATCAGTTCAGTTCAGTTCAGTTCAGTTCAGTTCAATCCTCAGTCGTGTCCAACTCTCTGTGACCCCATGAATCGCAGCACACCACGCCAGGCCTCCCTGTCCATCACCAACTCCCGGAGATTACTCAAACTCATGTCCATCGAGTCGGTGATGCCATCCAACCATTTCATTCTCTGTCGTCCTCTTCTCTTCCTGCCCCCAATTGGTGCCAGCATCAGGGTATTTTCCAATGAGTCAACTCTTCGCATGAGGTGGCCAAAGTACTGCAGTTTCAGCTTCAGCATCAGACCTTCCAATGAATACCCAGGACTGATCTTTAGGATGGACTGGTTGGATCTCCTTGAATTGCAAGGGACTCTCAAGAGTCTTCTCCAACACCATAGTTCAAAAGCATCAATTTTTTGGCGCTCAGGTTTCTGCACAGTCCAACTCTCACATCCGTACATGACCACTGGAAAAACCATAGCCTTGACCAGATGGAACTTTGTTGGCAAAGTAATGTCTCTGCTTTTTAATATGCTATCTAGGTTGATCATAACTTTCCTTCCAAGGAGTAAGTGTCTTTTAATTTCATGGCTGCAATCATCATCTGATGTGATATTGGAGCCCCCAAAATTAAAGTCTGACACAGTTTCCACTATTTCCCCATCTATTTCCCATGAAGTGATGGGACCAGATACCATGATCTTAGTTTTCTGAATATTAAGTCTGAACCAACATTTTCACTCTCCTCTTTTACTTTCATCAAGAGGTTTTGTAGTTCCTCTTCACTTTCTGCCATAAGGGTGGAGTCATCTGCATATCTGAAGTTATTGGTATTTCATCTGGCAATCTTGATTCCAGTTTGTGCTTCTTCCAGCCCAGCTTTTCTCATGGTGTACTTTGCATATAAGTTAAATAAGCAGGGTGACAATATACAGCCTTGACGTACTCCTTTTCCTATTTGGAATCAGTCTGTTGTTCCACGTCCAGTTCTAACTGTTGCTTCCTGACCTGCATACAGGTTTCTCAAGAGGCAGGTCAGGTGGTCTGGTATTCTCATCTCTTTCAGAATTTTCCACAGTTTATTGTGATACACATAGTCAAACGCTTTGGTATAATCAATAAAGCAGAAATAGATGTTTTTTCTGGAACTCTCCTGCTTTCTCGATGATCCAGCGGATGTTGGCAATTTGATCTCTGGTTCCTCTGACTTTTCTAAAACCAGCTAGAACACCTGGAAGTTCTCGGTTCATGTATTGCTGAAGCCTGGCCTGGAGAATTTTCAACATTACTTCACTAGCATGTGAGATGTGTGCAATTGTGCGGTAGTTTGAGCTTTCTTTGGGATTGGAATGAAAAGTGACCTTTTCCAGTCCTGTGGCCACTGCTGAGTTTTCCAAATTTGCTGGCATATTGAGTACAGCACTTTCACAGCATCATCTTTCAGGATTTGAAATAGCTCTACTGGAATTCCATCCCCTCCACTAGCTTTGTTCGTAGTGATGCTTCCTAAGGCCCACTTGACTTCACATTCCAGGATGTCTGGCTCTAGGTGAGTGATCACACCATTGTGATTATCTGTGTCATGAAGATCTTTTTTGTACAGTTCTTCTGTGTATTCTTACCACGTCTTCTTAATATCTTCTGCTTCTGTTAGGTCCATGCCATTTCTGTCTTTTATCAATCCCATCTTCACATGAAATATTCCCTTGGTATCTCTAATTTTTTTAAGAGATCTCTGGTCTTCCCCATTCTGTTTTTTTCCTCTATTTCTTTGCATTGATCACTGAGGAAGCCTTTTTTATCTCTCCTGGCTATTCTTTGGAACACTGCATTCAAATGGGTTTATTTTTCCTTTTCTCCTTTGCTTTACACTTTTCTTTTCACAGCTACTTTTAAGGCCTCCTCAGACAACTATTTTGCCTTTTTGCACATTTTTTCCATGGGGAAGGTCTTGATCCCTGTATAATATCACGAACCTCCATCCGTAGTTCATCAGGTCTCTGTCTATCAGATCTAGTCCCTTAAATCTATTTCTCACTTGCACTGTATAGTCATAAGGGATTTGATTTAGGTCATACCTGAATGGTCTAGTGGTTTTCCCTACTTTCTTCAATTTAAGTCTGAATTTGGCAATAAGCAGTTCATGATCTGAGCCACAGTCAGCTCAGTCTTGCCTTTGCTGACTGTATAGAGCTTCTCCATCTTTGGCTTCAAAGAATATCATCAATCTTATTTCGGTGTTGACCGTCTGGTGATGTCCATGTGTAGAGTCTTCCTCGTGTTGTTGAAAGAGGGTGTTTGCTATGACCAGTGCGTTCTCTTGGTCAAACTCTATTAGCCTTTGCCCTGCTTCATTCTGTATTCCAAGGCCAAATTTGACTGTTACTCCAGGTGTTTCTTGACTTCCTACCTTTGCATTCCAGTCCCCTATAATGAAAAGGACATCTTTTTTTGGGTGTTAGTTCTATAAAGTCTTGTAGGTCTTCATAAATCCATTCAACTTCAGCTTCTTCAGCATTACTGATTGGGGCATAGGCTTGGATTACCGTGATATTGAATGGTTTGCCTTGGAAACGAACAGAGATCATTCTGTCATTTTTGAGATTGCATACAAGTATGTATTTTGGACTCTTTTGTTGACCATGATGGCTACTCCATTTCTTCTAAGGGATTCCTGCCCACAGTAGTAGATATAATGGTCACCTGAGTTAAATTCACCCATTCCAGTCTGTTTTAGTTCGCTGATTCCTAGAATGTCAACATTCACTCTTGCCGTCTCCTGTTTGACCACTTTCAATTTGCCTTGATTCATGGACCTAACAGTCACTTATCAATAATTACCTTAAATGTAAATGTGTTGAATGCCCCAACCAAAAGACAAAGACTGGCTGAATGGATACAAAAACAAGACCCCTATATATGTTGTCTACACGAGACCCATCTCAAAACAAAGGACTCATACAGACTGAAAGTGAAGGGCTGGAAAAAGTTATTCCATGCAAATAGAGACCAAAAGAAAGCAGGAGCAGCAATACACTTATCAGATAAAATAGACTTTAAAACAAAGGCTGTGAAAAGAGACAAAGATGGACACTACATATAGATCAGAGGATCAATCCAAGAAGAAGATATAACAATCATAAATAAATATGCACCCAACATAGGAACACCACAATATGTAAGATAAATGCTAACAAGTATGAAAGGGGAAATTAACAGTAAAACAATAATAGTGGGAGACTTTAATATTCTACTCACACCTATGGATAGATCAACTAAACAGAAAATTAACAAGGAAACACAAACTTTCAATGATACAATAGGCCAATTAGACCTAATTGATATCTATAAGACACTTCACCCCAAAACAATGAATTTCACCTTTTTCTCAAGGACACACAGAACCTTCTCCAGGATAGATCACTTCCTGGGCCATAAATTTAGCCTTGGGAAATTCAAAAAAATTGAAATCATTCCAAGCATCTTTTCTGTCCACAATGCAGTAAGATTAGATGTCAATTACAGGAGAAAAACTATTAAAAATTTCAACATATGGAGGCTGAACACACGCTGCTGAAAAACAATTCACAGAAGAAATCAAAAAAGAAAAATATGCATAGAAACGAATGAAAATGAAAACACAACAACCCAAAACCTATCGGACCTGTAAAAGCAGTGCTAAGGGGAAGGTTCATAGCAATAGAGGTTTACCTCAAGAAACAAGAAAAAAGTCAAATAAATAACCTAACTCTATACCTAAAGCAACGTGAAAAGGAAGAAATTATGAACCCCAGAGTTAGTAGAAGGAAAGAAATTGTAAAATTAGGGCAGAAATAATGCAAAAGAAGCAAAAGAGACCATAGCTAAAGTTAACAAAACCAAAACCTGGTTCTTTGAGGAGGTAAATGAAATGGACAAGCCATTAGCCAAACTCATCAAGAAACAAAGGGAGAAAAATCAAATCAACAAAATTAGAAACAAAAATGGAGAGATCACAACAGACAACACAGAAATACAAAGGATCATAAGAGACTATTATCAGCAACTATAGGCCAATAAAATGGACAAATTGGAGGAAATGGACAAATTCTTAGAACAGTATAACTTTCCAAAATTGAACCAGGAAGAAATAGAAAATCTTAAGAGACCCATCACAAGCTTGGAAATTGGAACTATAATCAGAAATCTTCCAAAAAACAAAAGCCCAGGACCATACGGCTTCACAGCTAAATTCTCCCAAAAATTTAGAGAAGAATTAACACATATCCTACTCAAACTCTTCCAGAATATTGCAGAGGAAGGTAAACTTCCAAACTCATTCTATGAGTTCACCATCACCTTAATACCAAAACCTGACAAAGATGCCACAAAAAAAGAAAATTATAGGCCAATATCACTGATGAACATAGATGCAAAAATCCTTAACAAAATTCTAGCAAACAGAATCCAGCAGCATGTTAAAAAGATCATACATCATGACCAACTGGGCTTTATCCCAGGGATGCAAGGATTCTTCAATATCAGCAAATCAATCAACATAATACACCACATTAAAAAATTGAAAAATAAAACCATATGATTATCTCAATAGATGCAGAGAAAGCCTTTGACAAAATGCAACATCAATTTATGATAAAAAAAAAAAAAAAGAAACCTCCAGAAAGCAGGAATAGAAGGAACATACCCCCAACATAATAAAAGCTGTATATGACAAACCCTCAGCAAACATTATCCTCAATGGTGAAAAATTGAAAGAATTTCCCCTAAAGTCAGGAACAAGACACGGGTACCCACTCTCACTACTACTATTCAGTATAGTTTTGGAAGTGTTGGCCATAGTGATCAGAACAGAAAAAAAATAAAAGTAATCCAGATTGGAAAAGAAGAAGTAAAATGCTCACTGTTTGCAGATGACATGATCCTCTACATAGAAAACCCTAAGGACTCCACCAGAAAATTACTAGAGCTAATCAATGAATATAGCAAAGTTGCAGGATATAGAATTAACACACAGAAATCCCTTGCATTCCTATACAGTAACAATGAGAAAACAGAAATATAAATTAAGGAAACAAATCCATTCACCATTGCAACGAAAATAATAAAATACTTAGGAGTAAATCTACCTAAAGAAACAAAAGACTTATACATAGAAAACTATAAAACAATGATGAAAGAAATAAAAAATGAAACAAATAGATGGACAAATATACCATGTTTATGGATTGGAAGAATCAATATAGTGAAAATGAGTATATGATCCAAAGCAATGTATAGATTCAATGAAATCCCTATCAAGCTACCAATGGTATTTTTCAGAGAACTAGAAAAAATAATTTCATAATTTGTATGGAAATACAAAAAACCTCGAATAGCCAAAGCAATCTTGAGAAAGAAGAATGGAACTGGAGGAATCAACCTGCCTGACTTCAGGCTCTACTACAAAGCCACAGTCATCAAGACAGTGTGATACTGGCACAAAGACAGAAATATAGATCAATGGAACAAAACAGAAAGCCCAGAGATAAATCCATGAACCTACGGACACCTTATCTTCAACAAAGGAGGCAAGAATATACAATAAAGAGAAGACAACCTCTTTAACAAGTGGTACTGTGAAAACTGGTCAACCACTTGTAAAAGAATGAAACTAGAACACTTTCTAACATCATACACAAAAATAAACTCAAAATGGATTAAAGATCTAAACGTAAGACCAGAAACTATAAAACTCCTAGAGGAGAACATAGGCAAAACACCCTCCAACATAAACCACAGCAAGATCCTCTACGACCCACCTCTCAGAATATTGGTAATAAAAGCAAAAATAAACAAATGGGACCTAATTAAAATTAAAAGTTTCTGCACAACAAAGGAAACTATAAGCAAGGTGAAAAGACAGCCTTCACAATGGGAGAAAATAATAGCAAATGAAACAATGAACAAGGGCTTGATCTGAAGAATATACAAGCAACCCCTGCAGCTCAATTCCAGAAAAAATAAAAGACCCAATCAAAAAGTGGGCCAAAGAACTAAACATACATTTCTCCAAAGAAGACAGACAGATGGCTAACAAACACACGAAAAGATGCTCAACATCACTCATTATCAGAGAAACACAAATCAAAACCACAATGAGGTACCATTACACGCCAGTCAGAATGGCTGCTATCCAAAAGTCTACAAGCAATAAATGCTGGAGAGGGTATGGAAAAAAGGGAACCCTCTTACACTGTTGGTGGGAATGCAAACTAGTACAGCTGCTATGGAGAACAGTGTGGAGATTTCTTAAAAAACTGGAAATAGAACTGCCATATGATCCAACAGTCCCACTGCTGGGCATACACACCTAGGAAACCAGAACTGAAAGAGACAAGTGTACCCCAATGTTCATCGCAGCACTGTTTATAATAGCCAGGACATGGAAACAACCTAGATGTCCATCAGCAGATGAATGGATAAGGAAGCTGTGGTACATATACACCATGGAATATTACTCAGCCATTAAAAAGAATACATTTGAATCAGTTCTAATGAGGTGGATGAAACTGGAGCCTATTATACAGAGTGAAGTAAGCCAGAAAGAAAAACACCAATACAGTATACTAATGCTTATATATGGAATTTACAAAGATGGTAATGATAACCCTGTATGGGAGACAGCAAAAGAGACACAGATGTATTGAACAGTCTTTTGGACTCTGTGGGAGAGTGCGAGGGTGGGATGATATGGGAGAATGTCACTGAAACATGTAAATTATCATATGTGAAACGAATTGCCAGTCTAGGTTCGATGCATGATACAGGATGCTCGGGGCTGGTGCACTTGGATGACCCAGAGGGATGGGATGGGGAGGGAGGTGGGAGGGCTATTCAGGATGGGGAACACCCGTGGCAGATTCAAGTCAATGTATGGACAAACCAATACAATGTTGTAAAGTGAAATAAATTAATTAATTAAAAATGAAAAAAAGTACTACTCTTTTATTTCTCAATTTTTTCCAAATCCAAGTGGAAAACCCTGTCTAATTATCATACCCTCACAGATAATACTGAAGATCATGAAAGATAACAAGATATACCATGATCATGGCTGAGAATACACTATCATAAATATTTTTTTAATATCAGTTCTTCCCTCTTCTGTTACTTAAACATGTGTATTGATTTATATTTTCTAATATCACAATAGAATTTGCAGGGAACTTGACAGGTTGATATAACATCTACATGGAAGAACAAAGGACCAAGAAAAACCAAAACAATATTTAAAAGTCACAAGGTTAAGGAACTTACTCTTTCAACATGAAGATTGACAATAAAGTAAGAATAACTACGAGTATATGGTATTAGCCTATTGTAGAGATATAAACCAAAGGAATAGAAGAGGGAGCCCTCAAACTCATTATGTGTGTATGAAAACTTGATAAGTGATGAAGGGGATATTATTGCAAATCAATGGAAGAAAGCATAAGCTATTTAATAAATAGGACCAGGATAATAAGTTAATCATTGTTGGTCCTTTAATGGACTGGAACCTGGTGGTCCGGAGTCTACGATGAGAAAGTGAAAGGAGGAAAGAGACCAATATTCCCTGGGTTACGCATCCAGCTTTTGCACTCCAGGGAATCAGCCAGAAATAAAGAGATAAAGAGAAAGAGAGGAAGAGAAAGAAAGAAAGACATGGGGACCAAAGCTCTGACGGAGCAAAGGTGTTTTAATCAACAGGGCGTGGGCATATATACTGTCTTACAAGGTAGTTATTCTCAGCAAAGATAAAGATTAAAATTCCAGACTTACAAAACACAAGATGATCCCTATTAAAGAGAGAAGAGGGTACTTATCACCATAATGAGAAACTAACAAAGGAAATGCCTGAATTCCTCAGCCCTGGGAAAGGCATGCCTTTCATATTCAGGTGTGCCTTGAATATTCAGGAATTAATAAGGGCCAAAGGTTTCCTGACAGATCCATAACAGCACAAGGGAAGCCTCCTGTTGAATGCTTCCTGACAAATCATATTTTTTAATAATATAATTTCTTTCTCCAAAACAAAAAAATTATCATTAAGAACCTATATTAAAAATGTTAAACAAAAAAGAAACAACAAGTAAAATGACAGATGTAAATCCACGTATATTTATAATATCAGTAAATGGGAATGGATTAAATAATCAACTCAAAACACTAAAATTATTAGAATGGATTAAGAAAAGATCCAATTTATGCTGTTTACAAAAAAAAAAAACAATAGAGGTTTATAAAAATGAAATATAGTGAAAGTCAAAGACTAGAGAAAGAAATATCACACAAATGGCAATCATAAGAAAACTGATGTGACTACAGTAATATCAGACCAACACAGTATACTAAGGCATATATATGGAATTTAGAAAGATGGTAATGATAATCCTATATGCAAAACAGAAAAAGAGTCACAGAAGTACAGAACAGAATTTTGGACTCTGTGGGATAAGGCAAGGGTGGGATGTTTCGAGAGAACAACATCAAAACATGTATATTATCTAGGGTGAAACAGATCACCAGCCCAGGCTGGATGCACGAGACAAGTGCTCGGGCCTGGTGCACTGGGAAGACCCAGAGGAATCGGGTGGAGAGGGAGGTGGGAGGGGGAATCGGCACGGGGAATACATGTAAATCCATGGCTGATTCACGTCAATGTATGACAAAAACCACTACAGTATTGTAAAGTAATTAGCCTCCAACTAATAAAAATAAATGGGAAAAAAAAGAAATAAAGTTTATTTCAAATCAAGAATCTCATTTTCCACCATAAGACACTGGAAAAATAATGGTAAAAATTAAGCCAAAGGCAGAGTGATGGACAAAATAATACAGATTAAAGAAGAAATTAATGAAATAGAACATATGAAAATATAGAGAAAAATAATGAAATAAAACTGTTTCTTTAAAAAAAATTTAAAAAATGACAAACTTTTAGTTAAATTGATAAAGAAAATAGTGAGAAGACTCAAATTACTGGAACCAGAAATTAAAGAAAGGAGGTTACTAATGGCCTTACAGAAATTAAAAGTAGGAATGCTATGAAAATATGTGTGCCAATAAATTAGAAAATAAATGAAATGGATCAATTCCTAAAAAGACACAAACTAGCAACATTCATTCAAGAAGAAATTAAAATTATGAATAGATCTATAACAAGTAAAGAGACTGAATTGGTAATAATCAAAAATTACCTACAAAGGAAAGCCTGGGCCTAGATTGATTCACCATTCAGTTCTATCAAAAGTTTTAAAATAATATATATAAATTTCCAGAAAATAGACATGGCAGGAAAACTTTCTGATTTCTATGAGCCCAGCATCACCTGATATCAAAGCAAAGACATCACAAGATAAGAAAACTAAGATCAATATATCCTTCAAATATAAATGAAAAAATACTAATAATCCCAATCGAGAAACATTAAAAAACCCATACAAAATGACCAAATGGGATTTATCTCAGGAATGCAAGGTTGTTTCGACATCCCCCCAAAATCAATTAATGTTATATATATACACACACACACCATATCAGTAGAATAATAAACAAAAACCACATTATCACCTCCATACATGCGGATAAAACATTTGACAAAGTCTGTCAGGTTATTATGGTAGAAACATTTAATACACTAGAAATATAAAGAAACAGCCTCACCTGGAAAAAAAGGATCTATGAAAATTCCACAACCTCTCACTTTTTCTCTCTCCCATTCTCTCCATCTCTTCTTTATCCCAAACTTTCTCTCCATTTATTCCTTTCCCTCACTCTATAAAAAAAATCAAGTGCCTTCCATTCTTTTACACACAAAAGTCATGCCACTCCTCTGCTCAGAAACATGAATGGCTTCCAAACTCAATGAGAAAAGTCAGTCATTTAAATGTCCATAAAAACTCCTTGACCTCATCTCTTACTATTTCCCCCCTCACTGTGCTCCAATCACATTGGCATGTTTTCTCTTCCTCACCAAGCATGTGTCCTTCTCAGAACCTTTGCCTCGATCATTCCATTTTCCTTCTGCCTGGAATCATCTTTAATATATATGTCTCATTCTTTCAACTACTTGACATCTCTGCTCAAATGTAGCCTTGTTAAATAGTCCATTCTTAACTACCTTGTTTAACATAGTATACCAACCTTATCATTCTCTCTTCCCTTTACCCAGCATTATTTTTCTCCCTATCCCCACAACTGGAATTAGGGCTCCAAGAAAATAGAACTTTGGAGTTTGTTTGTTTTTAACCTCTGTACACCAGCGCATTGAGTAATATTTGGCACTGATCAAGACAAAAATCGCCCCTGATGTCCACAACTGATCTTGTATTTATGATTCAAACTCCGTGTTATTACACGCTGGTCAGACACTCACAGCCAGGCTATTTTCTTCTCCTGTTGGACAGAAAATATCTCAGAACACCACCCCAGGCAATATTACTCTGAAACCAAGTCAAAGTGAAGCAAAACAAGGTTTATTCATAATTTTGTCTAAGCAGACACAAAAGCCAGTTCATTGGAAAAGACTGATACTGGGAAAGATTGAGGGCAGGAGAAGGGGGTGACGGAGGATGAGATGGTTAGATAGCATTACCAACTAAATGGACATGAGTTTGAGCAAACTCCAGGAGATAGTGGAGGACAGGGAAGCCTGGTGTGCTGCAGTCCATGGGGTTGCAGGGTTGGAGATGACTTGTAGACTAAACAGCAACAACAGAGACAAAATCAACATGACTGTGTCACCTATAGCATATCCAATCTTAAAATTGCCCCCCCCCAAATTTTCAACAGCTCCTAAAGCAAACCTCCACTCTCTTAGACCCTCTCTAAAATCACACAAAAGCCCAAATCTTATAACAGTTTCTTTCTAATTAACATTTTTTTTTTTTTACTGAGATACCCCATGGTTCTACATGATATGTGTTCTCTCTTGCTGCAATGAGCAATAAACTCAACTTGTTTAATTACAAGATGTCCCTGGTGGTCTTTGGTTGACGTGTATTGACAGAATTTGAGATAACAATAAAGATTTCCCAGAGAAACTCATTCCCTTGGACTGAGAACTTTAGTATATAACACTGTGCACATTTGAGATCCTTGTGTCTCTATATGAACAAAGTTTCACATGCTATTGACTGAGCAATAAATCCATGCTGAATTGGCTCCACAATTTCACAGAAGCCTTTTAGCATTGAGTTAAATTTTTGCTTTCCTAAGAATAAATCCCTCTTTGAGATTTTGGTTATTGATCAGATTTGCATTGTTGTTTGATGAAATATTTTCTAGCATCTAACACCCACTCTCTAATGCCTTTTCTGTCTATATTCTTGTATAAAGTCTTGATTGTTGCTTGTTTATCAGAGGAAAAGTCTATAGAGAGAGGAGGAGCACTTGTTCAATAAGTCTGTCCTCACAGTAACCTTAGGAGCTGCGAAATTCAGAAAAAATTTTTTTTCTAGAAATCTTTTTTTTTTTTCCTTAGCACAAACTTTGTCCTAGGTCGCCATAACAAAATCTAATAAGGACTTTTTCGGTCTTGTTTTGTGTTCTTGAGAATTTCTGATATTTAGTTCAGTCTTCCCAGAATTGGGAGGTTTTATCCACCTCTTGATCAATGACTACTGGTCATTGACCAAGCTCTGGATACATAGGTCATAGAAATACCTTTTTATGGACATGGTGCAGTTTTATAGAGTCTTTTCCATCTAAATCTGCTTCCTTCAGGTCAAACACCTGCTTCATTTGCTTTCTAACTAGAATGTTAATATGCATAGCTTTCAAACTGTCACAGTCTCACCAAGGAAAGTTTGGAATTACAGTGGTAACTTTGGGGAAACTTTGATATGGACAGATAGTTTTTAAAAATGTCTTAAAACAAAAGGAGATAAACCTCGTCAAATAATCTACTTTCTTTAATTGGTATGAAGATGCTTCTAAACACAATTCAGACTTAAAAATTGCTTACTTAAAATATTATTTAGCTAAAGCTGTTGAAAAATAGGAGAAGCTGTCTCCTAAACAGTATTTAAGATTAGTTTCTGATGTTGACATTTCTATTGTTCTTTATATTTTTGTTAATTATTTAAAGCTTGAAATTGCAGATACAATATGTAAGAAATAAAAGCTTGACAGTAAAGTCATTCTGTTGCATGAATGTCAACAATTGGCTAAATATTTTAAAGAAAATTTACATATCAGAAAGGAAAAAACCTATAAGAAAAGTGTTTGTCTAAAAGACCATTTTGCTTAACAGGAGAAGTATCTCATTTGTTTCCATTCACTGGGGATTAATAAGTGCAGCCTTTTTAATTATACAACTTGATAAAATTCTCAAGAATCCAAATTATATAAAAAATGCATGATATTCTATTATGTGTACATGTAAAAATATCTTTTCTCTACATTTAAACTTCCTTTTCTTTACAGAGAAATCATAGCTATTTGTCTAAATCTGGCTCCTGTTCATTTTTCCTGGGCCATTTCCTCTCTTCTTTCACTCTATTATGAGACTTTAAGATTAACTGATTAAAAATTATTTCACTGTTATATACACACTCTCAGAATACTTAGTTCAGATAAGCACTCAAACTTGTCAAAAAATTATTAACAAAATGATTATACTTTTTTGTGGACACTAAAAAGATAGCTTTATATAATAACCACTTTAACTATAGTTATGGAATAATATGAAAAATCTTGCATTTCAAGATAAAAGATAAGCTTTCACATGATTCAATTATTATCAATTAGTTTACCAAAAATAAGATGTTACTATAATATTTTGATTTGTTCAGAACCAACGGTAAATTTCTCATGATTTAAATGTCCAAAAAGCCTAAAACTACTTGTATGAATTAAATAATATTTCACTGTTTCCATAACTTTTATAATTTAAAAATTATATTTAATTAAAAATAATTATAGTGAACGTCTTTTTAAGGGTTTAGTTTTTAAATGCTACAATTTAGAAAGATTTAGTGTGATAACTAAATTAAAATTTTTAGATTAATTAACCTTAGTAAGTTAGTAAATTGTAAGGCTTTGATTTAGGGCATACCTGAATGATCTAGTGGATTTCCCTATGCTCTTCAATTTAAGTCTGAATTTTGCAATGAGTTCATGATCTGAGCCACAGTCAGCTCCTGGTCTTGTTTTTGCTGACTGTATAGAGCATCTCCATCTTTGGCTGAAAAGAATATAATCAATCTGATTACGGTGTTAATCACCTGGTGATTTCCATGTGTATAGTCGTCTCTTGTGTTGTTGAAAGCAAGTGTTTGCTATGACCAGTGCATTCTCTTGGCAAAACTCTGTTAGCCTTTTACTTGCTTCATTCAAATAGATTCAAAGGATTATATTTGATAGAGTGCCTGAAGAACTATGGATAGAGGTTCGTGACATTGTTCAGGAGGCAGTGATCAAAACCATCCCCAAGAAAAAGAAATGCAAAAAGACAAAATGGTTGTCTGTGGAGGCCTTACAAATAGCTGAGAAAAGAAGAAACATGAAAGGCAACGGAGAAAAGGAAAAAATATATCCATGTGAATGCAACATCAAAAGAATAACAAGGAGAGATAACAAAGACTTCCTACATGAATAATGCAAAGAAATAGAGGAAAATAATAGAATGGGAAAGACTAGAGATCTCTTCAATAAAATTAGATTTCAAAGGAACATTTCATGCAAAGATGGGCACAATAAAGGACAGAAATGGTATGGACCTAACAGAAGCAGAAGAAATTAAGAAGAGTTGGCAAGAATGCCCTGAAGAACTGTACAAAAAAGATCTTCATGACCCAAATAGTTATGATAGAGCTAGACATTCTGGAATGTGAAGTCAAGTGGGCCTTAGGAAACACCACTATGAACAAAGCTAGCGGAAATGATGGAATTTCAGCTGAGCTATTTCAAATCCTAAATGATGATGCTGTTAAGGTGCTGCACTCAACATGCCAGCAAATTTGGAAAACTCAGCAGTAACCACAGGACTGGAAAAAGTCAGTTTGCAACTCAATCCCAAAGAAAGGCAATGCCAAAGAATGTTCACACTATGGCACAATTGTGCTCATCTCACATGCTAGCAAAGTAATGCTCAAAATTCTCCAAGCTAAGCTTCAACAGTATGTGAACCCAGAACTTGCAGATGTTCAAACTGGATTTAGAAAAGGCAGAGGAACCAGAGATCACATTGCCAACATCCATGGGATCAAAGAAAAAGCAAGAGAATTCCATAAAAACATTTACTTCTGCTTTATTGACTATGCCAAAGCCTTTGACTGTGTGGATCACAGCAAACTGGAAAATTCTTAAAGATATGGAAATACCAGACCACATTATCTGCCTTCTGAGAAATCAGTATGCAAGTTAAGAAGCAATAGTTAGAACCAGACATAGAACAACAGATTTCCAAATTGGGAAAGGAGTATGTCAAGTCTCTATATTGTCACCCTGCTTATTTAACTTATATGCATCAGGCAAAATGCAGGGCTGGATGAAACACAAGCTACAATCTGTTTTGCCAGGAGGTGGGGCAGTACCAAGATGACAGAGGAATAGAACAGGGAGACCACTTTCTCCCCCAACAGTTTCACCAAAAGATCATTTGAATGTTGAGCAACTTCAACAAAACAACTTCTAAAGCCTGGTTGAGGGCAACAGGCACCCAGAAAGACGGCCCAATCTCGCCAAAAGGATGTAGGACAAAATATAAAAGACAAAAGCAGGGACAAAAGATTTAGGGATGGAGACCCATCCTAAGGATGGAGTTGTGAAGGAGGAGAAGTTTATAAACAGTAGGAAACACTCTCACAGGCATATCTGTGGGGAGGTTTGGAATCTCAGTGGGCAACATAGCTGGGAGAAAAAAATAAATAAATAAGCACAGAATAAGCCCCTAACTGCAACTGCCAGTGAGGAAGTGACCCAGATGCTCCCATCTGCCACCAGCAAGTGCGGGCTTGGCAGGGAGACGTGGGCTGCATCATCAGTCCATAAGGTAAGAACTGGGCCTGAGTGTCTTGAGGACAATCTGAGGGAGCTAATGTGAGATAGCTAATGTGGGATTGCCAGAGAGACAAAAAGAGAGAGGGAGAGAGATTTTTCCTGCAAAAGGCTCTAATGCCTCGCTGTGACCCCTGGCATGCTCATACAACAATGGACTGAGCGAATAGCAAAGGAGAGCAAGCTTGCTGCCAAATAGGGCCTTCTCTCTCTGGAGGCAGAGATGCAGGCATGTTACAGCCAGAGCCTGAAGGCAAGGGGCTGCTACAGTCTTGGCCCCAGAGACTGCATCTTCCACCAAACTGTGAGCATGTTCCCTGTTGCTACCCCCATCTTCCTGGCATCCTGGACAGTTGACATCTGCCAGGTGTGTCACAGCCTGAGATCAGCTCCCCAGAGGAGACACATGGCACACCTGGGACTGTACATTCATGGCACACCTGGGAAATCCAGCGGCCGGGACTGGGGAGATGAATAAGACACACGGCCCACCTGGGACAGTGTACTTGCCAGGCACCTGGTAACCTGAGTGGCTTGGACCTGGGAAGAGCACAAAATACACAGCTCATATGAGTCTGTGCACTTGCAGAGCACCTGAGAACCTGAGTGCCCTAGTCCTAGGAACCCCATGAAACACAGGGCCCACTTGGGACAGTGCCCCTGCAGAGTACCCTGAAGCCTGAGCAGTGTAAACGTGGGAAGTACATGCCACCTTGTGTTGTTGCAAACCCAGTGTGGTCCATCCACTGTGAGCACTCCCCACACATGCCAGTGGCATTTGTTTGCAGTGTCCCTCCCTCCCAACAACTCAACTGAACAAGTGAGCCTAAATAAGTGGCCACCTTCACCCCCTTGTGTCAGGGCAGAAAGTAGACACTGAAGAGATCTGCAAACAGAGGAAGACAAACTAAACAAGGAAAGGGGAAACTGCACCTGTTGACAAGTGTAACAGATTAAAACCTGCATTTAATACTGGAGACTGTGCATTTGAGTGGCACCTATAGACCTTGAGAACAAGTACAAGCCAGAACAAGGGACTGACACTGAACTGACCCCACACTGCCCACAACAGCTCCAGAGAAATTCCTAGATACATTTTTACTACTATGTAAAATTTTACTACTATTTATTTACTATGACTTAAATATATATATATATACATTTAAATTTTGTGATTATGTTTTGTATTTTTTATATTGTATTTTTGAGAGTCTAATCTCTATTCCAGGTTTTCAATCTTTGTTTTTTTGATATTTGTTGTCAATTTTGTACCTCTAAGAATCAACTTTTCAGTATCCATTTTCACTCAGGGATTTGATTATTGGCTTGATTGCTCTTTCCCTTTTTGACACCCCCCTTTCTCCTCCTGGTCACCTCTGTCTCCCATCTCCCTCTTCTCTTCTCTATATGCCTCTGTGAATCTCTTTGGGTGTTCCTGGCTGTGGAGAATTGTTTCACCAATAACCTAGGGGTTTTATCTTCTATGCTTTGTGGATGGAGAAGTTGTGAAGCTATTATAAGAGAAGGACTGAAAGCCAGAAGCAGGAGGTTTAACTTTAACATGTTAGAACATCAGAGAACTCCTGACTCCAGGGAATATTAATAAACAAGAGCTCACCCAAAAGTCTCCACACCTACACTGAAACAAACTCCACCCAAGAGCCAACAAGTTCCAGTGCAAGACACACGATGCTAATTCTCCAACAAAACAGGAACACAACACTGAACATTAAAAGATGGGGTGCCCAAACCATGCCAAACCCACAGACACCCCCAAAACTCACTACTGGACACTTCATTGTATTCCAGAAAGAAGAGATCCAGTTCCATCCACCAGAACACAGACACAAGCTCCCCCAAACAGGAAATTTTGACAAGACATTTCTCCAACCCAACCCACAGGGAGAAGACTCCACAGTTAAGAGGAACCACAAACTTCCAGCCTGCAGAAAGGGCACCCCAAACACAGCAATTTAAACAAAATGAAAAGGCAGAGAAATATTCATCAGGTGAAGAAGCGTGATAAAAACCCACCAAACCAAACAAAAAAGGAAGAGATATAGAACCTGCCTGAAAAGGAATTCAGAATAATGATAGTAAAGATAATACCAAAATTTGAAAACAAAATGGAATTACAGATAAATAGTCTGGAGACAAGGATTGAGAAGATGCAAGAAATGTTTAACAAGGACCTAGAAGAAATGAAAAAGATTCAATCAATAATGAATAATGCAATAACTGAGATAAAAATCACTCTGGAAGGAACCAACAGTAGAATAACTGAGGCAGAAAAGAGGATACATAAGGTGGAAGATAGAAGGGTGGAAATAAACGAAGCAGAGAGGAGAAAAGAAAAAGGACTTAAGAGAAATGAAGACAACCTCAGAGACCTCTGTGACAATGTTAACATTGTCATTCCAATCATAGGTGTCTCAGAAGAAGAAGACAAAAAGAAAGGCCATGAGAAAATACTTGAGGAGATAATACTCAAAACCTCCCCCAATATGGGGGAGGAAATATCCACCCAAGTCCAAGAAACCCAGAAAGTCCCAAACAGGATAAACCCAAGGTGAAACACCCCAAGACACACATTAATCAAACAAAGATCAAACACAAGGAGCAAATATGAAAAGCAGCAAAGGAAAAGCAACAAATAACACATAAAGGTATTCCTATAAGGATAACAGTTGACCTTTCAATAGAAACTCTTCAGGCCAGAAGGGAATGGCAGGACATATTTAAAGTGATGAAAGAGAAGAACCTACAGTGAAGATTACTCTATACAGCAAGGATCTCATTCAGATATGAAGGAGAAATCAAAAGATTTACAGACAAGCAAAAGCTGAGAGAATTCGGCATCAACAAACCAACTTTACAGAAAATGCTAAAAGATCTTCTCTAGATAGGAAACACAGTAAAGGTTTATAAAAATGAACCCAAAATAACAAAGAAAATGGTAACGAGGTCATACTTATCAATAATTACCTTAAATGTGAATGGTTTAAATGCTCTAACCAAAAGACAAAGACTGGCTGAATGGATACAAAAACAAGACCCCTCTATATGTTGTCTACAAGACACTGATCTCAAACCTTGGGACATACACAGACCTAAAGTGAAGTGCTGGGGAAAAAAATTCATGCAAATAGGGACCAAAATAAAGCAGGAGTAGCAATACTCATATCTGATAAAATAGACTTTGAAATAAAGACCATGATAAGAGACAAAGAAGAACACTAAATAATGATCAAAGGATCACCCCCAAGAAGATATAACAATTATAAACAAATATGCACCCAACATAGGACACCTCAATACATAAGGCAAATGCTAACAAATATGAAAGGGGAAATCAACAGTAACACAACAGTAGTGGGGGATTTAACACCCTACCTTCACCTATGGCTAGATCAGCCAAACAGAACATTAGCAAGGAAACACAAGCTCTAAATGATACAATGGACCTGTTAGACTTAATTGATATCTATAGGGCACTTAACCCCAAAGCAATGGAATTCACCTTTTTCTCAAGTGCATATGGAACATTCTCCAAGATAGATCACATCGTGGGCCATAAATCTAGCCTTGGTAAATTTTTAAAAAATTAAATAATTTTCAGCATCTTTCCCAATAACAGTGTGGTAAGATTAGATGTCAACTACAGAGGAAAAGGTATTAAAAACACAAACATATGGAGGCTAAATAGCATGCTTCTGAATAATCAACAGATCACAGAAGAAATTTTTAAAATGCATAGAAATAAATGAAAATGAAAACATGACAACCCAAAGCCTATGGGATTCAGTAAAACCTGTGCTAAGAGGGAGGATTCATAGCAATACAAACCTACTTAAAGAACCTAAAGAAACATAAAATAAACAACCTAACTTTACACCTAAAGCAATTAAAGAAGAAAAGAAGAACCCCAAAGTTAGTAGAAGGAAAGAAATAAAGAGTAGAAGTAAATAAAAAGAAACAAAGGAGAATATATCGAAAATCAACAAAACTAAAAGCTTGTTCTTTGAGAATATAAATACAATAGATAAACCATTAGCCAGATTCATCAAGAAAAAAGGAAGAAAAGGAAATCAATAAAATTAAAAATAAAAATGGAGAAATCACAACAGACAACACAGAAATACAGAAAATCAGAAGAGACTATTATGAGCAATTAAATGCCAATAAAATGGGTGACTTGTGAGAAATGGACAAATCCTTAGAAAAGTAGAAACTTCCAAAACTGAACAAGGAAGAAATAGAAAATCTTAACAGACCCATCTCAAGTACAGAAATCAAAGTTGTAATAAAAAAAATCTTCCAAGAAACAAAAACCCAGGACCAGAGGGCTTCACAGTTGAATTCCACCAAAAATCTAGAGAAGGGCTAACACCTATCCTACTCAAACTCTTCCAGAAAATTGCAGAGGAAAGTAAACTCCCAAACTCATTCTATGAGACCACCATCACCCTGATGCCAAAACCAAAGAAAGATGTCACCAAAAAAGAAAACTAAAGCCTAATATCACTGATGAACATAGATATAATAATCCTCAACAAAATCCTGGCAAATAGAACCCAACAACATATTAAAAAGATCATACACCATGAACAAGTGGGCTTTATCCTCAGGATGCAAGGAGTTTTCAAAAATATTCACAAATCAATCAACATGATACACCATATCAACAAACTGAAAAATAAAAAACATATGATTATCTCAATAGATGCAGAGACAGCCTTTGACAAAATTCAACATCCATTTATGATAAAAAAAAAACAAAACAAAAAAAAAAACAAACAAACAAAACAACTCTCCAGAAAGCAGGCATATAAGGAGCATACCTCAACATAATAAAAGGCATACACGACAAACCCACAGCAAACACTATCCTCAATGGTGAAAAACTGAAAGCATTTCCCCTGAAATCAGGAACAAGAGAAGGGTGCCCATTCTCACTGCTACTATTCAACATGGCTTCAGAAGTCCTAGCCACAGCAATTAGAGAAGAAAAAGAAATAAGAGGAATCCAGTTTGGAAAAGAAGAAGTAAAACTCTGTTTGCAGATGACATGATCCTCTAATAGAAAACCTTAAAGATACCACCAGAAAATTACTAGGGCTAATCAATTAATATAGCAAATTTGCAGGACATAAAATTAATACCATTTTATGCAGGACATAAAATTAATACCATAAGAAATCCATACCATAAGAATAATACCATACCATAAGAAATCCCTTGCATTCCTATACAGTAACAATAATAAACAGAAAGAGAAATTAAGGAACAATTCCATTCACCATTGCATCAAAAAGAATAAAATACTTAGGAATATATTTACCTAAAGAAACAAAATACCTATATATAGAAAACTATAAAACACTGATGAAAAAAATAAAAAATGACACAAATAGATGGATAAATATGCCATGTTCTTGATTGGGAGAATCAATACAGTGAAAATGAGTATACTACCCAAAGCAAACTATACATTCATAGAAATCCCTATAAAGCTGCTGCTGCTGCTGCTGCTGCTGCTGCCAAGTTGCTTCAGTCGTGTCCGACCCTGTGCAACCTCATAGATGGCAGCCCACCAGGCTTCCCTGTCCCTGGGATTCTCCAGGCGAGAACACTGGAGTGGGTTGCCATTTCCTTCTCCAATTCATGAAAATGAAAAGTGAAAGTGAAGTCTCTCAGTCGTGTCCAACTCTTAGCAACCCCATGGACTGCACCCTACCAGGCTCCTCCATCCATGGGATTTCCCAGGCAAGAGTACCAGAGTGGGTTGCCATTGCCTTCTCTGCCTATCAAGCTACCAATGGTATTTTTCACAAAACTGGAACAAATAATTTCACAATTTGTATGGAAGCACAAAAAAAACCTCGAATAGCCAAAGCAATATTGAGAAAGAAGAATGGAGGAGGAGGAATCAACCTGCCTGACTTCAGACTGTACTCCAAAATACAGTCATCAAGACAGTATGGTACTAGCACATGACAGATATACAGATCAATGGAACAAAGTAGAAAGCCCAGAGATAAATCCATGCTCCTATGGACACCTTATCTTTGACAAAGAAGACAAAAATATACAATGGAAAAAAGACAATCTCTTTAACAAGTGGTGCTGGGAAAACTTGTCAACCACCTGTAAAAGAATGAAACTACAACACTTTCTAACACCATACACAAAAATAAACTCAAAATGGATTAACGATCTAAAATGTAAGACCAGAAACTTTAGAACTCTTAGAGGAAATCATGGGCAGAATACTCTCAGACATAAATCACAGCAAGATCCTCTATGACCCACCTCCCAGAGTAATGGAAATAAAATTTAAAAAATAACCAAATGGGACCTAATTAAGCTTAAAAGCTTCTTCACAATGAAGGAAACTATAAGCAAGGTGAAAGACAGCCTTCAGAAAGAGAGAAAATAATAGCAAATGAAACAACTGACAAAGAATCAATCTCCAAAATATACAACTAGCTCATGCAGCCCAATACCAGAAAAATAAAAGACCCAGTCAAAAAATGGGCCAAAGAATTAACATGCATTTCCAAAAAAAAAGACCTATAGATGGCTAACAAACAAATGAAAAGATGCTCAACATCACTCATTATCAGAGAAATGCAAATCAAAACCACAGTGAGGTACCATCTCACGCTAGTCAGAATGGCTGTCATCAAAATGTCTACAAACAGTAAATGCTGGAGAGGGTGTGGAGAAAAGGGAACCCTCTTACACTGTTGGTGTGAATGCAAACTAGTACAGCCACTATGGAGAACAGTGTGGAGATTCCTTTAAAAACTGGAAATAGAATTGCCACATGATCCAGCAATCCCACTGCTGGGCATACACACCAAGGAAACCAGAATTGAGAGAGACACATGTACCCAAAAGTTCATTGCAGCACTGTTTACAAAAGCTAGTACATGGAAGCCACCTAGATGTCCATCGGCAGACAAATGAGTAATTAATTATGGTACATATACACAATGGAATATTGCTCAGCTATAAAAAAGAATACATTTCAGTTGGTTTTAATTAGGTGGATGAGACTGGAGTCTATTTTACATAGTGAAGTGAGTCAGAAAGATAAACAGCAATACAGTATATTAACACATATATTTGGAATTTAGAAAGATGGTAACAATGATCCTGTATTTAAGACAGAAAAAAGAGATAAAGATGTAAACAATAGAGTTTTGGGCTCTGTGGGAGAAGATGAGGGTGGGACAATTTGAGAGAATAGCATTGAGACATGTATATTAACATATGCAATATATATGACCAGTGCAAGTTTGATGGATGAAGCAGGGCACTCAAAGCTGGTGCTCTGGACAACCCAGAGGGATGAGGTATGAAGGGAGGTGGGAGGGGTGTTCAAGATGGGGGGACACATGTGCACCCATGCCTGATTAATGTCAATATATGGCAAAAGCTACTACAAAAATATTGTAAAGTAATTAGCCTCCAATTAAAATAAATCAATTAATTTAAAAAAAGATTGCCAGGAGAAGTATCAATAACCTCAGATTTGCAGATGACACCACCCTTATGGCAGAAAGTGAAGAGGAACTAAAGAGCATCTTGAAAGTGAAAGACGAGAGTGAAAAACATGGCTTAAAACTCAACATTCAAAAAACAAAGATCATGGCATCAGGTCCCATCACTTCATGGCAAATCAATGGGGAAACAATACAAACAGTGACAGACTTTATTTTCCTGGGCTCCAAAATCTCTGCAGATGGTGACTGCAATCATGAAATTAAAAGACACTTGCTCCTTGGAAGAAAAGCTATGACCAGCATAGACAGCATATTAAAAAGCAGAGACATTACTTTGCTGACAAAAGGTCCAACTAGTCAAAGCTACGGTTTTTCCAGTAGTCGTGTATGGATGTGAATGTTGGACCATAAAGAAGGCTGAGAACCAAAGAATTGATGCTTTTGAACTGTGGTGTTGGGGAAGACTCTTGCGAGTTCCTTGGACTGTAAGGCATTCAAACCAGTAATTCTAAAGGAAATCAGTCCTGAATATTCTTTGGAAGGACTGATGCTGAAGCTGAAGCTCCAATACTTTGGCCACCTGATGCGAAGTACTGACTCATCAGAACAGACCCTGAGGCTTGGACAAATTGAAGATAGGAGGAGAAAGGGTTGACAGAGAATGAGATTGTTGGATGGCATCACTGACTTGATCGACATGAGTCTGAGCAAGCTCCAGGTGTTGGTGATGGACAGGGATGCCTGGCATGCTGCAGTCCATGCAATTGCAAAGAGTTGGATATGACTGGGTGACTGAAATGAACTGAAGTTCATAAATAAATAGTCTCTGAATGTTTGAACAGTTTCTAAAAAGAAAATCATTACAAAATACTGGTTACTAAGCTTAAATTTTATTTTTTCTCATTTCTTGTTATGTCAGGAGATTAAAAAATATGCAAATAGTTTAGATTAATAATTTGTCTATGTCTGTTTTTGACCTTCAAATTGTTTAAATGATATAAATGAAGCTGAAAAACAAATAACTAAATGGCTTTTAACTTTCCTTAGGAAGTTTTGTGTCTTGAGCAAAAAAGAGCAAATTGTTTACCTTAATTAAAGATATTAGTGAACGTAGACAATTCTGCCAGGTACAGTAATTGCAAAGTCAGAGGTATGTGAACAGAAAAATAAATTTGATTTTATGTTTGTTTATTTTAAAAGTTACTAATGTTCATGCAGGAGCAGCAGAGATAGTGTAGGAGTATGTGGACATGAGTACATCTCTCTCCATGGATGCATGAAGAGTTTATCTACAGATGCCTCAGTTCTCACAGAACACTTATTGAAAACTAGCAGGAGTCCCTGACCACTGGAAAGGATTATAAGGAGACACACATAACTAGGTAAAGCAAAAGAAAGAGGGGGAAAGTGGGGAGGAGAACTAGCAGAACTGGACCTAACCTTGGGTTGCGGGAGAGCCAAAACAGAGGAGAGATCCCACAACTGGGGAAATCCGTTGGGACATAGGGGGAGAATTTGAGTCTGTCAGATCGTATGGCAATCTGAAAAGAGTGAGAACCACACTGACAATCAATGCCATGGTTCTACATACCTCAGACAGGGACCCATCTCCACTGGTGTGGATGAAGCTAGAAGTAGGAGCATGGAGATTAGAGAGCAACCCTGGGGTGATGACTATTGTTGACTGTCAGGAGATGGCCAGAGGGAATGGGGGATAGGAAATGTGCAGCAGGGAATGCTTTTGAAGGAAAACTGGGTTGGCAATGAAGCGGGACACTACTGCTGATTCACACACAGTGGGTACCACTTTAATTTCTCTCTCCCTACACACCTGCTGCTGGCAGCTAAACAGTAGTAAGAACCTCAGCAAGGATGCCCCTTGGACTGCCTGATGTGCCTAGCAATAGAGGAGCACCAGGCAGGGCGGCTCTTTGATTGCCAGCTGCCAGAGGCTTGAAAAGACTCATAATAGAGCCATATCTCCGGCACCCAAGGTCACTGGCTTCCCTGCATATCTGGTACTGCCAGGGTCCCCGAAATCCAAGTAGCCATGCCACCTCCATGCCCTGTCCTCACTGGAACAGACCCAAGTCCTACAGGGCAGCCTTGAGGTCAGGCTCCTGTGAATGGTCCATATGCAGAGGTGGGGATAAAATCACAATTGAGCTCCAGGGGCAGAGCAAGTAAGGAAGAGGAACAAAAACCTTTCCATCAGTTGCAAATGTTGCAAATTAAATCCACAAAATCAAATAGGTAGAATCTATATCTATGGAATGGGCTTCCCCAGTGGTTTAGCGGTAAAGTATCCGCCTGCAATGCAGGAGATGCAGTAGACTCAGTTTTGATCCCTGGGTTGGGAAGATCCCTTGAAGAAGGGAATGACAACCCACTCCAGTATTTTTGCCTGGAGAATCCCATGGACAGAGGAGCCTGGTGGGCTACAGCCCATGGGGTCACAAAGAGTCAGACACGAATGAAGCATCTTAGCACACATGCATGTATCTATGGAATATATTAAAGGACAATGAGTGTTTCCACAAAAGAAAATGCTCTACCTCTGACAGCTGTGGGCATTGGAAGCAAGCACACACAAGCATATGGTCAAACTAGAGTCTGAGCTCTCTCCTGACAACAGGTTCAGAGACAAGCCCTCCCTGACATTGGAGAGCCTACTAGGGAGGCAGAGGTTGTGCCGTGTGGCTCAGCAGGGGCAAAGATGCTGACAGCTAAGATCCTAAAAAAACATTTATTATGATTTTATATTTTGATTGGTTCTGTTGTTGCTTCAGTTTTTGTTTGTTTGTTTGCTTGTTTTGGTTTTTTTTTTCTCTACTGTTGTGATTTTTATTGTTATTATTATTATTACTTCTATTTAGACTTTTGGGATTTTTAAAAATAATGCATTTTAATTCGTTTAAATATTTATAATTCTACTTTGGCTTTTTGCTGTTGTGTTTTTGTTTTTTGTAAATCTGTTTAGTTTTTTGGTTGTCTTACTTTGTTTTTTTAATATACATAGATAATTTTTATATACTTCTATTTAAATTTGATTTTCTATTTTTTCACCATTTTTGTTTCTTTTGTGTTTCTGTGCTTTATTTCTCAGTTGGCACTCTGCTTTGGTTTTGTTTTTTGTTTTAGGTGATTTTGTTTTTAATTAGTTGATTTCATTTTTGGTTTCTTTTGTGCACCAGGTCACTCTCTTGTACTTTGCTTTCTTTGCTCTCTTTGGGTTTCTTGTGTGTGTGCATTTGTGTGTATGTGTGTGTTCCTTTGTTTTTGTTTCTGTTTGTCTGATTTTGCTTTTATCATTTGTCTGTTTTTCATTTTTTGCTTTTTAGTGTTTTTTGTTTTGTTAAATCCATTTTATTGTCATGACACATGGCTTGTGAGGTCTTGGTTCCCTGAAGAGGAGATGGATCTGAGTCTCTGGGGTGGGAGCATAGAGTCCAAGGCACTTGTCTGTGACAGAACCCCTCATTCCAGGGAGTATTAATCAGTATATACCCCCAAGAAGGCCTCTACCTGAACCCAAGACCTGGAACCACCAAACAACATACAGGACCACAGCACTGGACACTTCAACCAAACAACAAACAAGACAGGAACACAAGCACAGCCATCAGCAGACAGACAGCCCACAGATACCCCAAAATACATCACCTCACACAGTTCTGTCCATCAGAAGGAAAAAAGCTCACCTCCTCCCACCAGAACACAGGCAAAAGTCCCTTCCACCATGAAGCCTACACAAGCCATTGAACCAACCTTGCTCACAGAGGACAGAGACCAGACTCAAGTAGAACTATGACCCAATAGGCTGGGGAAAGGAGAACTCAAACACAGTAAGTTATACAAAATGAAAAGATAGAGAAACATCATGCAGATAAATGAGTAATATTAAAACCCATAAGACCAAATAAACAAAGAGGAAATAGGAAATTACCTGAAAAAGAACTTGGAGTAATGATAGTAAAGATCATCCAAAAGCTCAAAAATATAATGGAGATAATGCAACAATCATTTAATACATTTAGCAAGGACATAGAATAAATGAATAAACAGTGACAAACTATGCAATTATTGAAATTAAAATACTCTAGAAGGAATCAATAGCAGAATAACTGAGGCTGAAGGACACATATATATGGAATTTAGAAAGATGGTATCGACAATCCTACATGCAGGGCAGTAAAGGAGACACAAATATAAAGAACAGACTTTTGGACTCAGTGAGAGAAGGCAAGGGTGGGATGATTTGAGAGAATAGCTTTGAAAATATGTACATTAACATATGTAAAATATATGACCAGTACAAGTGTGATGCATGAAGCAGGGGACTCAAGCCAGTGCTCTGGGACAACCCAGAAGGATAGTGTGGGGAGGGAGGTAGGAGGAGGGTTCAGGAAGGGGGGGACACATGTATACCTGTGGCTGATTCATATTGATGTGTGGCAAAACCATCATAACATTATAAATTAACTATCCTCCAATTAAAATATATTAAAAAGAATGGATAAGTGAGATGGAAGATAGAATATTGGAAATAACTGCTGAAGAGTAGAATAAAGAAAAAATAATGAAAAGAATTAAGGACAGTCTCAGAGACATCTAAGACAATGTCAAATACACCAACATTCAAGTTTTTTAGGAGTCCCAGAAGAAGAAGAGAAAGAGAAAGGTTCTGAGAAAATATCTGAAAAGATTATAATTGAAAACTTCCATAAGATGAGAAAGGAAATAGTCATCAACTCTAGAAAGTGCAGGGAGTCCCATACAGGATAAACTCAAGGCAAAACATGCTGAGATATATATTAATCAAATGAAAAAAAAATTAAATGCAAAGAAGAGTACTAAAAGCAGCAAGGGAAAAGTAACAGGTAACATAGAAGTGATTTTCCATAACATTAACAGCTGATCTTTCAGGAGAAACTCTACAGGCCCTTCTGCAGAGGGACAGGATATAAAGTAATGAAGAGAAAAAGCCTACAACCAAGATTACTCTGATCTAAGATCTTATTGAAAATCAATGAAGAAATCAAAAGCTCTACAGACAAGTAAGAGTTAAGAGATCTGTAATATTCTTTAATTTTTCAAAAATCTTTAAACTTTTTTTAAAGTTTACAACTTTCTCTGCTCCTTTATTTTTTAATTTATCTTTAAATTGGCAGAAAATTGCTTTACAATGTTGTGTTGGTTACTACCATGCAACAATGCAATCTAACCATAATTGTATATGTACAATATCACCTCCCTCTCCTCCCCCTATCCCACTCCTCTAGGTCATCACAGAACATCAGTGCAAAAACCAAACTGGTAATCATTGGAATATCCTGAAAAGATGTTGAGACACCAAATAAAACCATTTATAACAGGAAAAAAAGTTAGGCATTTTATATGGAATAAAATTATTCCAACAAGTGAATAAATGAACATCAGTATGGTGATGGCAGCAATGTTTCATTGAGAAGGAGAGACATACTGCAGAAAACTTGAGAGTGCTCTGGTATTCATTCTTTTTATTCAACATAACAATTTAGCATCAACCATGGAGCAATAGTGTATATAATGGTGAGAAATAGAAACCCATTCATACTTTCTTAGAGCTTACAATCTAGTTAAAGAAACAGTGTACAAAAGTTTTTAAGTTTAATCAGACTTAAAAGCTTTTGCACAACAAAGGAAACTATAAGCAAGGTGAAAAGACAGCCCTCAGATTGGGAGAAAATAATAGCAAATGAAGAAACAGACAAAGGATTAATCTCAAAAATATACAAGCAACTCCTCAGCTCAATTCCAGAAAAATAAATGACCCAATCAAAAAATGGGCCAAAGAACTAAACAGACATTTCTCCAAAGAAGATATACAGATGGCTAACAAACACATGAAAAGATGCTCAACATCACTCATTATCAGAGAAATGCAAATCAAAACCACAATGAGGTACCATTACACGCCAGTCAGGATGGCTGCTATCCAAAAGTCTACAAGCAATAAATGCTGGAGAGGGTGTGGAGAAAAGGGAACCCTCTTACACTGTTGGTGGGAATGCAAACTAGTACAGCCGCTATGGAGAACAGTGTGGAGATTCCTTTAAAAAACTGGAATTAGAACTGCCATATGACCCAGCAATCCCACTCCAGGGCACCAGATCTGAAAGAGACACGTGCACCCTGATGTTCATCGCAGCACTGTTTATAATAGCCAGGACATGGAAGTAACCTAGATGCCCATCAGCAGAAGAATGGATAAGGAAGCTGTGGTACATATACACAATGGAATATTACTCAGCCATTAAAAAGAATTCATTTGCATCAGTTCTAATGAGGTGGATGAAACTGGAGCCTATTATACAGAGTGAAGTAAGTCAGAAGATAAAGACCAATACAGTATACTAACACATATATATGGAATTTAGAAAGATGGTAATGATAACCCTATATGCAAAACAGAAAAAGAGACACAGATGTACAGAACAGACTTTTAGACTCTGTGGGAGAAGGCGAGGGTGGGATGTTTTGAGAGAATAGCATCGAAACATGTATATTATCAAGGGTGAAACAGATCACCAGCCCAGGTTGGATGCATGAGACAAGTGCTCGGGGCTGGTGCACTGGGAAGACCCAGAGGGATCGGGTGGGGAGGGAGGTAGGAGGGGGGATCAGGATGGGGAATACATGTAAATCCATGGCTGATTCATGTCAATGTATGGCAAAAACCACTACAATATTGTAAAGTAATTAGCCTCCAACTAATAAAAATAAATGGAAAAAAAAAAAAAAGAAACAGTGTAAATGATTAAGGTGGTCATGAAAGGTCACTCTGGTAGCAACTAGAAATTATCATGTTCCATTTCTTATAAGAAACAACTGTTAAACTACAAATAAAGTATACACACAGACAAAAAATAATAACCAGTTAGTATATATCCAAAATTTCTCCATATTTTTGCTGCCAATGGAATAAAAAAAAATCACTGCCTCCAATCCCACTTTTATATGTCCTTTAATACCTTAGTTTCTGGATGGCAAAACAGTCAGCTGAATGCATTCTGGTCCAGGTGTTCAAGATATTGGTAAAAAAATCATGAATCTACAATACATGCACATTCAAAGTCCTTAACTACTAAATCCCTAGATATCTGTACTATTGAACTGAATATTTTAAAAAATGTGAAATATATCCCAAGGGGATATCAAAAAATGCTCAAGACACTGGTGCTGGTATAGAAATTAAGCTAACCCCTATTGGGGAAGAAAGAGTTGAAGCTTCCATTCTCACTGACTATAAGATAACTCATGGACTATAAATTTATCTGCAAGAATCTAATCTGTGTGTTTTAATGTGAGTAATATATATGGGGGGGTGAGAATTAACACAATTTTAAAAAGTATTAGACATTTTAATGCTAAAAAAGAAAGAGTTAAGAGAATTTAGCACCACCAAAGCGGCTTTACAACAAATGCTACAAAGACTATTCTAGGTGGGAAATACATGAGAATAAAAAGAACCACAAAAATGAACCCAAAACTATTGAGGGAATGCCAGCAGGAACACACACAAATAACACACACGCACACATGTGTACACACACATACACACACACACACGTGTGTGTGTGTGTATATAATTACTTTAAGTGTAAATGGATTAAATGCTCCAACCAAAAGGCATAGACTGGCTGAATGGATACAAAAATAAGACTCCTATATATGTTATCTACAAGAGACCCACTGCAGACCTAGGGACATATACAGACTGAAACAATGGAAATGGAAAGCCAAAGAAAGCCAGAGTAGCAATTCTCCTATCAGACAAAATAGACTTTCAAATAAAGAATATTACAAGACACAAGGAAGGACAACACACAATACATAATGATCAAGGGTTCAATGCAAGAAGATATGACAATTATATATACACCCAACATAGGAACACTTCAATATGTAAAGCAAATATTAACAACCATAAAGGGAGAAATCAACAGTAATACAATAATAGTGGAGGAATTTAATCCTCCACTTTCATCAATGGACAGATCATCTGGACAGAAAATTAATAAGGAAACACAGGCCTTAAATGACATTTTAAACCTGTTGGACTTAATTGATACTTATAGAACATTCCACTCCAAAGCAGCAGCTTATGCATTCTTCTCAAGTGCAGACAGAACATTATCCAGGATTGACCACATGCTGGACCACAAGGTGAGCCTTGGTAAATTAAGATCAAGATTATATCAAACATCTTTTCTGATCACAATGCTATGCAATTAGAAATAAACTAGATTAAAAAAAAACCTTTAAAAACCACAAACACATGGCAGTAAAACAAAATGCTACTCAACAACCATTGAATCACTGAGGAAATCAAAGGGGAAATTAAAAAAATACCTAAAGACAAATGGCAGAGAAGGCAATGGCACCCCACTCCAGTACTCTTTCCTGGAAAACCCCATAGATGGAACAGCCTGGTAGGCTGCAGTCCATGGGGTCACTAAGAGTCAGACATGACTGAGCAACTTCACTTTCACTGTTCACTTTCATGCATTGGAGAAGGAAATGGCAACCTACTCCAGTGTTCTTGCCTGGAGAATCCCAGGGAGGGGGGAGCTTGGTGGGCTGCCGTCTATGGGGTCACACAGAGTTGGACATGACTGAAGCGACTTAGCAGCAGCAGAGGCAAATGAAAATGAAAGCACAATGATCCAGAATATATGGGATGCAACAAAAGCATTTCTAAGAGAGAATACAATCATACTTTAAGAAACACGATAAATGGCTTCCCTGGTGGCTCAGTCAGTAAAGAATCTGCCTGCAATGAAGGGAACCACCTTCAATGCAGGAGACACAGGTTTGGTCCCTGGGTTGGGAAGATCCACTGGGAAAGGAAACAACCTAACCTTACACCTAAAGCAACTAGAGAAAGAAAAACAAACAAAACCTAAAGTTAGTAGAAAGCAGGAAATCATAAAATAAAGACAAGGAAGACAATTGCAAAGATCAAGGAAACTAAAAGCTGATTCTTTGAAAAGATTAAAAAAATGATAAACCTTTAGCCAGACTCACCAAGAAAGAAAACTTAAATCAATAAAATTAAAAATGAAAAAGAAGCTACAACTGACTCCACAGAAATGCCAAGGATAATAAGAAACTACTATGAACAACTGTATGCCAATAAAATGAACAACCTGGAAGATATGGACAAATTCTTTTTTTTTTAAAGGTAAAGTCTCCCCAGACACAACCAGGAAGAAATAGAGTACTGAAGTTGAATCTGTGATTAAAACCTCCAACAAACAAAAGTCCAGGACCTGACAGCTTCAAAGGTGAGTTTTAGCAAACATTTAGAGAACAGTTAACACCTATCCTTCTGAAACTGTTCCAAAAAATTGTAGAGGAAGGAAATCTTCCAACCTTGTTTTATAAGGTCACCATCACCCTGATAACAAAAAGATACCAAAAAAAGAGAAAATTACAGGCTAATATCACTGATGAACATAGATGCAAAAATTCTCAATAAAATGCTAGTAATCTCTATCATACAGCACATTAAAAAGATCATACACCATGATCAAGTGGGATTCATCCCAGGGATACAAGTATTTTTCAACATACACAAATCAATCAATGTGATACACCACATCAACAAATTGAAGAATAAAAACCATATGATCTCAATAGATGCAGAATAAGCTTTTGACAAAATTCAGTACCCATTTATGATAAAAAAAAAAAACCTCTCTGTAAAGTGGGAATAGAGGGTACATACCTCAACATAACAAGGGCCGTATATAACAAACCTATAGCTAGCATCATACTCAATGGTGAAAAGCTGAAAGCATTCCCTCTATGAGCAGGAACAACACAAGTATGTCCACTCTCACCACTTTTACTCAACATAGTTTTAGAAGTCCTAAATACAGCAATCAGAGAAGAAAAAGAAGTAAAGAGAATTCAAATTGGAAAAAAAAAAATTAAACTGTCACTGTTTGCAGATGACATGATACTATACATAGAGAACCCTAAAGATGCCACAAGAAAACTACTAGGGTGAATCAATGAATTTGGTAAAGTTGAAAATTATGAAATTAATATACGGAAACCTGTTGCATTTCTATACAATAATAACAAAAGATTAGAAAAATAAATTCAAGAAATTCACTATGGAGAACAGTATGAAGGTGCCTTTAAAATTTAAAAATAGAGTTACCATAAAAATGAAAGTGGCTTAGTCATGTCTGACTATTTGCAACCCCATGGACCTATACAGTCCATGGAATTCTCCAGGCCAGAATACTGGAGTGGGTAACTGTTCCCTTCTCCAGGGGATCTGCCTGATCCAGGAACTGAACTGGGGTCTCCTGCATTGCAGGCGGATTCTTTACCAACTGAGCTATCAGGGAAGCCCAGAGCTACCATATGGCCCTGAAATCCCACACCTGGGCATATATCCAGAGAAAAACATGATCCAAAAGTATTACATGCACCCCAATATTCATTTCAGCACTGTTCACAATAGACAAGACATGGAAGAAACCTAAATGTCCATCAACAGAGGAATGGATAAAGAAGATGTGTTACACATATACAATGGAATATTACTCAACCATTAAAAAGAATTAAATAATGCCATCTGCAGCAATATGGATGTGTCCAACCCTTGTGATGCCATGGATTGTAGCCCTCCAGGCTCCTCTGTCCATGGGATTTTCCAGGCAATAATACTGGAGTGGATTGCAATTTCCTTCTCCAGGGGATCTTCCTGACCCAGGAATCAAAACCGTGTCTCCTGCATTGCAGGCAGATTCTTTACTGACTGAGTTATGAGGGAAACCCAAAAGGGTGTGTTGCCTTCCCGTCAGAGAATCAAACCCTGGTTTCCCACGTGACAGGCGGGGATACTCACCACTATACTAACAAGGACAGCATACTCTGAGAAAAGCATAATTCAAAAAGATACATGTACCCCAGTGTTTATTGGAGCAGTATCTACAATAGCCTGGACATGGAAGCAAACTAGGTGTCTATCAACAGATGAATAGATAAAGAAACTATGGTACATATATACAATGGAATATCACTCAGCCATACAAAAGAAAAAATGTGAGTCAGTTGAATTGATGTGGGTGAACCTGGAGCCTGTTTTACAGGATGAAGTAAATCAAAATGAGAAAAACAAATACCGTGGGTAAACACATATATATGCTATCTAGAAAAATGGTACTGATTAATCTATTTACAGGGCAGAAATAGAGACACAGAATGATCTCTCTTTGTTTCCAGAGCAAACCTTTCAATACCACAGTAATACAAGTCTACGTGCCAAACACTAACGCTGAAGAATCTGAAGTTGAACAGTTCTATGAAGACCTTCTAGACTGTCTAGAGCTAAAACCAAAAGAAAAAGTCCTTTTCATGATAGGGGACTGGAATGCAAAAGTAGGAAGTCAAGAGATACCTGGAGTAACAGGCACATGGGACCTTTGAGTACAAAATGAAGCAGAGCAAAGGCTAACAGAGTCGTGCCAAGAGAATACACTAGCCATAGCAAACACCCTCTTTCTACAATACAAGAGACAACTCTACACATGGACCTCACCAGATGGTCAATACTGAAATCAGATTGATTATATTCTTTGCATTCAAAGATAGTGAAGCTCTATATAGTCAGCCAAAAAAAAAAAAAAGACTGGGGGCAAACTGTGGCTCAGATCATGAACTCCATATTGCAAAATTCAGGCTTAAATTGAAGAAAGTAGGGAAAACCACTAGACAATCCAGGTATAACCTAGATCAAATCCTTTATGATTATACAGTGGAAGTGACAACTAGATTCAAGGGATTAGATCTGATTGGTAGAGTGCCTGAAGAACCATGGACAGAGGTTCATGACATTGTTCAGGAGGCAGTGATCAAAACCATCCCCAAGAAAGAGAAATGCAAAAAGGCAAAATGGTTGTCTGAGAAGGCCTTACAATCAGCTGAGAAAAGAAGAGAAGAAAAAAAAAAAAAAAACAAGGGGGAGAAGGAAAGATATATCCATCTGAATGCAGAGTTCAAAAGGATACAAATGAGAGAGAGAGAAACAAGCCTTCTTAAGTGATCAATGCAAAGAAATAGAGAAAAACAATAGAATGCAAAAGACTAGAGATTTCTTCAAGAAAATTAGAGATACCAAGGGAACATTTCATGCAGAGATGGGCACAATAAAGGATAGAAATGATATGGACCTAACAGAAGCACAAGATTTTAAGAAGAGGTGTCAAGAATATACAGAGTATATCATATGAAATGCTGGGTTGGATGAAGAACAAGCTGGAGTCAAGATTTCAGGGAGAAATATCAATAACCTCAGATATGCAGATGACACCACCATTATGGCAGAAAGCTAAGAGGAACTAAAGAGTTTCTTGATGAAAGTGAAAGAGGAGAGTGAAAAAGCTGGCTGAGAACTCAACATTCAAAAAATGAAGATCATGGCCATAAGTTCATTGCAAATAGATGGGGAAACAATGGAAAGAATGACAGATTTTATTTTGGGGGGCTTCAAAATCACTGCAGATGGTGACTGCAGCCATGAAATTAAAGATGATTTACTCCTTGGAAGAAAATCTAAGGCAAATCTAGACAGCATATTGAAAAGGAGAGACGTTACTTTATTGACAAATGTCTGTATAATCAAAGTTATGATTTTTCCAGTAGTTATGTATGGATGTCAGAGTTGAATCATAAAGAAAGCTGAGTGCTGAGGAATTGATGCTTTTGAACTGTGGTTTTGCAGAAGACTATGGACTGCAAGGAGATCAAACCAGTCAATCCTAAACGAAATCAGTCCTGAATATTCATTGGAAGGATGGATGCTGAAGCTGAAGCTCCAATACTTTGGCCATCTGATGCTAAGAATTGACTCACTGGAAAAGACCCTCATGCTGGGAAAGATTGAAGGCAGGAGGAGAAGTGGATGACAGAGGATGAGATGTTTGGATAGTATCACCAACTCAATGGACCTGAGTTTGAGCAAGTTCCAGGAGTTGATGATGGACAGGGATACCTGACATGCTGCAGTCCATGGGGTAACAAAGAATTGAAAGAGGCTGATCGACTGAACTGAACTGAATTGAATAATTGGCACTCTCTGGGTTGCCAACTGATAGCATCAAACAATTTAAAATGGAATTTAGTAAAAGTGTTTCATGTCATTATTCACAATTGCAGAGATAAACTGGCAACAATATTGAGCCATCATTGGTGGGGTAATTTTAGAGGTATTGCAGAGGATGACCCAAAACGTGTCCTACTTGCCAACAAATCACTCCTGGCAAAACTGGGAAGGTAGGATGTGGGCAGAAGCCAAAGCCTTAAAAGCCCTTTAAGCACCTCCAAATGAATTTCATGCAAATGCTTTATGCTACAGGCTATGATATTTTCCAGTTAATTTTTGTTTATTCTTAAAGTGGGTTGAAGCTTTCCTTACTGGAGAGCTACAACACTGTAAACAGTCCCCAATCTCAATGATTCCTTTATCCAACCCAGGGAATTCCTATTTATCTCTCTATCAACATAGATTCTCATTTTACCAGTATATTATCAGGGAAATATGTAAAATTTAAACTTTTAGCCAAAATAGTCAAGGGCATTTTTTTCCCACAGTCATTAGGGAGAAAAGAAAACTAACAGAATTCTAAAACTAAAATTAAAGGCATTCTCAGAAATTCTTGAACTTTCATATACTAAAGCAATGCCATTACCTTTAATTTATAGAAGATCAACTCTCTTTGGAATCTGAAGTTTATCTCCTTATAAAATAGCAATAGACCACCCCAAGAATTTTATATTGCAAGCAGATATGATTAATTACCTCAAGAGATTCATGTGACTCATGTGACACTCAAGACACTCCATTTCTAAAACATACACAAAAATAAATCTTTATATGATCTTCAAACCTGAGATTTAATCTTTTGGAAAAAACACTGCCCTTTAGGCTTGATGAAAAGGACCTTATCAGATACTGCTAACAACTGACACAGAAATAAAACTTGAAGTTATACATGCATATTTCCCAGCTCAGAATAGCTACATTCCTCCTTCCTGACTACTGAATATCTATTCTAACTAAAACCTAAACAGGATTCTTACAAATCCCCTGGAGCCTATCACATCCAATAGGGACAGCTTCCCTCTGTTCCTTGGTTCAAGACAGTGGAACAGTTTAGTTTTCTGATTCTTCAACACTGTGCCTGTCCCTTTACTCTACTACTAATCTGCCTATTAATCCACTTTGAGGGATTGATTAACTAAACCACTAAGATGATCTCCTGATCTCCCTTATCATTATCCTATTATTTCTGACCCTTATGGTTTCCTATCATTGAAGAAGACTCAAAATTCTCTTATACATTTTCCCCAGATGATAACTACTAAACACCTCTCACCTGAATTCTATATCAAACATTTAATAGCTGTTCCTTTAAATCTTTCAAGAGACAACTTCCTTTTAAAAGTCCCTATATTTTTTTTCATTTATTTTTATTAGTTGGAGGCTAATCACTTTATCCAAACCTTCAGTCTTATAAAAATTAAACTGACTTCATGTCAGCAAAATGTGAAGGTCATTATAATCCTATCAGCAAGGCCTAGTCAATCAGAAATAGGCTTATATATTAGGGCGGTATCTTGGCTATGATAGTCATTTTGTTCTCTTCAGAGGCACTTCAGTCCACTTTAAATAAATGATTTGATTCCACTCAAAGTATCTGTGCATTTAAAGGGAGAAAAATTCATCACCCCTATGATAATAAATTATATTTATGCTCTCAATACAAACTGTGCTCTACTAGGATACTATTCCTTATATGGATAGCAGGCTTATACCTGTCTATGGCACTCTAACATAACTCTTGTTAGAAATTTCCAGATATTTCAGAATATCAGCCCTCCTACTCATACTGTTCATACTGGGGTTATCGAGCCAAGAATACTGCAGTGGTTTGTCATTCCATTCTTCAGTGGACGACGTTTTGTCAGAACTCTCCACCACGATCCATCTGTCTTGCATGGCCCTGCATGACATGGCTCAAAGCTTCATTGAATTACACAAGATTGTGGTCCATGTGTTAATTTTCTTTAGCTTTCTGTGATAGTGTTTTTCATTCTGGAGGCTATGGGAAAAAGCAAAGGGATTCCAGGAAAACATCTACTTCTACTTTATTGACTGTGCTAAAGCCTTTCACTGTGTGGATTGCAATAAACTGTGGAAGATTCTTAAAGAGATGGGAACACAAGACCACCTTACCTGTCTACTGAGAAACCTGTATGTGGGTCAATAAGCGACAGTTAGAACTGGACATAGAACAATGGACTGGTTCAAAATTGGGAAAGAATTATGTTAAGGTTGTACATCATCACCCTGGTTATTTAACGTATATGCAGAGTACATCATGTGAAATGCCAGGCTGAATGAATCACAAACTGGAATCAAGATTTCCAGAAGAAATATCAACAAACCCAGATATGTAGATGATACCACTCTAATGGCAGAAAGCAAAAAAAAAAAAAAGCCTCTTGATGAGGTTGAAAGAGGAGAATGAAGAAGCTGGCTTAAAACTCAACTTTCAAAAAACTAAGGTAATGGAATCTGGTCCCATCACTTCATGACAAATAGATGGGGAAAAGGTGGAAATAGTGGCAGATTTTATTTTCTTGGCCTCCAAAATTACTGAAGACAGTGACTGCAGCCATGAAATTGAAAGATTCTTGCTCCTTGGAAGAAAAGCTATGACAAACCTAGACGGAAAATTTTAAAATAGAGACATAACTTTACTTCGACTAAAGTTTCATATAGTCAAAGCTATGGTTTTTCAGTAGTCATATATGGATGTGAGAGTTGGACCATAAAAAAGGTTGAGTACCAAAGCATTGATGCTTTTTAAATGTGGTGCTGGAGAAGACTCTTGAGAGGCCCTTGGAATGCAAGGAGATCAAACCAGTCAATCCTTTAGGAATCAACCCGGAATATTCATTGAAAGGATTGATGCTGAAGTTGAAGCTCCAGTACTTTGGCCACCTCCTGTGTAGAGCTGACTCATTGGAAAATACTCTGATGCTGGGAAAGATTGCGGGCAGGAGGAGAAGGGGGTGACAGAGGATGAGATGCTTAGATGGCATCATCAACTCAATGTATATGAGTTTGAGCAAATTCTGGGATATAGTGAAGGACAGAGGAGCCTGGTGTGCTTCAGTCCAAGGGGCTCCAATGAGTCAGACATGACTTAGCACTGAACAACAACAACTGATGCACTTGGGTGGTGAGTGAGAGAAAGGATCTTTGACATGAGCAATTGTATTAATAGATGGAGCTAATATTTATTAGTAGAAGGAAGAACATATTTAGACTGAGATAGGAAATAAATCAAGTGCTTGGTTTTAAACATGTTTATTTTGAAATGCCAGAGTCTTTCAGAGATGTTAAATGGGTAGTTGGGTTAGTAAATCTGAAGCTCAGAATATATGTATGGGCTGAAGAGAGAGATTTGAAATTTTTTGACAAAAAGATGCTGTTTAAAGCCATGAGCATGTATGAATCTCCAGGGAAGAACATGTATAGAAGAGACGGAAAAGGCTTAAGACTGATCTTTAAGGAAAGTCCACTAATAACCAAAAGAGGAGATGAAGAACAAAGAGCCAAGAGGCAGAAGGAGAACTAAAATATTGTCCTGGGAAGAATTTCAATGAGTTAAGACTGGACACTGGCGTCAAATGTAACAGAAAGGAAAAATGGAATCAGCACTGAAAAGTGTTATTGGTTTTACTATCACTGAGTTATTTGGTGACCTTGGCAAGAACAATTTTTGTTAAGTGGTAGGAAGGGAAGCCAGATAGTAGCGGGTTGAGATGTGAGAGAAGGTAAGGAATTTGAGACTGAGAATAATCAAGTCTCTCAAAAGCCCTCCCTTGTGGCTCAGCCGGTAAAAGCGTCTGCCTACAATGCAGGAGACCCAGGTTTGATCTCTGGGTCAGAAGATCTCCTGGAGAAAGAAATGGCAACCCACTCCAGTATTCTTGTCTGGAAAATCCCATGGACGGAGGAGCCTGGTAGGCTACAGTCCATGGGGTAGCAAAGAGGCAGACAAGACTGAGTGACTTCTTTCACTTTCTTTCAAAAGCCTTGGTTGGCTATGCACAGAAGAAAAATAGAGCAGGAACTAGAAGTAGCTAAAGAGAGAAGAGGATGAGAAGGAAATATTGGTTGAGGGAGAATTCTTATTAAGATAGAAGATATTTGAGTATGTTTATAGGACTTCAGTGAGGAGATACCCCTCGTCCAAGGTAAGGAGCAGCAGCTGCACTTTGCTGGAGCAGCTATAAAGAGATACACAACGGCTAAGGTAAGAGAAACCCAAGTAAGATGGTAGGTGTTGCAAGAGGGCATCAGAGGGCAGACACACTAAAACAATAAAAACAGAAAACTAGCCAATCTGATCACATGGACCACAGTCTTGTCTAACTCAATGAAACTAAGCCATGCCATGTGGGGCCACCCAAGACATACGGGTCCTGGTGGAGAGGTCTGACAGAATGTGGTCCACTGGCGAAGGGAATGACAAACCACTTCAGTATTCTTGCCATGAGAACCCCATGAACAGTATGAAAAGGCAAAATGATAGGATACTGAAAGAGGAACTCCCCAGGTCAGTAGGTGTCCAATATGCTACTGGAGATCAGTGGAGAAATAACTCCAGAAAGAATGAAGGGATGGAGCCAAAGCAAAAACAACACCCAGTTGTGGATATGACTGGTGATAGAAGCAAGGTCTGACGCTGTAAAGAGCAATACTGCATAAGAACCTGGAATGTTACGTACATGAATCAAGGCAAATTGAAAGTGGTCAAAGAGGAGATGGCAAGAGTCAACGTCAACATTCTAGGAATCAGCGAACTAAAATGGACTGGAACGCGAGAATTTAACTCAGATGATTGTTATAAATACTACTGTGGGCAGGAATCCCTTAGAAGAAATGGAGTAGCAACCATGGTCAACAAAAGAGTCCAAAATGCAGTACTTGGATGCAATCTCAAAAATGACAGAATGATCTCTGTTTGTTTCCAAGGCAAACCATGCAATATCACGATAATCCAAGCCTATGCCCCAATCAGTAACTCTGAAGAAGCTGAAGTTGAACGGTTCTATGAAGACCTACAAGACCTTTTAGAATTAACACCCAAAAAAGATGTCCTTTTCATTATAGGGGACTGGAATTCAAAAGTAGGAAGTCAAGAAACACCTAGAGTAATAGGCAAATTTGGCCTTGGAGTACGGAATGAAGCAGGGCAAAGGCTAATAGAGTTTGGCCAAGAGAATGCACTGGTCATAGCAAACACCCTCTTCCAACAACACAAGAGAAGACTCTACACATGGACATCCTCAGATGGTCAACACCAAAATCAGATTGATTATATTCCTTACAGCCAAAGATAGAGAAGCTCTATACAGTCAGGAAAAACAAGACCGGGAGCTGACTGTGGCTCAGATCATGAACTCTTTATTGCTAAATTCAGACTTAAATTGAAGAAAGTAGGGAAAACCACTAGACTATTGAGGTATGACCTAAATCAAATCCCTTATGACTATACACTGGAAGTGAGAAATAGATTTAAGGGACTAGATCTGATAGACAGAGTGCTTGATCAACTATGGATGGAGGTTTGTGACATTGTACAGGAGGCAGGGATCAAGACCATCCCCATGGAAAAGAAATACAAAATGGCAAAATGGTTTTCTGAGGAGGCCTTACAAATAGCTGTGAAAAGAAGAGAAGTGAAAAGCAAAGGAGAAAAGGAAACATATTCCGATTTGAATGCAGAGTTCCAAAGAATAGCAAGGAAATATAAGAAAGCCTTCCTCAGCGATCAATGCAAGAGGAAAACAACAGAATGGGAAAGATCTCTTCAAGAAAATTAGAGATACCAAGGGAACATTTCATGCAAAGATGGGTTCGAAAAAGGACAGAAATGGTATGGACCTAAAAGAAGCAGAAGATATTAAGAAGAGGTGACAAGAATACACAGAAGAACTGTACAAGAAAGATCTTCACGACCCAGAAAATCACGATGATGTGATCACTCACCTAGAGCCAGACATCCTGGAATGTGAAGTCAAGTGGGCCTTAGAAAGCATCACTACGAACAAAGCTAGTGGAGGTGATAGAATTCCAGTTGAGCTATTTGAAATACTGAAAGATGACACTGTGAAAGTGCTGCACTCAATATGCCAGCAAATTTGGAAAACTCAGCAATGGCCACAGAACTGGAAAATTTCCATTTTCATTCCAGTCCCAAAGAAAGGCAATCCCAAAGAATGCTCAAACTACCGCACAGTTGCACGCATCTCACATGCTAGTAAAGTAATGCTTAAATTCTCCAAGCCAGGCTTCAGCAATATGTGAACCGTGAACTTCCAGATGTTCAAGCTGGTTTTAGAAAAGGAATAGGAACAAGAGATCAAATTGCCAACATCCACTGGATCATCGAAAAAGCAAGAGTTCCAGAAAAACATCTATTTCTGTTTTATTGATAATGCAAAAGCCTTCAACTGTGTGGATCACAATAACCTGTGGAACATTCTGAAGGAGATGGGAATACCAGACCACCTGACCTGCCTCTTGAGAAACCTATATGCAGGTCAGGAAGCAACAGTTAGAACTGGACATGGAATAACAAACTGGTTCCAAATAGGAAAAGGAGTATGTCAAGGCTGTATATTGTCACCCTGCTTATTTAACTTATATGCAGAGTACACCATGAGAAAAGCTGGGCTGGAAGAAGCACAAGCTGGAATCAAGATTGCCAGGAGAAATATCAATAACCTCAGATATGCAGATGACACCACCATTATGGCAGAAAGTGAACAAGAATTAAAAAGCCTCTTGATGAAAGTGAAAGAGGAGAGTGAAAAACTTGGCTTAAAGCTCAACATTCAGAAAACTAAGATCATGGCATCCGGTCCCAATACTTCATGGGAAATAGATGGGGAGGCAGTAGAAACAGTGTCAGACTTTATTTTTTGGGGGGCTCCAAATCACTGCAGATGGTGACTGCAGCCATGAAATTAAAAGATGCTTACTCCTTGGAAGGAAAGTTATGACCAATCTAGATAGCATATTAAAAAGCAGAGACATTACTTTGCCAACAAAGGTCCACCTAGTCAAAGCTATATTTTTTCCAGTGGTCATGTATGGATGTGAGAGTTGCACTGTGAAGAAAGCTGAGCACCGAAGAATTGACGCTTTTGAACCATGGTGTTGGAGAAGACTCTTTAGAGTCCGTTGGACTGCAAGGAGATCCAACCAGTCCATCCTAAAGATCAGTCCTGGGTGTTCATTGGAAGGACTGATGCTGAAACTCAAACTCCAATACTTTGGCCACCTCATGCGAACAGTTGACTCATTGGAAAAGACCCTGATGCTGGGAGGGATTGGGGGCAGGAGGAAAAGGGGACGACAGTGGATGAGATAGCTGGATGGCATCAACGACTCGATGGGCATGGGTTTGAATAAACTCCGGGAGTTGGTGATGGAGAGAGAGACCTGGCGTGCTGCGATTCATGGGGTCACAAAGAGTCGGACACGACTGAGTGACTGAACTGAACTGAACTGATAGGACTTCAGTAAGTGGTCAGTTTAGAGGAAGCTACTGAAAATATAACAGAAGGAACACAGTCACACTGATTGAATATTTTAATTTTTTTTGCATTAATATTTGCCACACCATTCATATTGAGATTGCCTTAGTTGAAGTTCTTATAATTTCTCACTTGTATTATCTGCATCCATCTCCTAACTGGTCTTCTTGTTTCCAATAATCCATTCGTTCAAAACACCTCTCTATAAGGAGTTCTCAGAGAAGAGAATTGTGGTCTCATGGAGGTTCCTGAGGTAATTTTAGGGTGTCTATTCTTCCCTGGTGCCTCAGTTGATGAAGGATCTGCCTGAAATGCAGGAGACCCAGGTTCAGTCTTTGGGTTGAGAAGGGAATGGCAACCCACTCCAGTATTCTTGCCTAGAGACTTCCATAGACAGAGGAGCCTGGCAGGCTACTGTCCATGGGTCAAAAAGAGTAGGACATGACTGAGCGATTAACACTTTCACTTTCACTTTGAGGTCAAAACTATTTTCATAATGATACTAAGTTTTTAGTATTTTGTATGAAAGTCATTTACCTTTTTCATTGTGTGGATATTTGCATGGCTGGCACCTTAGCATGCATAAAAATTTCATAAAATTAAATGGTCACTAGATTCTTCACAACCACTAACTCCCAGAAAAAATAAGACATTTTCACTTTTAAAATGTCCTTGATTAAGCAGCAAAAATATTAATTTTTTAAAACCTCAATCCTAGAATATGTAACTTTCTAATATTGTATGTGATAAAATGGAAATTAAAAATAAAACAAATACAACAAAATATGATGGTTGTCTCAGGGAAAGCACTTGTGAATGGTGGGCTGAACTAGCTGCTTTCTTCATAGAACATAATTTTTAATTGACAGAGCAGCTGAGAGATAAACTATGCTTAGTCAGACTTGGGTATTTGGCAAATATTTTCTTTAAAATGAATGATGTGAACTTGTCACTTTAAGGAAAACAAGTGACAATATTTGTTGTCAATGATGATATTTGAGTTTTCAAGTAAAAATTGGAATTTTAGAAAAAAATTTTATCTTCCACCATAAGCTTGAGAGTTTCCCACAACATTTTTGATAAGATCAATGGTATTATTAACACAGTTTTTTAAAATTAGTGTATAATTAAATGTACATGCAGGATTTGTGTTACTAAGTGTACTAAAAGTTTGCCAAATGACCAAGACGTGGTGCTACAAAATCATTCCTGGGTAAATGATTCATTCAAAGTACAATACAGATCAATGGATTGCAATGTCATAGAATATGCAAAATTCATTAAGATAGTTTTTGGATCCACATTGTAACTAAAGTTTGAAAAACTATACTTGTGGAGTTTTGGTGTAGCATTTTGACAGTCTACAGTCCATAGGGTCGCAAAGAGTTGGACACGACTGACCATGCATGCACAAAGATTATCCACATACCTGAGTGAGGCCAAATTTTCTTTATTTCCTTCCAATAAAATCACATCATAATAGATTGAATGCAGAAACAGCCACTAGAATCTGGCTGTCTTCTACTAAACCATAGAAAAAGTGTTTTAGGAAAAATCTGAAATGATACCATTCTTCTCACTGTGTTTTATTTTTGGAAAATATATGAAGCTTTTGCACAGAAAAGGAAGCCATAAACAAAACAAAAAGACAACCCTCAGAATGGGAGAAAATATTTGCAAATGAAGCAACTGACAAGGGATTAATCTCTAAAATATAAAAATAGCTCATGCAGCTCAATATGAAAAACAACAACAACAACAAATAACCCAATAAAAAATGGGCAGAAGATTTAAATAGACATTTCTCCAAAGAAGACATACAGATGACCAAAAAGCACATGAAAAGATGCTCAACATCATTAATTATTAGAGAAACGCAAGTCAAAACTATAATGAGGTATCATCTCACACCTGGCAGAGTGGCTATCATAAAAAAATCTAGCAACTATAAAAGTTTGAGAGGGTGTGGAGAAAAGGAAATCTTCCTATTAATATATTGTTGGTAGGAATGAAGAGAATATTATGGAGGTTCCTTAAAATGCTAACAAGACAGCATTCATATGAGCCAGCAATCTCACTCCTGGGCATAAACTGGAGAAAACCATAATTCAAAAAGATACATACTCTGAAATTTATCAGAAATGTATACTTGTCTAATAGTCCTTTCTATGAATCCTTTTTTATCATTATGGCTTACAACAATTTAGTAAATTATATTTTTAAGTAGATTAAAAAAAAAGATATATACACCCCAGTGTTCATTGAATCACTATTTACACAATAGCCAAGACATGGAAGCAACCTAAATGTACATTAATCAGAGGAATGGATAAAGAAGATGTGGTACATATATACAGTGGAATATTACTCAGTCATTTAAAATAATGAAATAATACCATTTACAGCAACATGGGTGGACTTAGAGATTGTCATACTGAGTGAAGTAAAACGAAAACAAATATCATAGGATATCACTTACATGCAGAAGCTAAAAAATTGGTACAAATCAACTTATTTATAAAATAGAAATAGAGTTACAGATGTAGAAAACAAACCTATAGTTACCAGGAGGTAAGAGAAGGAAGGATAAATTGGGATGTTGGGATTGACATATACACACTACTATACATAAAATACTAATAAGAACCTGCTGTATAGCACAGAGAACTCTACTCAATACTCAGTAATGGCCTATATGGGAAAAGAATCTGTAAAAAAGTGGATATATGTATCTGCATAACAGAGTCACTTTGCTGTACACCTGAAACTAACACAACATTGTCAATCAACTATATTACAATAAAGTTTTTTAAAATGAAACAAGAAAAAATATTTTTAAATAAAAATATGTTAATATATATTGGTTTAATATTGTTTTTATTGGAGTATAATTGTATTATTATTTTTTCAATGAAACAATAAAAATTTTTAAATTTTCCAGTTTTAATTTGTAATATGGTAAACATTAATAGATATCACCCACAACATCAAAGCTTCTTTGAAGTCCTCAGTAATTTTTAAGATTATAAATGATACTGAGATCAAAACATTTGAGAACAATTCCCCTATTCTACCCATGTCATCTACCTGGTTCTTAAGCTTTAATGGCCTTCAAGAATTCAAGACCCTTTATAAACAGGCCTAAAGCTTCCTTTTATGTCTCATTTTGTGTCACTCCCCTCCATGTACTGCTTTCCACACATCAGCTGCATCTGTATCAGGTAACTTGCTATTCAGTCCATTTGCCATTCTCATTCTTACCTCCATGCCTAGGACATCTAGCCAATTCGAACATCATATTTCTCTGGGTCTCCGTTCCCTATTTGGCAGATTTATTGATCTCTTCTTACTTTCTCCAATGTACATAACTGTCTTTTTCCTCATTTTTGCAAATAACAAAACTGAAATCCATAGAAAAGAGGGAGACATCTAAGTTCCACAGCAAGTGAGTGGCAGAGCTAGAGCCTAAATTCCCATCATTCTTTTCATACTTTTCTTCATGGAAGCTGTTATAGAGAGCAGAAAGTATTGAAGGCTCTGGGAGAGAAGGATAATGAAGTTAAGTCGAGCTTTAAAAAATTCTGTGTTGGAACATTCTTAAAGGAAGTAGCCCTTGACTTTGGCCTGATCTAAGAGCAATCAATCTTTAACCATGTTGACACAGATGAAAAGTAACTCATAGGACATATTCTTATCCTTTTTAGCTTCTTCAGTTCTATCCACACCGTCCAGTCATTATCCTTAAATGAAATGTCTGAGGGGCTTGCAGGCACTCAGGAGGCCATCTGAAAAGTACTGCTCCCATCTGAAGAAGACTAATTGAACTGATGTTCTGTTACCACTGCCTGTTACACACACTGCCCTTATTTGGCTCCCTAGGCTTGGATAAAAAACACTAGGAGAGGCCTACGTGTGTGCATGCTCAGTAGCTTCAGTCATGTCCAACTCTTTGAGACCCTATGGACTGTAGCCTGCTAAGACTCCTCTGTCTGTAGGATTCTCCAGAATACTGGAGTGGGTTGCCATGTCCTTCTCCAGGAGGTGAAGCCTAAAGCAACATTTGGGATTTGGTGAAAAATGTAATTGCCTGTTTCAGAGAACTTTGCTTTTCCCATAATATTTCCAAATGGAATATACTGAGAATATTCTCTTTGGATAAAATTTGTTTTAAAAGCTTTTGTTAACTGTCAAGAGATAGTTTCTGTGAGGCCTCCAAATGAAACTAACTCTAAAGAATGCTGCTTGTTCTATAGCACCTGGCTAGTTAGGAAAGGCTACCCCAGGGACAGGAGTCTAAAGGATGTTAATGAAAATTAATTTGGTGTCTGGATGTCTTGAAGACACTGTCCTATGATAAAGCTTCTAGGGTGGAGTTGATTCGGTCAGTTTAACCCATTTAATTGGGGTACATTTGGGCCATACCTTGTGCAAAGAGCTTGAAATACAGAGTTGAATAAAACTAAGCTCATACCCCTGAAAAGTTTATATTCTCTTCAGGAAATCAGGCAAAAATACATAGTATACATAGTATAATACATAGTATTATCAGCACTAAAATCAGTATGATTGGAGAAGGAGTGACTATAATGAAATGGAAAAGGCTTTTTTTCAATACTGAAATGAAAGTGAAAGTGGCTTAGTCATGTCCAACTCTTTGTGACCCCACAGACCATACAATCCATGGAATTCTTCAGGCCAGAATACTGGAGTGGGTAATCTTTCCCTTCTCCAGGGGATCTTCCCACCCCAGGGTTCAAACCCAGGTCTCCCATATTGCAGGTGGTTTCTTTACCAGCTGAGCAACAAGGGAAGCCCAAGAATACTGGAGTGGGTAGCCTATCCCTTCTCCAGGGGATCTTCCTGAGCCAGGAATAGAACCGGGGTCTCCTGCATTGCAGGCAGATTCTTTACCAACTGAGCTATCAGGGAAAGACTCATAAAATAAAGCCCATTATATTTTTATAATGAAATGGAGAAGGAGTGACTATAATGAAATGAAGAAGGTGAGCAGGACCTTAAGATGAACAGGAATTCATTGGTTCACAAAATATCATTACAGTTTTAGGGAACCAAATATGAAAGGCATGGAGGTAGGAAAGCTGAGCTTACTTAGTAGTTATTCTTTGGCTGTCATCTGCCACCTCCAGATCCTTTCTCTGTCATTATTTTCCCTCCTCTGTGTTCCAAGAGGCTAATCTTATGATTGTATTAACTTGTCTGATGGCTTCTGGCTGGGTTTGGCTAACAAGAGGCACTGACAGGTCAAGAGTGGGAGGAGAAGTGGTCTTGCTATTTCTTCCTCACTACTTTACTGCTCTAGTTCTCATTTCTGACACTGTCTGGAATTTTTCCTGATTATAGTTCCTACTAGGAATTTCTTCACAGCTCCAGCTCTCTCTAGGTGCTGGTAATACTTTCCCATTTATTTACTCCTTCAATTCAAAGGTGTAATGGCATCCTGTCATTCTTAGACCTTGAATGCTTCATCATGTCTTGTTGATACCACTAACCCTGCCCACAGTTTTGAAAATTATCAATTTAATTCCTGCAGGACCATTGCAAATGTAACCGAGAACATTCACAGGTCCAGTTTTCACAGAATTTAAAGTGTGTGACTGGGGAGAACAAGAAGAAGATGAGGCAGAATCTACATGGCAGAGTCTTGTATGACTCTTTTCATGAAAGACTTTGTGAGTAGGTCATGAAGAGCCTTTATGAACCAACTTTGTTCTCAATTGGGAACTCCTGAGGTTTGTTGATTTGTTACACAGATGAGGCCAGAATTAAGATCTACAATTTACTGAATATTTTACGTGTGCCAGGCATTTTATTTTTATTATCTCATTGAATCTTCACAACTCTTAAAGGTGAGCACTTATTGATCTCAATTTTACAAGTGAAAAAACTAAGTCTCAGAAGAGAGAAATAACTTGCCTACTAGATTGCTAATGAGTAGAAAAGGAAGATTTGAACCTGTGCCTGCTTAAGTCTAGCATTTGGGTGCTTCACTAGACCAAGTTGGATGATAAATTAGTCTATATGACCTTTAGAGTGTCTTTCAGCCCTACAACTTCATACTCTATGGGATAAGAAAGGTATCTCCACCTAGGTTCATTGGTCCATCCATTAGCTAAAGGCGCTGGTGGTACCTTGTGGGGTACATGCAAGGGTGTGAATGAGACTTCTTGGTTGGGCACAATGCCTTCATTTCCTGAAAATGTCCCTCTGCTGGCCATGTCTTCCCCATGTCTGTGCAGAAACAGAACCATATAGCTAAATAATTCTGATAGAATTCTGTCTTTAGAAATGCCAGTTATATCAGCTCTCCTGGTGGAAATATAGCACTCCAGCAGAAGTGAATGCCACCTATAGTGACAACCAGTGTTTGCTTAGTTTAACTCTGGCACAGTCTAAGTTGATGTGGCTATTAAGTTTGGATATTAAATCAATTTAGTATCAAGTCTTAGGAAAATGAAAAGAAGAATCAACTTGGAATACCTACTCTGGGCTGAACACTTTCCATTTATTCTTTACTACAACCCTGAAAGGCATGTGCCATCATCCTCATGTTACAGTTGAGGAAACTAAGGCTTAGGGGAAATGATTTGTCAGGGTGTAAAGTAGCTAACAAGTGTCAGAATAAGCATTAGAATTCAGACGCTACTTGACTTTTAAAGCCAATATTTTTCCTACTGTATTACATGAGCAGTACAATATACTGGTTAAAACAGATCACCAGCCCGGGTTGGATGCATGAGACAAGTGCTCTGGCCTGGTGCACTGGCAAGACCCAGAGGGATCAGGTGGGGGAGGTGGGAGGGGGGATCGGGATGGGGAATACATGTTAATCCATGGCTGATTCATGTCAATGTATGACAAAAACAACTACAATATTGTAAAGTAATTAGCCTCCAACTAATAAAAAAATAAATGGGAAAAAAAAAAAAACACCTCAGAATTGAAAACTTGGTTTTGAATCCTGGTTCCTTCACTTCTTAGCTATATGACCATGAGCAAGTCATGTATAACCTTTCTGTGTCTCAATAGTATCTGCCTCATAGTATTGTTGTAGGATTAAATGCATTAATATTTGTAAAGCACTGAGAATGTCTGACACAAAGTCAATGTCATATATATTTAAAATATAGAGCCATTTCTATTCCTTTAAAATCTCTTGATTCTTCCATTCTTGGGCCTGGAGAAGAAAAGAAAAGAAAGGAACTATATCAGGAGGCAGACTCTCCCAGAAGGAAATCAGCTTTTCTCCTAAACCTGGAGAAAGACTAAGGCTAATAGCTGAACTAGAGAGACCCAATCTATAAAGCTTGAGATAAAGTATGTGGTTTCTTTGTCTTGTGAATTTTTGTGCCCACCCTCCCTTGTTCCCTCACTGCAGCTTGATGTTGCTTAGCTAGCTCTCTCTGACCTCCATTTTCCCTTCATATCTGGAAATGGCTGCTGAGATGACAGCAAGAATAGAGATAGTCATCTGGAGGATTGGAACTTTGACTGTAGATTATGAAAGCAGGGCTTGAGAATCATAACACTATCTGGCTCAAAAAAAAAACAAAAACCAGAAACTTACATATGTTTCAGATTCCTTCACACTAGAGTCAAATTAGCAAGGGAAGAAGAAATTTCCATGGCCATACCTTCTTGACCCAGAACTGATAAAGGTATATATCATTCATAGATGTGTATATGTCTATGGATACCTTGGGGTTTCCTGGAAATCTGGGGTGTGAAGGGAGGAAAGTATGATCTCTACTTACCACTGAAAACCCTTCTGTGAGTAGGGTAAAGCTGATGATCACTAGGGAGACTCTCACTGCCTTGTACAGGTATGATTTCTATCATTATAGTCTGGGTATTGGTTATTACCCTTTGCTCAGTCAAGGATCATGCACTTCTGAATATGATTTGTGGAGCTTCTTTATTCTCTAAGGCTGCCACCAACCTAATGCTTCTGACTGATTGAATGCACACCTAAATGTCCAATAGTTGCATTGCAAAGGGAGAAAAGTACTATTTCTTGTGTTAGACACACCTGGGGGCAAATCCTAGGACCACCAATTAATATCTGTGTGATCTAAGGTAAGTTTTTAAACTTAGAGCTTCAGTTTTCTCACATCTAAAATTACGATAATACTATCTTTCCCATGACTGTTGTGAGGAGTATATAAAAAAGTGTAAAAGTTTTAGCAGAGGGCCTTTCCCTCCCCCATTGCCCAATTCTTTCTCTCAGCTCCCAATCAGCATCCTAAAACCTTCAGGGCTTTGAAAATGTAAGTTAATTCTATAAATTCAAAGCCCATCCTTCCCACTAACCAAGCTCCATAATCTCTTCTCATTTAGAATTGCTAAGGCTATAATCTGTAGAATGACCATCTAGTCCTTACATGGATCTGAGGCACACTCATTAATGCTTCAGTTAGCCCCATGATTATTTCACCTCCTTGGGGCTATTAAATGTAGTTGATATGGCCACATCTAGTGGTGTCTCTCACATCTTAATCAGAGATTTATGTATTTGTTACAATTTTCTGGCAGATGGTTATAAAGTATCTTGAGCAAGGGGTGCTTTGTCTAATTCACACAAAGTCTCCATTTAAGCTATAAGTGGTCCTTCACCTTTCCTATCACAACTTGCTTCAGGTACTGGCCACAACCTTATTTACTCTTCCTTGCTCCACCTCCAGCATCACAGCAAAAACAATGAAAAGTTCTTTCTCTAAAACAGGTTCAACAATAGGTACTGGAGTCTTCTGTGTTAGAGAATGTTTTAGTAATGACAATGTTTTGTATAGGCTTAGGAGTCCATTCCTATCTAGACTTTTACCTTTTGCTCTCTATGAAACTTTGAGCAAGTAACAATCTTTCTGTATTTCAAGTCTTTATAGGTAAAATGGAACTAAAATGAGGTGGTTAAAAGGTTCAAATGAGACAATGTATAGAAAATATATGCAATGTGCCTGTCCAATTGTAGTACATTTTTTAACCCAATTACCACCCTAACTCTTTTGCCAGATCTACTGGGAAGGCTCAAGGATTCAGGCCTCTCCCAGCTATGTTTGACACACAATAAATGTTGAACAAGTTTATTTCCTTCCCTTGGTCCCAGGGGACACCCAGTTCCATTATGGGGCTTGTTTCAACTCCTCAGGCTCTGAATTCTAGAAGGACACTTTATGCAAAGGTTTTGGATCAGATTCTTATAAACTGTTTACTTGTGGTCAGGACTAAGTCCGTTTTCTGCTTTGTCACAGTGGAACCAGTTTGGCTACTTAGCTGCCTGTTTCTTTCCCAGAGCTCTTCAAATTCATTGAAAGAATCTTTACACCCATATCCAAAGGTATTTTGTGATGTCTTATTCACTTCAGGGAAAATAATGTGATTTTTTGCTGGATATGAATGTACCCTGGACAGCCAAGAGGCAAGATTAATTTCTAATTAAGTGTGAAATCAGCCAGCAGCAGGATAATGCTTTTCTTCTATATCTCCTTCAAGACCTACCCACTTGCTCACTGAAGACATTTGAGGAAACACAATAAGCACTATTGTAATGACAATAAGAGTAAAAAATGTAGAGGAACAGAGAGTAAGGAGTGTGGGAAAAACAGCTTCTCCCCAGAAGAGTATAAGGGGTCTTCATGAGGGTGAATGTACCTAAGCCACATAACCAGGAGTTTAATGGCCATAGGAGGAAGGAGTCTCTATTCCTCAAGTCATAGGAATGCTTCAGGAATGCTTCATAGACCTGACTGTTGGAAACTGCAGAGGCCAGAGTAGTGGGCCTGGATTATTGACATGAAACTCTGGCATAAGATGCCAGATGGGGGAAACTGAGCCATGCATGAGGACAGGTTCCACAGGGTGATGGGAATCAGGGTGGCTAGGTATAGGGCTAATGAACATGACTGTTTCCAGACAATCATTTCACTATACTGAAGAATTCAAGAATCAAGTGATAGATAGTTAACATTTGGGAAGATTTTGAATGGCAGAGCATGGTCCACTAGCCCTGAATAGGTATAGAGAAGAATCCATTCTTATATAGCAACTGAGGCAGCCACTGCTATTGTTGTTGTTGCTGCTGCTACTACTACCACCACTGGTTATTTTGGTAAAGTAACTTGCCAATGGTGATTGAGGCATGAATACGGATAATGGTATTTGAGTTCCTTTCAGGGGGTTTAGAGGCCAAGGCTAGCAAAGGAGACATGGAGAATAGAGGATCTCAACTTCTACCGAGTCCCTCTAGATCTCAAGCTCAGAAAGGAGACAGAATTCTGAGTATTAAGGGATGGTAGCAGGGGTGGAGAAGAGGTGAGTGACAGGACTGAGGTTGTCCATACCCTACCTACCTCACATCATGATAGCTCTGGAAATTACAGTAGAGCGGCACCTGCCAGCATCATGGTACCTAGATGGAAATAACTGAGAAAGTAGAAAGAAGAGGAATAAATCCAGGGCTGACAATACGAGTGGAAACTTAGTTCCCACAGTCTTGTCAAATGCTGGGAAATGTAAGGTATAGTGAAAGTCATTGTGTAGCCCTGTTCTCCAGAATCAGGAAATCTCTTTGTTGCAGCCTTAATTCAGGCACTTTTTGGGGGCATGCTCAGGGCCTGGGTCTTCAAGAAATGGGCCTCATAGAGTTTCAGAGGAAATGATACAACTTGAATGCACACCACAACAGGGAGGCCCACCTGTCTCATGGGGAATCAGTGGAAATATTATTCTGCAGAGGGTATTCCTGGGACTGCCCCATCTTTTTAAAAAAATAATTTATTTTAATTGGAGAATAATTACTTTACAATATTGTGATGGTTTTTGCTATACATCGACATGAATCAGCCATAGGTGCACATGTGTACCCCCATCCTGAAGCTTGCTCCCACCTCCCTCCCCACCCCATCCCTCTGGGTTATCCCGGAGCACTGGTTTTGAGTGCCCTGCTTCATGAATGGAACTTGGAACTGGTCATCTATTTTACATATGGTAATATATATGTTGCAATGCTATTCTCTCAAATCATCCTACCATTGCTTTCTCCCACAGAATTCAAAAGTCTATTCTTTATATCTTTGTCTCTTTTGCTGCCTTGCATGTAGTAATGGTCCATCTTAAAAAAAACAAAAACAAAAACAAAACAAACATTATTTTTGCTGTACTGGGTATTCGTTGCTGCAAATGTTTTTCCCTAGTTGTGGTGAGCAGAGACAACTCTCTAGTTGCAGTACACAGGCCTCTCATTGTGGTGGCTGCTCTTGTTGTGAAGCACAGGCTATAATGAGTGCAGCCTTTAGTAGCTGTGGTGCATGGGCTCAGTAGTTGTGGCTCCCAGTCTCTAGAGCACAGGCTCAGTAGTTGTGGTGCACAGGCTTAGTTGATCTGTGGCATGTAGGATCTTCCCAGATCAGGGGTTGAACCCATGTCTCCTGCATTTGCAGGTGAATTCCCTGAGCTATCAGGGAAGTCCCTGGACCAACCCATCTAGACCCCACCTACCTGGACTGACACGCTTCTTTCCTTCCAGGCTCTGAGAAAATGTTGGGCACCTTCACTTTGCACTCCATTGGCCCCATGTGTGTGTGTGCATGCTCATTTGCTTCAGTTGTGTCCAATTCTTTGTGACTCTATGGACTGTAGCCTGCCAGGCTCCTCTGTCCATGGGATTCTCCAGGCAAGAATACTGGAGTGGGTTGCCATGCCCTCCTCCAGGGATCTTCCTGGCCCGGGGATTGAACCTGCATCTACTGCACTGCAGGAAGATTCTTTACTGCTGGGCCAATGGGAAAGCCCCCCACTGACCCGATAAAACACAGCAAGTCTCTGACTCCTTCAGGATATTCAGCTGTGCTGACTTGGGTTATCAGAATGCCAGGGCTCTGAGGGCAAGCTTAGAGCATCAAAGGTGCAAGGGACATTAATTTGACTTTTATGTCTTCTCTAGGAGAATTTTCCCAGTCTTGTAGAAGACACAAGGAATTAGTTAAGGAAATGGTCTCAGTTTGTGGGCTTCCCAGGTGGCGCTAGTGGTAAAGTGCCACTGCAGGAGACGTAAGTGATGTGGGTTTGATCCCTGGGTTGGGAAGATACCCTGGAGGAGAGCATGGCAACCTCTTCCAGTATTCTTGCCTGGAGAATCCCATGGACAGAGGAGCCTGACAGGCTACAGTCCATAGGGTTGCATAGAGTCGGACTTGAGTGAAGCAACTTAGCACGCATGCACAAAATCTGAATTTGAATCCTGAATTCACCCTTTTCTGGATGGGGAATGTGGGGAAATTATGGAACTATTCTGTTCCTCAGTTTTCTCACCTGTAAAATGAGGCTAATGCCAGTACTTACCTCATAGGAATATTATCTGGACAAATTTAGTAAACTCATGCAAAGCACTAAGATTCACATTTGGCATATAGCAGATGGTGGCTCACACACTAATGAATCTGCCTGCAATGCAGAAGACCTGCATTGGGTTAGGAAGATCCCTTGGAGAAGCGAATGACTCACCACTTCAGTATTCTTGCCTGAAGAATTCCATGGACAAAGGAGCCTGATGGGCTACTAAGTTTGTCATCGTTTGTTACAGCAGCAAGAGAAAATTAATACAGTGGTTTTGTGCCTCACTTTGTACGTGTCAAATGAGGGCTTAATACCTTGTCTTACCTACTTTATGGGTCTGAGAACAAAATGATGGACATAAGTGTGCTCTGCAGAGTTACAAGTTATAAAGTTGTAGGATATTCTCCAGTAGGGAAAAAATTGATCTGTTTTGAAACAACTGTATTAAAGCAATTAAAAGCTTAGAGCTCCTGACATTTCCCAGGAAAAGTGCTGAGGGTTTGGAGGACTGCTTCTCTCCTAGAGAAGTAGTGCAGCATAGGTGAAATCAGAAAACCTAGGTACGAGTCTATCTCCTATCTGTGTGACCTTGGGCAAGTAAGTTATGTTATCTCTCTGAGCCTCAATAAAGAAATGAGTGTGAACATGTGATGGAAGCAAAGTATTCAGATGGAAGGCATGTTCATCCTTCCCAGTGTGTGCCTTACTGCTGGAAGCAGAGATCTTGATTCTGGTTACCCAAAGAAAGCAGAGCTGAAAGACCCTTGGGGTGGTACACTGAGCACCTGTTTTCTGCCATTGGCTTTGGCATGTGACCTTAGATCAGTTCCTTCTCCTCTCTGAGTCTGTTTCTCCATTTTAAGAGGTTAGATTATAACTAGTTGTTTTCAGCTAATGAGCATCAGAATCAGCTGGAGAGATGCCAGCTGGAGGATGAGCAAGAGTCTTCTCTTTTTTACAAGTCTCTCCTACCCCAAATAAACTACCCCCCAAATCCCAAATTAGAGGAGTTTTATTAAATTTTGTTAAGTATGCCCTATTCAGGATATAAGAGTTGATTTCCAAGTATGTGGTTTGAAGCAGCTGGTTCCCAAAGGAATATGGATGCCTTGCTTATACATTAATTAAAATACTTGCCAATTTCAAATCAGTTAACTAGAGTCATGCTCCTCCCAGTTTCTTGCAATTTCCATTAATGTAGCTTTGTCATGACTGTGGTATTTCCTCTCAGAATACTCCTCCTCATGTGAACTAAGATACTAATCTCTAGACAGACAAAACCCAGTAGAATTGTCCATGCTTTCATTACAAGGTTGACTGTAGTTAAAATCCACAGCTGAGAATAACTGAATGTCAAAACTTAAAATACCTTTTGAGACTACCTGGTTTAAAGGCAGACAATTTAGGGGAGACTTGCTCAGCATTACAGACAGGAAGCGAGCAGTGAGTCTGGACCCCCATCACTCCTGAATGAACTCTTTACAATACTCCATGTTGCCTTTCTACTGCTTTTAATGCTCAGAGATTTGAAACTCAGATAACTTTCAGTCTTAAGGTGGTTTCACTATTCTTTGAAGTAGAAAAACTTCATTTATATTTCATCAAAGTATAAGACCATGTACAAAGCAATGTAAGAAGCAGGCAGCTATGGACACAAACTTTGTAAACATTTCCAACATACCAAATTGGTTTTCTCTACCATTTTTGGTCTTTACCTCATCAAGATATCTACTTCCTCAACCTATTTTGGCTTACAATCTGTGCTTCTCAAATTTTAATGTGCATAGTTATCTCCTGGATATCTTATTAAAATACAAATTTTGATTTCAGATGTCTGGGATGGGGCCCAGGTATCTGTATTTCTCATAAGCTCCCAGGTAATACTGATGCTGAGGCTGATTATGGACCATATTTTGAGTAGCAAGACTTGCAGATGTTAGTCTCATTTCTAAACATCGTCTCCACTTACTGTCAGAATTCCTTTACCACTTGGAGTAGTATGCTATATTAGAAACAGGAATGCTCCTGTGGCTTCTAGTGCTGGGTTTTTAATCAATCCCTAACTGTATGACATTGGGCAAATTATTTCTCATCTTCCTGAGTCTCAAGTTTTCTTATCTGTAGAATGAGGCTGTCATTTTCACACAGTGATGTTGTGAGGCCTTAAGGAATAACTGGACTTGGTGCAAAATAGACTGTAGATGGAGATCCCTGGGTACAAACAGATTCTGGGCCCTATATATCCTTAGAAATACAGAAGACAATAGGAACAATGATAGGATCATGCATAACATGCTCAAAGATTGTTTCCATGACAAAACTGCAGATAGAGGCCATTAATACTGGACAGTCTGTATACTTTATTAAAAGTCATGTGAATGTACTCCAGGATTTAATTCTTTTTCTTTTGATGTTACATATGTATTTCATAAAGGCATCTTTCTAGGATCTATTAATGTCCTTGGTATCAAATGATTCTTTTCCTTATGAAAATGGAGGCTTTTCTTCATCAAAAACATCTCTTCAAGGTATCTTGCTTTTCTCTGCATTTTTTAAATGCTTCTGAAGCTTTTTCTGGGCTTGTAATGTGTCAAGGCCATTAGAGGCAGCTACATTAAACATAGTATCATTGATCTACATTCTCTCAAAAGCAATTTTTTCTAGTCACAGAAGCACTTTTTCATTACTTTATTTATTCTAGTTATTACAGAATTAAAGAACTTCTTGAAAAGGGAAGGATTCTTTCGTACAATAGCAACTTATTTTAGAAATAGTCTACATGACATCACTTATTACTCAACTTGGATGCTGAATTTTGCCCCTCAGTGGCTGGACAATATCCCTCATATTTTTTAAACAAAAAATTCAATAATATTTTTTATTCTAAATCATCTCTTAACTTTTGCTGTCATCACAGAAAACCCTTAATAGGGACTTGATCCCAAGGCATCAAGTATTGCAGCAGCACCAAGATCGTTTCATCTTCTCAAACTACATGTGTGGATGCTACCAGTCTCAGGGTGACACTGCACATGCTAGAACTTTGGGGAAGTAACAGACATACAGAAGGGCCTTTTTTTCTTTGAAAAGCAGCTAAGCCAAGGATTTGACAACTACCAACAAAAAATGAATCCTTCGTGTCACAAGGTAAAAGTAAATGATCCTTTTTAAAACCTTAACAAATGGTCATACTGAATGGGAGGAGGAAACATAACAGAAATCGCTTTCAGCCCAGTTTTTTCTTCCCCAGTAAATTGGACCTGCATTCCCTCCTTCCCCTCAAATGCTTGCCTTTTAATATTTTGTTAATCAGGCAAGAGTCAGAGAGTCATGTCAGCTCCAGTAATATGGCCTTTATATTACAAAAGGAAAACAACATGGGATGCAAAATCAGAGAGACCTGGATTAGAATAACAGTTCTGTTTACTTGTGTGGCCTTGTGCCAGTTATTTTAGCCTGCTGGGCCATAAATCCTTTATCTGTAAGATGAGGATAGCACCCACTTGTATGATTGTTGTAGGGACTAAAGGATTTAATATATATGAAGCACCTAGCACTTAGTAGGTGCTTAATAAATGCTATCACTGTCAGTTCAAGATTTACAGTTCATCCATTGCCAGTTTCTCTAGCCTGCTGACTAAGGTATGCAGATAATTTCCTATAGTTGACACACTTCAATTATCAACCCCTTGCCATAGCCTCTTCTGAATGACTATCCATCAATCCCAAGTCAAGTCAATCTCATTTCACAGAAGCTTTTTCTCTTTAAATCAAAGAACAAAAGGGTAGATGCTGAGGTTCATTCTTTGTAATTCTTTGAGTATAGCCCAGGGCAGGAACAGAGGTTCATTCTTTGTAATTCTAGAGTATAGCCCAGGGCAGGAACAGTAACTGCTCTTGGCTTTCAGCCAGACTGGTGGTCCCAACTCTTTAGACCAGGTTCTTGATCTGTGTCCCAGGAAACACATAGCAATCTCACAGCCACATTTTTGGGACACATATTCCACTGGAATTGTGGTATCTTTCTCTGGTTCTCGGGCTTCCCTTGTGGCTCAGCTGGTAAAGAATCCGCTTGCAATGCAGGAGACCTGGGTTCAATCCCTGGGTTGGGAAGATCCCCTGGAGAAGGGAAAGGCTACCCATTCTAGTATTCTGGCCTGGAGAATTCCATGGACTGTACAGTCCACGGGGTCGCAAAGAGTTGGACACAACTGAGTGACTTTCACTTTCTCTGGTTCTTAATAATCTCTCAAAATTTGTGGTGGAATACAAATTGATTGTGGAATTTCCCCCCAAGGAAGCCACAGTGAAACCATGTCTCTAATATCTTCAAAAGTACCAAGGCTCGAATGGACACTGCTTCTGTGGCTAAAATCTGCATACCTGCTTGGTTTAGTTAGTCATCCAATGGGACAGAGCAGAGAGTCCGCAGCTCTGAGATTAGGGCTCAATGAGTATTTCCTGACTGAGTCCACCAGGCCTCACAGAGATTCTGTTTGGGGGTGAGCAGCAGGTAGAATGGTGGCCACTTGGCTTACTTGCTTCTGGTTTCTTAGCAACTTGGCCTTTGAGACTAGGTAGAGCTGAGAGTTCAACATGGCCACTTGGTTACACGTTCATTAAGAATGTTGTCAGATTTCTACTAAATTACTTCCACAAAGGCTCTCAGTGTGTTTATGTCAGATAACATGTCACTAACTCATCAATAAGCCATATTTAGAGTTAAATCTTGAAAGTAGCTATTGCCTTTCAGTAACACTGTTCCAAAGGCATCTCAGAGTTGGTTACTGCATGCATGCATTCTCTTCTCATCATCTCCTCTCGCCTCCTCTTTTCCCCATGTCTATGCTTCTTCTTGGTACTATAGTAAGTGCACTAGCAGGGCCTTGCTAGAAGAGTCCAATAGGAAAGTCCTTTCTCTCACACTGGACCACATTATATTGGGTTGGTCAAAAAGTTCATTTGGGTTTTTCTGTACCATCATATGGAAAAACCTGAATGAATTTTTGGCCAACCCAATAATTACACAGATCCTAAAGACAGGCTATCTTAAAACCAACCCTTAAATCAAGGCACCTGTGTGGAAACAAGTGGTGACACTTTTTCCGGCAGCTTCTCTTCAACAAATAGGAATCAGAAATGTCTACTTGTCAGATTTCTGACTCAATTCACTAATTAATTGTGTTTTAGTTCCTTTCCAATGATTGAAACATCAAATGAGGAAGACCAGGAGCTTAGTTCTGGAAGTCCCACTTGGTGGCAAGTATATGTGGCTCAAGAAAGAGGGTAAAAGTCAAACTCTCAAAATGGTGGCCCCTAAAGCTACCAGTCATGAGGCCCTTTGTTTGATAAGCATGGTATAATTGAAAGAACCTTGAGTAGGGATATTGGATCTTGTTTAGGCACAGCTGCTAACTTGCTCTACCTCAGTTTCCCCAACAGTAAACTAAGCAGTTTGACTAAATAATACTGAAAGCCCTTTCTAATCAATTATTTTAGGAATTGTAAAAAGAGTCAAAATTTTGTCTCAAGGGCTGTGGTTCTTAATCTTTATTATGTCACAGGTCCAATTTGAAATTCACTAAAATGTTATGGACCATTTCCTCAGAAAAGGCACATTGTTGTGGAAGTCTGCATACCATTTCAGAGGCTTTATGAAGTTCCTGAGTCCATAGATACTGGGTTAAGAACTGTTTCTTTCAGATGATAAAAGAGCTTATCTTCAAAAAGCAAACATGAAACAACAGTGACAACTACCTGGCCTTTTTATCCATTTTAACAATTTTCCCCAGCATTTGATCCCAAAATGGAACTCCTACAGAACACACACAGTCTGCCTTTAAAAAAAAAAAAGAACTGTTTTAAGCTTTTGTTTCTTTCTGATTGCTTGGAAAGGAAGCTGTTAGGACAAAGCAGGAAGAAGAATAATTCAAACAGACATAGGCTTTGACATGCAAAACATGCTTTGCAGATTTGTTCTAAGTGGCTGTATGCAAAAGCAGGAAGGCCACCTTCCTGAGTCCACATTGGAGGGATTGTAGAAGCGTCACTCATTCTGTCTGGCCCATAGGAGCAGATGCATTCTTGGCAATGTAGTACCATGCCAGAGCTCCAAACTGGCACTAGGGTCCATATCTTCAGTAAGAGACATGGTAAGAGCCTCCGAAGTTCAGCAAGTATTCCTACTCCCCTACTTCCAAGGTAAGCAATGGCCCCAACTCAAGTAACTTTTAGTTCAGGGTAAGACTTCTAAGATCTTTAGCCCCAAATCTTTCAGAGATAGATGGCCTTTTGAGGAGGCAGGAAGTTCAGAGAACAGTTGAAAACTGAGCTCCTTTCTTCAACTCAGGTCAGTGGATAGCTTGATTTCTGCAGTCTGGCTTGAGGGAGTTCAGCCATTCATAGTCTTATAGGAGCTCAAGATAGACCTTCTAGGGGAATGAAGACAGAATACAAAGGAGAAATAAACTTGTGTATAGGACATGTGCCCCTTATTTTATAGCCTCCCAGAGCCTGAAGGTGCAGGGACAGGAAGAATCTGCTCTTCAGCACACAAGGATTTGAAGAAGACCCTTCTAGAACCTGGAAAGGGTCCCCTGAGGCCAAGGATTTTACAACCTGAAAGGGAAAGAAGAGAGTAAGGAATTAGCTATGATTGGTTAAGCACTTAATAGCCACTGGGCAGTAGGGCCTCTCGTGGTAGGTAGCAAATCTGCTCAGCAACAGCAGCTGGCTAGGAAAAAGCCCTTATAACTCAGATTCCATAGACCAGTCCCAATATGGTGCTATAATCAGGGCTGGAAACCCTGTGCCTTTAGCTTGAACTCTAATCCTCAAAAAGTCTACAGGGGATATAGAAGCCTGATATCTCTGAGATTACCCGCCCCCCCACCCTTGCAGAATGGTCACTGCCTCTATGGCCCTACAATAACTCCAGATTTCCTTTTACTGGGACTTTACCTTCATGAGAGCTGATAAGAAAAAGCTTATCTACCCACAGACCTCTGAGGACTGGCAGTGATAGGAAGAAAAGGAAGGAAGGGGAGTACATGGAAAGCTCTGCTCCAGATACCTGGATCTTGTTTATGCATGTATTGGTTTATAGCATGCCAACAATCTGATTGTCAATCAGAACTTCTAGGCAGAGAAAGAAATTTCCATGATCTCCATGGCTCTGGTGATCTTAGTAAGTTACGTATCCCCTGTGAACCTCAGTTTATTTATATGTTTAGTGAAAGTACATATTATCTTCCTTATTTCTGACATTTGATATGGACTAAATGAGTTAATGGATGTGAAATTGCTTTGCATTTGACATATATAAAGAACTACGGACGAAGGTTCAAGGAGTATGAAATAGTGATTTGGGCTGAAGGAATGAAATCCCTCTACAAATACTAAGGTAGACTCTTGGGACCTACCAAAATATCAAATGAGACTTTACTGATATTCTTACAGACCCAAAGGATGTCAGAATTAAAAGATTCCAAACATTTCATTTTACATATTAGGAAATTGAGGCCCAGGAAAGGAAATGTAATTGCCCCAAATGTCACAATCTAGGCTTCCTAATGACTTTGATTCAAAGGCAATTCATAAAATTATACTGTAGTTTGGCTGAGAGAGAAAGAAAGGAAAGAGAAAGGAAACTTAAAAACATAGAGAACCTCAGTATTAAACAACAGTAAGTATAAGGGTCATGTAATTACAAAGTAGTAAACTGAGCCACGGAGGTGAATTCCCACCCTCTGGACCTACATGGCATTCTAGTTCTCAAAAACTCAGATCTCATAAAGAAGCCATGTGTGTAACAAGGTTTTGTAATCAGAAGAGGATACTACATACCTGAGGCCTCAACTCTCATCTCCAGGAAGTCTGCCTTGAGAACTGTGGGTAAAGGATGAAAGACATTTCACTAAGACTCTAGAAATCAGAACTGGAAAGGCAAACAAGTGGGTGGGTAACCTTTCTGAGACAGTGCCAATCAGGCCATTTGAAAAATTAGGAAGTGATTCCATCCAAATATTTCAAAACATCTCACTCCATGCTTATAGGTTAGGCTATCTCTCTAGCAGATTTAGAGAGCCCAGTGTCCCAGACCCAAAAACATCTTTCAGGTGCTACCACGATCCTTTGAGTGTCATACAATGGGAGGCTAGGGGAGACCAGAGAAATTGGCCTAAGACCAAAGACTACATTCTATGATTATCTCCAATGACAGAAGGGCAATGAGGGAAGGCAAATGCCTTCTATGAAACATGAATCTTCCTTTGCCTCAGAGACCAAACAAGCTTTGCCTGGCCTCTTGATGTCTTTAGATCAGTCCTACGGTCACCTTGTCTAGAGATGGTTGGAGGAAAGAGAAAACCCTGGAGAATTAAGGTCCATATAATGTGGGCAGAAAATCCCAGACAACAGCTGGTCCCAGGGCTATGTTCTCAACATTGTTTTTCTATTCTCTCTTGAGTCTATTTATACCTACTCCCTGAGTGATCTTATTCCCATTCATGATTTCAATCCCCATCAAGCACTGAGACACCCCCCACCCCAAAATCTACTATTCATATTGCAGTATATGTGAATAAATTTGTACAGTGGCTCTACTCAATAATTCTACCCCTAAATGTATGTAGGTCCAGTACCAATTACTGGTCTAAGTTGTAGTTACCCATCCGTCATTACTATCTGGATGTCCCACAGAATTTTCATACACACTGTGTCCAAAATTGAGCAGAGAAAGTTTTCCACAAAACCTGTTTCACCATGATTAAGTATTGCTACCATCTACCCAGCTGTCCAAGTTAGACTTTTTCTCTCTTAATCCTTCTCCAATGTTCCATATTTGAAAAGTAATTAAGGTCTTACTGAGTCTACCTCAAATCTATCCTTTCATTCTATTCCTGCTAACAATGCAGGACCTCATCAATTCATGCTAGGATGATTAGCCTCCTAATTGGTCTCACTGTCTTCAGGTTTTACTCTCCTATCTTCCTCATTACCAACACAATGTATGTGTATTTCAAAATAATTCATGCAGATTAGAATATGCATTGTCATGTTTTTAAGCTTTTAAGCTCTCCATAATGACTAAAGAATAAAGACTGAACTCCTTGGTATGTTATATAAGGCCTTTACAATCTGGCCCCAATCCATCTTCCTGGCCTCAGTTCCAGCTGAGTTTCCTTCCCCTCACCCCCACATTCCAGCCAAAGTGGAACACTAATCACTTTGTGAACCTGCACTGCACAAGCAGTTCTGCCTTACTGAAATACTTTCCCCTCTTTTCTCTTCTTTTGAGTTTTTAATCTTTAAATTGTTATATAAGGGAGATAAATGAGAAGTGAGGTCATTCAAATATCAGGTTACATATAGTCAGGTGTACAAATTGGAGGCAAAAAGGGGCACAGCAAAGGTTAAATAGATTATCATTTTCATTAGAGATGAGATGAGATTGACTGTGGCTAGTCTAAGAATTTTGACCAGCAGCCAGCATGTAGATGTACTGATGAAAATGGTGGTTACAAAACTGGGGTCAAAAGAAAAACACCAATACAGTATATTAACACATATATATGGAATTTAGAAAGATGGTAATGATGGCCCTATATGCAAGACAGCAAGAGAGACACAGATATAAAGAAGAGACTTTTGGACTCTGTGGGAGAAGACAAGGGTGAGATGATTTGAGAGAATAGTATTGAAACATGTATATTACCATATGTGAAATAGATGACCAGTCCAAGTTAAATGCATGAAACAGGGCACTCAAAGCTGGTGCACTGGGAAAACCCAGAGGGATGGGATGGGGAAGGAGAAGGGAGGGGGGTTTCAGGATGGGGGGACATATGTACATCCGTGACTGATTCATGTCAGTGTATGGCAAAACCCACCACAATATTGTAAAGTAATTAGCCTACAATTAAAATAAATAAATTAATTTAAAAAAATGGGTCTAGATGGAAGGAGTGCTTTTGTCATGTGGATGCTGAGTGGGAGGAATCTGTAGGTACCTAGGAAGGTGACTCATGACATATTGGAGAACTGGTTTACCCACATTGGTCTTACACACACTCCTGCCAAGATAGAATCTGGAGATAAGGAAGAGGATTAAATTTAGGTTCCAGAGGCTTGAACATAGGACTGGTAGGGTCATCCTCCATCCTGAAGTGCCTGCTTTTGCCATAGTACCCTATGTTGCAGTTGGTCCAAGACTTCTCTGAGCACTATGACAAATATGGCAACCTAAGCAATGGTTACCAATCTTTCCACATTTTCAACACCAGTTTGGCTATAGTTTCCCTATTAGAAATAAAACTGCCTTAAAGATTCTACTGGACTTTGTTCATGCCTAGTACATATACAGCTTAATGCCTTGGGTCCCTGTTCAAGGCTACAGAACAATCCTTCTCATTTTCAGTGTATTCTACCCATCTTTCAAGCTCCATCTCGATACCACTACCTCTAAAAAGCTTTCCTTTAAATATGCCCAGTTCACTCTGTTAATTCAAGATTGTTTTATTCTATTTTCCTGGTATTTATTTATCATATGGCTTATCCTAGGGAGGGAGGAAGGACTACCCAGAGGTAGTAAACAGTCCTGCTTATAGGCAGATGCTTTAAGAATATGAAGGTGTCTCATTCTGTTTTTCCTTTCCCCCCCACCAAGCCTATCTGATTAAGCCTGCTTCAAAAAATATTCTAGGTAAAAACTTTATCTTCATTATATCAGTAAGAGAAATCTAGGGCTTTGATCTCACTTTCATCTGTTATGGTAGAATAAATGGTAAATTATTGTCTAAGGAGAATTTGGTCTAGACTAGAGTTCCGTGTGACTGACCGCCAAGCAGAATTTGAGTGCCCTGCTATTCAGAATCATGTCCTGGTGAGTCAGGGCCCACAGTTTTAACTAAAATGATGTCTAATCTATCCCAGCTCCAGTGCTGGTAAAGGCATATTACTCTGCTTTTAACTGAACACCCGGAAGAGTTATTTTGAACTCTCTGATAAGCAACACTAAGTAAACTCACAGAAGAGTCGAGTCCCTGAAGGATAAGCAATCATTTCTCCATGTGTTCCAATCTAAAAGGTCCCAAATGATAGGCCTTGAAAAGTCTACACCAGCACTTGAAGAATTTAAAAACAAACTAATTGGAAGGAAGAAAGGAAAGAAATGTAAAAACCTAGATTCCCAGGCCCTACTCCTGGAGATTCTGTTTTAATGAGTCTAGAGTGGAAGGCAGGAATCTGTGTTCATTTTCTTTTCCCTCAAAATTTTCCAGGTGATTTATATGTGCAGCCAGTTTGAAAACAACCACTTAAGTCCAATGCTTACCTCTGAAATCAGGACTATGTTTATTCTAAGGCTGTTTATGTTAGAATATTGCACTCTATATATTTCTATCAGCTGCCCTTTTAGAATAAAATAGGATCTAAATAAGCAAATTAACAAAAAAAGACCTACAATGAGCATAAAATTTTTGCAATACCACTTGGCATGTGAGTACTCTGTGTGTGTGTGTGTGTGTGAGAGAGAGAGAGAGAGAGAGAGAGAGAGAGAGAGAGAGATTGAAAAACAGAGAGGCAAAGACAACAAATACAGAGGTAGACAAAGAAAGAGAGACATGGAGAGAGAGACAGAAAAAAAGTCACAGAGATAGGGAAACTGAGAGACAAAGAAACAGAGACATTAGCAGAAAAGCACAAAAAGAGAGAAAGAGACTGAGAATTACAGAGACAGAGAAAGAAATATTGTAAAAGAATCAAATAGGTAAAAAAAAAGAAGCAAATAGGTAAGAGTGACAAAGGCAGAGAGACACACAGGTATAGGGAAAAGACAGAAACACAAGTTAAGATTGGGGAGACAGAAAGACAGTGTTGGGGAGGGAAAGGAACAAACACAGTCAGACAGAGACAGAGCTACAGATAGACAGAAAAGGAGAATGTTAAGAGAGTAAATGACACAGTCATGATGCATTTATTAAAAAGTGATTTGGTTTCAGTTCTGTCACCTGCATCTCTTACCTTCCTGTTTTCCGGGAAGCTGTTTCAAAGAATCTGGTCCTGGAAGCCACTCTGCAAACAGAAGCCAACCAAGTCCCATGAACTGCTCTGAAATATGTGTGAGAACCAATGGCCAATGGAAAGGAGAATAAAATATGAACCAGACAGGCCACCAATATCACACTCTGCCTTAGCTTGCAAAGGATCTGTGTCTGAGGGAAAATCTGCATATCAGAATGTGAAAAGGATTAGACACCAGAGACACCCCCAAGGCTATGGCTGATATCCTCTGCTTCCCCTTGGTTCAGAATGGTCTAAGTATGATATGCATTCAGGCTACTCTTGGGAGAAATAAGTGAAACAAGTTCTTGGTTTCAGAGTATAGCTTTTGGCATTTTGTAAATACACTTAGCTAATCAGTCCAAGTGGTAGAGGCTTTTATTTTCTTACTTCCTCAATTTTACAATTATGAGACAAAAAACACAAGAATAAGGAAAACCAGGAGGCAGTATACTGAGAGGGGTCCCAGGCACTGGCTAAGGAGAGGCCAGCCAGGCTAGTTTTGTGGCCAAGCAAGGCTGGTCCCTGAGAGGTGCTGTGGCCCCATCTTAGCTGCTCTATTCCCGGTTTCTTGGCTTGCAAACCAGCCTCAGGAAGGCCTGCTGGATATCAGTTCTGTTCTTACCCTGTAAGATGCTCTCTGGAGAATGAGAGTCATTTTGGAAAAATTTTAAAATCATACTTTCTCTTTTTTTAAAAAAAAAAGCCTTAAAGTACAAGTAAAATGAACAAACCTGTTCATTAAATTACTTTTAAAACAAGTAGTAATAATAAGATAAAAAATTTCTAGAGCCAAGGAAGCATGGAAGCAGCAGATAATCTTATTACCCTACAGAGATCAGGGTGACTAAGAAAAATGGGTCTCCTATCATGCATTAAGTTTTAAATACTTCAGCTTAGGAAAACTCTCCCAGCCTTAAGTGTTGAGTAGAAAACTCTGAACAGGGCTGGTCTGTGACAGTTCCCTTCACTACTAAGTGAATGATGCCCCAGGGCTGTGCATTGTACACCCTTTACAACCATAATGATAATCTTAAAAGCATTCTTAGTGATCTAAGGTGGGCTCTAGGTCAAGGTTGAAAAACAGCCCTACTTACACGGATGATGGGATTTCCCCTGCATTGCCAGCCATAACATCTGGCTTTGGTTCTGGTTTCTGGGTAGTAGTTGCCCGGCAGGGAGGGTCTGGAGGCCTCACTGGGGGTCGGATGATGGTTGGCTTTTCTCCTGGAGGCCGCACTTTGCTGAAATTGTCAGAGTCTCCTAGAAGAGAGAACAACAAGAACTTGGACAGTTAGCCAAATGGAACACTACTCCTTAAGAGATACCCAATATTGCAGTGATATTGGCCATCTCTCTTGGTCCCCATTTCTTTTTGGTCACTAACAACTCTGGATTAAAAAAGAATTATTCTAGCAGCTATCCCTTCATATAGTCTATGTTTGAACTCCAGCTCTGGAACTTCATATTTGTGTCACCTAGGGTATCAGTTTGCTCAGTCTCAGTTTCTTCAACTATATAAAGACCAATAATACACATAGTAGGTGCTTAGTCAATATCTGATCACTGACTGGATGGATATGAGTTTGAGTAAGCTCCAGGAGTTGGTGATACACAGGGAAGCCTGGCATGCTGCAGTCCATGGGGTCGCAAAGAGTTGGACACGACTGAGTGACTGAACTGAACTGAACTGAGGATATCAATTTGCTCAGTCTCAGTTTCTTCAACTATATAATTAAGACCAATACATTATCTTACAGAGGCATTGAGAGAATTTACTTAGGAACTAACATGTTTGGTATCATGACTGACACATAGCATGTGCTTAGTCAATATCTGATGGTGAATTTGTTATAGTCATCATCACCAAAAAATCAGGTTCTTTTCATTTAAACCTTGACTATTGTAGCAGTCTCCTAACTGAACTTTCTACCTCTATGTCTCTAGTCTCCATGTGACTCAGCACAAAATAAATACACATAATTTTTTTAATAAAACAGTTCTGGCAGGAGTATATTGAAACAGATGCATGCACACATTGCTCGTGGCACTATACAGTGGGCTTTCTCTGTCTAGATTGTCTGACATCAGGAATTCTGGAACAATGTGGATGTAATGCAAAATAATATACATGAGACAGTTCATGCTCATTGATCCAGTTGATCCACTTTGAAGACCAGACCCAAAGAAATTAACCCAAGAGGAAAAAATAAGCAATCAGCACAAAACATGCTTCTTAATAGCAAAAAATCAGACTCAAGCACAAAGGCAAATAATTAAATTCTTACAAGCATTTAACCAATACATATTATGCATGAACTAACAAGGGTTTGGGCTAGGTGAAGAATGTATTCATATAAAATAATATTAACTGAAGAAAAGGCCACAGAAATACTCATGGCCTGATGAACAGCATCTGGAAATAGACACATGTGCAACTATGCAAGGGTATTAGCAGATTTTGATATTCACTCAATTTTTGTCAGTAAACCTTGATAATCATTTTTTCTTCTACAAAACTTTTTAAGGTAAATGTAAAAAATATCAACTTTCATCCATAATCCTTAAGTATTTGCAAATTGTTTTTCTTCTCCTTAAAGGTTTTCTCAGTGGCTATAAAATGTACAGGATAAAGTTCAAACTCCCTAGCAAAAATTCAAGGCCCTCTATGAGTTGGTCCCAAATTATTATCCCAGGCACTAACACTGGACTTTAACTCCAGCTCTACTTTTGTTAAACCAGTCTCCTCAATGGCCCTATCAAAGCAATCCCCTGGTTCTTACTTCTAGATGATATAGTATGATACAGTGTGGATAGTACAGAGTCTTGAGTTGGGCAGATCTGGTTTTCAGGCCTTGTTCTGCTACTTCTAAGCTGTGAGACCCTGGACAGTTATTTCAACTCTTTGACTATCAAGGTATTCATCTGAGAAATGGGTATAATAACCCCTCCTCACATGGTAGTTGTAAGAACTAAATTAGATGGTTGACAGAGAGCACCTAGCTGACAGCTGGGATAAGTAAGCGTTAGACTCTGCCCTGCTTCTTGTCTGATATATACCCCTGTTTTCATGTTTGATCTGTATTGAAAGAAAAAGAAAAGAAAGAAAGTGAAGTCACTTAGTCGTGTCCTACTCTTCGCGACCCCGTGGACTGTAGCCTACTGTGGACTGCAGGCTCCTCTGTCCATGGGATTCTCCGGGCAAGAATACTGGAGTGGGTTGCCATTTCCTTCTCCAGGGGATCTTCCTGATCCAGGTATCAAACCTGGGTGTCCCGTGTTGCAGGCAGACGCTTTACCCTCTGAGCCACCAGGGAAGCCTGATCTGTACTAAAACCACCCCTAAACACTCAGCTCAAATCTCAATCCTCTGAACACTCCACCTGGCATAGGTAATTTCCATCCATGTAAATACTCATAAAGTACATATATTGCTCTGTAGGGTTTTTTCATTCCTCTGGCTAGTCATTCTGTTGAGGGAGACAGATATGAAAAAAATGATAATGATAATATAGTATGATTGGTGCTCTAATGGTGATATGAGCCAAGTACTATTCAGTCACACACAGAGAAATTCTGTCTCCCCATCTAGGCTGTATCTTACATTTCTGGACACACCATTCCCCTTAGCACCAGGTCATGTACACAGAATTGTAGCTAAATAATGACCAAAATAATAATAACAATAATAATCTAATTTTTCTAAAATGTTATACCATTCAAAGTACTCTTCCAGATAACTATTGATGTTCACAATAAGCTTGTGAGGAAAGAATGGTAGATGGGCCTTATCTTCTCCATTTTACAGAGAAGTAAACTAAGGTTTGGAAAGGTGAACTCACTCATCCACAATCACATAATTAGGTAAGTGGTAGAGAGAGAACTAAGACTTATAACTCCTATTTCTGCATCCACTGTTCTTCCCAGTGTTTGCTGTTTTGTTGTTAGTAGCAGTAGTAAAAGTGAAGTGAGTCAGAAAGAGAAAGATAAATATCGTATTTTAATGCACATACATGGAATCTAGAAAAATGGTACTGAAGAATTTATTTACAGGGCAGCAATGGAGAAACAGACATAGAGAATAGACTATGGACATGGGGAGAGGGGAGAAGAGGGTGAGATGTATGGAAAGAATAACACGGAAACTTACATTACCATATGTAAAATAGATATCCAATGGGAATTTGCTGTATGGCTCAGGAGACTCAAACAGGGGCTCTGTATCAATCTACAGGGGTGGGATGGGGAGGGAGGTGGGGGGAAGGTTCAAATAGGAGGGGGTGTATGTATACCTATGGCTGATTCATGCTGAGGTTTGATAGAAAACAACAAAATTCCTTAAAGCAATTATCCTTCAATAAAAATAAATTTAAAAGGAAAATGTTATAAATGATAACAATAATGATAATGATAATGATAATAAAATAAGTGGTAAAAATTTAGCTAACTTTTTTTATTGAACACTTGCTCTGTTCTAGATGCTATCATACTATACTCAGTGCTTTATGCACATATTCTCATTTAACACTAGCCATAACCCTGAAAGATAAAAAGTATTATACCTGTTCTACAGCTGAAGAAACAGAGAGATGAGAAGTAACCTCATAGTTAATTGGCAATAGATTCTGGCCTATCTACTTTCCAAAGCCCAAGTACTCACAAGTACCAGTGGTTTTCAACCCTGGCTAAACATACAGAACATTGAAATTATATAGTACTGGGGACCCAATCACCAGAGATACCAGTTTAATTGATTAGGGTAGGACCTGGGTATGGATATTTTCTAAAAGTTCCCCAAGTGATGCTATGTATAGACATAGTTAAGAACCTCTAGCCACATGATGGTGCTTGCTCACCTGCAGATCAGATTATAACAGCTGACAACACTGTTCCATTTCTACTGGTTGCTGGAGTGAGTACTGGATAGGAAGCATACACTTCAGTCAGAGTCAGAAAACATTTCTACCTGAAGCTGTATCCACCCTAAGGCTATCATTTCCTTTGATGAGAGAACTGGATGACACTCCCTGAAACATGAAACCCATTCATTTGCCAGTTGCAGGCACAGGCAAACAGACATCAACCCAAGGCCTTGGAAAACAAATGTCATTAGACTTGCATCTTCCTAGGCTCTTTATGAAAGTGAAAGTCACTAATTCATGTCCGACTCTTTGTGACCCCATTGACTGTAGCCTGCCAGGCTCTTCTGTCCATGGAATTCTCCAGGCCAGAATAAGGGAGTGAGTAGCCACTCCCTTCTCCAGGGGATTTTCCCAATTCTGGGATCAAAGCCAGGTCTCCCACATTGCAGGTGGATTCTTTACCATCTGAGCCACCAGGGAAGCCTGAGAATACTGGAGTGGGTAGCCTATCCCTTCTCAAGGGGATATCCCCCACCCAGGAATTGAACCATGGTGTCCTGCATTGCAGGCGGATTCTTTACCAGCTCAGCTGCCAGACTCTTTATTGGGAGCTACAAATTGATGTTTCATTATAAGTCGAACTTTGAAGTAGTAGCAAAGGGCTTTCTTGGTTGAAAGACCCCAGTGATGTTCTCTCCTACCTCTAAAGTGCCACAGCAAAGCCACAAGTCAAACTGAGGCAGGGATGGAAGAGTAATAATACCCGGGAGTCAAGAGACCTAGATTCCAATATTAACATTAAAACTAACTTGCTGTGTGACTTTGAATGGATCATTTCCCTACCTTTACAATGTGGACTTGGACTGCTTTCCAGATCAATGGGTCCATGATATAAGTCTATAAGCCTATATCTTTCCCTGCTGACCTTCATATGCTACTCTAAAAGCCTGTTCTGATCATGTACCTAACCAGTTTGAAAAAAAAAAAAAATCTCCAGATAGCTGGATAGGTAGATAATAGTTAGATTTCACAGCTCCCTGTTATCTGCAGTTTAAGCGCAAGCATTTTTTAAATTAATTAATTTATTTATTTTACTTTACAACATTGTATTGGTTTTGTCATACATTGACTTGAATCCATAGCACAAACATTTTTAAACCTGGAATTCATTACCTTCTTCAGTCTCAATTCAACTGATCATTCTGGTCTACCTTTCCACCATTCCTCTTCACATATCTTATAGTCCACACAAATAGCATTACTTCTTGCTCCATGTATACATCCTACAATTAATAATCTCTTTCTCAGATGCCCTCTACCCGTTCTTATATACTGCAATTTGCATCATCCATCAAGATTCAACTTAAGTTTCATATCTTTTGGAAGCCTAATATGCTGCAAATTCCTCTCTCTCACTCTTACAGCACTAATCACCTTGTACTTTGATTCAGGGCTCTTTGTTTTGTTGGCTCTACCTCCCCGATTAAGATGGAGCAACCTGAGAGCTAGATCTAGGTGAGATTCCTCTCTGTATTCAGCAAGGGCCCAAGTACACTGCCTTGCATGTAGATGCTATTTAATACTCACTGAGAAAAGAAAAAAATGTATCTCAGTCCATTAGAAGGACAACGGGAAAAGCTTTTCTTTTTGAAGTCCCCATTTGTGTCATCTGTGACACACAAACATGATATATCCAAATTTGAGGGTTATTCTAAAATATAAACTGAAAGGTATTCAGTGTATTGAGTGTTTCTTGAGCAGTTTTGTGCCCAGCCTTATGCTATCACAAGAGATGCAAACAAATTATTTGACATAGACTTCGCCATCCAGGGACTTCCCTGGTGGCTCAGACGGTAAAAAGCGTCTGCCTACAATGCGGGAGACCCGGGTTCAATCCCTGGGTTAGGAAGATCTCCTGGAGAAGGAAATGGCAACCCACTCCAGTATTCTTGCCTGGAAAATCCCATGGATGGAGAAGCTTGATAGGCCCCAGTCTATGGGATCGCAAAGAGTCAGACTCGACTGAGCGACTTCACTCACTTTGCCATCCAGGGGCTTAAAACTGAGTTGAAGAATGAGTCATCCCATAGAAAATAAGCATGAATATTGTAACTCAGCATCCACACAAAAGAGTCAAACTTGGGTGCCAAAAGAAATGAGTTAAGGGAGAGTTCCCTGGGGCAGGATTGTGAAAAGGCTGGACTTTGAGGAAGATCGCTAAGAGGCCTTCCTTGCCCCTTCCCCTTATCAATGGTCCTCCTATTTCTGAGTGTTTGGCATGGTCACAGATAGGTTGAGGGTGGAAAAAGTAGCTCTGAGCTCTTTTATAACCTCTACATTTAGAGCTTGAGGCTTCTCATCAGCTCTAGAATATAGAAGAGTAAACATCTACCATCTTCCATGCCTGCCATTTCCTAGGAGGCTGTTACCCAATCAGTAGCACTATCGTTTTTTGAACTTCTCTTATATTACCAGATGTTCTGTATACCTAATCTTACTTAAACACACACACACACACACACACACACACAATCTTGCTTGCAATATAGGCATTGTCTTCACTTACAGTTGAGAAAACTGGCTCAGAGAAGTGAAGTTTACCTAATTAAGATAATGTAGTTAGTAACTGGATTCCTGTAAAATCAAAACAAATGCTACCTTAAACTGAGTACTCCTTATGTGCTAACTATATAGTATCTCATTTCATCATTATAGCAATCCTATACACATAATATCTTAATTTTACAAGTTAGAAAACTGGGCTCAGAGAGGCTGTGACTTCTCCAAGGTCCCAGAACTAGGATGAAGCAGGACCAGGATTCAAACTCACATCTCAGAGACTCTGGAGCCTAAGTCACACCTGAGACTTCACTAAGCCTTTTCAGCTTAGTGGTATTTATACCAAATCGTACTTCCTTATAATTTATGTTTAACCTTGGACTTTAACATGACTTTTACTATAAATTTGATCTGCCTCTCCAGCTCAACTTATTCCCTCCCTCCCCATTCTCTATCAAATGACCATAACTAAAGAATCATCACATTTATAGATTTCTTAGGGCTTGAGTAGCCCTCATTGTCAACAAAAGAGTCTGAAACGCAGTACATGGGTGCAATGTCAAAAAAGACAGAATGAGCTTGGTTCATTGTCAAGGTAAACCATTCAACATCACAGTTGCTGTTGTACAGTCACTCAGGTGTGTCTGAACTTTGTGACCCCATGGACTGCAGCACTCCAGGCTTCTCTGCCCTTCACCATCTCCCAGAGTTTGCTCAAACTCATGTCCATTGTGTCAGTGATGCCATCCAGCCATCTCATCCTTTGTGGTCAACATCACAATAATCCAAGTCTATGTCCCAACCACTAATGATGGAGAAGCTGAAGTCGAACAGTTCTATTAAGACCTTCAAGACCTTATGAAACTAACACCAAAAAGTGATGTCCCTTTCATCAGAGGGAACTGGAATGCAAAAGGAGGATGTCAAGAGATACCTGGAGTAACAAGCAAGTTTGGCTTTAGAGTACAAAATGAAGCAGGGCAAAGGCTAACAGAGTTTTGCCAAGAGAACACACTAGTCACAGCAAACACCCTCTTCCAATAGCACAAGAGAAGACACTACACATTGACATCACCAGATGGTCAATACATAAATCAGATTGATTATATTCTTTGCATCTGAAGATGGAGAGGCTGTATATACCCAGCAAAAACAAGACCTGGAGCTGACTGTGGCTCAGATCATGAGCTCCTTATTGAAAAATTCAGGCTTAAATTGAAAGAGGTAACTGGTTGGATGGTATCACTGACTCAATGGACATGAGTTTGAGCAAACTCCAGGAAATAGTGAAGGACAGGGAAGGCTGGCATGCTGCAGTCCATGGTGTTGCAAAAGGTTGGACATGACTTAGTGACTGAACAACAACAACAAAGTGAGAAATTGATAGCAACACAGTAATTGTAGGGGACTTTAACTCCTCACTTACATCAATGAATAGATCATCCATACAGAAAGTCAACAAGGAAATAGAAGTCTTAAATGAAACAGTAGACCAGATTGACTTAATAGGTTCGTACACAACATTCCATCTAAATGTAGCAGAATATATTTTCCTCTCAAGTTCACATGGAACATTCTCAAGGAAAGACTATATGTTGGGACAAAAAACAAGTCTCAATAAATTTAAGAAAATTGAAATCTTATCAGGCACCTTTTCCAATCATAGTGGAATGAAACTAGTAATCAACTACAAGAATCTTTAAGAATTATAAATATGTGGAGCATGAACAACATACTGCTGAACAACTATTGAGATTACAAAGAAATCAAAGTAGAAGTTGAAAAATCACCTGAAGACAAGTAAAAGTGAAAACGTGGCATACTTAAATATATTAGCTGCAGCAAAAGTGGTACTAGAGAGAAGTTTATAGCAATAGAGGCTACCCCAAGATATAAATTTAGGGCTTCCCTTGTGGTTCAGTGGTAAAGAATCTGCCTGCCAATGCAGGGACACAGGTTTGATCTCTGGTCTAGGAAGATCTCACATGCCACAGAGCAACTAAGCCCATTCATCACAACTATTGCACCTGTGCTCTAAAGCCCAGGAACCACAACTACTGAGCTCAAGTGCTGCAACTACTGAAGCTTCAATGCCCTAGAGCCCATGTCAGCAACAAGCGAAGCCACTGTAATGAGAAGCCTGTACACTGCAACTGGAGAGTAGTCCCCTCTTGCTGCAACTAAAGAAATGTCCACACAGCAATGAAGACTGAGCACAACCAAAAATAAATAATAAACAAAGAAAGAAACTTTTAAAAACAGAAATAATAAATCTCAAAGAAACTATCTAACCTTACACATAAATGAACTAGAAAAAGAAAAGGGAAAAAATGAAGCCCAAAATCAGTACAAGAAAATAAATATAAAGATCAGAGTGGAAGTAAATTGAAACAGAGACCAAAAAGGTCAAAGAGACTAACAGCTGGTTCTTTGAAATAATAAAAAAAAAAAATATATTAACAAACCTTTAGCTGGACACTAAGAAAAAAAGAAAAGCCTCTGATAAATAAAATTAGAAATGAAAGAACAGAAATAATAATAACAGATACCACAGAAGTACAAATAATTGTAAGGCAATGATATGAACAGCTAAATGTATATGTCAACAAATTGCCCAACCTAGAAGAAATGGACAAATTCTTTGAATTCCAATCTTCCAAGACTAAGTCATGAATAAATAGAAAAATCTGAATAGACTGATCACTAATACAGAGATTAAAACAGTAAACAACACCTCTAATAATCAAGGATGCATGAGACAAGTGCTCGGGCCTGGTGCATTGGGAAGACTCAGAGGGATCGGGTGGAGAAGGAGGTGGGAGGGGGGATCGGGATGGGGATTACATGTAAATCCATGATTGATTCATGTCAATGTATGACAAAAACCACTACAATATTGTAATTAGCCTCCAACTAATAAAAATAAATGGAAAAAAAAAAGTTCATGACCAGACAGCTTCCCAGGTGGTTTATACCAAACATTCAAAAGCAATGTAATATGTATTTTCCTCAAGTTTTTCTAAAAAATTAAAGAGGAGGAAACACTTCCTAACTTATTTCACAAGGCAAACATTATCCTGATACCAAAACCAAACAAGGACAACACACACACACACACACACTCTTACAGGCCATTATCCCTTACAAACATGGATGTAAAAATTCTCAATAAAATATTAGCAAATCAAATACAATACATTAAAAATATCAAACAACATGATCCAGTGAGATTTATTCCAGGGATGCAAGGATAGTTCATTATGTGTAAATCAATCAACGTTTACATCACATTAACAAAATGAAAAATAAAAAATATCATCTCAGTAGAGGCAGAAAAAGTATTTGACAAGATTCAATACTCACAGATGATAAAAATTCTCAACAAAATGGGTATAGAAGTAAGTACTTCAACATAGTGAAGGTCATCCCAGTGCACCAGCCCTGAGCACTTGTCTCATGCATCCAACCTGGACTGGCGATCTGTTTCACACTTGATAATATATATGTTTCGATGCTGTTCTCTCAGATCATCCCACCCTCGCCTTCTCACATAGAGTCCAAAAGTCTGTTCTATACATGTGTCTCTTTTTCTGAGGTGGGAGGGGGATTCAGGATAGGGAACACATGTAAATCCATGGCTGATTCATGTCAATGTATGGCAAAAACCACTACAATATTGTAAAGTAATTAGCCTCCAACTAATAAAAATAAATGGGAAAAAAAAAACATAGTGAAGGTCATAGACTACATATTATATATATATAGCTAACATCATACTCAATGGTGAAAAAACTGAAAGCTATCCCTTCAAAAAAAGGAGTAAGACAAGGATGCACACTCTCATCACTGTTATTAAACATAAAATTGGAAGTCTTAGCCAGAGCAATTAGGCAAGAAAAATAAATAAAATGCATCTAAATTGGAAAGGGAAAAGTAAAACTACCACTATTTGAGGATGATATTGTTTTATCTAAAGAAAATTCTAAAGATTCCATCAAAGAGATATTTTCATTGATAAACAAAATGCAATAAAATGAAAATAAACAAAGATGAGCTTTGGCAAATTAAAAAAACTTGAAATGATATCAAGCGTCTTTCTAGATCAAAATGCTAGGAGATTAGAAATAAACTGCAAGGAAAAATTATAAAAAACACAAACACATGGCAGTTAAACAACAACAAATGAGTCACTGAAGGAATCAAAGAGGAAATTAAAAATACATAGAGACATATGAAAATGAAAGTGCAACTGCCCAAAACCTGTGGGGCGCAGCAAAAGCAGTTCTTACCTCAAGAAACAAAAAAAATCTCAAACAACCTAACCTCACACCTAAAACAACTAGAGAAAAAAGAACAGAAAACCCTACAGTTAATAGAAGGAAAGAAATCATAAAGATCAGAGCAGAAATAAATGAAGTAGAGACAAAGAAAACAACTGAAAAGATCAATGAAACTAAAATCTTGTTCCTTGAAAAGATAAACAAAATTGATAAACTTTTAGTCAAACTCATCAAGAAAAAAAGGGAGAGTACTCAAATCAACAAAATTTGAAATGAAAATGGAGCAGTTACAATTGATCCATAGAAATATCAAGGATCATAAGAGACTACTATGAGAAACTGTATGCCTATAAAATGGACAACCTTGAAGAAATGGACACATTTTTAGAAAGGTACAATCTCCCAAGATTGAACCAAGAAGAGATAGAAAATATGGACAGATGAATCACAAGTACTGAAATTGAAACTATGATTGAAAAACTCTCAACAAAAGTCCAGGACCTAAGGGCTTCACATCAGGTGAATTATATCAAACATCTAGAGAAGGGTTAAAGCCTATCCTTCTCAAACTTTTTTTTAAAAAAAGAATGCAGAAGATAGGAAACTTCCAAATTCATTCTATGAGGCCATCATCACCCTGATATCAAAATGAAAAACATATACCAAAAAAATAAAATTACAGGCCAATATCACTGATAGCTCTAGTGGAAAAGAACCCATCTGCCAATGCAGGAGACCTAAGAGATGTGGGTTTGATCCCTGGTTCAGGAACATCCCTGGGAGGAGGGCATGACAACCTTCCAGCATTCTTGCCTGTGGAATCCCATGGACAGAGGAGCCTGGTGGGCTATGGTCCATAGGATCAAAAACAGTTGGACACAACTGAAGCAACTTAGCATGCACACATGCATCACTGATAAACACAGATGCAAAAATCCTAAACTAGCAATACTAGCAATCTGAATTCAACAATACATTAAAAAGATCATACAACATGATCAAGTGGTTTTCATCCCAGGGGTGCAGAGTTTTCAATATCTGCAAATCAATAAATGTGATAAACCACATCAACAAATTGAGGAATAAAAACCATATGATCATCTCAATAAATGCAGGAAAAGCTTTTGACAAATTACAGCACCCATTTATGATAAAAATCGTTGCAGAAAGTTGGCACAGAAAGAACATACCTCAACATAATAAAGGCTATATATGACAAACCTACAGCTAACATCATACTTAAAGGTGAAATGCTGCAGGCATTTCCTCTAAGTCAGGGCCAAGACAAGGAAGTTCACTCTTACCACTTTTATTCAACAGTTTTGGAAGTCCTAGATACAGAAATCAGAGAAGAAAAAGAAGTAAAGGGAATTCAAATTGGAAAAGAAGTTAAATCACCACTCTTTGCAGATGACATGATACTATAAATAGAATACCCGAAAGATGACACCAGAAAACTACTAGCGCTAATCAATGAATTTGGTAAAGTTGCAGGTTACACAGAAATCTTTCGCATTTCTATACACTAACAAGGAAAGATCAGAAAGAGAAATTCAAGAAACAATTCCATTTACCATCACATCAAAAAGATCAAAATAACTAGAAATAAATCTACCTAAGGAGTAAAAAGACCTGTACTCCAAAAACTGTAAGATGCTGATGAAAGAAATTGAAGAAGACACACACAGATGGAAAGATATTCCATGCTCATGGATTGGAAAACTCACTTTGTCAAAATGACTATACTACTCAAGGCAATCTACAGACTCAACACAATCCCTATCAAATTACCAATGATATTTTTTCACAGAGCTAGAACAGAAAATCTCAAGATATTTATGTAGACACAAAAGACCCTGAATAGCCAAAGCAATCTTGAGAAAGAGCTGGAGGAATCAGGTTCCCTGACTTCAGACTATACTATAAAGTTACTGTTATCAAAACAGCATGGTACTGGCACAAAAATAGAAATATAGTCCAAGGAACAGGATAGAAAACCCAGAAATAAACCCTTGCATCTATGGTCAATAATTTATGATGAAGGAAGCAGGACTACACAATGCTTGAAGGAAACTCTCTTCAACAAATGGTGCTGGGAAAACTGGAAAGGTACATGCAAAAATGAAATTAGATCATTCTTTAACACCATACACAAAGAAGGCTCAAAATTTATTAAAGATATGAATGTGAAATCAGACACTATAAAACTCCTAGGGGAAAACATAGGCAGAACACTCTCTGACATAAATTGCAGCAATATCTTTTTTTTATCCAACTCCCAAAATAATGGAAATTAAAACAAAAATAAACAAATGGGACCTACTTAAAAGATTTTGCATGGCAATGGAAACAATAAAAAATGAAAAGACAATCCACAGGTTGGGAGAAAATATTTGCAAATGATGTGACTCACAAGGGATTAGACTCCAACATTTACAAACAGCTCATGACACTTAACAGCATCAAAACAAACAATCCAATCAACAAATGGGTAGAAGACCTAAGTAGACATTTCTTCACAGAATACATACAAATGGTCAAGAGGCACATGAAAAGATGTTCAACATTGCTGTTTATTAAAGTAATGCAAATCAAAACTACCATGAGTTATCACCTCATATCAGCCAGAATGGCTGTCATCAAAAAATCCACAAACAATAAATGCTAGAGAGGGTGTGGAGAGACGGGAACCCTCTTGCACTGTTGGAATGAATGCAAATTGGAAAAGGCACTATGGAGAATGGTATGGAGGTTCTTTAAAAAACTAAAAATTGAGCTACCATATGACCCTGCAATCTAACTCCTGGGCATACATCCAGAGAAAAATATGATCCAAAAGGATACATGCACCCTAACATTGCAGCACTGTTTACAATAGCCAAAACATGAAAGCAACCTAAATGTCCACCCATAGAGAAAGAGATAAAGATATGGTACATATAATAAATGGAATATTACTCAGCCATTAAAAAGAATGAAAGTGCCATTTGCAGCAACATGAATGGATCTAGAGATAGTCATACTGAGTGAAGTAAGTCAGAGAGAGAAGGAGAAATACCATATGACATCCATTATATGTGGATTCTAAGAACAAATGATACAGATGAACTTGCAACACAGAAAGAGACTCATAGACTGAGAGAATTAATTTATGGTTGCTGGTGGGAGGGATGGGGAGAACTTTGTGATGGACATGTACACTCTGCTATATTTAAAGTGGATAACCAGCAAGGACCAACTGTATAGCACATGAAACTCTTATCAATGCTATGTGGCAACCTGGATGGGAGAGGAATTTGGGGAAGAATAGATACATGTATATGTATGGCTGAGTCCCTTTGTTGTTCACTTGAAATGATCATAACATTGCTAACCATCTATACCACAATTTAAAATAAAGTTTAAAAAAATACATCAGAAGGGAGGAGCCAAGATGGCGGAGGAGTAGGACGGGGAGACCACTTTCTCTCCTACAAATTCATCAAAAGAATAACTGAATGCAGAGCAAACCTCACAAAACAACTTCTGATCGCTAGCTGAGGTCATCAGGCGCCCAGAAAAGCAGACCATTGTCTTCGAAAGGAGGTAGGACAAAATATAAAGGATAAAAAGTGAGACAAAAGAGCTAAGGACGGAGCCCCGTCCCGGGAAGGGAGTCTTAGGCGGCCTTGCTTGGGCTAGGGTCCGGGCCTGAGTGCCCTGAGGACAATCGGAGGGAGCTTCTGTGAGGTGCCAACTTGAACTGTGGGAGACCAAGGGGGAGAGAGTTGACCGGCCGGAACACACTGCCGGCCGTTCGCAGAACAAAGGGACGGAGAAAGTCCCAAGAAGAGGTCGCAGGCTGCGGACCCGCCCAGCCCCGCCGGAGGCAGGAGGCAGGGGGGAGGGGAAGGTCGCGGCGAGACACAGGGCGCAGGCACCCGACCGGCGCGGGCGGGGACTGGGGCTGGGGACGCAGAGGGCGGAAGGCGCGCGCACCCGACTGGCGTCAGCGGAAACTGAGACTGGGTCCGCGGAAGGGAGTGGGCGTGCCACACCTGGGGAGAGTGCGCCCACCAAGCCCCTGGCTGCCTGGACCGCTCTGACGGGGAAGGCACAGAGAGCAGGCGCAGCTTTTCCTTCCGCGCTTTTGTGTAACACCCGAGGGCTGGAACCTAGCGCAGCGCGGGGGCGCTCCATATAGAACAGCCGGGAGCCTGAGCAGCGGCAGACGGAGAAAGCAGCGTCAGCCCCTCCCGGCAGCGCCAGCCCGCCCACGCAGGGCCAGCCCCTCCCCGCAGCGCCAGCCCCGCCCCGCAGCGTCAGCCCCGCCCCGCAGCGTCAGCCCCTCCCAGCAGCACAACGGAACTAGCTGACTGAATAAGAGTCCACCTCCGCCCGCCTGTGTCAGGGCGGAAATGAGGCTCTGAAGAGACCGGCAAACAGAAGCCAAATAAACAAAGGGAACCGCTTCAGAAGGGACTGGTGCAACAGATTAAAATCCCTCTAGAAAACACCGACTTCACTGGAAGGGCCCTGTAGATATCGAGAAGTGTAAGCTGGAACGAGGAGCTATCTGAAACTGAGCCGAACCCACACTGACCGCAGCAGCTCCAGAGAAACTCCTAGATATATTTTTACTTTTTTTTTCTAAAAAAGAAAAAAAAAAAAATTTTTTTTTCTTTTTATATTTTTTCTTTTTTATTTTTTCTCTTTTATTTTCCTTTAAAATTCCCTATTACTCCCCCATTACTCCTTAACTTTTATTTACATAGATTTTTACGATTTTTTTAATTAGGGGAAAAAAAAATTTTTTTTCTTTCTTTTTTTTTTTTTTTGTTTTTTTTTCTTTTTTTTCTTTTTCTTTTTTTTCTTTTTTTCTCTTTTTTTTTCTTTCCGTTTTCTCTTTTATTTTCTATTTTTCTTTTTCTCTTATTTCTTTTAAAGTCCTCTAGTACTCCTCTACTACTCTTCATTTTCATTTTCACTACACTATAACCTTACCAAAAAAAAAAAAGAGAAGCCCTATCTTTAAACCGAAGATTATTCTCTCCCAATCTTGACTCTCTGTTTTCTACCTCAGAACACCTCTATTTCCTCCTTTCCCCTTCTCTTCCCAATCCAATTCTGTGAATCCTTGTAGGTGTCTGAGATACGGAGAACACTCTGGGAACAGACAGCTGCGTAGATCTGTCTCTCTCCTCTTGAGTCCCCCTTTTTCTCCTCCTGCTCATCTCTATCTCCCTCCTCCCTTTTCTCCTGTTCATGTAACACTGTGAACCTCTCTGGGTGTCCCTAACAGGGGAGAATCTTTTCGCCATTAACCTAGAAGTTTTATTATCAGTGCTGTATAGTTGGAGAAGTCCTGAGACTACAGGAAGAATAAAACTGAAATCCAGAGGCAGGAAACTTAAGCCCAAAACCTGAGAACACCAGAAAACTCCTGACTACATGGAACTTTAAGCAATAAGTGACCATCCAAAAGCCTCCATACCTACACTGAAACCAACCACCACCCAAGAGCCAGTAAGTTTTAGAGCAAGACATACCATGCAAATTCTCCAGCAACACAGGAACATAGCCCCGAATGTCAACATACAGACTGCCCAAGGTGACACCTAACACATAGACCCATCTCAAAACTCATTACTGGGCACTCCATTGCTCTCCAAAAAGAAGAAATCAAGTTCCACGCACCAGAACACTGACGCAAGCTTCCCTAACCGGGAAACCTTGACAAGCCAATCGTCTAACCCCACCCACTGGGTAAATCCTCCACAATAAAAAGGAACCACAGACCTCCAGAATACAGAAAGTCCACTCCAGACACAGCAATCTAAACAAGATGAAAAGGCAAAGAAATACCCAACAGGTAAAGGAACATGAAAAATGCCCACCAAGTCAAACAAAAGAGGAGGAGATAGGGAATCTACCTGAAAAAGAATTTAGAATAATGATAATAAAAATGATCCAAAATCTTGAAAACAAAATGGAGTTACAGATAAATAGCCTGGAAACAAAGATTGAAAAGATTCAAGAACTGTTTAATAAAGACCTAGAAGAAATAAAAAAGAGTCAATTAAAAATGAACAATGCAATGAATGAGATCAAAAACACTTTGGAGGGAACCAAGAGTAGAATAACGGAGGCAGAAGATAGGATAAGTGAGGTAGAAGATAAAATGGTGGAAATAAATGAAGCAGAGAGGAAAAAAGAAAAAAGGATCAAAAGAAATGAGGACAACCTCAGGGACCTCTGGGACACTGTGAAACGCCCCAACATTCGAATCATAGGAGTTCCAGAAGAAGAAGACAAAAAGAAAGGCCATGAGAAAATACTCGAGGAGATAATAGCTGAAAACTTCCCTAAAATGGGGAAGGAAATAGCCACTCAAGTCCAAGAAACCCAGAGAGTCCCAAACAGGATTAACCCAAGGCGAAACACCCCAAGACACATATTAATCAAATTAACAAAGATCAAACACAAAGAACAAATATTAAAAGCAGCAAGGGAGAAACAACAAATAACACACAAAGGGATTCCCATAAGGATAACAGCTGACCTATCAATAGAAACCCTCCAGGCCAGAAGGGAATGGCAGGACGTCCTGAAAGTAATGAAAGAGAATAACCTACAACCTAGATTGCTGTATCCAGCAAGGATCTCATTCAGATATGAAGGAGAACTCAAAAGCTTTACAGATAAGCAAAAGCTGAGAGAATTCAGCACCACCAAACCAGCTCTTCAACAAATGCTAAAGGATCTTCTCTAGACAGGAAATGCAGAAAGGTTGTATAAACGTGAACCCAAAACAACAAAGTAAATGGCAATGGGACCACACCTATCAATAATTACCTTAAATGTAAATGGGTTGAATGCCCCAACCAAAAGACAAAGATTGGCTGAATGGATACAAAAACAAGACCCCCATATATGCTGTCTACAAGAGACCCACCTCAAAACAAGAGACACATACAGACTAAAAGTGAAGGGCTGGAAAAAAATATTTCATGCAAATGGAGACCAAAAGAAAGCAGGAGTCGCAATACTCATATCAGATAAAATAGACTTTCAAATAAAAGCTGTGAAAAGAGACAAAGAAGGACACTACATAATGATCAAAGGATCAATCCAAGAAGAAGATATAACAATTATAAATATATATGCACCCAACATAGGAGCACCGCAATATGTACGGCAAACACTAACGAGTATGAAAGAGGAAATTAATAGTAACACAATAATAGCGGGAGACTTTAATACCCCACTCACAACTATGGATAGATCAACTAAACAGAAAATTAACAAGGAAACACAAACTTTAAATGACACAATGGACCAGCTAGACCTAATTGATATCTATAGGACATTTCACCCCAAAACAAGCAACTTCACCTTTTTCTCAAGTGCACACGGAACCTTCTCCAGAATAGATCACATCCTGGGCCATAAATCTACCCTTGGCAAATTCAAAAAAATTGAAATCATTCCAGTCATCTTTTCTGACCACAGTGCAGTAAGATTAGATCTCAATTACAGGAAAAAAATTGTTAAAAATTCAAACACCTGGAGGCTAAAGAACACGCTTCTGAATAACCAACAAATCATAGAAGAAATCAAAAAAGAAATCAAAATATGTATAGAAATGAATGAAAATGAAAACACAACAACCCAAAACCTATGGGACACTGTAAAAGCAGTGCTAAGAGGAAGGTTCATAGCATTACAGGCTTACATCAAGAAACAAGAAAAAAGCCAAATAAATAACCTAACTCTACACCTAAAGCAATTAGAGAAGGAAGAAATGAAGAACCCCAGGGTTAGCAGAAGGAAAGAAATCTTAAAAATTAAGGCAGAAATAAATGCAATAGAAACTAAAGAGACCATAGCAAAAATCAACAAAGCTAAAAGCTGGTTTTTTGAAAAAATAAACAAAATTGACAAACCATTAGCAAGACTCATTAAGAAACAAAGAGAGAAGAACCAAATTAACAAAATTAGAAATGAAAATGGAGAGATCACAACAGACAACACTGAAATACAAAGGATCATAAGAGACTACTACCAGCAGCTCTATGCCAATAAAATGGACAACTTGGATGAAATGGACAAATTCTTAGAAAAGTATAACTTTCCAAAACTGAACCAGGAAGAAATAGAAGATCTTAACAGACCCATCACAGGCAAGGAAATCGAAACTGTAATCAAAAATCTTCCAGCAAACAAAAGCCCAGGACCAGATGGCTTCACAGCTGAATTCTACCAAAAATTTAGAGAAGAGCTAACACCTACCTTACTCAAACTCTTCCAGAAAATTGCAGAAGAAGGTAAACTTCCAAACTCATTCTATGAGGCCACCATCACCCTAATTCCAAAACCTGACAAAGATGCCACAAAAAAAGAAAACTACAGGCCAATATCACTGATGAACATAGATGCAAAAATCCTTAACAAAATTCTAGCAAACAGAATCCAACAACATATTAAAAAAATCATACACCACGATCAAGTGGGCTTTATCCCAGGAATGCAAGGATTCTTCAATATCCGCAAATCAATCAATGTAATACACCACATTAACAAATTGAAAGATAAAAATCATATGATTATCTCAATAGATGCAGAGAAAGCCTTTGACAAAATTCAACACTCATTTATGATTAAAACTCTCCAAAAAGCAGGAATAGAAGGAACATACCTCAACATAATAAAAGCTATATATGACAAACCCACAGCAAGCATCACCCTCAATGGTGAAAAATTGAAAGCATTTCCCCTGAAATCAGGAACAAGACAAGGGTGCCCACTCTCACCACTACTGTTCAACATAGTGTTGGAAGTTTTGGCCACAGCAATCAGAGCAGAAAAAGAAGTAAAAGGAATCCAGATAGGAAAAGAAGAAGTGAAACTCTGTTTGCAGATGACATGATCCTCTATATAGAAAACCCTAAAGACTCTACGAGAAAATTACTAGAACTAATCAATGAATATAGTAAAGTTGCAGGATATAAAATTAACACACAGAAATCCCTTGCATTCCTATATACTAACAATGAAAAAACAGAAAGAGAAATTAAGGAAACAATACCATTCACCATTGCAACAAAAAGAATAAAATACTTAGGAGTATATCTACCTAAAGAAACAAAAGACCTATACATAGAAAACTATAAAACACTGATGAAAGAAATCAAAGAGGACACAAACAGATGGAGAAACATACCGTGTTCATGGATTGGAAGAATCAATATTGTCAAAATGGCTATTCTACCCAAAGCAATCTATAGATTCAATGCAATCCCTATCAAGCTACCAACGGTATTTTTCACAGAACTAGACCAAAGAATTTCACAATTCGTATGGAAATACAAAAAACCTCGAATAGCCAAAGTAATCTTGAAAAAGAAGAATGGAACTGGAGGAATCAACCTGCCTGACTTCAGACTCTACTACAAAGCCACAGTCATCAAGACAGTGTGGTACTGGCACAAAGACAGAAATATAGACCAATGGAACAGAATAGAAAGCCCAGAGATAAATCCACGAACCTATGGACACCTTATCTTTGACAAAGGAGGCAAGGATATACAATGGAAAAAAGACAACCTCTTTAACAAGTGGTGCTGGGAAAACTGGTCAACCACTTGCAAAAGAATGAAACTAGAACACTTTCTAACACCATACACAAAAATAAACTCAAAATGGATTAAAGATCTAAATGTAAGACCAGAAACTATAAAACTCCTAGAGGAGAACATAGGCAAAACACTCTCCGACATAAATCACAGCAAGATCCTCTATGACCCACCTCCCAGAATATTGGAAATAAAAGCAAAACTAAACAAATGGGATCTAATGAAACTTAAAAGCTTTTGCACTACAAAAGAAACTATAAGTAAGGTGAAAAGACAGCCGTCAGATTGGGAGAAAATAATAGCAAATGAAGAAACAGACAAAGGATTAATCTCAAAAATATACAAGCAACTCCTGCAGCTCAATTCCAGAAAAATAAATGACCCAATCAAAAAGTGGGCCAAAGAACTAAACAGACATTTCTCCAAAGAAGACATACAGATGGCTAACAAACACATGAAAAGGTGCTCAACATCACTCATTATTAGAGAAATGCAAATCAAAACCACAATGAGGTACCATTACACACCAGTCAGGATGGCTGCTATCCAAAAGTCTACAAGCAATAAATGCTGGAGAGGCTGTGGAGAAAAGGGAACCCTCTTACACTGTTGGTGGGAATGCAAACTAGTACAGCCACTATGGAAAACAGTGTGGAGATTCCTTAAAAAACTGGAAATAGAACTGCCATATGACCCAGCAATACCACTTCTGGGCATACACACTGAGGAAACCAGATCTGAAAGAGACACATGCACCCCAATGTTCATCGCAGCACTGTTTATAATAGCCAGGACATGGAAGCAACCTAGATGCCCATCAGCAGACGAATGGATAAGGAAGCTGTGGTACATATACACCATGGAATTTTACTCAGCCGTCAAAAAGAATTCATTTGAACCAGTCCTAATGAGATGGATGAAACTGGAGCCCCTTATACAGAGTGAAGTAAGCCAGAAAGATAAAGAACATTACAGCATACTAACACATATATATGGAATTTAGAAAGATGGTAACGATAACCCTATATGCAAAACAGAAAAAGAGACACAGAAATACAGAACAGACTTTTGAACTCTGTGGGAGAAGGTGAGGGTGGGATGTTTCAAAAGAACAGCATGTATACTATCTATGGTGAAACAGATCACCAGCCCAGGTGGGATGCATGAGACAAGTGCTTGGGCCTGGTGCACTGGGAAGACCCAGAGGAATCGGGTGGAGAGGGAGGTGGGAGGGGGGATCAGGATGGGGAATAAGTGTAAATCTATGGCTGATTCATATCAATGTATGACAAAACCCACTGAAATATTGTGAAGTAATTAGCCTCCAACTAATAAAAAAATTAAAAAAAAAATACATCAAAAAATAATAAAATGATTGTATTACTAAAAGCAATCTACAGGTTTAGTGCGATCCTTATCAAAATCCCAATGACAGCTTTAATAGAAATAGAACAAATAATTCTAAAATATATGGAATGATAAAAGAAGCCAAAAAGTCAAAGCAATTTTGAGGAAAAAAAAACAAGGCTGTAGGTATTATAATCCCTGATTTTAATCTATATTATAAAATTCTTGTAATCAAACAGCATGGTGTTGATAGAAAAACAGACACATATATCAATAAAACACAATTGAGACCCCTGAAATAAATCCACAAATATATGGAAAATTAATTTATGGCAAAGGATTAATCAAAGATCTTAGAATGGACAAAGATATTTTCTTCAATAAATGGTGCTAAGAAAACTGCACAGCCACAAAAAAAGAAACAAACTAGACTACTATCTCACAACATACAAAAAAATCATCTCAAAATAAAGACTTGAATGTAATGCCTGAAACCATAACACTCCTAGAAGAAAACATGCAGTACACTCTTTGACATTGATCTTAGCAATATCTTTTTGAATATTTTCCTCAGGCAAGGGAAACAAAAGCAACAATAAGCTAATAAGATTATATCAAACTAAATAGGACTATATCAAACTTCTGCACAGCAAAGGAAACCTTCCACAAAATGAAAAGACAATCTACTGAATGAGAGAAAATATTTTCGAATCATATATCTTATAAGGGGTTAATGTCCAAACCATTTAAAGAACTCATGTAACTCAACAACAAAAAACCCTAAACAACTTACTTTAAAAATGGAGAGAAGAAGTATATGGATGTTTTTCCAAAAAAGACATAACGATGGCCAACAGGAATATTAAAATGTATCCAAGATCATTAATTATTAGGGCAATCCAAATCAAAGCCCCAGTGAGATATCACATCATGCCCATCAGAATGGCTATTTCTTAAAAGACAATAACAAATTTTGGAAAGGAGTGTGGAGAAAAGTGAACCCTCTTATACTGTTGGTGGGAATGTAACTTGGTATAGTCACTATAGAACACAGAATGGAGATTCCTCAAAAATTAAGAATAGAACTACCAAATGATACAGCTATCCCACTTCTGGATATTATACAAATAACATGAAAATACTAATTCAAAAAAATATATGCAACTCTATGTTCATCACACCATTATTTATAATAGCTAAGATATGGGGAAAAACTTAAGTGCCCAACAATGGATGAATAAGTAAAGATGTGATATATAGAAAGGAATACTACTGTGCCACAAAAAGATGAAATACTGTCATTCATAACAACATGGGTGAACCTTAATCATATGCTAAGTGAAAGAAGAGAAAAACAAATATTGTATGATTTCATTTATGTGGAAAAAAGACAAAAAATAATCAATGAACAAAAAAACAAAATAAATGAACAAATGAAACTAAAACAAAACAAACACGCAGATACAAAGAACAGAGCAATGGTTACCAGAGGGGAGGGAGGGGGCGAAATGAGTAAAAGGAATAAACGGTATGGTGATGGATAGAAAGTAAATTCTTGGTGGTGAGCATGCCATAATGCATACAGAAGTAGAAATAAATAAATGGCAATAACAGCAAAAATTATATTAATAAATAATATCAATTCAAAAAGATACATACATGCCACTGTTCACAGCAGCATTATTTATTTTGCCAAGACATACGCAAGCAACCTACATGTCCATCGAGAGATGAATGGATAAAGAAGATGCAATATGTGTGTGTGTGTGTGTGCATGCTCAGTTACTCAGTTGTGTCTGACTCTTTGAGACCCCATGGACTGTAGCTTGCCAGGCTCTTCTGTTCATGGAATTTTTCAGATAAGAATACTGGAATGGGTTGCTATTACCTATTCCCGGGAATCTTCCCAACCCAGGGATCAAACTTGAGTCTCTTGCATCTCCTGCATTGGCACGCAGATTCTTTACCACTAGGGCCACCTGGGAATCCTTTCTCACTCTGTGTGTGTGTGTGTGTGTGTGTGTGTGTGTGTGTATATACACATATATATATATGGATACATTGTATGGAATACTACTCAAACATAAAAATAGAATGAACTAATGTCATTTGAAGAAACATGGATAGATCTAGAGATTATCATACTAAGTAAAGTAAGTCAGAAAGAGAAAGACAAATATGATATCACTAATATTCATGGAATCTAAAACATGACACAAATGAACTTATTTTATGAAACCTTAAAGAGTCATAGACATAGAGAACAGCCTTGTGGCTGCCAAGGGGGAGTCATGTGGAGGATGGATGGATTGATTAGGAATCTAGGATTAGCAGATACATACTATTATATATCGAATGGATGAACAAGGTCATACTATATAGCACAAGGAACTATATTCAATATCCTGTAATAACCTATAAAGGAAAAAATAATATAATTATTATTAATTTATTCCACAAATAATGAGTACCTACTATGTGACAGTCAGGCATTGTTCTAAGTACTTGGGATATAGAAGTAAATAAAACAGCCCAAAATCCCTCCCTTATAAAGCTTACATTCTAGTGATTATTGTGAATGGTTTTTATATTCTTGGGCTTCCCTGGTAGCTCAGCTGGTAAAGAATCCACCTGCAGTGCAGTAGACCCTGGTTCGATTCCTGGGTCAGGAAGATCCCCTAGAGAAGGAATAGGTTACCTACTGTAGTACTCTTGGGCTTCCCGGATGGCTCAGCTGGTAAAGAATCTGCCCGCAGTGTGGGAGACCTGGGTTCAATCCCTGGGTTGGGAAGATCCCTTGGAGGAGGGCATGGCAACCCACTCCAGTATTCTTGCTTGGAAAATCCCCATGGATAGAGGAGCCTGGCAGGCTACAGTCCATAGGGTCGCAAAGAGGATTTCAACATTAGTAGTAATAAACCAGGACAGATTTCTACTTAAATACCTACAACCTCATAAGTGTTTCAAGGTGCAAATTAGTTGAGGTCATTTCTCTTCCTCATGCAATTCCCAAGCACTTACCCTCCTTGTGGTGAGCCAGGGGCCGAGGTGCTGATCTCTTTATGTGGAAAGAAGGGGCCTTAGTGGTCCCAGGGCCTGGCACAGGTCCATTGCTGGCCTTTGGTATGGCCTTGGTCCCTCCATCCTGCAGCCTAGACACCAACTTCCCCACATCCACCTCGAGGCAGGACTCCAGCTTGACATCTGAAACAAGCCTGCTTGGGGACTTCCTCTCAGGATCTGCTTCCACACTTTTTTGCATAGGCATTTTGGGGTATTGTGGTGGCTTGGGGGATTCTATGCTGCTGATGATAGTACCATTGGGTGTTCTATGTTGAATTTCATCTAGGAAAAGTTGGTGTAGAGGAAAGATTAATGACAGCCTTTATCACCTTTTCATTTTAGACATGTAGGCATAAGATTGTAAAATTATATACATATTCAAAGGAGCTATTGTTATGGAACAAATCAATGATATCCCACAAAAATCAATCTCTACTTACCCCACTTCATGTGGCGACACAGGTCTCATAACACAAGGAATTCAATTCAAGATCTGATTATTTTCATAAGCACAATTCAGCAAAACCACAATATGCCAAGATTATATTACTTTCAAATACAGACATCAGTTAATCCTTAACTATTTCTACTTATCTCAAAAGTTATTTATAAATATCTCCAATATTTCAGTGTAATGTGCTAAACAGAATTTAACTTCTTTTTCCATCCTCAACTAGCCACTATATGGTCTTCCCCTAGCTATTGTTTACAATTTCCTGTGACAAAAGCATATGCTTTTCAGTTGTCTTATGTCTTAATTAAAGCTTTGAGACTAATGAGAGCCAAGGATATTCTCCCTAGAAAAATTAACCTACACAAATACATGTAAAATTTTGAAAACCAATTTTAAGAGATTCATAGATCCCCCTGAATCAGTTAATGAACCCCTAATTGAGAACTCCTGCTATATGGAAATTGTCACGTTTCTTGGTAATAGAAAACCTAGATCCGAGTGTAGTGGTTAAGAACAGAGGTTCTAGTCAGCTAAATGAGACCTGAGAGAGATGTCAAGCAATTAAAACACATGGGTCCTATTTGGATCCTGATTAATTTTTTTTAATGTAAGAAGGAAAATTAGGACACTGACCAGATAGTTACTGCTTTTAAGGAATTACTATTTTGTTTAGTTTTTTTTTCTTTTATGTATGATAATGGTATTGAGATTTTGGTTAAAAAAGGAGTTTTCATCTTTTACAGGTACATACTGAAGCATTTATGGATGAAATGACATGATGTCTGTTTTAGGGAAATGGGTAAGGGTATAAATGAAACAAGATTGGGCATGTAGTTGTAAATGTTGAAGCTGGGCAATATGGACATATGGAATATGTTATGCTGTATGTTATCCTGTATATTTTTTTTTATCAAATATACAATTTCCTTTTACATTTGAAACTCTCCGCAATAAAATTTTAAAAGGACTGCAAGTTCTGGAGCCAGTTGTCCTACTTACCAACTGTGAGATCTTGAGCAAGTTCATAATCTCTCTACTAAAATTTTCTCCTCAGTAAAATAGAAATAATAATAGTACCTACCTCATGAGGTTGTGGTGATGATTACATGAGGTAGTATACTTATTTCAGTGCCTGGTACATAATAAACATTCAATAATTGTTAGTTATTATTTATACTATTATGTTCTCAGTAGGCAGTGGGGCAAGAGTTTCCATGCGGAAAGAAACAGTAAGTCTTGTTTCAAAGAATTTTTCCCCAACAGTTTTCTTTTTCTTGGGAGCTATTTATTGATCACTGCACTGCTGCTACCACCATAAGGGTTAGAGCCAAGGAGTTCCTCTATAGTTCCCCTACTTTGGTCCCAGGGTAGATATATAGCCCTGCTTTTATTAACCCTAGTGCAACTGCCATCAGACTAGTCAAACAAAAAATATCAAAGACTCATTAATAATAATACTATTGACATAGCTCAAAAGTGCCATGTAATTAGATTACATGCTTCCAGAAGATGCCTTGTGGCAGAGGCCATCTAACCGCCAGCACTTAGGATTAACTTCAAGCACATGTACCTTCTATAAAGTATGAAGTAAATTCTTATGTCACACATGAAGTGATATAAATTCATTCTTCCACATGCTTTGAGTCTAACATCTCAGTTACATGTTTGTATCTGAATGCTTTCTTTTGGTGAAGAGACTCTACGAAATTCCATCCCTGTTCTCATTTAGGGAAAACAACAGGGATTGGTCATGCTCTATGGTATCATCACCATCTCAATACAGTAAAAGAAGGTCCAATCTCATAAAGATGATCCACAAACACAGTCTCAGGCCACTACCTTCCACATTGGAAAGGATCTTTTCCTGGCTTGGAAATAGGACATATGATGATAGCAGAAATAGGGATTTGGAGCTAGGCCATTCTGCCAGGAAAAACATTTCAAGGCTCTGGGATATACTGAATAATTATGATAAAATGGTAATAATTATAATAATGACAATGATAATAATAATGATAACAGATACCACTATGTAAACACTTTCTTTGTGTCAGGGCCTGTTCTAAGTGCTTTACAAGGATTATCTCTCATAATCTTCAAAACTACTCTGTAAACTGTTATTAGTCCCATTTTACAGATAAGAAATCGAAGGCCCTAAAAGTCTCAGTGTCACAAAACTAATATGGTAGAGCCAGTTTTCATAGCTTGAAATCTGTTTTCAGAGTACATACTCTTTCTGAAGACAGCATTCATTGCTCCTGTTGGGTAATAAAGCTCAGCATCATCCCCTTTCTCTAACCAGCCATCTATTTCCATGGGAAAACACAAAAGCCAGCTTCAGAAATTGCAGAGAACTAAGAGTGAGTAAGTATCAGGAAAGGAGGCCTCATAAATAGGCAAGTGGCCAACTAGAGGCCTCTCTTCTAAGTGTAGGCAAGTGATGGGGAATAGCTTTAAGAGGTTGCACACTAGTCCAGCAGGAGAAATAGATCAATTATTATAATACAGGTAGAATCATGCAAATAAGCATTATGAGAATGACAGTGCTAGTTCTTTCTGGTGGTGTTGAAGAAAATTTTGTGAAAGAGGTAATTTTGAGCTAGGCCTTGAAGGATTGCAAAAGATGGAAAAAGAGGGAAAGGAAATTTCAAAGAGAGAGCAACTTGAAAGAATGAAAGTTCATGGTTTGTTTAAGAAAATGTAAAAGAAAATATTTAGCATGGTTTGAGTATAGGAACCAATTTTAGATAAAAAGTGTGAGTAAGTTGGAGAAGAGTTATTAAGGTAGGGTGGGGCTATATCATGAATGCCATGTTCAGGAATATGAATTTTATCATTGGGCTGCAGAGGACCATGACTTTTTTTCACAGGAATGTGGCACTATCACATGTGTTTTTTGAATATGCCCTTAGGTTCATGACGAAGAGTAGACTGAACCAGAGAGACTGGAGGAGACTGGATGTAGGGAGACCAAATGGGGGCTGCTGGATCTAAACTGCAGCAGCAGCAGCAGCAGCAGCAAACAGAGACAGATTCAAGGGATATTAACGGAGTGGAATGCACAGGGCTTAGATATGGAGGTGTGAGGGAGTCCATGATGATAGTGAAAGGAGTCATTATAATATTATATATGAGGGGAATAACAAGTTTAGAGGTAAGATAATGAAATGCTACTGGCAAAGAACAGTGGTGAGTAGAGGGATTTGTTCTTTCTCAGAACAGCGTTCAAAGAGGTTATAGGAAGTACAATATTACAGTAAATGAATGAGCTCTGGAATAAGACTAATGCAAGTTGCTTCTCTATCATTCATTAGCTGTGTGAATTAGGCAAACTACACACCCTCTCTAAGCCTCCAATGCTTTCTCTATGAGAAGTGATGAGGATTAAATGAATATGAATTCACACCCATTTAGGATGGCTAGAATTAAAAGATAACAAGATATGGAAACAACCTAAGCATCCATCAGTAGATGAATAAAGACTTTGTTTGTTTGTTTCAGCCTTAAAAAAGAAAGATCTCTTGCCATTCATTTGCTATAATATGAATGAATCTAGAAGATATTATGCTAAGTGAAATAAGTCAGACAAATAAAGAAAAAAATTACATAATTTCATTTATATGTGGAATGCTTAAAAGTCAAATACTTAGAAGCAGAGAGCATAGTGGTTACCAGGAGCAAGAGGATAGAGAAAATGGGGAGATGTTGGCCAAAGGATACAGAGTTGCGGTTATATAGGATGAATAAGTCTAGAAATCTAATGTTTACCATAACGAGTTTAGCTAACAATACTGCATTGAATAATGGAAACTTGCAAAGAGAGTGGATTTCAGGTACTGTCATCCAAAAAAAAAAATGTCTATTAGTTTGACTGTAATAATCAATTCACTATGTATGTGTGTATTAAATCATCACTTTGTGTAACTTGAACATATACAATTTTACTAAATCAAGACACAAAAGACAATGCTGGCGAAAATGCAGAGAAATTGGAACTGTCATACCTTATTGGTGGGAAAGTAAAATGGTGCACCTGATTTTAAAAATAGCTTCAAAATGATTCCGCGAAGATAAAATATACAGTGATTGTATGACCCAGAAATTCCACTCCTATATATACACCAAGAATCACTGAAAACATACATCCACATAAAGATCTGTGCATAAATGTTCATAGCAGTATTATAGCAAAAAGTGGAAACAATCCAAGTATCCAGCAAATGATGAATGATAAACAAAATGTGTTATATTCATATAATACAATATTGCTCATTCATAAAAGGGAATGAAGTATTGATACATGCTTCATAGTGGATGAACCTTGAAATCATTATCCTAAGAAGCCAGTCACAGAAAGACCACAGATTGTATGATTCCATTTATATGAAATTTTCTCAGAATAGGCAATCCATAGAGACAGAAAGTAAATTAGTGATTATCAGGAATGAGGGAGGAGGGGAGTATTGGGAGGTACAAGGCTCTTTTTGGATGATGAAGATGTTCTGGAATTAGACTGTTGCACAAGCTTATGAATATTCTAAACGCACTGACCTACCCTTGAAAAGGGTGAATTTTATGTCATATGAATTATATCTCAGTTAAAAAAAAGTATGGCTAAGGTAGGTGATCCCATTGGTGAACTTATGGCATGAAGACCTCATCACACAGAGGGGCAAATTAAGACCCAGAATAAGGAAATGACTAGACCAAGTTATTCAGCAAGCTAGGAGCCAAGATGAAGTTTACCTCAGGTCTATCAACACCTAGTTCATTCATTAATTACACATATTTATTGAGGACATATGATATGCCGTATACTATGGGATACAGAGTGAAAATTTTCTGCTAGCATAGAAATTATATTTTCTGATGTGTATTTGGGGAGATTGTGAATAGACAAATAAGTGAGTTCATCCAATTAAAATGAGATTATGGAACAACAGGGTAAGCATTGAATGTTCCCTTTCACTTTTCCCTAAATGCTATATCATCTCCTAAGGAGGTGATCCCTTAAGCTGGGTGATCTTTTTCTCTTCATTATTCCCTCTACACTCACTCATTTATTCTACAAGTATTTACTGAACACATGCAATATATAGGAATTGTTCTAGAGGCTGGTGATGAAAGTGGATCTGACATTCTATTGAGAAAGACAGACAATAAACATGTGATTAAATATTAATGGCAGCAAGTGATATGAATAAAATAAAGCAGTTTAAAGGACAGGGAGTAATGGAGGAGGAGAAAGATCTATTTAAATAAAGTACTCAGAGAAGGTCTCTATGACGAGATGTCATTTAGCAGAGATCTGAATGAATGAGTGAAATTGCATAATTCTGGAGGAAGACTGTTTAGGACCAAGAAAACAGCAAATGAAAAGGCCCTTGGGTAAGTTTGACATCTATAAGAAACAGCAAAACCAGTGAGATCAGAGCAGAGAACAAAGGATACAGAGAGATAGTGAAGTTCAGAAATGAGATAAAAAATGTTATGTGCGGACCATATAATGCAAAATAAAATGTAAATTTTCTTCTAAAAATTAAGAGAAGTCACTGGAAATTTAGATCAGAGGGAATGATATGATATGATTCAAAATTTTAAAAGATTGCATATCTTACTGGCTGCCTCAGAGAACAAACTGTTGTCAGGCAAGAAGAAAAGTAAAGATAATAGTTTGGAAGCTTCTGTAGCCACTCAAGTAAAAGATGATGCTGGCTCAATTAGTAAGGTAGCAGTAGGAATCAGTAGGTTCAGCATATAATGTGCACATAGAGCTAACAGGAATTGCTGATGAATTAGGTATGAGGGAAAAAGCAAAGAGAATATTCAAAGATGATCCGAAAGTTTTTGACCTTACCAACTAGGTGACTGGTATTGTCAATTCATCTGGGCTGAGTGAATCACAATCTGGAATCAAGGTTGCTGGGAGAAATATCAACAACCTCATATATGCAAATGATACCACTTTAATGGGAGAAAATGAAGAGGAAATAAAGAGCCTATTGATGCAGGTGAAAAAGGAGAGTGGAAAAGCTGGCTTAAAACTCAACATTCAAAAAACTAAGATCATGGTATCTTGTCCCATCATTTCGTGGCAAGATGGGGAAAAATGGAAACAGTGGCGGATTTTATTTTGGGGGGCTCCAAAATCACTGCAGATGGTGATGACTGCAGCCATGAAATTGAAAGATGTTTGCTCCTTGGAAGGAAAGCTATGACCAAACTAGACAGCATATTAAAAAGCAGAGACATCACTTTGCTGACAAAGGTCCATATAGGCAAAGCTATGGCTTTTCCAGTAGTCATGTATGGATGTGAGAGTTGGGCCATAAAGAAGGTTGAGCGTCAAAGGCCTGATATTTTCAAGTTGTGGTGCTGGAGAAGAAGTCTTGAGAGTCCCTTGGACTGCAAAGAGATCAAACCAGTCAGTCCTAAAGGAAATCAACCCTGATTATCCATTGGAAGGACTATTGTTGAAGCTGAAGCTCCAGTATTTTGGCCACCTGATGTGAAGAGCTGACTCATTGGAAAAGACCCTGATGCTGGGAAAGACTGAAGGCAAAAGGAGAATGGGGTGGCAGAGGATTAGATAGTTAAGATAGTGTCACCGACTCAATGGACATGAATTTGAGCATACTCCAGAGACAGTGGAGGACACAGGAACCTGGCATACCACAGTCCATGGGGTCACGAAGAATTGGGCATGACTTAGTGACTGAACAACAACAAAAATGTTACCAATTACTTAGACGAGGGAGACCAGAGGAAAGCCAGATTGAGGAGGAATAGGGAATCTAGGGTATTTGTACATTTTAAATTTGAGATTTCCTTGAGTCATCTAAGGAGAACTGTTGTGCAGTGAGTTTAAGATGGGAAGAAGGAAGCTAATACTCCCAGATATGCAAATTTGGAAATCATCCTCATGTTTAAAAGATATTTAAAGCTGTGAGACAATGCAATCATGCAGGAAACAAATATAGACAGAAAGGCAGACTGAGAAATACAAAACAAAACTCTGGGACCTTCCAACATGCGGAAATTGAGAAAAGAAGGAAAACCAAGAGAAGACTGAGATGGAATGTCTAGTGAGGTAGAAGGAGAGTTTGGTGTCCTGAAAGCAAAATGAATAAAATGTTTCAAGAAGGAAGAATTTCAAGAAGGAAGAAGTAAACTGAAATGCTGCTCACAAGCTGAGTATGGTAAGAATAGTGGAGTAGCACATGGAGATTGCTGGTTATCTTGACAAAAAAATGGTCTCCAAAGAGTACTGAGGAGAAAGACCCATTTAGAATTGGTGCAGGTTCCATACTAACAATTATTCTACTCAATGGCACTTACTTATCTATCTGTCATCTATTTCCATTTAGCCTATAAACTCCTTGAGGCCAGGGATGATGTCTTAATTCCACCTAACACAGTACTTACTCAATCCATGTGAGCTGATTTTCTCTCCAACGTTTTGGGATAAAATTGACAAACATTGTATATGTTTATGGTATCCAATATGATATTTTGATATATGAATATATTGTTAAATGAGTACCACACTCAATCTAATTAACATATCAATTACCTCACATAGTTTCCATTTTTTTATGTGTGATAAGAACAGTGAAAATCTACTCTTTTCATAAACTTCAAGTATACAATATAGTATTATTAATGACAAACACAGTGTTGTATCATATTTCCAGAATGTATTCATCCTGCACAACTGAACCTTTGTACTGTTTGATCAACACCTCCCCATTTCACTCTTCTCCAAGTCTCTGGCAACCACCATTCTATTTTCTGCTTCTATGAGTTTGACATTTTTAGATTTCACATATAAGTGAGATCATGCAGCATTTGTCTTTCTGTCCTTTGTTCATTTCATTTAGCATAAAGTCCTTCAGGTTCATCCATGTTGTCACAAATTACACACTTTCCTTCTTTTTATCTAAGCTGAATAATATTCCATTGTGTGTGTGTGAGTCTGTGTATTTCTGGGTAAGTATCTGTGTACCTCTCACATTTTCTTTATCCATTCACCTGTTGATAATTCACTTTGATATTTCCATATCTTGGCTATTGTAAATAATGCTGCAATGAACATGACAGGGCAGATATCTTTTTGATATACTAATTTCATTTCCTTTGGATATATATTCAGAAATAGAATTACTGGTAGTGGTTTTTTTTAATTGACAAAGTTGGTAAATATTATTCTATAGGCAACCAAAAAGAAGTAGCATGATCACAAAATATGAAGAATTATTAGTAAGTGGCATGAGTGAAACAAACTAAGGGCAGAGACAAACAACCAAGGAGAGCCACTTTGGGTGTGGCTAAGGGGGTTCTTTTGGGGAGGTAGCATTTATCTGAACAAGGTCTCAGGACCTGAAGCATGAGAATGACCCAGTCATGTGAAGGCACAGGGGAAAGTGTCCAGCAAAGGGAATAGCAAGTGCAGAGGCCTGGGTTATGAGGGCATGCTAGAGGTCTTGAAAGAACCTGATATACCTGGAGGATAGGGATGATTTATGTATCAGTGGTTCATTCCTGTGTGTTATTGCTGAGTAGTATTCCATTGTATGTATATACCACAATCTGTTTGTTCATTTGTCAGTTAACAAACATTTAGGTTGTTTACAGCTTTTGGCTGGTATGTACAAAGCTGCTATAAATATTCAAATGTTAGTCTTTGTGAAACCATGTTCTGACTGTTTTTTGTTTTTCTTCTTGTGTATGTGTCATGCTTTCTTGTTTCTTTACATATCTCATATTTTGTATTGAAAACTGGATAGTTTAAGTAATATAGCATCTCTGGAAATCAGATTCTCTCTCCTCCCCAATTTGTTGTTGTTGCTATTTGTTTTAGTTATTGTTGTTAGTTTGTTTACTGACTTTTTCCACCCATTTCTGTTAAATCTTTATCATTTGTCGAGTGTGGCCACCAAAGACACTGCTTAGTTAGCTTTTTGGTTAGCTAATGATTAGGCAGAGATTACTTTAAAACACCAAGCACAAATATGATTCCAAGTCTTTGAAAAGGGGTTTTGTATGAATGTTTGAGCATACTTTGGACACTCAACCAGGCATTTGACAAATTTATATGGTAGTTTATTTTCAATTTTTTGAGAAATCTACATACTGTTTTCCATAATAGCTGCACTAATTTGCATTACTACCAACAATGTAAAGGAGTTCCCTTTTCTCCAAGTTCTTCTCAACACTTATGATGTTTTGTCATCCTAAGAGGTGTGAGGTGATATCTCATTGTTGTTTTGATTTGCATTTCCCTGGTGATCAGTGATGTTAAGCAACTTTCCATGTATCTGTTGACCATTTATGTCATATTCTAAGAAATGTCTGTTTAGGTACTTTGACCTTTAAAATTTGGGTTAATTCTTGAGTAGTATGAGTTCCTTATTTATTTTGGATGTTAATCCCTTATTAGATATATGGTTTGCAAATATCTTCATATAGTTCTGTAGGTTGTCTCTTCACTTTCTTGATTGTTTCCTTTGCTGTGAAGAAGCTGTTTAGCATTCTGCAATCATATTTGTCTATTCTGCTTTCGTTGCTTGTACTTTTTGAGTTATATCCAAACAAATCACTGCGCAGATGAGACAATTCCAAGTAGCTTTCCCCCTACACTTTCTTCTTGTAGTTTTACATCTATAGGTCTTACATCTGTGTCTCTAATCCATTTTGAGTTGATCTTTGTACATTGTGTGAGATAAGGATCCAGTTTCTCTGCATGTGGATATCCATTTTCCCCAATACCATGTATTGAAAAGACTATACTTTCCCATTGTGTAATCTTGACCCCATTGTCAAAGGTTAACTGACCATACATTTGTGTACTTTTTCTAGGCTCATTATTCTATTTCATTGGTCTATATGTCTTCTTTTATGCCAGAACTATACTGTGTAGGTTACTATAGTTTCATATTATATTTTAAAATCAGAAAGTGTGATATCTTCAAATTTGCTCTTCTTTCTCAACATTGCTTTGCATATTTGGGGTCTTTTTATTGAAGTTTATATAAAACATAACAGTCTGTTTGAAACTAGCAAAGTAACATTGACTATATACAATAACTGTACATTTTACTTTTTCCTACCCCTCCATTTTATGTTATTGATGCCATAATTTATAGATTTTTAGATTGTGTATCCATTAATAAATTATTATACATAAAGTAATTTTAAATACTTTTGTATTTTCACTTTCATACTAGAGTTAAAAGTGATTTACACATCACTATTAAAGTAGAATATTGTGAATTGGGTTATATTCTCATCTTTAAAAATTTGGATTATAATTTCAGGTTTTCATATTGTTTATGTCCACTAATTTCAACTTGAATACCCATCATAGTCAACAAAAGAGTCTGAAATACAGTACTTGGATGCAATCTCAAAAATGACAGAATGATCTCTGTTTGTTTCTAAGGCAAACCATTCAATATCACAGTAATCCAAGTCTTCCCTGACCAGTAATGCTAAAGAAGCTGAAGTTGAATGGTTCTATGAAGATCTACAAGACCTTCTAGAACTAACACCCCAAAAAGAAGTCCTTTTCATTATAGGGGACTGGAATGCAAAAGTAGGAAGTCAAGAAATACCTGGAGTAACAGGCAAATTTGGCCTTGGAGTACAGAATGAAGCAGGACAAAGGTTAATAAGTTTTGCCAAGAGAATGTAATGGTCATAGCAAACACCCTCTTCCAACAACAGAAAAGAAGACTCTACACGTTGACATAACCAGAATCAGATTGATCATATTCTTTGCAGGCAAAAATGGAGAAGCTCTATACAATCAGCAAAACCAAGACTGGGAGCTGACTGTGGCTCAGATCATGAACCCCTTATTGCCAAATTCAGACTTAAATTGAAGAAAATAGGGAAAACCACTAGACCACTCAGGTATGACCTAAATCAAATTGCTTAGGGTTATACAGTGAAAGTGAGAAATAGATTCAGGGGATTGGATCTGACAGACAGGGTGCCTGAAGAACTATGGACAGAGGTTTGTGACATTGTATAGGAGGCAGGGATCAAGACCATTCCCAAGAAAAAGAAATGCAAAAAGGCAAAATGGCTGTCTGAGGAGGCCTTAAAAATAGCTGTGAAAAGAAGAGAAGTGAAAAGCAAAGGAGGAAAGGAAAGATATACCCATTTGAATGCAATGTTCCAAAGAATACCAAGGTGAGATAAGAAAGCCTTCCTCAGCGTTCAATGCAAAGAAATAGAGGAAAACAACAGAATGGGAAAGACTAGAGATCTCTTCAAGAAAATTAGAGATACCAAGGGAACATTTCATGCAAAGATGGGCACAATAAAGGACAGAAATGGTATGGACCTAACAGAAGCAGAAGATATTAAGAAGAGGTGGCAAGAATACACAGAATTATATAAAAAAGATCTTCATGACCCAGATAATCACGATGGTGTGATCACTCACCTAGAGCCAGATATCCTGGAATGTGAAGTCAAGTGGGCCTTAGAAAGCATCACTACAAACAAAGCTAGTGGAGGTGTTTGAATTCCAGTTGAGCTATTTCAAATCCTAAAAGATGATGCTGTGAAAGTGCTGCACTCAATATGCCAGCAAATTTGGAAAACTCAGCAGTGGCCACAGGACTGGAAAAGGTCAGTTTTCATTCCAATCCCAAAGAAAGGCAATGCCAAAGAATGCTCAAACTAGTGCACAGTTGCACTCAATTCACACGCTTGCAAAGTAATGCTCAAACTTCTCCAAACCAGCCTTCAACAGTACATAAGCCATGAACTTCCAGCTCTTCAAGCTGGATTTAGAAAAGGCAGAGGAACCAGAGAATAAATTGCCAATATCCGTTGGATCATTGAGAAAGTGAGAGAGTTCCAGAAAAATATCTACGTCTGCTTTATTGACTATGCCAACGCCTTTGACTGTGTGGATCACAACAAACTGTGGAACAGTCTGAAAGAGACGGGAATGCCAGGCCACCTGACCTGCCTCTTGAGAAATCCGTATGCAGGTCAGGAAGCAACAGTTAGAACTGGACATGGAAAAAAAGACTCGTTCCAAATCAGGAAAGTAGTACATAAAGGCTGTATATTGTCATCATGCTTATTTAACTTATATGCAGAGTACATCATGAGAAACACTGGGCTGGATGAAGCACAAGCTGGAATCAAGATTGCCTGAAGATCAATAACCTCAGATATGCAGATGACACGACCCTTATGGCAGAAAGCAAAGAAGAATTAAAGAGCCTCTTGATGATAGTGAAAGAGGAGAGTGAAAAGTTGGCTTAAAGCTCAAAATTCAGAAGACTAATATCATGGCATCTGGTTCCACTACTTCACAGCAAATAGATGGGGAAGCAATGGAAACAGTGACAGACTTTATTTTGGGGGGCTCCAAAATCACTGCAGATGGTGACTGCAGCCATAAAATTAAAAGACACTTGCTCCTTGATAGAAAAGTTATGACCAACCTAGACAGCATGTTAAAAAGCAGAGGAATTACTTTCCCAACAAAGTTCTGTCTAGTCAAAGCTATGGCTTTTCCAGTAGTCATGTATGATATGAGAGTTGGACTATAAAGAAAGCTGAACATTGAAGAATTGATGCTTTTTTTTTTTAACTGATGCCTTTGAACTGTGGTGCTGGAGAAGACTCTGGAGAGTCCCTGGGACTGCAAGGAGATCCAACCGGTCCATCCGAAAGGAAATCAGTCCTGAATATTTATTGGAAGGTCTGATGTTGAAGCTGAAACTCCAATACTTTGGCCACCTGATGCGGAGAACTGACTCATCTGAAAAGACCTTGATGCTGGGAAAAATTGAAGACAGGAGGAGAAGGGGACGACAGAGGATGAGATGGTAGATGGCATTACCCACTCAATGGACATGAGTTTGAATAAGCTCCAGGAGTTGGTGATGGACAGGGAGGCCGGGTGTGCTGCAGTCCATGGGGTCGCAAAGATTTGGACACAAATGAATGACTGAACTGGACTGACCCTCTTTTAGCATGTCTTATTTATTTACTTATTTTATTGAAGTACAGTTGATTTACAATGTCGTGTTAGTTTCAGATGTACAGCACTGTGATTCAGTTACATATATTCTTTTTTATTGGAATACAGTTCCTTTACACTGCTGCATCAGTTTCTGCTGTACAGCAAAGTGAATCTGCCAAATGTTTACACATATCCCCTCTTTGTTAAAATGTCCTTCCTAGTTAGGTTACCACAGAGCAATGAGTGGAGTTCCCTGTGCTATACAGCAGATTTTCATTAGTTATCTGTTTTACACATAGCAGTGTATGTATGTCAATCCCAGTCTCCCAATTCACCCTACTTCCCTTTTCCTCCTCCCATACATTTGTTCTATAAGTTAGTGTCTTTATTTCTGTTCTGCAAAAAGATCAACTATACCATATTTCTGGATTCTGTGTATATGCATTAATATATGGTATTTGCTTTTCCTTTTTGGCTTACTCTCCTCACCTTCAGATTACTGCCAGAGTTACTGGTCCCTTTTTGATTCCTCTTTTCTTTTTTCACTTCTTTCAATCTATTCAGTTGCAAGGACAGTTTTCTTTTCTTTTAGTTGTCCACAGTCTTCCACTAGTGTTTAGCAGGTGCTCTGTAGGAATTTTTACATTTGTATATGTATTCCTGATGTACTTGTGAAGAGACATGAATTCTACATCCTTTTATTCCACCATCTTGACTCTTCTCTCTCTCTCTCTCTCTATACACACACACACACACACACACACACACACACACACACCTCTATTAGATTCTTTTCCCTTATAGGTTATTAAAAAGACTGAGTGCACTTTCTTGTGTTATACAGTAGGTCTTCACTGGCTATCTATTTTTTTTTATTTTAATTAAAGGATAATTACAACATCGTGATTTTTTTGGCCATACATCAACACATATATCTATTTTATATATAGTAATGTGTATGTGTTCTGGTATTTCCATCTCTTTCAGAATTTTCTAGTTTATTGTGACCCACACAGTCGAAGGCTGTGGAGTAGTCAATAAAGCAGAAATAGATATTTTTCTGGAACTCTCTTGCTTTTTTGATGATCCAGCAGATATTGGCAATTTGATCTCTGGTTCCTCTGCCTTTTCTAAAACCGCCTCATTTAAAGAGCTGACTCATTGGAAAAGACCCTGATGCTGGGAGGGATTGGGGGCAGGAGGAGAAGGGGACAACAGAGGATGAGATGGCTGGATGGCATCGCCGACTCGATGGGCATGAGTTTGAGTAAACTCCGGGAGTTGGTGATGGACAGGGAGGCCTGGCATGCTGCGATTAATGGGGTCGCAAAGAGTCAGACATGACTGAGTGACTGAACTGAACTGAACTGAACTGAATGTGTATGTGTTAATCCCAACTTCCTAATTTATCCCTCCCCCACTTTCCCTTTTGGTTATCATAGGTTTGTTTTCTATGTCTGTGGGTCTATTCCTGTTTTGTAATTATGTTCATTTGCATCTGTTTCTTTTTTGAGATTTTACATATAAGCAAATTTCATATGACATTTGTCTTTCCCTGTCTGGCTTACTTCACTTAATATGCTATCTTTTAATATTTCTTTTGAACCAAGTCTATTGGTGATCAATTCCTTCAAGTTTGTTTGTCTGGAAAAGTTTTCTCTCTCCTCATTTCTGAAGGATTACTTTGTCTAATATGGTATTCCTGATTGGAAGTTATTTCCTTTTAGTACCTTGAAGATATCATCCCACTTTCTTCTGGACTGCAAGGTTTTAGATGAGGAAACTGCTCATAGTATTATCAGAGTTTCCTTTTATTTGATTATTTGCTTTTCTCATGGTATGTTCAAAATTCTCTTTGTCTTGGAATTTTGAGAATTTTATAAAAATGTGTCTTTGCTAAAATCTCTTTATGTTTAGGTTATCTGCATTTCTTTGGGCTTCAAGGATCCAGGTTTTCAGTTCCTCCTCCAGATTTAGGAATTTTTTTGTCATTATTTCTTTAAATAAGCTTTGTGCCCCTTTTACTTTCTGTGCTCCTTCTGTGACTCCCTCTCATATGTGTATATTGGTTTGTGTATGGTGTCCCATAAGTCTCTTTTATAATCTTTTTTCCTTTTGTTCCTCTGACTGGATAATTTTAAGTGACCTGTCTTTGAATGCAGTGATTCTTTCTTCTCCTCAGTTCCAGAATTTCTTTTTGGTTCTTTTTTATGATTTCCATGACTTTCTTGAACTTCTCATGCATCATTTTCCTGATTTTGTTTAGTTGTCTGAGTTCTCTTGTAGCTCACTGGGCTTCTTTAAATGATTATTTGGAATTCCTTTCAGACAGTTCACAGATATCCATTTCATTAGGGCCAGTTCATGGTGCCTTATTTTGTTCTTTTGGTGGTGTCATGTTTCCCTGATTAATCCTCAGCCTAGTGGCGTTTAGTTGGTGTTTCCCTATTTGAAGAACTAGGCACATCTTCCCATCTTTATAGATTGACTTTGGCAAGGAAAGCCTTTTATCCATCAGCACAACCATAGATTCTGTGTAGGACACCTGGCAGGCTCCACAGGTGAGCTTGCTGCTGGAGTCCTTGAGTAGGCTGATCTGGTGCCTGGGTCAGTGAATGGGCAAGCTTTCAGCCTGGATCTGCAGGGGATCAGCCTGGATCTTGAAGCCTAGGCCCAGGGGGCTAGCCTGGCACTGAGACAGACCTGGAGGCTTGGTCCACAGAAGACTGGACTGGAAGCTGAGCTGTGGTTACATCCTGGTGATTAGAGCCACAGGGCCAGCTTGGCATGTGTTGGCCCTGGATTCTGGGTCTTTAGGGGCAGGCTTAGAGCCTGAGACTGCACAGAATGGCCTAGTACTGGGGCAGGTCTAAAGCCTAGCTTGGGAGAGGCTGGCCTGGAGTCTAGAAAAACAGGGGATGAGTTGGTGCTTGGGTTTACTGGGGTGGGCCTGGTGCTGCAGTCCAAGGTAAAGTTGATTGCTCCCCTCACTCTCCTTTCTCCATGTGGAGGGGATCTCTCCCTGGACTACATAGTGTGAGCTTTGGGGAAGGATGACATGGGTAATATGAGAGTGTCCTTTCTAGCGTCTGCAATGCACTTTTTTCTTATTTCTGTACTCCACCCAGGTATTCTTATCTCTCATATGGATTCCATAGCTCTCATTGAAGGACTTTTCTTGCATAGATAGTTGTTTGAATTCATTCATGTTACTGTGAAGGGACAAGCACTAGAAACTCCTATTAAGCCATCAGTCCCCTGTGTTAGCAGAATTTTATTTAAAATCTCAGAATATTCAAAAAACACTTTGAAATTCACCTATTTCAATGTATTGAGGTACAGATTTAAGAACACCTTGTATCTCCCACTGACCTGCTAAAGGAAAATGATTTTACAGATTCTTCTGTAAGTTCATTAGGATGGGTTCATCTCTGTCCTATCCATTGCCAAAAGACTAATTCACTCTTTGGGCACAAATTTTACAAACCTTGCCTTGCCTGGCTCAGGACCCAGAAAAAAATCTACCTTTACATGGAAAAAAAATATTGTGCCTCCACTTCTGCTTTTCAATATACTTTTTATCTCCAGTCACAATTAAGAAGATAAGGGTAAACTTTAGTACTGACCTTCACTTTCATCCAGGGAAGAAGTATAGACAACTGTCCTTTCCCTCAGCAAGCGCTTTGAAATTGTAATTGGTTTGTGTCTTCTTGCTGTTACTCGAGGTGGAGGCACTGGCGGTGCAGTACTTTCCTCAGGTGGACCTGAATAGATCTGCAGAAGGGGAGTATTTCCAGAAAACAATTAGATCAACTTTTTGTATTCCTAATGCTAACTACCAGTTGATGCCCGTCAGCATTACATCTAGTGTCTGCCAGAGAAATTCTAATATTACTAAAGGAATTGGGAATATTTTTCCTAAACACTCTAACCACCAGCAAGTAGAGATTTCCCACCATGTTTGAGGTGCAGGACCTGGGATTTCTCAGTGCGGAGGAAAGAATGCAGACAAAAACGGCAACATCAGGAGTGTACTCTTCTATATGTTAGATGGGATTGCGTGTGACACATATTCACTGAACAAAACCAATTAAGTTATTATTTAAAGAATTGTGCAACATCAGTCCTGAATTTTCCACTTACTGCCTGGGAAACTGTAAAAAAGCTTTTCCCAACAAAAACTGTAAAAAAGGTTTCCAAGCAAAACTCATTAAATATTCACCTCCCATCTCTGAGCCTTAGCTTCTTCATCTGTAAATTGCAGGAGGCACAACCTATCACAGGATGTGGTGAGAACCAACTGCAAAGTTAGTTAAAGGACATTGTATGGGTAGAGGTGGGGTGTGAAGAATGATTAAAAACACCCACATGCATTCAATATTTCTGAAAAGATACCAAGAAATGGATTACATTGTTTGCACAAGACAGGAATAATGAGTGGCTCAGGGAAGGATGGAGGAAACTTATTTTTCACTTCTATATCATTTTGATTTAAAAAAACTTCAAGCCATGTATGCATTACTTATTCAAAAGAGAAAGGACAAAAACAAAGTTCTTTGGAAGTTATGATAATTGCTGGATAAGTGAGGGAGGAGCTGTGATTAGAATTTGTATATAGTGTCTCATATGTACTTAAGGATCTTCCTATTGCTGGGGAGAATGACCTTTTGGCCAGAGTGAACACAGTTTGGAAAGACACACATATGTGATGATGGAGGAAGGGAACTGGTTCCATTACAATAATGAAATCAATCCCAATGATTTGTGCAAAATAATGTCATAGCCCAACATTCTATCAGGCAAGAATCAACATAGTTTGCATAGACACAGAACTTACATGATTGGGAACACAAGGCAAGCCTGTGTGAAAGCTGCACAATGATAGAGAACAAAGTAATAAGAATCATAAGGCAGTACATGTTTCAGTATCTCATGGAATAGGGAAAAAAGAATATGACATAGTAGCAAGCAGATGAGCTTTGAGGCCATATACGTTTAGGTCATATTTCTGGGGTCATCATTAGTAATAATATTCTAAATAGCTACCATTTTGTGAGCATCTTAAGCAGATGTAGTAGTTGTTACAAATATTCCTTGTTATTTTTTTTTTCCATTTATTTTTACTAGTTGGAGGCTAATTACTTTACAATATTGTAGTGGTTTTTGCCATACATTGACATGAATCAGCCATGGATTTACATGTATTCCCCATCCCAATCCCTTCTCCCACCTCCCTCCCCACCCCATCCCTCTGGGTCTTCCCAGTGCACCAGGCCTGAGCCCTTGTCTCATGCATCCAACCTGGGCTGGTGATGTGTTTCACCCTTGATAATATATATATATACATGTTTCAATGCTGTTCTCTCAAAACATCCCACCCTTGCCTTCTCCCACAGAGTCCAAAAGTCTGTTCTGTACATCTGTGTCTCTTTTTCTGTTTTGCATATAGGGTTATTGTTACCATCTTTCTAAATTCCATATATATGCGTTAGTATACTGTATTGGTTTTTGTCTTTCTGGCTTACTTCACTCTGTATAATGGGCTCCAGTTTCATCCATCTCATTAGAACTGATTCAAATGAATTCTTTTTTAATGGCTGAATAATATTCCATGGTGTATATGTACCACTGCGTCCTTATCCATTCGTCTGCTGATGGGCATCTAGGTTGCTTCCATGTCCTGGTTATTATAAACAGTGCTGCAATGAACATTGGGGTGCACGTGTCTCTTTCAGATCTGGTTTCCTCAGTGTGTATGCCCAGAAGTGGGATTGCTGGGTCATATGGCAGTTCTATTTCCAATTTTTTAAGAACTCTCCACACTGTTCTCCATAGCGGCTGTACTAGTTTGCATTCCCACCAACAGTGTAAGACATACAGATGGCTAACAAACACATGAAAAGATGTTCCTTGTTATTTATCAAATGCGCCAGGGACTTTGCACCGAATGCTTCATCTACCTGGAGTGAGCTTCTTCCAGGAAACCATATCCATAGCTCGTGGTATTGATTTCAGTAGGATTAATGATCAAGTACACTCCTCTCAGTGAGTCTTTGCAGATAAATGTATCAAAATTTTGACATGCTTCCCTCTGCTGTGCTTACTATCCCCCATCTCTATTTAACTTATTTTCTTATCACTTTCTAACACTGCTATTGTTGTTGTTCAGTTGCTAAGTCATGTCCGCCTCTTTGCAACCCCATGGACTGCAGCACGCCAGGCTTCCCTGTCCTCTACTATCTCCCGGAGTTTACTCAAGTTCATGTGCATTGAATTGGTGATGCTATCTAACCATCTCATCATCTGCCTCCCTCTTCTCCTTTTGCCTTCAATCTTTTCCAGCATGAGGGTCTTTTAACACCATATATTGTACTTATTTAGCTTTTGGTTATCTGTCTCTCTACTTGATTGTATACTATACTAAAGTATATCATCATATTCACTGTTATATCTCCAGCAGTTAGAAGAGTGACTAGAATTTCTGGGCCAAAAAACTAACAAATTTAAAATTCTGATATAAAAGGCCAAATTGTCCTCTGAAAATAACATGACAGCCACTTTCCCCTCCAGCCAAAACAGGGTAAAAGGGCCTAGATTTATATCATCAGCATGGAACAATTAAAAAGCTAGAAAAAATGTAATAATGATTCTGATCATTATTAGGGCATTTGAAATCTGGCAATGAAGGACAGTGATCCATGAGAGAGGAAAAATAAATGAAGTGAACTCCATGATTGTTCCAGCATAAAGCCTGGAAAGATTCTTCAGGCCATACTCCAGGACAAGGAACCCAGAAGAGCCCAAGAGGCTCCATAAGCTGAAGACACTGAGTTGTAAGTATGAGAAGAGCAAGGAAGTGAGAGTTTTCAGGGCAGAGTACCAGACAGAAGATCTGCACAGAGAACTCTGGAGATCTTCAGGCGTCCTCTTTAAGAATTTAGCTACATACTGATCAATACATATGTGTAAGGCAAGAACCACAGGACAAAATTAGAGGGAAACACGGTGGCTGGAAGAGTTCCTGTTCTCACCAGCCACAGTGAACTATTAAATAATTCACAGAGCACTGAATAGAGTACACAGACAAGTTTTGCCTCATTCACGAAGAAAAATTAACATGACTAAATACTATTCTTTTTCTGCTTAAGTTTAAAATAAATACTTGTAAATATCAAGCTGTATTTGGGTAACAACTGCACCCCAGAAAAAGCTCAAGAATATTACCTATAGTAATGAAAAAATAGCCAGAATTCAAGAAGGTAAAATTAATGTCTTATGTCTGATAAAAAATTATCAGAAATAAATTATTCATAGCTATTTCTTTTTAAACTTTTTATATTTGTATTTAAGTATAGCTGATTAACAATGCTGTGATAGTTTCAGCTGGACATCAAAGGAACTCAACCAGACATATACATGTATCCATTCTCCCTCAAATTCCCCAATAGCCCATTCTAATTTTGGTGTATTTTATTTCTTTTTCTTGCTCAATTGCTCTGGCTAGGACTGCAATACTGTATTGAATAGGAGTGGTTACAATGAACATTCTTATCTTGTTCCTGATCTTAGCAACAGTTGTCTACCTTGCCAATCAATCCTAAAGAAAATCAGTCCTGAATATTCATTGGAAGGACTGATGCTGAAGCTGAAGCTCCAATACTTTGGCCACCTGATGGGAAGAACTGACTCATTGGAAAAGACCCTGATGTTGTGAAAGATTGAAATCAGGAGGAGAAGGGGACGACAGAGGATGAGATGGTTGGATGGCATCACCGACACAATGGACATGAGTTTGAGCAATCTCCAGGAGTTGATGATGAACAGGGAAGCCTGGCATGCTGCAGTTCATGGGGTCACAAAGAGTTAGACATGACTGAGAGACTGAACTGAACTGATGATGTTAGCCATGGGCTTTTCCTAGATGGTCTTAGTTATGTTGAGGTCTGTTCTTTCCATACCAAATTTGTTGAGTATTTATCATGAAAGGATATTGAATTTTGGCAAATGTATTTTATGTATCTATTGAGTTGTTTTTCATTCTATTAATGTGGTATATCACATTTATTGATTTGCATATGTTGAAGCATCCTTGCATCCCAGGGATGAATTCCACTTGATAATAGTCTATGAATCTTTTAAAGTGCTGCTCAATTAAGTATGCTAGTATTTTGTAGAGAATTTATGCTTTCTGTATTCATCAGGTATGTTGGCCTGTGGCCTATATCTTTCTTTTCCTCCTTCCTCTTTCCCCCTCCTCCTCTTCCTTTTTTTTTTTTTTTTTTTAATAGAGTCCTAAACTGGCTTTGGCATCATGGTAATGTTGGCCTCATAAAATGAGTTTGGGAGTGTTCTCTCTCTTTCAACATTATTAATTGAGGATAATTGACATCAATTCTTCCTTTAATGTTTGGTAGAATTCACCAATGAAACAATCTGAACCTGTGCTTTTCTTCTTTGGAAGATTTCTGAATACTGATTCAAGCTCCTCACTCACTATTTGTTCAGATTTTCTATTTCTTCATGATTCAGTTTCACTAGGTTATGTATTTCTAGGAACTTACCAATTTTTCTAGGTTATCCAATTTGTTGGCATATGTTTATTTATAGTGGTCTCTTATTATCTTATTATCCTTTTTATTTTTGTAGTGTATCCTTGTTTATTTCTGGTTTTATATATTCAGGTCTTAGCTCTTTATTTCTTAGTCTAGTTAAAGGTTTTCAGTTTTATTTATCTTTTTAAAAACTCAATGTAATTTCATTTATCTTTTCTATTGGTTTCCTGTTCTCTACTTCATTGATTTCTCTCTTTTTTTGCTCTGATCTTTGTTATTTCCTTCCTTCTGCAAACTTTGGGCTGAGTTTGTTCTTTTACCAATTGTTTGAGATATTAAGTTGGGTTATTTGTGATCTTTCTTTTGTCTTAATGTAATGCAGTGTAAATGTACTGTAATGTAATGTAATGTAAATGTAGTGTAATGTAAATATAGTGTTTTATTTGTGTAAAAGTCCCCTCTTAGAATTGCCTTTTCTCCATTTCATAAGTTTTGATTGGCTGTTTTTCTATTGTCATGTATTTCAAGATATTTTTTGATTTCTTGCTTTCTATATTTTGATTTCTTGCTTGACCCTTTGGTTGTTCAAAAGTGCATTGTCTACCACATATTTGAAAATTTTTTTTCTTCCAGTTATTGATTTCTAGTTTCATACAGTTGTGACCAGAAAGTACTTGATAAAATTTCAGTCTTCATACATTTGCTTATTTTATGACCTGACGTTATCTATCCTAGAGAAAGTTCCATGTCCACTTGAGAAGAACGAGTATTCTGTTGTTGGTGGGTAAAATATTCTGTATATGTCATTCAAGTTCATTTGGTCTAAGGTATAGTTCAGGTACAATGTTTCTTTAATTGAATTTCTGTCTGAATGATCTATGCATTCTCGAAAGTAGAATATTAAAGTCTTTTGTTATTATGTTATTGTTTATTTCTCCCTTCAGCACTGTAAGTATTTGCTTAATATATTTAGGTGCTGCATTGCTAAGTGCACATATATGTACAACTGTTATATACTCTTGATGACTAGACCACATTATCATTAACTTATGGCCTTCTTCATCCCCTTAAATCAGTTTTTTATTTAAAGTTTATTTTTTCTGATATAAGTATCCCTGCTTTGGGATCCATCTGGAACCATTGGGTTGGGTTCCATCTGCAGGAAATAACTTTTCCAACTCTTAACTTTGAGCCTATGTGTGTCTTTAAATTTTAAGTGTTTCTTTTAGGCAGCATACTGTAGGGTCCTATTTTTAATCCATTCAGCCCCTCTTCTTTTTGATTAGATAATTTAATTCATTTACATTCAAAGTAATTATTAATAGGCAAGGATTTATTAATTTCATCTTAATTATTTTCTGGCCATTTTGAAATTCCCTTATTTCTTTCTTCATTACTTGTTGTCTTTATTCTTGTGAATTTATCATTTTCTGTAATGTCGTGCTTTGATTTCCTTCTCTCTATCTCTACAGGTTTTTGCATTTGTGGTTACTAAGAGGCTTATATAAACAAAACTATAGATATAAAAGACTATTTAAAGCTGATAACAGCTTATCATTGATCATATACCAAGACCCTATAATTTTACATCTCCCTCTATATTTTATGTTTTTGACATCACAACTTACCCAATTTTATATTGTATATCCATTAACAAATTACTGTAGCTAAGTTATCATTAATATATTTGTCCTTTAACCTTTATATTAGAGTTACATAATTAACACACTATCATATTGCAGTATGAGAGTATTCTGAATTTGACAATATATTTATCTTATCAGTAGGTTTTATACTTTCATATATTTTTGCATTACTAACTAGTATCCTTTTATTTCAGCTTGAAGAACTCCTTTCAGTATTCTTGAAAGGCAGGGCTAGTGTGGACAAATTCCCTCAGCTTTTATTTGTTTGGTAAAGTCTTTATCTTTCCTTCATTTCTGAATGATGACTTTGCTGGGTAAAATATTCATGGTTGGAAGTTTGTTTGTTTTTTTTTTTTTTCAGCATTTTGCATATACCATCCAAATCTCTTCTGGTCTGCAAGGGGTCTGCTGAGAAATCTTCTGATAGCTGTATATGTGAGGGTATTTTTTTTTCTCTTGCTGCTTTTAACATTCTTTCTTTGATTTTTTAAACTGTTTCGTTATAATGTGTCTTGGAAAAGACTGTTTTGGGTTGACATTTTGAGATAACTGTTGGCTTCATAAATTTATCCCTAGATTTAAATTCTCAGGCATTACTTCTTTAAAAACTTTTCTCTCATTCTTCTCCTTCTGGGACTTCTGAGACTCCAACAATTCATAAATTGTTTCTTTTAATGGACCCCATAATTCACATAGACTATACTCATTCTTTTTCATTCTTTCTTCTTTTTGCTACCCTGAATATTGTTATTGTTGTTCAGTCCCTCAGTTATGTCCAACTCTTTGTGACTCCATGGACTGCAGCATGCCAGGCTTCCCTGTCCTTCACTATCTCCCTGAGTTTGCCCAAACTCATGTCCATTGAGTTGATAATGCCATCCAACTATCTCATCCTCTCTCGCCCCTTTCTCCTCCTGCCCTCAACCTTTCCCAACATCAGGAATTTTTTCCAGTGATTTGGCTCTTTGCATCAGGTAGCCAAAATATTGGAGCTTCAACTTCAGCCTCAGTCCTTCCAGGGAATATTCAGGGTTTATTTTGTTTAGGATTGACTGGTTTTACCTTCTTGCTGTCCAAAGGATTTGCAAGAGTCTTCTTCAGCACAGCTCAAAAGCATCAATTCTTCAGCGCTCAGCCTTCTTTATGATCCAGCTCTCACACTCGCACGTAACTATTGTAACAGCCACAGCTTTGACTATACAGACCTTTGTTGGAAAAGTGATATATCTACTTTTTAATATGCTCTCCAGGTTTGTCATAGCTTTTCTTCAAAGGAGCAAGCATTTTTAAATTTAATTCTGTGGCTGCAATCACTATCTGCAGTGATTTTGGATCCAAAGAAAATAAAGTCTGTCACCATTTCCACTTTTTCCCCATCTAGGCTCCCATGAATAGATGATCTCAAATAACCTGTTTTCTAATTCACTAACTCTTTCTTCTTTTGGATAGAGTGTAATATTGAAGCTCTCTATTGTATTCTTCAGTCCAGTCATTGTTCTTTGTACTCTAGGATTTCTGGTTTTTTTTTTTTTTAATGATTTATGTTTATTTGTTGAGGTTATTTTGTTCATGCATTGTGTCCCTAATTTCATTTAGTTGTTTATCTTTGTTTTCTTATAGCTCACTGAATATCATTTTTAATTAAAGCATAGTTGATTTACAATATTATATTAGTTTCAAGTATACAACATTGTAATTCAATATTTTTATAGATTATACTCTAAAGTAATTATAAGATATTGACTATATTCTCTGTGCTATACAATATATCCTTATAGCTTATTTATTTTATATAAAGTATATATACATATATCTTAATCCCCTACCCCATACTACTCTTCCTTCTTTCCCTCATCACATTGATAACCATTTTTTGTTCTCTATATCTGAGTCTGTTTCTGTTCTATTTTATTCAATTGTTTTAGCTTTTAGATTCCACATATAAGTGGTAACATACATTATTTGTTTTTTTCTGATGTTTCATTTAGGATAATACTTTCTAAATTATTCATGATGCTGCAAATGGCAAAATTTTCATTCTTTTTTATGGCTAATAGTGCACACACAGCTGTTTTATTCATCAGCGATGGACATTTAGGTTGCTTTCATATCTTGGCTATTGTAAATAATGCGATGATAAATATTGGGGTATATATATCTTTTCAAATTAATGTTTTCATTTCTTTCAGATATATACCCAGGAGTGGACTTGCTGAATCATATGGTAATCTAATTTTTAGTTTTTTAGGTAACATCCACACTACCTTCCATATTGGCTGCACCACCTTGCATTCCCACCAGCAATGTACTAGGGTTCATCCCTTTTCTTCACATTCTCATCCTGAGATTCTAGGTGGGCCCTCTGGTGGTGTCTGGGGGAGACTTGCTGCTTGAGTTCTTTGGACAAATTTGGTGCCTTGGTCATCAGGTGGGCAAGCTTGGTGTTTAGATCCACTAGGGAAAGCCTAGTGCCTGGGTCCAAGTGTATTGACTGGGGCTTGGATTCACTGGGATAGGCCTAACACTTGAGTTTGCAGTGATAGGCCTATGATTGGGGTTCATGTGAATGAATCTGGATCTGGGTCCATGGGGGCTGACCAAGATAAGGAATCACTGGGATGGGCCTACAATCTGGGTCCACAGGGACTATTCTGGTACTGGATGGGCCAGGAACATGATTTCATAGGAACTGGGCTAGGACCTAGTGCAATGGAGTTGGTCTGTTCTGCTTTACTGACTATGCAAAAGCCTTCGACTGTGTGGATCACAATAAACTGTGGAAAATTCTGAAGGAGATGGGAATACCAGACCATCTGACCTGCCTCTTGAGAAACCTATATGCAGGTCAGGAAGCAACAGTTAGAACTGGACATGGAACAACAGACTGGTTCCAAATAGGAAAAGGAGTACGTCAAGGCTGTATATTGTCATCCTGCTTATTTACCTTATATGCAGAGTACATCATGAGAAACGCTGGGCTGGAAGAAGCACAAGCTGGAATCAAGATTGCCGGGAGAAATATCAACAACCTCAGATATGCAGATGACACCACCCTTATGGCAGAAAGTGAAGAGGAACTAAAAAGCCTCTTGATGAAAGTGAAAGAGGAGAGTGAAAAAGTTGGCTTAAAGCTCAACATTCAGAAAACTAAGATCATGGCATCTGGTCCCATCACCTCATGGGAAATAAATGGGGAGACAGTGGAAACAGTGTCAGACTTTATTTTTTTGGGCTCCAAAATCACTGCAGATGGTGACTGCAGCCATGAAATTAAAAGATGCTTACTCCTTGGAAGGAAAGTTATGACCAACCTAGACAGCATATTAAAAAGCAGAGACATTACTTTGCCAACAAAGGTCCGTCTGGTCAAGGCTATCGTTTATCCAGTGGTCATGTATGGATGTGAGAGTTGGACTGTGAGGAAAGCTGAGCACCGAAAAATTGATGCTTTTGAACTGTGGTGTTGGAGAAGACTCTTGAGAGTCCCCTGGACTGCAAGGAGATCCAACCAGTCCATCCTGAAGGAGATAAGTCCTGGGTGTTCATTGGAAGGAATGATGCAAAAGCTGAAACTCCAGTACTTTGGCCACCTCATGCGAAGAGTTGACTGATTGCAAAAGACCCTGATGCTGGGAGGGATTGGGGGCAGGAGGAGAAGGGGATGACAGAGGATGAGATGGCTGGATGGCATCACCGACTCGATGGGCATGAGTTTGAGTAAACTCCAGGAGTTGGTGATGGACAGGGAGGCCTAGCGTGCTGCGATTCATGGGATCACAACGAGTCAGACACGACTGAGCGACTGAACTGAACTGAACTGGAGCACACTGGGAGCCTAGGGCCATGGAAGACGGCCTGTAATCTGTGGCCTCAAGGTCCAGCCTAGAGATTAAGTCTATGGGGTTGAGCTTGTTACTGGTGCCGGCCAGGAGTCTGGTTCTCTGGAAGCCAGCCTATAAGCTGAGGCCACAAGTGCTTGTCTGGCACTGAGGTTGGCCAGAAGCTTGGGTCCACAGGAACCTGTCTGGACCCTGAGCCATAGGCACAATCCTGGCATTGAGGTAGGCTGGGTGCCTCAGTCTATGTGAGCTGGTCTAGAGGTTAGGTCTGTGGGAGGTCATCCATTCTGAAATGGGCCAGGAATCTGCATTCACAGGAATCCACTAGAAGCCTGGTGACAGAGCTGGCTGACAGTGGGGTCAGCCAGGAACCTGGGTTTGTGGGAGCACACATATGCCTTGGGAGCTGCCTGCGGATATAGGCGCTGGGCAATGTTGAGTGTTTTGAGAGCTTGAGTTTGCAGGAACCTTCTGGTAGCATGGTGCTACAGGACCTACCTTGGACTTTGGGAAATGCCTGGGGCCACAGAAGCTGGTGGATAACAGCATGGGGCAAGGGCCTGGGTTTGTGTGACACCACTGGGAGCCTGGGGCCATGAAAGACATCTGTCTGCAGGAGTTGGTCTGATGTTGAGGTGGGCTGATACTGGGGTTTAACAGTGAAATCAAGTGCTCATTTCATTCTCCTCTCCCAAGAAGACTGTCATTCTCCACACTGGGCTGAAACTTGGGAGGGGGATGAAACAAAGGTGACTCTATCTTTCTTCCTCATTGTGTCTTTTCTTATTTCTTTGCTTCACCAGGTGTTATAATCTTTCACCTGGATTCCATATATATATATGGAATTCATATATATATGGAATTCATATATATATATGGATTATATATATATATATATATAATTGCTTACTCAGTACTGACTTATATATATAATTGCTTACTCAATACTGACATCTGGATATCCCAGAGGCATCTCAACTTCAACATTTCTAAAATTAAATGATTTAATTATTTTCTTTCGTTTATTTATTAAAACAATGCTAATGCCCAAGCCAGAAATCTGGGCATTGTTATCCTAGCATCTTCCCTCTGTCTCACATCCCATATCCATTTAGTCACCGAGTTCCATCAGTTATACTTCCTTAATATCTCTCTAATCTATTCTCTCTATTCAATACCACTGCCTCAGTTCAGAGTTTCATCATGTCTCTCTAATATTACTACAGTGGTCTTCTAACTATTCTCTGTGCCTCATGTCACTCTTATATTTAATCTGTCTATGAAAGTATGAATAGAGGGACCTTCCTAAACTCAAAACATAATTGTCTTACCCCGCTGCTTATATTTTAGTGACTCCTCACTATCTTTGAGACAAAGTCCAAACTCTGTAGTTAGTACACAAGGTGCTCTATAATCTGGCCCCTGACTACAATCTCCAATCTCATGTTCCTCTATTCTTACCTTCACTTTATACTATGATATCCACCCACCCTTCTTCCTTTTACTAATATTCATAGAAGTCATTGAATTTTAGCTGAGTACCCATGCTTACATGTCCCAGCTTCCCTTAAAGCTAGGTAAGGCCATGCACTTAAGTTTTAAACAATAAAATACAGGTGGAAGTGATTTATACAAACTTCTGGATCACGTTTTTATAAAGAATTTGTCTGCATTCCATTCTCTTTCCCCCTTATCTTTCATGAAGACCAATGGAATAGGTAAGTTGGACCCAAAGATTAAGGCCAAGCAGTAAGGATAGCAGAGCTACTCCACCAATTTTGGACTGTTTACCTCTGGACTTTTACACGAAAGCAAAATGAACTTGTCTATTATTTAAGTCACTGAATTTGCTCTTCTTTGTATTACAGGAAGTTAGACTGCACCTTAATTCATTCATTCCCTTTTAACTTTTGTGTCTCAACTCATGTACTAACACTATGGGAAGCCTTAGCTGATTCCGATGCCAGAGATATGTTCTACTTCCACTTGCTCCCATAACATCTGATGTACCTCTTCATATTAGTTATTACACTGTATCCTGAGTGCTGATTACCCCCCAATTCCCTCTCAGTATCATGAGCTTCCTGACAGTAGAGACTTTTATCTCATTCAAGCTAGAGCCTTATTAGGACACCAGATAAAAGAAAACAGTTCAATGACAGTTTTTATAATGAATGGATGTGTTTTGGCTGCCAGGCCCCTCAAGGCCTTTTAAATAATAGAGACTTTTCTCACTTGTTTTTCTCCAACTGGAAATGGGGAAAGAGAGTATAAGACAGAGATTAAAGAACTAACTTTGAGCAAGAATCAGCTGTGTAGACACTTTACCACTTGCTAACTATGCAACCTTAGGAAACGTACTTAAACTATATGTGCCTCAAACGTGAAGTCCAGTTTGCACTTTGCAAACCTCAATTTCCTAAATAGTAATAATAATCACTATAACCACCTACCTCATATGGTTGTTGTGATGATTGAATGAGAAAATATATGTAAAGAGCCTAGTCTGGAACATATTAAGCACTCTATAAATGGTAACTATCGCAACCCTGAAAATGACTTAAACTCATGTTTCCTTGGAGAGAAGCAGGGAAAGAGGGATGGAGAGGTGAGATGGAGGGGGGAAGGAATAGGGGACAGATGGAGGTTGAGACTAAAGCAATAAGGGGTGAAGTGGTTATGTGCTATGCAAACCAGAAGTTGTGGACTTGATGGCTCTTTGAGGTCTCTGCCAGATTAAGTTATTTTATTTATTTCCTCTAGTTATAGCAGTTAATCATTTCTCATTGGCAAAACTCTTTCCTCACAGCCTGCTCATCTTCAAAGAGCTACCCAGAACCCAAGAAGGATATGGGATCACTACTTTTTAGGGTTTGCAATGAAAGTCAGCAAATCCACCTGGACAAGCTGCTATCTATATGCTTTGTCTCCTCCTGGTAGACTGAGACATTGGTTGGGAACGTTTTGAGACAAGTTCTGCCAATGTGCCCATGGGCTGGGCTCAGAGAAGTTGCTCAGTAGGCTTAAAACCTGTCTTTCTAAATGAAAAAAAGTCTAGAAAAGCTGAGGGGATACTTCTTGTTGTGTGTCCTTTCTAAAATTAAAACATGGCCTGAATAAACCTAGAGTCAACATGGATTGCAACATTCTTCCCAAAGCTGGCCTACAGATGTAAACCTTGAAGCCAAGCTTTAATGTGGAAATACTGGCAATTACTGTGATAGGAAGAATCCATTTACCTCTCTCTCTGTTCTGTGGGCCCTCGAAAAGCCCTACATGAGATCTATTTTCAAATGATGAGCTTTAACCTATGTGTCACTGCTATTCCCTTTGGTAAAAGAAATGGAGTAAACTTGCCCTCCTTGCTCATTCAAACTTAGCCAGTTTGGTCTCATTGCTGTTCAACATGCCAAGGACAATTCTGCCTCATGAAGTTTGTATTCACTGTTTACTATTCTTGGGATTGATCTTCCCCAGGCTAGCCACCATGGCTAATACTCTTACTTTATTCAGTTTTCTGCCTAAGAATCATAGTAATATCACTTTCTACAAGATAACCACTGATAACCATCCTTTACTTTGTTATTCAGGGCACTTATCACCACCTGACAAATATATTTGTTAGGTTATATTTGGTTATCATCTGTCCCTTCCCAATAGAATACAAGACCCATGAAATAAAGGTCTTTGTTTTGTTCACAAGTATATCTATCTTCACTGCTGAGAACTTTGCCTGGTATGTGATAAGAATTTAGTATTTATGAAATTTAACTTGTATCATTAGTTATTTGAAGGAGGACTACAAACTACAGATATAACTAGTGTCTTGGGAATGAAAACCTGGCAAATATCCATAGTTTCTCTTAAGAGAGGAAGAAGAAGAGATGATGGGCCCAAGATCTCTGAACTTAATTTTGACAACTCAATTTTAATGTTAAGAAAGGCCCAAGAAAAGAAACTCTGTTTTACTCAATTCCCTATTGACTTCTTGAGTATCCATGAAAAGTATGTTCTAAGAGAGGAATCACAATGTACCCTCTGAAGATAGAAAAAAATAAATTCTAAAAGAATGGGAAAATCAAAATGTGTGGGACTTTCTTATAGGGGTGAATGGAGTGAAATACCAGGTGGCACAGGATGCAAAACTAGCTCCCCTGTATCTCATGCAATCTTTGAAAAGAGGGAAGTGATAGCAGTAGCAGGAGAAGGTCTAAGTGGCAGGGCTATGATATGAACTTAGATTTGTCTGACATCAAGGTTAATATTCTTTCCGCTATATAACATAAAAGAAAACATTTTAAGTTTAAAAACAATTCTTTTGATGGGAAGAGTATCAGGCCAAACTTATTTTCCCACCTTGCAAAACTCCTGAAAGACGGTGAACTGATTTGGCTTTCTGCAAACTGGTTAAGAACACCTAGAATTTTGTGGTCTTTAATAGTGACTTTGGGAAAAGTCTCAGAGAATAACCAGTACAGAGTCTGGGAGCAAGCCAGTGATATTTGTTTTCTGGGCACATGGCTGGTCCTGAATGTTAGCTGAGTTGAATTCTAAAGACTCAATCTAAGAGAAATCAATATATAAGGGATATTATTTCACTCTGTTGGGCCTTGGTTATTGTCTGGGATGGTCATAAGTCCAACTCCTGGAAATCCTTTTTTCTGAAGGCTCCTGAGGACTAAAACTGGATGATAACATTTGTTGGGCTTTGAGGCACAAACAGGAGAAGTATCACGTTCATTGGGGAGGGAGTTAATGAAACCCTTGCCTGAATTTGATGACATATTAATCCCCTCCAAGTTTCTTCTCTGTCATGTCTTTAGGCATGAAAGATAGAAGAAATTTAACATAAGATAATCATTTTTCAACTGCCAAAAGCAACAAGATCCACAGTCATCTGAACTCTTGGAAATTTTGACAGAACTCAGTAACTATCCAGATTCTCCCCAGATGCTGCTTCAGGGTTGCAAATATCAGATTGTACAAAAAGCATCTTGTCTTTCTATAAATCAAAGATATAAGACTTGGCCCTGATGAAGCTCAGCTTTCTACTGAGCCTCCATTTACACTCTGGCTGAGGCTGTGTTGCACTTTCTGAGGTCTGGTTACACTAGCAAAAACTGCACTCTTAAGTTCATTAGAAACAAAGGTGGTGATTGGCTAAAAAATAATGAGCTCTTAGCATTTGGCAGAGACCACTTTAAACATCAAGTGTGTCACCAAGTTCTCTCAGAGTTTGGACAGAACTTTGAAAATATCATGTCTGTTGTTACTAAGAGCCAAAATTTTTTAAAGAAGGCTGTCACCAGGCTTGTCTTTGGTCTCTGCAACATATAGACTTTAAGGTTCTTCTACATGACACATGACCCATACAACATACTTAAGGTAAAACTGATGTCCAAAGAGAGGAAGCACTTTGTTCATGTCTCCAAAGCCAGTAGGTGGTAAAACTTTGATTAGTGAAAAAGTGAAGTCGCTCAGTCGTGTCCGACTCTTTGCGACCCTGTGGACTGTATGTAGCCCACCAGGCTCCTCTGTTCATGGAATTCTCCAGGCAAGAATACTGGAGAGGGTTGCCATTTCCTTCTCCAAACTTTGATTAGAACCCCAAAATTCTAATCCTCAATCTAGTGTCCTATCCCCTTAAAACAAAGTACCTCCTTTGTGAAACTATTTTATACTCCTGCTGATTGTATCTAACATGTCTATAATCCACGCTCTGTCAGTCCATTCACCTCCCAGTTCCCTTGGGAAGAGGATACTTAGGAAAGAATGAAGTCAGAATCTGCTAATGACACCTCCATCCACTTGGCAAGGATTTATGTGTTCTACTAAGAATGCGATGGCAGATTTCAAGTGGAGTTTTCTCTTAAGACCTACTTACAATACCTTCAGACTCAGGAAGTGAAGAGTTCTGCATCATTAAACAGCTACGAATTAACAATGATCTCAGTTCAGTTCAGTTCAGTCACCCAGTTGTGTCCAACTCTTTGCGACCCCATGGACTGCAGCATGTCAGGCCTCCCTGTCCATCACCAACTCCCGGAGTTTACTCAAACTCAGGTCCATTGAGTTGGTGATGCCATTCAACCATCTCATCCTCTGTCGTCTCCTTCTCCTGCCTTAAATCTTTTCCAGCATCAGGGACTTTACAAATGAGTCAGTTCTTCACATCAGGTGACCAAAGTTTTGGAGTTTCAACTTCAGCATCAGCCCTTCCAATGAATATTTAAGACGGATTTCCTTTAGGATGGACTGGTTGGATCTCCTTGCAGTCCAAGGGACTCTCAAGAGTCTTCTCCAACACGACAGTTCAAAAGCATCAATTCTTAGGCACTCAGCTTTCTTTACAGTCCAACTGTCACATCCATACATGACTACTGGAAAAACCATAGCTTTGACTAGATGGACCTTTGTTAGCAAACTAATGTCTATGCTTTTTAATATGCTGTTTAGGCTTCAACAGTACATGAACCATGAACTTCCAGATGTACAAGCTGGATTTAGAAAAGGCAGAGGAACCAAAGATCAAATTGCCAACATCCACTGGATCATCGAAAAAGCAAGAGAGTTTCAGAAAAAAAAATCTATTTCTGCTTTATTGACTATGCCAAAGCCTTTGACTGTGTGGATCACAACAAACTGTGGAAGATTCTTAAAGAGATGGGAATACCAGGCCACCTGACCTGCCTCTTGAGAAATCTGCGTGCAGGTCAGGAAGCAACAGCCAGAAATGGACATGGAATAACAGACTGGTTCCAAATAGGAAAAGGAGTATGTCAAGGCTGTATATTGTCACCCTGCTTATTTAATTTATATTCAGAGTACATCATGAGAAATGCTGGGCTGGATGAAGCACAAGCTGGAATCAAGATTGCTGAGAGAAATATCAATAACCTCAGATATGCAGATGACAGCACCCTTATGGCAGAAAGTGAATAACTAAAGAGCCTCTTGGTGAAAGTGAAAGAGGTGAGTGAAAAAGTTGGCTTAAAATTCAACATTCAGAAAGCTAAGATCATGGCATCTGGTCCCATCATTCCTTGGCAAATAGACGGAGAAACAGTGGAAACAGTGACGGACTTTATTTTTTTGGCTCCAAAATCACTGCAGATGGTGACTACAGCCATGAAATTAAAAGATGCTTGCCCCTTGGAAGAAAAGTTATGACCAACCTAGACAACTTAGACAATGATCTAAGGACTTCTAAAATGTACCACTTTGACTACAAAGACTTAGTATACACCATAGATTATGGAAGAATGTCATCACTGAGATAAAGTTAATTTCCTATCAATAGAGTAAAAGGATGGGAAGGTATTATTGGGTTGGCTATAAAGTTCATTTGCGCTTTTCTGTTAGATATGAGGGAAAAACCCAAAGAAACTTTCTGGCTAACCCATTAACATTTGGTGGGCAACACTATGTACAAAATACTTGATATATTTATCTCATTGAACCCTCCCAACATCTGAGTGAGATAAGTTTAATTATTGGTCCCAATTTTAAAATGAAGGAAAGAAGTTTCAGGGAGGTAGACTGGCTTATTAAAGACTACGTGGCTAGCAAATAATGGAGCTGGGATTCAGCCTCAGGGTCATCTGCTTCCAAAGTTATTTTCCATTATTTCCATAATATTCTCACCTCTAGGGTTATTTGGAAAACCTATAGACGTGGGCTAGGCATTTTCAGTTTTCAGTCTTAATCCCAAAATAGCAGTGACAGCCATTAGTCCCAAAATCTCAGAGCAAAGAAAAAGTTCACCCAATCTCAAAGCTCTTTCACTGATACCTGATTTCTGAAATTCTTACAGGTAGTGTCACCAGACTGAGGAACCTTGGTCTGCTTCATGTCTAGCTGCCAAAGTATACCTATCTGATCCTCTAGCACAGTGGCCCCAGTCTTATTCAGACTCTGATGTTCAAACCTGAGATTCAGACTACCCAAAGGAGAATAGCAAAGACAAAAGTATATGATATGGGAAAATCATTGGCCACTGAGGGGAATGGGCTATCTGATTTTGGGAGATCTTATTAAATTCTCAAAAATCTCTGATTATATATTAATTCTCTCATTATCTCTCTCTCTCTCACACACACACAAGCAAATCAGAAGCCACTAAAAATACAATAAAAACAGATAATTGACTTTGAAATCCGTAACAAATTTAATTCCTCCAGGTCTCAGTTACCTATAAGCAAAATAAGGAAATACCTCATAAAAGTTATGAGAATTCAATGAGACACTGAAGATGTTGAATGCCAAAATTTCAGCACATCCAGTGGCACAAGTAGTAGTGGCACTAGTAGCAAAATCTAGATAAATGCCAACTATTATTTGTACTATTGTAACTTTTGTTTCAGTGCCAGCTGGAGACAGGAAAAGGAAGGGAGAGGGTATCCCCGCCTTTTACTGAATCTTGATAATAATTCTTAGGACAACAAGAATCAAAAGGATGACTCATGATGAAGGTTTCAGCTCTCTGAACACTGTGGGGTAAGCCCCAGCTTACAGCTGTATCCTACACTTATCACACTATCTCATCAGGCTTGGACATGCTTATTCACTTCAAACAGGTCCTGACCTCACTTCAAAGCTAAGAGGATTAAGCTTTTGGGAAATGTGTGAAGATCTTCTTGATTTAGTAAGAATTGAAAAAACTTAAAGCTGTGTTTTCAAAGATTCACTATGACTGATAAACATATTTGAAATTTCTCAATCTAATAATTCTTTGCTCAAAGATATTTTTCTTCAGGTTATACTTTGCTTTAAATATTCACTACTTAAAGTATTTTTTTTTCTGAAGATTCATTTGAAAATGTTCGCCAAATCCCTAGTTAAGTACATTTTATACTCTCATATACTGTCTCTTTTTATACTCTTTATACTGTCCTCTTATGTACAGAATAATACAAATGTTATTTTTAATAACTTTTAGCTTAACTCTATCATTTCAGAATTTAAAGGTAATGACGTATAAACCTGGCTTAATTAGATTTTCTCTCTCAATGTGTGTACGTGTGTGTGTTTTGTATCTATATGTATATGTGTAGATAGATACATAAAGACATATTTTAAGATATATAAAATACAAATCTATATTTATATTTACACATATTTTAAAACAACTATCTCCCTACCAATCTACTTACCTATCATTCCAGAAAGCAGAGGCAGAAGGAAATATTCCTCTATTCCTTTGCTGCCCTCTGGTGGCAGAACAAAATTGACAGAAGCCATATTTCAGAGAGACAGGAGGCATAGGCTAGGACTAGAAGAATCTGTTTCCTCTAGGTTGCTAGACTGGGTGTCTGAAGAATAACATAAATCAGTTCAGTTCAGTTCAGCCGCTCAGTCGTGTCTGACTCTTTGCGACCCCATGAACCGCAGCACGCCAGGCTTCCCTGTCCATTACCAACTCCCGGAGTTCACCCAAACCCATGTCCATCGAGTCGGTGATGCCATCCAACCATCTTATCCTCTGTCGTCCCCTTCTCCTCCTGCCCTCAATCTTTCCCAGCATCAGGGTCTTTTCAAATGAGTCAGCTCTTCGCATCAGGTCCTTAAAAGGGACTCTTGTTTGCCTCCCGAAATCCATTACATTGCTATAATGTTGGGGTTTTTTCTGGACAAGATCCCATTTGGCCATTTGGGAACATAGGCAGCAATTGAGTTCCCACAAACTCTGCATTGAGAACAGTCCAACTTCTTGTGGCCAATTTATAGGAATAATTTTTCTTAACCATCTATATCTTCAGCAAAGATTGTACCATTCAGTTCCCTCAACCATGGTTTCTAACCATACATTTTTAGACATAAAAATAAAATCAATTTTCACATACATTGATAATAGATTTTCTAATTACTTTGAAAATTTATTCACCCAGAAAACTGTACATAAGGCAGTAAAGAAGGAACTTGTTGGATTAAATAGCAGCTTGATAAGTGAAAGTAAAAGTGTTAGTCGTTCAGTCTTGTGTGACTCTTTGCAACCCCATGGACTGTATAACCTGCCAGGCTTCTCTGTCCATGGAATTATCCAGGCAAGAATACTGGAATGGGTAGCCATTCCCTTCTCCAGGGGATCTTCCTGACCCAGGAATTGAACCCAGGTCTCCTGCATTGCAGGCGTATTCTTTACCATCTGAGCTACTAGAAAAGCCCAGAAAAGCAGTTTACCACCCAGTAAAAGAGAAAAATTGGCAATTAGAAAGGAACTTAAGAGAACAGTTAAGGTTAGAGGAGCTAAGTCAACTTCAGTGATGAAAAGAGAAGTACAAGTCTCTGTTGTCTTTAACATCTCATGTTAAACATGTCCCCATTCCCTGAGGTTCAGCCTTAACCCAACAGACCTTAAGTCTCAACTTGGCCACTTACAACACTCTGTGCCTCTGTTTTCTAATCAATAAAAAAAAAAAAAAAGAAATAATAATATCCATCATTCACGGAGTTAGAATAATGACTGAATGAGATAAATGTACATTGCCCCATATATGGCACATAGCCTGATTTCATGTTCCCTGAATACAAGTCTAAATTTAAAAGGTTCCTAGCCCCAGTACAATGATCCCAGCAATAATAAAGGAAGGAAATGCCCAGTACCAGATTGTAAAAGTAAGAAGATGAGTTTGCAAAGCACAAGTGAGACAAGAAGAACTGTGGGGCTAGGTTAGTGAGGGTGAACTAAAGTTCCAAAGAGTAGATGAGTAGGAATGGAGTTAGAGAAATAAAAATTTGCTACCACCACTGCAGCATGCACAAAAGAACTTTTATAAAATGAAGAGCCTGTACCAGAAGGTTTTCAAGGTCCCTTTATAGTTCTAATATTCAAATGGTTCTATTCCACATTTTGTCCCCATAAGTTTAAAATAAATAATTGTCCTCAAAAAAAATTGCTAAGAACTGCCTTCAGGACTGACCTCCCTATTCCCCTGTAATTCACCACATTTCCCAAAAACAAAATTTTCAGAAAACAGAAGTCAACATTCTTCTGTCCATCTAAATGGCTTCTGTGTCTCAGAGCATCAGCATTAGGTTTGGGCACTCTGATAGATACTGTTCAGTGAGATTGGAAGTGAAAGAATGTAAGAATCATTGACACCATTGAGGGATCAGTGTAGAGGTGAATTTTCTTGCCCTGTAACTTACCTACCTACCAACTCAGAAAATAAGTAATTTAAAGATGATGATTCAAATTGTCTTCAAATACTCTTTTTAAAAGACTTAAGAATGCACTCCTTTAAGTATCAATACTTTTGATACACTTAAACTTTATTTACAGAACATATTCTTTTTTTTTTTCTTGGTACTCGTGGATTTTTTTTTTCATTTATTTTTATTAGTTGGAGGCTAATTACTTTACAATATTGTAGTGGGTTTTCTCATACATTGACATGAATCATAGATATTCTTAAAAGAGAGGCAAAAGGAAGAGAATGACAAAGAAATGTAAAACCAATGTGTTTAAGCCTTTTTCTATTAAAGATCAAGTGTAAATGGAAAAAAAACACATTACTGAAATTATAATATATGTCAACTGAAAAGTCATATCCCATTAACAGAGCAATGTGGCAGGAACATATAATCCCTGATATTTGTAAAGAAGCATAACTCTTCTCTTTTAATCTCTACAACCATCCTATGAGGTTACACATACATAAGGTCCAGAATTTCTGAAACAATCTCACCCACATTTCATTTTGCTCTTTTTCAAAAAATGGAATTTGATAAATGTTTGTTAAATTGGTACTTTTTATATCTCCATATATCTTCATATTTATATCTTCATATGAATAAATTCATAAATCAGAAAAATCTTTGATTACCATGTCTTCATTTGGAAAATATGATCAGAGTTCATCTCTAGTATCATATGAGGGTCAGAACTTCATTCATTCAATACATATTTATAGGTTACAAGGGTGTAGCAACTTCACTTAAAAGCTGACCCCTGGTTAACAGAAATAATCTCCTATTAGGTCAGAGCAATTGCTCTGCAAATCACCCAACAGAATACACTTTTGATACCTTGGTCAAAATCATAGAAAAATAACACTTTCAAAACTCAATAGAGATGAGCTCATTCATTGAAAAATGGATTTTCTGGAAAAAACTGAAGTTGGCAATTCACCTAAAAAATTGTAAAGAATAACAACAAAGATGTTTTAGGGTGCATAAGCCAACCATCTCTTTGCATGGCTTTGCAATAAGCCTTTCTCAGCTCCAAACTGTGACATTTAGGTATTGTTTGGCTGGGGCTGTTGTCACAGAGGGTGGCCTCACCCCTATGCCTGGAACGCCCCTCCAGGATGCCCCTTGAGGCAAGGCACTGCACTGTGCTCTCGGTGGCTTCCTCCCAGGTGCCCCCACGTCCCTTCCTGAATGACTAAGGGCCAAGTGGCCCCGCCCCTGCTGCCAGGCTTGGAGCCCTGGTCCCTGCAGGGCTGAAAATCCTGGCTCAATGTCTTTTCCCTCTGCTGTCACTAAGCTGTCCAAGAACCTGAGAGGAGAGCAGTATAACCCCTAATGCTGCCCACAGCCACAAGGCCACCATTCTTGGGAGGGACCTCCCCAGCTAAAGCCCTATTTGCACCCAGGAACGTCTGTCAGTTTGAAGACGGAGCAGTCAAGATGGTGGAATAGGAAAACCTAGGGTTAAGTTCTTCTCATAAGTACATCAAGGATACACCTACAGGTGTAACAATTCACTCAGAGGACCTATTGAACACTAGCAGAGGACCACAGACACCTAAAAAGACAAAAGGATCCTCCTATAATTAGTTTTCATTGTTTCGGGTTTTGGGTATTTTTGTTTGATTGGTTGTTTTCTTCTTTTTTTGTTTTCTTTGTGTTTCTTGCTCTCTGGATTTTTTTATTTTGCTTTTGTTTTTGTATGTTTGGATTTTTTATTGTTTGTCTTGCTTTTTATTTGCTTTCTTTCCCCTTTTTAGTTTTTGTTTTGTTGTCATTTCATGAGTTTATTTTTATGTTCTTTGCTTTGTTTGTTTTCTTTGCTTTTTTGGTCTAGTTTGGGTTTTTGTTTTTATTCTTTTGGTTTTGAAGTGTTTTGATTGTTTTCTATTTTCTTTGTGTTTTTTTGTTTGTTTCTTTATGTCCCTGTTTGATTATATTTATGCTCTTTGTCTTGGTTTTTTGCCTCTTTTCCTTATTTTGGTTTTTGTTTTTGTTTTGAAGTAATTTTTATTTTCTATGCTTTTTTGTTTTAGTTTTACTTTTCTTTTTTACTGTGTTAATTTTGTTTCTATTGCTTATTTTGGTTTTGGGGTTAATTGTTTGGATGCTTTCTTTTTTTGTTGTTGTTTTCTCTGTTGTTTTTTTCTTCCTTTGTTTTGTTTAGTTATGTTTGTGTTGTTTGTCTTCATTTTTGCTTGTCTATCCTTACTCTTTGCCCTGTTTTTGTTGACTACACCACATGGCTTATGGAGTCTTAGTTCCCCAGCCAGGGGTCAAAACTGAGCCCCTGTGGTAACAGCACCGAGTCTTCAATGCTGGATGGTCAGAGAATTCTTGGCTGAGGGAATATTAACTGGCATGAGCTCTCCCCAGGTCCCCATTTCAGCACCAAAATAGGGCTCCACCCAACTGTACAACTGTACAAACTCCATTGGTGGGTGCCTCAGGCCAAACAGTCATCAAGATAAGAATACAGCTGCATGCATCAGCAGACAGGCTACATACTAAGTTCACAAAAAAAGATTTTGTAATCCAAGGTGGCAGAGTAGAAAGACATACACTCTTCTTCTCTTGTGAGAACACCAAAATTTCAACTAGCTTGTCAACAACTATCGACAGGAAGATGCAGAACCCACCAAAAAAGATCCCACATATAAGGACAAAGGGGAAGCCACAATGAGGTGGCAGGGGGGGAGCAATCATCATAAAATCAAATCCCATACCCACTAGGTGGGTGATACACAAATTGGAGAACAATGATACCAAAGAGGTTCTTGCAGTGTTGTGAAGGTTCAAGGCCCCATATCTGATTTCCCAACCTTGAGATTCAGCAAAAGGATTGGGAATCCCTAGGGCATCTGACTTTTAAGGACAGCAGGATTTGATTGCAGAAATTTAACAAGAATGGAAGAAACAGAGACTATTGGAGGGCACAAACAAAACCTAGTCACACCAGGACCCAGGGGAAAGGAGCAGTGACCCCATAAGAGACGGAGCCAGGCTTGTCTGTGAGTGTTTCAGGGTCTCCTGCAGAGACGTGGGACAGCAGAGGCCTGCCATGGGGACAGACGGACTAGCAGCAACAGTCCTGGGAGGCTCATGTTGGCATAAGTCCTTTAAGATGTAGCCAATAGGCCTAACTCTCAGATGGAAAAGGGTCTGCCTACAATGCAGGAGACCTGGGTTCAAGCCCTGGGTTGAGAAGATCCCCTGGAGAAAGAAATGACAACCCACTCCAGTATTCTTGCCTGGAGAATCCCATGGACAGAGAAAGCTGGCAGGCGACAGTCCATGGGGTCACAAAGAGTCAGACATGACTGAGTGACTTCACTTTCACTTTCAATATACCTAACAAAGCCTGCAGACTCCAGGATTGGGTTGTCTCATGCCAAATGATGAACAGGGAGAGAACACAACCTCAACCATCAACAAGCAATTGGATGAAAAATTTGCTGTGCATGCTCCTGCCCACCAGAACAAGACACAGTTTTCTCCAAAGCTAGTCCCTCCCATCAGGAAGCTTGCACAAGCCTCATCCTCATCCATCAGAGGGCAGGCAGAATGAAAACCACAATCAAAGAAAACTAACCAGAATTATCACATAGATTACAGCCTTGTGTAACTCAATGAAGTTATGAGCAATGCTGTGCAGGGCCACCCAAGACAGATGGGTAATGGTGGAGAGTTCTGACAAAACATGGTTCATTAGAGAAGGCAATGGCAAACCACTTCAGTATTCTTGCCTCAATTACAACATGATAAGTATGAAATGGTAAGAAGATATGACACTGGAAGGTGAGGCCCCAGGTCAGTTTGTGTCCAATATGCTACTGGGGAAGAGCAGAGAAATAGCTCAAGAAGGAATGAAGAGGCTGTTCCAAAGTGGAAATGATGCTCAGTTGTGGATGTGTGTGGTGGTGAGAGTAAAGTTCAGTGCTGTAAAGAACAATATTGGATAGTAACCTGGAATGTTAGGTCCATGAGTCAAGGTAATTTTGATCAAGATGTAATTTTGATCTTAGGGACTGGAATGCAAAAGTCAGAAGTCAAGAGATACTTGAGGGATGGGATGGGGAGGGAGGGGGGAGGGGGGTTCAGGATGGGGAACACATGTACACCCATGTCTGATTCATGTCAATGTATGGCAAAAATCACTACAATACTGTAAAGTAATTAGCCTCCAATTAAAATTAATTAATTTTTTTTAAATTTTTTTTATTAGTTGGAGGCTAATTACTTCACAATATTTCAGTGGGTTTTGTCATACATTGATATGAATATTACAGCATACTGACACATATATATGGAATTTAGAAAGATGGTAACGATAACCCTATATGCAAAACAGAAAAAGAGACACAGAAATACAGAACAGACTTTTGAACTCTGTGGGAGAAGGTGAGGGTGGGATGTTTCAAAAGAACAGCATGTATACTATCTATGGTGAAACAGATCACCAGCCCAGGTGGGATGCATGAGACAAGTGCTCGGGCCTGGTACACTGGGAAGACCCAGGGGAATAAGTGTAAAATTAATTAATTTTTAAAAAATGAAAAAAAATGTCCACTTAAAAAAAGAGAGAGTAACCTGGAGTAATAGGCAAGTTTGGCCTTGGAGTACAAAATGAAGCAGAGCAAAGGCTAATAGAGTTCTGTCAAAAGAACACATTGGTGATAGCAAACATCCTTTTCCAACAACACAGGAGATGACTCTACATATGGATATCACCAGACAGTCAACATTGACTGATATATATATATATAATGAGATTGATTATATTCATTGCAGACAAAGTTGGAGAAGCTCTACACAGTCAACAAAAACAAGACCTGGAGCTGACTGTGGGCTAGATCATTTGCTCCCTATTTCAAAATTCAGGCTCAAATTGAAGAGAGTAGGAAAACCACTAGGCCATTTAGGTGGGACCTAAATCAAATCCCTTATTATTTTCTTTTTCATTTATTTTTATTAGTTGGAGGCTAATTACTTTACAATATTGTAGTGGTTTTTGCCATACATTGACATGAATCAGCCATGGATTTACATGTATTCCCCATCCTGGTCCCCCCTCCCACCTCCCTCTCCACCCAATTCCTCTGGGTCTACCCAGTGCACCAGGCCCGAGCACTTGTCTCATGCATCCAGCCTGGGCTGATGATCTGTTTCACCCTAGATAATATACATGTTTTGATGCTGTTCTCTCGAAACATCCCACCCTCGCCTTCTCCCACAGAGTCTAAAAGTCTGTTCTGTACATCTGTGTCTCTTTTTCTGTTTTGCATATAGGGTTATCATTACCATCTTTCTAAATTCCATATATATGTGTTAGTATGCTGTATTGGTCTTTATTTTTCTGGCTTACTTCACTCTGTATAATGGGATCCAGTTTCATCCATCTCATTAGAACTGATTCAAATGAATTCTTTTTAATGGCTGAGTAATATTCCATGGTGTATATGTACCACAGCTTCCTTATCCATTCGTCTGCTGATGGGCATTATTTTACAGTGGAGATGACAAGTACATTCAAGGCATTAGAACTGATAGAATGCCTGAAGAACTATGGATAGAAGTTAATAACACTCTACAGGAGGCTGTGATCAAGATAATCCCTAAGAAAAAGAAATAAAAGACGGCAAAGCAGTTGTCAGAGGAGACCTTATGAATAGTTGAGAAAAGAAGAGAATTGAAAGGAAAAGAAAGGGAAATACAACTGTAACTGAATGAAGATTTCCAGATAATAGCAAGGAGAAATAAGAAAGTTTTCTAAAGGGAACTATGTAAAGAAATAGAAGAAAACAATAGGATGGAAAAGACTAGAATTACCTCCAAGGAAATCAGAGATATCAAGGGAATATTTCATGCAAAGATGGGCACAATAAAGGAACAGCAATGGCAAGGACATAACATAAGGAGAAAAGATTAATAAGAGGTGGCAATAATACACGGAAGAACTATACAAAAAAGGTCTTAATTATCTGGATTACCATGATGGTGTGGTCATTCCCCTAGAGCCAGACATCCTGGATTGTGAAGTCAAGTGGATCTTAGGAAGCATTCAGTTCAGTTCAGTTCAGTCCTCAGTCACGTCGGACTCTTTGCTACCCCGTGAATCACAGCACACCAGGCCTCCCTGTCCATCACCAACTCCCGGAGTCTACTCAAACTCATGCCCATCGAGTTGGTGATGCCATCCAGCCATCTCATCCTCTGTCGTCCCCTTCTCCTCCTGCCCCCAATCCCTCCCAGCATCAGGGTATTTTCCAATCAGTCAACTCTTCGCATGAGGTGGCCAAAATATTGCAGTTTCAGCTTCAGCATCAGTCCTTCCAATGAACACCCAGGACTGATCTCCTTTAGGATGGACTGGTTGGATCTCCTTGCATTCCAAGGGACTCTCAAGAGTCTTCTCCAACACCACAGTTCAAAAGCATCAATTATTCGGTGCTCAGCTTTCTTCACAGTCCAACTCTCACATCCATACATGACCACTGGAAAAACCATAGCCTTGACAAGATGGACCTTTGTTGGCAGAGTAATGTCTCTGCTTTTTAATATGCTATCTAGGTTGGTCATAACTTTCCTTCCAAGGAGAAAGCATCTTTTAATTTCACGGCCGCAGTCACCATCCGCAGTGATTTTGGAGCCCCGAAAAATAAAGTTTGACACTGTTTTCACTGTCTCCCCATCTATTTCCCATGAAGTGATGGGACCAGATGCCATGATCTTAGTTTTCTGAATGTTGAGCTTTAAGCCAACTTTTTCACTCTCCTCTTTCACTTTCATCAAGAGGCTTTTCAGTTCCTCTTCACTCTCTGCCATAAGGGTGCTGTCATCTGAATATCTGAGGTTGTTGATATTTCTCCCGGCAATCTTGATTCCAGTGTGTGCTTCTTCCAGCCCAGTGTTTCTCATGATGTACTCTGCATATAAGTTAAATAAGCAGGGTGACAATATACAGCTTTGACATACTCCTTTTCCTATTTGGAACCAGTCTGTTGTTCCATGTCCAGTTCTAACTGTTGCTTCCTGACCTGCATACAGGTTTCTCAAGAGGCAGGTCAGGTGGTCTGGTATTCCCATCTCTTTAAGAATTTTCCACAGTTTATTGTGATCCACACAGTCGAAGCCTTTGGCATAGTCAATAAAGCAGAAATAGATGTTTTTCTGGAGCTCTCTTGCTTTTTCAATGATCCAGCGGATATTGGCAATTTGATCTCTGCTTTCTCTGCCTTTTCTAAAACCAGGAAGTATTACTATGAACAAAACAAGTGGAGGTGATGGAATTCCAGTTGAGCTATTTCAAATCCTAAAAGATGTTGCTGTGAAAGTACTGCACTAAATATGTCAGTAAATTTGGAAAACTTAGTGGTGGCCACAGGACTGGTAAAGGTCAGCTTTCATTCCAGTCCCAAAGAAAGGCAATGCCAAAGAATGTTCAAACTACTGCACAATTGCATGCATCTCACATGCTAGTAAAGTAATGCTCAAAATCCTCCAAGAAAGGCTTCAAAAATATGTGAACAACAACAACAAAAATATGTGAACCATGAACTTCCAAATGTTCAAGCTGGTTTTATTGACTATGTCAAAGCCTTTGACTCTGTGGATCACAATAAACCGTGGAAAATTCTGAAAGAGATGGGAATACCAGACCACCTGACCTGCCTCCTGAGAAATCTGTTTGCAGGTCTGGAAGCAACAGTTAGAACTGGACATGGAACAACAGACGGGTTCCAAATCGAGAAAGGTGTATGTCAAGGCTTTATGGCTTTATATTGCCACCCTGCTTATATAAATTATATGCAGAGTACATCATGAGAAATGCTGGGCCGGATGAAGCCCAAGCCAGAATCAAGATTGCTGAGAGAAATACCAATAACCTCAGATATGCGGATGACACCACACTTATGGCAGAAAGTGAAGAACTAAAGAGCCTCTTGATGAAAGTGAAAGAGGAGAGTGGAATTTTTGACTTAAAGCTCAACTTTCAGAAAACAAAGATCATGGCATCCAGTCCCATCACTTCATGGCAAATAGATGGAGAAACATTGGAAACAGTGACAGACTTTATTTTGGGGGGCTCCAAAATCACTGAGGATGTTGACTGAAGCCATGAAATTAAATTGGAAGAAAAAGTTATGACTAACCTAGACAGCATATTAAAAAGCAGAGACATTGCTTTGCCAACAAAGGTCCATCTAGTCAAGGCTATGGTTTTTCCAGTAGTCATGTATGGATGTGAAGAGTTGGACTGTAAGAAAGTTGAGCGCCAAAAAATTGATGCTTTTGAACTGTGGTGTTGGAGAAGACTCTTGAGAGTCCCTGGGACTGCAAAGAGATCCAACCAGTCTATCCTAAAGGAAAGCAGTCCTGAATATTCATTGGAAGGACTGATGTTGAAGCTGAAACTCCAGTACTCTGGCCACAGGGTGTGAAGAGCTGACTCATTTGAAAAGACCCTGATGCTGGGAAGATTGAAGGCAGGAAGAGAAGGGGACAACAGAGGGTGAGATGGTTGGATCGCATCACCAACTCAACGGGCATGAGTTTGAGTAGACTCCGTGAGCTGGTGATGGACAGGGAGGCCTCACATGCTGCAGTCCATGGGATCACATAGAGTCGGACAAAACTGAGCTACCGAACTGAACTGAACTGAACAGCAGTGGCCACAGGACTGGAAAAGGTCAGTGTTCATGCCAATCCCTACAAAGGCAATGCCAAAGAATGTTCAAGCTACTGTACTATTGCACTCATTTCACATGCTAGCAAAGTAATGCTCAAAATCCATCAAGCTAGGCTTCAACATTATGTGAACTGAGAACTTCCAGATATACAGGCTGGATTTTAAAATGCAGAGGAATCAGAGATCAAATTGAAAAAAATCCACTGGATAATAGAAAAAGTAAGGAAATTCCAGAAAAACATTTACTTCTGCTTCATTGACTATGTGAAAATCTTTTACTGTTCAGATCACAACAAACTGTTTAAAATTATTAAAGAAATAGGAATACCAGGCCACCTTACTGGTCTCTTGAGTAACCTATATGCAGGTCAAGTAGCAACAATTAGAGCCAGACATGCAACAGTGGACTTGTTCATAATTGGGAAAAGAGTATGTCAAGGCTGTATGTTTTCACCCTATGTATTTAACTTATGCAGAGTACATCATGCACGATGCTGGGCTGTATGTATCACAAGCTGGAATCAATTTTACTATGAGAAATATCAACAATCTGATATCACTCTAATGGCAGAAAGTGAAGAGGTACTAAAGAGCCTCTTCATGAAGGTGAAAGAGGAGAATGAAAAAAACTGGCTTAAAACTTAACATTCAAGAAACTAAGATCATGGCATCTGGGTCCATCACTTCATGGCTAATAGATGGGGGAAAACATGGAAATAGTGACAGATTTTATTTTCTTGGGCTCCAAAATTACTGTGGAATAGTAATTGCTGCCATGAAATTAAAAGATGCTTGCTCCTTGGAAGAAAAACTATGACAAACCTAGACAGTGTATTATTATGGAGAGACATCACTTTGCTGACAAAGGTCTGTATAGTCAAAGCTATGGAATGATCATCTTAAAAGATGTCAGAAAATTGTGGAAAAACTCAACACCCATTTATGATAAAAATTTTCCAGGAAGTGAACAGCAAGGGAACATACTCAACATAATAAAGGCCATATATGACAAACCTACAGCTAACATCATACTCAATGGTAAAAAGCTAGAAACATTTCCTCTAAGATCAGGAACAAGTCAAGAATGTCCACTCTCATCATTTATTCAACATAATTATGAAAGTTCTAATCACAGAAATCAGAGAAGGAGAAGAAATAAAAGGAATCCAAATTGGAAAAGAAGTAAAACTGTCACTGTTTGCAGATGACATGATAATATACAAAGAAAATCCTAAATACCAGGAAACTGCTATAGCTCATCAATGAATTTAGTAACATTGCAGGATAAACAAGTGATACACAGAAATCTCTTACATTCCTATACACCAACAAGGAAGGTTCAGAAAGAGAAATTAAGAAAATAATCCCATTTACCATTGCAACAAAAAGAATAAAATATCTAGGAATAAATCTATGTATGGAAGCAAAAGACCTGTACATAGAAAAATATAAGATACTGATGAAAGAAATAAAGAATGACACAAACAGATGGAGAGATATCCCAGGTTCTTGGAATGGAAGAATCAATACTGTCAAAGTGACTACACTACTGAAAGCATTCTAGATTCAATGCAATCCCTGTCAAACGACCAATGGCATTTTTCACTGAATTAGAACAAAAAAAAAAAATTACAATTTGTATGGAAACACAAAAGTCCTTGAAAAGCCAAACAATCTTGAGAAAGAAAAACAGAAGTGGGGGATTTATGCTCCCTGACTTTGGACTATAATACAAAGCTACAGTAATCAAGACAGTATGATACTGGCACAAAAATATAAACACAGATGAATGGAAAAGGATAGTAAGCCTAGAGATAAACCCATGCACCTGTGTTCACCTAATATATGACAAAGGAGTCAAGAATATATAATGTAGAAAAGACATTCTCTTCAATAAATGGTTCTGGGAAAACTGGTCAGCTCCATATAAAAGAATGAAACTAAAACATTCTCTAACACCACACATAAAAATAAACTCAAAATGGATTAAAGACCTAAATGTAAGACCTGATAGTATAAAACTTTTAGAGGAAAACATAGGAAGAACAGTCTCTGACATAAATTGCAGAAAAATCTCTTCTGACCAATCTCCTAGAGTAATGAAAATAAAAACAAAAATAAACAAGTGGGACCTAATTAAACTTAAAAACGTTTACACACTAAAACAAACCATAAAACAAACAAAAAACAACACACAGAATGGGAGAAAACATTTACACACTGGTTTTGAGCAGTGTTTTAGGGGATGTAAGAGGCCCATGGGATGATACCACTCTAGATTACGGTGTGCATTTTCCTTTAATAACAGCCCTTTAACATGCCCTTGGTTACCTCTCTTTCCATTCCCTTCAGAAAATTTTCTAAATCTTTTTACTCTCCTCAAGCATCGAGCCCTACATCCACTTTCTTTTACTCTCAGCAAGTATGAAAAACTTACATTTTACTTGAGAAAATGAAGTGCAGTAAACATTATGTCCCTCAATTTTCAGACATTGCTTCCTCATGCCTAGAGCTTACAGACTTATATGCATCCAATTCTATTTTCCTCTCTCTCCCTGAAAGGTAATAAAATAACCTAGAGGTCATATGCTCAAAGCTTATCAGGGGCTTCCCTCCATCAATTATTTTCTCTTTCACTTGGATCTTCAATCTCTTCCTCCATAGGAGCTTCACTGTCCCTGGGAATATGTACATGTTTCCCAGCCTTAAAAAAATTCCCTCTTGAATCAAGGCCTCTATAGTCATTACCTCCAATTCTTCTTTCCTTTTACAAGCAAACTGCTTGATATTAATTTCCTCAGTTCAGTTCAGTTCAGCCACTCAGTCATGTCCAATTCTTTGTGACCCCATGAACTGCAGCACGCCAGACCTCGCTATCCATCACCAACTCGTGGAGCTTGCTGAAACTCATGTCCATAGGGTCAGTGATGCCATCCAACAATCTCATCCTCTGCTGTCCCCTTCTCCTCCCTCCTTCAATCTTTCCCAGCCTCAGGGTCTTTTCCAACATGTCACTTCTTCGCATCAGTTGGCCAAAATATTGAAGCTTCAGCTTCAGCATCAGTCCTTCCAATGAATATTCAGGACTGATTTGCTTTAGGATAGGCTGGTTGGATCTCCCTGAAGTCCAAGGGACTCTCAAGAGTCTTCTCCAACAACACAGTTCAAAAGCATCAATTCTTTGGCAATCAGTTTTCTTTATAGTCCAACTCTCACATCCTTACATGACTACTGGAAAAACCATAGCTTTGACTAGACAGACCTTTGTCGACAAAATATGCTATCTAGGCTGGTCATAACTTTTCTTCCAAGTAGCAAGCATCTTTAAATTTCATGGGTGCATTCATCATCAGCACTGATTTTGGCGCTCCAAAAAATAAAGTCTGTCACAGTTTCCACTGTTTCTCCATCTATTCGCCATGAAGTGATGGGACTGGATGCCATGATCTTAGTTTCCTGAATGTTGAGTTTTAAGCCAACTTTTTCACTCTTTTTTCACTTTCATCAAGAAGCTCTTTAATTCTTCTTCACTGTCTGCCCTAAGGGTGGTGTCATCTGCATATCTGAGGTTATTGATATTTCTCTCAGCAATCTTGATTCCAGCTTGTGCTTCATCCAGCCCAGCATTTCCCATGATGTACTCTGCATATAATTTAAATAAGCAGGGTGGCAATATAAAGCCATAAAGCCTTGACATACACCTTTCTCGATTTGGAACCAGTCTGTTGTTCCATGTCCAGTTCTAACTGTTGCTTCTTGACCCACATACAGATTTCTCAGGAAGCAGTTCAGGATGCCTGGTATTCCCATCTCTTGAAGAATTTTCCACTGTTTGTTGTGATTCACACAATCAAAGGCTTTGGCATGGTCAATAAAGCAGATGTTTTTCTGGAATTCTCTTGCTTTTTTGATGATCCAGCGGATGTTGGCAATTTGATCTCTGGTTCCTCTGCCTTTTCTAACTCCACCTTGAACATATGGAAGTTCATGGTACTGCTGAAGCCTGCCTTGGAGAATTTTGAGCATTACTTTGCTAGCGTGTGAGATGAGTGCAATTGTGTGATAGTTTGAGTATTATTTGGCATTGCCTTTCTTTGGGACTAGAATGAAAGCTGACCTTTTCCAGTCCTGTGGCCACTGCTGAGTTTTCCAAATCTGCTGGCATATTGAGTGCAGCACCTTCACAGCATCATCTTTTAGGATTTGAAATATCTCAACTGGAATTCCATCACCTCCACTAGCTTTGTTCGTAGTGGTGTTTCCAAAGGCCCACTTGACTTCGCATTCCAAGATGTCTGGCTCTACATGACTGATTACACCATCGTGGTTATCTGGGTCATGAAGATATTTTTTTGTATAGTTTTTCTGTTATTCTTGCCACCTCTTCTTAATATCTTCTGTTTCTGTAGGTCCATACCATTTCTGTCCTTTATTGTGCCCATCTTTGCATGATATGTTCCCTTGGTACCTCTAATTTTCTTGAAGAGATCTCTAGTCTTTCCCACTCTAGTGTTTTCCTCTATTTCTTTGCACTGATCACTGAGGAAGGCTTTCTTATTTCTCCTGGCTATTCTGTGGAACTCTGCATTCAAATTGGTACAGCTTACCTTTTCTCCTTTGCTTTTAATGTCTTTTCTTTTCTCAGCTATTTATGAGACTTCCTCAGACAACCATTTTGCCTTTATGCATTTTTCTTGGGAATGGTCTTGACCCCTGCCTCCAGTACAATGTCACGGACCTCTGTCCATAGTTCTTCAGGCACTCTGTCTATGAGATCTAATCCCCTGAATCTATTTCTCACTTCCACTGTATAATCCTAAGCGATTTGATTTAGGTCATACCTGAATGGTCTAGTGGTTTTCCCTACTTTCTTCAATTTAAGTCTGAATTTGGGAATATGGAGATCCCAGTCTTGGTTTTGCTGAATGTATAGAGCTTTTCCAACTTTGGCTGCAAAGAATATAATCAATATGATTTCGGTATTGACCATCTGATGATGTTCATGTGTAGAGTCTTCTCTTGTGTTGTTGGAAGAGTGTATCCTGTGACCAGTGCATTCTCTTGGCAAAACTCTGTTAGCCTTTGAACTGCTTCGTTTTGTACTCCAAGGCCAAATTTGCCTGTTACTCCAGGTGTCTCTTCACTTCTTACTTTTGCATTCCAGTCCCCTATAGTGAAAAGGATATCTTTTTTTGGGTGTAGTTTTAGAAGGTCTTGTAGGTCTTCATAGAACTGCTCAACTTCAGCTTCTTCAGCATTACTGGTCAGGATATAGACTTGTATTACTCTGATATTGAATGGTTTGCCTTGGAAACGAACAGAGATCATTCTGTCATTTTTGAGATTGCATCCAAGTACTGCATTTCAGACTCTTTTGTTGACTATGGTGGCTACTCCATTTCTTCTAAGGGATTCTTGCCCCCAGTAGTAGATATAATGGTCATCTGAGTTAAATTCACCCATTCCAGTCCATTTTAGTTCACTGATTCCTAAAATGTTGATGTTCACTCTTGCCATTTTCTGTTTGACCACTTCCAATTTGCCTTGATTCATGGATCTAACATTCCAGGCTCCTATGCAATACTGCTGTTTAAAGCATCAGACTTTACTTCCATCACCAGTCACATCCACAGCTGGGTGTTGTTTTTGCTTTGGCTCTGTCTCTTCATTCTTTCTGGAGTTATTTCTCCACTGATCTCTAATAGCATATTTGGCACCTACCAACCTGGGGAGTTCATCTTTCAATGTCCTATCTTTTTGCCTTTTCCTACTGTTCATGGGGTTCTCAAGGCAAGAATACTGGTTTGCCATTCCCTTCATTTCCTCATCTCTCATTAAATATTTTAAATGATTATGAAATATTCTATGTAGATAAGATTAAAATACTTTGTGAAACTACCACTCACTTTAAGAGCAACAACATTTACCAGTTGTACTCTCTTTACTCTCACAGAGCTAACCACTGTTGTAAAGTAGAGTTTTCAGTGATTGAGGGTTAAATGAGTGCACAAGAAGGAAAGGCACACATTCAAATGTCAATCCAATAAAAACAATGTGCCACACCATCTCTCAACTGAAATGGACAGTTGTTAAGGCCTGAAATGTATCCCCTCAAAATTCATATCTTAAAGGCTTTACCCTTAATGTGACTGTATTTGGAGATAGGGGCTCCAAATTACCTTGAGGTCATATAGGTTGAGCCCCAGCCAATATAACCGGTGTCCTTTTAAGATAAAGAAGAGACACTAGAGAGACACATACATGTGGATGAGTCTGCATGAGGACACAGTGAGAAAGCAACCAATGAGAGAAGCCTGAGGAGAAACCAGTCATCCCAGCATCTTGACTTACAAATTATGTCATTTAAGCTATATTATATGTGGCATTTTGTTACTACAGCCCTAGTGAATTAATAAAACAACCAATAAATGTATGAAAAGGTATTAAATTTAATCTATAATTTAAAAATCTTTTTTTAAAAAAATGAAATATAATTATTCTCTTATGAGCAGAATGACATTAAAATATTTGGGAATATCCAAGTTTATCAATTCTGTGAGGAAACAGGATGGTGCCGGGACACATCAATAATATCTTTTTTAAATGTTTTAATTTGAAATGATTTTAGACTTATAGAAAAATTGTAAAATATTACAGAGTTTCTGTATAACCTTTACCCAAATTCCCTTAAAGTTAACATCTTACATAACCATTGTGCAATTATCAAAACCAAGACATTAATATTAGTACAATAATATTATCTAATCCACAGATTCTATTTGAATTTTGTTAGTTTTCACATTAATGTCATTCTTTTATGGTTTAGGATATAATCCAGGCCCCCATAAAGCATTAAATTGTCATGTTACCTTTGTCTTCTCCAGTCTGTGGTAGTTCCTCAGTCTCTCTGTCTTTCATGACTAAGACTTTCTAAGAGTACTGGTGTGGTACACAGAATAATGATACTCAAGATGTCCATGTGTTAATCCCCAGTACCTGTTAGTATGTTACCTTACATAGAAAAAGAGACTTTGTAGATATGATTAAGATAAGGGTTTTGAGGTGGGAATATTATCTTGGATTATTTGGATAGGCCCATTGCAATAACAGGGTACTTATAAGAGAGATGCAGGAGATTCAGAGAGAAAATATCATCAGGTATCATCAGATGTGATGACAGAGGCAAAAGTAAGTGAGTGAGACAGTAAAAGTAATAGTGGGAATAAAAATGAGGGAGAGAGAAATTATATGCTTTGAAGATCAAGGACAGGTCTACAAACCAAAGAATGCAGGAGGCTTCCAGAAGGTGAAAAGAATAGGAAAGAGAGACGCAGCACCGTGAACAAAGTTTATCCTTCTGACATCCAGAAGTATTAAGATAATGCATTTGTTTTGTTTTAAGTTACAACAAATTATTTTGGGGGGCTCCAAAATCACTGCAGATGGTGACTGCAGCCATGAAATTAAAAGACGCTTGCTCCTTGGAAGAAAAGTTATGACCAACCTAGACAGCTTATTAAAAAGCAGAGACATTACTTTGCCAACAAATGTCCATCTAGTCAAAGCTATGGTTTTTCTAGTAGTCATGTATGGATGTGAGAGTTGGACTATAAAGAAAGCTGAGTGTCAAAGAATTGATGCTTTTGAACTGTGGTGTTGGAGAAGACTCTTGAGAGCCCCTTGGACTACAAGGAGATCAAACCATTCAATTCTAAAGGGATGAAATCAGTCCTGAATATTTATTGGAAAGACTGGTGCTGAAACTGAAACTCCAATACTTTGGCCACCTGATGCGAAGAACTGACTCATTGGAAAAGACTCTGATGTTGGGAAAGATTGAAGGTTGAAGGAGAAGGGGACAACAGAGGATGAGATTGTTGGACAGCATCACCGACTTTATGGACATGAGTTTGAGCAAACTCCGGGAGTTGGTGATGGACAGGGAGGCCTGGTGTGCTGCAGTCCATGGGGTCACAAAGAGTCAGACACAACTGAGTGACTGAACTGAACTGAAGTCACAAATTTTGTATTAATTTGTTACAACAGCAATAGGAAATCAATATAAATTTTGATGCCTAGAAGTAGTATGCTTTTGTAAAAAGAATACTTAAATACTTAAAACTATGGAAGTCAAAACTTTAAAAAAGGACTCTCTATACTGGCTATATCAATTTACATTCCCACCAACAGTACAAAAGGATTCTCTTTTCTCCACACCCTCTCCAACATGTATTGTTTGTAGACACTTTGACGATGACCATTCTGCCCCGTGTGAAGTGATACCTCATTGTAGTTTTGATTTGTATTTCCCTAATAATGAGTGATGTTGAGCATCTTTGGGGGCTTCCCTATTGGTTTTAGGAAACCATAATTGAAAAAGACACATGTGCCCCAATGTTCATCACAGGACTATTTACAGTAGCTAGGGCATGGAAGCAACCTAGATGTCCATCGACAGATGAATCGATAAAGAAGTTGTATATATACAATGGAATATTACTCAGCTATAAATAGGAATCCATTTCAGTCAGTTCTAATGAGGTGGATGAACCTAGAACCTATTATATAGAGTGAAGTAAGTCAGAAAGAAAAACAACATATATATATATATAATCTAAAAAGACAATACTGATGAACCTATTTGCAGGCAACAGAGGAGACATAGACATAAAGAACAGACTTGTGGACACACTGGGGGAAAGGGAGGGTGGGATGAATTGAGAGAAGAGTAGCACCAAAATATATACATAACCATATGTAAAATTGATAGCCAGTGGGAATTTGATGTATGACGAAGAAGCTAAAATCCAGTGCTCCGTGACAACCTAGAGGGGTGGGATGAAGTGGGAGGTGGGAGGGATGTTCAAGAGGGAGGGGATATATATATACCTATGGCTGATTCATGTTGATGTGTGGCAGAAACCAACACAATATTGTAAAGCAATTATCCTCCAATTAAAAATAAAATAAAAACTGAAAAACATGTGGAAGTTGCTTTGCAATGGGCAGTGAGAAGATGCTGGAAGAATTTAGAGGAGCATGTCAGAAACAGTCTTGACTGCTTTGAACAAACTATTAAAAGGTGCATATTAACAATTCTGCTAGTGAGGGCTCAGAAGTAAGTGAGGAGCACAGTAGAGAAAAATATATACTGACGTAACATGTGCTCAGTTGCTCAGTTGTATCTGAGTCTTTATGACCCTATGGACTGTAGACCACCAGGCTACTCTGTCCATGAGATTTTTCAAGTGAGAATACTGGAGTGGGCTGCCATTTCTTCCTCCAGGGGATCTTCCTGACCCAGAGATCGAACCCACATCTCCTGCATTGGCTGGTGGATGCTTTACCATTAAGCCACTTGGGAAGCCCTTAAGGGAACACTTAAATTATTATAAGCAGACTGTTCAAAGAAATATGGATGTTAACAGTGCTGCTGATGAAGACTCAAAAGGAAATAATGAACATACTATCAGAAACTGGGGGGAAAGGGGATCCTTGTTATATATAGCAGAAAACTTAGTTGAATTGTGTTGTACAGTTAGGTGGGAAGCAGAACTTGTAAGCCATTAAATTGGTTATTTAGCTGAGATTTCCAAGAAAAGTATTACAGGTATTGCTTGGCTTCTTCTTGCTGCGTATAGTAAAATGTGTGAGGAGATAAACTGAGGCAAGAACTTTTAAGCAAAAAGGAACTAGGACTTATAGGACTACTAATTTAGGAAATTCTCAGCCTATGCAGACTGCAAAAAATGCCAAAATCAGGAGATTTATTGTCAGGAAGGCATGTTCTGAAGAGAAAGCAAAGGGTGGTGCTGGACAGTCTTTTGCTAGTGGTTCAGAGTGTCAAAAGATCACAGTATTCAGTTATACAATGCATGTGTGCATGCTAAGTTGCTTTAGTCATGTCCAACTCTTTGCAACCCTATGGACCATAGCCCACCAGGCCCCTATCTCCATGGGATTCTCCATGCAAGAATACTGGAGTGGGTTGCTGTGCCCTCCTTCAGGGGGCCTACGGGGCTCTTTAAAGAGATGAGGTATGTGACTGTCAGTTGGTGCTTGCCAAGAGCATTTGCAATTTGCCTCTGAGAAGACTGAATCCTGTGCTGTTGAAGCCGTTCACCTTCCACACACCCTGAAGGAAGTTCAGGCTGAATAACAAGAATGGGCACTTTATGTACCAGGAAAACTGGTAGAACTGGTTTATAGATAGATATTTTCAGGAACTGAGTTTATGAAGCCAATCCTCACATCTCCTCATATCTAGAAAAACACTAAATCCTTTCAGGGTGACATTACCTCTTTGTGACTAGCAGAAAAACTTTTGTAAGATAAATGTTTGATTGCATGAACGTCCCCTTCACCAAAATCACATATATTGACCTCCCTTTCCCCACCTCTTTGGAGCAGTTTCTCAGAGTTATCTGAGGTGCTGTCTCTTGGACTGCAGTGCTCATTTTGCCTCCAGATAAAACTTAATTCACAACTCTCACGTAGTGAATATTTTCTTAAAGTTGACATGACTCATGGACCCCTTCAGCTATCTCAGTAGAAACCATAATTAGAGAGGGGATGGACAGTTAAGGCAATTATTTAAGAATGACTTGTGGAGGATCCTCTTTCCAAATTGAATGCATCTCAATGACATACGTGGGGGAACCACAAAATGTTGAGGATGTTATACCAATATAAACACTGCCAGCTTGCTCCTTGGAAGAAAAGTTATGACCAACCTAGACAGCATATTAAAAAGCAGAGACATTACTTTGCCAACAAAGGTCCTTCTAGTTAAAGCTATGGTTTTTCCAGTAGTCATGTATGGATATGAGAGTTGGACTATAAAGAAAGCTGAGCGCCAAATAACAGATGCTTTTGATTTGTGGTGTTGGAGAAGACTCTTGAGAGTCCCTTGGAATGCAAGGAGATCCAACCAGTCCATCCTAAAGGAAATCAGTCCTGAATATTCATTGGAAGGACTGATGCTGAGGCTGAAACTCCAATACTTTGGCCGCCTGATGTGAAGAACTGACTCATTGGAAAAGACCCTGATGCTGGGAAAGATTGAAGGCAGGAGGAGAAGGTGACAACAGAAGATGAGATTGTTGGATGGCATCACTGACTCTATGGACATGAGTTTGAGTAAGCTCCAGGAGTTGGTGATGGATAGGGAAGCCTGGCGTGCTGCAGTCCATGGGGTTGCAAACAGTCAGACACGACTGAGCAACTGAGTTGACTGATGCAAAAAAAAAAAAAAAAAATGTATATTCAAAGAGTTGTTCCTCTCTCATTCTTGCTGTACTATTGTCATTATCCCATCATTACCACCCCATACCTCCTGAACCCCTGTGTGTGTGAGTTGCTTAGTCATGTCCAACTCTTTGCAACCCCATAGATTGCAGCCCACCAGGCCCCTCCATCCATGGGATTCTCCAGGCAAGAACACTGGAGTGGGTTGCCATTTCCTTCTCCAGCTGAACACCTATAGGTAACCAGTTCATTAGGTTCTGGTTTACCTGTCCTGTAAATCTCTTTCACAAAAACAAACCCATTTATATTTTCTTATATCCCTTCCTTCCTTACATAAGGGTATCATATTATAGGTACATTTCTGTACTCTGCTGTTTTAATTTGAGAGTATATAATAGAAAGCATTCCATATGCAGTTTTCATTTAAAATTTTTATAATATACTTTATTAAACTCAATATATCAAAAAGTCATTCCCACATGTTAATAAATATAAATTTGAGTTTGTTTACACTTTCTAAATTTTTATTTTGAAATAAAATAGATTCACAGGAAGTTGCAAAGATAGTACAGAGAGGTTGCACATTTTGCTCACACAGTTTCCCCCAAAAGAGGACATCTTACATAACAATAGTATAATGTCTAAACTAGGAAAATAACATTAGCACAATGTGTATAAATAGTGCTCTGCCATATTATCACACATGTAGATTCATGTAACCACCACCACATTCAAGACACCATTCCATTATCTCAAGTATCTCTCGCATGCTACCCCCTTAGAGTCACACCCACCACCCTCCACCTCTACCATCACCTAAACACTGGCAACCACTAATCAGTTTTTCATCTCTAGAAGTTTTTTTTTCATTTTGAGAGTACTGAGTAGAATTGTGTAGTATGTGACTCTTTGAGATAGGCTTTTTCACTCAGTAAATTACTCTTGAGTTCCATCAAAGCTGTTGTGTGCATCAATAATTCACTATTTTTTTTTTACTACTGAAGAGTATGCTACAATATGAATTACTGTAATTTGTTAATCATTCATCCATTGAAGGGCAATCTGGGTTGTATCCAGTTTTTGGCTATTACAAGTAAAAATGCTATGTACACATCTGTAGAAGTTATGTGTGAACATGTTCTCGTTCCATTGAATTAAATGCCATGGAGTATAAAACAATGGGGCATACAGTAAGTACATATTTTTTCCAAAGAAACTTATGAACTTTTCCAGGATCAATTTATGTTCTCACCAGAAGTATAGGAGAACTCCAGTTTCTGCATATCCTGGCCAGCATTTGGTATTATCACTATGTTTTAACTGTTTAAGGGACATGCCTTAATTTGCATTTCCCTAGTGAACTATGGACGCAGGTTCGTGACCTTGTACAGGAGACAGGGATCAAGACCATCCCCATGGAAAAGAAATGCAAAATGGCAAAATGGTTTTCTGAGGAGGTCTTACAAATAGCTGTGAAAAGAAGAGAAGTGAAAAGCAAAGGAGAAAAGGAAACGTATTCTGATTTGAATGCAGAGTTCCAAAAAATAGCAAGGAGATATAAGAAAGCCTTCCTTAGCGATCAATGCAAGAGGAAAACAACAGAATGGGAAAGACTAGAGATCTCTTCAAGAAAATTAGAGATACCAAGGGAACATTTCATGCAAAGATGGGTTTGAAAAAGGACAGAAATGGTATGGACCTAAAAGAAGCAGAAGGTATTAAGAAGAGGTTACAAGAATACACAGAAGAACTGTACAAGAAGATCTTCATGACCCAGAAAATCACGATGGTGTGATCACTCACCTAGAGCTAGACATCCTGGAATGTGAAGTCAAGTGGGCATTAGAAAGCATCACTACGAACAAAGCTAGTGGAGGTGGTGGAATTCCAGTTGAGCTATTTCAAATCCTAAAAGATGATGCTGTGAAAGTACTGCACACAATATGCCAGCAAATTTGGAAAACTCAGCAGTGGTCACAGGACTGGAAAAGGTCAGTTTTCATTCCAATCCCAAAGAAAGGCAAGGCCAAAGAATGCTCAAACTACCGCACAATTGCCCTCATCTCACACGCTAGTAAAGTAATGCTCAAAATTCTCCAAGCCAGGCTTCAGCAATAAGTGAACTGTGAACTTCCAGATGTTCAAGCAAGTTTTAGAAAAGGCAGAAACCAGAAATTAAATTGTCAACATTTGCTGGATCATCGAAAAAGCAAGAGAGTTCCAGAAAAACACCTATTTCTGCTTTACTGACTATGCCAAAGCCTTTGACTGTGTGTATCATGACAAAGTGTGGAAAATTCTGAAAGAGATGGGAATACCAGACCACCTAACCTGCCTCTTGAGAAACCTATATGCAGGTCAGGAAGCAACAAGGAATAACAAGCTGTTTCCCAATAGGAAAAGGAGTACATCAAGGCTGTATATTGTCACCCTGCTTATTTAATTTATATGCAGTGTATATCATGAGAAACGCTGGGCTGGAAGAAGCACAAGCTGGAATCAAGATTGCTGGGAGAAATATCAATAACCTCAGATATGCAGATGACACCAGCCTTATGGCAGAGAGTGAAGAGGAACTGAAAAGCCTCTTGATGAAAGTGAAAGAGGAGGGTGAAAATGTTGGCTTAAAGCTCAACATTCAGAAAACTAAGATCATGGCATCTGGTCCCATCACTTCATGGGAAATAGATGAGGAGACAGTGGAAACAGTGTCAGACTTTATATTTTTGGGCTCCAAAATCACTGCAGATGGTGATTGCAACCATTAAATTTAAAGACTCTTACTTCTTGGAAGGAAAATTATGACCAACCTAGATAGCATATTAAAAAGCAGAGACATTACTTTGCCAACAAAGGTCCTTCCAGTCAAGGCTATGGTTTTTCCAGTAGTCATGTATGGATGTGAGATTTGGACTGTGAAGAAAGCTGAGCACTGAAAAATTGATGCTTTTGAACTGTGGTATTGGAGAAGACTTGAGAGTCCCTTGGACTGCAAGGAGATCCGACCAGTCCATCCTGAAGGAGATCAGTCCTGGGTGTTCATTGGAAGGACTGATGCTGAAGCTGAAACTCCAATACTTTGGGCACCTCACGCAAAGAGTTGACTGATTGGAAAAGACCTTGATGCTGGGAGGGATTGGGGGCAGGAGGAGAAGGGGACGACAGAGGATGAAATGGCTGGATGGCATCACCGCCTCGATAGACATGAGTTTGAGTAAACTCCGGGAGTTGGTGATGGACAGGGAGGCCTGGCGTGCTGCGATTCATGGGGTCGCAAAGAGTCCGACATGACTGAGCGACTGAACTGAACTGAGCTGAGGTCATACTGAGAGAGCTAATTCTTAGGTGGGTTGATATAGAGTCCTCAAGGAGGGAGGGGTCCAGGGATCTTAAGGAGGAGAAGGGAATAAACATTTTTTCTACATTGCTTCACTTAGTCCATAAGTGAAGTCCATAATTGTTTTCTTAAAGTATGAGCTGTTATGACAACAATCTTTAAGACTAACTTTCTTTAAGCCTAGAGCAAATGATTGCACAACAAAACAACTCATCTTGCTCAAGGGTATATTTTTCCTCAAGCTCTGTGCTAATGATTATATAACAATGTATGCTCAAGGACATATTTCTCCTAACAAGAACATTCTGACTAATCTTGTTATTTTAAGATTTATATTGTGGGAGTGGGTCTGGTAAAGCCTTTCTGCTGTTAGTTCTAATCTTGTTAATTTAAGATGTATGTTGTGGGAGTGAGTCTGGTAAAAATATATAAGGCCTTGATAAGACTAGCAAGTGGGGCACTCTCCGTCCCCCTTCTGATGTCTATGTCAGAAACTTTCTCTGCCATTTTTCCCTGTAATAAAACTTCTGCCACACAAAAGCTCTGAATGAGTAAGCCTGGTCCCTGGTCCGGAAGGTAAATCTTCAGATATCAGGCATCTAACATCATTCACCTATTAACACCTTTCCTTCCAATGAGCAAGCCTTCCATTTGTTTCAAATGTATTCCCAATTGCTCATTAAAGCATATTTATGCTGGGTGCTTTAAAATTCTTATCAGATAATTAACAACTATATCATTTGTCACCTGTGTTGCTATTGGAGGTCTTTTCTCATTCATGTTGAGATCTTCCTGGTTCTTGGTATGGAAAATAATTTTCAACTGAAGTCTATATTTTGAGAATTATGAGAATCTTGTTTTTACTTATACTTTCTGTTAGAGCAGGCCTCCTCTGGCAGTGTCTCTGACGGGAGAAGCACTATCTTATTATTACCAGGATGCTTGGAAATCCAGATTTTCAACTTTCCCTCTATATCCCTATGGGAAGGTAAGAATTCTTGTTACTGATAGGCAAAAGTAGGAGGTGAGGCTCCTCACTATGCCCTGTTCTACAATGTGAAGACAAGTGGGCCTTAGGAAGAATTACCATGAACAAAGCTAGTGGAGGTGATAGAATTCCACTTGAGTTATTTCAAATTCTAAAAGATGATGCTGTTAAAGTGCTTTGCTCAATATGCCAGAAAATTTGGAAAACTCAACAATGGCCAACAGGACTTAAAAAGGTCAGTTTTCATTTCAATCCTAAAGGAAGGCAATGTCAAAGAATGTTCAAACAATCATACAATTACTCTCATTTCATATGCTAGCAAGGTAATGCTCAAAATCCTTCAAGCTAGGCCTCAACAGTATGTGAAACAAGAAATTCCAGATGTACAAGATGGATTTAGAAAAGGCAGAGGAACCAGAGATCAAATTGCCAACTTCCGTTGGATAACAGAAAAAGCAAGAGCATTCCAGAAAAGCATCTACTTCTGCTTCATTGACTACTATATGAAAGCCTTTGACTGTGGATCACAATTGTGGAAAATTCTTAAAGAAATGGGAGTGCCAGACCACCTTACCTGTCTCTTGAGAAACCTGTATGCAGGTAAGGAAGCAAGTTAGAACTGGACATGGAACAATGGACTGTTTCAAATTGGGAAAGGACTATGTCAAGGCTGTATATTGTCCCCTGGCTTATTTAAATTATATGCAGAGTACATCATGCAAAATGTTAGACTGGATGAATCATAATCTGGAATTAAGATTGCCAGGAGAAATATCAACAACCTCTGATATGCAGATAACACCACCCTAATGGCAGAAAGTGAAGAGGAACTATAAGCCTCTTGAGGAAGGTGAAAGAGGAGAGTGAAAAGGCTGGCTATTATACAGAGTGAAGTACATCAGAAAGAAAAACACCAATACAGTATATTAACACATATATATGGAATTTAGAAAGATGGTAACTATGACCCTATATTCCTAGATAGCAAAAGAGACACAGATGTAAAGAACAGGCTTTTGGACTGTGTGAGAGAAGGAGAGGGTGGGATGATTTGAGAGAATAGCACTGAAACATGTATATTATCATATGTGAAACAGACCGCCAGTCCAGGTTTGATGCATGAGACAGGATGCTCAGGGCTGGTGCATTGAGGTGACCCTGAGGGATGGGATGGGGAGGGAGGTGGGAGGGGGTTTCAGGATGGGGAACACATGTACACCCATGGCTGATTCATGTGAATGTATGGCAGAAACCACTATAATATTGTAAAATAATCAGCCTCCAATTAAAATAAATAAATAAATAAAAAACACACACAAAAAACTCCACATTCAAAAAACTAAGATCATGGCATCTGGTCCCATCAATTCATGGCAAATAGATGGGGAAAAAATGTAAACAGTGGTGAATTTTATTTTCTTGGGCTTCAAAATCACTGTGGATGGTGAATGCAGCCATGAAATTAAAGGATGCTTGCTCCTTGGAAGAAAAGCTATGACAAACTTAGATAGCATATTAAAAAGCAAAGACATCCCTTTGCCGACAAAGGTCAATACAGTCAAAGCTATGGTTTTTCCAGCAGTCATGCATGGATGTGAGAATTGAACCATAAAGAAGGCTGAGTGCTGAATAACTGATGTTTTTGAACTGTGGTGCTGGAGAAGACTCTTGAGAGTCTCTTGGACAGCAAGGAGATCAAACCAATCAATCCTAAAGGAAATCAGTCCTGAATATTCATTGGAAGGACTGATGCTAAAGCTCTAATACTTTGGCCACCTGATTCAAAGTGCCAACTCATTGGAAAAGACCCTGATGCTGGGAAAGATTAAGGGCAGGAAGAGAAAGGAGTGACAGAGAATGAGATGGTTGGATGGCATCACTGACTCAATGGACCTGAGTTTTAAGTATACTCTCTTAGATAGTGAAGGACAGGGAAGCCTGCCATGCTGCAGTCTATGGAATTGCGCTGAGTCAGACATGACTTAAGTGACTGAACAATAACAACTAGGCCCTGTTGATACCACTCTGGCTGGAAAAGAAGGGTGTCCATTACTTTTCCCCACATGGTCTCCTCTCCTTTGACACCACAGTGTGGTAGACTTATTACCACTGAGTGATAATGTCGTGTATTTCTAGCAGGCCTCCTCTGACACCATAGACAGTGGGGGAGGGTGTCTCATTTCCACCAGGTGAGGATGAAGTCTGGTTCCCAACTGGGCCTCCTTGAGATAATCACATGGAGCAGGAAGAGGTTGGTTGAGGTGCCTTGTTACAGACTGGCTTTCCACTCAGCCTTTGCTGAGATTAGGGTTGAGGCCTCAAGTTTTTGGTGGCATTTTGGTGTGAAGGGGTTATTATCAAAAAGTTTTTTCTTTGTTGTTAGGCTGTTTTTCTCCAGTTCCCTCGGATAGTGAGAATGGGCTTTTTCTGGGACCATTTCGACCGTACCCATTGATGTTCTTAGGTTGTCAGCTTTTACACTACTCAATCTGGGAAACATGAGGCAAAAACAAATCTCTGATGACTTGTGGCCCCATCATTCCTCAGGTCCCAAGATCCATAGCTGGTCTGGTGTGCCTTATTCCTTTCAAATTTCAGAGTCTTTATTTTTTTTTATTTTTTATTTTTTTATTTTATATTGGAGCATACTTGATTAACAGTGTGTTAGTTTCAGGTGGTTCAGTTATACATACTCATGTATCTATTATTTTTAAAATACTTTTCCCATTTAGATTACAGAATATTGAGCAATGTCCCCTGTGCTATACAGCAGGTCTTTATTGTTATCTGTTTTAAATATAGCAGTGTGTACTTGTCAGTCTTAAACTCCCAGTTTATCCCTGCCCTTTACTCTACTACCCAATTAACCATAAATTTGTTCTCTAAGTCTATGAGTCTGTTTCTGTTTTGTGTTGGTTTTATATATAGTGTCTAGTGTTTTTAACCTTTTCAAGTAGAGGAATAAAATATGCATATTAATGCATTTGTGTGTGTGTATATGTACTGTTTTTCTTTGACAGAATGACAAAGAAGAAATTATTGAAATGACAAATGGAACTAGGAGTTGAGAATAGGTAAAGGGTGGAACTGTCTTTTATTCTACACTTTCTTCATGGTTGGAAATTTTTACCATGTATTGCTTATATTTAAATTTTTAAAAAACACTTAAAACAGTAGATACTTTTCAGTACCTGTCTTACATGACATGTCTTGGGAAATGGAAACCACTGTCCACTCTTTCCTTCCAAAAACGATCTCCTTTCCAGGAGTCTATGACTCCCTAGCCCTTCATTCTCCTGTAACTGAACATTCTTTTCTTAAAAATTTATTTTGTTGTCTCTTCTAATGGCCCTTAAGACATTGGCACTCCCTAGGTTTCAATCTTTGGTCTAACATTTATTCTCCTGCTTCAAGTATTCCCTAGGCAAGACTATTCGCTTGCATGGTTTTAACCACTGCCTCTATGCTATAAAAGGCCAACTGTATGTCCCTAATCTTGTTCTCCTATCTGACCTCAGAGGTCTCACAGCCCTATCATAACTTGTCCCAAACTGAACTCATGTTCTTTTTTTTCCCCAATTCTTCTCCTTTCTCAGCCTATCCATCATAGTAAAATGGCAACTTCATCCTTCCAGTTGCTAAAATATAAAACCTTGAAGTTATCAATGACTCCTCTCTGTCTCCTACATTCCATATATGATTTGTCAGCAAGTCCTGACAGCTCTGCCTTCGAAATTATTCAGAATCTAACCACTTCTCACCATGTCCACTGTTTGTACCACCATCATATGAGGTACAAACCACTTCTTGATTCCATTATTGAAACAGGTTCCTAATCAGTCTCCTTGCTTTTACCCTTGTTCCCTACAGCTGTTATCCACAAAGCATCCAGAATATTCCTATTAAGTCAAATCATGTCATTTCTCTAGTCAAAAACCTCATTTTATCCTACTCAGAGAGCAAAGTCAAATTCCTTCCAATGGTTTCTAAGGCCCTATAGGATCTATTCAGCTCTCCCTCCCTATTTCCTCTCTGAACCTATATTCTTCTGTTTTTTCTTTTGATTCATCCATTTTAGCCAATCTGGCCTCGTATTTGTACCATGAACATGATAAGCACATTTCTGCCTCAGAGATTTTCTACTTAACATTTCTTCAACCTGGAATGCTTTCTCCACTGATACCTGAATGAACTATTCCTTTATTTCTTGTGGGTCTCTTCTCAGAAGTCATTTTCTCAATGAGGTCTTCCTGGGCACTGTATTTAAAATTTGAAAATCACTTCTCTCAACCATTCCTATGCCCCTTTTCTGCTTTACTGTTCATCTAAATGCTCATCACCATTTAATATACTATATATTTTACTTACATGGACACTGCTTTTCTAATTTACATAAAGACTGTATCTCCAGTGCCTAAAACAATACCTGGCAAATGTGGGTTCTCAATACATATTTTCTGAATGAATGAACCAATCCAGTTAATCAATAAATGATATTTGCACTTTACACCATGAGTTAGAAAATTACAGCTCACAGGTCTGCTTCCAGTTTTGCCAATGGAATTTTATTGGTTTGACAGAAAACAACAAACATCTATAAAGTAATTATCCTACAATAAAAATATAAATTAATTTTAAAAAGTTTGTCAATTCCTGCTTTGGATTCATAGTCAACTACTCCTAAGATATTTATCTCTGGATATATTTCAGAAATCTCAAATCCAATATGGCCCAAATTGAGCTTTTTCTCCATCTCTCCAAAATTTTCTTGTTCTGTATTTCTTATATGTATGAAGTACAGTCCCATCCACACAGTATCCCAAATGTAAGTCTATTCATCATATTACTGAAGTTTGAAGCAAGGCTTTCCCAAGCTTGTGAGAGAGTCAATTCTTAGGCCAGTTAATAAGAAGTCCGGGGTCCCCGAGGAGCAGAAAGGGGTCTGGGGCTCTCAAGGAGGAGATAGGGGTCTGGAATTCTCAAAGAGGAGGAAAGGACAAACTTTTTTTTTCTACTTTACTTAGTCACATAAAATGTTTTTTTTCTTTAAGCCCAGAGCTGATAATTACATAACAGAACAACTCAGCTTAAACTCTGTACTAAAGATTATATAACAATAATGTATCCTGCTTGAGAACAGTTTTTCCTTCTTGAAAACCTTCTGACTAATCCTGTTATCTTAAAATGTATATTATGGGAGTGGGTCTGGTTAGATATTTCTATTGTTAGTTCTAATCCTGTCATCTTAAAAAGTAAGTTGTGGGAGTGGGTCTAGTAAGATCTTCACAACCTTGAGACATTCTTTTGATTTATTGTAATAACCAATTAAAAAGTAGCTCCCTTGCTAAGACTAATGAAGGGGGTACTCTTTGCCCTCCTTCTGACGTCTATATCAGAAACTTTCTCTTTCCCATTTTCACTTTAATAAAACTCTGCTACACAAAAGCTTTTGAGTGATCAAGCCTGGTCCCTGGTCCCAAAGCTAAATCTTCTTTGGAGATCAGAATCCAACATCTTTCATTATAAGCTATCACTTGCAAGAACTATTTCAAACATTCCAAACTCCTTAAGGAGTCAAAGTCTAGTCCTTTTAAGATATGGCCACTGTCTGCCTCCAATCACATCTCCTGCCACTCCTATTTCCATTTCATAATCCAATAATATAAAATGGTTAGGGATTTTAGGCCCTTGGGCCTTAGTTCATGCTGAACCATCTCTTGGAAATTTCATTTCCCTATTTCCCTTTCTTTCCCACTTTAAATACTGACATAGGTTATACTTCTCTGTAAGTACCCATCCTATACCCAGTAATACAACTGTACCAAAATGATTGGTGAGGCAGCACAGCATAGTGATTAAATACTTCAATTCTGAGCCAGGTACTTGGATTTAAATTCCAGGTTTGTCACTAGCTAAGTTTGGGGCATGTAACTATCACATGTGGATGCATGCTCAGTTGCTTCAGTCATGTCTGACTCTTGCTACCCCATGAACAGTAGCCCACTAGTCTCTTCATTCATGATATTTCCCAGGCTTGGATACTGGAGTGGGTTGCCATTTCCTCCTCCAGGGGATCTTCCTGACTAAGGGATTGAACCAGAGTCTCCTGCAGCTTTGCATTGGCAGGTAGATTCTTCACTGTTGAGCCACCTGGGAAGCCCAACTATCACACAGCATGTGTTTATTATCACCTTCACATTTCAGCTGAAAAAAAAATGACTACCAGAGAAGTTACATTGTTTAATGTAACAAAGATAATATGGCAGAGAATATCAATTGTTCTCCAAAATCCATTCTCTATTTCTTTTAGTAAAAAAACAAACAAAAAAAAAAAAAACAAAAAAAACAAAAACTAAAGTCTTAGCTGGACACATGGCTGCCCCAAATAAAAACTAAATTTCCCTGCTTCTCTTATAGCTAGATGTGACCATGAGATTAAGTTCTGATAAATGGTATGTAAATGAAAGTGATATGTGAGACTTCCAGGTCATTGCCTTAAAGGAAACAGCTATATCCTCCACTTCCTTTCTTTTAATCCTCCCAGTTGATATAATGTAGAAGATATTTGGTCATGTAGATGAAGCAGCATCTTAGGGATGACAGGACAACAAAGAAGTAACCTGGGTTATAGTCTTTGTCAAATCACCATATCAGGCCTGGACCAACTTGCTGAACCATTACAGAACCAATAAATAAATGTCTTAAAGCTGTTGTGGTGTCTTAGCAGCTTAATCTATGTATCTTACCTAATGTATCCTATCCTAAGAGCTTGGATTTGAACTGTACATACCACCTGGACTGAATCTCCAGTCCCCTCCCCATAAAGAAACTTTTTTATTGAATTGTGCTCTGCTAAGAAGGTACTGGGTGCTAGAAAGCTAAGAGTCAAATGTAGGGTCATTCATAGCAAGTGTATATGATTTGTCAATAAGTATTTCTTGTCTAGCTTCATCCTGGGATTTATTTTCTGTCTGTATCATTATTTTTCATTTTTGATTTGACCTAATTATAATGTACACTACCTCATATTTTACATACCATAAAAATATAACACCTTAAATTCTTTCAGAATGTGATGAGATTTAAATAAGCATAAATATTGCTTTCTTTACAGTTTAATTGATTGTACATATACCATTTTTACACCTATCACTTTCCTTTGTTTACATATCTATATTATATTATCAATTCCTTAAAGGTATGAACAGTGATGCTTTTCTTCTTCTATACATTCTTGCATGGAGCTTGACAACAAAATAGTTGAATGCTCAAGCAATGCTTGTTGAATAAATGAATTTCACAAGGTCAGCAGTGCTAGTAAATGTCACTGTATCATATAGAATTTCCTTCCATTGTAACTTGAGCCAGAGAGAAGACACAGCTTTAAAAACTGGCTAGGGGAAAGTGTCACATGTTTGGAGGAATGATGGTGAGGACAGGAAATACATACCTTGACAAAGTGCTCAATTAGGATTTCCACCACAATATTCTGGAATTTGATGTTCATCATTGCAGCCACAGTGTCCTCCTGAGCTCTCATGAGAGTGGGCCCAAAGATCACCCCCATGTTAGAGGGGGTCATAAGATTCTCCTTGCTGTGTTCACACACACTGCCAGAAGAGAAAGAAAATGATTAACAAGATTTTTTCCAAGACTCTCTTGTAACTAAAACTGTGTTAGATGCTTTAGGGGGTAAGAGAAACTACAAAGCAGAAGAAAAGGAGAGTTCCAAAATATAAATGGTAAGAAAAGATTACAAAGAAAGCAACTAGCAACGAATACAAGATAGTATATAATTAGGGGCCAAAGTGAAACATAGCTAACTTAGTTCGTAGTCATGAGAAGGGGAGTAGATGGCTATAGTGTTTGGAAAGACAGGTGAGAAGCAAGATGGCACTCTGCAGCAAGAGTTACAGTATGTATAAAACATATATAAAGAAAAAGCACAGAGAGAAAGTGCCTACCACTCTTATCAGTCAAGAATCTAGTCTCTTCCTCAGTTCTAGCTAGAGAGGCAAAGAGCTCAAAGAACCAAAAGAGATCCTTAAGAACAGCACTTTTGCATTGCTCTTACTTTATAGACGAGAAAATAGAGGTCCAATGAACGAAAGAGATTTGACTGAAGCCATAATCAGTTAGCTTGATTACTGAGGGGCCTGTAATGCAAAATTTTCTGGTCCTTAATTACGTTCTTTACTTAAATTACCTTTATTGGCTTCCTATTACTTATAGGACACTGCCAATTGTCCTTAAAGTAGCAATTAAACGCTTCAGTAACTTGACACCTACTTCCAATCTCAATGCACAGTCTGGGCTCTGAAGCTGACCTGGGTTTGAATCCCAACACTGTCACCCATTAGATGTGCAACAGTGAGTATTGGTGACCAAACCTCTCTGGGCTTAAGCTTTCCTACTGTGAAAATAGTATCCATCTCAGAGGGTTGTGAAATAGAGCTAAATTGCATTAGAAAGGTATCCTGGAAATATTTAATTAGAAGGATTTACTATTATAATGACCTCTCCAGGAGGCTCCATCTAAAAAATGCAGACATATAACACCCATATGTTGTTATTGTTCAGTCTCTAAGTGGTATCTGACTCTTTGCAGCCCCATGGACTGTAGTAACTGGGCTTCCCTGATGGCTCAGGGGGTAAAGCATCTGCCTGCAATGTGGGAGACCTGGGTTCGATCCCTGGGTTGGGAAGATTCCCTGGGGAAGGAAATGGCAACCCATTCCAGTACTCTTGCCTGGAAAATCCCATGGATGGAGAAGCCTGTAGGCTACAGTCTATGGTAGGCTACAGTGGACTACAGTAAGTCTGGCTTCTCTGTCCTTCACTATCTCCTGGAGTTTGCTTAGATTTATGTTAATTGAATCAGTGATGCCAACCAATCATCTCATTCTCTGTCACCTGCTTTTCCTCCTGCCCTCAATTTTTCCCAGAATCAAGGTCTTTATTAATGAGTAAGCTTTTCCCTTCAAGTGGCCAAAGTATTGGAGCTTCAGCTTCAGCATCAGTCCTTTCAATGAATAGTCAGGGTTGATTTCCTTTAGGATTGACTGGCTTGATATCCTTGCCATCCAAGAGAATCTCAAGAGTCTTCTCCAGTACCACAGTTTGAAAGCATCAGTTCTTTAGTACTCAGCCTTCTTTATGGTACAACTGTCACATCTGTACATGACTAATGGAAAAACCATAGTGTGGACATACAGACTCTGCTTTTTAAGACACTGTCTAGGTTTGTCACAGCTTTTTTCCAAGAAGCAACTGTCTTAATTTCAAGGCTGCAGTCACCATCCAAAGTGATCTTGGAGACCAAGAAAATAAAATCCACTGCTGTTTCCATTTTTTCCTCATCTATTTGCCATAAAGAGATGGGACCAAGTGTCATGATATTAATTTTTGAATGTTGAGTTTTAAGCCAGTCTTTTCACTCTCCTCTTTCAACCTCATCTAGAAGCTCTTTAGTTCCTCTTCATTTTCTGCCATAAGGGTGGTATCATCTGCGTATGTGATGTTGTTTATATTAATCCCAGCAATCTTGATTCCAGTTTATGATTCATTCAGCCCAGCATTTCATATGATATACTCTGCATATAAGTTAAATAAGCAGGATGGCAATATACATCCTGATGTACTCCTTTTCCAATTATGACCCAATCCATTGTTCCATGTTCAGTTTTAACTGGTGCGTCTTGACCTGCATACAAATTTCTCAAGAGGCAAGTAAGGTGTGTATACCAGAGTACACCCATCTCTTTAAGAATTTTAAACAATTTGGTGTGATCCATACAGTCAAATGCTTTCAAAGTAGTCAATGAAGCAGAAGATGTTTTTCTGGAATTTCCTTGCTTTTTCTATGATCCAACAGCTGTTGGCAATATGATCACTGTTCCTCTGCATTTTCTTAATCCAGCTTGTACATCTGGAAGTTCTTGGTTCATGTACTGCTGAAGACTAGCTTGAAGGATTTTGAGCATTACCTTCCTAGCATGCGAAAGGAGTGTAACTGTGAGGTTGTTTGAATTTTCTTTGGCATTGCCTTTCTTTGGGATTGGAAAGAAAACTGACCTTTTCCAGGCCTGTGGCCACTGCTGAGTTTTACAAATTTGCTGGCACATTAAGTGAAGCACTTTAACAGTATCACCTGTAGGATTTGGAATAGCTCAGCTGGAATTCCATCACCTCCACTAGCTTTGTTCATAGTAATGCCTCTTAAGGTCCTCTTGACTTCACACTCCAGGATGTCTGGCTCTAGGTGAGTGACCACACCATTGTGGTAAACCAAATCATTAAGACCTCTTTTTGTAAAGCTATTCTGTGTTTTCTTGTCATGTCTTCTTAACCACTTATGCTTCTGTTAGGTCCTTGCAGTTTCTGTTCTTTATTGTGCCCATCTCTGCATGAAATGTTCCCTTGATATCTCTAATTTTCTTGAAGAGATGGCTAGTTTTTCCCATTTTATTGCTTTCTTCTAGTTCCTTCCATTGATCAAGAAGGCTTTCTTTTTTCTCCTTGCTATTTTCTCCACCTCTGCATTCAGATGGGTGCATCTTTCCCTTTATCCTTTGCCTTTTGCTTCTCTTCTTTCCTCAGCTATTTGTAAGGCCTCCTCAGACAACATTTTGCCTTGTTGCATTTATTTTTGGGGGGGATGGTTTTGGTCACCACCTCTTGTTTATTGTTACAAACCTCCATCCACATTTCTTCAGGCACTCTGTCTACCAGATCTAATCCCTTGAATCTATTTGTCACTTCCACTGTATTATCATAAGGGATTTTATTTAGGTCAGGCCTAGTGGTTTTCCTTACTTTCTTCAATTTTAGTCTGAAGTTTTTAATAAGGAGTTCATGATCTGAGCCACAGTCAGCCCCAGGTCTTGTTTTTGTTGACTATATAGAGCTTCTCTATCTTTGGCTGCAAGGAACATAATCAATCTGATTTCAGTATTGATTATCTGGTGATGTCCATGTGTAGAGTTGTCTCTTGTGTTGTTGGAAGAGGGTATTTGTTATGATCAGTGCGTTCTCTTGGCAAAACTCTGTTAGCTTTTGCCCTACTTCATTTTGTACTCCAAGGCCAAACTTGCCTGTTGCTCCAGGTATCTCTTGACTCTGTACTTTTGCATTCCAGTCCCCTATGCTGAAAAGGAAATCCTTGTTTGGTGTTAGTTCTAGAAGGTCTTGTAGGTCTTCAAAGAACTGTTCAACCTCAGTTTCTTCAGCATTAGTGGTTGGGGCATACACTTGGATTACTGTGATGTTGAATTGTTTGCTTGGAAATGTACCAAGATCATTCTGTCATTTTTGAGACTGCACTCAAGTACTGCATTTCGGACTCTTTTGTTGACTATGAGGGCTACTCCATTTCTTCTAAGGGATTTGTGCCCCCCAAATAGTCATAATGGTTATCTGAATTAAATTTACCCCTAACTGTCCATTTTAGTTTACTGAATCCTAAAATGTTGACACATATACTACACTTCCTAGATAAGGTTTTCTGGCTATATTATGCTATGTCAGATCTCCATGTCTTTGCTTCATGCTATTTCCTCTGTTTCTAATATCTCCATCCTCCTATATCCAAAGAATGTCTATTTATCCTTTGAGATTCACTTTAGGTGACATCTTCTTCAGGGCTCTCTTAGCCCACTGTCCTCATCTTGATTGACACCATTGGTAAGTCGAGCATGTTGCAATTTTCTGTATCCTATCTGCCTTTCCTACTAGTTGGTAAATAACTTCTAAGTATGTGTGTGCCTCACACAGAGCAGATACTAATTAATTATTTTAATAGAACTGAGGGACTCTAGTGCTCTTTTATGTAGTAGTTAAGCCAGTCAAGTAAAAGCTGTTTGGCCTTTGGTCACTTTGGTTGTGAGTTGGGGGGATGAGGGAGTGGAACAGCTCACTGAAAACCAAATTGAAAATCCTGTCCAGATCAAGGCCCTTGAAAGACTCACTGGCATCAAGAGGCAGGCTCTAGTCACTGAGTAGGTAATTGACAGGGACTGAATCCTTAAACAAATCCTAATGAAGTCTGTTAATCCCAAGGCTGGGTACCATTCAGATTATAATGAACAATAACTATTCACTGGCCTTTGATATTGCTGTACTGGTGATGGATCCCTTTTAACCTTAAATACTTACAGAATTAATTAACCCATATTCTTTAGTGACAGTATAGTTTAGATGTTAAAACAGAAAAGCAACTCCATTCTGCCACCAAGGTATCCAGAATGGCTAAACCACTAGTAACAAATCAAGGACACTAGTGAGACAACAGCCTCCAGCATGTATGAATGCTTATCTCCTTCTTAGAGTTTTGAAAGAAAGTTACTTTGGTTGAATATGCAGTTCACCTAATTCCATAACTTCAAAAGGCAGAGTGTTTTATCTCTGAAGCCTAGTTTCACAGAGGGAAAAGCACATAGTCAAGGTCAATTTGTGAGTACATGGCAATACAGGGATTCAAACCCATATCTGTTGGGCTCCAAGTCTTAAAGTCATCTCATTGCATCCCACTGCCTCCTTATCTAGTATCCAGTTCCTGTCAAGAAATCAGCCCCTATGGGATCCTCTTTAAGCTAAAGCTACCTTATATTTCTCTGATGTATGTTCTTGGTATTTCATTTAGGACATTCTTTTCCTTCTTGGTTTTCTTATGAGGTTTGAAAGTTATTCTATTCTCTGGGGAGATTTCTTTCCATTTGATATCTCTCCTTTTATTATACATTTTGAAAACCATTAAGAGGCATAATTTTTGGTTAACAAGATGAATGAAACCAAAAATAAGGGCATCATGAGTAGTGAATTAGGTAGGAGTTGGTAACATGAATTGAGAGCAAAGAAATCTTAAATTCTCTAGTTCACTTAGATAAGAAACAATGGGTACAAATATTTGAACATCAAATTTAAAACAAAGAAACAGGTATTATAGGGAGGTTATAAGAAGGGCTTCACTGGTGACTCAAACAGTAAAAAATGTGACTGTAATGCAAGAGACCTGGGTTTGATTCCAGTTTGGGAAGATCCCCTGGAGGAAGGCATGCAACCCGTTTCAATATCCCTGTCTGGGGAATCCCCATGGACAGAAGTGCCTGGTGGGCTACAGTCCATGGGGTTGCAAAGAGTTGGACATGACTGAGTGACTAATCACAGCACTTAAGAAGCCTCCAGTTTAGGAAAAAAATAATTTTGATTGGATGGTTTAGATAGGAGGTCATAAGATTTGTTTCTATAGACATTTTAATTTATAACTTCTGATCTAAATCACCTAATCAAAATTACTACCTTATTATCCAGCAATCCCAGTTCTAGGTACATATCCAAAGGAAACAAAATCAAAATCTCAAAGAGAATATCTGTATTCCTATGTTCACTGCAGCATTAGTCACAATAGCCTGTGTTTTTAGATGGACAAACATATAAGGATATACATATAATGGCTTATCAATACACCTTTAAAAAGAAGGAACTCCTGCCGTTTGCAACAACATAGGTCAACATGGAAGACATCATGTTAAGTGAAATAAGCCAGACACAGAGAGGGGAATGGTGGTTGCCAAGGACTGAGGAGTGTGGTGGAAAAATGGGGAGATGTTGGTCAAGAAGTACAAAGTTTCAGGTATATAAGATGAGTAAGTTTGGAGATCTAATATATATCAATATGAATGCATTTAACAATATTGTATTTTGCTCTTGAAATTTACTAACAGGGTATATCATAAGTGTTCTTACTAAAAAGAAAGAAAAAGAAGAAGGGAGGAAGGAATGGAGGATGGAAAGAAGGGAAGAAAGAAAATGGTAACTATACGAGGTTATGTTGTTATTTAGTCACTTAGTCGTGTTCAACTCTTTTGTGATCGTGTGGATTATAGCCTGTCAGGCTCTTCTGTTCATGGAACTCCCCAGGCAAGAAAACTGGACTGACTGGCCATTTCTTTCTCCAGGGGATCCTCACAAGCCAGGGATCAAACATGGCATCTAATTAGATTATGGCAACTATTTCATAGAATATACATATACCAAATATCATTATGGTATATAAGTTATAAAAAAAATTATACAACTTTTATGTGTCAATTATACCTCAACGAATATGAAAAAATAAAAGCAAAACCTGAATAACTTCATTAAACTGGTTCCATCAGTAATGTGTTATATGACTTTGGGCATATCTTTTTCCATCCCTAGGTATCTGTTCCTTCACCTCGAAAATAAGAAGATTATTGTGTAATTTAAAAAGCCTTTTGGCTCTGCCATTCAGAGACTCTAAGAGTGTCCTTCTCAGGAAAATAATTAGAGAAAAAAGGGGAAAAAAAAAAAGACAGCCACACATTATGTATCTACTGTTGGAAGAACATAGAAAAATTTATTAAGTATGTTTGCCCTCCCTACTCGAAACACCCTCTCAAGGAAAATCCAAAATAGCAACAACAACAAGAAAAACCAAACAAAAACTCAAATCGCTCAGAAAACAAATAAAAAGAACTCGAATAAGAGCAAGCCTCTTGATTCAATTATGGCAAACATTAAAGAACAAATTACCTGCTTTCGTTAACAAAAAAATTATAAGAAAAAAGAAAAATATGAAGAAGGAACTAATAGTACTTCTGATGGGCTCAAGTATGGACCTAACAGAAGCAGAAGATATTAAGAAGAGGTGGCAAGAATACACAGAACTGTACAAAAAAGATCTTCACGACCCAGATAACCATGATGGTGTGATCACTCACCTAGAGCCAGACATCCTGGAATGTGAACTCAAGTGGGCCTTAGGAAGCATCACTGTGAACAAAGCTAGTGGAGGTGATGGAATTCCAGTTGAGCTATTTCAAATTCTGAAAGACGATGCTGTAAAAGTGCTGCACTCAATACGCCAGCAAATTTGGAAAACTCATCAGTGGCCACAGGACTAGAAAAGATCACTTTTCATTCCAATCCCAAAGAAAGGCAATGCCAAAGAATGCTCAAACTACCACACAGTTGCACTCATCTCACACGCTAATAAAGTAATGTTTAAAATTCTTCAAGCCAGGCTTCAGCAATATGTGAACTGTGAACTTCCAGATGTTCAAGCTGGTTTTAGAAAAGGCAGAGGAACTAGAGATCAAATTGCCAACATCTGCTGGATAAACGAAAAAGCAAGCAAGTTCCAGAAAAACATTTATTTCTGCTTTATTGACTATGCCAAAGCCTTTGACTCTGTGGATCACAATAAACTGTGGAACATTCTGAAAGAGATGGGAATACCAGACCACCTGACCTGCCTCTTGAGAAACCTGTATGCAGGTCAGGAAGCAACAGTTAGAACTGGACATGGAACAACAGACTGGTTCCAAATAGGAAAAGGAGTACGTCAAGGTTCTATATTGTCACCCTGCTTATTTAACTTATATGCAGAGTACATCATGAGAAACGCTGGGCTGGAGGAAGCACAAGCTAGAATCAAGATTGCCGGGAGAAATATCAAAAATCTCAGATATGCAGATGACACCACCCTTATGGCAGAAAGTGAAGAAGAACTAAAGAGCCTCTTGATGAAAGTGAAAGAAGAGAGTGAAAAAGTTGGCTTTCAGCTCAGCATTCAAAAAACTAATCATGGCATCCGTTCCCATCACTTCATGGCAAATAGATGGGGAAACAGTGGCTGACTATTTTTCTGGGCTCCAAAATCACTGCAGATGGTGATTGCAGAAGTTAAAAGATGCTTACTCCCTGGAAGGAAAGTTATGACCAACCTAGACAGCATATTAAAAAGCAGAGACATTACTTTGTCAATAAAGTTCTGTCTAGTCAAGGCTATGGTTTTTCCAGTGGTCATGTATGGATGTGAAAGTTGGAATATAAAGAAAGCTGAGTGCCAAAGAACTGATGCTTTTGAACTGTGGTGTTGGAGAAGACTCTTGAGAGTCTCTTGGACTGCAAGGAGATCCAATCAGTCCATCCTAAAGGAGATCAGTCCTGGATGTTCATTGGAAGCACTGATGTTGAAGCTGAATCTCCAATACTTTGGCCACGTGATGGGAAGAGCTGACTCATTGGAAAAGACCCTGATGCTGGGAAATATTGAGGGCGGGAGGAGAAGGGGATGACGAAGGATGAGATGGCTGGATGGCACCACCGACTCAATGGACATGGGTTTGGTTGGACTCCGGGAGTTGGTCATAGACAGGGATGCCTGGCGTGCTGAAGTTCACGGGGTTGCAAGGATTCTGACACAACTGAGCGACTGAACTGAACTGAACTGAGGGGCTTCCTTGGTGACTTACTGGTAAACAATTCTCCTGGCAATGAAGGAAACTCCAGTTTGATCCCTGGGTCAGGAAGATCCCCTGGAGAAAGAAGTGGGAACCCACCCAGTATTCTTTCCTGGGGAATTTCATGGACAGAGAAACCTGGATAGCTATAATTCATGGGTTCACTAAAAAGTCAGACACCACTTAGTGACTCAACAACAAAATTGGTCCAGTGGAGACAGGAATGGGGCAGGAAGGAATGACATAGTACAAAGACACTGCAGATTGGCTGGAACTAAGTATGTCAAAGATGGTGGGAAGTTGACCTCCACTAGAACTTGAGCCTTAGTATATGCTCATCATAATATATGTGTGCTCAGTCACTCAGGCATGTCTGACTCTTTGTGAGCCTATGGACTCCAGTCCACCAGGCTCCTCTGTCCTTGGGATTTTTCAGGCAAGAAAACTGATATGGGTTACCATTTCCTCCTCCAGGGATCGAACCTGACCCTGGGATCGAACCCACATCTACTTCATTGGCAGGCATATTCTTTACCACTGGGCAACCTGGGAAATCCCATTGTAATACACCAGCAAGCTAAATTACATACCACAGGCAACAGGACAGTCCTGAGGCTGACCATGAAAGTTCAATAAGTGGGCAGAGGCCAACTCCCAGATATCCCCACCTCTTTCCCAAAATAGCTGGAATAATCCTCCCATTCATTAGCCTATAAATTACCCAGTCTTATAAAAACTGTCAACCTTGTACTTTCTCTCTCTTGCCTCTTGCCTTCTAAGATGGCCCACACTCTGTCTATGGGTCTATGGAGTGTGTATCTCCCTCAATAAACTTTCTTTTTCTTTATTATGTCTTGCTCTTGAATTCTTTCCCGTGCAAAGCCAAGAACCTACACTTGGTGGCCATCTCAGGGACTTTCCTGAGGCGTGGGACGTGACCATCCAGTCACAACTCATCCACTCTCTTGAAACACAGCAGTAAAGAATCTGCCACTGCAGGGGACATATGTGCAGGGTTCATTTCTTAGTCCAGGAAGATTTCACATGCTACACAACTACAGAAAGCTATTCACTCTGGAGCTTGTGTTCTGTGATGAGAAGCCACCACAATGAGAAGTCCATGTACTGTGACTAGAGAGTAGCCCCCATTTGCCACAACTAGCAAAAGACTGCGTGTTGCAAAAAAGACCCAGCACAGCCAAAAATAAATAAATAATTTCATTCAAAAGAAGAAACTTATAGATTAGGAACATGACAAAAAATCTTGGAGACTCTATCCTATTAAACCTTGGCCTCTGTGTTCTTTATTAACCCTCCAAGTGACTGTGATGGGCTTCCCTTGTGGCTCAGATGGCCACAGGTAAACTGCCTGCAGTTCGGGAGACTGGTGTTTAACCCCTGGCTTGGGAAGATCCTCTGGAGAAGGCAATGGCTGGACAGAGAAGCCTGGCAGGCTAGAGTCCATGGGGTTGCAAAGAGACGGACTAAGAGACTAATACACACACAAGTGGCTCTGATACACAAAAAAGTTTGAGAACTACTGCTATAGATAAGGAATCACCAAAGTGTGGCCCTTCAGCCAAATCCAGTCTGTTTTTGTAGATAAAGTTTTACTGGAGAATAGTTATGCATATTCATCCACATATTTTAATGGCTATTTATATACCTCACAAAACCTTCAATATGCATTATCTAATCCTTTCCAGAAAGTGTTTGCTGATTTCTGCTAGAGATTAAGAGACTTTAAAAAATATTAGAAAAGATTTCTATGTGTGGATGCTATTAGGATCCTGATTCAAAGAAAAAACATATGACAAAATTGAGACTACTGGAAAATTGATCACAGAATATTTAATACTATTAAGTAATTGTTAACAATTTATTTTCAAATATAATAAATTATATTGAATTTATATGTACAAATAATTTTAATTTTAAATATACATACTGAAATACTTATGGATAAAATAATATAATGTCTTAGACTTCCTTCAAAATAAAATAGAGGAGGGGAAATAATAAATAATAGGGATATAAATAAACAAGATTTGCTACATGTTGATAATTGTTGAATCTGGGTAGTAGGCATATGAGAGAGAGTTCCTTGTACTATTCCTTCTGTTTCTTATGTTTGAATATTAAATACTCAACTACATCATATCAGTATTGAATATTGCATATACCTGAAATCTTGAATTATATTATTCAGTTTTTAAATGAGTGAGATTGAGTCAGTGTCTGTCACTAAGTGAGCAGTCCTTGAAACCAAGCAAGACCCTGTGGGGCTCCCAGGCATGGAGGCCTTTTTTGTCACTCATTACTTATAGACAAACTCCAGCCTTCATGACTTTCCTTGTATTCAAAGGGCAGATTTGAACAATTGCTAATCAAGTGAGGATCAGCCAAGTAACTACCTGAGGCAAGATTAAAGAGACAAGAGAAGCTCATCAAGATTAGAAGTTTACAGTCCTAGTTTACAGTCTATGGGAACTTGCTGCTGCTGCTAAGTCGCTTCAGTCTTGTCCGACTCTGTGTGACCCCATAGACGGCAGCCCACCAGGCTCCACCATCCCTGGGATTCTCCAGGCAAGAACACTGGCGTGGGTTGCCGTTTTGGAATAGAATTTTATTCTACTGTTGTGTGAAAACTGTATAAATCTTAATTATGTTGAATCGGTTCATGGTACTTTTCAAGTCTTCTATATCCTTCTACTCCTCTGTATATGTATTCTATTAATTTTAAGAGTTTGATACTGAAACTGCAACTAAAAATCTTAATTTATCTACTGAAAAAAATAATTGTAATATATATAGACATGAGAGGCAGGTTCGATCCCTGGGTCAGGAAGATCCCCTGGAGGAGGGCATGGCAACCCACTCCAGTATTCTTGTCTGGAAAATTCCCATGGGCAGAGGAGCCCGGGGGACTACAGACCATAGGGTCACACAGAGTTGGACAGGACTGAAGTGACTTAGCAAGCACATACTTTGTACTTTAGTCCCCTACCACTATCTTACCCTTCCCCCTTTCCCTCTACCCACTGGTAACCACTAGTTTGTTTTTTATATCTGTGAGTCTGTTGTGGTTTTGCTATGTACATTCATTAAATTTTTTTTAGATTCCACATATAAATGATAACAAGCAGTATTTTTCTTTCTCTATCTGACTTATTTCACTTAGCATAATACCCTCCAAGTCTATCCATGTTGTTGCAGATGACAAAATTTCATTCCTCTTGTGGCTTAGTGGTATTCCATTGTAGGTATATATACCATGGCTGCTTTATTAATTCATCTGTTGATGGATACTTAGGTTGCTTCCACATCTTGGCATTTGTAATTGACATGGTTATGAACACTGGAGAAGACTCTTAAGAGTTTCTTGGACAGTAAGATGATCAAAGCAGTCAATCCTAAAGAAATCAACCCTGAATAATCATTGGAAGGGCTAATGCTGAAGCTGAAGCTCCAATACTTTAGCCACCAGATGGGAAGAGGTGACGCTTTGGAAAAGACCCTATGTTCATAAAGATTGAGGGCAAGAGGAGAAGGGGGTGACAGAGGATGAGATGGTTGGATGGCATCACTGATTCAATGGACATGAGCTTGAGGGAACTCCAGGAGGTGGTGAAGGGCAGGGAAGCCTGGCATGCTGCAGTTTATGAGGTCACGAAGAGTCAGACATGACCTAGCAACTGAACAACAGCAATCCCATGTTCACTGCAGCACTATTTACAATAACAAGAACATGGAAGCAACCTAGATGTTCATTGACTGATGAATGGATAAAGAAGCTGTGGTACATATATACAAAGTCATGTTACTGAGCCATAAAAAGGAATGAATTTGAGTCGGTGCTAATGAGGTGGATGAACCTAAAACCTATAATACAGAGTGAAGTAAGTCAGAAACAAAAAACAAATATTGGATATTAACACATATATATGGAATCTAGAAAGATTGTACTGATGAACCTATTTGCAGCACAGCAATGGAGATGCAGACATAGAGAACAGACATATGGACACATGGGGGTGTAGAAAGGAGAGGGTGGGATGAATGGAAAGAGTAGCATGGAAACATATACACTGCCATATGTAAAACAGATAATCACTGGGAATTTGCTGTATGACTCAGGGAACTCAAACCAGGGCTCTGTAACTACCTAGACAGATGGGATGGGGTGGGAGGAAGTCTCAAGAGGGAGGGGACATATATATACCTATGGCTAATCCATGTTGATGTATGGCAGAAACCAACACAATATTGTATCCTTCAATCCAAAATAATAATAACAATAATGATAAACAAAAAAAAAAGCATCCCATAGATCCAGGATGTTTCCAGCTATCCTTATGATACACTGTTGAACATAGGCAAGAAAGTTACAAATCATGTAGGAACTGGAGCATTCATATGGAGTTCCTTTTTATTGATTCTCCTCAAAAATAATTAATGACATCAAGCATACATTCATATCCAAAGTCTAATTTATTTTTCCATAAAAGCTGAATTTTGATTTTTAAACTCTGCGAAATGCTACCTTCTCTGGATGAAAAGTGCAGTAGGTTAAAATGTGTCGATTTTACTGATTCAAAACTTATTATAAAAAGAAAGCAGGAGTCACAATACTCATATCAGATAAAATAAACCTAAAATAAAGGCTGTGAAAAGAGACAAAGAAGGACACTACATAATGATTAAAGGGTCAATCCAAGAAGAAGATATAACAATTATAAATATATATATATATATATATATATATATATATATATATACCCAACATAAGAGGACTGTGAAATGTAAGGCAAAAGGTAACGAGTATGAAAGGGGAAATTAACAATAACAAAATAATAGTGAGAGACTTTAATACCCCACTCAAAACTATGGATAGATCAACTAAACAGAAAATTAACAAGGAAACACAAACTTTAAATGACACAATGGACCACCTAGACCTAACTGATATCTAAAGGATATTTCACCCCAAAACAATCAATTTCACCCTTTCCTCAAGTGCACATGGAACCTTCACTAGAATAGATCACATCCTGGGTCATAAATCTAGCCTTGGTAAATTCAAAAAAATTTAAATCATTCCAGTCATCTTTTGTGACCACAATGCAGTAAGACTAGATCTCAATTGCAGGAAAAATGTTATTAAAAATTCAAACATATGGAGGCTAAACAACACACTTCTGAATAACCAACAAATCATAGAACAAATAAAAAAAGAAATCAAAATATGCACAGAAACGAATGAGAATGAAAACACAACAACCCCAAACTATGGGACACTGTAAAAGCAGTGCTAAGGGGAAGGTTCATAACACTACAGGCTTAACTCAAGAAACAAGAAAAAAGTCAAATAAATAACCTAGCTCTACACCTAAAGCAACGAGAGAAGGAAGAAATGAAGAACCCCAGGGTTAGTAGAAGGAAAGAAATCTTAAAAATTAGGGCAGAAATAAATGCAAAAGAAATAAAAGAGACCATAGCAAAAATCAACAAAGCTAAACGCTGCTTTTTTGAAAAGATAAACAAAATTGACAAACCATTAGCAAGACTCACTAAGAAACAAAGAGAGAAGAACCAAATTAACAAAATTAGAAATGAAAATGAAGAAATCACAACAGACAACACTGAAATACAAAGGATCATAAGACATTACTACCAGCAGCTCTATGCCAATAAAATGGACAACTTGGAAGAAATGGACAAATTCCTAGAAAAGTGTTAATTTACAAAACTGAACCAGGAAGAAATAGAAGATCGTAACAGACCCATCACAAGCAAAGAAATTGAAACTGTAATCAAAAATCTTCCAGCAAACAAAAGCCCAGGACCAGATGGCTTCACAGCTGAATTCTACCAAAAATTTAGAGAAGAACTAACACCTATCTTACTCAAACTCTTCCAGAAAATTGCAGAAGAAGGTAAACTTCCAAACTCATTCTATGAGGCCATCACCCTAATTCCAAAACCAGACAAAGATGCCACAAAAAAAGAAAACTACAGGCCAATATCACTGATGAATGTAGATGCAAAAATCCTTAACAAAATTCTAGCAAACAGAATCCAACAACATATTTAAAAGATCATACATCATGACCAAGTGGGCTTTATCCCAGGAATGCAAGGATTCTTTAATATCTGCAAATCAATCAATGTAATACACCACATTAACAAATTGAAAGATAAAAACCATATGATTATCTCAATAGATGCAGAGAAATCCTTTCACAAAATTCAACACTCATTTATGATAAAAACTCTACAGAAAGCAGGCATAGAAGGAACATACCTCAACATAATAAAAGCTATATGTGACAAAGCCACAGCAAACATTATCCTCAATGGTGAAAAACTGAAAGCATTTCCCCTAAAATCAGGAACAAGACAAGGGTGCACACTTTCACCACTACTATTCAACACAGTTTTGGAAGTTTTGGCCACAGCAATCAGAGCAGAAAAAGAAATAAAAGGAATCCAGATAGAAAAAGAAGAAGTGAAACTCTGTTTGCAGATGATATGATTCTCTACATAGAAAACCCTAAAGACTCTACCAGAAAATTACTAGAGCTAATCAATGAATATAGTAAAGTTGCAGGATATAAAATTAACAAACAGAAATCCCTTGCATTCCTATACACTAACAATGAGAAAACAGAAAGAGAAATTAAGGAAACAATACCATTCACCATTGCAACAAAAAGAATAAAATACTTAGGAGTATATCTACCTAAAGAAACAAAAGACCTATACATAGAAAACTATAAAACACTGATGAAAGAAATCAAAGAGGACATAAATAGATGGAGAAATATACCGAGTTGATGGATTGGAAGAATCAATATTGTGAAAATGAGTATACTATTCAAAGCAATCTATATATTCAATGCAATCCCGATCAAGCTACCAATGGTATTCTTCACGGAACTAAAACAAATAATTTCACAATTTGTATGGAAATACAAAAAACCTCGAATAGCCAAAACAATCTTGAGGAAGAAGAATGGAACTGGAGGAATCAACCTGCCTGACTTCAGGCTCTACTACAAAGCCACAGTCATTAAGACAGTATGGTACTGGCACAAAGACAGAAATATAGAGCAATGGAACAAAAAAGAAAGCCCAGAGATAAATCCACGAACCTGTGGACACCTTATCTTCAACAATGGAGGCAAGAATATGCAATGGAAAAAGACAATCTCTTTAACAAGTGGTGCTGGGAAAACTGGTCAACCACTTGTAAAAGAATGAAACTAGAACACTTTCTAACACCATACACAAAAATAAACTCAAAACGGATTAAAGACCTGAATGTAAGACCAGAGACTATAAAACTCCTAGAGGAGAACATAGGCAAAACACTCTCCGACATAAATCACAGCAAGATCCTCTATGACCCACCTCCCAGAATATTGGAAATAAAAGCAAAAATAAACAAATGGGGCCTAATGAAACTTAAAATCTTCTGCACAACAAAGGACCCTATAAGCAAGGTGAAAAGACAGCCTTCAGAATGGGAGAAAATAATAGCAAATGAAGAAACAGACAAAGGATTAATCTCAAAAATATACAAGCAACTCCTGCAGCTCAATTCCAGAAAAATAAATGACCCAATCAAAAAATGGTCCAAAGATCTACATAGTGATTTCTCCAAAGAAGACATACAAATGGCTAACAAACACATGAAAAGATGCTCAACATCACTCATTATCAGACAAATGCAAATTAAAGCTTCAATGAGGTACCATTACACTCCAGTCAGGATGGCTGCTATCCAAAAGTCTACAAGCAATAAATGCTGGAGAGGGTGTGGAGAAAAGGGAACCCTCTTACACTGTTGGTGGGAATGCAAACTAGTACAGCCACTGTGGAGAACAGTGTGGAGATTCCTTAAAAACCTGGAAACAGAACTGCCATATGACCCAGCAATCCCACACTTGGGCATACACACCGAGGAAACCAGATCTGAAAGAGACACATGCACCCCAATGTTCATCGCAGCACTGTTTATAATAGCCAGGACATGGAAGCAACGTAGATGTCCATCAGCAGAAGAATGGATAAGGAAGCTGTGGTACATATACACCATGGAATATTACTCAGCCATTAAAAAGAATTCATTTGAATCAGTCCTAATGAGATGGATGAAGCTGGAGCCCATTATACAGAGTGAAGTAAGCCAGAAAGACAAAGACCATTACAGCATACTAACACATATATATGGAATTTAGAAAGATGGTAACGATAACCCTATATGCAAAACAGAAAAAGAGACACAGATGTACAGAACAGACTTTTGGACTCTGTGGTAGAAGGCGAGGGTGGAATGTTCTGAGAGAATAGCATTGAAACAAATATACTATCAAGGGTGAAACAGACCACCAGCCCAGGTTGGATGCATGAGCCAAGTGCTCAGGGCTGGTGCACTGGGAAGACCCAGAGGGATGGGATGGGGAGGGATGTGGGAGGGCGTATTGGGATTGGGAAACACATGTAAATCCATGGCTGATTCATGTCAATGTATGGCAAAAACCACTACAATATTGTAAAGTAATTAGCCTCCAACTAATAAAAATAAATGGGAAAAAAAATAAAATCTGCATTAAATGAAAAAAAAAGAAACAACAAAACAATACATATTATAAAATTAATACTTTTCTGAGCTATGAATTGAAAATCATTTTCCTCTTACTCACTCTTACATCCTTGCTTTTTCAATGAGTACCTTTCACTTAAAACACTGCATGACACTTTGTCCTTACCTTTTCCAACATCAAAAAAGTTGCTGTTGTCTATGTTTTTTTCCTCAAATTTTAAACTTTTTGTTTAGGATTGGGGTAAACTTCCATACATAATGTGAAATTATTTGTTCTAGTTCTCTGAAAAATACCATTAATAGCTTGATAGGGATTGCATTGAATCTATACATTGCTTTGGGTACTATACTCATTTTCACTAGGTTGATTCTTCTGATCCATGAACATGGTATATTTCTCTATCTATTTGTGTCATCTTTGATTTCTTTCATCAGTGTTTTATAGTTTTCTATATATAGGTCTTTTGTTTCTTTAGGTAGATATACTCCTAAGTATTTTATTCTTTTTGTTGCAATGGTGAATGGTATTGTTTCCTTAATTTCTATTTCTGTTTTCTCATTGTTAGTGTATAGGAATGCAAGGGATTTCTGTGCATTAATTTTATATCCTGCAACTTTACTATATTCATTGATTAGCTCTAGTAATTTTCTGGTGGATTCATTAGGGATTTCTATGTACAGAATCATGTCATCTGCGAACAGTGAGAGTTTTACTTCTTCTTTTCAAATCTGGATTCCTTGTATTTCATTTCTTCTCTGATTGCTGTGGCTAAAATTTCCAAAACTGTGTTGAATAGTAGTGGTGAGAGTGTGCACCCTTGTCTTGTTCCTGACTTTAGGGGAAATGCTTTCAATTTTTCACCATCGAGGATAATGTTTGCTGTGGGTTTGTCATATGTCGCTCTTATTATGTTGAGGTATGTTCCTTCTATGACATAAATGGATGTTGAATTTTGTGAAAGTCTTTCTCTGCATCTATTGAGATAATCATATGGTTTTCATCTTTCAATTTGTTAACGTGGTGTATCATATTGATTTATTTGCAGATATTGAAGAACCCTTGCATCCCTGGGATAAAGACCACTTGGTCATGATGTATGATCTTTTTAATATGTTGTTGGATTCTGTTTGCTAGAATTTTGTTAAGGATTTTTGCATCTACATTCATCAGTGATATTGGCCTGTAGTTTTCTTTCTTTGTGACATCTTTGTCTGGTTTTGGTATTAGGGTGTGGTGGGCTCATAGAATGAGTTTGGAAGTTTACCTTCTTCTGCAATTTTCTGGAAGAGTTTGAGTAAGATAGGTGTTAGTTCTTCTCTAAATGTTTGGTACAATTCAGCTGTGAAGCCATGTGGTCCTGGGCTTTTGTTTGCTGGAAGATTTCTGATTATAGTTTTGATTTGTGTTCTTGTGATGGGTCTGTTAAGATTTTCTCTTCCTTTCTGGTTCCGTTTTGGAAAGTTATGCTTTTCTAGGAATTTGTCCATGTCTTCCAAGTTGTCCATTTTATTTGCATATAGCTGCTGACAGTAGTCTCTTATGATCGTTTGTATTTCTGTGTTGTCTGTTGAGATTTCTCCATTTTCATATCTAATTTTGTTGATTTGATTCTTCTCTCTTTGTTTCTTGATGAGTCTGGCTCATGGTTTGTCAATTTAATTTATTGTCTGAAATAACTAGCTTTTAGCTTTGTTGATTTTTGCTATGGTCTCTTTTGTTTCTTTTTTGTTTATTTCTGTGCTAATTTTTATGATTTCTTTTCTTCTACTAACCCTGTATATCTGATTAGCAATGTTTTGGCAGTTTCAGGTGAACAGCAAAAGGACTCAGCCATACATATACTTGTATTCATTCTTCCCCACACCCCACTCCCCTGCCATCCAGATTGGCATATAACATTGAGCAGATTTCCATGTGCTATCAATAGGTCTTTGTTGGTTATCCATTTTAAATATAGCAGTGTGTATATGACGCTCCCAAAGTTCCTAACCCTCCCTCCCCCCCAGGGAACCATAAGTTTATTTTCTAAGTCTGTAAGTCTCTTTCTGTTTTGTAAGTTAAGTTCATTTGCTTCATTTCTTTTTAGATTCTACATATAAGAGATGTCAGATGATATTTCTCCTTCTCTGTCTAACTTACTCAGTATGACACTCTCTAGGTTCATCCATGTTACTGCAAATGACAGTCCCTCATTCCTGTTGACGGCTGAGTAATATTCCATTCTATATATGTACCACTTTTTCTTTATCCATTCCTTTGTTGATGGACATTTAAGATTGTTTCCACATCTTGGCTATTGTAAACAGTGCTAAGATGAACATTGGGGTGAATGTATCCTTTCAGATTATGTCCCCCCCCCCCAGATATATGCCCAGGAGTAGGATTGCAGGGTCATATGGTAGGTCTATTTTTAATTATTTTAGGAACCTCCATACTATTCTCCATAGAGACTGTACCAATTTATATTCCTACTAAGAGTGTAGGAGGGTTCCCTTCTCTCAACACTCTCTTCAACGTTTGCTGTTTGTGGATTTTTTGATGATGATAGTCACTCTGTAGTAAGGTGATATCTTTTGATAATATTGATTTGTATTTCTCTGATGTTGAATATCTTTTCATGTGCCTATTGGCCATCTGTATGACCTCTTTGGAGAAATGTCTATTAAGGTCTTCTGCTCATTTTTTGAGTGGGCTGTTTGTTTTGATGCAATTAAGCTTTATAAGCTGTTTGCAAATTTTGGAGACTAATTTCTTATTGGTCACATCATTTGCAAATATTTTCTCCCAATACCTGGGTTGTCTTTTCGTTTTGTTTATTGCTTCCTTTGCTGTGCAAAAGCTTTTAAGTAGGTCCCATTTATTTTTGTTTTTATTTCCATTATTCTAGGAGATGGATCAATAGAGATTTTGCTGTGATTTATGTCAGAGAGTGTTCTGCCAATGCTTTCCTTGAGGAGTTTTATAGTGTCTAGTCACAAATTTAGGTCTTTAAATATATTTTGAGCTTATTTTTGTGTATGGAGTAAAGTAATAATCTAAAATACTCTTTCACACGTGGCTATCCACTTTTCCTAGCACCACTTGTTGAAAAGCTTCTTTCCAACGTTGGGTTGTCTTGTCTCCTTTGTTACAGATAAATTTACCATAGGTGCATGGTCTTGTCTGTTTGTTTCTTTGCTTGTTTTTTAATTAATTTTTCTTGGAGTAGAATTGCTTTACAATGTTGTGTTAGTTTCTGCTATGATGCAAGGTATACCAGACATAAATATACATATGTTTACTTTTTTGAGATATCCGTCACATTTAGATCACCATGGAGCATTGGGGAGAGTTCCCTTTGCTATATAGTAGGTTCTCATTAGCTATCTATTTTACACATAGAAGTGTGTGTGTGTGTGTGTGTGTGTGTGTGTGTGTATATGCTTACTCTTTGGAAGGAAAGGTATGACCAACTTATACATGGAGATATATATATATATATCTCCATAACTCCCAATTCCCACTAATGATAGTCATTCTGACATGTTCATGAGGTGATATCTGAATGCGATTTTTTTTGCTTTCCTTGATTATTAGTAGTGTTGAACATTTTTCATGTGCCTGGTGATCATCGTATCTCATCTTTGGAAAACTGTTATTCCTCTTTCTGTTTTTTAATCAGGTTGTTCACTTTTTTGATATTTAGTTGCATGAGTTGATTATATATTTTAGATATTAAACTCTTATTAGTCATATCATTTACTAAAATATTCTCCAATTCAGTAGAACGCCTTTTCATTTTGTTGATGGCTTCCTCTGCTGTTAGAAAGGTTTTATGTTTAATTAGGTCTCACTTTTCATTTGCTTTTGCTTACTTCACCTTAGGAAACAGATCTAAAAAGAATTGATAAAATTTATGTGAAAGAGTGGCTTATTTATGTTTCCCTCTAAGACTTACAGTATCAGGCCTTATATTTAGGTCTTTAATCTATTTTAAAGTTATTTTTCTGTAGAGTGCTGTTGCTGCTCAGTCTCTCAATCATGACCAACTTTTTGGGAACTCTTGGACTGCAGCATGAGAGACCGCACTGTCCATCACAAACTCCCAGAGCTTACTCAAATTCATGTCCAACAAGTCAGTGATGCCATCCAGCCATTTCATCCTCTGTCACACCCTTCTCCTCCTGCTCTCAATCTTTCCCAGCATCTGTGTGTTTTCCAGTGAGTCAGCTCTTTCCATCAGGTAGTCAAACTTTTGGAGCTTCAGTTTCAGCATCAGTCCTTCCAATGAATATTCAGGGTTGATTTTTTTAGCATTGACTACTTTGATTACCTTGCAGTCCAAGGGATTCTCAAGAGTCTTCTCCAACAACACAGTACAAAAGCATCAATTCTTTGTTGTTTGGCCGTCTTTATGGTCCAATTCTCACATCTGTACATAGCTACTGGAAAAATCATAGCTTCGACTAGATGGACCTTTGTTGGCAAACTAATGTCTCTGCTTTTTAATATACTGTCTAGGTTTGTCATAGCTTTTCTTCCAAGGTGCAGTTCAGTTCAGTTCACTTCACTCACTCAGTCGTGTCTGATCCTTTGAGACCCCAAGAATCACAGCACGCCAAGCCTCCCTGCCCATCACCAACTCCCAGAGTTTACTCAAACTCATGTCCATCGAAACGCTGATGCCATCCAGCCATCTCATCCTCTGTCGTCCCCTTCTCCTCCTGCCCCCAATCCCTCCCAGCATCAGGGTATTTTCCAATGAGTCAACTCTTCACATGAGGTGGCCAAAGCATTGGAGTTTCAGCTTCAGCATTAGTCCTTCCAATGAACACCCAGGACTGATCTCCTTTAGGATGGACTGGTTGGATCTCCTTGCAGTCCAAGGGACTCTCAGGAGTCTTTTCCAACACCATAGTTCAAAAGCATCAATTCTCCAGCACTCAGCTTTCTTCACAGTCCAATTCTCACATCCATACATGACCACTGGAAAAACCATAGCCTTGACTAGACGGACCTTTGTTGGCAAAGGAATGTCTCTGCTTTTTAATATGCTGTCTAGGTTGGTCATAAATTTCCTTCCAAGGACTAAGCATCTTTTAATTTCAAGGCTGCAATCACGATCTGCACTGATTTTGGAGCCCCCAAAAATAAAGTCAGCCACTGCTTCCATTGTTTCCCCATCTATTTCCCATGAAGTGATGGGACCAAATGCCATGATCTTAGTTTTTTGAATGTTGAGCTTTAAGCCAACTTTTTCACTCTCCTCTTTCACTTTCATCAAGTGGCTCTTTAGTTCTTCTTCACTTTCTGCCATAAGGGTGGTGTCATCTGCATATCTGAGGTTATTGATATTTCTCCTGGCAATCTTGATTCCACCTTGTGCTTCTTCCAGCCCAGCGTTTCTCATGATGTACTCTGCATATAAGTTAAATAAGCAGGGTGACAAAATACAGCCTTGTTGTACTCCTTTTCCTATTTGGAACCAATCTGTTGTTCCATGTCCAGTTCTAACTGTTGCTTCCTGACCTGCATACAGGTTTCACAAGATGGTATTCCCATCTCCTTCAGAATTTTCCACAGTTTATTGTGATCCACACAGACAAAGGCTTTGGCATAGTAAACAAAGCAGAAATATATGTTTTTCTGGAACTCTCTTGTATTTTGATAATCCAGCAGATGTTGGCAATTTGATCTCTGGTTCCTCTGCCTTTTCTAAAACTAGCTTGAACAGCTGGAAGTTCAGGGTTCATGTATTGCTGAAGCCTGGCTTGGAGAACTTTGAGCATTACTTTACTAGCGTGTGAGATGTGTGCAATTGTGCGGTAGTTTGAGCATTCTTTGGCATTGCCTTTCTTTGGGATTGGAATGAAAATGGACATTTTCCAGTTCTGTGGCAACTGCTGAGTTTTCCAAACTTGCTGGCATATTGAGTACAGCACTTTCACAGCATCATCTTTTAGGATTTGAAATAGCTCACCTGGAATTCTGTCCCCTCCATTAGCTTTGTTTGTAGTGATGCTTTCTAAGGTCCACTTGACTTCACATTCCAGGATGTCTGTCTCTAGGCGAGTGATCACACCATCATGATTATCTGGGTTGTGAAGATATTTCTTGTACAGTTCTTCTGTGTACTCTTGCCACCTCCTCTTAATATCTTCTGCTTCTGTTAGGTCCATACCATTTCTGTCATTTATCAAACCCATTTTCGCATGAAATGTTCCCTTGGTATCCCTAATATTCTTGAAGAGATCTCTAGTCTTTCCCATTCTGTTGTTTTCCTCTATTTCTTCAGACTGATCACTGAGGAAGGCTTTCTTATCTCTCCTTGCTCTTCTTTGGAACTCTGCATTCTAATGGGAATAACTTTCCTTTTCTCCTTTGCCTTTCACTTCTCTTTTTTTCACAGCTCTTTGTAAGGCCTCCTCTGACAACCATTTTGCCTTTTTGCATTTCTTTTCCATGGGGATGATCTTGATCCCTGTCTCCTGTACAATGTCATGAACCTCCGTCCATAGTTCATCAGGCACTCTGTCTATCAGATCTAGTCCCTTAAATCTATTTCTCACTTCCAGTATATAGTCATAAGGGATTTGATTTAGGTCATACCTGAATGGTCTAGTGGCTTTCCCTACTTTCTTCAATTTAAGTCTGAATTTGGTAATAAGCAGTTCATGATCTGAGCCACAGTCAGCTCCTGGTCTTGTTTTTGCTGACTGTATAGAGCTTCTCCATCTTTGGCTGCAAAGAATATAATCAATCTGATTTCGCTGTTGACCATTTGGTGATGTCCATGTGTACAGTTTTCTCTTGTGTTGTTGTAAGAGGGTGTTTGCTATGACCAGTGCGTTCCCTTGGCATAACTTTATTAGCCTTTGCCCTGCTTCATTCCGTACTCCAAGCCCAAAGTTGCCTGTTACTCCAGGTATCTCTTGACTTCCTAGTTTTGCATTCCAGTCCCCTATAATTAAAAGGACATCTTTTATGGGTGTCAGTTCTAAAAGGTCTTGTAGGTCTTCATAGAATCATTCAACTTCAGCTTCTTCTCTTTTGTTGACCATGATCGCTACTCCATTTCTTCTAAGGGATTCCTGCCAACAGCAGTAGACATAATAGTTATCTGAGTTAAATTCACCCATTCCAGTCCATTTTAGTTCGCTGTTCCTAGAATGTCAACATTCACGCTTGCCATTTCCTGTTCGACCACTTCCAATTTGCCTTGGTTCATGGACCTAACATTCTAGGGTCCTATGCAATATTGCTCTTTACAGCATCGGACATTGCTTCTATCACCAGTCATATCCACAATTGGGTATTGTTTTTGCTTTGGCTCCATCCTTTCATTCTTTCTGGAGTTATTTCTCCACTGATCTCCAGTAGCATATTGGGAACCTACTGACCTGGGGAGTTCCTCTTTCAGTATCCTATCATTTTGCCTTTTCATACTGTTCATGGGGTTCTCGGGGCAAGAATACTGAAGTGGTTTGCCATTCCCTTCTCCAGTGGACAACATTCTGTCAGACCTCTCCACCATGACCCGTCCATCTCGGGTGACCCCACATGGCATGGCTTAGTTTCATTGAGATAGACAAGGCTGTGATCCATGTGATCATATTGGCTAGTTTTCTGTGATTATGGTTTCAGTGTGTCTGCCCTTTGATGCACTCTCGCAACATCTACCGTCTTACTTGGGTTTTTCTTACCTTCGACATCGGGTATCTCTTTACAGCTGCTCAAGCAAAGCGCAGCCACTGCTCCTTACCTTGGACGAGGGGTATCTCCTCATGGCTCCCCCTCCTGACCTTGAACATGGAGTAGCTCCTCTCGGCCCTCCTGCACCCCCACAGCTGTTGCTCCTTGGCTGTGGGGTAGCTCTTCTCGGCCAAGGAGCAAGCGTCTTTTAATTTCCTGGCTGCAGTCACCGTCTGCAGTGACTTTGGAGCCCAAGAAAATGAAGTCTGTCACTGTTTCCATTTCTTCCCCATTTATTTGTTGTGAAGTGATGGGAGTGGATGCCATGATCTTGGTTTTTTGAATGTTGAGTTTTAAGCCAGTTTTTCACTCTCCTCTTTCACCTTCATCCAGATGCTCTTTAGTTCCTCTTCACTTTCTGCCATTAAAGTGGTGTCATCTGCATATCTGAGGTTATTGATATTTCTCCTGGCAATCTTGATTCCAGCTTGTGATTCAGCCAGCCCTGCATTTCACATGATGCAATATGGAAGATGCAGGAGACTCAGATTCGATGCCTGGGTGGGGAAGATCCCCTGGATGAGGGCCCAACAATCTACTTCAGTATTCTTGCCTGGAGAATCTCATGTAGAGAGGACCCTGACAGGCAACCGTCCACAGAGTCGCAAAGATTTGGACAATACTAAAGCTACTGAGCACGCACACAGGCACTCTGCATATACGTTGAAATAAGCAGAGACAATATACAGCCTTGTGATTATCCTTTCCCAATTTCAAAACAGTTCATTGTTCCATGTCTGGTTCTAACTGTTGCTTCTTGATCAAATACAAGTTTAACAGGAAGCAGGTAAGGTGGTATGGTATTCCCAACTCTTTAAGAATTTTCCACAGTTTGTTGTGATCCACACAGTCAAATGCTTTTATGTAGTTAATGAATCAGAAGTAGATGTTTTTCTGGAATTCCTTTGCTTTCTTTATGATCCAACAGATGTTGGCAATTTGATCTCTGGTTCTTCTGCCTTTTCTAAATCCAGCATATACATAGGGAAGTTCTTGGTTCATTTACTGTTGAGGCCTAGCTTGAAGGATTTTGAGCATTACCTTCCTAGCATGTGAAATGAGCACTATTGTGCAGTAGCTTGAACATTCTTTGGCATTGCGCGTCTTTGGGATTGGAATGAAAACTTACCTTGTGGCCACCGCTAAGTATTCCAAATTTGCTGGCATATTGAGAACAGCACTTTAACAGTATCAACTTTTAGGACTTGATGTAGCTCAGATTGAATTCCATCACCTCCAGTAACTTTGCTTGTAGTAATGCTTCCTAAGGCCCACTTGAATTTACATTGCAGGATGTCTGGCTCTAGGAGTGATCACACCATTATGATTATCTGGGTCATTAAGATTTTTTTTTTGTATAGTTCTGTGTATATTCTTGCCACCTGTTCTTAGTCCCTTCTGCTTCTGTTAAGTCCATACCACTTCTGTCATTTACTGTGCCCATCTCTGAATGAAATGTTCCCTTGGCATCTAATTTTCTTGAATAGATCTCTAGCCATTCCCATTCTACTGTTTTCCTCCACTTCTTTGCATTTTCACTTAAGAAGGCTTTCTTATCTTTCCTTGCTATTCTTTGGAACTCTGCATTCAGATAGGTATATCTTTTCTTTTCTCCTTTGCCTTTAGTTTCTCTTCTTTTCTCAGCTATTTGTGAGGCCTCCTCAGACAACCGTTTTGCTTTGTTGCATTTCTTTTTCTTGGGGATTGTTTTGGTCACCATCTCCTATACAATGTTACGAACCTCCATCCATAGTCCTTCAGGCACTCTGCCTATTAGATCTAATCCGTTGAATCTATTTCTCACTTGCACTGTATAATCATAAGAGACTTTATTTAGCTCATACCTGAATGGCCTAGTGGTTTGCCCTACTTTCTTCAATTTTAGTCTGAATTTTTCAATAAGGAGTTCATGATGTGAGCCACAGTTAGCTCCAGGTCTTGTTTTTGCTGACTGTATAGAGCTTCTCCATCTTCAGCTGCAAAGATTATAATCAATCTGATTTCAGTATTGACCATCTGATGATGTTCATGTGTAGTTGTCTCTTATGTTGTTGGAAGAGAGTGTTTGCTATAACCAGTGCAGTCTCTTGGCAAAACTCGTACTAATAATCTTACTGGGTGATGATTATAACTTTTTCATGGCTTTTATTGTTTTCAGAACATATTTTATTAACATGAATTAGTGGTTGTGTTGACAAGTTTGATGAAAGAACTGTTTTCTCTGTGTTAGTGTGTTATGAATTTGATATTTAGAATAATTTTTTTTTGCATTCCACTTTAGAGTTTGTAATATTTTCCTTTTGATTTAACTTTACTATTTGGATACATAAAATATTAATATGGCACAAAAGTCAAAAAGAGGTGGACTCAGAGGAGTCTAGCATTCATGCCCATCCCTTCCACTCTATTCACCACCTATCCCCTAGGTGTTTGAGATATTCTCCAACAATAAGTGACTACTTGTGTAAATAATGGTGTATTCAAACAATATGGCATTATACAGGAATGAAAAAGAATGAAGAAATATGAATGTTGTTTTTGAAGTGATTTCCTGATGCATTTTTATGAGTGTAGTGATAGGTTAATTTTGTTACATAGACTTAGAATGCATCACAATTTTTCTAAGCTTGTTGTCTAACTTTTTTACTTTTTAACACAGTAGGAGTGGCCTTAAGAGTGACCTGTCAATGGTTATCAAGAAAGCAAGTAGCAGAACTGATGCTGGAATCCAGGTTTGCTCACTCCTGGCTACAGTACTTTTTGCTGTTCCATATTGTTTCCTTAGAGCAGCCTTTTAAGAGTCAAGTAAATTTATCTGTATTCACAACATTGAACCCTCTGGTCAGGAAGCACCACAGTGGGACACACATGCCCCTTATATCCACCCATCTTAGAGCCTATCACCAGATCTATTCTGAAATGCTGCTATCTCTTCCTACCTGCCTTACCCAAGCAAAGAAGGTGACTATAATCATAACTCCCATGTCTTGAGAACTTCCTATTTCCCAGGCACTTTACCTGTGTTCATTCAAATCCACACAACAGTTTTAAGGGGCAGACAATACTACTCTTATTTTAAAGATGACCAAACAGAGGTTAAGAAAGGTTTTCCTAAGATTATAAAGCTAAATAAGGGGTAGAGTTGGTATTTGAAATCAGATTTATCTGACAGCAAAGCTCGTGCTTAACCCATTCTATCTGATATGAATGCCTAAACTGAGAAAAATCCTCAAATAAGATGCATGATGACCTGGCTAAGATACACACAAGGGTAAAGGCAAAGTCATGTTTCTCACCGAGCACTCAGATTGCCTAGGATGAAGCAATTGGGGGTTGGGACTTAATGAGCTTAAAGAAAGTTTATCTGTAGTGCTATCATGTGGTTCATTCTTCTAACAGGAACTCTTCCTGAAAACCTAGAAGTTACTTACTTGACCAAGTGTCTTATAAGAAGTTCCAGCATCTCTCGGTTCTTTTCTGGTAGCTTATATACCAGGGAGTGAATAGCTCCCAATCGATAATCCAGGTTGTCAGACTCTGAGAGAGAACAGAGAGATAGTTTTGCCTTCTGGGCAATTGGATTAAGCAAATTCTCATACACAGACACACATACACACACCCATGCATGTGCACATGCAGAGACAATCAGAGACACATAGAGAGTCTGAGAGATGAAAAGAGAGAGATATATAGACACAGGGGCAAAATGACAGAAAGAGACCAAAAAATAAAGACACTGAAGGGGGAAGAGAGAGACTGACTAAAAGGTAAAAACATTGATTAAAAACAAATAAATTGGTCTAGAAAGGAGAAGAATATAGAAGAGAGAAGAGAAAACAGAACGGAGAAGAGAAGACTGTATCAGAACAAGTCAGAATTCTAAATACAGCAGGTTGCTCTTAAAGTTCCACACATAAACTTCTAGCTGGAAACGCTTGCCCAGTAAATTTCCTTGTGGAACTGGGAGGTATGCTGCTGCCTCTGGGTTCCTATGAAAATTACTGAGAGAGCTCGAGTAAAAATCAAGGCTCTCTTGCCTCAACAAATATTCATTATGAGGACAAATCCCTTGCATCTTTTTCCTCAATATCATACAAGGCACAATACAGAAGAGTCACATGGAGGTAGGGAGGGATACTCATACAGTTGCCTCAGCCAAAACTTTTAATGCTTCTTCAGCTGCCGACTTTTTGAGTGATTCTATATACCTTATTTCCTATGTACCCCTCCAGTCTCACCATTGGTCTCATAATCTAAACATTGTGAAGCTAGCACTAAAAAATTAAGAGTAATAATTCACAACACAATTGAAAAGCATTTGAAAGGGCAAAGTGTTGAAAAAAAGCTGAAACAATAACTGTAATGGAACCATTTTGCTGTTTCCTGGCAATGTGAGCCAATATGCTTGTTCCGATATAAGGCACAATCAATCAATCAAGTCCTCAGAACTGTTGCATCCCTCAAGTTAGCCAGTTTTCTCCAATTTACTCAACTAACACTGATTTATGAAAACTAATACAGCACTTGAGTTAGCAAGTAAGAATATTCTCATTTGACAGTGGACAAAACCTGTAAGTATGTTTGTTTTTTCCCTTACTTTCCCTCAAGCAGTCTTCTAGGCTTATTTTTCTAATTATTAGTTAGAAGCCAGGAAAACACAATTAACTAAGTAACATAAATACTTACTGGCAGCAGAGACCAGCTCTTTGTGAAGTCTATAGGTCATGACAGGTTCAGAAAGATTCCTGAAATTAATGAAGACTGTAAGTTCTTTGGGGAGGGAGTAGTGAGGCCTTAGAATCTCAGTTCTGTGAGAAGCAAAGCTGAAGTTTCTGAGCTCACAGATTGACATGACTATATGCATTTTTTGTTCATCTGAAAATTTGTCAGAGGAATCCTCATTGCTCATAATTCAACAGAAGAAAGTATGAGCCGAGATCTCGAGCAGAGTCTCCAACTAGTTCCCCAAAGTGAAAAGAGGCACAACCCAGCCCTGCAAAATTACAAAGTGTACCCACTATGGTTGCTACTATGGAGTCCTTACAGTTTGTTAGTTCCTTAGTTTCCAAGTTCTTTTACATCTGTCCTGCCATTTGATCCCTCCAAAATTCCTGTGAAGAAGTAATTCAAATCCCTGTTTAATGGAGAAGGAAATTGAGGCTCAGATAGGTTTCTTTATTTAGTCAAAAAAATACTGGTTGAATGACTTCCCTAGTGATCCAGTGGTTAAAACTCTGTAATTCCACTTCAAGGGGCAAGAGTTTGACCCTTAGTTCCTTGGTTAAGGAACTAAGATCCCATATGCTGCGTGGTGTGGTCTAAATATATAGAGACCACCTACTTGTGACTGGCATTGTGCCAGGTATTGGGGATCCAGATGAATCAGATGTAGTCTAAACTTTCAAGGAGCTAACAGTCTAGTTGGGGAGAGTACCATATACAAACTTTGCAATGTAAGGTAACAAGTATAATGATAAAAATGGGTAGTATGTGGCCCAGAAGAAGGAAGCAATCCACTAATAATAGTAATAATAGCAAACTCATCACTGTTCTAAGTGTTTAACATATATTTACTCATTTAATTCTCATGACAACCCTGTAAGGTAGATGCTAATATTATCTCCATTTTTTAGATAAGGAAACTGAGCTTCAGAAAAGTTAAATAGTTCATCCTAAGCCACATAGTTAGTAAGTGGCAGAAGTAAGCAGTCTGTCTCAAGTCCATGTTCTTTATCATTATGTTATACTGCTTGCCACTGCTCTTATTGTAGTAATATAGGCAAGAGATAATAAAAGCCTAAATGAAAATAGTGCCATTAGGGGTAGAAAGAAAAGGTGAGGAGAGTTATTTGAAAGACATTAAAGACAGCTCCTTCAACAGTTATAAGGGAGAGATTAATGTTGATGAGGGACAGAGTAATCTGGTTTGGGTACACAAAACCAGAGTAGTCTGGTTTGGGACTGAACATATTAGAAATTGATTCAGAGGGAAGTAGAGATGCTATGTCTGAGGGGTTTCTGGGATAGCCAAAGGCAGGTGTTTATTAGGAAGATGGATGAAGTGCTTTTCCAGATCTGAGAAGCAGGGCTTATTAGAACCATAAGAACAAATACCATGGCTCAAGGAGAGATGGCAAACTGGCAGCCAACAGTTACATGAGGTCTTTCAACATTTTTTTCCAGTCCAGAATAGTGTGTAAAAAAGAAATGGAACTGAATCAGTCATCATAACATGAAGAAAATTGAGTATTTCGCATACAAGATCAATATTGTCTGCCTCTATTGAAAAATGGAAAGATCTGTCTATATTGGGCTCCTATGGTTGTTTGTGGGAGTAAAGAATATTGCTGTTTATATATAAACAAAGGGATTGCCATGCAAGTTAAGGGTTTTATAGGCAACAAGTTTAATATGAAAGTAGTTTAATATGAAAGTAGTCCTTCAGTTATTTTCATGTCCTTGTTCCTGTGAATATTTATATTTTCCTCTCCTCTAATGTAGCAAAATGAGAAGAAAGCCCTGGGGAATACCACGTAGAAAGTCCATAAAAGGGACTTCGAAAAGTTATCAAAGAGGTGAGAGAAAATCCAAAAGTCATAGATTAGCAGAATCCAAAAGAAGAAAAACTTTCAAGGAGAGCTTGTTAACAGCTTCAAATGCTACAAAGAGATCAAATAAGGTAAAGGTTGACAATCATCCATTGTGTTTAGCATTGAGGGAATCACCGGTGACGTTGGCAAGAGCAGCTTCATAGCAGAGAGGGGGTGAGTCAGATTGCAGTGGGTTAAAAAGTAAACTTAGAGATTAAAAGTAAAGGTGGGAGTGTGTATTACTTCATACACTGGAGCTAGATTGGGAAGGGGTGAAATATCTCACTAGGCAATTTCTTCTAAGCTCCTGCCTCCTATTATCATCTGCACTGTTGATGATCTCCAATTTTTTAACTCAAGCCCAGAATTCTCTGAGTTACATGCCTATATATTTCCTATATATCAGATTGCCTACTTAAAATTATTGCGCTAGTTTCTACAAAGACACTTAGATTTGACATATCAAAAACCTAATTTGTCATCTCCCTCAAATGAGGTAATTTTTTTAAGGTTTCCCAAATCAGTAACTGTATGACCAACATTTGGTTGCATGGCTGGAAATGTGGAAATCATTCTTTTATCTCCCTCTTCTCCATCTTCATATCCAAGTTTATTCCCTAAATCTCTTGACTATGCTTATTTTTGTCTATTCCCAATGCTACTCCCTAGTCCCACAGAGCATCATCTCTTTCCAGGACCACAGCAATAGCTTGCTAATTGGTTTCCACCTCTTATTTTGCCTCTCTCTAATCTTATCTCTCTATATTTTTTCAAAATGCAAATATCATACAACCTCCTGCTTAAAATTTTTCAATATATTCCCATTGCTTTTAATATATAGTCATACTCCAATTCTAAAAATATCCTAAAAGGTCTTGAATGATCTGGCCCTACATATCTCTCCCTCCCTCTACACTCAATACTCCACATATACCGGTACACGTAGTTCCTTAAAAGGGTCTTCCTTGTGCTTCAAGGTCTTTGCATATGAAGTTATTTCTGTATGGAACTGCCTCCCCTTGCCAGTTGACTCCAAGTTATAATTCAAACTTCAGTTCAAAATGAAAATCAGAACAAATCAGGCTTTCTTATTATATGACTGCATAGCACTTTGCAGTTTTCCTTCAGAGCACTCATTACAGTTTATTATATTTGTATAATTGTTTTTTGTCTGTCCATTTCACTTTACTATAACTTTTTTTAAATGTTTTATTTATTTGTTTTTGGCTGTGTGGAGTCTTCATTGTTGTGTACGGGCTTTTCTGTAGTTGCAGAGTGGGGGCTACTCTTTACTGTCATATCCCTCAAATGTAGTTGCAGCACACAAACTTGTGCTGTGGCATATGGTATCTCCCCTGACTAGGGATTGAATCGGTGACCCTTGCATTGGCAGGCAGATCCTTAACCACTGGATCACCAGGGAAGTCCCAACTATAAACTTTTTAAGGTCATATCTACTCACAGCTGAATACCAACTGCCAGATACTATGCTAGGCACTGAGTAGGTACTCAGGAAATGTTTACTGAATGGTTTAGTGAATGGTGGTATAAATGAATGAATGAAACAAAACACAAGGTTAGAGAGATGTGCAATACTGGATCATATTTGTTCATGGGGTTCTCAAGACAAGAGTGCTGAAGTGGTTTGCCATCCTCCTCTCCAGCGGACCACATTTTGCCAGAACTCTCCACTATGACCCATCTGTCTTGGCTGGCCTTACATGGCATGGCTCATAATTTCACTTAGTTACACAAAGCTGTGATCCATGTGATCATTTTGGTTAGTTTTCTGTGGTTGTGGTCTTCTTATTTGTATGCTCAGAGGAAAGAATCCATTAAATGAGAAAGGTTAAAGATGCAGAAGAGAGAAGGGATAGTTTTTAGAGTAACTGTCTAGAAATGTTGGAGACAAGGGGTGAATTTAGGTGTCTAAAACACAGATGAAGCAAGTTCATTTTGAAGATACTGACACAATTAAAAAAAAAAGAAATTGAAAAGGTGTTAACTGGCTAGTACATATTAAAGGTTCATAAGACTCTCAACAATAAATATCTCTTATTGGAGGTGCTGGCCATTCAAAGTTTCAGGTTCATCTTTCAAATGGGCTTCACTGCTTATTATGCAATGAGATGGGAAAGATAAAATGTGGGAGGGACTTACCCCACATAAATCTCTGAAAAAACTAACCCCTTTTAAGGAGGCTAGAGACACAGAGTCATTTACTTGCACTATTATCATCATCATGAGTCTCCTGAAAGTGTGCATAGCAGATTGCTCTGTCTTTACTAAATTACCCAAGCAACTCCAAGAAGGTCACAGCCTCTGGAATTTGGAGAATAGGGAAATAAGATGCTCTAATACCAGTGGCTTTACAAGTTAGAGATACTTATGTTCAAATAATATGAGCTGTGATCATGAATATTACTTAATGAGGGAGAAAGTATGTTGTATTTCTTCATCTGTAAAATAAGTATGGTAACACCTACTTCATAAGATTATTGTGAGAAAAAACAATGATATTGTCAACATAAGCAACTAGAACATTGCCTAACACAGAATAAACCCTCCAAGAACAGTGATTTTCTTTGTTGGCAAATGCAAGAGAAATACTCTTGGAAAGAACATTCATATTTACTTAAAGTTCTAAGATGATGCAATAACAGAAGGTCATTTAATAACAATATCTGGGACCCAATCTATTTGGATTAATGACATTTCTCATATCATAAATAGCTATCTTAATGACTAAAGAGTACAATAATTGAAAAGACATTTTAGCACATAAAGTATGGTGCATACTATGGGACATGGAAAACAGTAAGAAATAAGAGTTTAAAAAGTATATATGTCACAAATAATTTTATGCAATATAAAGTTATGCCAATAATAATTTGCATCCCCAAATTTTGCTCACGAGTTAATTTTTTTCTACTGCCATCACTTCATTAAGTTCTAACATTTTTTTTTCTTTTTCAGTTCTAACTTTTCTATATTCGTATTTTTTTGTTTTTTATTCACATTATTAAAAAAGACATACAAATACAAAATTATGATTGTGTAAATGCAATTTAATATTTCAAAATTATTATTATCCAACAATACAGGTTAACAACCTTGAATTTTCACAACTCCTGAGTTTGCTGGTGAGCCCATTGTGATATCACTCTATCTGTGCACAGAGGCAAAACTTCAATTATTTAAGGGCATGATTTTTAAATAATTGTTTTTAAAGCAAATTTTCTTCAGAAACCCACATTTCAATAATAATTCTATTATTTTGATGTTCCCCTTGCTTAAATTCCCAATTTTAAAAAAAGGTTCTTAATGCACATTTTTCTTTAACAAAAATTCCTATCATTCTTTTTTCTTTAGCAATTCTATCTAACCTCCAAAAATTGGGACTACAGTAACTCCATCTACATCCAGACAAATTTCATCAATTCTGAAAAGCAACGTTCCAAATCATATCAGACATACCTGAGGTAGAATTTCAAGGAGCTGGTGATTGTCTTAATGTCCCAGTCACTATTATGAAAATCAACATCTCCTGGGCATTTTGGATCTATTCAAAAAGAAAAAAAAATGAAAAAAGTTAATTTTTCACAAGATACTAGATTTTACCCCTTTAAAAGAAAAATACAGTACATTAATTAAAAGATAGTTACTCTAACCAGTTTTCACAAAATGAAAACTTTACAACAAACATGTCTTTTAGGTCTAAAAAAATTCCCTCGGATTCGATGCATGTTAAGCATGCAAGGAGCTTGGAAGTCAACTTTTTCATTCACACAAGAAGAAAAAAAAATGGAACAACCTGAAAATCAACTCCTCTTAGCTCCATCAGAGAACTGAGGTCATAGGGCAAGCTGAAGAAACAGACAAGCAGACACAGAGAATCAAAACATATAGGGCAGAAGCCCAAGAGCAGAAAAGTCCTCAGGAACCAGTGCAGGGCTATGACAACCTAATCAATAATTGGCAAATTGCTAGAGGCTCAGTGTGAACAGGCTTGAGAGTTAAAAATTTTAAGCAGGCTCAGTCCTAGGGGATTCCCAAGCTTTTGGGAGTTTTACCTACAAGAGCCTTACTCACAGCGAAGATCTGAGAAAAATTCCATCATGTTACTGTAATTCTGAAAAGCCACGAAAATTAGCCATTTAAAAATATGCACAGAGCATTTCATTCCTCTTAATAAGGCCTACCCTCAAGAGAAACTATTTTACCAGAGCTTGACTGACCTGGGAAAGGGGAAATTCACAACTCCAGAACTAGAATGCCTCACTGTCTCTTCTAAGGGGGGAAACTGAAACACAACTGAACAATATTTGTGAAGATCATAAGCCAGAAACACAGGTTCACTAAAATACTGAGCATTCACCCGAAGGAAACCAGAATTGAAAGAGACACATACACCTTGATGTTCACTGAAGCACTATTTACAATACCCAGGACATGGAAGCAACCTAGATGTCCACTGGCAGATGAATGGATAAGTAAGTTGTGGTACATATACACAAAGGACCATTACTTGACCATTAAATGGAATGCATTTGAGTAAGTTCTAATGAGGTATATGAACCTGGAGCCTATCATACAGAGTGAAGTAAGTCAGAAAGAGAAACACCAATACAGTATATTAATGCATATATATGGAATTTAGAAAGATGGTAATGATGACCCTATATGCAAGACAGCAAAAGAGACACAGATGTAAAGAAGAGACTTTTGGACTCTGTGGGAGAAGGTGAGGTGAATAGCATTGAAACATGTATATTACCATATGTAAAATACATGACCAGTACAAGTACAATGCATGAGCAGGGCACCCAAAGACAGTGCTCTGAGACAACCCAGAGGGATAGGGTAGGATTGGAGGTGGGAGGGAAGTTCAGGATGGGGGTACATATGTATGCCTGTGGCCGATTCATATTGATATATGGCAAAAATCATCACAGTACTGTAAAGTAATTATCCTCCAATTAAAATAAATTAATTAATTAAAAAATAAAATAAAGTACTGAGACATGATTGTAGAATTATAGAATGCTACCTCCTCACAATCTACCACCACATCAACAGACTTCCTGGATAATAACACAGGAATGTGACTAAAAGAACTATTCTCAAAAATATTTAAGAAAACTCTGAGGAAAACAAAAGACAATCAATATAATAAAAAGAAGAACACCAGAGGTAAGTTGAGCTTCTGACATGTACAGTAAAAGCAAACAAAAAACAGAGACTAAACTCTAGTCAGATAAATAAAACCTCTCACTAAAACCTGTTTAACTCAGTTCCTTTTACCCATCATGTCTGGCTTGGAACGAAACTTGTTAGAAAACACTGAAAGACGAGGGCAGTCCTAAGATGGTGGAGGAATAGGACAGGGAGACCACTTTCTCCCCCACAAATTCATTGAAAGAACATTTGAACGCTGAGCAAATTCCAAAAAAAAACAACTTCTGAATGCTGGCAGAGGACACCCAGAAAGGCAACCCACTGTCTTCGAAAGGAGGTAGGACAAAACATAGAAGATAAAAAGAGAGACAAAAGAGTTAGGGACAGAGGTCCATCCTGGGGAGGGAGTCATAAAAGAGGAGAAGTTTCCAAACGCTAGGAAACCCTCTCACCGGTTGGTCTGTGGGCAGTTTTGGAATCTCAGAGGGCAACATAACTGGGAGGAAAAATAAATAAATAAATAAAACCCACAGATTACGTGCCCAATGGAAATTCCCAGTGGAGAAATAGCCCAGACACTTGCATTGGCCACCAGCAAGCAGGGGATGAACAGGGAGGCACGGGCTGCATTGCTTAGAGTAAGGACCAGACTGAATGCCCTGAGGGCAATCTGAGGGAGTTAATGTGAAACAGCAACCCAAACTGTGGGATAGCCAGAGAGAGAGAGAAAAGAAAGAGAAAGAGAGAGAGAGAGTGAGAGAACTTTCCCATGAAAAGCCCTAACATAAAGCACTGCCAGGCCCCCTCACAGAAAAAAGGACTGAGAGAATACCAGAGAAGAGCTAGCTGGAAGCGGGCTGGCCCATGCCCTGCCAGAGGCAGGTGGATGGCAGCCAGAGCCGGAAAGGGGCAAACTCAGTCCCAGAAATGGCATCCTCCACCAAACTGAGAGGCTCCCAGTGGCCAACCAAGTCTTCCTGGGATCCTGGATGGATGACATCTGCTCGAAGGATTGCAGCCAGAGATCAGCTCCCCAGAAGAGACACATAGCACACCTGAGGGTGCACCCAGGAAACCGAGCAGCTGGGACAGGGGAGGTGATAAGATGCACTGCACCTAAGGAGAGTGCTCTCACCAAGCACCTGGCCGCCTGAGCTGCTCGGACAGGGGAAGGGGACAAAACGAAGGTCCAACCAAGTCTGCACCTTTGCGGACTACCCAAGAACCTGAACCTGAGTGACTTAGACCTGGGAAATGCACGTAACCCAAGGCCCACATTAGATAGTTCCCCTGCAGAGTAACCTGGAGCCTAAGCAGTGTAGACTGGGAAAGCACACACACCTTGAGTGGGGGCAAACCCAGTGTGGCCGAGACACTGCAAGCACTCCCCACACATGCCAGTGATATTTGTTTGCAGGGTTCCTCCCTCCCCACAGCATGACTGAACAAGTGAGCCTAACTAAGTGACTACCTTCTCCCCCTTGTGCCAGGGCAGAAATTAGACACTGAAGAGACTTGCAAACAGAAGAAGTCAAAATAAACAGAGGGAACCGCTTTGGAAGTGACAGGTACAACAGATAAAAACCCTGTAATTAGCACTGACTACATTGGAAGGGGCCTATAGATCTTGAGAAGTATAAGCTGGAACAAGGAACTATCTTAAACTGAACAAACCCCACACTGCCTGCAACAGCTCCAGAGAAATTCCTAGATATATTTTTACTATTATCATTTAATTTTTTTATGTTTTTATTTTTAAGTCCTCTATTACTCCTTTAATTTTCATTTCTATAACCTACTATTACCTTGCAAAAAAGAGACTATGTATAAAGCAAACTTCATATCTATTTTTTATAATCTTTGTGATTTTGTTTTGTTTTGTTTTGTTTTTAATGTTGTATTTTTTACAGTCTAACCTCTATAATACATTTTTAATCTTTGCTTTTTGGTGTTTGTTATCAATTTTGTACCTTTAAGAATCCAATCTTCAGTACCCATTTTTACTTAGGAGTATGATTACTGGCTTGATTGCCCTCTCCCCCTTTTGACTCTCCTTTTTCTCCCCTAGGTCACCTCTATCTCCACCCTCCCCCTTCTCTTCACTACCCAACTCTGTGAATCTCTTTCGGTATTCTGGACTGTGGAGAACACTTAGAGAACTGATTACTGGCTAGGTCTGTCTCTCTCTTTTTGATACCCCCTCTTCTGAAAGATATGGGAATACCAGATCACCTTTCCTGCCTCTTGAGAAACCTGTATGCAGGTCAGGAAGCAACAGTTAGAACTGAATATGGAACAACAGACTGGTCCCAAATAGGAAAAGGAGTAATCAAAGCTCTATATTGTCACCCTGCTTACTTAACTTATATGCAGAGTACATCATGAGAAACAATAGGCTGGATGAAGCACAAGCTAGAATCAAGATTGCTGGGAGAAATATCAATAATCTCGGATATGCAGATGACGCCACCCTTATGGTAGAAAGTGAAGAAGAGCTAAAGAACATCTTGATGATTTTATTTTTCTGGGCTCCAAAATCACTGCAGATGATGACTGCAGCCATGAAATTAAAGGACGCTTACTCCCTGGAAGGAAAGCTATGACCAACCTAGACAGCATATTAAAACGCAGAGACATTACTTTGTCAACAAAGGTCCATCTAGTCAAGGCTATGGGTTTTCCAGTAGTCATGTATGGATGCGAGAGTTGGACTATAAAGAAAACTTAGTGCCGAAGAACTGATGTTTTTGAACTGTGGTGTTGGAGAAGACTCTTGAGAGTCCCTTGGACTGCAAGGAGATCCAACCAGTCCATCCTAAAGGAAATCAGTCCTGGGTGTTCATGGGAAGGACTGATGTTGTAGCTGAATCTCCCATACTTTGGCCACCTGATGGGAAGAGCTGACTCATTGGAAAAGACCCTGATTCTGGGAAAGATTGAGGGCGGGAGGAGAAGGGGACGACAGAGGATGAGATGGTTGGATGGCATCACTAACTCAATGGACATGGGTTTGGGTGGATTCTGGGAGTTGGTGATGGACAGGGAGGCCTGACATGCTGCAGTTCATGGGGTCGCAAAGAGTCAGACACAACTGAGTGACTGAACTGACTTCTCCTCTTGGTCACCTCTATCTCCTTCCTCCCTCTTCTCTTCTCTATGTAACTCTGTGAACATCTCTGGGTGTTCCAGGCTGTGCAGAGCACATAGGGGTTTGATTACTGGCTAGACTCCTCTCTCCTCTTTTGATTTCCCCTCTTCTCTGCCTTGTCACCTCTACCTCCCTTCTCCCACTTCTCCTCTACATGTAACTCAGTGAACCTTTCTGGGTGTCCCTCACTGTGGAGAATCTTTTCTCCATTAACTTATATGTTTTATTATCAGTGCTGTATAGATGGAGAAGTCTTGAGGCTATGGTAAGAATAAGACTGAAAACCAGAGGAAGGAGGCTTAAGTCCAAAACCTGAGAACACCAGAGAACTCCTGACTCCAGGGAACATTAATTAATAAGAGCTCATCCAAAAGCCTCCATATCTACACTGAAACCAAGCACCATCCAAGAAGATCCAACAAGTCCCAGAGCAAGACATACCATACAAATTCTCCAGCAACTCAGGAACATAGCCCTGAGCTTCAACATACAGGTTGCCCAAAGTCACACCAAACCCACAGATATCTCAAAACTCACTACTGGACACTTCACTGCACTCCAGAGAGAAGAAATCCAGCTCCACCCACTAGAACACATGCAAGCTTCCCTATCCAGGAAAGTTTGACAAGCTACTCGTCCAACCACACCCACAGGGAGGACCCTCCACAATAAAGAGGAACCACAAACTGCCAGAATACAGAAAGACCACCCCAAACACAGCAATCTAAACAAGATGAAAAGGCAGAGAAATACTCAGCAGGTAAAGGAACATGATAAATGCCTACCAAACCAAATAAAAGAGGAGGAGATAGAGAGTCTACCTGAAAAGAATTCAGAATAATGATAGTAAAAATGATCTGAAATCTTGAAAACAAAATGGAGGTCCAGATAACTGGCCTGGAGACGAGGATTGAGAAGATGAAAGAAATGTTTAACAAGGACATTTAATACACTGTCTAGGTCTGTCTTAGCTTTCCTTCCAAGGAGCAATTGTCTTTCAATCTCATGGCTGCAGTCATTGTCCACAGTGACTTTGGAGCCCAAGAAAAGAAAACCTTTCACTGCTTCCAGGGTCAGGATGGGGAACACATGTACACCCATGGCTGATTCATGTCCATGTATGGCAAAACCCACTACAATATTTTAAAGTAATTAGCCTACAATTAAAAAAATAAATTAAAAAAATAAAAGCTAAAAAAAAAAACCAGTAAAAGACAAAAAAAAAAAAAAAACTTAAGAAACACAGAAAACATCAGAATCAGATATGGTAGACACTTTAGAATTATCAAACTGGGAATTTAAATAACTATGATTAGTACACTAAGGGTCGTAACGAATAAAGTGGATAACATAAAACAATTAATTGGATTAATATAAGTGGAGAGATAGAAACTTTAAGAAAGAATCAAAAGGAAATTTTAGAAATCAAAAACACCATAGCAGAAATGAAGAATGTCATTGATGGACACGGTTGAGAAAATAATCAGTGAACGTGAAGAAATGTCAGTAGGAACTTCCGAAATTAAAAGTGATAGAGAAAGATATACCACACTAACATTAATCAATTAAAACAAACTGAGGTAGCTCCATTCATTTCAAATAAAGCAGATTAAGGAAAATTATCAGGGATAAAAGGGTCATTAAACAGAAGGATTAATTCTCTCAAGAATACGTGTATGTATATATATAAAGTGTCCAATTCTTTGTGACCCCAAGGACAGTAGCCTGCCAACCTCCTCTATCCATGGGATTTTCCAGGCAAGAATACTGAATTGGGGAGCCATTTCCTTTTCCAGGGGATCTTTCTGACCCAGGAATTGAACCTGCATCTCTTACGTCTCCTGTATAGGCAGGCGGGTTCTTTACCACTGCACCACCTGGGAAGGAGACCCAAGTTTGATCCCTGGATCAGGAAGATCCACTGGGGAAGGAAATGGCACTACACTCCAATATTCTTGCCTGGGAAATCAGGTGGATAGAGAAGCCTGGCAGACTATAGTCCATGGGGTACAAAAGAGTCAGACATGACTTAGCGACTAAACAAAAACAAAACTATATATATATATGTGTGTATATATATATACACACAACTATAAACAAACATATATATATTGTATACATATATATTCACATACACAACAAGGATATATCCAACAAGGATAATATATATCTATTATATAATATTTTTATATTCAAAATATAAAAAGAAATCATACATTTGACTTTATTTTTTCATTTTTATTTTTTTTATTTAAAAAATTTTTTTTTGGGTTTTGTCATACATTGACATGAACCAGCCATGGAGTTACATGTATTCCCTATCCTGATCCCCCCTCCCACCTCCCTCTCCACCCAATTCCTCTGGGTCTTCCCAGTGCACCAGGCCCGAGCACTTGTCTCATGCATCCCACCTGGGCTGGTGATCTGTTTCACTATAGATAATATACATGCTGCTCTCTCGAAACATCCCACCCTCGCCTTCTCCCACAGAGTCCAAAAGTCTGTTCTGTACATCTGTGTCTCTTTTTCTGTTTTGCATATAGGGTTATCATTACCATCTTTCTAAATTCCATATATATGTGTTAGCATGCTGTAATGTTCTTTATCTTTCTGGCTTACTTCACTCTGTATAATGGGCTCCAGTTTCATCCATCTCATTAGAACTGATTCAAATGAATTCTTTTTAATGGCTGAGTAATATTCCATGGTATATATGCACCACAGCTTCTTTATCCATTCGTCTGCTGATGGGCATCTAGGTTGCTTCCATGTCCTGGCTATTATAAACAGTGCTGCGATGAACATTCAGATCTGGTTTCCTCAGCGTGTATGCCCAGAAGTGGGATTGCTGGGTCATATGGCAGTTCTATTTCCAGTTTTTTAAGAAATCTCCACACTGTTCTCCATAGCGGCTGTACTAGTTTGCATTCCCACCAACAGTGTAAGAGGGTTCCTTTTTCTCCACACTCTCTCCAGCATTTATTGCTTGTAGACTTTTGGATGGCAGCCATCCTGACTGGCGTGTAATGGTACCTCACTGTGGTTTTGATTTGCATTTCTCTGATAATGAGTGATGTTGAGCATCTTTTCATGTGTTTGTTAGCCATCTGTATGTCTTCTTTGGAGAAATGTCTGTTTAGTTCTTTGGCCCATTTTTTGATTGGGTCATTTATTTTTCTGGAATTGAGCTGCAGGAGTTGCTTGTATATTTTTGAGATTAATCCTTTGTCTGTTTCTTCATTTGCTATTATTTTCTCCCAATCTGAGGGCTGTCTTTTCACCTTACTTATAGTTTCCTTTGTTGTGCAAAAGCTTTTATGTTTCATTAGGCCCCATTTGTTTATTTTTGCTTTTATTTCCAATATTCTGGGAGGTGGGTCATAGAGGATCCTGCTGTGATTTATGTCGGAGAGTGTTTTGCCTATGTAAGAAATCATACATTTGACTTTAAAAAGATCAACAACTCAATTTAAAAAATGACAGAGGACATGAATAGAGATTTTTCCAAAGAAGATATACAGATAGTCACAGGCACATGAAAAGATGTTCAACATCACTGATCATTAGGGAAATGTAACTCAAACGAGCTACAATGAGCTAACACCACACATCCGTCAGAATGGCTATTACCAAAAAGACAAGAAATAACAAGTGTTGGTGAAGACATGGAGTAAAGAACCCTCATTAACTGTTGGTAAGAATCTATACTAGTGTAGGCTCTAGAAAACAATATGGAGATCCCCTAAAAAATCGAAAAACTACCTTACAATCCAGAAATTCCACTCTGAATATTTATGTGAAAAAAATGAAAATACTAATTCAAAAAAAATATATGGATCATATGTGCAGCTTTATCTACAATAGCCAAGATATGGAGGTTCAACCTAAGTGTCTATAGATAGATGCATGGATAAAGAATAAGTGGTATAGATACACAGTGAAATACTACTTAGCCATGAAAGAATGAAGTCTTCCTATTTGTCACAACTTGGGTGGACCTAGAGGGTATTATGTTAAGCGATATAAGTAAGACAAAGAAACACAAATACCATATGATTTCACTTATATGTGGAATAAAAAAAATGCAACAATATAACCAAACAAAGAGGTCATTTATCGATGGAGTAGTAGTTGAGGGGAGGAGAGAAATAGGTAAGGGAGATTAAACTGCCAGATACATTATGAAATGTATAGTATGGGAAATATAGTTAATAATTATATAATATCTTTGTAAGCTGACAGATGAAAACTATACTTATCTGGTGATCACTTTGAAATGTAAAGAAATATCGAATTACTATTTTGTGTACCAGGAACTAATACAGTGTTGTAGGTCAACTGTACTTCAAAAACACACAAATTCAGAGAAAAAGAGATCAGCCTTATGGTCACCAGAGACAGGGCATGGAGGAAAGGGGGAACTAGATGAAGGTGGTCAAAGCTATAAACATCTAGTTAGAAGATCGATAAGTACTCGATATGTAATTTACAACATGACAAAGATAATTAACTCTGCTGTATGTTATATATGAAAGTTAAGAGAGTAAATTTTATTTTCTACTTCTTTTACGCTGTATTTAAATGAGACTATGAATTTTTACTAACCTTATTGTGGTAATCATTTCATGATATAAGTAAGTCAAATCAGGCTTCCCAGGTGGCGCAAGTGGTAAAGAACCTGCCTGCCAATGCAGGAGACATGAGAGATGCAAGTTCATTCCCTGGGTTAAGAAGAGCCCCCGGAGGAAGCCATGGCAACCTATTCTAGTATGCTTGTAAGGAGAATCCCATGGATACAGAAGCTTGGCAGGCTACACTCCATGGGGTTGCAAAAGAGTGGGACATGACTGAAGTGACCGAGTATGTAAGTTAAATCATTATTCTGTATACCTTAAACTTCATTTCAGTCGTTCAGTCATGTCAGACTCTTTGTGCCCCATGGACTGCAGCACGCCAGCTTTCCTGTCCATCACCAACTCCCAGAGCTTGCTCAAACTCATGTCCATTGAGACAGTGATGCCATTCAACCATCTCATCCTCTGTTGTCCTCTTCTCCTGCCTTCAGTCTTTCCCAATATCAGGGTTTTTTCCAATGAGTCAGTTTTTCACATTAGGTGGCCAAAGTATTGGAGTTACAGCTTCAGCATCAGTCCTTCCAATGAATATTCAAGACTGATTTCTTTTAGGATTGACTGATTTGATCTCCTTGCTGTCCAAGTGACTCTCAAGAACCTTCTCCAATACCACAGTTCAAAAACATCAATTCCTCAGCACTCAGGTTTTTTTATGGTCCAATTCTCACATCCATACATGACTACTGGGAAAACCATAGCTTTAACTAGATGGACCTTTGTCAGTAATGTCTTGCCATTTAATATGCTATCTAGGTTTGCAATAGATTTTCTTCCAAGGAGCAAGCATCTCTTAATTTCATGGCTACAGTCACCATCTGCAGTGATTTTACCCAAGAAAATAGTTTCTCACTGTTTCCATTGCTCCCCCATCTACTTACTATGAAGTGATAGGACTGGATGCCATGATCTCTGTTCTTTGAACGCTGAGTTTTAAGCCAGGTTTTTTACTCTCTTCTTTCACTTTCACCAACAGGTTCTTTAGTTCCTCTTCGCTTTCTTCCATAAGAGTGGTGTCATCTGCATATCTGAGCTTACTGATATTTCTCCTGGCAATCTTGATTCAAGCTTGTGCTTCATACAGTATGGCATGTCACATGATGTACTCTGCATATAAGTTAAACAAGCAAGGCGACAGCATACAGACTTGACGTACTTCTTTCCCAACTTTGAACTAGTCTGTTGTTCCATGTCCAGTTCTAACTGTTGCTTATTGACATGCATACAGATTTATCAAGAAGCAGGTAAGGTGGTCTGATATTCCCATCTGTTTAGAATTTTCCACAGTTTCTTTTTTTTTTTAATTAATTAATTAATTTATTTTTTCAGTGGGTTTTGTCATACATTAACACGAACCAGCAACATTTCTTGTGATACACAAAGTCAAAGGATTTGGCGTTGTCAATGAAGCAGAAGTAGATGTTTTTCTGGAATTCTCTTATTTTTTCTATGATCCAACAGATGTTGGCAACTTGATCTCTGCTTCCTCTGCCTTTTCTAAATCCAGCCTGAACTGATTAAGTTATCAGTTAATGTACTGTTGAAGCCTAACCTGGAGATTTTTGATCATTACGTTACTAGCGTATGAGATGAAGCTTGAACATTTTTTGGCATTGCCTTTCCTTAGAATTGGAATGAAAACTGACCTTTTCCAATCCTGTGGTCACTGCTGAGTTTCTAAACTTGCTGGCATTTTCAGTACAGCACTTTCACAGCTTCATCTTTTAGGATTTGAAATAGGTCAGCTGGAATTTTATCACCTCCACTAGCTTTGTTCGTAGTAATGCTTTCTAATGTAAATTGACTTCACATTCCAGTATATCAGGCTCTGGGTGAGTGACCACACCTTCACGGTTATCTGGGTCATTAAGATTTTTTTGTATAGTTCTTCTGTGTATTCTTGCCACTTTTTCTAAATATCTTCTCCTTCTGTTAGGTCCATACCATTTTTGTCTTTTATTGTGCCCATCTTTGCATGAAATATTCCCTTGATATCTCCAATTTTCTTGAAGAAACCTCTTGCCTTTCCCATTCTATTGTTTTCCTCTATTTCATTCCATTGATCCCTGTGGAAGGCTTTCTTATCTCCCCTTGCTATTCCTTGGAACTCTGTATTCAGTTAGGTATATCTTTCCTTTTCTCCTCTGTCTTTTGCTTCTCTTCTTTTCTCAGATAATTGTAAGGCCTCCTCAGACAACCATTTGTCTTTTTACATTTCTTCTTCTTGGGGATTTTTTTTTTCATTTATTTTTATTAGTTGGAGGCTAATTACTTTACAATATCACCACCTCCTGTAAAATGATATGAACTTCTGTCCATAGTTCTTCAGGCACTCTGTCGATCAGATCTAATCCCTTGAATCTATTTGTCACTTCCACTGTATAATCATAAGGGATTTGATTTAGATCACACTTGAATGGCCTAGTGGTTTTCCCTACTTTCTTCAATTTATGTCTGAATTTTCAAAAAGGAGTTCATGATCTGAGCCACAGGCAGCTCCTGGTCTTGATTTTGCTGACTCTATAGAGCTCTTCCATCTTCAGCTGCAAAGAATATGATCAGTCTGATTTCTGTATTGGCCATCTGGTTTTGTCCATGTGTAGAGTTGTCTCTGTGTTGTTGGAAGAGGGTGTTTGCTATGACCAGTGCATTCTCTTGGCAAGACTCTCTTAGCCTTTGCCCCGCTTCATTTTTTACTCCAAGGCCAAAGTTGCCTGTTACTCCAGGTATCTCTTGACTTCCTACTTTTGCATTCCAGTCCCCTATGATGAAAAGGACACCTTTTTTTGATGTTAGTTATAGAAGTTCTTATAGATCTTCATTGAACAATTCAGCTTCAGTTTTTTCAGCGTTAGTGGTTGGTGGATAGACTTGGATTATGTGATATTGAATGGCTTGTCTTGGAAATGAACAGAGATCATTCTGTCATTTTTGAGATTGCACCCAAGTACTGCATTTTGGACTCTTGTTTACTATGAGGGCTACTCCGCTTCTTCTAAGGGATTCTTGCCAACAGTAGTAGATATAATGGTCATCTGAATTAAATTCACCCATTCTGGTCCAGTTTATTTCATGGATTCCTAAAATGTGGATATTCACTCTTGTCATCTCTATTTGACCACTTCCAATTTACCTTGATTCATGGACCTAACATTCCAGGTTCTTATACAATACTGTTGTTTTCAGCATTGGACTTTACTTCCATCAACAGTCACATCCACAAACTGGGCATTGTTTTCACTTTGTCTCAGCCTCTTCATTCTTTCTGGAGCTATTTCTCCTCTGTTCTCCAGCAGAATATTGCACACCTACCGACCTGGGGAGTTCATCTTTCAGTGTCATCTTTTTGTCTTTTTATACTGTTCATGGGGTTCTCAAGGTAAGAATGCTGAGGTAGTTTGCCATTCCTTTCTCCAGTGGACCACGTTTTGTCAGAACTCTCCACCATGACCCCTCCATCTTGGGTGACCCTACATGGCATGGCTCATAGTTTCATTGAGTTAGACAAGGCTGTGATCCAAGTGATCAGTTGGGTCAGTTTTCTGTAACTGTGGTTTCCATTTTGTTTGCCCTCTGATGGGTAAGGATAAGAGGTTTGTGGAAACTTCCTTATGGGAGAGGCTGGCTGTGGGGGAATATTGGTCTTGCTCTGATCCAATATTCTGTTGATGTGTGGGGCTGTGTTCCCTCCCTATAGTTTGGCCTCAGGCCCAATTACCGTAGGGGTAGTGGTGTTAATCTCGACCTCCTTGAAAAGGACTTATGCCAGGACCGTTGTATTCAGTGTCTCTGACTCCATGGCAGGCCATGTTGACCCACATCTCTGTTGGAGATTCCTGGACACTCACAGGCAAGTCTGGCTCAGTCTGTTGTGGAGTCGCTGCTACTTTCTCCTGGGTCCTGGTGCATACAAGGTTTTGTTTGAGCCCTCCAAGAGTCTGTTCCTCCAGTCCTGTGCAAGTTCTGTAATCAAGTTGCACTGGCCTTTAAAGTCAAATTCCCTGGGGGTTCTCAGCCCCTTTGCTGGATCCCCAGGTTGGGAAATCTATTGTGGGCCCTAGAACTTTTGCAACAGTGCATGAATTTCTTTGGTATAATTGCTCTCCAGTTTGTGGGTTATCTGCTCAGTGGTGCTATGGTGGCGCTCACATGCTGTGCCTCCCAGGTCTGCTGCAGCCAGAGCCCCTGTCCCCACAGAAGGCCCCTGCTCACCCATAACTCTGCAGGAGACACTCAAACACTCAAAGTCAATTATATCTCAATAAAAATGGAAGGAAAAATAGTTATTTTGAATTGAGATATTATTTACATATGAAATAGACACCATATTTTAAACAATTAGTACAAATTATAATGCAAACTGCCTCATTAATAATTTATTATATTACATATTCAGTTCAGTTCAGTCGCTCAGTCGTGTCCGACTTTTTGCGACCCCATGAGTAGCTGAGGCATTCAACTTAGACATTCTTAAAATCATAGACTTTTAGATGGTTAAATAAAAGTTTATGATTTTAAAAATGTCTAAATTGAATGCCTCAGCTACATATCATCTAAATCAGATATGGGTAAGATAATTCATCCTGAGGCAATGTGCTCCCCAGCTGGCAACCTGTGAAAACAATTTAGGTGCTTCCAAAACAGAAATATGGGACAGGCATAGAACAAACACTCTCACTCTAAAAGACAGAAATAGAAAAATTGAAAGGGGGTACTAGTATTGATCAAGTCCCAAATCTTAAGGCCAGTTTGAGTGGGGATCCTGCCTTCTAGACATATTTGGTAGTGGTCAGGTCCCCAAAGCTTTGGACAGCCTTGCTCCCATGGTTTGGTTGGCACAGCCTATTCAGCAGCTCTCTTGGGTTAGAGTTCAGGGCAGGTGACTCTCAAAGGCTGGACCTGCATATATGTGGTTTTCCAAGACTGGGGTAATGGAGGCAGCCCCACCCCCACAGCACCACTGGGCACTGGACCAGTGGGGGAAATCTGTGGTGGCCATGCCTTCACAATAGCCCCTTGTCTCCATCTACTAACATGCATGTGGAAGTAGTCATATCTCCACAGCTCTTGCACTCTGCATGCTGGCACTTGCATTGGTGCCCACAAAGTTTAGTGCCTGTGCCCTCCAGAGGGGCAACCACTTCAAGCCTGTGCCTATGCTTCTCCTGATATAATCCTTTTCTCTCAGAAGGGTGTCTGGCATATAGTAGGTAAGCTTCATTCTTTTGCACTAAGTAAAGGCAAAAAATTCCTGGCTACAGAATCAGCACTTCAATTGCTTGAATGAAAATATCTTCCTGTATAAATTGGTAACTGGTCTATTCCGAAGCTTACTGCAGCTTTATTCATGTAAAATCTTGGCCCTGTCCAAGACCTGTCCATTCTCAGTGAAAGTAAAGTGACCACCAATTTAGCCATGTGTCCTATTCAGGCTCCTTAATTTTCATAAGAATCTATCAATCCCAATTTCAGCTCATTTGATTGTAAAGCATGTGCATCTGCATGTAACTGACATGGTTATGATTTCTGCATTCCAATTACTTCTCAGAGAATGACAATTTCAGCTTTATATCAGCTAATTTTTATAAATAACTTTGTGACAAGGTAGTATTTACAGAGAATTATTAGAGAAACATGCAGTCAAGATACTCAAGTGACTGAAATTTTCCTTTCTATCCAAACTACCCTCTGAATCTGTGGTTAACCACAGCAGCGATGGTTGGAGTAATTATTCTCTTTTCTACTCATTTGGACCTGAAATTTTTGAGCAAGAATTTAAACCAATAACGTACAAATTCAAATTTGACTCCTCCATGTCTATAATGCAATCAAAGCAACAAACTGAAAAGTTATTAGATCTAGCAAAAGCCAATGTAGTTCGAAAGAAGGGAGACACCACTGTGAAAAATCAGAATACAAGGATTCCTCTGAAAAAAAAAATATTATAAGAAATAGAAAGTTTTAAAATTTCGGTGATAAGTTGTCAATATGATGAAAGGTGACTTCAATAAAACTCAAATACTAATGAAGATAAAAATTATTCTTAGCCTAGGGATAGAAGATAAATAAAGATTTACAATGATGTGCTGGTAAATGTTTAATGACTGAGTTGCCTGGGGAAGGAGGTGAGCCTTGATTTGCAACATATATCAACTTCTGTGGTGTGGGGCCAATTCCAAGTTACCACGTAATTTCAATAAACTTGAGAAATAATGTGCACAATCAGGTCTCATGAGCCAGTATGTGCTCATCCAGTACACCACTGAATCTGTCTCGAATGATCAGTGGATATCACAGTTAAAGCTTAAGGTCAGAAGCCAGAAAGGAATCCTTCTTTGTTGTTGTTCAGTCACTAAATCATGTCTAACTCTTTGCAATCCCATAGGCTGTAGCATGCCAGGTCTCCCTCTCCCTTTCCCAGAGTTCACTCAAGTTCATATCCATTGAAACAGCGATGCCATCCAACCATCTCAACCTTCTTTTATCATTACTACTTATCATTGGATCAGAGTGTTTTGAACAATGATTCTCAAATCTAGCTTCTAGAAATTTCTCGAGAAGCTTTTAAAAAAAGAATGCCCAGGTTCCATTCTATGTAAATTAATCAGAAACTCAGAAGGTGAGTCTTGGTTGTTTCCTAAAGTCTCCAGATGATTTTAATGAATGGCAAAGAGAGTGAATATCTAGGATGTGTAATGTAATTAAATAAGAAAGGGAACTTAAAGCTGTTGGAAAGGAGACAGAGTAACATTTATTTATCTAAGATATAAGTTTCTCTCTGAAAAACCCAAGATAAACAATAAAGAAAAGTTGTTAAAATTCACAGGAAACCTTCTTAAAATCCCTGGTCAGAAAGTAAAGATATGAAAATTATAAGCATCTTAAATACTAGCAGTAATCAATTCAAAAGTTTATTAGGAAAAATGGCACACTGTACATGTATGTGTGTTATTTATACAATCAAGCCTAGGAATAAATATGCATATACATTTAGGACTTATCTAGATAAAAGTCCAAAATATAAAAAGAAAACTGCATAAATGAAAACAAATACTGTGATTTTGGACATACAGACTAAATATTGAAAAGTTATCAACTTGACTCCAATTAAGTTTGAGATTTAACATGATTCAAATAAAAATGTCAAAAAGCTTCTGTTTTCTGGAACATGATAAAAAGTTTATGTGGGACAATCAGTGGGCAAAAATGGCTAAAACATTTTTTCAAAGAATAATATGTAAAGAGAATTTGTGCTACTTGATAAGAAAATGATTAATGATGCTCCAACAGTAACAAGGTCATACTAGTACAAGAATAAGTGGAAAAAGTGAAGAGCTCATGAAAAGATCATCATGTAAATAAAAGAACTTAATACACAATAAGTTCAGTCACTCAGTCGTGTCCGACTCTGTGACCCCATGGACTTCAGCATTTCAGGTTTCCCTGCCCAACACCAACTCCCAGAGCCTACTCAAATCCATGTCCATTACTTCAGTAATGCCATCCAAGCATCTCATCCTCTATCGTCCCCTTCTCCTCCCACCTTCAATAATACACAATAAAACATTATAAATTATTGAATAAAGAAGACATGTTCAATAAATGGAGCATAGAAAATTAACAATTTGGAAAAAAATTAAGTTAGATTCCTATTTTACAATCAAACAATATAGTTAATTTCCAATTAACAGAAGACTGAAAATGTAAAAAAAATATATAACTATTCAATTCACAGAAAACACAAACAGATTTTTACAGGTTCTTGGTTTTGGAATGGCATTCTGAGTATGTCTCACTCCCCTCCTGCTATTGCAGAACCCCTTACCCTGTTTCAGGTGCTTCCCTGGTGGCTCAGAGGGTAAAGCATCTGCCTGCAATGCAGGAGACCTAGGTTTGATCCCTGGGTGGGGAAGATCCCCGGGAGAAGGAAATGGCAACCCACTCCAGTATTCTTGCCTGGAAAACCCCATGGATGGAGAAGCCTGAAAGACTACAGTTCATGGGGTCACAAAGAATTGGACATGACTGAGTGACTTCACTTCACTCTGAGTATGTTAGAAAATTAAGTTTTGTATGCACCCTGGAGCATGTCATGAATATACTGCAAAGTTGGCAAGGTCTAGAAATTGACACAGAAATGACCACTTGAGAGATATAATGGGGTCATGATTTGATGAAGAACTTTTACTAAAACTATGCATCCCCAAAATGAGCCTATAGTCAGGTGAAAAACTGCATCAGAGTCATTTGGGAAGCTTTGTGAAATACAGATTCCTGTATCTCAAGACAAGAGATTTTTTTCATCAGGTCAAGGATTAAGCCTGGAAGGTTTTGTTTTGATTTTTAATAACAACTTCTCACATGTGATTCTAGGATGAGCCTGTTTTCCTATTGTGTAATATGATAGACAGGGCTTCCCTGGTGGCTCAGCAGTAAATAATCTGCCTCTCAATATAGGAGACATGGGTTCAATCCCTGAGTTGGGAAGATCCCCTGGAGAAGGAAACAGCAACCCACTCTAGTATTCTTGCCTGGGAAATCCCATGGACAGAGGAGCCTGGTGAGCTACAGTCCATGGGGTCAAAAACAGTCAGACACAACAATGACTAAACAACAACAAAAGCAACAACAATATGAAAGATAATAAGATTGGGAGTATAAATAATCATATCTTGGTCAAAGTTCTAAAATCCACTCCAAATGAGGGCATAATGATTTTTCCCCTCACATTTAGAGGTAAAAATCCCCAAACAAAAACACACCCCCCCAAAATAACAAGAAGGTTACAGTGGTTCCTCTAAAACACCAGAGTCATGCCAGAGAATAACAATTAATGAAGAAAATATTAGTAACATGATATTACTATGAAAATTCTGGTTGCATTAATAGTAAGATAAGCTGGGATTACTTGCAGTTGATGAAACTGACAGAATGAGAGGAAGAAAAGATAAGTGACTAACAGAAAGTGGACAGAAAAATAACCTATGGGGCTCTGACACAAGTGGTAAATGCAGTAATGACTAATGTGAAGATTGATCAATTTCACCAAGTTAGACTCTTGCCAGCTCATGCTCTTGCTTATCCCTCTTCCTTAGTTATAAAACCCAGGGATGACAGACTAAAGGATAGCTGAAATAAAGGTCACTTTTTCTTTTGTTGTTGCTATATGTGTGCGTCTCAAGTACAGTGATAAAAGACAATACAACCATAGGAAAACAAATGCTATAAACTATGGCTGCAGTAGACCTTCAAATATTTAATAACTATTAATGGCATATGGTTCCATCAATAAGCCGAGGTGCTGGCTGTAAACATCAGAAATAGCCAGACTGATGCATCTCAGCTATTTCAGACCTGGTTCCTGCTATATATATAGAAGAGAGGGATGTTATCTGAAGAAAAGGTAGAAGCTAACTTAAGATTAAAATAACTCCATATGTGACCTATTGGTTCTCCCTGGATTCAAATTATATCAAGATTGCTAAAAATATTTATAACCTTGAGGCACTAATTCTACTTTGGCAAATTATGCAAAGTATACATTAGAATTAACTCATCCACAAATTATGTAATCACAAAAAAGGAGACAAATGAAATGCTCAATAAGAAGGACATTATCTGATAAATTTTGGTTATTTTATCTATCATAATATTATGCAGCCATTAAAATATTTATAAAGAATTTTTAATCATATGGGAAATGCTTATGTCAAGGTAATGGTGGTCAGGAAAAATCTAAATCTCCCTACACATCTTCCATAAAACAACATGGAAGCACTAGAAATACCTAAAAGTACACAAAGCCATGCCCCCCACATAAAAACACAGAAAACACCCAAATTCCAAGTTAACTGTAACTAGGAAAGTGAACACTAAATCCTACTGAGATATCACTCAGTCTCTGTCCACAAATCTTTGCAGGAAGCACGGGCAATCCTGGTAGAAGTTCATTCATAAGAAAGAAAGAGGGCTAGAGGCCTAAGATTAATTTAAAGCCAGCACCAGAAAGACAGTCTATACAAAGTAAGAAAATACTGAAAAACAGTCAGGGTAGATCAGAGAACTTAGGGAAAGGTGTTCTAAGCAGTATTCAAAAGGCAGTCTTTGAAAGGTATTGCTTCTAAGAAAAAGGGAGGCAAAAAGTAAGGGAAAACACCCTTAGAAGGTTGAGCGGACAAAAGAAAGTGAAACAAAGGAGGAAATTTTAGAAATGGGCAAAGATCTACCAGGCAAATGGAATCAATATCAGACAAAGTAAATTCCAAACCAAAAAGCATTAAATGGAATAAAGGATACTTTTAAATGCTAACAGCCATACTCAAAATGGAAAAAAAGAAAAAGAATAGCTATAAATATTGGTGCATCAGATAATACAGTCACCAACTTTATAAAGCAAAAATACAAGAGATACAAGAAGATGTCATTAGAAACACTAAAAGACTTTAAACATACCAGTTCTATCACACAATAAATCAAGTGGACAAACAAGTTAAAATACAGAGGCTAAATAACATAATCAATATGGTTGTTATGAAAGACATATATTAAATTATATACCCTGATAATAGAGAATACACTTCTTCTCAAGTGCATGTAAAACACAAAAACTAACCACATACTAGATCACAAAGATAACATCAATAAGTTCCACAAAGTTGAAATGTAAACATTTTCTAATCACAATGCAATAAAACTAGAAATGATAAGTCCAATCTACCTGGAAACTTTTACATTCTATTAAATAGTTCTTGAGTAAAGGAAGAAATGCAAGTTAAAATCACAAAAATTCTGAAAAAAAAATACCTTGATAATGAAAACACTATATGTGAAAACCTATGAGATCTATTTAATGAAATGATAAGGAGGAAGGGTCACTAATTTAAATGCATTTATCAATAAAGTGAAAGAGTAAAAATAAATTGTCAGCTCAAAATGCTAAAGAAAGAATGGCAAAGCAAATCAAAAGTAAGAAAAGAAACAACAAAAAAGTCAAAATTAATGAGGTGGGGAATAGAAAAACAGTTGACCTAATTAATAAATTTAAATCCTTTTTTTAAAAAAAACATTACAAAACAGACAAACCATAGCATAACTTCATCAAAAAAGAAGAAATATCCAAAAAGCACACATATACAAAAAAGAAAAAAAAATCACTAAAATGGAAGAAATTTTAAAAGTCATAAGAGACTCAGAACTCATTGCTAATAAACATTAAAGCTAGATGAAATTTTACCAAGGTTGATCCCATTAGAAGCAGATAGCTTTAAAAGATCATTTTTCACAGTGGCAATAGAGAAAGTTATCACTGAACTAATGTGGGGACACACACACATGCACACTTACAGAGGAAATTCTACTAAACATAGAACAGAGAGTTCCAATGATTCATAAATCATTCTGGGACATTGAAAAGAAAGAAAAATTCTCCACACTTTTGTATAAATAAGTATAAGGCTGCTGCTGCTGCTAAGTCGCTTCAGTCGTGTCCGACTCTTAGCGACCCCATGGACTGCAGCCCATCAGGCTCCTCCGTCCATGGGATTTTCCAGGCAAGAGTACTGGAGTGGGGTGCCACTACCTTCTCCAAATAAGTATAATATTCATAATAAAATCTAATAAAGATAGTACCAGAAACGTACAGAACAATATCACCTCTAAATAATTATGATAAATCTAAAATAAATTATTAGTGAACAGTATCCAATATCATATCAAGGAAATAATATACCATAGCTAAACTGGATTTTGGCTTCCCTTTTGGCTCAGATGGTAAAGCGTCTGCCTGCAATGCGGAAGACCCGGGTTTGATCCCTGGGTCAGGAAGATCCCCTGGAGAAGGAAATGGCAATCCACTCCAGTATTCTTGCCTGGAAAATTCCATGGACTGAGGAGCCTGGTAGGCTACAGTCCATGGGGTTGCAAAGAGTTGGACACGACTGAGCAACTTCACTTCACTTCAAACTGGATTTATTGCAAAAATACAGAATTGCATCTAGAAATATACAGTGGTTCAATATTGGGAAATTGACTCATGTGCCATTTTAATAGGCTTAAAGGAAAATCATGATTATCCCCAAAGATATAGAAAATACCTTCAACAAAATTCAAAACAAAATTTCCTGACTTTAAAAAAGATTACAGTTAGAAATTGATAGATTAGAATTCTTAACATGATAAAATACACACACACACACACACACACACACATGCACTGAGAGAGAGAAGTGCCTAAGAACTGGAAAACAGAAGGCACATTATTTTTATTTGCAGACAATATGAGAGTATACCTAAAAAATTCTATAGAACAAATGAGAAAGTTAAAACAATTGAAGCATTCAGTAAGGAATGTCTTTGGAAAAATGTGTTATCATTGGATTCCTTTGTTTTTTTTTTTTTCTTGGTATATCCATTAGAGATTTTTGATTTGTGGTTACAATGAAGGGCGTGTGTGTATAAATTCAAATACATTTGAACATCACTGAATTTTTACTCCACCCCTCCACATTTACTGTTTTTGACAACATATTTTACATCTTTTCTTTGTGCCTCCCTTAATTACTTTTCTCTTTTAACCTTCCTAATAGCTTTATATGTGGTTGATTTACTACTTTTACTATGTATTTGGCTTTACCAATGAGGTGTTTCCTTTCATAATTTTCCTGTTTCTAGTTGTGGCTTCATTTTCACTGAGAAAAGTCCTTTAGACATTTCTTTTAAAGCTAGTTTGGTGGTGCAAAACTCTTTTAGCTTTTGCATATCTGTAAAACTTTTGATTTCTCCATCAAACATGAATGGAATCCTTGCCTGATAGAACATTTTTTACTGTAGTTTTTTCTCTTTTATCACTTTAAATATCTGGTGTTACTTTTCTATGGCATGCAGAGCTTCTGCTAAGAAGTCAGCTGATAGTCTTACAGGAGTTCCCTTATATGTAACCTGTTGCTTTTCCCTTGCTTGCTTTTCTCTTTATCTTTTTTTTTTTTTTTTTTTTGGCCATTTTACTTACAGCATGCCTGGATGTGGTCCTCTTTGGTTTGATACTATTTGGGACTCTCTCTACTTCTCAGGTTAGGGAGGTGCTCAGCTATTATGTCTTAAATTATGGGGTTACTGGGTCTAATGTCATTCTAATGTCAGTCTAATGTCAGTGGATAGGGCTGGTTTCTGACATGGTTGGCTGCCAGGTCCATGGTTTCTCAAAATTGGTGTTGGCTGTCTGATGAGTGGGACTGAATTATAGGGGAACTTGCTGAGGGGTCCAAGATATTTCAGAGCACATGCTGGTTTGCTGGTGGGTGAGTGGGGCTGGGGGCTCCTAGAGCTGGTATCAGCCTCCTGGTGATGGGGCAAGGGCCCTGCAGGTGGGTAGCAGGGCTCATTCCTACCCACTGGTGGGCACAGCTGGATCATGTGGTCACTGGCTGTCAGGCCCTGGGAATCCAGGGACTATTGCCAGTGCCCTGGTATAAAAGGCTGGGTCATACCTGGACAAGTTCAGGATCCAGGATGGCTGCGGACTCAGGGTATCTTAAGACAGCCAGCCTGCTGGTGGATGGGCCTGAGTCTCCAGCTGGCTAGATGCTTGTCCTGAGGCATCCCAGTACTGGTAAGACAGGCTGGTGGGTGAGGTTTGGTTCCAGAAATAATAAGCTAAAGGGAGGATTCCAAAATGGAACTTGCTAGCACAGTGTTTTTGTGATGGAACAAGCTCCCACAAAGGTCTGCTATGCATGACTATGTCCCCAAGGTGAGCTCCAATTGCCTTCTGCTTCTCCAGGAGGCTAAGATCATCAGGTCAGTCTGACCCAGGCTTTTCAAATTACTGCTTCTGCCCTGGGTCATGTAGTACATATGAGATTTTGTGTGTGCCCTTTGAGAATGGAGTCTCAAATTTCCACAGCCCACTGGCTCTCCCAAAAGTAACCCCCCTCTCCAGGTTTTCAAAGCCAAACATTCTAAGGGCTCATCTTCCTGGCACAGGATACCTGACTGAGGAGCTCAATGGGTGGCTCAGACTCCTTTGTCCTTGGGAAGAACCTCTGCAATTTTACTTATCTTCCCATTTGTGGGTTGCCCATTTGGGGGTATGAATACTGAATATACTGCATCTTTACTCCTGCTAAAATCTCACTGTGGTTTCCTCTTTATATAAATATGTTTTGCTGTAGAAGAACACTTATGATAGTCTTCTGTTCTTTCTCATTGATGACTGCCCAGTAAATAATTGCACTTTGGTGTTTCTATGATAGGAGGTGAGCTCAGAGTCCTCCCATCTTGGTCACTCCTCCAATAAACTCTTAAATACATTTGAGATATAAATGTAAAACATGAAACCACAGAAGTGCGAGGAGAAAACTCAGATCTTGCATGTAGGGAAAGTCTTTCTAATTATGACTATAAATCTAGGTGCAATAATGTAGAATACTGATATAATTCACTACCTAAAAAGCTTTTAAATATAGGCCAAACTATTATAAATTATACTAACAGAAAATTGACACTGAGAGGAAATATTTAACACATATATGGCAAATACGTTAAGTAAGCATGGTGACAATATAGAGCCTTGACATGTTCTTTCCCCACATTTGAACCAGTAAATTGTTCCATGTCTGGTTCTAACTGTTACTTCTTGATCTACATGTAGGTTTCTCAGGAGACATGTAAGGTGGTCTACTATTCCCATCTCTTTAAAAATTTTGCACAGTTTGCTGTGATCCACAAAGTCTGAAAAAATGTGGTCCACTGGAGAAAGGGATGGCAAACCACTTCAGTATTCTTCCCTTGAGAACCCCATTAACAGTATGCAAAGGTAAAAAGAAATGCCACTGAAAAATGAAATGCCCAAACAGGATAAACCCAAGGCGAAACACCCCAAGACACATATTAATCAAATTAACAAAGATCAAACACAAAGAACAATTAAAAGCAGCAAGGGAGAAACAATAAATAACACACAAAGGGATTCCCATAAGGATAACAGCTGATCTATCAATAGAAACCCTCCAGGCCAGAAGGGAATGGCAGGACGTACTGGTACTGAAAGTAATGAAAGAGAATAACCTACAACCTAGATTACTGTATCCAGCAAGGATCTCATTAAGATATGAAGGAGAATTCAAAAGCTTTACAGACAAGCAAAAGCTGAGAGAATTCAGCACCACCAAACCAGCTCTTCAACAAATGCTAAAGGATCTTCTCTAGACAGGAAATGCAGAAAGGTTGTATAAATGTGAACCCAAAACAACAAAGTAAATGGCAATGGGACCATACCTATCAATAATTACCTTAAATGTAAATGGGTTGAATGCCCCAACCAAAAGACAAAGATTGGCTGAACGGATACAAAAACAAGACCCCTATATATGCTGTCTACAAGAGACCCACCTCAAAACAAGAGACACATACAGACTTAAAGTGAAGGGCTGGAAAAAAATATTTCATGCAAACGGAGACCAAAAGAAAGCAGGAGTCGCAATACTCATATCAGATAAAATAGACTTTCAAATAAAGGAGGTAAAAAGAGACAAAGAAGGACACTACATAATGATCAAAGGATCAATCAAAGAAGAAGATATAACAATTATAAATATATATGCACCCAACATAGTAGGACCGCAATATGTACGGCAAACACTAACGAGTATGAAAGAGGAAATTAATAGTAACACAATAATAGTGGGAGACTTTAATACCCCACTCAAACCTATGGACAGATCAACTAAACAGAAAATTAACAAGGAAACACAAACCTTAAATGACACAATGGACCAGCTAGACCTAATTGATATCTATAGGACATTTCACCCCAAAACAATCAACTTCACCTTTTTCTCAAGTGCACACGGAACCTTCTCCAGAATAGATCACATCCTGGGCCATAAATCTGGTCTTGGAAAATTCAAAAAAATTGAAATCACTCCAGTCATCTTTTCTGACCACAGTGCAGTAAGATTAGATCTCATTACAGGAAAAAAATTCTTAAAAAATCAAACATATGGAGGCTAAATAACACGCTTCTGAATAACCAACAAATCATAGAAGAAATCAAAAAAGAAATCAAAATATGTATAGAAATGAATGAAAATGAAAACACAACAACCCAAAACCTATGGGACACTGTAAAAGCAGTGCTAAGGGGAAGGTTCATAGCATTACAGGCTTGCATCAAGAAACAAGAAAAAAGCCAAATAAATAACCTAACTCTACACCTAAAGCAATTAGAGAAGGAAGAAATGAAGAACCCCAGGGTTAGCAGAATGAAAGAAATCTTAAAAATCAGGGTAGAAATAAATGCAATAGAAACTAAAGAGACCGTAGGAAAAATCAACGAAGCTAAAAGCTGGTTTTTTGAAAAAAATAAACAAAATTGACAAACCATTAGCAAGACTCATTAAGAAACAAAGAGAGAAGAACCAAATTAACAAAATTAGAAATGAAAATGGAGAGATCACAACAGACAACACTGAAATACAAAGGATCATAAGAGACTACTACCAGCAGCTCTATGCCAATAAAATGGACAACTTGGATGAAATGGACAAATTCTTAGAAAAGTATAACTTTCCAAAAATGAACCAGGAAGAAATAGAAGATCGTAACAGACCCATCACAAGCAAGGAAATCAAAACTGTAATCAAAAATCTTCCAGCAAACAAAAGCCCAGGACCAGATGGCTTCACAGCTGAATTCTACCAAAAATTTAGAGAAGAGCTAACACCTATTTTACTCAAACTCTTCCAGAAAATTGCAGATGAAGGTAAGCTTCCAAACTCATTCTATGAGGCCACCATGACCCTAATTCCAAAACCAGACAAAGATGCCACAAAAAAAGAAAACTACAGGCCAATATCACTGATGAACATAGATGCAAAAATCCTTAACAAAATTCTAGCAAACAGAATCCAACAACATATTAAAAAAATCATACACCATGACCAAGTGGGCTTTATCCCAGGAATGCAAGGATTCTTTAATATCTGCAAATCAATCAATGTAATACACCACATTAACAAATTGAAAGATAAAAACCATATGATTATCTCAATAGATGCAGAGAAAGCCTTTGACAAAATTCAACACTCATTTATGATTAAAACTCTCCAGAAAGCAGGAATAGAAAGAACATACCTCAACATAATAAAACCTATATATGACAAACCCACAGCAAGCATCACCCTCAATGGTGAAAAATTGAAAGCATTTCCTCTGAAATCAGGAACAAGAAAAGGGTGCCCACTCTCAGCACTACTATTCAACATAGTGTTGGAAGTTTTGGCCACAGCAATCAGAGCAGAAAAAGAAGTAAAAGGAATCCAGATAGGAAAAGAAGAAGTGAAACTCTCACTGTTTGCAGATGACATGATCCTCTACATAGAAAACCCTAAAGGCTCTTCCAGAAAATTACTAGAGCTAATCAATGAATATAGTAAAGTTGCAGGATATAAAATTAACACACAGAAATCCCTTGCATTCCTATGTACCAACAATGAAAAAACAGAAAGAGAAATTAAGGAAACAATACCATTCACCATTGCAACAAAAAGAATAAAATACTTAGGAGTATATCTACCTAAAGAAACAAAGGACCTATACATAGAAAACTATAAAACACTGATGAAAGAAATCAAAGAGGACACAAACAGATGGAGAAACATACCGTGTTCATGGATTGGAAGAATCAATATTGTCAAAATGGCTATTCTACCCAAAGCAGTCTATAGATTCAATGCAATCCCTATCAAGCTACCAACGGTTTTTTTCACAGAAATAGACCAAAGAATTTCACAATTTGTATGGAAATACAAAAAGCCTTGAATAGCCAAAGCAATCTTGAGAAAGAAGAATGGAATTGGAGGAATCAACCTGCCTGACTTCAGACTCTATTACAAAGCCACAGTCATCAAGACAGTGTGGTACTGGCACAAAGACAGAAATATAGATCAATGGAACAGAATAGAAAGCCCAGAGATAAATCCATGAACTTATGGACACCTTATCTTTGACAAAGGAGGCAAGGATATACAATGGAAAAAAGACAACCTCTTTAACAAGTGGTGCTGGGATAACTGGTCAACCACTTGTAAAAGAATGAAACTAGAACACTTTCTAACACCATACACAAAAATAAACTCGAAATGGATTAAAGATCTAAATGTAAGACCAGAAACTATAAAACTCCTAGAGGAGAACATAGGCAAAACACTCTCCGACATAAATCACAGCAGGATCCTCTATGACCCACCTCCCAGAATATTGGAAATAAAAGCAAAAATAAACAAATGGGGCCTAATGAAACTTAAAAGCTTTTGCACTACAAAGGAAACTATAAGTAAGGTGAAAAGACAGCCCTCAGATTGGGAGAAAATAATAGCAAATGAAGAAACAGACAAAGGATTAATCTCAAAAATATACAAGCAATTCCTGCAGCTCAATTCCAGAAAAATAAATGACCCAATCAAAAAATGGGCCAAAGAACTAAACAGACATTTCTCCAAAGAAGACATACAGATGGCTAACAAACACATGAAAAGATGCTCAACATCACTCATTATCAGACAAATGCAAATCAGTGTCACAATGAGGTACCATTACATGCCAGTCAGGATGGCTGCTATCCAAAAGTCTACAAGCAATAAATGCTGGAGACGGTGTGGAGAAAAGGGAGCCCTCTTACACCGTTGGTGGGAATGCAAACTAGTACAGCCGCTATGGAGAACAGTGTGGAGATTCTTTAAAAAACTGGAAATAGAACTGCCATATGACCCAGCAATCCCACTGCTGGCCATACACACCGAGGAAACCAGATCTGAAAGAGACATGTGCACCCCAATGTTCATCGCAGCACTGTTTATAATAGCCAGGACATGGAAGCAACCTAGATGTCCATCAGCAGACGAATGGATAAGGAAGCTGTGGTACATATACACCATGGAATATTACTCAGCCATTAAAAAGAATTCATTTGAATCAGTCCTAATGAGATGGATGAAACTGGAGCCCATTATACAGAGTGAAGTAAGCCAGAAAGATAAAGAACATTACAGCATACTAACACATATATATGGAATTTAGAAAGATGGTAATGATAACCCCATATGCAAAACAGAAAAAGAGACACAGAAATACAGAACAGACTTTTGAACTCTGTGGGAGAAGGTGAGGGTGGGATGTTTCAAAAGTACAGCATGTATGCTATCTAAGGTGAAACAGATCACCAGCCCAGGTGGGATGCATGAGACAAGTGCTCGGGCCTGGTGCACTGGGAAGACCCAGAGGAATCGGGTGGAGAGGGAGGTGGGAGGGGGGATCGGGATGGGGAATACGTGTAAATCTATGGCTGATTCATATCAATGTATGACAAAACCCACTGAAATGTTGTGAAGTAATTAGCCTCCAACTAAAAAAAAAAAAAAAAAATGAACTGCCCAGGTTAAGCAAAGGTGGCAAAAATACACAGAAGATTTATACAAAAAAGATCTTCACGACCCAGATATTCATAGTGGTGTGATCACTCACCTAGAGCCAGACATCCTGTAATGTGAAATCAAGTGGGCCTTGGGAAGCATCACTACAAACAAAGTTAGTGGAGGTAATAGAATCCCAGCTGAGCTATTTCAAGTCTTGAAAGATGACACTGTGAAAGTGCTACACTCAACATGCCATCAAATAGAAAACTCAGCAGTGGCCACAAACTGGAAAAGGTCAGTTTTCATTCTAATCCCAAAGAAAGCAATGCCAAAGAATGTTCAAACTATCACACACCTGCACTCATCTTACATGCTGCCAGAGCAATGCTCAAAATTCTCCTAGCCAGATTTCAAAAGTACGTGAATTGAGAACATCCATATTTTCAAGCTGGATTTAGAAAAGGCAGAGGAACCAGAGATCAAATTGCCAACATTGGTTGGATCATAGAAAAAGCAAGAGGGCTCCAGAAAAACATCTACTTCTGCCTTATTGACTCTGTCAAATACATTGACTGTGTAAATCACAAAAAACTGTGGAAAATTCTTCAAGAGATGGGAATACCAAACCACCTTACCTGCCTCCTGACAAATCTGTGTGCATGTCATGAAGCAACAGTAAGAACCCAACATGGAACAACAGACTGATTCCAAATTGGGAAAGGAGTACATCAAGGTTATATATTTTCTCCTTGTTTATTTAACTTATATACAGAGTACATCATGCGAAATGCTGGGCTGTATGAAGCACAAGCTGGAATCAAGATTGCTGGGAGAAATATCAATATCCTCAGATATGCAAATGACACCACCCTTATCGCAAAAAACAAAGAGGAACTGAAGAGCCTTTGTCAAAAGTGAAAGAGGAGAGTGAAATACCTGGCTTAAAAGTCAACATTCAGAAAACTAAGATCATGGCATCCAATCCCATCACTTCATGGCAAATAGATGGGGAAACAATGGAAAGAGTGACAGACTTTATTTTGGGGTTTCCAAAATTGCTGCAGATGGTGAGTGCAGCCATGAAATTAAAAGATACTTGTTCCTTGGAAGGAAAGCTATGACCAACCTAGACAGCATGTTATAAAGCAGAGACATTATATGGCCAACAAAGTCCATCTAGTCAAGGCTATGGTTTTTCCAGTAGTCATTTATGGATGTGAGAGTTGGATCATAAAGAAAGCTGAGTGCTGAAGAATTGATGCTTTTGAGCCATGGTGTTGGAGAAGACTCTGGAGAGTCCCTTGGACTGCAAGGAGATCCAATCAGTCCTTCCTAAAGGCAATCAGTCTTGAATATTAATTGGAAGGATTGATGGTGAAGCTGAAGCTCCAATTCTTTGGCCAACTGATGCAAAGAACTGACTCATTGGAAAAGATCCTAATGTTGGGAAAGACTGAAGCAAGAGGAGAAGGGGACAACAGAGGATTAGATGGTTGGATGGCATCTCCTGCTTGATGGACATGAGTTTGAGCAAGCTCTGGCAGTTGGTGATTGACAGGGAAGCCCGGCGTGCTGCAGTCCACGGAGTCATGAAGAGTCAGACATGACTGATTGACTGAATTCAACTGAACAGAGTCAAAATCTTTTGCATAGTCAATGAAGCAGAAATAGAGTTTTTTTCTGGAATTCCCTTCCTTTCTCTATTGTCAACGAATGTTAACAATTTTTATCTCTGGTTCCTCTGCATCTTGAATCGAGCCTGTGCCTCTGGTATTTTCATTTCACATACTGGTGAAGCCTAGCTTGAAGGATTTTGAGCATAACCTTGCTAGCATGTGAAATGAAAGCAGCTGTGTGATACTTTGCATACTCCTAGACATCACCTCGTTGGCGACTGGAATGAAAAATGACCTTTTCCAGTTTTATCACCACTGCTGAGTTTTCCAAATTTGCTGACATATTGAGTGTAGCACTCTAACAGCATCATCTTTTAGTGTTTTAAATGGCACAGCTGGAATTCCATCATGTCTACTAGTTTTATTCATAGAAATGCTTCATAAAGCCCACTTGATTCATACTCCAGGATGTCTGGCTCTAGGTGAGTGACCACACTACCCTGGTTATCCAGGTCATTCAGGTCAGTTCAGTCACTCAGTCTTGAATATAGTTATCCTGTGCCAGAGTCTCTTAATACCTTCTGCTTCTGTTATGTCCCATCCATTTCTGTCCTTTATCATACTCATACTTGCATGATATATTCCCTTGATATCTCCAATTTTCTTGAAGAGATTGCTAGTCTTTTCCATTCTATTGTTTTCCTCTATTCCTTTATACTGTTCATTTAAGAAAGTCTTCTTATCTCCTTGCTATTCACTGAAATTCTGCATTCAGTTATCCGTATCTTTCCATTTTTCTTTTGCCTTTCACTCTTCTTCATTCCTCAATTATTTGTAAAGCCTCCTCAGACAACCACTTCACCTGTCTGTATAACTTTTTCTTTGAGATTGTTTTGGTCACTGCCTCCAGTATAATGTTACAAACCTTCCTCCATGGTTCTTCAGGCATTCTGTCTCTTCAATCTAATCCCTTGAATCTATTGGTCATCTTCACTGTATAATCATAAGGGATTTGATTTAAGTCATACCTGAATGGCCTACTGGTTTTGCCTACTTTCCTCAATTTAAGCCTGAATTTTGCAATAAGGCGCTCATGATCTGGGCCACAATCAGGTTCTGGTCTTGTTTTTGCTGACTGTATAGAGCTTCTCCATCTTTGGCTGCTAAGAATATAAACTGTGAAATACTGAGCTGGATGAATCATAAGCTGGAATCAAGATTGCTGGCAGATGTATCAACAACCTAGTTATGCAAATAATACCACTCTAATGCCAGAAAGTGAAGAGGAACTAAAGAGCCTGATGATGAGAGTGAAAGAGGAGAGTGGAAAAGCTGGCTTAAAACTCAACATTCAAAAAACAAAGATCATGGCAGCTGGTCCCATCATTCATGGCAAAGAGAAGGGGAAAAACTGGAAATGTTGACAGATTTTATTTTCCTGGGCTCCAAAATTATTGTCAATGGTGACTGCAGCCATGAAATTAAAAGACACTTGCTGCTTAGAAGGAAAGCTATGACCAACATAGACAGCATATTAAAAAGCAGAGACATCACTTTGCTGACAAAATTCCATATAGTCAAAGTTATGTTTTTTTCCAGTGAAAGTAAAGTCACTCAGTCATGTCTGACTCTTTGCGATCCCATGGATTGTAGCCTACCAGGCTCCCCTGTTCATGGGATTTTCCAGGCAAGAACAATGGAGTGGGTTTCCATTTCCTTCTCCAGGAGATCCTCCTGACCCAGGGATCAAACCCGGGTCTCCTGCATTGTAGGCAGATGCTTTACCGTCTGAGGCACCAGGGAAGTAGTTATGTACAGATGTGAAAGATGGACCATAAAGAAGGTTGAGTGCTGAAAAACTGATGCTTTCAAATCTGTGGTGTTAGAGAGAAGACTCTTGAGAGTCCCTTGGACTGCAAGGAAGTCAAACCAGTCAATCCTAAAAGAAATCAACCCTGAATACTCATTGGAAGCACTGATGCTGAAGCTTCAATACTTTGCCCATCTGTTGCAAAGAGCAGACTCATTGGCAAAGTGATTCTGGGAAAGATTAAAGGCAAAAGGAGAAGTAGGCAACAGAGTATGGAATGGTTAGATAGCATCAGGAACTCAAGGGACATGACTTTGAGCAAATTCTGGGAGACAGTGGACAGGGGAGCCTGGCATGATACAGTCTACAGGGACACAAAGATTTTGACACAACTTAGTGACTGAACAACAAACCTATTGTTTAGCCTCCTGTTTTTTTTTTTTTTTTTTTTTTTTTTTTTTGTGTGTGTGTGTGTGTGTGTGTGTTTAGTTTTTCCCCGCAAGTGATTTCTGGACTCATAGTGTTGCCATCAGAAAAGATGCTTGATATGATTTCAATTTTCTTAAATTTACCAAGGCTTAATTTGTGGTCCAAGATGCAATATACTCTGAAGAATGTTCCATTTGCAGTTGAGAATAAAGTGTATTCTACTGCTTTCACATGAAATCTCCTATAAATATCAAGTCTATCTGCTCTAATGTGTCATTTAAGGCTTTTGTCTCATTGTTTTTCTGTCTCTATGATATGTCCATTGGAGTAAGTGGAGTGTTAAATTCAAACCCCACCATCATGTGTTACTGTCTATTTCATTTTTTATGGCTGTTAGCATTTGGCTTATATACTTATATGTGCTTGTATGTTGGGCACATATATAGTTAAAATTGTTATATCTTTTCTTGAGTTGACCCTTTGATCATTATATTGTGTCCTTCTTTGTCTCTTGTAACAGTCTTTATTTTGAAGTCTATTTTCTCTGATATGAGTATTGCTACTCCATCATTTTGGTCTCCATTTACATGGAAGCTTTTTTTTTTTTCTATCACCTCACTTTCACTTTCTGTATCATTAGATCTGAAGTGAATCTCTTGTAGACAGCATTTACATTGGTCTTGTTTTTGTATCCATTCAGTGAGTCTATGTCTTTTTGTTGGAGCATTTAATTCATTTATATTTATGGTAGTTATTGATATGTATGTTCCTATTGCCATTTTCTTATTTGTTTGGTGTTTGTTTTTGTAGCTCTTTTTCTTCCCTTCCTTTTTTGTTCTCTTGTGGTTCGATAACTATTTTTGGTGTCATGTTTTAGTTGCATTTTCTTTTTTGTATGTGTATCTGTTGCAGTTTATTTCATTTGCTTTTCCCATGAAATTTTGATAAAGATGTTTGTGTGTGTACAAGACTGTTTTGAGTTTCTGGTCTCTTTCCCACCTAGAGAAATTCCTTTAACATTTGTTTTAAAGCTAGTTTGGTGGTACTGAATTCTCTTAGCTTTTGCTTGTTCATAAAGTTTTTGATTTCTCCATCGTTTCTGAATCAGAGCATGACTGGAGAGAGTATTCTGGATTGTAGGTTATTTTTATTTCCTCATTTGAAATATATTATGCCACTCCCTTCTGGCCTGCAAATTTTCTGCTTAAAAATCAGCTGATAGCCTTGTGGGGATTTCCTTGTATGTTATTTGTTGCTTTTCCCTTGTTATTTAATTTGTTTTCCTTATCTTTTAATTTTTGTTGGTTTGATTAATATATGCCTCAGCATGTTCCTCCATGGATTTATCCTGTATGGGGTTCTCTGTGCTTCCTGGATTGGAGTGTTTCATTTCTCATGTTAAGGGAATTTTTGGCTATAATATCTTTAAGCATTTTCTCAGACCTTTTGTCTTTCTCTGATGGGACCCCTATATGTTGGTAAATTTAATGTTGTTCCGGAGGTCTTTTGGAGTGTCCTTATTTCTTCTCACTCTCTTTTCCTTATTCCATGGCAGTGATTTCCAGCACTCTGTCTCCTAGCTTACTTATCCATTCCTCTGCCTCAGTTATTCTGTTATTGATTCCTTCTAGGGCAATTTTTCATTTCAGTTGCTTGTTTCATTTCTGTTTGTTTTTTAAATCTTTTAGCTCTTGGTTAATAAATTTCTTATACCTTCTTGATCCATGCATCTATTCTTTTCTGCAAATTTTGGATCAGTTTTACTATCATTACTCTGAATTCTTTTTCAGGCAGATTGCCTATCTCTTCTTCATTTAGTTGTTCTTGTGGGTTTTTGTATTGTTCCTTTGTTTGCAACATATTTCTCTGTCATCTCATTTTGTCTAATTTCCTGTGTTTGTGGTCTCTTTTCTGTAGGATGTAGGATTGTAGCTCCTCTGGCTTCTTTTGTCTGTCCCCTGTTGGATGAGGTTGGTCAAGGGGCCCATGATGGCTTCCTGGTGGGATGAACTGGTTCCTGCCCTTTGCCGAGTGGAGCTGGGTCATGTTCCTCTGATGGAAAGGCTGTGTCAAGCCTGTGTTTAAGGTCACTGTGAGCCCAGTATGACTTTAGGTAGCCTATCTGCTGTTGGATGGGGCTGTGTTCCTGTCTTGCTGGTTGTTTGGCATGAGATGTTCCAGCTCTGAAGCCTGTAGGTTATTGGGTGTGGCTGGGTCTTGGTACAAAAATAGGGAACTTTGTGAGAGCTCACACCAATTAATGTTATCTGGGACCTCCACCACCAATGTCTGTGCCCCCAGACAGAACTCCAGTCTATCTCCACCTCCCTAGGAGGCCCTCCCAGACCCACAGTCAGGTGTATCCCTGGTTTGTATGAAGGTATTGTTTTATGCTAGCTCCTAATGCATGTATGGTCTTATGTGCACTTTCCAAGAGTGGAGTCCCTTTTTCTACCAGCCCTATGGCTCTCTTGCACTCAGGCCCCAGTAGCCTTCAAAGCAAATGTTCTGGGAGTTCTTCTTCCTGATGCCTGACCCTCAGACTGTCTTAGAGGGATATTTTTATGTGGGAACATCCCTGTGTATTCCCTATGTGTTCCATATTTTTGAGTATGAGAGTTGCTTTTAGTATGGATGTCTGCCACCTCTTTCCTCAGTTTATGCTAGCCATGATCCCCTTGATTGAGGTGGAGGAACTGATGATGTGGTGACCTAGGACTCCCCTGCATATTAAGGAGGTCCTCCCCTTTTCTCTGTGGTTGCTACTGTCCTGCCAGGAGCAGGGTCTACTCTTTAGCTGTTGGGATAGAGGCTCCCATATCTGTTTCAAAGCTGTGTTTCTGATCTTCCATGTGAGGTAGGTGGGATTTGAACACTCTTACTTGGAGAGAAGCTTCTGAGTATTCCTCCCCTGGAACTGTGAGTGTGCTCTCATGTCACTTTACACCCATCATGCTGGATCATAAATATCATCGTTGAATCTAATCTCAGCTCCACCTTAACATGGGTATGCTGGCAATAAGACTTGATCCTCATGTCTTTCAGGTGCTGTTTTCACCAGGCCACCAGTACACATCTACCAAAGTCAAGTCCCAGAACTGCATTAACTGTTTACTTGAAACTACTGTGTGAGCTTTTGAGGCAACTAAATTCTGATCTGACTCAATCCTTAACAACATGTGCCCACAAAGTCCACCACTGGTAAAGCTAGACCTATCTGAGCTGCAGGAGCACTCATCCATTCAGACATTCTACAGGCACTGGGTTTACAAAGTCAGCAGTTGGGGTGTGAATCCGTGGTTCCCTCAGCCATGAGAAGAGATTTCAGTTCTTCTTCCTTAGTTTCATTGTCCCAGGGGCTGAGCTGTGGTTTGAGCTCCACCTCTGTGTGTGTTCCTCTCACCAATGTCTGCTCCCAAGATTGCCCCAGAGCACGGGCACCCAACCAGGAAGAAGGAGGTAAAGGCAGCCCTTGGGGCTGGCATAGTCAGAGGAAGCTTTGGCAGGGAGGAGTGCACAGGCAGCTCTGCCAGCATGGGTAGAGAAGGCTTTGGTTTGAGGGGCAAGGAAGCCTGCTCAAGATGGGTGCCCCTCCTAGTGCCCATGGAGGTAGGGGCTGGCATATGGGGGAAAGGGGTGCAATAGAGGACCCTCCCCTTTTGCACCACTGAACAGTGGTGACTGCTCCTATGGTGGCTTCTTCCACAGTCTTTCCCAATTGTGGAGCTCCTTAGTCCTATCCCTTCAGTCTGTCCCTTCACAAACCGCTGTCCCCTCCCTTGTCCATTCCCCAGACTGCACATTCCAGCACCTAGAACTCTTGAGCACTAGGAGACACCTATCTCAGGCTGGGGCACACAGGACTGTGGCACAGATCATCTGTGTAGGTCTTATTATGTCCTGCCTGGCACAGATCCCTTGCTGTGCTCTCCTTTGATCCCTTGAAACTCCTTCTCTGTCCTAGCTGAGCTCCCCATTGGTGGAAGGGCTTCCCTGAGTGTGGGAACCTGTCTTCTCCTTTAGCTCACCAACCCAGGGGTGCAGACTTTGTCTCATTTCTTTTTTTTTTTTTATCCTATCCCGTTACATGAGAGGTTTTCTTGTACTTTGAGGTGCCTGAGATCCTCTGCTAGTGATCAGTAAGTGCTCTGTGAGAATTGTTCCATTTGTACATGCATTTTTGATGTACTTGTGGGGAAAGGAAAACTCCGTATCTTCCTATTTCACCATCTTGACCTTACAATCTATCTTGCCTTAGCATATTTTTTCAGGTTCCTTGTTAGATTCTATTTAGATAGTTAGACCTAGGGTGCTTCTTTCACTAATTTCTTGGCAAAATTATTGTCCTTTGGCACTCTTCGTTCTCATATCTGCATGCAGGACACACATGAATTTAATAAGTCCTTAGGCACTTAGATTGAGAAGAATTTAGTTCCATTTGTTAGTACTAACTGCAGATGACTTATATCACAAGATATCAGAAGTCTATAAGAGGAATCTCAAGAAAGATGTCAGGATCTCTCCATCCCCATTTATTTTGCTACTGCTTATGATGCCAGATGGGGTTGAATTGAGAGAGAACTGAAAAAGTTACTGTAATAAAGACAGATGTATAGCTTCTATAAGCCTTTCTGAAAGACATGAAAGAAGTCAGTAAATTTTTCTAAGATACTAAAAAGCAGACTTGTCTTGTCTACATTGCCAGCACCCCAGGGAGGTCATTGGAGTAAGTACTGGAATTAGCAACAGAATCTTCACATTGTAAAATGTATACTATATTCTGGATCACTACAATAAATCAGAGGTTAAAGAAGCTCAAAATATCTAAGAGACATCTCTATGACCTAAAACAGAAAGAAAAGGTAGATGAATTTCTAAGAAAAAGAAAGAAAAAGTATTCCTGTTTTAGGAAAGGAAAGATTATAAACAAGCCAGAGAAGATCAGGAGGGAGTTACAATGTTCATTATAATCCAAATCATAATGCTAACAACCATTTATTTTTAATAACTAACAGATATGGAGTGTTTAGCTATATGATAGAAAATTTGCTGAGTATTTTACATAGATTATCTTATTAAATCCTTGAAACTCTATGAAACAAGTAATCTTAAATGTCTCATTTTATACATAAAGAAACGGGCATTGAGAAACCTGCTAAGGACACACAATTAGTAAGCAGAGGAGCTATGATTTGAATATGCCTTCACTCTCAAGCATAATGGTACACTGCTGATTCAAGGGGTGGCTCAGATGATAAAGACTCTGCTTGTGATGTGGGAGACCCGAGTTCGATCCCTGGGTCGAAATGATACCCTGGAGAATGGAATGGCAACCCACTCTAGTGTTCTTGCTTGGAAAATTCCATGGACAGAGGAACCTCATGGGCTATACTCCAGGGGGTTGCAAAGAGTCAGACACAACTGAGTGACTAACACTTTCACTTTCTTTTAAGAAAAAAACATATATCAATGTAACCAACAGCTCACAGGTCAAGTTAACTGACTCCTTATGAATAAGTTAATTTTTAAATATAAGTAAGAGTAATTTAGATAAAATTACTTAATATTCATTGAAACCTATCAAAAATATTTTTAAGTATATGGGTTAAGAATACATAAGGGCCACCTTCAATATGATAATTGATTCAAGCAGGCAGGATCATGAATATATTGTAAGGCCATTGCAAATAAGGTTGTTGGGAAGCAGACTATTCAAATGATGCCAGAGTATCACTTGATAAATTAATTACCAAATACAAAAGAGAATTGCACTTTTATATTGGGGATAACTGGCAATCACCAGCTCATGCAGGCGATCAAACTGTATCACTAACACTGGTAAAAGAAGATTTCTCTTGATGTGATACAATGAAAAGTATGCAATCTCATCCATTAAGCACTCTTGCAAAAATGTTTATGCTGATATAGTCTGTTAGACTATATCTTTTTTAGTCTTTTAGACCCAACTTCCAATTTGTAGGAAACATGGGTGATAGAAGAACAAATTAAATAAAATGATGAATTGATCAAAACATGAGACAAATCTAGAACATGGGATATTCTCCGAGAATACTGGATAGGACTCTGCCAAAAGTCAACATCATAGAAAAAAAGGTTGAGGGACTATTCTAGATTAAAAGAGATTAAAGATGTAACAAAAATTATTTTAAAACTGGATAAATCTGACTATGAATTAATATCAGATAATCTTATAGAAATAACTGTTTAGGCTAATAATACTATAGTTACGTATAAGAATTATTCTTAGGAGTTCCATGTTGACACATTTGGGAGTGGGGTGTGTGTGTGTGTGTATTCTCTCTCCCTGTCTCTAATATAAGATAAGATAAACATATATAAATAATACAGATAGAGACAGATGTCATGACAGAGACAGAGAACACTTGCAAATGTGGCAAAATGTCAATCATTATAATCAAAAATTAGGGGAAAAATGAGGGTACCCACTAACAGAGCAGAGACATCACTTAGCCGACAAATGTCTGTCTAGTTAAAGCTATGGTTTCTCCAGTAGTTATGTACAGATGTGACAGCTAGACCATAAAGAAAGCTGAGCACTGAAGAATTGATGATTTTGAACTGTCATGCTGAAGTAGACTCTTGAGAGTCCCTTGGACAGCAAGGAGATCAAACCAGTCAATCCTAAAGGAAATCAACCCTGAATATTCATTGGGAAGATTGATGGTGAAGCTGAAACTCTAATACTTTGGTTATCTGATGTGAAGAACTGATTCACTGGAAAATACCCTGATGCTGGGCAAGACTGAGGGCAGGAGAAGGGGGCAACAGAGGATGAGATGGTTGGATGGCATCGTCAACTCAAAGGACATGAGTTTGAGCAAACTGCATGAGGCAGTGAAGAATAGGGAAGCCTGGCATGCTGCAATCCATGGGGTCACAAAGAGTCATACACAACTGAGCAACGGAACAACAACTAACAGAATAGAATATTATGTAAATTTTTCAAATCTTTAGTGGAAAAAAAAATGGAACACAGAAGATTTAATGAAACCAACAAAAGGTGAGAAAGAAGAAAAAATAATATAAGAAAGCAATTTATTGAAAAAAATGGTAGAAATTACTTAAGCAATTAAGGTATTAAAGGATTCCTTTAAAACACATAAAAGAATCATATATCAATTTTCAGGAAAAATATAGGTTGTTTTGGAAATCTAGACTCTTTCAAGACTTTAAAATGTAAACATAATTTTAATGTTAAAAGTGACTATTAAACTGAAATAAAGTTAAGAGACCAATTTCATTTACAATAGAATAAAAAATAAAATATTTAGGAATAAATTTAATATAAAAAGTACCAAACTCTTTTCTGAAAACTGCAAAACATTGTCAGAAGAGAAGACTCAAACAAATGGACAGATAGGCCATGTTCATCAATTGGAAAACAATATTGTTAAGATGACACCATTTCACAAATTGATATACAGATTCAATGAGATCCTTTTCAAAATCATGGTTGGCTTCATAGCAGCACTATTCATAACAGGTAAAATGTGGAAACAAACCAAATGTTCCTCAACTGATCTGCAGATAAGCAAAATGTGGGTATACGGTTGAATATTATTCAGTCATACAAAATGGAGATAGTTAAGATTATATAGAAACATTTTGAAGAAAGAGCTGTAGAATTTGTTCATGCATAGCTGTGAGAAGAAAAAGTGAAGTTAAAGGTAACTCTACAGTTTTTAACTCAACTTTCAGAAAACTAAGATCATGGCAACCATTCCCATCACTTCATGGCAAATAGATGGGGAAACAATGGAAATAGTGACAGACTTTATTTTGCGGGGCTCCAAAATCACTGCAAGATGACTGTAGTCATGAGATTAAAAGATGCTTGCTCCTTGGAAGAAAAGCTATGACCAACCTATTTTGGGGGCTCCAAAATCACTGCAAAATGACTGCAGCCATGAGATTAAAAGATGCTTGCTCCTTGAAAGAAAAGCTATGACCAACCTAGACAGCATATTAAAAAGCAGAGACATTTCTTGGCCAAGAAAGGTCCATCTGGTCAAGGCTATGGTAAATTAGTAGTTCACTTTAGACATAATAAGTTTGGAGGTGCTCCAAATAAGAAGTTCAGGGGAGAGATCTGGGCTGGAGAAATAAATCTGAGAGTCATTCCTTCATCCAAAAAATACTTACTTCATGTCATCCCTATGCCAGGTATTGTGCTAAAACCTGTGATATTCATTACGGTCACCAGTAGCCACATGTGGCTAGCTAAATGTTCAGTTTCTTATTCTCACTAGTCATATTTCAAATTCTTAATAACATGTTATGCCTGCTGGCTTCCATATTGGACAGAACAGAAAAAAACCGCTTCCATCAGCAGGAAAGTTCTTTTGGAACATGCTGTATTAGATCCTACCCACCAAGTTGTAACAGAAAGAAATAATGGCAAGCCTAACAAGTCACAATTTTAGAAGCAAAAGTGGCAGTGTATTACATAAGGTAGTTTTAAAATCATGGACACTAGACACAGAAAGTTTGGGTTCAAATCCTGGTTCTAACTTTTGGAATCTACTTAAATTTTGTATCTTAAGTTACTTCATCTGCAAAATGAGAGAATAATAAAAAATCTGGTTCATTGACATGATGTGAGGTTTAAATGAGTTTATATTTACAAAATGCTTAGCACATATCATTGCATATAGTAACTGCCAAATCAATGATATTTCTTTGTGTTGTTAAATCACAGTGACAAATTGGTTGATTCTATTTGGAATATATCACTAGATGCCAACAACTGAACTTGAGTCAAGGCAAAGAGTACGAATAAATAAATGTTTTACCAAAAGGTTTTGAGAAACATATGCTTGGAAGATTTCAAGCCAGTGTCTTTTTTTTTTTTTTTTTTCTGGCCATACTATGTGGCATGTAGGATCTTAGTTCTCTGACCAGGGACTGAACCAGTGCCCCGTCTCCCCCTGCATTGGGAGCTCAGGGTCTTTACTGAACCACCAGGAAAGTCCTTGAAGCCAATGTCTTGAAGAAGGCTCACAATTTTTCAATATATTGTCTATGTGTGTACCAGTGTCACTGCTATGATGAATAAGTAAATGTGTGTAAAATATGCACTGTATAAAAATTATTGAATAATAATACATTTATGAAGATGTGCAGGTGTCTTACTGGGGGGAGGGGTGATATAATATGAGGCAGGATGAATCAATACATTACAGTGATTTCTATATTTGCCAGGGCTAACTCGCTCAATTTCCACTGTATTGTCAAAGCACGACAGCATATCTTTGGTAGATTGAATGGTTATAGGTAATACTAACTAAGCCTATATCACTAAAAAGTGAATTAAATCATGGGAAAGGAAGACAAGAGAGACTGATTTATAAAGAATATCTTAGAATTTGAATTTGCATTTGTTTACATGGATAAGCTTGGGTAAAGACTTGACTGGCTCATGACCCATAAGCAGACCTTAGTCAACAGAATGGTGACCTCAGAGAATATAGATTATCAAATCGACTCCTACTTCAATATCAAGCATATTCTAGTTCAATCTGAAACTGATTGATGGTTAATGGTAATTATCCAGAACAGAATAATTAAATCACCAGGGAGTTTTCTTGGGCTCTTCCTAACTGTTCTGTGTAATAGGACCTTGCTGGGCACATTCCATCTAAACCACCCAATAAGCTAAATTTGCTATTGCTTCAAGTAAGCCCACAGCTGACTTTTAATGAACAGATTATTGTAACTATATATTATTTAGGTAGTTGGGCATGTATGTGTGTATGTGTGTGTGTACATGAGTGAATTAGCTGTGAGTTAGAAAACTTCAAAAATGAGGATTTTGTATTTCTTAATTCTTTGGTGCCACATCTGTGGAAATTATATTGTCTTTTTATTAAATTAGAAAGGATATGAGTAACATTTTATTAGTGACTGATTCCTTCTCCCCTCTCACTTGCCCTCTTGAGTGCAATCTAGAAAGATGTACTTTTTCATTAATGGCTCCCATGCTAAAACTGAAGAAAAACAGAAAAGTAAATTGCTCCCAGAGGAACTATTAAGCTTGGCAACAATTAAGATGTCCAGAATTTTATAGGCCACTTCACAGGGTCCTCATTCTGAAGGCATCTATCTTGCATTGCTTAGAACAGTAAGGGCTCTTGGCCATAGTTTAAGGGCAGATACAGAAAAAAAATATCATGAGATTGCTGAACATGTCTACATGGGTAACTAGGAATAAAGATGCCTAATTTGCTGGTATGTGACTGAAAACCTCAACTCTCCATGGATGTATACTATGGAATGTTAAATGGAATATACCAAAGACACTTGATCTTAACATCACAAGGTTGGGAGAGAGGCTGTATGAGTAGTATTGTTTAGCTCTGATTTTAAACGTATACGTACGTATGGGTGCATATACATACACATTTCAAGGAAGAGGAAGATAGAAATAAACAAGCAGTTGATATATATGTTTTCTAAGAAGAAATCCACATGGGGACTAAATCCTGTTTACAAAACATTGCTGAAAAAATATAAAAGCTGAACGATGTGAGGCTACATCTGGGTTGCCACATATGGCCACACAGACTGTTCAATGTATACTCTACCAGATGAACATCATTCACAATGCCCAGACATAGATGGTGATCCCTGGAGTTTGGTAATATGGAAATTCTGGCTATACCATATCAGATGATACAGAAATAAAAATATAACAGCATAATAGTTAATACACATTAACACCTATCATGTGCCAAGGCACTATTCCAAATGTAGTACACATATTTAACTTTGTTATTCCTCACAAAAACATAAATTAGGTGCTATTACTACACCCAATCTATAGATGAGAAAAAGCGCAATGAAAGGTGGAATTACTTGTCCAAAATTATACAGCAATTAAGCTATGACACTTGGATACAAACTCAGGCAATTTGACTACAGAGTCCATGCAGTTAATCAAAATGCTGTAAAAAAACAAAATAAAATAAAACAAAAACAAGCAATTTTCCTGATTTATCTATAATATTAAAACTGAATATAGACACATAACACTGCCTATAAAGTATGTGTCATAAATAGAACCTACCACACTGATCAAATCTCTAAATCAAAATAGCAGCTTATAGAACACAGGTTGTATTTGGTGACAGACAGACTGTATCTGGTGACGAAATTAGAAAAATGTGGAATATTCTACAGGATAAACAATCCAGTTTATTTACACAAATAAATCGAAAGGAAGAAAAAACAGCCAGGTGTGGCAGCCCACTCTAGTGTTCTTGCCTGGGGAATACCGTGGATGACAGGATGCAGGGTGGGGCCTGGGGCTGCAGTCCATGGGGTCATAGGGTATTGGGCACGTCTGAGGTGACTTAGCACTCATGAACAGGGAACTATATCCAGTATCTTGTAATAAAATGTAATGGAAACTAATCTGAAATATATGTGTGTGTGTGTGTGTGTGTGTGTGTGTGTGTGTGTGTGTGTGTGTGTGTGTGTGTATGTATATAAAAATGAAAGTTAAGTCACTCAGTAATGTCCGACTCCTTGCAACCCCATGGACTGTAGCCTGCCAAGCTCCTCTGTTCATGGGATTTTCCAGGCAAGAATACTGGAGGGGGGAGGTGGTCTTAAGATGGTGGAGGAATAGGACAGGGAGACCACTTTCTCCCCCACAAATTCATCGAAAGAACATTTGAACGCTGAGCAAATTCCATAGAACAACTTCTGAATGCTGGCAGAGGACATCAGACACCCAGAAAGGCAGCCCATTGTCTTCGAAAGGAGGCAGGACAAAATATAAAAGATAAAAAGAGAGACAAAAGAGGCAGGGACAGAGATCCATCCCGGGAAGTGAGTCTTAAAAAAGAGAAGTTTCCAAACACCAGGAAATATTCTCTCCTGCGGGTCTGTGGCGAGCCTTGGAATCTCAGAGGGCAAAATAACTGGGAGGAAAAATAAATAAATAATTAAAACCCACAGATGACCTGCCTAACAGCAACTCCCAGCAGAGCAGCAGCCCAGATGTTCACATCCCCCACTAGCAAGTGGCGGGGAGGGACAAGGAGAAGCAGGCTGCATTGCTTAGGGTAAGGACCAGGCCTGAATGCCCTGAGGGCAATCTGAGGGAACTAGCTTCAGATAGCAACCCAGACTGTGGGATAGAAAAGCCCTAACCTAAGACACCACCAGGCACGCTCACAGAGCAAAGGACTGAGCACAGCTAGCCAGCTGGGGACCAGCCCATCCCCCGCCAGAGACAGGCAGGGAGAGGCAGCCAGAGCTGGAAGGGGGCAATCGTGGCTCCAGAGAGGCATCCTATAACAAACTGCAAGCAGACTTCTTGCTAACCAAGACTTCTTGGGATTCTGAAAATGAACTGATCCCACACTGTCCGCAACAGCTCCAGAGGAAGTCTTAGATATGTTTTTACTATTATATCATTTTTTTAATTAAAAAAATTGTAATCTTTTTTAATATTTAAGTCCCCATTACCCTTTTAATTTTCATCTTTATAACTTACTATTACCTTGCAAAAAAAAGGAAGACCCTATTTTTAAATCAAATAAATAATAATTTTTTAAAAATTTTTGTGCAAATAATTTTTGTGACTTTGGTTTTTTTTAATTGTATTTTTGAGAATCTAACCTCTACTCTAGATTTTTAATCCTTGCTTTTTGGTACTTGTTACAAATTTTGTACGTTTAAGTATGCAATATTTAGTACCCATTTTTACTTGGGAGCAAGATCACTGGCCTGATTGCTCTCTCCCCCTTTTGATGCTGGTTTTTCTCCATCAGGTCGCCTCTATCTCCCCCCTCCCCCTTTTCTTCTCTACCCAACTACGTGAATCTCTTTGTGTGTTCCAGGCTGTGGAGAACATTTAGGGAACTGATTACTGGCTGGATCTGTCTCTCTCCTTTTGATTCCCCCTTTTAGCCTCCTGGCCACCTCTGTCTCCTTCTTCCCTCTTCTCGTCTCTATGTAACTCCATGAACATCTGTCAGGGGTCCAGAGTGTAGAGAGCACATAGGGAAGTGAATACTGGCTAGCTTGCTTTCTCCCCTCTTGATGCCCCCTCTTCGCCTGCTGGTCACCTCTATCTCCCTCCTCCCTCTTCTCTTCTCCATGTAACTCTGTGGGCCTCTCCGGGTGTCCCTCGCTGTGGGGAAACTTTTCCTCATTAACCTAGATGTTTTATCATCAGTGCTGTATAGATGGAGAAATCTTGAGGCTACTGTAAGTATAAGACAGAAAACCAGAGGCAGGAGGCTTAAGTCAAAATCCTGAGAACTCCTGAATCTAGGGAACATTAATTGATAGGAGCTCATCAAATGCCTCCATACCTACACCAAAACCAAGCACCACCAAAGGGCCAACAAACTCCAGAGCAAGACACACGACAAAAACTCTCCAGTAACACAGGAACATAACCCTGAGCCTCAATAGACAGGCTTCCCAAAGTCACACCAAACCCACTGACATCTCAAAACTCATTAGTTAGTTCAGTTGCTCAGTCATGTCTGACTCTTTGCAACCCCATTAATCGCAGCATGCCAGGTCTCCCCGTCCATTACAAACTCCCGGAGTCCACTAAAACTCATGCCTATCGAGTCGGTAATGTCATCCAGCCATCTCATCCTCTGTCGTCCCCTTCTCTTCCGGCCCACAATCCCTCCCAGCATCAGGGTCTTTTCCAATCAGTCAACTCTTCTCATGAGGTGGCCAAAGTATTGGAGTTTCAGCTTCAGCATCAGCCCTTATAATGAACACCCAGGACTTATCTACTTCAGGATGGACTGGTTGGATCTCCTTGCAGTTCAAGGAACTCTCAAGAGTCCTCTCCAACACCATAGTTCAAAAGCACCAATTTTTCGGTGCTCAACTTTCTTCACAGTCCAACTCTCACATTCATACATGACCACTAGAAAAACCATAGCCTTGACCAGACGAACCTTTGTTGGCAAAGTAATGTCTCTGCTTTTTAATATGCTATCTAGGTTGGTCATAACTTTCCTTCCAAGGAGTAAGTGTCTTTTAATTTCATGGCAGCAATCATCATCTGCAGTGATTCTGCAGCCCAAAAAACACAAAGTCTGACACTGTTTCCACTGTCTGCCCATCTATTTCCCATGAGGTGATGGGACCAGATGCCATGATTTTAGTTTTCTGAATGTTGAGCTTTAAGCCAACATTTTCACTCTCCTCTCTCACTTTCATCAAGAGGCTTTTTAGTTCCTCTTCACTTTCTGCCATAAGGGTACTGTTATCTGCATATCTGAGGTTATTGATAGTGAAAGAAAACCAGAGAGCCCCAAACAGGATAATCTCAAGGTGAAACACCCAAAGACACATATTAATCAAATTAACAAAGATCAAACACAAAGAACAAATATTAAAAGTAGCAAGGAAAAAACAACAAAAGGGGATTCCCATTAGGATAGCAGCTGTTCTTTCAATAGAAACACTCAGGACAGAAGGGAATGGAAGGACATACTTAAAGTGATGAAAGAGAAAAACCTACAACCCACATTACTGTACCCAGCAAGGATCTCATTCAAATATGAAGGAGAAATCAAAAGTTTTACAGACAAGCAAGAGCTGAGAGAATTCAGCACCATCAAACCAGCTCTCCAACAAACGCTAAAGGATCTTCTCTTGACAGGAAACACAGAAATGGTGTATAAACTCGACCCGAAAGAATAAGGTTAATGGCAATGGGATCATACTTATCAATAATTACTTTAAATGTAAATAGGTTGAATGCCCCAACCAAAACACAAACACTGGCTGAATGAATACAAAAACAAAACCCCTATATATGTTGTCTACAAGAGACCAACCTGGAAAAAAGGGACACATACAGACTGAAAGTGAAGGGCTGGAAAAAGATATTCCATGCAAACAGAGACCAAAAGAAAGCAGGAGTATCAATACTCATATCAGATAAAATAGACTTTAAAACAAAGGCTGTGAAAAGAGACAAAGATGGACACTACATAGTGATCAAATGATCAATCCAAGAAGAAGATATAATAATCATATATGCACCCAACATAGGAGCACCACAATATGTAAGACAAATGCTAACAAGTATGAAAGAGGAAATTAACAATAACACAATAATAGTGGGAGACTTTAATATCCCAATCACACCTATGGATAGATCAAATAAACAGAAAATGAACAAGGAAACACTAACTTTAAGTGATACAATAGATCAGTTAAACCTAATTGATATCTATAGGACATTTCACCCCAAAACAATGAATTTCACTTTTTTTCTCAAGCGCACATGGAACCTTCTCCAGGATAGATCACTTCCTGGGCCATAAATCTAGTCTTGGTAAATTCAAAAAAACTGAAACATTCCAAGAATCTTTTCTGACCACAGTGCAGTAAGATTAGATGTCAATTACAGAAGAAAAACTATTAAAAATTCCGTCATATGGAGGCTGAACAACACGCTTCTGAATAACCAACAAATCACAGAAGAAATCAAAAAAGAAATCAAAACATGCATAGAAATGAATAAAATGAAAACACGACAATCCAAAACCTATGGGACACTGTAAAAGCAGTGCTAAGGGGAAGGTTCATAGCAATACAGGCTTACCTCACGAATCAAGAAAAAAGTCAAATAAATAAACTAACCTACACCTAAAGCAACTAGAAAAGGAAGAAATGAAGAACCCCAGGGTTAGTAGAAGGAAAGAAATCTGAAAAATTAGGGCAGAGATAAATGCAAAAGAAACAAAAGAGACCATAGCAAAAATCAACAAAACTAAAAGATGGTTCTTTGAGAAGATAAATAAAATTGACAAACCATTAGCCAGACTCATCAAGATAAAAAGGGAGAAGAATCATATCAACAAAATTAGAAATGAAAATGGGGAGATCACAACAGACAATACAGAAATACAAAGGATCATAAGAGACTATTATCAGCAACTATGGGCCAATAAAATGGACAACTTGGAAGAAATGGACAAATTCTTAGAAAAGTATAACTTTCCAAAAATGAACCAGGAAGAAATAGAAGATCTTAACAGACTCATCACAAGCATGGAAATTGAAACTGTAATCAGAAATCTTCTAACAAAATACCAGGACCAGATGGCTTCACAGCTGAATTCTACCAAAAGTTTAGAGAATAACTAACACCTATCCTACTCAAATTCTTCAAACAAATTGCAGAGGAAGGTAAACTTCCAAACTCATTCTATGAGGCCACCATCACCCTAATACCAAAACCAGACAAAGATGCCACAAAAAAAGAAAACTACAGGCAAATATCACTGATGAACGTAGATGCAAAAATCCTTAACAAAATTCTAGCAAACAGAATCCAACAACATATTAAAAAGATCATACATAATGACCAAGTGGTCTTTATCCCAGGAATGCAAGGATTCTTTAATATCCGCAAATCAATCAATGTAATACACCACATTAACAAATAGAAAAGTAAAAACCACATGATTATCTCAATAGATGCAGAGAAAGCCTTGACAAAATTCCACATCCATTTATGATAAAAACCCTCCAGAAAGCAGGCATAGAAGGAACATACCTCAACATAATAAAAGCTATATATGACAAAGCCACAGCAAACATGATCCTCAATGGTGAAAAACTGAAAGCATTTCCCCTAAAGTCAGGAACAAGACAAGGGTGCCCACTCTCACCACTACTATTCAAAATAGTTTTGGAAGTTTTGACCACAGCAATCAGAGCGGAAAAAGAAACAAAAGGAATCCAGATAGGAAAAGAAGAAGTGAAACTCTTGCTGTTTGCAGATGACATGATCCTCTACAAAGAAAACCCTAAAGACTCCACCAGAAAATTACTAGAACTAATCCATGAATACAGTAAATTTGTATGATATAAAATTAACACCCAGAAATCCCTTGCATTCCTATACACTAACAATGAGAAAACAGAAAGAGAAATTAAGGAAACAGTCCCACTCACCATTGCAAGGAAAAGAATAAAATATTTATGAATATATCTGCCTAAAGAAACAAAAGACCTATATATAGAAAACTATAAAACACTGATGAAAGAAATCAAAGAGGACACAAATAGATGGAGAAGTATACCGTGTTCATGGATCCAAAGAATCAATATAGTGAAAATGAGTATATGACCCAAAGTAATCTATAGATTCAGTGGCATCCCTATCAAGCTACCAACAGTATTTTTCAGAGAACTAGAACAAATAATTTCACAATTTGTATGGAAATACAAAAAAAACCTTGAATAGCTAAAGCAATCTTGAGAAGGAAGAACGGAACTGGAGGAATCAACCTGCCTGACTTCAGGCTCTACTACAAAGCCACAGTCATCAAGACAGTATGGTACTGGCACAAAGACAGAAATATAGATCAATGGAACAAAATAGAAAGCCCAGAGATAAATCCATGCACCTATGGACACCTTATCTTTGACAAAGGAGGCAGGAATATACAATGGAGAAAAGACATCTCTTTAAGAAGTGGTGCTGGGAAAACTGGTCAACCACTTGTAAAAGAATGAAACTAGAACACTTTCTAGCACCATACACAAAAATAAACTCAAAATGGACTAAAGATCTAAATGTAAGACCAGAAACTATTAAACTCCTAGAGGAAAACATAGGTAAAACCCTCTCCGACATAAACCACAGCAGGATACTCTATGACCCACCTCTCAGAGTAATGGAAATAAAAGCAAAAATAAACAAATGGGACCTAATTAAACTTAAAAGCTTCTGCACAACAAAGGAAACTATAAGCAAGGTAAAAAGACAGCTTTCAGAATGGGAGAAAATAATAGCAAATGAAGCAATGGACAAAGAATTAATCTCAAAAACATACAAGCAACTCCTACAGCTTAATTCCAGAGAAATATAAGACCCAATCAAAAAGTGGGCCAAAGAACTAAACAGACATTTCTCCAAAGAAGACATACAAATGGCTAACAAACACATGAAAAGATGCTCAACATCACTCATTATCAGAGAAATGCAAATCAAAACCACAATGAGGTACCACTTCACGCCAGTCAGAATGGCTGCTCTCAAATCTACAAGCAATAAATGCTGGAGAGGGTGTGGAGAAAAGGGAACCCTCTTACACTGTTGGTGGGAATGCAAACTAGTACAGCCACTATGGAGAATAGTGTGGAGATTCCTTAAAAAACTGGAAATAGAACTGCCATATGACCCAGCAATCCCACTTCTGGGCATACACACTGAGGAAATCACAATGGAAGGAGACACCTGTACCCCAATGTTCATTGCAGCACTGTTTATAATAGCCAGGAAATGGAAGCAACCTAGATGTCCATCAGCAGATGAATGGATAAGAAAGCTGTGGTACATATACACAATGAAATATTACTCAGCCATTAAAAATAATACATTTGAATCAGTTCTAATGAGGTGGATGAAACTGGAGCCTATTATACAGAGTGAAGTAAGCCAGAAAGAAAAACACCAATACAGTATACTAATGCATATATATGGAATTTAAAAAGATGGTAACGATAACCCTGTATGCGAGACAGCAAAAGAGACACAGATATATTGAACAGTCTTTTGGAGTTTGTGGGAGAGGGTGAGGACGGGATGATATGGGAGAATGGCATTTAAACATGTAAATTATCATTTGTGAAATGAATCGCCAGTCCAGGTTCGATGCACGATACAGGGTGCTCGTGGCTGGTGCACTGGGATGACCCAGAGGGATGGCATGGGGAGGGAGGTGGGAGGGGAGTTCGGGATGGGGAATACATGTACACCCATTGCAGATTCGAGTCAATGTATGGCAAAACCAATACAATATTGTAAAGTAAAACAATTTATTTTAAAAAATAAAAATAAAAAAATAAAACAGAATATTGGAGTGGGTTGCCATTTCCTTCTCCAGGGGATCTTCATGACCCAAGGCTCTAATCTGGGTCTCCCGCATTGCAGGCAGACTCTTTACCCTTTGAGCTACCAGGGAATCCCCACTCAGCTATAAAGAATCTGCCTGCAATGCAGGTGACCTGAGTTTGATCCCTAGGGTGGGAAGAACCCCTGGAGGATGGCATAGCAACCCGTTTGAGTATTCTTTCCTGGAGAATCTCCATGGATAGAGGAGACTCGCAAGCTACAGTTCACGGGCTTGCAATGTGTCAGACACAACTGAGTGACTAAGTACAGCAACTGAATCACTTTGCTGTACATCTAAAACTAAAATAACATTGTAAATCAACTATACTTCAATGATTTTTTAAAAGGAAAAATAAATAATTCAGTAAGTGGAGGAGAAAGTGGGTGATGGTATAACTGTAACAAGACTAACTACTTGTTGATACATGCTGAAGCAAGGAGCTGGGTAGAGAGATTTAATATATGTTCAAAATTTGTCAGTTACATCTCAATAAAAAATTTTAAAAAGAAAAAAACCTCATCATGGGCAGGCACATATCAAGAGAGTGCATATTGGGTACTTGCTGTATCAAGGGAAATTGGTTATACATAAAGCATAGAAGACTAAGAAAACAGGTAGGGCACCGAGATATATCTATACGGACACTGACTTCTTGAGAATAACTTAAGTAACAGCTCCCCTGTAGGGGAGAGCAAGTGCTAGCTGACACATCCTCTGGGCAATGCTCCTTGGAACTATTTAAAATTATTATTATGAATAAAGAGAAAAATCAATCCTTGAGGAAATTCTATTTGGACTTGCTATAGTTCCTTTGAAACAGACTGGATCTGCACATTAGGAAGAAAACCTTAGAGAGATAAATGATGATTCCATGAAAGAGATAAATCAACTTGAAGTGGTCAAGTCGAACTGTTGCCATATCTTTACAGGTTCATTGGACACAAGTCCAAAATGATCACCCAGAATAGTTTCTTCCTTGTGAAAGATGGAAAGATTGAGGAATCTATGTACTGCTGGAACAGGTGAATGATCTGACCTATTATCAGATCAATTTATAATTCTAATCAATAACACTATCTTAAAAGAGTCTGTAATCAAAACAGCAAAAACTATTTCTGATTTTGCTCATCTTCAATATCCTTACCACCATGCTTGGCTCATAGCAAATATTCAGTAAACATTAAACTGACAGACTCAAGAGAGACATATATAACAGGGAAGACTCAGATCAGAGTGAAGGCTGTTTGTCATTCTGATTTAACAGGCCAGCATGAAGCAATGTGGTGAGGTCAGGGAAGAAAAGAGAAATTACATGCAAGCAAAATTTGTGTGTGCAGGTTACCAGTGTAACTTTGTGTGTTTTTTTTAATCATGGCTACTTCAAGTCTAACATGGCTTTAATTGTAATTTCCACCTTCATCTCTATACTTCTAAGAAAGAAAAAAACCCTGCCAACTATACTGTGACATATGAAAAATTATGAGATTGAATTCAAATTTAACAGAAGTAAAATGTGAAAAAAAGTATAATACCTAGAATCAATGAAATATGAGGTTTATAGTTGTTTGGACTGATTCATTCCCACTGGGAATATAGTATTTCACAAAAAAAGGGTCAGAAGTCTGAGATTTCTGGACAAGAAAGTCCCTAGAATAAACCAGAAGTACATTCTGGCCAGGAAAGGAAAAGCCAAAAATGGGAGAGAAAATGAAGTTGGTGACAATTTAATAGCAGAAAATGTGATGCTGCTCAGAAAAAAGGAATCAGAGAGGCAAGTGCAGAAGAGTTAAAAATGAGACAGTTGCCTGGACAGTTGCCAGACAGAGTCTCAACAGTCCCGGGGATGATGCCCACAACTAAGCCCCTGGCAAACAGGCCCTGGGGTTCCAATATTGTCCCCTTCCCCTAATTCTCCTCCATGGTCTTTCAAATGTTGGTTAAGCATCTATTCAGCTGACTGAAGTCTAAGAGTGCCTAGTCCATGTTTTGATGGTGCTGACACAGGACTTATGACACAAACAGCAATCTTCCAGGCCATGAATACTCTGGGAAATTCCTGCAAAAGCATGCTGAGTTTTATAAAGGTGTTTAGGTGTTACACAAATGAAAACGAGAAAGGATTATTCAAAGTCTTAAAGAACATATAGTATAGTGTAGGAGTCATAATGAAAATAAAGCATTATAATAAAATGAGATAGGGACAAGTATGCAATTAATAGTTAAAAGGAATGAAACATTTTCTCGATTGGCTTTAATTTGGGGGAGGATGAATATTTATTGGTAAATGGCATCATTATTTTAGAAATTTATGAAATAAAATCTTGAGATAAATTATCCACACTCTACTTGATAATCTGTGGTGAAGAATATAAAAAAGGAGAACAATTAGGGAGTAGGGAAATTAGGTAAAAGTCTGGACCTTGCAACTAATGTCAGTGAGTGTAAGTCACTCAGTCGTGTCTGACTCTTTGTTATCCCATGGACTCTAGCCTGCCAGGCTCCTCTATCCATAGAATTATCCAGGACAGAATACTGGACTCAGTAGTCTTTCCCTTCTCCAAGGTATCTTTCAACCCAGGGATAGAACCCAGGTCTCCTGTCTTGCAAGCGGATTCTTTACTGTCTGAACCGCCAGGAAATAGGCCTCATCAAAGTTTTACTTTATACATTACCCTAGTCTCTTTTATGTTTGACTTTACCTCTGGAAAGTTAAGAAAAGTGACTAGGAATTATTTACAATAATATTGGGAATATTTGAGACGTAATATATGTGTGAAAATTTTGCTAGGATGGAGTATGCCAGCACTTGAACTGTGGCTATGCTTCTTTTTCTTTAATGAAAATCTACTATCAGATTTATTCCATAAAAATTAAATTGCCAGATGGAAATCATACATTCGAGTTCAAAAACTTAGATGAAAAGTTAGCCACTGTTCTTGGTACATATTCTCCTGCAAAAATCGTTCCATCTTGTCTGATTTCAGTTGCTTAGTTTCCCCATATTAGTCAATTGACATGGTTTGTGGCCTGTTATCTTCTATACTAAGTGTAATATAGGGCAAGCCTTCTCCATAAGTTCCTTTATCTTGGATTCAAACGTGAAAACCTCCTCTTTTCCTAAGGAATACTGGGCTATCAGTGAATATTCTGGAAGCCCCAAAAGTACCTACAGAAATCAAGTTATGCTAATACTTTGTGGAATCACACCCTATGTCTGGCACATAACAAGACTGCTCAGTGCTGGGCTTCAGTGGAAACTTTCTAAAAAACATGCTATATGTATAACAGTGTACTAAATATAAAACCAACAAGCTGCATTCTGAGATAGAATGTAGGAAAAGGAATCTTCACATTAGTTAAAGAGAGAAGCTCATTAGAGGAAGTTTGAAGTTATGCTTAGTGGTAAAGGCATAGAGTTGAAACTATCTAGGGGGAGAAAAAGGAAAAGACCTTAAGTGACAACAAAATGAAATTTGATTTCTTCATCTTTAGGAAACTGGCACTTGGTAATAACAAGGGCCGTTCTGCAGCTGAGATAGTGAGGCTAAGTGAGGAGATAATGAATACTCAAAAAGTCAGCAGACATACCATTTCTGGGATCATACTGACAGCATCTAAATGGGATAATTGGTGTAGTCCAAATGAAGGTATACCTATATCTTCTGTTACTGGAGGCTGACAGATAATCACCACTTCTGAAATTTTAAACCATGGGGAAAAGGACCTGGATAGATTCATAATCTAACAAACCAATCAATGATATTTAATATTCATTTAACTTACAAACATTTTAATGTGTTATGAGCTTCTATCTTCTGCCTTTCACTGATAGGCAGTATGCCAAAATAGGCTTCCTATATTAAGCTAATCACTTAGGGAAATTCACATAGAATTATATTCATATTATGTCCAGAAAGAAGCTAACATAACAGACCTGAGACTGCTATCCTTAGAAAGTCCTCCTCTCAAGTGTGTCCTTGGCTGGTATCTGGGAACTTTGAATTTTGGAAGTGTTTCCATCATTTCCAGAACTGAAAAAAGTGGCTCATTGTGCCCAGACTGGTTGTACAAACCCCATGGTTTATGCTGAACACCTGCTTTCTGCTGGCTGTCTAGAATTCTGGTACATGCTGGGATGAAGCTGTCTTCATGACCAGCTACCAATAAAAACCTAATGAGATTCTGTGGTAGATAATACTTCACATATATTGTCATAATTCAGTGCTGGAGGACTCAAGTGCACACTGTGTCGCTCCACTGGAGAACTCTTGGAAACTTGTGCCAAGTTTCCTATAGATATTACCACATGTGCCTTTACCCTTTGCTAATTTTCCTTTATATCATTTGACTATAAAAAATCATAGCTATGAGTATGACTATATGCTGAATTCTGACTCCTGTTAGCAAATAACCAAACTGGGGGTAGTTTTTGAGACCCCCAATACATATAGGTAGTACATTTTCAGGACTAGTTTAAGAAGAGATAAAATTTCCTTTTCAGTCTTTAATAACTCAACTGACACTGACTAGTTGCACTGTACCATAAAGGGTGGCAAGTATAGAGAGTAATGTACTAAAATGCCATGGAAATGATTACATCACAGATATAAATATTAAGTATAAAGAAAATTGGTATAGTTACAAAATCAAATTTCAGTTTAGAAACCACAAGTTGGCATTTGCATGTTTAGGTTTATAAAACATATCCAACACATGAAATTGAATGAAGCAACATGTAGCATATTATATACAATCTGATATATACACACATATGAATAAGAAGATAGCAGGAAATAAAACAAAATCTCTGCCCTAATAGAGCTCAATATATGGATCACTTCATGACTCTTAACAGGTTCAAAGCCAAAAAAAAGCTATCCAGCCTTGATACTGTGAGAGTCATTTCCTAGGCAGGTTGATAAGAAGTCTAGGGGTCCCCAAGAAGACAGGGGTCTGGAATTCTCAAGGAGGAAGAAAGGACAAACTTTTTTTTCCTCTACATTCCTTAGGATTATATAACAATAATGTATCCTGCCTGAGGACAGTCTCTGGATTAAATCTTCTGGCTAATCCTGTTATCTTAAAATGTAAATTATGGGAGTAGATCTGGTCTTTACAAGGATTATGTAACAATAATGTATCCTGCCTGAGGACAGTCTCTGGATTAAACCTTCTGGCTAATCCTGTTATCTTAAAATGTAAATTATGGGAGTAGGTTTGGTGAGGTCTTTACAACCTCCAGACATTCTTTGGATTCATTGGAGAGTATATAACTCCATTGCTAACACTAGCAAGCTGGTACTCTTTCTACCCCCTTCTGATGTCTATGTCAGAAGCTTTCTCTATCTCCTTTATACTTTAATAAAACTTTATTACACAAAAGCTCTGAGTGATAAAGCCTCATCTCTGGCCCCAGATTGAATTCTTCTCCTCCGGAGGCCAAGAATCCCAGTGCCTTTTCTAGGTTCAGCAACAAACTTTCAACTGGATCAAGAAAAACAAAGGTTATAGAACATAATATTGTTAAAAAGGCACAATGCTTTCCAAATTTTCTAGGATAGTGCTGGGATGTCTAGAGGCAAGTCTGAGAAAAGGCTTTCATGATGAGGAGAGGTAGTTAATTGGATTTTCAAATACTTAGTTCTAACTGGAACAAGCTGAGTCTAAGAATACACAAAATGACAGAGGAAATGGAAAGCTAGCAAATAAAATCAAAAAGGTAACTATGATATATATGTTGTCAAGAACTTATGTAACGGTTTTGCAAAGAAAGAGAAAGGTTATATTGATGAAAAGTAGCTTCAGTTCAGTTCAGTCGCTCAGTCATGTCCGACTCTTTGCGACCCCATGAATCACAGCATGCCAGGCCTCCCTGTCCATCACCAACTCCCAGAGTTTACTCAAACTCATGTCCATTGGATAGTAGCTTACATTCTGGTTAATATCCAGATCACCTGTCAATGACTGTTAACACATTAAAACCTCCAGATACATATGGAATAATTCCAACCTGTTAACATAAAGTCTCATTATTTTCCATGATGTTGGTATTCTTTAGAATGCTTGGATGCATAAACAGCAGAGGTGGCAAAGTGATGGCATCTGAGTCAAATTCAGCCTGGAAATATGTTTTGATTGGCTTTGCCAGTGTAGATTTTATTGTAAAATATTTCAAACATGAAGGTACAAAGAAAAAATAAAGCACTCATATACTAATCATATTTTAAGATGATGTCATATTTCTATCAGATAGCTTTTATAAAGAAATTAAATTTACTCACTCTACTAAATAATAGCTATCATGAATACAGTGTTCATCATCCCCATGCACACGTGCACACACACAAGTGTAAGTATGCACACACTTACACACACATATACAAAAACATATACTTTGCAGGTATTTAAACTTTCCCAAATGGCAATAAAATGTATGAATCTTTCTAATAAATTACATGTCTGATACTTATACATGCGGATATATTCTGCTTTATTTTAAGGGTCAGCAAATTATTATCATTGGGCCAAAAACAGTCTACCACCCATTTTTTTAAATAAAGCTTTATTGGAACATAGCCACTCTCATTAGCTGACATATTGTTTACAGCTGCTTTCTAACTAGAGCTGCATAATAAAGTAGTTGAGACAAAGACCATAGAGCCATAAATAATTAAACTATTTACTATTTGGCTCTTTATAGAGTTTACCAACTCTTGTAACAGTTCGTTCACTGTAATCACTGTGTAGTATTTCATTGTGTGAATTTATAAAATGCTGATTTTTATTTCTTCCATTTTTTCACAATTTAAAAAAACCTCACTTGTGTGAATTTTTCTTCCCCAGCCTGTGTTGTCATGTCTCCCCAGTGCTGCCATCAAACGGACACTGAACTTGATCCTTTGAAATATATTTAAAAAAAAAAATAATATACTGAACCAAAGGCTTGATCTGAGAAGGGCTTCCCAACATCTGAGAGCTCAAATGGTAATATTGCAAAAATGGCAGGATATGAAATAGAAAATGAAAATGCGATGGAAAAAGCTGAGACTCTAAAATAGCTTTTAATCCATAATGAAACTGATGAAAAAATATTTCATCATAGTTTCAACATAGTTTTAAGGGGGCTTCCCTGGTGGCTCAAACAAATGGTAAAGCATCTGTCTGCAATGCAGGAGACCTAGATTTGATCCCTGGATCAGGAAGATCCCCTGGAGAAGGGAATGGTAACCCACTCCAGTATTCTTGACTGGAGAATTCCATAGACAGAGGACCTTGGCAGACTAAGTCCATGGGGTCACAAAGAGTTAATCAAGACTGAGTGACTCACACACACACATACACACACTCACACATTCAGTTATAAAGAATATTATTAATATTACAAGGAAGTAATCACAGTAACTGTTAAGGATTCATAAGTCAATGACAATAAGATCACAAAGGGCAATAATATATCATGAAGAATGTGTCCATATATCCAAGGTTGACATCCACTACACACAGTAATAAGTTTTATGTCTAGGGCCCATGATATCTTTAGAGGCCCATGAAATGTTTCAATTTCTTTTAAAATGAAAATAAAATAACAATATAATCCAGTCTGCAAAATATTTGTCTTGATACTAAAACAGTCACAGAATAGAACTTTAATGGAAGAAGAGGCTTATTAAAAAGAAAGAGCATATAACCTTTGGAAAACATAATTTGGTCCTGCAGATGCTTTGTGAAAATTCCAAATTTAGGAATAGTATTATGAAGACTAACAAAGCCACATTTGACATTTTGATGAATCAGACCCTGCCAGTCTTAATCACTCCACTAAGTAATTCCTTGGTCTTGCAGCTGCAGCCTTGAAACCCATGCAATTGAAATAACTGATTAAGCCCAAAGAAAAAAATCACTACATACACTTACCTTTCTAAATTCCTTGCAAACTGTCAAAATATTATTGCATCATTGAGTGGCAGGATATGGAAGAAACCAATTTATGAGAATGAATGAATGAATGAATATAGAAGAAACCAATTTACGAGAAGCTATACCAAGTTGTAGCCAACACATATTAAAGTAACCTCCAGGCATATTGTTCATAGCAGGTATAAAGCCATTGAACTGAAGGCTCAGAATTTTCCACCAGCATAATTTTTCTGAGATTCTTTCTATGTGAATGCAGCTTGTTCCTTCCAGTTGTGATGGAGGTCAGATTTATCCTTGGGATGCAAGGATAGTTCAAAATATGCAAATTAATAAATATGATACACCATGTTAAAAAAAAAGATAAATATCATATGATCATTTCAACACCTGCATAAAAAAGCATTGAACAAAACTCAAGAGAATTCAATGATTTAAAGCTCTCAACAAACTAGGTATAGAAAGAAATTGACTCAACATAATAAAGGCCATATAGGAAAGCCCCACAGCAAACATCCTCAATGCAGAAAACCTGAAAGCTTTTTATCTAAGATCTGGGAAAAAATAAAGATGCTAACTCTTACCATTTCTATTCAAAATAGTACTGAAAGTCTGAAGTGAGCAATTAGGCAAGAAAAAAATTCATAGCATCCAAAGCAGAAAGGAAGTAGAAGAATTGTCTCTGCAGATGACACTATCTTATGTGCTGATAACCAAGTTTTAGAACTAAAAACTAATTCAGTGAAGTTGCAGGATAGAAAATAAACATAAATAATCAACATATCAACTGAATTTCTCTAGACTAACAAGGAACTACCTGTAAAGGGATTTAAGAAAACAATCTCCTTTAACTGTCACAGTTAACGAGTGACAGGATACTGTACAGAGAAAATCGTAAAGATGCTGCCAGAAAACTACTAGGACACATCAGTGCATTCAGTCATGTTATGGGATATAAAATTAATATACAGAAATCTGTTGCATTCCTATACATTAACAATGAAAGATCAGAAAAAGAAACTAAGATAATTAGCCTCCAACTAATAAAAATAAATGGAAAAAAAAGAAACTAAGGAAACCATCCCATTTACCATCACATCAAAGAGAATAAAATACTTAGAAATAAACGTACCTAAGGAGGCAAGAGACCTATATTTGGAAAACTATATGACACTGATGAAAGAAATTGAATACAACACAAACAGAAAGATGTACCAGATTCTTGGATTGGAAGAATCAATAATGTTAAAATGACTATACTCACCAAGAAAATCTACAGATTCAATGCAATTCCTATCAGAACAAATAGCATTTTTACAGAGATAGAATAAATAATTTAAATTTGTATGGAAACACAAAAGACCCTGAATAGCCACACAATTCTTAAGAAAAAAGAATAGAGCTGGAGGAATCATGAACCCTGACTTCAGACTATACTACAAAGCTACAATAATCAAAACATTATGGTACCGAAGATGAAGGATGCAAGAATATAAAATGGAGAAAAGACAGTCTCTTCAATAAGTGGCACTGGGAAAATTGGACAGTTACATGTAAGAATGAAATTAGAACATTCTGTAACATCATACACAAAAATAAACTCAAAACGTATTAAATAACTAAATGTAAGGCTGGACATTGTAAAACTCTTAGAGGGAAACATAGGCAGAACACTCCTTGACATAAATTACAGCAAGATCTTTTTTGACCCACCTCCTAGAGTAATGAAAATAAAAACAAAAATAAACAATTGGGACATAATTAAACTTAAAAGCTTTTGCACAGGAAAGGAAATCATAAACAAAACAAAAACACAAGCCTCAGAATGAGAGAAAATATTTGAAAATTATATGACTGATGAAGGATTACTATTCAACCTATATAAACAGTTCATATAGTTCATGTGAACTATAAACAGTTCATAGAATTCAACATCAGAAAAATCCCACAAAATTGAAGTTAAAAATGGACAGAAGAATTAAACAGATATTTTTCCAAATGGGAAATGCAGATGACCAACATACACTTGCAAAGGTGTTGAACATCACTGATTGTCAGGGAAATGCAAATAAAAACCACAATGAGATATCATCTCACACCTGTCAGAATGGCTATCATCAGAAAGAGCACAAATAACAAATATTGGTAAGCATGTGGTGAACAGGGAATCCTTATATATTGTTGATAGAAATGTAAATTGGTATGCAGCCTCTGTGGGAAACAGTATGGAGGTTTCTCAAAAATATAAAAATAGAACTACCATATGACCCAGCAATTTGACTTCTGGGTGTAAATTTAAAAAAATTAAAAAAAAAAAGCAATTTGAAATGATACATGCACCCTAATGTTCATAGCAGCATTATCTGCAATTTCCAGAATATGGAAGCAACCTAAGTGTCCACAAACAGATGAATGGATAAAGAAGATGTGGCATGTAGATATAGATGGTGATAGAGATTAAATGGAATGCTATTCAACCATAAAAAAGAACAAAATTTTGCTATTTGCAGTAACATGGATGGAATTGGAGGACATTGTGCTAAGTGAGGGCTTCCCAGGTGGCACAGTGGTAAAGAATCCTCCTGTCAATGAAGGAGATGCAGGAGACGCCAGGTTTGATCAATTTGTAGGGAAGATTCCCTGGAGGAGGATATAGCAACCCACTCCAGTATTTTTGCTGGGAGAATTCAATGGACAGATTAGCCCAGCAGGCTATAGTCCATGGGGTCACAAACAGTCAGACATGACTGAGCAGCTGAGCATGCTTGCTAAGTGAAATAAGTTAGACAGAGAAGAAAAATACTGTATGATACTATGTATATGTGGAATCAACAAAATACAAAAAAAAAAAAAAACAAAAAACCTCTACTTAATATAACAAAAAAAGCAGACACAGATATAGAGAACAAACTAGTGGTTATCAGTGGGGAGAGGGAAGTGGGAGGGGCAATAAAATGGTTGGGGAGTAAAAGGTACAAACTATTATGTATAAAATAAGCTACAAGGATATATCATGCAACATGGGGAATATAGCCAATATGCTATAACTATAAATGTAGTATAACCTTTATAAATTGTGAGTCACTATATTGTGCACCTGTAACTTGCATAATATTGTATAGCTACTATACTTCAAAAACTAAAGAAAACAATCTTCTTTACTATACCATCAAAAAAAAAAAAATTTAAAGTACCTAGGAATAAACTTAACAAAAGAAGTAAAAGACTTGTACACATAAAATTGCAAAATCTTAATGAAAAATTAAAGCCACAAATATGTGGAAAGGCATTTTGTTTTCATTAATTTGAAGACTTAATATTGTTAAAATATTCATATTGCCCAATGTGATCTATAGATTCAATGTTATCCTCATCAAACTCTCAGTGGCAATATCTAAACAAACATTTTTAAAAATCTTAAATTCATATGGGACCATAAAATACACCAAATAGCCAAAATAATCTTGAGAAAAAGAAAGCTGGAGGCATCAAACTTCCTGATTTCAAAATACATTACAAATCTACAGTAATTAAAACAGTATGGTATTGGCATAAATTTATACATATAGGTTAAAAGAAAGGGACAGAGAGCTCAGAAATAAACCCACATATATAGGGTCAACTGATCTGCAACAAAAGAGTCAAGAATACCCAATAGGCAAAGGGTAGTCTCTTAAACAAATGGGGCTGGGAATACTAGATAAATAAGTACTAGGGATATAATATACAACATGATAAATGTAATTAATGCTGCTGTATATTACAGATAAAAGTTTTCAAGAGTGAATCTTTAAAATTCTCATCACAAGTAAAATATTTTTTCTATTTCTTAAATTTTGTATCTGTATGAGATGACAGATGTTCAACAAACACTGTGCTAATCACTTCATGATGTATGTAAGTCAAATGATTACACTATTCACCTTAAACTTATAAGATGTTGTATGTTGATTATATCTCAAAAGAACTGGAAGAAAAAAAGCACAGGATTTTCTTTAAGGCAAACCAGATGCCTGATGTCCACACTGCCATTTACTACCTATTAGTCTTTGTCAAATTTTTAATCATTATGAAACTCAGTGTCCTTGTCTATAAAATTGATAGGATTAGTGAATTTATGATGATTAAATGAGACACTGTATGTAGATCCCTTCACTCACAGAATCACTTCATGAATGATGATGATTATTTTAATAGTAATATTTATCTGATGCATTGTACAGAGTTCAAAATATGAATTTAAGATTCCTACTTTAAAAATATCAGCTAACATGTATTGTTCACTTATTATATTCTGGGCATTGTGTTAAATGCTTCACATGGGTTTATTCCTCAATATAACTATATGATGTGAGCATTATTAATTTCCTCCTTTTACCTATGGAGGAATAGATGCTCAGAATTATTAGTTGACTCAACTAGCAGCATGACTAGCAATAGGTAGGGTCAGAATTTAAAGGTACACAGTCTGATTCCACACCCTGTCCTATTTTCTTTCACCTATTAAAAATATAACCAAAGATGAGTAAAAATTTTTCAGCAATAATACTGTACACACACACACACACACACAATAACTTTTTGTCCACAGAGCAAGATGAATTACATACTCACAAAGTTAATTAGTGGGGAAATCAGAGCAGGAAAGTGGGCAGGACTAAAGGCATAACTAGACATAAAAATGGCAAAAGTACAGTTTTTATTAAAACAGCAAGATGAAGTAAAAACAAACAAATAAAACTCAAGAGGTTCAAGCATGGAAGCAAAAGTCTACCCTTCCTAGAAAAAGCAAATATAATAAATAATACAAGAAAAATTCAAAGAAATTTAAAACTATTCTCAAGTTGTATATTAGAAAATTCAAAGACAAAGATCATTACATAAGTCAGTGGTTCTCAAACTTTAGTATGTACAATATTTATGCAGATTGCTAGGCTCTGCCTTTGGAGACTTTGAATCTTTGGTTCTGGGAAGTTTAACAAACAGTCTAGATGATTCAGAAACAGGTGGCCTACCACCACATGTAGATATGCACTGGCCTATGTAGGCTATCTTGCAAATATCTCAGTAGATAACCCAACCCACCGTCTGAGATACATATAACGAAATAGGAAGATTGGGCTTCCCTGGTCGCTCAGCTGGTAAAGAACCCAACTGCAATGAAGGACACCACAGTTCAATTCCTGGGTTGGAAAGGTCCCCTGGAGGAGAGACAGGCTACCCACTTCAGTGTTCTTCCCTAGAGAATTCCATGGCCTGGCGGACAATGTCTATGGGGTTGCAAAGAGTCAGACATGACCGAGCAACTAAGCACACAGGATAATGTACAGAAAGCACTTTTACAATTACATTGAAACCTATTGTAGAGGATATACTATAAAAAATACCAATTTTAGTTTTGAAAGGAAAAGCAAAGAAAAAGAAATTTCAACTGAGAAGATAAAAGCCGTTTAAGTACCCCACAGCAACTGTCATGGTTTGCCTAAAGTAGCAGTGACCTGTCATATAGAGAAAATGTGTCAACATCACCCAGTTCTGAATTAGTGCAAAATATAGCCAAGGAGGCCAAGGTATTAGTATATACCAAGGATAAAGATATGCACCCCCCCCCTTACTTCATCACAAATTTCTTTTTTTAAAAAAAAAGTAAAATAAGGAATAAGCATTCTATCCTAAGACAGTATTTCTCAAATAAGTTTTGGTCATCTGGGTTAAAACTGAATTGTTTAAAATGCAGACTCCCATCTTAGGTCTACTGAATCAGAATTATCTATGGGAATAGGCCAAGAAATAAAGCATATAAGTACATTTATGCACACACATAAATAAATATTTAACTATACAATTCATTTACCTTTAGATAGAATTCACAAAGTTGTACAAACATCACCATAATAATCTATTAAAGAGTTTTACCATTTGTAGAAGAAAGCCCATATTTTTAGCAGACACTACCCATTTTTCTTCTTTCCTTTTCCCCCTACCACCCTATGCAAAAATTAATCTACTTTCATTCTCTATGAATAAGTATATTACAGAAATTTTATATAAAAGTAATCTTATAACATATGGTCTTTTATTATTGCCTTTTTTCAATCAGTATGTTTTCAAGGTCTATCCATGTTGTAACATGTATCAGTAATTTATCCTATTTGTTTGCAGAAAATATTGCATTAAATGTACACACAAAAATGTGTATCTTAAATACCAGCTATTTCATATGAAATGAGTGATGGGGATAAAATTAGATGTTGATTTTCAAAATCAAGCAAAGCTGAGGATTTGATTTCATTTGTAGACAATATTCCAGAATTCCCAACTTTGTTTATTAATAGCTATTATAACCAAAGGGAGTTTCTGTAAAGACCTAAGAAGCTTACACCATACACAGTATACAGGATAAATGATAGCAGTGTCAGGAATGGTAGAATTAACACTATGAATGAAAATAAAAAATTAAAAATAAGCCATGAAAAGATTCTATGGCAAGGCATATGACTTTCTGAACCTGGGTTGTGAAGCAACTGTACCCACATTTGGTTATTTTAATCTAAATTAAATAAACTAAAATTTAAAATATACTTTTACAGTTGCACTAGGCACACATCAAGTCTTCAATTGCCAAATGTAGCTAGCAGCTATTGTATTGGACAATGCAGACAGAGGACATGTCCATCATCACAGAAAATTATATTAGACAATGCTGCTCTAAAGATACAAAGAACTGTCATAGTATGATTCATTCATTCCTTCAAAAAATAATAATGAAAAGTCTACTATGTACAAGACACTGCTCTAGGTACTGTTGTTGTGTTTAGTCACTAAGCTGTGTCTGTTTTATGACCCCATGTACTGCAGCCCACAAGGCTCCTATGTCTATGGGATTTCCCAGACAAGAATACTGGAGGGGGTTGCCATTTACTTCTCCAAGGGATTTCCCAGACCCAGGGATCCAACCTGCATCCCCTGCATTGGCAGGTGGATTTTTTTAACCACTGAGCCGCCAGGGAAGTCCACTCTAGGTACTAGAGATACTTTAATACACAAAACAGGCAAAATTTCTACCACTATGGAGTTTAAGTGCTAATGATGGGAAAGAGAAGATAAACAAATAAACAAAATATATTACATAGAATATATTAAATGGTGATAAAATGGAAAAAGTGTGAGGGAACAAGAAAGAGGAGATGAGATGCTGTTTTAGATAGAATGGTCTGGGGAAATCTCAATGAGGTTTGTGTAGAGAACTGAAGAAAATGCATAGTAAGCCTTATAAATATATGAGATAAAAGCACTGCAGAAGGGCAAAATAGCCAGAGCAAAGGCCTGAAGCAACTATAGGCTGGGCAAGCTTCTAAATACAGCATGACAGCTATTGTGGCTAGCGGACAGTGACATATAAAAAATTGAGAAAAAATAGTGTAGGAAATACAGATTTGGGGGCAGAAACCTTAATGGTACTCAGAAAGCTATGTTATGTTATTAATAAAGTATATTTTTCATATGTCAAATGATTCTCCATTCACCAAATGGCAGCAAGAGGTACTCCATGGATCCTCTTCCCAGTGAAGCAACCCTTTCTGTGTTTAGAGAAAATCATTTAAACAAAAATATACCCATTTATAATCTCTAGAAACTCCCCCAATGTCATAAATGGATAAATACATTTAGCAAAATCTAATAAATATCTCTGATAACAGTGAGAATCCATGGTATTTGAGCCCCAAAATCTGCCACTTTCAATCTTCTCCTGCCAGTTCAGCAAGACAGAAGCCCTGCTCCTGCAAGATGCAGCCAAAAGACAGGTCTCTCTCTCCCCAAGAAAGTCTTCAACATTTCTATCATTACTCTTAGCACCAGGTTGCAGAAGTTCTATCCAGGAAAGCATGTCGAACAAATCTGGAGCTCTCTCCCTCAACACAATCTCCACTCATATGGCATAATCTTGATTCTAGAAACAGCAGGACTAGAATAATGGGTCTAAATTATCTCTGTGACTGCTCACTCACAGGGAAATGGTTGCATGCAGGGAGAGAGAAACTGAGAAGACCAAGAGATTCTGCTATAGAACATGAGTGTAATTCTGAGAGAAGTATGTCACTGTCCCCATCCCCACCTCCAAGTTCATTTGTGTAGAGGTTCTACCCAGGGGGAGGGGCAGGCAAAATCTTTCCCCAAAGAGACTGACTTTATTTAAAAGAGCATATGAGTTAGTTCAAGCCTAAAGGTACTCTCAAATATAACTGAATTTTTTATGTTAACCAATTAAGAGGAAGGTGGTATCTTCATGGGGCTTCCCAGGAGGCACTAGTGATAAAGAACCTGCCTGCCAATGCAGGAGAAGTAACAGACACAGGTTTGATCGCTAGGTCAGGAAGATCCCTGGGAGGAGGGCAAGGCCACTCACTCTAGTATATTTGCCTGGAGAATCCCATGGACAGAAGAGCCTGGCGGGCTACAGTCAATAGGGTCACTAAGAGTTGGACACAACTGAAGTGACTTAACACACATGTATGCACGGTATCTTCATGAGCTCTCTAAACCACAGGACAGCCAGTTTAACAGAAAGAAACAAGGAAATGGATAGCTAAGAATAGCCCAAGAAAAGATAGACCAGACCTGAAACAATGGCCTCAAAGACGCCCTCTGTAAGTGAAGTGAAAGTTGCTCAGTCATGTCTGACTCTTTGCAACCCCATGGACTATACATACAGTCCATGGAATTCTCCAGGCCAGAATACTAGAGTGGATAGACTTTCCCTTCTCCAGGGGTTCTTCCCAACCCAGGAATTGAATTGGGATCTCCTGCATTGCAGGCGGATTCCTTACCAAATGAGTTATCTGGGAAGGGACCCAAATTTAATTGAATCACTGTGAAACAACTTATGTCCCTGAGTATTTTTAAAGTCAATGTAGTGATCACTTAATAATTATTCAGGGCTAACAGCTCAGTTTGATATCAAAAAAAGCAAAGATTTAATGTAGAGATCAGAGAGATAGTTAAAGACAGCCTTGGTAAAACTATTGTCATGTCAGAGTGAACAAGCACATGCCCAAGGCAGTGCTATTTGAGGAGCAACATCAGAGGCTGTACACTACAGGGAAAATGGTCTTTGTTTAAAGAGTCCAGACAATTAATAAGTAACAAACCAATAAACAGCAAAATAAAGCCACTAAGCTCTCAGTTTACAGCTGAGCTGAGCTGAAGTCATCCAGTCATGTCCGACTCTGCAACCCCATGGACTGTAGCCCCCCAGGCTCCTCGGTCCATGGGACTTTCTGGGCATGAATACTGGAGTGGGTTGCCATTTCCTTCTCCAGGGGATCTTCCCAACCCAGGGATTGAACCCGAGTCTCCCACATTGTAGGCAGACGCTTGACTTTCTGAGCTACCAGGGAAGCCCTTCAGTTTACAGAGGGGATGGTAAATCAGAAACTGGAGTTGCTATAATATATGTGTGTGTATATCTACATATATATATATATATATATATATATATATATATGTGTGTGTATATATAATCTAACATGTCCAGTTACAGACCAAAAAACTGTAAGATATGCAAAGAAAAAAAAAGTATGGCTGAATCAGATGGAAAATAGCCTTTGAAAAGGCCTGGGTGGAGGGAGGAGCCAAGATGGCGGAGGAGTAGGACGGGGAGACCACTTTCTCTCCTACGAATTCATCAAAAGAATAACTGAACGCAGAGCAAACTTCACAAAACAACTTCGGATCGCTAGCTGAGGTCATCAGGTGCCCAGAAAAGCAGCCCATTGTCTTCGAAAGGAGGTAGGACAAAATATAAAAGATAAAAAGTGAGACAAAAGAGCTAAGGACGGACATCCGTCCCGGGAGCTCTTAGGCGGCATTGCTTGGGGTAGGGTCCGGGCCCGAGTGCCCTGAGGACAATCGGAGGGAACTTCTGTGAGTTGCCAACTTGAACTGTGGGAGACCAAAAGAGAGAGAGTAAATTAACCGGCCCGAACACACTGCCGGCCGTTCGCAGAACAAAGAGACCGAGAGGGTCCAGAGAGGAGCTCGCAGGCTGCGGACCGGCCCAGCCCCGCCGGAGGCAGGAGGCAGGGGGGAGGGGAAGGTCGCGGCGAGACACAGGGCGCAGGCACCCGACCGGCGCGGGCGGGGACTGGGGCTGGGGACGCGGAGGGCAGAAGGCGCGCGCACCTGACTGGCACCAGCGGAAACAGAGACTGGGTCCGCGGAAGGGAGTGGGCGCGCCACACCTGGGGAGAGTGCGCCCACCAAGCCCCTGGCTGCCTGGACCGCTCTGACGGGGAAGGCACAGAGAGCAGGCGCGGCTTTTCCTTCCGCGCTTTTGTGGAACACCCGAGGGCTGGAACCATGCGCAGCGCGGGGCGCGCTCCATATAGAACAGCCGGGAGCCTGAGCAGCACAGACGGAGAAAGCAGCGTCAGCCCCTCCCGGCAGCCCCAGCCCATCCCCGCGGCCGCAAGCCTGTCCCCACAGCGCCAGCCTCTCCCTGCAGCGCAAGCCCCTCCCTGCCCCGCAGAGCGACGGAACTAGCTACCTGAATAAGAGTGCACCTCCGCCCGCCTGTGTCAGGGCGGAAATGAGGCTCTGAAGAGACCGGCAAACAGAAGCCAAATAAACAAAGGGAACCGCTTCAGAAGGGACTGGTGCAACAGATTAAAATCCCTCTAGGAAACACTGACTACACTGGAGGGGCCTGTAGATATCGAGAAGCGTAAGCTGGAACGACGAGCTATCTGAAACTGAGCCGAACCCACACTGACCGCAACAGCTCCAGAGAAACTCCTAGATATAATTTTACTTTTCTCTCTCTTTTTTTTTTTAATTTTTTTAATTTTTTTTCTTTTTTTCTTTTTTTCTTTTTTCTTTCTTCTCCTTTATTTTCCTTTAAAATCCCCTATTACTCCCCCATTACTCCTTAACTTTCATTTCCACAGACTTTTACGATTTTTTAATTAGGGGGAAAAAAAATTTTTTTTCTTTTTTTTTTTTTCTTTTTTTTCTTTCCTTTTTCTCTTCTATTTTCTATTTTTCTTTTTCTCTTATTTCTTTTAAAGTCCTCTAGTACTCCTCTACTACTCCTTAATTTTCATTTTCAATACACTATAACCTTACAAAAAAAAAAAAAGAAGAGAAGCCCTATTTTTAAACCGAAGATTATTCTCTCCCAATCTTGACTCTCTGTTTTCTACCTCAGAACACCTCTATTTCCTCCTTTCCCCTTCTCTTCCCAATCCAATTCTGTGAATCCTTGTAGGTGACTGGGCAACGGAGAACACTCTGGGAACAGACAGCTGCGTAGATCTGTCTCTCTCCTCTTGAGTCCCCCTTTTTCTCCTCCTGTTCATCTCTATCTCCCTCCTCCCTCTCCTCTTCTTCATGTAATTCTGTGAACCTCTCTGGGTGTCCCTAACGGGGGAGAATCTTTTAGCCATTAACCTAGAAGTTTTCTTATCAGGGCTGTATAGTTGGAGAAGTCCTGAGACTACAGGAAGAATAAAACTGAAATCCAGAGGCAGGAGACTTAAGCCCAAAACCTAAGAACACCAGAAAACTCCTGACTACATGGAACTTTAAGTAATAAGTGACCGTCCAAAAGCCTCCATACCTACACTGAAACCAACCACCACCCAAGAGCCAATAAGTTTTAGAGCAAGACATACCACACAAATTCTCCAGAAACGCAGGAACATAGCCCTGAACATCAACATACAGGCTGCCCAAGGACACACCTAACACATAGACCCATCTCAAAACTCATTACTGGGCACTCCATTGCTCTCCAAAGAGAAGAAATCAAGTTCCACGCACCAGAACACTGACACAAGCTCCCCTAACCAGGAAATCTTGACAAGCCAATCGTCTAACCCCACCCACTGGGTTAATCCTCCACAACAAAAAGGAACCACAGACCTCCAGAATACAGAAAGCCCACTCCAGATACAGCAATCTAAACAAGATGAAAAGGCAAAGAAATACCCAACAGGTAAAGGAACATGAAAAATGCCCACCAAGTCAAACAAAAGAGGAGGAGATAGGGAATCTACCTGAAAAAGAATTTAGAATAATGATAATAAAAATGATCCAAAATCTTGAAAACAAAATGGAGTTACAGATAAATAGCCTGGAAACAAAGATTGAAAAGATTCAAGAACTGTTTAATAAAGACCTAGAAGAAATAAAAAAGAGTCAATTAAAAATGAATAATGCAATGAATGAGATCAAAAACACTTTGGAGGGAACCAAGAGTAGAATAACGGAGGCAGAAGATAGGATAAGTGAGGTAGAAGATAAAATGGTGGAAATAAATGAAGCAGAGAGGAAAAAAGAAAAAAGGATCAAAAGAAATGAGGACAACCTCAGGGACCTCTGGGACACTGTGAAACGCCCCAACATTCGAATCATAGGAGTTCCAGAAGAAGAAGACAAAAAGAAAGGCCATGAGAAAATACTCGAGGAGATAATAGCTGAAAACTTCCCTAAAATGGGGAAGGAAATAGCCACCCAAGTCCAAGAAACCCAGAGAGTCCCAAACAGGATAAACCCAAGGCGAAACACCCAAAGACACATATTAATCAAATTAACAAAGATCAAACACAAAGAACAAATATTAAAAGCAGCAAGGGAAAAACAACAAATAACACACAAAGGGATTCCCATAAGGATAACAGCTGATCTATCAATAGAAACCCTCCAGGCCAGAAGGGAATGGCAGGACGTACTGAAAGTAATGAAAGAGAATAACCTACAACCTAGATTACTGTATCCAGCAAGGATCTCATTCAGATATGAAGGAGAATTCAAAAGCTTTACAGATAAGCAAAAGCTGAGAGAATTCAGCACCACCAAACCAGCTCTTCAACAAATGCTAAAGGATCTTCTCTAGACAGGAAATGCAGAAAGGCTGTATAAACGTGAACCCAAAACAACAAAGTAAATGGCAACGGGACCACACCTATCAATAATTACCCTAAATGTAAATGGGTTGAATGCCCCAACCAAAAGACAAAGATTGGCTGAACGGATACAAAAACAAGACCCCTATATATGCTGTCTACAAGAGACCCACCTCAAAACAAGAGACACATACAGACTAAAAGTGAAGGGCTGGAAAAAAATATTTCATGCAAACGGAGACCAAAAGAAAGCAGGAGTCGCAATACTCATATCAGATAAAATAGACTTTCAAATAAAGGATGTGAAAAGAGACAAAGAAGGACACTACATAATGATCAAAGGATCAATCAAAGAAGAAGATATAACAATTATAAATATATATGCACCCAACATAGGAGCACCGCAATATGTACGGCAAATGCTAACGAGTATGAAAGAGGAAATTAATAGTAACACAATAATAGTGGGAGACTTTAATACCCCACTCACAACTATGGATAGATCAACTAAACAGAAAATTAACAAGGAAACACAAACCTTAAATGACACAATGGACCAGCTAGACCTAATTGATATCTATAGGACATTTCACCCCAAAACAATCAACTTCACCTTTTTCTCAAGTGCACACGGAACATTCTCCAGAATAGATCACATCCTGGGCCATAAATCTGGTCTTGGAAAATTCAAAAAAATTGAAATCATTCCAGTCATCTTTTCTGACCACAGTGCAGTAAGATTAGATCTCAATTACAGGAAAAAAATTGTTAAAACTTCAAACATATGGAGGCTAAATAACACGCTTCTGAATAACCAACAAATCATAGAAGAAATCAAAAAAGAAATCAAAATATGTATAGAAATGAATGAAAATGAAAACAGAACAACCCAAAACCTATGGGACACTGTAAAAGCAGTGCTAAGGGGAAGGTTCATAGCATTACAGGCTTACATCAAGAAACAAGAAAAAAACCAAATAAATAACCTAACTCTACACTTAAAGCAATTAGAGAAGGAAGAAATGAAGAACCCCAGAGTTAGCAGAAGGAAAGAAATCTTAAAAATCAGGGCAGAAATAAATGCAAAAGAAACTAAAGAGACCATAGCAAAAATCAACAAAGCTAAAAGCTGGTTTTTTGAAAAAATAAACAAAATTGACAAACCATTAGCAAGACTCATTAAGAAACAAAGAGAGAAGAACCAAATTAACAAAATTAGAAATGAAAATGGAGAGATCACAACAGACAACACTGAAATACAAAGGATCATAAGAGACTACTACCAGCAGCTCTATGCCAATAAAATGGACAACTTGGATGAAATGGACAAATTCTTAGAAAAGTATAACTTTCCAAAACTGAACCAGGAAGAAATAGAAGATCGTAACAGACCCATCACAAGCAAGGAAATCGAAACTGTCATCAAAAATCTTCCAGCAAACAAAAGCCCAGGACCAGATGGCTTCACAGCTGAATTCTACCAAAAATTTAGAGAAGAGCTAACACCTATCTTACTCAAACTCTTCCAGAAAATTGCAGATGAAGGTAAGCTTCCAAACTCATTCTATGAGGCCACCATCACCCTAATTCCAAAACCAGACAAAGATGCCACAAAAAAAGAAAACTACAGGCCAATATCACTGATGAACATAGATGCAAAAATCCTTAACAAAATTCTAGCAAACAGAATCCAACAACATATTAAAAAAATCATACACCATGACCAAGTGGGCTTTATCCCAGGAATGCAAGGATTCTTTAATATCTGCAAATCAATCAATGTAATACACCACATTAACAAATTGAAAGATAAAAACCATATGATTATCTCAATAGATGCAGAGAAAGCCTTTGACAAAATTCAACACTCATTTATGATTAAAACTCTCCAAAAAGCAGGAATAGAAGGAACATACCTCAACATAATAAAAGCTATATATGACAAACCCACAGCAAGCATCACCCTCAATGGTGAAAAATTGAAGGCATTTCCCCTGAAATCAGGAACAAGACAAGGGTGCCCACTCTCACCACTACTATTCAACATAGTGTTGGAAGTTCTGGCCACAGCAATCAGAGCAGAAAAAGAAGTAAAAGGAATCCAGATAGGAAAAGAAGAAGTAAAACTCTCACTGTTTGCAGATGACATGATCCTCTATATAGAAGACCCTAAAGACTCTACCAGAAAATTACTAGAGCTAATCCATGAATATAGTAAAGTTGCAGGATATAAAATTAACACACAGAAATCCCTTGCATTCCTATATACTAACAATGAAAAAACAGAAGGAGAAATTAAGGAAACAATACCATTCACCATTGCAACAAAAAGAATAAAATACTTAGGAGTATATCTACCTAAAGAAACAAAGGACCTATACATAGAAAACTATAAAACACTGATGAAAGAAATCAAAGAGGACACAAACAGATGGAGAAACATACCGTGTTCATGGATTGGAAGAATCAATATTGTCAAAATGGCTATTCTACCCAAAGCAGTCTATAGATTCAATGCAATCCCTATCAAGCTACCAACGGTATTTTTCACAGAACTAGACCAAAGAATTTCACAATTTGTATGGAAATACAAAAAACCTCAAATAGCCAAAATAATCTTGAGAAAGAATAATGGAACTGGAGGAATCAACCTGCCTGACTTCAGACTCTACTACAAAGCCACAGTCATCAAGACAGTATGGTACTGGCACAAAGACAGAAATATAGATCAATGGAACAGAATAGAAAGCCCAGAGATAAATCCACGAACCTATGGACACCTTATCTTTGACAAAGGAGGCAAGGATATACAATGGAAAAAAGACAACCTCTTTAACAAGTGGTGCTGGGAAAACTGGTCAACCACTTGTAAAAGAATGAAACTAGAACACTTTCTAACACCATACACAAAAATAAACTCAAAATGGATTAAAGATCTAAATGTAAGACCAGAAACTATAAAACTCCTAGAGGAGAACATAGGCAAAACACTCTCTGACATAAATCACAGCAAGATCCTCTATGACCCACCTCCCAGAATATTGGAAATAAAAGCAAAAATAAACAAATGGGACCTAATTAAACTTAAAAAATTTTTGCACAATGAAGGAAAGTATAAGCAAGGTGAAAATACAGCCTTCAGAATGGGAAAAAATAATAGCAAATGAAGCAACTGACAAAGAATTAATCTCAAAAATATACAAGCAACTCCTGCAGCTCAATTTCAGAAAAATAAGTGGCCCAATCAAAAAACGGGCCAAAGAACTAAACAAAGGTTTTTCCAAAGATATACAGATGGCTAACAAAAACATGAAAAGATGCTCAGCATCACTCATTATCAGAGAAATGCAAATCAAAACCTCAGTGAGGTAACATCTCATAGAGGTCACAGTGGCTGCTACAAAAAAGTCTACAAACAATAAATGCTGGAGAGGGTGTGGGAAAAAGGAACCCTCTTACACTGTTGGTGGCAATGCAAACTAGTACAGCCACTATGGAGAAAAGTGTGGAGATTCCTTCAAAAACTGAAAATAAAACTGTCATATGACCCAGAAATCCCACTGCTGGACATATACACCGAAGAAACCAGAATTGAAAGAGACACGTGTACCCCTCTGTTCATCACAGCACTGTTTACAATAGCCAGGACATGGAAGTAACTTAGATGTCCATCGGCAGACAAATGGATAAGAAAGCTGTGGTACATATACACAATGGGATATTACTCAGCTATTAAAAAGAATGCATTTGAATCAGTCTAATGAGGTGGATGAAACTGGAGCCTATAATACAGAGTGAGGTAATTCAGAACAAAAGACACCAATACAGTATATTAACACACATGTATGGAATTTAGAAAGATGTTAACGATGACCCTATATACGAGACAGCAAAAGAGACACAGATGTAAAGAACATGCTTTTGGACTATGTGGGAGAAGTCAAGTGTGGGATGATTTGAGAGAATAGCACTGAAACATGTATATTATCATATGAGAAATATATTGCCAGTCCAGGTTTGATACATGAGACAGGGTGCTCAGGGCTGGTGCACTGGAATGACCCTGAGGCATGGGGTGGGGAGGGAGGTGGGAGGGAGGGTCCAGATGGGGAATACATGTACACCCATGGCTGATTCATGTCAAGGTATGGCAAAAGTTACCACAATACTGTACAGTTATTAGCCTCTAATTAAAATATTTTTCTAAAATTTTCAAAAATTGTGAAAAAAAAAGCAGTGTCGCTGCAATTTTTGTATTTTCTCATAGCTTATGTAAAAATCAATTCTTTAAAATATCTGTGATTATATTTGGAGGTGTATAACAAGTAGAATGAAATACACTTGACAACAACAGCCCAAGGATGCACTTGGTACAAAGCTGTATTGGATTTCAGCAAAATAGGTATTATAATAATATTTGACCAAAAAAGGAAGAAAAAATAGGAATACAGGGAATAGGGGAATAGGGGTGGCCATTTCTATATCTTTTTTAGTGTCCCATCTTTTTGCCTTCTCATACTGTTCATGGGCAAAAAGATAGGATACTGAAAGATGAACTCCCCAGGTCGGTAGGAGCCCAGTATGCTACTAGAGACTGGGGGAGAAATAACTCCAGAAATAATGAAGCAAAAACAACACCCAATTGTGGATGTGACTGGTGATGGAAGTAACATCTGAGGCTGTAAAGAGCAATATTGCATAGGAACCTAGAATGTTAGGTCCATGAATCAAGGCAAAATGGAAGTAGTAAAACAGGAGATGGCAAGAGTGAATATCAACATTGTAGGAATCAGCAAACTAAGAGGGACTGGAATTGGTGAATTTAGCTCACATGACCATTATATCTACTACTGTGTGCAAGAATCCCTTAGAAGAAATGGAGTAGCCATCACAGTCAAGAAAAGAGTCCAAAATGCAGTACTTCGATGCAATCTCAAAAACGACAGAATGATCTCTGTTCATTTCCAAGGCAAACTATTCAATATCACAGAAAATGAAATCTATCTCCCGACCAGTAATGGTTAAGAAGGTGAAGTTGAACGGTTTGATGAAGATCTACAAGACTTTCTAGAGCTAACACCCAGGAAAGTTATCCTTTTCATTATAGGGGGCTGGAATGCAAAAGTAGGAAGTCAAGAGATACCTGGAGAAACAGGTAGATTTGGCCTTGGAATACAAAACGAAGCAGAGTAAAGGCTAACATAGTTTTGCAAAGAGAACACACTAGTCATAGCAAGCAACCTCTTCCAACAACACAAGAGAAGACTCTACACATGGACATCAACAGATGTTCAATACTGAAAGCAGATTGATTATATTCTTTACAGCCACCGGTGGAGAAGCTCTATACAGTCAGCAGAAACAAGACCAGGAGCTGACTGTGGCTCAGATCATGAACTGCTTATTGCCAAATTCAGGAGTAAATTGAAGAAAGTAGGGAAAATCACTAGACCATTCAGGTATGACCTAAATCAAATCACTTATGACTATATAGTAGAAGTGCAAAATAGATTCAAGGGATTAGATCTGATAGACGGAGAGCTTGAAGAATTAGGGATAGAGGTTCATGATATGCAGGAGGCAGTGATCAAGACCATCCCCAAGTAAAAGAAATTCAAAAAGGCAAAAGGGTTGTCTGAGGAGGCCTTAAAATAGCTGAGAAAAGAAGAGAAGCTAAAGTCAAAGGAGAAAATGAAAGATATACCATTTGAATGCAGAGTTCCAAAGAATAGCAAGGAAAGATACAAAAGCGTTCCTCAGCAATCAATGCAAAGAAAAAGAGGAAAACAATAGGATGGGAAAGACTAGAGATCTCTTCAAGAAAATTAGAGACACCAAGGGAACATTACATTCAAAAAATGGGTACAATTAAGGGCAGAAATGGTATGAAACTAAGAGAAGAATAAGATATCATGAAGAGGTGGAAAGAATCCACAGAAGAATTATACAAAACAAAAGATCTTCATGATACAGATAACCACCATGGTGTCATCACTCATCTAGAGCCAGACATCCTAGAATATGAAATCAAGTGGGCCTTAGGAAGAATCACTACAAAGCTAGTGGAGGTGATGGATTTCCAGCTGAGCTATTTCAAATCCTAAATGATGATGCTGTGAAAGTGCTCCACTAAATATGCAGCAAATTTGGAAAACTCAGCAATGTCCACAGGACTGGTAAAGGTCAGTTTTCACTCCAATCCCAAAGAAATGCAATGCCAAAGAATGTTCAAACTACCACACAATTGCACTCATCTCACCTGCTAGCAAAGCAATGTTCAAACTTGTCCAAGCCATGCTTCAACAGTACATGAACCATGAACTTCCAGATGTTTCAGATGGATTTAGAAAAAAAAGAGGAACCAGAGATCAAATTACCAACATCTCTTAGATCATCAAAAAAGCAAGAGTTCCAGAAAAACATCTACTTTTGCTTTATTGACCAGTCAATACTTTTGCTAATTTTGCTTTCTTGACCAAAGCCTTTGACTTGTGGATCACAACATATTGTGGAAAATTCTTCGAGATGGGAATAACGGACCACCTGACCTGCCTCCTGAGAAATCTGTATGCAGGTCAGGAAGCAACAGTTAGAACTGGACTTGGAACAACAGACTGGTTCCAAATAGGAAAAGGAGTACGTCAAAGCTGTATATTGTCACCATGCTTATTTAGCTTATATGCAAAGTACATCATGCAAATAGCTGGGCTGGAAGAAGCACAAGCTGGAATCAAGATTGTGGGCAGAAATATCAATAACCTCAGATATGCAGATGAAACCACCCTTATGCCAGAAAGCAAAGAACTAAAGAGCCTCTTGATTAAAGTGAAAAAGAAGAGTGAAAAAGTTGGCTTAAAGCTCTCAACATTCAGAAAATTAAGATCATGGCATCTCGCCGCATCACTTCATTGCAAACAGATGGGGAAATAATGGAAACAGTGAGAGACTTTATTGTTGGGGGCTCCAAAATCACTGCAGATGGTGACTGCAGCCATGAAATTAAAAGATGCTCGCTCCTTGGAAGAAAAGCTATGACCAATTTATACAGCACATTAAAAAGCAGACATTACTTTGCAAACAAAGATCCGCCTAGTCAAAGCTATGGTTTTTCCAGTAGTCATATATGGATGTGAGAGTTGGACTATAAAGAAAGCTGAGATCTGAAGAATTGGTGCTTTTGAACTGTGGTGTTGGAGAAGACTCATGAGAGTCCGTTGGACTGCAAGGAGATCCAACCAGTCCATCCTAAAGGAGATCAGTCCTGGGTGTTCATTGCAAGGACTGATGCTGAAGCTGAAACACCAATACTTTGGCCAGCTGATGTGAAGAACTGACTCACTTTAGAAGACCCTGATGCTGGGAAAGATTGAAGGTGGGAGGAGAAGGGGGCGACAGTGATGGTTGGATGGCATCACGGATTCAATGGACATGAGTTTGAGTAAGTTCTGGGAGTTGATGATGGACAGGGAAGACTGGCAGTGCTGCAATCCATGGAATCTCAAAGAGTCGGACATGACTGAGTGTCTGACCAACTGACTGATTTCTATATCTCAATGGAATTAAGTTAATATAAATCTCAAATAGAGTCTGGTGAATTCAAATGTATATTGTAAGTTCTTTAGTAACAGCTAATAAAATATATAGAGAAAAACATCATTTAAGGATTAAAATGTTATACTAGGAAATAATCACTTAAGGCAAAAGAAAGCAGTAAGATTAACAGAAAAGCAAAGAAATAAGAGGCATATAGAAAACAAAAATAAAAATGATAGATATAAACACAACATCAGTAATAAAACTATATGAGAATTGATTAAGCAAATTTATCAAAAGGCAAATATTTTCAAACTGAATGTAAAAAAGAATACAACAATAGGCTCTTTAAACAATACACTTTAAATTCTAAGATACAGTTAGATTGGCAGTATAAAGATGGAATCCTATAATGGATTTGGAAATATATGCCAATTAGACCTCAATTAAAAATACATACATTATATATATATATATATATATATATATATATATATAAAATACATATATATATATGAAATAATGGAAAAGCTATATCACAGAAATAACAACTAAAAGTAAGTTGCAAGCAATACCAATGTTGGACAAAATACATTTTAAAGAAAAATATTTCTAGAGATTAACATGGGACATTTTTTAAGAATAAAAGATCAATACATCTGGAAGATACAAAAATTATACATATATATATGTGTGTGTGTGTGTGTGTGTATATATATATATATATGATATGTACACCTAAATCAGAATACTAAAATACATAAAGGAAACTGACAGAATTGAAAGGAGAAATAGATAATTCAACAATAACAGCTTGTTCAGTTGCTCAGTTGTGTCCAACTCTTTGCAAACCCATGGACTGCAGCATACCAGGCTCCTCTGTCCTCCACTGTCTCCAGAGTTTGCTCAAATTCATGTCCACTGATTCAGTGACACTATTTTAATTATCTCATCCTCTGTCACCCTCTTCTCCTCCTGCTCTCAAACTATGCCAGTGTCAGGGTCTTTTTCAATGAATTGGCTCTTCGCATCAGGTGGCCAAAGTATTGGAGCTTCAGCATCAGTCCTTCCAATGAACATTCAGGGTTGATTTCCTTTAGGGTTGACTAGTTTGAACTCCTTGCTGCCCAAAAGGCTCTCAAGAGTTTTCTCCAGCACCACAGTTTGAAAGCATCAATTCTCCAGTGTTTAGCCTTATTTATGGTCCAACTCTCACATCTGTACATGACTACTGGAAAAACCGTCACATCGACTATATAGACCTTTGTCAACGAAGTAATGTCTCTGCTTTTTAATATGCTGCCTAGTTTTGTCATAGCTTTTCTTCCAAGGAGCAAGTGTCTTTTAATTTCATGGATGCAGTCACCATCCACAGTGATTTTGGAGACCAAGAAAATAAAATCTGCCACTGTTTCCATTTTCTCTCCATCTATTTGCCATGAAAGGATGGGACCAAATGCCACGATGTTAGTTTTTTTTTTTTAATGTTGACTTTCAAGCCTGCTTTTTCACTGTTCTCTTTTACCTTCATCAAGAGGTTCTTTACTTCCTCTTCACTGTCTGCCGTTAGTTTGGTGTTATCTGCATATCCAAGGTTATTGATATTTCTTCCGGCAATCTTGATTCCAGCTTGTGCTTCATCCCGCCCAGCATTTTGCCAGATGTACCCTGCATACGAGTTAAATAAACAGGGTGACAATATACAGCCTTGTTGTACTCTTTTGCCAATTTTGAACCAGCCTGCAGTACCAGGTCCAGTTTTAACTATTGCTTCTTGACCTGCATACAAGTTTCTCAGGAGACAGGTAAGGTGACCTGGTATTCAGTTGCATACTGCAATACTCCACCTTAAATAGTGGATAAAACAACGGACCAGAATATCAACAAGGAAACAGAAAGCTTGAACAACATTATAAACCAATCAGGCATAAAAGACAAACATAGAACCCTCCAGTCAAAATCAGCAAATTACAGTTTTCTCAAAACCACCTGGAACATTCACCTGAGTAGACCAGAAGCCAGGGCATAAAACAAACCTCAAGAAACTTTAAAGAACTGAGAACATACAAAGTATGTACATGACTTAAACAGAATAAAGGTAAAAATCAATAACAAAGAAATTCTGAAACTTCACAGTAATGTGTAGACAACACACTTCTAAGAAATCAATGAATCAAAGAACAAATCACACAAAAATTGGAAAAAATTTGACAGGGAGTGAAAATGAAAACAAAACACATAAAAACATCTCGGGTACAGCTAAAGCAGCATTCAGAGCTAAGTGCCAATCTTACAAAAGAAGGAAGATCTCAAATGAATAGCCTTACCTTCTAGCTTAAGACAGTAGAGCGAGAAAAATCAAACCCAAATGCGAAGATATGGAAATAAATAAGAAATATTTTAGAGGAAATTATTGAAACAGAATAGAAAAACATAATCAATGAAAAGTTTGATCTTTTAAATGTTCAACAAAATTGACAAATCCCTAGCTGCACTGACCAAGATAAAAGAAATATGTTAATAAAATTAGGAATGAAAGAGGGGTTAGTATTACTGACCTTAGAAAAGTCAAAAAGATTACAAAGGCATACTATGAACAGTTGTATGACACAAAATTAGATAAACTAGATGAAATTGACGAATTCCTAGATAGTATACAAACTACTGAAATCAACAAAAAATAAAATAGAAAAATCTGAATAATTCCGTAATGAGTAAAGGGACTGAATTATAAGTTAAAATTAATAATTTGGTGAATGTTACCATATACTTAGTAGGTAAATTTACCATACATGAAGAATGACTACAAATCTCCCACAAACTCTCCCAAAAATTGTAAAAGAGGAAATATTTTCCCATTAATGTTATGAAGCCTGTATTACCTTAATACCATAAGCAGACAATGAGCAGGTACTACACATGGAGGAAAAACGAATGGAAAATAAATGCAATAAAGTTTTACTTCATTGCTTTGTTAAAAACTAAAGAAATGCAAATTAAAACCTCAGGTAGAAAACATGTTATATCTACTATATATGGAAAATTAAAAATCTGAAAATGACAAAAATGTTGGTAAGGAGAATCTAAAGGAACACTCTTTACACTCTGGTAAGAGTATATTAGTGGTCTACTAATTTGGAAAAATTACTACTGTCTATAAAAATTGAATGGATGCATTCTCTAATTCTCTGTAACTTCTTAAATATGTTTTCTGTAAATATACAAGATATATTTTCTGTAAATATAGAATCTGGTGAGGACATTTGCAAGGAGTATATAGCATTATTCATAAAAGTGAAACAAAAGTAAAAAATTAAAACTGCTAGAAGCAACAATAAACATATATTAACAAGAGAATTAATAAAAAAGTATGATGGAATACTCACATAATGAAATACTATGTATCAGCAAAAATGAACTAAACAAGAATTTTCACAGCAACATGGCTACATCTAAATATTATATAAAATTGAGGAAAAAATCAAGTGGAGGGAAAACACTACACTAGAACCTTTATACAATGTTCAAAAACAGGCCTGTGTGTATGTGACATGATGTTTGCAGCAACATGGAAGAACCTAGAGATTATTATACTAAGTGAAGTAAGTCAGACAAAGAAAGACAATATTATATGATATCACTGATATGTGGAATCTAAAAAAAAATAAACCTATTTACAAAACAGAAATAGAGTAATAGATGTAGAAAACAAACTTATGGTAACCAAGAGGGAAAGTAGGGGATAAATTGGAAGATCGGGATTGACATATACACAGCACTATATGTAAAATAAATAACTAATATGAACCTATTGTATAGCACAGCAAATGCTACTCAGTACTCTGTAATGGACAATATGGGAAAATAATTTTAACAAGAGTAGATATATGTATATGTATAATTGATTCACTTTGCTGTATACCTGAAATTAATACAACATTGTAAATCAACTATATTCCAATAAAAATACTTTCAAAGTAAGAAAATAGTAAGTATGAAATTCCAGATGCTAGATATCTACTAATACAAAAGAAAAGAATGTGATCTGTGAGGGATATGTGGAGAGCTTTCACTCTATAGTAATGTTCTCTTTTTTTAATCTCAGTTCTTGCATGCTCACTATATTATTTATTACACTTTGTATGTTTCTAAAGTTCTTTATCTAAACCAAATTTCATAATAATTATTAATGATAAAATAACAGAATAAAATTTTATTCAAGAATATGATTGAGCATTCAATATGCATGTGTTTAAAGGCCAAGCAGTCAAAGCCTCTCAATGGTATTGAGAAATGGAGCATTTCTTGCCATATCAGTAAACAAGGATGTCACAGTCTTCAGTGATTGAAGTCCTCCAATGTGAGCTGGTGAGCCCTAAGGGTACTCAGGAAGGAGAAAAATACCTGTGAATTAGCAGCCATCAGGTGAGTCTTAGGTGAGCCCCAAGGGAGCTCAGGATGTGAAAAACACAGGATATTGGCCTGGATAGCTGAAAGGAATGGTTTCAGTGAGCCCAGACTCTTGCATCTTCCCATACATAAAAACGTGTTAAATCTGACAGGATATTTGGTTTTCTTTATTAAAAATAACCTTTTGAAGTTCAGACTACCTGCCCTTTGTTGGAAAACTTCTATATAATCTGGCTCCTCACCTCCTTGAAGCACTTCTCTCAGGGTTACTTGAGATGCTGTCTCCCAAGCTTGAAGTCCTAAAAATTCCCACTGAATAGAGCATAATTCTCAACTTTTAGGTTGTGAATTTTTTTTAAGTTGACAGTATAAAAAGTATTATCAGGACTGCTAAAATAGAAAAAGAAATGATTTTAGAGTACAAACTGAGGAGAATGGAAGAATTATTTCCCAAAATTATCCCTCTTTAATTGCCAAGAATCTTTAAAATATAGCTATATAATTTAAAATTATGCCTTCCAAAGTGTAAATTCAACTGTCATTATATGGGAAATAATAACTTTTCAACTTTTTACAGGAAAAATTATTTTAGAAATGTGTTTTATACTGTGAACCTGACAATTATATTCCTTAATCAAATGGGAACTGTGTCATAAACTATTACTAGAATACAAAGAAGTTGATCACATAATTGATTGTATTTACCAGTCATTTCTCTTGAAAAAAAAAAACAACTCATGTGGTCATTAAATAATAAAATTTACTTTTTAGGCTAGAGGATACTGTATTTTATTTTTACTACATAACATATAACTAGACCCTCCTTCAGGGTAGGCTCATGTGCCCTGGTCAAGCACCACCCCTACGCCAGTCCCACCAGAGTAGGCTCCTGCACTCTAGGGTAGCCTCAGGACCAGATGTTGGTGGGTGGCTCACATGCAAAAGTAGGGCTAAAACAACAGCAGAATCCCAGGGGCTGTGAAATTAAGGAAGAAGAGCTGAAATCTTTCCTCACAGTTGTGCAAAACACTGACACACACACCTGCTGTTGGCTTTGGAAAATCAGTGTCTGTGGAACATCTGAACAAACCATGAGTGCCTCCACATCTGAGACAGGTCTAGCTTTAACAGCTGTAGGCTTTGTGGGTACATACATATAGGGGTGGAAGAGGCCAGAGTCTGAGTTGCTCCCATAGTGCCCACAGCATGTACTGGTCTATGATTACTGCAGTACAGGGACATGACATCAGTGGATCTATGCTGGTGACCTGGTGAAAACAACACCTGAGAGGCACCAGTACAAATTGACAGCATACTGACAGTTAAGGTGGGGCTGAGAACAGTTACAAAAACAGTGGAATTTGCACAACTTGTGAAAGATGACAGAACAGAGTACACTCACAGGTGAGCAGAACCAGAGGAAGAATACTCAGTGGCTATTCTCCCAGTGGGAATGTTCCAATCCCATGTACCTTACACTACAGATCAGAAACACAACACAGAAACAGATCCCATGGCCTATGCTCCAACAATTAGGGAGTAGACTCCATCCTGAACAGTGCAATGACAACCACAGAGCAAAGGGCAAGCCCAGCTCAATATCCAGGGTGGGCTCTGGTCACTACAATATCAGCTATACTGATCAAGGTGATAATGGCCAGCATACACTGAGGAAGGAGGTGGTAGACATCCATACTAAAAATAGCACTCTCACTAAAAAACATTTAAGCATGCAGACTACACAAGGATATTCCCACATAAAAATAGCCCTCTAAGACAGTCTGAGGGTCTGGCATTAGGAAGAACTCCCATGGTATCTAGTCTTGAAGAGGAGAAATGGAGTATTTCCTCCCATATCAGTAAGCAAGGATGTCACAGTCATCAGTGACTCAGGCCCTCCAAATGTGAATTTCTGAGCCCTGAGGGTACCCAGGAAGAAGAACAATACCTGTGATCTGGCAGCCATCAGGCGGCTGACACACCCTATGGTGAGTACCAAGGAACTCAGGATGTAAAAAACAGAGGACACAGGCCCCAGATAGCTGAGATACATATTAAAGAAATGATTTCAGTGAGCCCAGATTCTTGCATTTTCCAATGCATAGAAAAGTGCTTAATTCCTCAGCTTGGGATGTCTGGTTTTCTTTAAATAACAAAAATAATTTTGATATTCAGACTACTTGCCCTTTTTTGTAAACTTGTATATAACCTGACTCTTTCCCCTGCCTCCTTGAAGCAATTCTCCCAGAGTCACTTGAGATGCTGTCTCCCAGGCTTAAAGTCCTACAAATTTCCACTGAATGAAAAACTCTTAACTTTTACGTCTTTTTATGTTGACAAAGGCAAGCAGGGTTTGAGTGCAGGAACTCCACAGGGCTGGGGAACATAGAGACTCCACTCTGGGAGGATGCACACAAGATCTCAAGGGCACTGGGACCCAGCACAAAGAAGTACCTCTATAGGAACCTAGGCTAAATCTACCTAGGATGTTTGGAGGGTCTCTGGAGAAGACAGGGATTAGCTGCAGCTCACTGTGGGAGCAAGGACATTGGTAGCAGGGAAACCAGGAAATATTTATTGTCATGAGCTGTCCAGAAAGTCCCCATTTTGGAAACAAGACCCAGCTCCATACAATGGCTTACGTGCTATAGTGCTGGAATGCCTTAGGACAAACAATCAGCAAGATAGGAAAACAACCCACAACCCCACCCGTAAACAGACAGGTTGCCTAAAGTCATACTGGGCAGCACAGCCATTTCAAAACACACCCCTTGACACAGCCCTGCCCATGAGAGGGATCAAATCCAGCTACACCCACCAAAGGGAAGGCATGAGTCTCTATTCAGAAATCCAGCACAAGCTCCTGGACATATCTCATCCACCAGGAGACAGACACCAGAAGCAAGAGGAACTATGATCCTGCAGGTTGTAGAAAGGAAACCACAAGTGCAGAAAGACAAAATGAGACAAAGAAACAAGTAGCAGATGAAGGAACAAGATAAAAATCCACAAGAACAACCAAACAAAGAGAAGCTAGGCAAGATACCTAAAAAATTTCAAAGTGATAATAGTAAAGATGATTCAAAATCTTGGAAAAAGAATAGATGCACAGACACAGATACAAGAAATGTTTGACAAAGAGATAGAATAATTAAAGAACAAACAAACAGATAAACAACACAATAACTGAAATGAAAAATACACAAGAAGGAATCGATAGCAGAATAATTGAGGCTGTAGAACAGAAAAGTGAGCAGGAAAACAGTGATTGATAGAAATCACTGCCACAGAACAAAATAAAGAAAAATGAATGAAAAGAAATGAGTACAGCATCAGAAACTTCTGGGACAACATTAAACACATCTGTATTCACATTATAGAGGTCCCAGAAGAAGAAAAGAAAGAAATAGTTGAAGAGATTATAGCCAAAAACTTCAATAACATGGGAAAAGAAACAGTCACCCAAGTCCAGAAAGGACAGAGAGTCCCATACAGGATAAAGCCAAGGAGGAACATGCCAAGACACATATTAATCAAGCTGACATAAATTAAAAGCAAGGAACAAATATTAAAAGCAACAGAGGAAAAGCAAGAACCTGAAACTAACACAACATTGTAAATCAATGATATCCCCCCAAAATTTAAAAAAAAAAATGAAAAAACAATCCTCAGAATGGGAGAATTTATTTACTACCAGAACAACCAACATGGATTTAATGTTCAAAATATACAAACACCACATGCAGCTCAACTTAAAAAAAAAACAAAAACAAAAAACCAACCAAAAATTAGGCAGATATCCATGTATCCACTTGTTTTTAGATTCTTCTCCCATATAGGTCATTACAAAGTAATGAGTAGGGCTCCCTGAGGTATACAGTTGATCATTATCAGTTATCTACTCTACCTTTAGTAGTATGTGTATGTCAGTCTCAATCTTCCAAATTATACACCCCAACTTATCCTCTGAGAACCATAAGCTTGTTTTCTACATCTGCAATTCTATTTCTGTTTTGTAGATAAGTTCATTTGTATCCTTCTTTTAGATTCCACACATAAATTATTTCATATGATATTTGTATTACTGTCTGACTTACTTCACTCTGTACAACTGAAATTAACATAACATTGTAAATCAACTACACTCCAATAAAATTTATTTTAATTGAAACAAAAGATAGATAAAAATGAAATAAAAAAGGGCAGAAGATCTAAAAGAAGACATATAGATGGCCAAAATGCACGTGAAAAGATGCTAAACATCACCGAATACTAGAGAATTGCAAATCAAGCCTACAATGAGATATCACATAACACTAGTTAGAATGGCCATCATTAAAAAGTCTACAAACAATAAATGCTGGCGAGGATGTGGAGAAAAGGGAACCCTTCTACACTGGCAATAAGAATATAAATTGGTACAGCCACAATGGAGAACAGTGTGGAAGTCCCTTATAAAACTAAAAATAGAACAATCATACGATTCTTCAATCCCATTCCTGGGCATATATCCAGAGAAAATTGTAACTTGAAAAGATACAGGCACCCCAATGTTCACTGTAGGACTACTTAATAGCTAAGACATGGAACCTAAATGTCCATTGACAGAGGAATGGATAAAGAATCTGAGATATATACATATATACTAAGTTGTTACTCATCCAAAAATGGAGTCAGATAATGCTATTTGTAGCAACATGGATGAAACTAGAGACTGTCATACTGAGTGAGGTAAGTCAAATAACATATGACATCGCTTATATGTGGAATCTTAAAAACAATAAGTGACTTCCCTGATAGCTCAGTTGGTAAAGAATTCACCTGCAATGCAGGAAACTCCAGTTGGATTCCTGGGTCGAGAAGATCCACTGGAGAAGGGATAGGCTATCTACTCCAATATTCTCGGGTTTCCCTTGTGGCTCAGCTGGTAAAAAATCCACTTGCAATGTGAGAGACCTGGGTTTGATCTCTGGGCTGGGAAGATCCCCTGCAGAAGGGAAAGGCTACCCACTCCAGTATTCTAGCATAGAGAATTCTGTAGGACTGTATAGGACTGTATAGTCCATGGGGTCACAAAGAGTCTGACAGGATTGAGCAACTTTCACTTTCTCTTTCAAAAATGATACAAATGAATTCATTTAGAAAACAGAAACATAGTAACAGCCTTAGAGAACAATCATGATGGGGAGGGAAGAATTGAGGGGCAGATAGATTGGGAGTTTGGGATTGACAGGTTCACATTGCTACAATTAAAATAGATAACAAATAAGGAACTACTATATAGCACTGGGAACTCTACTCAATATTTTGTAATAACTTAAGTGGGTAAATAATTTGAAGACGAATAGATACATGTATATGTATCACTGAATCACCTTGCTGTGCACCTAAAATTAATACAATGCTGTTAATCAACTATGCTCCATTATAAGAGAAAATTGTTTTTAAAAACTTTAAAAATGTGATAATAAAAAAAAATGTGATAATACTGTATAATGTTATATGAATAATTGACATAACATTTGAAATTTTCCATCAGGACAATATATATAATATTTCCTTGATAAAATGTAATACGTGATTAAAAAAACAGTATGGTACCAGTAGAAAGCCAAACACACAGATCAAGGGTGTAGAATTTAGAGCCCATAAATAATACACAACAATGGAGCAAAAAAATACAATGGAGAAAGAATAGTCTCTTCAGTACAATAAATGGTGTTGGGAAAACAGGATAGACGCATGAAAAAGAACAAAACTAGAACACTATCTTACATCATACACAAAAACTAACTCAAAGTGAATTACTTAATGTGAGACCTGAAACCACAGAATTCCTAGAAGAAACTTTAGGCAGTAGCCTGACAAACCAGTAACAGCAATGTTTCTGTGGATTGGACTCCAAATGCAAAGGAAACAAAGGCAAAAATAAACAAACAAGACTACTCTAAACTAAAAAGCTTCAATACAATGAATGAAAACATCATCAAAGCAAAAGGTTACTTACTGAATGGTAAAAGGCATTTTCAAATCATATATTTGATAAGGGGTTAATATCCCCCCCCAAAAAAAATTAAATCATACAACTCAACAGCAAAGAAACAAACAACATGACTGAAAAATGGACCAAAGAACGGAATAGACATTTTTACAAAGAAGACACACAGAAGACCCAAAGGCACATGGAAAGATGATCAACATCACTATTTAATAGGGGAATGTAAAAGAAAGCCACAATGAGTTATCACCTCATAACTGTTAGTATGTGCATGTGTGTCTGTGTGTGTGTTCAGTAGCTCAGTGGTATCTGACTCTTAGCAACCCCATGTATTGTAGCCAACCAGGCTCCTCTGTCCATGAAATTTTCCAGGCAAGAATACTGGAGTGGGTTTCCCTTGCTTACTCCAGGGATTAGTATAGATATTATCAAAAAGACAAGAAATAACAAATGTTGGAAAGCATGGAGAGAAGAGGGAACCCTTGTACTTTATTGGTGGGAATATAAATTGGTGTAGTATGTAAAACAGTACAGAGATTCCTCAAAAAATTAAGGATAGGAATACCATACAATCCAATTATTCCACTTCTGGATATGTATCCAAATGACACAAAAACACTAATTTGAAAAAAAATACATACATCCTTATATTCATTTCAGTATGATTAACAATAGCCAAGATATGGAAACAACCTAAGTGTTCATTGATGGATGAATGGATAAAGAAGGTATGGTATAGAGGCGGTCCTAAGATGGCAGAGGAATAGGATGGGGAAAGCATTTTCTCCCCCACAAATTCATTGAAAAAACATTTGAACGCTGAGCAAATTCCAGAAAACAACTTCTGAATGCTGGCAGAGGACATCAGGCACCCCGAAAGGCAGCCCATTGTCTTTGAAAGGAGGTGTGATGAAATATAAAAGATAAAAAGAGAGGCAAAAGAGTTAGGGATGGAGATCTGTCCCTGGAAGGTAGTCTTAAAAGAGGAGACGTTTCCAAACACCAGGAAACGCTCTCACCGGCAGGTCTATGGGGAGTTTTGGACTCTCAGAGGGCAACAGAACTGGGAGGAAAAATAAATAAAGAAACAAATAAACCCCACAGATTACATGCCTAACTGCAACTCCCAGCAATTGCATCTGCCACCAGCAAGCAGGGGCTGAACAGGGAGGTATGGGCTACATTGCTTAGGGTAAGGACCAGGCCTGAATGCCCTGAGGGCAATCTGAGGGAATTAACATCAGATAGCAACCCAAACTGTGGGATAGCCAGAGAGAGAGAGAAGGAGAGAGAGAGAGAGAGAGAGCTATCCCATGAAAAGACCTAACCTAAGGCACTGTGGGGTCGCTCACAGAACAACAGCCTGAGCAAATACCACAGGAGAGCTAGCCGCCTGCGGACCGGCCATTCCCCCACCAGAGACAGGGAGGCAGGTGGGGGCAGACAAATCAAAAGGGAAATCTCGGCCCCAAAGAGGCATCCTCTACCAAACTGCAAGCAGGCTCCCACTGGCTAACCAAGACTTCTTGGGATTCTGGACGGTTGACATCCGCCGGGAGGGTTGCAGCTAGAGATCAGCTCCCCAGGAGAGACACACGGCACACCTGAGACAGGTGCACCTGCTGACACCCAGGAAACCGAGCAGCTGGGACCAGGGAGGTGATAAGATGCACTCCCCACCTGGGGAGACTGCAATCACCAAGCACCTGGTCGCCAGAGCTGCTTGGACCTGGGGAGGTCACAAAACGCAGGCTCAACCAAGTCTAAGCCATTGTGGAGTATCCCAGAAACTGATCCTGAGCGGCTTAGACCTGGGAAGTGCAGGCAATGCAGGGCCCGCCTCAGACAGTTCCCCGGAAGAGGAACCTAGAGCCTGAGAAGTATAGACTGGGAAAGCATACGTGCCGTGAGCGAGGGCAAACCAGTGTGGTCAAGACACTGTGAGCACTCCCCACACACAATATTGATAATTTGTTTGCAGTGTTCCTCCCTCCCCACAGCACGACTGAATGAGTGAGGCTAATTAAGTGACCACCTTCGCCCCCTTGTGTCAGGGCAGAAATTAGACACTGAAGAGACCTGAAAACAGAAGAAGCTAAAATAAACAGAGTGAACAGCTTTGGAAGTGACAGGTGCAACAGATTAAAATGCTGTAGTTAGCACTGACTACATTGGAAGGGGGCTTTAGACCTTGAGAAATTGATGCTTTTGAACTGTGGTGTTGGAGAAGACTCTTGAGAGTCCCTTGGACAGCAAGGAGATCCAACCAGTCCATCCTAAAGGAGATCAGTCCTGGGTATTCATTGGAAGGACTGATGCTGAAGCTGAAACTCCAGTACTTTGGCCACCTCATGTGAAGAGTTGACTCATTGGAAAACACCCTGATGCTGGGAGGGATTGGGGGCAGGAGGAGAAGGGGACGACAGAGGATGAGATGGCTGGCATCGCCAACTCGATAGGCATGAGTTTGAGTAAACTCCGGGAGTTGCTGATGAAAAGAGGGGCCTGGCGTGCCGCGGTTCACGGGGTCACAAAGAGTCGGACACGACTGAGCAACTGAACTGAACTGAACTGATCTTCAGAAGTATAAGCCAGATCAAGGAACTATCTGAAACTGAACTGACACCACACTGCCCACAACACCTCCAGAGAAATTCCCAGATATATTTTTACTATTATAATTTTTAATTTTTTTAACTTTCTAAATTTTTAAGTCCTCCATTATTCCTTTAATTTTCATTTTTATAACCTACTATTACCTTGTAAAAAAAAAAAAGACCCTATTTTTAAACCTAACTTCATATATATAGTTTATAATTTTTGAGATTTTGTTTTATTTTTTTAATATTGTACTTTTGAGTGTCTAACCTCTACTCTTCATTTTTAATCTTTGTTTTTTTTTGGTATTTGTTATCAATTCTGTATCTTTAAGAACACAATCTTCAGTACCCATTTTGACTTGGGAGTATGATTACTGGCTTGATTGCTGTCTCTCCCTTTTGATTCTCCTTTTCCTCCACTAGGTCGCCTCTATCTCCTCCCTCCCCCTTATCTTCTCTACCCAACTGTGTGAATCTCTGTGTGTTCTGGGCTGTGGAGAACACTTAGGAAACTTATTACTGGCTGGATCTGTCTCTCTCATTTTGATTCCCACTTTTCTCCTTCTGGTCACCTCTGAAGTCCAAAACCTGAGAACACCAGAGATCTCCTGACTCTAGGGAACATTAATCGATAAGAGCTCATCCAAAACACTCCATACCTACACTGAAACCAAGAACCACCCAAGAGCCAACAATCCAGAGCAAGACATACCACACAAATTCTCCAGAAATACAGGAACATAGCCCTGAGCTTCAAAATACAGGCTGCCCAAAGTCACACCAAAACCACAAACATCTTAAAACTAACTACTAGACACTTCATTGCACTCCAGAGAGAAGAAATCCAGCTCCACCCACCAAAACACCGACACAAGCTTCCCTAACCAGAAAACCTTGATAAGCCAACCGTCCAATCCCAAAGAAAGAGAGGAACCTCCACAATGAAGAGGAACCACAAATTGACAGAATACAGAAAGGCCACCCTAAACACAGCAATCTAAACAAGATGAAAAGGCAGAGAAATATGCAGCAGGTAAAGGAACAGGATATATGTCCAACAAACCAAAGAAAAGAGGAGGAGATCAGGAGTCTACCTGAGAAAGAATTCAGAATAATGAGAGTAAAAATGATCCACAATATTGAAAGCAAAATGGAATTACATATAAATAGCCTGGAGACAAGGATAGAGAAGATGCAAGAAATGTCTAACAAGGACCTAGAAGAAATGAAAAAGAGTCAATCAATAGTGAATAATGCAAAAAATTAGATCAAAAACACTCTGGAGGGAACCAACAGTAGGATAATGGAGGCTGAAGATAAGTGAGGTAGAAGATACAATGTTAGAAATGAATGAAGCAGAGAGAAAAAAAGAAAAAAGAATTAAAATAAATGAGGACAACCTCAGAGACCTCTGGGACAATGTTAAATGCCCCAAGACTCAAATCATAGGAGTCCTAGAAGAAGAAGACAAAAAGAAAGGCCATGAGAAAATGTTTGAGGAGATAATAGTTGAAAACTTCCCGAAAATGGGGATGGAAATAGTCACCCAAGTCCAAGAAACCCAGAGAGTCCCAAACAGGATAAACCCAAAAGGAAACACCCCAAGACACATATTAATCAAATTAACAAAGATAAGACATAAAGAACAAATATTAAAAGCAGCAAGGGAAAAACAACAAATAACACAGAAGGGGATTCTCATAAGGATAACAGCTGATCTTTCACTAGAAACTCTTCAGGCCAGATGGGAATGGCAGGACATACTTTGATGAAAGAGAAAAACCTACAACCCAGATTACTGTACCCAGCAATGATCTCATTGACATATGAAGGAGAAATCAAGAGCTTTACAGACAAACAAAAGCTGAGAGAATTCAGCACCACCAAACCAGCTCTTCAACAAATGCTAAAGGATCTTCTCTAGACAGGAAACACATAAAAGCTGTATAAACTCAAACCCAAAACAACAAAGTAAATGGCAACAAGATAATACTTATCAATAATTACCTTAAAT